>NC_090271.1:113350000-114657500 GCF_040414725.1 Anabrus simplex | reverse complement strand
GTGACCGCTGTACATTCTGCGTGCCGGCAGCTATCAGTGACCATCCTGAAATAGTTCTTTTCAATTTTTTCTCCAGTCATTTGTTATAGCTATTGAGTGTAAATAGTGTTGAACAGTGTAGTGTAATTTTGTGTAATGTGGTGACAAAATTGTGATGAATGAACTCATGCATTACTCGCTGCCCTCTTCAGTGGCAAGTTATAGGCCTACGTGGTGAGTACTTTTTCTATTTTATTTCAGGAAAATGTGTTATTTGAGTGAATGTGTCTGTATTATTTGGAGTATATGATACTTTTTTTATTTGTGTGTTACGTATTTCAACGTTGAATTAATGTAAGCAACACAAATAATACTCCGAATCGAAGTAAATAAGAAATGGCACATATGCAATTTTTGCACTGACACTGGATGAATTGAAAAATCGTTTTAATTGTAAATAATAGCGCAATTTACACCGCAACATATAATTTTATGCTAATTTTAACATAATATAATATTTAAGTGGGTGTAGGTTGGCAAAAACTATTTCTTTTTTAAAGAAAAAATATACTGAAAATGATTCCCCATGTGCAGGAATTCCTCGTTTATGACCTCCCCACTTAACGGGTTAAGGGTGATTTCCCATCTTATTGCTGCCAGAAGTGTTGCTGTGTTAGTGCAACTTTAAAACCCTACTAAAAATTAGAAGCAATCCTTATAGACTCTTTCTAGGGGTCAGGTATAGGTCTGGCTGCAATTTCTATTCAACATCTTCGATCAGGTGACAATCAACATCCTTTAAGAATGGATTTCATTTTAGGAAATACAGTAGGTAGAAATGTTCGAGGGGCTGGTAGGGTGAAGTGTGGATAAGAAACTACTTGTGTCCTAGTTTTTGCCAAAAGTTAAAAGATTGAGCTACAGTGAGTAAGCTAGCACATTGTCACAGAGGAGCCTCCAGGTATTGTTTCTCTACAAATCAAGTCTCTTTTTCTTCTGACATTGTCTCTGAGAAGTCAGGACCTTGGGATTATACTTATGACAGCATGTGTCCTCCAGGCTAGAATTTGTGATGTGCATACCGTGGAGTCCCAACTGATTATAATCTTAAAGTTCCTGACAGAAAGAAATATGTATATTTGTACCAAGTGAGTTGACCATGTGGTTAGGGTCGCATAGATGTGAGCTTGCATTTGGGAGATGGTGGGTTCAAATCCCACCTTCAGCAGCCCTGAAGATAGTTTTCCGTGGTTCCCCCTTTTCATACCAGTCAAATGCTGGGAGGGGGGCTGTAACGTAATTAAGGCCACGGCCGTTTCCCAACCCTAACCTTTCATGTGCTAGTGCGATATTAAACCACTAGTAAAAATGAACCAATTTTCTCTCTGGTCCTATGTCAGGAGTGAGAAACAAGCATTCCAACTTTTTTTAAATATGAGAATGTTACTACAGTATCTTAAAACTTTGGTCATTTTTCTGAACTGGCTCATACAAGTCTACTAATATTGTAAGTATTTAGATGCACTTTTAACATATGGTGCTTAAATGCTCCGAATCTGTTACTTGTGGGCATGGCATGTTCCACAGTCATCAGCTGAACTATTGCTAGCATCATTGTGTAGCTTTCATATTGCATTGGTCCCAACAAATAATGTGTGTGTGGGGTTTATTCCCTAATGCCCAGGCACTTGCAGGTGCTCTCATTATACGAGGAAATTTCACATTATTCATAGGCCTATGCCACTGACCAACTTCTGGCTCTCTCAAATGCAGCATGGGAAGCCAGGTGACAAAACATTGCAGCAGTTACTTGCTTCTGAGAATTGTATCAATGTGTGTGCAGCTGTTGCTTGCGTATTATTGTGTATATTGCTTGGGTATGAAGTAATCATTGTTATGATATTTTGGAAGTATATAGAACCAAACATATATCTACAAGCAGCAATTCATAGAAGGTACTAATCCACACGACGTAATAACTATTTAAAAATATATTGACAAGCTGTCCGATAAGAAACAGGCTGCGACCAATGGGAGGTCGGTGGAAGGAATAAGAAGAACAATAATAAAGTTTAATCAAGACTATGTATTCTTCCTACTTGAAAGATAACCAAAACAATACTCAACTTTGCGTAACATGGTACAGTATTAGAACAATTATTTTGAATAATGTATTTACAAGAAATCCCTAGACCATTTGCAAAATGTTATATTAATTGAGGCAATTCAAAAGGACATAGCAAACTGCAACCCTCAGCGGAACGGGATAAATGAACACAGTTTCCAAATAAACAAGAAGAGAAGGAAGGCAATCGGGAGGGACGAGGACGGGATCGCAGCAGTGGCAGTCGTCCAAGCACTTTGAGATGCAGAGTACAAAGTCAGTTCATGGTAAGGTTGTTGAGTCCAGGCCTCGTGTTCAATCATTAAGAACTCTTGAGACTATTAATTAATTGGATGACATTATTTTGTTGAAAAGAAACACTCATGTAAACTGAAACCAGCCATGGAGACAAGGTAAGTTTAGGGCCCTGATTGTCAAAATCCACTAAATAATAATAATAATAATAATAATAATAATAATAATAATAATAATAATAAATAAAGCACTCTGTTGCTCACCCAATGCAGTAGAAAATAAACAGAGTTTCCCAGCAGAATACTGGGAACTCGTTGGACGACCCTCCAACCACACTCAGTATCAGCGCTGGACTGAAGACCGAGGAATTGGGGGATGGATTTATACCGCCACAGAAAGTTCGTGAAGGAAGCGCACATGGGTTCGAGAAACATCAGACAGTGACGCAGCGGTAGATCAGTATGCAGTAAGCTGTCCAGCAAGTGGGGCGGAAAGCAAGGCCGCAACAAATGTACAAAGCCGGTTACATGAGTGTTGATAGTGGTGAGTAGAGCAAGACAAGTGGAGTTCGTGATAACGGCAGCCGTAATTAGGTGAGTGGCCGTTACATATTCTCCCGACGGCTAGAAATCCGAAGGATTCCGGGAGCGAAGAGTCAATGCAGATCCGACGTATGGTGACAGTCGAAGAGGAAGTAAGAGAAGAAGGGCTGGAACAAAAGCAGACTCGGCAAGAAACAGCTTAGATAAACAAATATTAAAAGGTGAGTGGGGGGGGGAGAAGTCAGGGGGAAAAATAGAACAATACAATAAACAAACATGAAAACGGTTTAGGGAAAGGAAGAAAAAATCCCATTCACATGCTTTGAAAAAAGAAAGAAGGAAACTTTCCCTATTTTTATCCTGGATGGGAGAGTCCAGTTGACCCGGGTGGGGTTGGAGGGTCAGAATTGGTAGAGCAAAAGAGAGGGAAAAATTATATTTATTGAAAATACTGCTTCAACTGAGAGACATGGGCCTTTTTAATGATAGAAGGATCATTCGCATCCTGTAATAAAACACTAACAGGGGTCGAGAATTGAATGATCAAAAAAGGGCCTGTCCAATGAGGACAAAGTTTAGCGGATATGTGATCAATAGCGGAACTTTGAGGATAGTTTTCTAACAACACTTTATCTAAAAGCTTAAATTTTGAGGGACGATGCCCACAGTTGTGAACCCGTCGATGGACCTCCTGTGCCTGTTGCAATTTAGTTAATGCCTTTTTCCACTCGGCCTGAGAGACTTGATTAGGCAAGAAAAAGAGTAAATAAGGTAAATCCCATGTTAAATCTAAAGGAGTTTGCAAATCTCTACAAAAAAATAATTTTGCCAGGGAAAAAGAAGTGGAGTTATTTACGGTAGAATTAAGTGCTAGTGCAAAAGCGGGTAATTCAGAATCCCAATGGCATTGATCTTCAGAATGGAAGATGGACAACAGGACCTTCAAATTTCTAGGATATCGCTCAACGAGGTTGGCTTGGGGGTGGTAGGATGAAGTAACAAGATTTTTAATACCATTGGCAAAGCAAAAGTTATAAAAAGATCATGAAGTAAAAACAGTAGCATTATCAGAAACTAGGTACTTAGGTAAACCAATAATAGGGAAAATTTGGTCATTCAAAAGCCGGATTATAATTTGAGCAGAAAGTTTATGCAACGGGCGCAAAATTAAAAATATAGAAAAACCATCAAGAAGAGAGGATGTACGCATTGCCTTGGGAGGACTTAGTAATAGGTCCGACAACATCGATATAATACCTCTCCGCAGGATAAGTAGGTGTGGCAGAATGAGAACCAAAAGATAATGTGTTTGTGGGGTTTTCTGGCATAATGTACAGTATTTAATTCAATCAAAGATATCCCTGTGCATATTGGGCCAAAAGAATTCAGATGCTAGCCGAGGAATAAGTTTTGGCACGCCCAAAGTGCCCCCCAGTAGGAGACCCATGATAATACTGAAATAGCATAGAGCGTAAAAGGGAAGGAACGACAACTCTAGGAATAGATTTAGGAGTTGGCTTAAAAACCAGTAAATTATTATGAATACGAAAAGGTCCATCATAATTAGCGGTAGAAAGAGAAGTCTGAATGTCTTTACAATAAGAATCAGTAGATTGATATTGATAACAGGAATCAAAAGATAATGGAAAATCAATGAGAGAGGAAATAGTGTTAACTTCATAAGAGGGAAGTTGATCCAAGGTTAAAGACGGGGGTTGGTCAAAGAGACGAGAAAGAGCATCAGCAACTGAGTTTTGGTAGCCAGAGACAAATATAATAGAAAACTTAAAACGAGAGAGGCAGAGCAGCCATCAACCGGTTCTGCCTATTTTAAAGGCATTATTCAGTAACCAGGATAGGGCCTGATTATCAGTTTGAACAAGAAATTGTCGATGATCGAGATATTCCGAAAAATGCTCAATTGTAAGAATTAATGCTAATGCTTTCCTTTCATAAATAGAATACCTACGTTCAGTAGGCGAAAGCAAGTGGCTGAAATAAGCAGTAGGAAGGAGCTTACCATCTCGGTTTTGATTTAAGACTCTTCCAAAAGCAACGTCAGAGGCGTCCGTAGAAACTTCAAAAGGCAAGTCAAAATCAGGTATTTGAAGAATAGGGGCCCTGGTTAAAGCTGATTTGAGAGAAAGAAATGCAGTTTGCTGCTGTTCTCCCCAGTGAAATTTCATATGTTTCCGTTTAAGTAAGTTAAGGGGCTCAATTATGTGGGGATAGTGGGGGATAAATTTACTATAAAAGCCAACCATACCTAACAGTGTTCGTAACTGTTTAAGATTGTTAGGTGGAGTAATACGATCAATTGCAGAAACACGATCAGGGTCAACAGAAATGCTGTTACCCGAAAGAATATGCCCCAAAAACTTAATAGAAGTCTGAGCTAAAATAATTTTGGAAGGATTGACGGTTAGATTAACTGAACGTAAACGAGAAAGTACTTCACAAAGATGTTGAATATGAGTATGAAAGTCAGGACTATAAATCAAAAGGTCATCTACGTACGGAAATAGATACTGATATTTTATCTCGGCAAAAAGACGGTCAACAAATCTTTGCATGATTTGTGAACCAAGATTCAATCCGAAAGGTACTTTTGTAAACTGATACAGACCCGTGGGTGTAATAAAAGCAGTATACTTGGAGCTGCTATCATCTAAGGGTAGCTGATTATACGCAGAATTGAAACCTAAGAGGGAAAAATATTGTGCATCGGTAAAATGCTGAAAAGCAGTTTGAACTTTAGGCATTGGGTAAGCATCGTAGAGAATCTTAGAATTGATTTTTCAATAGTTGACTATAAATCTAAAGGTCCCGTCAGGTTTATCAACGATGAACACGGGAGAGGCATAATCAGAAGTGGAGGGTACAATAGTGTTATCGGCCAGCATTTTGTCGACAAGTTGATTAAGGATTTTCATTCTGGGCGGGCTCAAGTGATATGGGGGAGAGCGAACAGGAGTGGTGTCAGTGAGGTCAATATGAGCGTGGAATTCAGTAACAGTTCCTAGTTTAGGGGTTACAACATCAGAAAACTCAATTAACAAATTATCAAGTTGATCAGACTGAGAACGATTACAATACACATAATCCTGGTGAACAGAAAGAAGATGTGAAAGAGGAAAATCTGAATAATTCACTAATGGAATCCTAATGTCTGAAAAATTAAAACGAATAGAGGAATTAAGAGAATCAAGTACCAAACCAGTGTGACGAAAAAAATCATATCCCAAAATTAGTGGATAAGTTTTCTACAGCATTAAAAGAGTAATGCCAATAAAAATGTTGAATTTTTAGGTTAAGCGTGACTTGGCCAAGGGTCTGTTGTACATTATTTGATGCAGAAGTACAAAGAAGTGAAGAAAGAGAAAGTTGAATATGAGAAGAAATATTCTGAAGAGAATGGAAAAGTTCTAGAATTAAAGAAGTAGTCGAACCAGAATCTAAAAGTGCAATAGTAGGAATATTGTGAAGCAAGACCACAGTATGAGAAATCCTGGGTAATGGGCAAAAAATAGGAGAACCATATTCTACGCTCGTTGTAGTACGAAGGCTAGTGGAACATCGAGGAGGCAGCCAAGTAGAAGAGAAATTGTGGTGAAAAGAATGCACTTGATGAGGCAAATTTGTCCCTTGAGCTGGAGCACTGCCTACGGACGAGGATTGTAAGCGTTTTCCCAGAATGGGAGAAGTGGAACTTTTAGCTATGTGCCCAGTACCTTTACAGCGGTAACAAATAATAGAAAGTTTGCTAACTTTAGGAGGACTAGGCCGTGATAGTGATATCGTCATAGGAGGAGGGGTAGCTGAGGGAGGTAATACGGGTGGTGTTACATGAGCTTAGTAGGAAATATTGGCATAGCAGTAAGTCGTATGAACTTGTGCTGCGGTGTACAATTGTAACAAAGAAGTAGGAGGGGAATGTACAGTGACAAGCTGTCAAAAAGAAGGCACAGCATAAAATGTAACCACTGATATCAATTCTGATGGGTCGTTAGCAATGTTAAGTACGTCACTAAAGGTAAGAATGAAATCTAAATAGTCGTGTATAGGTTCGTCAGGGTGTTGATGACGGCGTACAAATTCCAAACTTAATTTGTGGCGTACTTCATAAGGTAAGAAGTAATTATGAAGACAAGTCCAAAATTGAGCCCAGTCCTGAAAGTGTCATATTTTCAAGCCAAAAGTTAGTTAAATACCCAGTAGCTTTAGAGGCTAATGAGCTAAGAAAATGGGGCTGGTTGAGCGTTTAATAATTTACCTACGGAAAATAACCAAGTAGTTAAATTTCGAGGATCCGTATTCGTTAAGGTAGGCACTTGTGTTAAAGATTGCTTAATAATTTCAAAGTTAAGGGAGTCGGTGAGTGGATGTGGAGAAATAGGCGATGAGGTAAATGGCTTAGAAACTTCAGGGTAAAGATGATGAGTAGTGGTCGAAGGTTTTGGGTTCAAGTCTTGGTCAAGTAAATTTGAAGTGTTAAGATGGGGAGACGAAAAGGTAGCAAGTGAAGGGTCTAAGGGTGAAGTATCATCAAAAGAGATTAAGTCCGCACAAGGTGGATCAGGTAGAGACAGAAATGCCGGGGGTGAAGATGAATAGTCATCACAATTATATAACGGAAAATTGTCAGAAAAATTTGCCATGTTGAGAACAAAAAAATGACGTGATAGAACGAAGAACAGAAAAAAAATGAAGTCAATGAGTAAATAGGACAGCAATCGAAGAACGGTAGAATAGGAAAAGTTACTCTGTACCATTTTTGGAAGTATATAGAACCAAACATATATCCATAAGCAGCAATTCATAGAAGGTACTAAACCACACAACGTAATAACTATTTCAAAATATATTGACAAGCTGTCCGATAAGAAACAGGCTGCGACCAACGGGAGTTCAGTGGAAGGAATAAGAAGAACAATAATAAAGTTTAATCAAGACTATGTATTCTTTCTACTTGAAAGATAACCAAAACAATACTCAACTTTGCGTAACATGGTACAGTATTAGAACAATTATTTTGAATAATGTATTTACAAGAAATCCCTAAACCATTTACAAAATGTTATATTAATTGAGGCAATTCAAAAGGACATAGCAAACTGCAACCCTCAGCAGAACGGGATAAATGAACACAGTTT
This sequence comes from Anabrus simplex, assembly GCF_040414725.1. Classification (NCBI taxonomy): domain Eukaryota; kingdom Metazoa; phylum Arthropoda; class Insecta; order Orthoptera; family Tettigoniidae; genus Anabrus; species Anabrus simplex. The sequence continues at coordinate 114,649,467 of NC_090271.1, read as the reverse complement.
CCAAATAAACAAGAAGAGAAGGAAGGCAATGGGGAGGGACGAGGACGGGATCGCAACGGTGGCAGTCATCTAAGCACTTTGAGATGCAGAGTACAAAGTCGGTTCATAGTAAGGTTGTTGAGTCCAGGCCTCGTGTTCCATCATTCAAAACTCTTGAGACTATTGATTAATTGGATGACATTATTTTATTGAAAAGAAACACTCATGTAAACTGAAACCAGTCATGGAGATGAAGGTAAGTTTAGGGCCCTGATTGCCAAAGTCCACTAGGCAAATAATAATAATAATAATAATAATAATAATAATAATAATAATAATAATAATAATAATAAATAAATAAATAAATAAATAAATAAATCACTCTGTTGCTCACCCAATGCAGTAAAAAATAAACAGAGTTTCCCAGCAGAATACTGGGAACCCATTGGACGACCCTCCAACCTCACTCTGTATCAGCACTGGACTGAAGACCAAGGGATCGGAGGATGGATTTATACCACCACAGAAAGTTCGTGAAGGAAGCGCACATGGGTTCGAGAAACATCGGACAGTGACACAGTGGGTGACGTAACCCAGTGGTAGATCAGTATGCAGTGAGCTGTCCAGGAAGTCGGGCGGAAAGCGAGGCCGCAGCGAATGTACAAGGCCAGTTACATGAGTGTTGATAGCGGCGAGTAGAGCAAGACAAGTGGAGTTCGTGATAACGGCAGCCATAATTAGGTGAGTGGCCGTTACATCATTTTGAAAATGAAATATTTGATTCAATAGCATATTTATTTGGTGGAATATTACATAAAGGGGGTAACTGTAGGAAATGCATTTGGAAATTTGCTTATAAATATCCTGACTAGCATTCCTACAAAATCTTGCATTTCAAAGTTGATGAAAAAGTATTGAACAAGTTCAGTGTGTGATGTACAGAGGAAGAAGAAAAGACACATTGTAACTGAAGCTAACCTTGGGAATATTCAGACGCAAGTCCCAGAATATCACTTAATTGCCTAGAACATGAAAGGAACACACCCAGGAGTTGGCCCTCAAAACGACCAGACTGCTGAAATTGCTGTGGAAGAAGATCATTGAATATTATGGTTTTTCCGTAAAATGTACGGATTTTGAGTGTGTTTTACGGTTGTACAGATGAACAACGTTATTGTACAGATTTTGAATATCCGCACTTGGTTTTGCTTTCTGCAGTCAGATCGGATTTGTTTGACTTTTGTTAGTAGCTGGTAATACGAGATGAAGTAATTGTGAAATTCAACCGGTAAATGTATAATCGCATTATCAATTATCACCGTGCAGTTGTCACCTGTTCTACCTCAACTGCTACTTCATTCAATGAGATGTTCTCAAACAAGTAGCAAGCTGCGATTTTGAAGAAAAGAAATTTGTGAAAAGTAGCAGACTGCAAATTTATATAAAACAACTTTAGTAACTGTGTCGTGCTTCGTAGCAGCTGAAAGGCTTTGTTTGTGTGCGAGTATAACATTGGCTGTGGTTCTGAAACTCGTGGAATTGTGTGACGAATTTCTAAGCGATTTAGTAATGTTCGTAATGAGTTCAACTAAGAAACAATATTATCAGTCTTTTCGGGAGGCATATTCTGCTTAATTTCCTTGCTTTATACGATCACAGAAAGTGTTCCCAGTGTTAAGTGAAAACAGATGAGCACTCATCAAGATGTAACTTTGTGTAAGTATTTAATTAGGGGTGATCATAACATATACAGTAAAACCTTGATACATCGTTTTTCAGGGGGCAGGGGGGAAAATGACGACGGATGTGGGAAAACTATAAATGTGGGCAACATAAAAAATGGGGGGAAAGCAAAATAATAAAATACGGGTACTGTATTGGAACATTCTTCGTTATGTAAATATATTACTACTATTGTAAAAACAACAATAATAATGGCGCGTGGCCTCTGGAGCCAGGTGCAGGTCTTTCGAGTTGTCGCGTGATAGGTGATCCCCGCGCATATGAAAATGCGTCCCTACCTAAGATGAATTTTAATGTTTAATTCGGCAAACAGACAGCCCCCGAACCGTTGGAATTAACCAAGGAAAGTTAAAATCCTCGACCCAGTCGAGACCCCTTGAACCAAAGGCCAACACGTGCTAACCATTTAGCTCATACTATACGTACCGGTATCAAAATATTGCAACCATGATATAGGCCTACGAGATGAGCGTGACTTTTACGCCCTTTCGTTTCGCATTTCTTTACACATTTTGTAATAATTGAAAACCTTTACTGTAAGTTCAGTTCTCTTATTGAAAATTAAAGATATACATGGATATTACGGTGATAACCTGTATTTAGAAAAAGATTCCGTAGACCCTTTTGCGAACGATCGGTTAGATACCCAATACGGCGCGGCTCCCGCAGCTCAGCTCAGCCAATGTCACAGAGGTTAGAAATTCAACACAGTGTGGCTCGAACGATGTCACAGGGGCTTGTGTGAAGCTGCCAACTTAAGGACTAGTTACAAGACTAGGCTATGAGAAATGATTATTGGTCTGGCTTGGTTAGGTGCGGCTTTTCAAGACTGTTGGGCAGAGGGCAACAAAGCGGTCAACAGGCCTCTAGCATTCTACACGCTCCACAAGGTACGACGCGATTAATCACCCTGTGACTGACTAAAACGTATCTGGCGCACTGCATGATTTTCTATTTTTTTCAACGAAGTTGGCAACCCTAGCCACCCTATACCAACACAAAAAAATGGTGACAAATTTGAGTTTTACGCTGTCTACGTTTTAACCTTTCAAGTGATACATTTCTTTTGAGTAGCTACTAAACAGTGGCACATATTCCATAAAGTACTGAGAAGTAACATATAGTGAGATACTCTTGTCTAGTATAGTATTTTTATCAGGTTCAAGAAGTACAGAATATGTATTAAGCTGTCAAAAATGATGATAGTATGAAGGGCAATGTGTCTGGCTCGCTGAGTAAAGCAACGGGACCTTACAGTGAGATACTTTGGTATTTTCATCAGGTTTAAAAAACAAAGTCTCACTATCTAGCTATTAAAATGATTACAGTGCCAAGGGCAAGGAAAGAGAATCTGTCTCAGTGAGGAAAGCAACGGGACACAACTTTAGATTCAAATGGTTCATTTTTCAGAGTGTCATCAAACTGGGTGTCTTTTTGTATATACACCAAGAAATTCTACATGTAACCAGATGTGGATTCACACAGTTGAAATGATTTGATACCGAATCTTGAGCGCTTAGACTGTATGAAAATTTTCCATGACAAACGTCCCTTCCACAACGTAAGAGACACATCACTTTCGGGTGTGTACACACTTCGGAATCTGCTATTCAAGTCGTCCAGAATAGGTGTCAATTTGTAAAGTTTCTTCGGACCACATGTGGCTTCATCGTATGCTTCGTTATCAACAAAGTGTAAGAATTTGAGAAGGAGATGAAATCTTCTTTCAGGGTCTCTAATATCTGTCTACAACAAAAGTAGCTCTTGTTATCAGGTAACTGATGAATGCCTTGCAAGAGAAAGAATGCAAGTAAAGTCATAATTTCATCTTTATTTGTGTCAGTCCACTGATTCACTCTTGAATATAGTTTCAAGGTCGGTGTGCTTTCTATAAACTGTAGAGCATATTAGTTCTGCTAATTCAGGAGTGATAAACAATTGAATATATTCTAGTGGATTATTTATGCCTTCAATTTGTACATTTAGTTCAGGTTACGCCACCGTAAATGTAAATCTCAGCCGTTCAGGTCCTACCTTTGTCCATACACCGAGTCGAATATCACCACTAGTGCTACCGTCACATTCAGTTGAGTTGCGTTCACAATTGCACTCACCATCTCCTGACATTTCAACATTAGTCTCACTATCAGATGACACGTCACTCTCCGAATTGTCACCGTGTAATAAATCAAACAGTTCTTCTTCTCGCAGACGTCACCGAGCTCCGCTTGCAACTGCCATAATGCACTATCTACCACTCTCAGCAGCCTAGCGGCTGGTACTGGCTGGCTGGCTGCCAGCAGGGCGCGGGGCAAAAGCATTTCGCCCGGTCACGTGGTTTTAGGAGAGTGCTGCTGTAGGCAAAGCTCAAAACTAACACACGCAAAAAGGAAAGCGATCTTGGATTCTATGACGGAATAAATATTCATACCCATCGCCGAAAGACATTTACAATGTGATGACGGAATATTCTGTCATGGCCACTGAGGAAACCATGCGGCTATGACGATTTATTCCGTCATTACCGCTTGAAAAGTTAATGTAGGCTTGATTTCCCTCTGATTTTTTCTAGCAACAGTGAAAACTCTTTTTATGGTACTGTAAAATACTCTTAATACTGCAAGTACAGCTTTACTTAAGGTTTAATAAATAGAGTAGAGCAGAGTGAAGCTCCTTCAATCACAATGAATTTCGCAGTGGTGATAGAAGTATCGTTACCAACTCACAAGCGTTGAAACAAGGAGGGTTGAGCAGTAATGCTCAAAAGGATTCATTTTTTGAACAACCGAGGGAAGATGAGGAACAGGGAACTGTTGCTGAGAAGTGTGGAAGGAGGAGAAAGGGAAAAGGTATGAAAGGGAAATGTGTAGTAGTGGATAGGAAAAGGGAGGTTGAACAGGATCATGGGATGGAGAAAAGGGAGGAGGAAGTAGCTTCTGCAGCTGTCAGGAAAGGAGGACTGACCAGGAGGGGAGGGGATCAAATGAGGTGGGTAGGGTTTAGGCTCTGTTCATGGAGGATTACATTGTTAGACGTGGAGAAAGTGTGTGGAGGGAACGGTACCAGGGTAGGGTGCTATCCAGGAATTAGGTTAAGGCAGATGTTGAGGAAAGTAGAAGAGAAGGAGGAGGGAAAGGAGAAGGTGGTAGTGTTTCACGTTGGTACTCACAAGGTAAGACAGGCAGGTACAGTACCAATATAGTTGGGGATATGTGGCATCTGGTAAATGCAGCATGGGTGAGGTTTAAGGAAGCGGAGATTGTTATCAGTGGAATACTGTGTAGAAGGGATACTGACTGGAAGGTGATTGGGTTTTTAAATGAGACTATGGAGTGAGTATGTGGGAAACTGGGAGTGTGATTGCTAGATCCTAATGGGTGGGTAGGAGATAGGGATCTGCGCTCAGATGACCTTCACTTAAACCGCAGTGGTACATATGTTAGGAAATTTGTTTAGAAGGGTTATAGGGAGGTACATTCAGGGAAACGGGGTGGCCTAGGGCGCGGTTTTAAGGGAACAGGGAACTGGAAATCAAGTAGGGATGACATAAAAATGTTGGTGCTAAACTGTAGAAGTATTGTAAAGAAAGGAATAGAATTAATAATTTAATAAGATATATAATTACCAGATATTGTAATAGGAGTTGAATCATGGCTGAGAAATTATATAATGGATGCAGAAATTTTCTCACGGAACTGGAGGGTGTATCGTAGAGATAGGATAGGAATGGTAGGAGGGGGTGAAAGAAGAATTTGTAAGCTACGAAAAAGTTAAAGATGACACACATGAAATTCTAGGTGTGAGGCTTATTTCTAAAGATAATAGGCAACTTGATATATTTGGAGTGTACAGACTGGGAAAGGGTAGCGCTGACACGGATTAAGAATTATTTGATAAGATAATCAGCTATGTGAGAAACGACATGGAAAGGAATGTGATTGTAGCGGGAAATCGTGTGACAAAAAATGGCAAATAAGTTAATATGGGAAGAGCATCTGATTCCGAAAGTGATGGAACCAACTAGAGGGAAGAATATTCTGGATGTGGTGCTGGTAAAACCAGATGAGCTCTATAGGAAAACCACAGTAATAGATGGTATTGGTGATCACGAAGCTGTTTTTGTCTTAATATAAGGAAAGATCTTCTTTGGGTTAATCACATATATGGGATTGTAAATAAAGGGTACAGATCTCTGCACATGGTTATGAGGGTATTTAGGGGTTGTAGTAAGGATGTAAAGGAGAGGGCATATAAGGATTACTTGATTCAAGAACTGGAAAAAATCCAAAGAAAAGCAGCTCAATTTGTTCTGGGATATTTCTGACAAAAAAGTATTGTTACAAAAATGTTGCAAAGTTTGTGCTGGGAAGGCTTGGGAGAAAGGAGACGAGCTTCTCGACTAAGTGGAATGTGTAGGATGCTAATTAGTTCCGAGCTGTCTGTGGAGAGATGGTGTGGGAGGACATCAGTAGACGAATAAGCATGAGTGGTGTCTTTAAAAGTAGGAAGATCACAATATGAAGTTAAAGTTGGAATTCAAGAGGACAAATTGGGGCAAACATTCATTTATAGGAAGGGGAGTTGGTGATTTATCCGACGGCGAGATGGCTGTCCCGGTCTTGAAAGCCCAGAATAATGGCGGAGAGGATGCGTCGTGCTGACCGCACGAACTCCTTCTAATCTGCAGGCCTTCAGGCTGAGCAGCGGTCGCTGGGCAGGCCAAGGGCCTTTCAAGGGCGTTAAGTGCCGTGGGGTTTGGTTTTGGTTTGGAGTTAGGGATTGGAATAACTTACCAAAGGAGATGTTCAATAAATTTTCAATTTTTTTTGCAATCATTTAAGAACAGGTTTGGAAAACAGCAGATAGTGCAGATCAGTAGTGATTGATTGATTGATTGATTGATTGATTGATTGATTGATTGATTGATTGATTGATTGATTGATTGATTGATTGATTGATTGATTGATTGATTGATTGATTGATTGATTGATTGATTGATTGATTGATTGATTGATTGATTGATTGATTGAATGAAAGTACACAACCTAACCTCTGAAATTAGTTACACACAGTGCTGTATCTTGAGAAGGAGAAATATGACATTCCTATTTTATTTCAGTTCCTAGTATGAAAATTAAACAAACGTTTACTTCAGCCTTTGTTTCTAATGAGTTAACAACTGCTGTCAGTGCACTTATTATGAAAACATGTTCTCCCCCATTGTTTGTTTACATAGGTCAAGAGCACAATGGCTTTGAATACCGGGGAGAGCTTGCTCGTGCATGTAGCGAGAAATCGATACGGAAGGTGATCGATCGCATTCAATATAAACACTGAAGTAGAATGTATAAATATCAATAACAGGAAAACTAACACGCCCGAATTTGCCCGTAATCACAGATGAATTAGCAAAAGGGTTCTCATTGTAACCGAAGAATAACGTACAGATTAATATAGGAATTTTTTAAGGGCATAATAATATCATCATGACATCTTTTTCATAGGTTCTTAATGCCCTGAAACCATAACAAATAGAAATAAATACATTTCCTTACTAGTGATGGGACATTAGATAGTGATTCATTTAATTCCCTTCACGTTACTGAATCGATACAGCGATCCGATTCACGGCACATTAGTCACCGCTCCTACTGCATCTGTGTAGTATGTACTGGTAAGACAGCAGCAACAGCATTCATTGCTTGCAGCTGCCATCTGGACTTCACACTGTGAACTCCTTTCTTAGAAAAAAATGCTGGTCACTCTAATACATCGGAGGTTTCCGGCGACACAGGATGGGAAAGGTCTAGGATTAGGAAGGTAGCAGGCATGGCCTTAATTAAGGTACAGTCCCAGCATTTCTTGGTGTGAAAATGGGGAACCTATGGAAAACCATCTTATAATGGCTGCCGACGGTGGGATTCGAACCCACCATCTTCCGCATAGCTACGCGATACTAACCGCACGTCCAACTCGTTCAGTCATTTATGAAAATATGTATTTTTTCTATCAGCTGAGGATTTTTTTTAATTGTCATGTTTTTTATAGGCTACCCGAGATGTACAGTAGCCCGCTGGTTTTCTGATTCACCATACTGTCAACATTGCGTCAGTTGGCTCACTTACTGTCCACATATGATTGAAGTCTTGTGCAACGATGTGACATATGAACTGAGAGAATTCTGAGCCGTTCTTCCCAATATAAGACAGGTACTTTTGAGTGGTCATGAGCATGACTCGTAGTCATAGGGCAGGCTAGAGTAGAGTTTAATTGTCAAATGTCAACTAAGTTATAATACTAAGATTCATTAAACTAATAAATAGTATAACCTAATAGCTTACCTACTTACTAGCTACTTCAGAATTATGTTTTGACTACCTTTTTAACACTGCAAATAAATCTATCTATTATTTAAACCTCCCTGTAAGAAGAGGACAGTGAATGCAAGTGGGTATTATTTTCAAATGAGCTGAGCTCGAGAGTCCATTATGGCATACTATTCTTTCAGTGGACCATGGCTCACTGTATGTCTCGCTGCAGCGGAAACTCGGCTCTCCACCCTCTGTCCAGTGTGCCGAAAAGGAGCCATGTGTATCTTGCGTCTCACTGAACCGTACTCATTCACGATTCTTTCGGTGTGCCATGGCTCACTGTATGTCTCGCTGCAGTGGAAGCTCGGTTCTCCGCCAGTGTCCCGTGTGCCGATAAGGAGCCATGTGTATCTTGTGTCTCACTGAGCTGTGCTCGTTCACGATTCTTTCGATGTGCCATGATTCACTCTCTCGCTGCAGCGGAAGGTTGGCTCCCCATCAACGTCCAGTGAGTGCGCCACTCAGCACTGTCCACTGGGAGTAAGCTGAATCGTGTGCTGTGAGCTCGCTGTTCCTGTGAATCGATTCACTCGGACACTTGAATGAATCGATACACTGCTTCAAATCGTGCATTCAGTAGCCAACACTATTCCTTACACTAAATGTCAGTTTTGCCTAATCTGAATTATGTTAAGGTAAAATTGCATTGCTCTTATGGAATAATTTTCAGGACTTGAAATTTCTTCTGTTAAATGCGGGTTTACGCAAAATTGAGGTTATTCTGTAATTATTATTGCTGCATAATGGCAGCTTTATAGAATTGAATTTGATATACAGGGTGTCTCAAACCTTTTGGGTCAAATTGAAACAGGTGATAGTGGGTCCATAACCGATTATATTGAGAAAAGGAACCAGTGGTCAGAAATGCATATTTATTGTTTTATGGACATACAGAGCATACACCGCATAACAGTGTAGCTTATAGCAATTGTTCAAAGTGACGACCACCAGTCTTAATGTATGTATTGCAATGGCCCAAGCAGTTCTGCAGTTCCAGATAGCTGGCACACAAACAAAGACTTACAGTCATGCTGGCAATCTCCATAAATTGTTACTTGATGTACAAATTAATAGATGAAAATAAAAGGAATCCTTCGCAGTAATGAAGCGCCATAAGAAAAATATCAACCTTACATAATTTTACCAGAACTATCCTGTATCCAGAACAGTCGCCCTACACAGAGCTGACTCCATTGTCTGTAGCATCCTGAGGAAGCAAGAACAGCTTACCCAAGACTGCACAGTTCAACTGCTTGATCAGAGATAAAGGCATACACTTCGAACTGGAGTTCAAGCTCAATCCGGGGCCACATAGTCTTCCGTCGACTGCCGTCAGGTGACAGCACAGTACACTACAGTAAAAGTAATGATGATATTTCTGTCAATAAAGCACAGTACACTACATAACCACACACTATGGATAACCAATATTCCGGCAAATATAAACATGACGATGACACATATTAAATGTTCATGGACAATAATAAATTTAACATTTCACGAATCAAAGCTCCATAAGTGGTGACGTACACATACACACACCAAATAAATGCATAATGCTGGGCGATAATAATGCCACAAAGAACACCCACCGAATAGTTTAAGTAACTTAATAATCAACACATTCATTCCTCTTCCTTTTACGGTGGTCTAAAATTGGAATTACAGCCAAGACTCGCCACCATCCAAGCAGGCAGAAGTACACCCATGTTGACTCGGAGACAAACGACTTGGGAATTTATATGCTCAGCTGCCAGAGAGCACCACAATAACAATCAAAGATCGTTTCTTGCAACATCCAATGTAGAAAATGTAGAAAGGAGATGGGAAACTTTTAAAAATGGGATAAAAGAAGCAGCTAAGAAAACGCTTGGAGTCGAGGAGAGGAAAAGGGCAAAGAAGGAATGGATAACATCAGAAATGATAAGTAAAATGGAGGAACGCAGGAAATGGAAAACAGTAATACAGAAGAAGGAAAGCGTAACTACAGGAAGTTAAATAATGAATTAAGAAGAGAAACAGAAAAAGCAAAGAAGAAATGGTTGACAGAAAAGTGTGACGAGATAGAGTAACTGGAGAAAAAAGGGAAATATGACTTGATGTACAAAGAAGTAACAAATATAGTATTCAGAGAAAAGAGAAGGAACAACAGCAATAAGGAAATAGAGGCTGCAGATGGCACAATGATATATGAACCCCAAGAAATAATGAAAAGATGGGAAGAATACATAGAATGGCTATATGATCGGGACAATCGACCAAATGAAGAAGAACTTGAATTAGAGGAGAAAGATATGGTTAAAGGTGATGATAAAAGGGAAACCATACTGAGAAGAGATATCGAAGCATCACTGAACGAGATGAAAAGTAGAAAAGCAATGAACTGTTAAAAGCATTAAATAACGAAGGAAGAAAGGAATTGATTGGATTATGTAATCAAATATACATGACAGGAAAATGGCCAAAGGACTTTAGTGAAATCATCTTAATCCCTATGGAAAAGAAAAAGAACAGCAAAAAATGTGAAGAACATAGGACATTGAGTCTAATTTCACACGCAGCCAAAGTCTTACTGCGGACGCTCAACAGAAGGATATGTGGAAAGCTGAATAACTTTATAGGTGAAGAACAGTTTGGTTTCAGGAGAGGAGTTGGAACAAGAGACACCATTGGACTTCTGAGGGTGATAGGAGAGAGGTACATAGAGAAAAACAGGAAGATTTATGCTGTATTTATTGACCTTGAGAAGGCTTTTGACTGTGTCAGATGGGACAAATTGATGACAATCCTGAAGAAACATTGAGTTGATTGGAGGGATAGATGGCTAATAAAGAATTTGTATTTAAACCAGAGAGCAAGAGTGAGAATAGGAGATGAGTTGAGTGAAGAAATTGAATTAGGAAGAGGTGTAAGACAGGGCTGCTCTTTATCACCGACACTGTTCAACATCTATCTCGAAGAAATAATCAATGAAAGTTTTAATGAAAATGGTGGAGTTTGTGTTGGAGGTAGGAGAGTAGAATGTATAAGATTTGTAGATGATATGGTTGTGATGGGGGAAAGTGAACATGAAATGATACAAATGTTAGATAAACTCAACATGAAACTAGAAAAATATGGAATGAGAATTAATAAGAAAAAAACCAAAGGTATGATAATCGGAGGAAAAGGTATAAGTTGTCATATTAGTATAGGGGGAAAAGAAATAGAGCAAGTCAGTAACTTCAAGTATTTGGGAAGTATGATCAGAGAAGATATGTATTGCACAACAGAAATTAAGAAAAGAATTGCCATAGCAAAAGAAGGCTTTAAGAAAAAATCAAAATTATTTTGTGGACCACTAAACAAAGATTTGAGGAAAAGACTTGCTAAGTGTTACATTTGGAGCATAGCGCTGTATGGCGCAGAGACTTGGACATTGAGAAAGAAAGATGAGAGAAGATTGGAGGCACTAGAGATGTGGGTATGGAGGAGAATAGAACTAGTGAAATGGGAAGACTGGGTAAGGAATGATGAGGTATTACGAAGAGTTGGAGAAGAACGAAGTATGTTGCAAATCATTAGAAGGAGAAAAATGAACTGGATCGGACATTGTTTGAGGAGGGACTGTTTACTGAAAGAAGGAATAGAATGAATGGTGAAAGGCAAACAAGGAAGAGGAAGGAAAAAATATCAAATGTTGGACAATATCCAAGGAAATAAATATTTGGACATGAAAAACTTGGAGCAGGACAGGCAACAGTGGAAGAGGTTCATCCCTGACAAGATCTGCCCTAAGGCAGAATACCTAGATGATGAATTAGAATGTGACAATGGACAATAATTAGTAATTATGCCAATTAGGTTGTGACATCAACGATGAATAATTCATTTAAACCAATCTCTGATAAAGAGTTCAGTGGTTATTATTGAGTAACAAGTTTGAATTTGAACTGGCGCTGTGCGTGACTAAATATGCCATAACGATAATAATCATAGAAGGTGCCTGCCGACATGGAAAATGCCACCATAGTAACCATTTTGAAGAAAGGTGATCGAGGTATCCATAACAGGAAAAGTTCTGGCAAGCATTTTGTTGAACCGTCTTCAGACTGACTCTGAAATGGTACTGCCTGAGTCTCAATATGGGTTTCGTGCCTCAAGAGGTACCATTGACATGATCTTTTGTGCTAGACAAATCCAAGAGAAATGCAGAGAACAACAACTCTGCTTCTTTTAGTACATTACAATCTGGAAAAGGCCTTCGATTCTTTCCTTGAGAAGCTATTTAGAAGTTCTACAGCGCTTTGGCTGTCCTGACAGTTTTGTAGGCTTGGCTTAAGCAAGGCTGCGTGCTTGCCCCCACCCTTTACGCTCTGATGGCAGACTGTTCAACCAGTCTATCTTTGTTCTCAGAGATTGACTCATAATACTCGCATAATGGAGCTTCAATATGCTGATGACAATGCTTCACCTGCCCATATACCTGAGGAGCTTCAAACATCCATCAACTGTTTTAAGGAAACTTATGAATGATTTGGTCTGACCATCAACACCCATGAGACTGAAGTACTTGCACAGCCGACACAAGGTGGTGCCATCCCTGAACTAAATGTCGCCATAGCAGGAACACCTCTTGAACAAGTAGACCAATTCATCACCTACCTTGGTAGTATTCTAACTACACGCTGCAACTCAGAAAAGGATGTGGAAAATAGAATATGCTCTGCTCATGCAGCTTACGGCCGCCTCTCCCACCGAGTTTTCAATCAATCAATACTGATCTGCATTTAGGGCAGTCGCCCAGGTGGCAGATTCCCTATCTGTTGTTTTCCTAGCCTTTTCTTGAATGATTTCAAAGAAATTGGAAATTTATTGAACATCCCGGTAAGTTATTCCAATCCATAAATCCCCTTCCTATAAATGACAATTTGCCCCCAATTTGTCCTCTTGAATTCCAACTTTATCTTCATATTGTGATCTTTCCTACTTTGAAAGACACCACTCAAACTTATTCGTCTATTGATGTCATTCATGCCATCTCTCCGCTGACAGCTCGGAACATACCACTTATGATATAGACGTTGATTCCCATAGGAAATCTGAAATATTTATCCCAAATGAGTAAATTTATTATATATTATACATACCACTTAGTCGAGCAGCTCGTCTTCTTTCTCCCAATTCTTCCCAGCCCATAAGGATCTGAAAATATATACTAAAGTAGTGGTGTACCGAGCTGTAGTCTTAACAACATTACTAAATGGATGTCAAAACCTGGACACTTGAATCGCCCTAACATAAAGAAACTGGAACGCTTCCATCAGTAGAAACTTAGACCCATCATGAACATCAAATGGGATGACTACATAAGCAGTGTGGCAGTTCTTGACAAGGCACATTTGAAAAGCATAGAAGCCTCCATCATCACTCATCGGCTTAGATGGGTTGGTCACATCCAGCGTATGAATGATAGCAGACTGCCTAAACAACTTCTCTACGGTGAGATTAGTCATGGCAAAAGGCCTCACGGTGCTCCTTTGAAATGTTATAAAGACCAGCTTAAGAAGACTATAAATAGCACCAACATAAATGCTAACACCCGGGCAACAACTGCACAAAACTGTTCTTTGGCACAAAGCAACTGCAGAAGGTGTCTCACTGTTTGAACAGGCACATCACAGACAAGAAATTGAAACCCACGAAAAGCAGAAACTACGTCAGAGCCAACCTCGTCCTCCACCCACCTTTAGATGTGACCTGTGTGGCCACTTGATCTGTATCCATCAGACATACAAAATCAGTGACACCACTGATACCATTCAGCACCCAATTTGCAATGAGTTTAAAAACACGCCTAGAATCGCCATTATTGGAAAGACCGTTAACAATTTTGCCACTGAAATGCTGTACAATCTTTCACTCTTTTCTTTAACAAAATTTACATGGTTATCATATTATTTATTTACAGAAATTATTACCTTCGTGGGGATAGCAATGGATCTTAAATGTTCTATTTGTACTCGCTTTTGCAGTAGTGTGCAGTACCTACTGTATAATAATGTAAAATCTGCATAAAGTACAACTACCAACAAAGCTACTGATATTAAAACTAAAGATATTTCCTATTTCCCCCAAATCAAATGTGAAACAAGTATACCTATGTAACCTACTGAATATAAGTACTCAAGGTAAAAGATAAAAAATGATCGCTAATCTTGATTTCTTCCAACGAATACCAAATACAAAATATTTATTGCCCTAACTAAATCACTCGTGCACAAAATTAAGCCTCCAGATGAAGCTGGGAAGCAGAAACTAGCTCATCATGGGCTGAGAAGAAATGGATGTAGATGAACTGGGACTGATTGAGAGAGCCAATCTTTTTGAAGATGGTTGTGCTGTTAACTGTTGCTCCTTCCACACTGATCTCTTGTTGTGCAGTGTTCCTATCCAATTTTCTGTATATGCCCATCACTTGATTTTTTTTTTTTTCCATTCCATTTGTTTTACAGTACAGGTATGAGAGATAAAAATGGTCACTGATGAATTATAAGGTCACATCCTTGTTCTACTGCTCATACTTAATGTCAGTGATATGGGGTACACTGTGTATTTGCAATAAAGAAATAAAACTGACCTAATTTGCGTATAATATATTGTAGTTACATTTTATTTTGAATTATCAATCACTTATGAGATTTAATTATTCATTTGTACATTAAATAATCAGGAATGGTTCACAGAAAATAAATTCATCTTAAATGATAACAAGACCACAGAAAGTTTGTTTCTTACCAAAATAAAACTGAATAAAGAAAATATACAGAATGAAATCTAAATGAGTCTCTTAGAAACATTAATGGAAAAGGCAAACTAAATACAACAAAATTAAGGTGAATCTAAGAAAATCTATGTAAACACTGAAATTTACATTTTGTAACAATACCCTTATTCACGATTACTCAATTAACCTGCACAGTTTAGACTGACATAACTCTACATTCAACATAAAATAGTAAAAATATTAGAGAACAAAAAGAAATCTTCAGTGAGAGTTATTTCAAATAACAAGGGAACTGTCCAATTGCAATGAAACTTGGTAGGATGATTATTTAAGACATAACATTGCCGCATGCTTACCTTCATTACATAGGCAGTCCAGAGTATCATAAAGTGAATGATTCTAAACAGGAATCAGCAGTTTGCTCATTTATGCTAATAAGAGATATTATATGTATGCATACTGCATAATATTTTAGCTTCCCTAATATCATGATGATTAGAATAGAGCCCCCATTTTTTTTCTTTTATAAATAACGAATTGGATAATTTTCACTTATTTCTAGTGAAGGTAAGACATTATTATTATTGTTATTATTATTATTATTATTATTATTATTATTATTATTATTATTATTATTATTTATTTCCTAAAATTATGATACAATTTACAATTTAAGAATCAAAGATCCAATTAAGGCCTTTCTATTAACCACATGGCTTATTTTATAAAGGCAATGGAGGCCATGTACTGTACATCAAAGAAGTGGTTTTCGGACGATAACAATAACGCCCATAATACACTAGCACTATGTGGAAATGTAAAATTATTTACAAAAATACAATAAAACTGGTGCAGTATCTATTCACTAATAATAATAATATTATAATATTTGTTTTACATCTGTATGAACCACAAACTTGTGCCGGCAGTGGTACCAGACCTGTAGCTCAGATCCTTTCCAACAGAACAGATGCGACCTAGGCCACCATAGCTTGATTGGTAGAGCATCCAATGCAAAATCAGGAAGTTTTGGGTTCAGATTCCACTGGAGTCCAGTTGGCCTTTTTTGTTCTGTACTTAACATCTCTTTGGCATGTTTTGTATGTACTGAATATGACCTAACAAGCTGAAAGTTTATTTCAAGAACCTATTGGTCACCAAAATGAGCCCCTACTCGATATTGTCATAAGTTGTGCTGTAAAATGGACCCTGTACAATAATCGCTAACAAAGTGGATAGAGTTGAAGTGTTAGCGAAAACCCCCAGATACTTTCCAATATTAAAGTTGAGTTCACACAACGTTTAGTTGTTCATGTGATGGATAGCATTAAGTGTTGCCAACTGAAGTTCTTTCTTCCTAGTGAAATCAGGACTATTGGCAAACTGTAAGGAAATTGATCAAATGCATGTCAATTGTGTAAAAACCAGGTATAAGAAGGGAAAGTTGTATTGGCAAATGAATAAATTAAACAGTTAAATACATCAATCTGTACTTTGCGGTTTTTATTTCTTTGCACGTTTGGCGCTCTTTAAGGGCTTCCTTTTGGTTTAGAGCAACATCAAGTCCAAGTAATTTGCTATGAATATAAATTATAAAAACCCACAGACACTGTTATGTACAATAAATTCAGATTTTAAAATCCAAAAATTGCATAGGTCGATGCCTTCTTAAAGTGCCAATCCAGTGAATAATATCTCTTCTCATTTCCCATGGTCATTGAAAAGCAAAGAGAATTGTCTGCTATAGATGTTAAATGTTTGTGAGGAAGCGGCGTGACTTCATCTTCAGCAAATCTTCATCTTCTTTTTCTTTGCAGGTCAAATATTATTACAAATAAATTTAAGTAAATTCAGTTTCATTGGGTTAAGTTCATTTTACTGCTGTTATAATTCAGCAAGAACCCTTGCTCAGGACCCCACCATCAGAATGGAAAAAACACATTCAGTTAGTGATGGAGGTGAATGACGAAAACAGGGAAATATACTGTCCATGTTTTTCTCACCTTAGTGAGAGATATAACTTATCTATTAATGCATGGGAGGACTAGGGCCTACTTTTTTTGTAGCTTGTGGAAGTTACTTCATATTCACCACGTCATATGTGGTACTTTTGGATGTTCCAGGACACAATATCTAAAAAAAAAATTGTCAGCAAGTTTTAATAGACTCGTTGACCATTTTACACAATTATCTTTACACAGCATATTGGTTCATGTTTTTAAAAAATTATTTGTATTCTGGATCTGTATGGTCACCTGGAATGCCAGCAGATATTTCATGATTATAAAAAATATATAGATTATATATTTATTGTTTACTGAGCGGAGTGGCCGTATGTGTTAATGTACAATAGCTATGGAGCCAAGCTCTAAATTCAGAGATGCATGGGTTCGAGCCCCACAGTCGGCTGTCCTAAGAATGGTTTTCTGTGGTTTCCCATTTCACTTCCAGACAAATGTCTGAGCAGTTCTTATCCATAGGCCACAGTCGATTCCTTCCACATCTTTTCCCAATTTCATTCATTATCATTCATTTCGTCTCCATTAGGTCCTCAACTGAGGTTGGCATCAGGAAGGGTATCCGGCCATAAAAGACCTGCTATATAAATTCATCTCATCTCATCCCGACCCTGTACCAAGAAACAGGACTAAGGGGTAGATATACATACATACATACATACATACATACATGCATACAGTTTAATGATAGAATCCATTTATTTACTTTTTCTTTCAAAATGTTATTTTAGTGAACAAGTGATTGTGTTGTGAAGTGAAAAATACAGCTGTTAGATCATAAACGATATCCAATATTTCATATCATGGCAGACATTCACACTGGTATGTACAGTACATAATGTACACTTTATTATATTTTTACCTTGTAATACTGTATATTACTGTTATAAAACAAATTTTTGTAAGCCTAATACATTTTAAAATATTGTTAAAACATGCTGAAATAAATAAAATATAATTCTATAAATTGCTTGATAAACCCTTTATTTTAACAATGTCAGTCATTTTGTTATACGACTAAGGGTATGGTGCTGTGTAGGCCTGTTAAAGAGGGCATCCACTGAAATTAAAATTCAAAAATTAAAATACGATAGTAAGAGACTTGATATCTCTTCAGTATCCTAACCTAAGAAATAAAGTTAATGACTGTCATGTTATTTTTAATATCCAGTTGGTTATCCACATGTAGTGTTCTGTGTAAATGCTGAAGTGTTTGTGGTTGACACATCCAGTATTCCATGCTCTTCAACATTTTAAATTTTAAATACATTACTTAAATTTGAACTCATGAATAAAATTCAGCTTCAATGCCACTCTATTTGAAGACAGCAGTATATCAATATGTGGAGATTGTCCTTGTCCTTTGTGTTTCTCATGTTTGTTCTTGTCTCCTCTTTCATCTTCCCACACTGACCTGTCATTATAAGTACTGGAAAACAACAAACAAGTGTCAAGTCAAATAAGGATAGATAGGAGGAACAAGAAAAATGAACCGCACAGATCAATGAGCAAATTATAAACATTCCTCCTAGACCTACATTGACATTATGCGGAACACCTCGTCCTTTGAACTGTCTAAACATGTAAACGAACTTGCATGTATCCCCATCTATCGCAAGCGTACCTATTTCATTGAATGTCAGCGAGCCAGTTACATGTGTACCTTCATTCAGACAACAATATAGGGCTTTTGTAATCAGTGTATGGGCGTTCTGTGATGGCAAGACGACGGATATCAATGTTTGCTTGCACACGGATTGTTGCTTTATAACAGTAAGGACTGTCAGCAAAAGATGTTGCAAGATGAATAGCAGTGAACCAGAGTGATGTAGCGTGGACCTGGAATCCTTTTCAAAACACAGACAGTGTTCATGACTTGACCCGTGCTGGCCGCTCTAGGGCAACAACTGCGGTAGATGACCGGTATCTGCAACTTCTAGCCTGCAGGAACCCTGACCACACTGCCACCATGATTAACGACTTTATGAGACGCAATGGGGTGTCCGACCAAACTACGTGAAACAGACTCCACAATGCCTCTCTGTATTCTAGACGGCCATGGAGAGGCCTGGCCCTTAAACCCAGACACCATGCTGAACAGTAGAGATGGGCACAAAATCACCAAGAATGGACTATGGAAAATTGGAACAAAGTTCTCGTCACAGATGAATGCCGCATGTCTGATACCCGATGACATTTGACATGTATGGAGGGCACCTGGTAATGCTGCATGCCAGAGACATCCCACCATCAAGTACATCAAGGTGGCGGATCAGTAATGTTCTGGGGTGCCATCATGTGGGGGCGTTGGATGCCTTTGTTGTCCATCCAGGGCATGCTCAACCTTCCCCAAGACAGGGATAACATTCTTCAACCCATCATTGAACCATTTCATCAGCATCGGAGAAGAATTCAAGTTTACAGATGACAACTCCCATATCTATCGTGCAGGCATTGCCGATCTGGCCAGTACTGCCCGACTGGATTGGCCTTCATGTTCCTTCAATATGAATTCCATGGAACATGCTTGAGATCAATTGAAAGGAGATAGATGAACACATCCTGCCCCACCACGAAATCTACAGGAGTTATGCAAGATTGCCACCGAAGAATGGGCAGCATGCCATGTAGGGTGCAACCATGCAAGGGGACATGTTACTCTCTATTGTGATTGACCTGTCTAAAGCATTTGATAGGGTGGATCATGGGAGACTACTGGCAATAATGAGTGCAATTGGACTAGACAAAAGAGTGACTGAATGGGTTGCTATATTTCTAGAAAATAGACCTCTGAAAATTAGAGTAATAATTAATAAGTAATTAAGTAAGTAATAAGTAATTAATAAGTAATAATTAAGAGGGGAATTCCTAAAGGCAGTATTATTGGACCTTTATGTTTTCTTATATATAAATATAAATGAAATGAGTAAAGAAGTGGAATCAGAGATACCGGTAAGGCTTTAATGTGGACGTTGTTATTCTGTATAGAATAATAAATGAGTTACAAGATTGTGAGCAACAGCAAAATGACCTTGATAATGTTGTGAGATGGACAGCAGTCAACGGTATGATGATAAACGGGGTTAAAAGTCAGGTTGTGAGTTTCACAAATAGGAAAAGTCCTCTCAGTTTTAATTACTGTGTTGATGGGGGTAAAAGTTCCTTATGGGGATCACTATAAGTACCTAGGTGTTAATATAAGGAAAGATCTTCATTGGGATAATAACATAAATGTGATTGTAAATAAGGGTACAGATCTCTGCACATGGTTATGAGGGTGTTCAGGGGTTGTAGTAAGGATGTAAAGATGAGGACATACCAGTCTCTGGTAAGATCCCAAATAGAGTATGGTTCCAGTGTATGGGATCCCCACCAGGATTCAAGAACTGGAAAAATCCAAAGAAAAGCAGCTTGATTTGTTCAGAAGTGTTACAAAAATGTTGCAGAGTTTGGGCTGGGAAGACTTGAGAGAAAGAAGACGAGCTGCTCAACTAGGTGGTACAGTATGTGTAGGATGTTGTCAGTGGAGAGATGGCATGGAATGACATTAGTAGACAAATATGTTTGAGTGGTGTCTTTAAAAGTAGGAAAGATCACAATATGAAGATAAAGTTGGAATTCAAGAGGACAAATTGGGGCAAATATTCATTTATAGGAAAGGGGATTATGGATTGGAATAACTTACCAAGGGACATGTTCAATAAATGTCCAATTTCTTTGAAATCATCCAAGAAAAGGCTAGGAAAACAACAGATAGGGAAACTGCCACCTGGGTGACTGCCCTAAATGGAGATCGGTAGTAACTGATTGATTGAGGTTACTACATGATGAGCTTACCTCAAGAAAAGTGACTTGTGTTTCTGTTAGCTTACATTCAAAGTGATTTGTTTGGTTTAGGTTGTCAATAAATTAGAAGATGTATTACTTTTGAAGTACCACTTCAACCTTTAACAAAATGCCTTAGAACTTTTGTTTCACGGGTGATACATAACTTTTTTTGATGTATGTAACTTTTTAATGGAAGATTTTTCAACATCACAGAGCAGATCTGCAGGTAAAAACGTCTTGAGTACGTATGACCGTGCTCCCACATAATGCCTACAGTTTTCCACCGGTTTTATCCACTGTATTAGTACATCAATTGCAAGTCATACACATGGTATGGATGTCTTCAGATGACACAGACATGCGCTTTGTGAGCAAAGAATTTCTCAAACAGTTTATAGTTACAGGTATACAAAGCTCGTCCAGCTTTATGGAAATCGAAATGAAAAAGAGTAGTGCAATCGGAATTTAAAGAGAATTGCTTATGAAACACTGACCAAGATTTTGCCGAAGTAAAGATTTCATGAAGAAAAAAAAGTAAATCCAAAATATGAGGGAATGCTTTTGAAAAGAGCTAAGAAAGCTGGAAGAATCTTGGCAACATGATGCAGCCATAGACTATACAATATAAACCAAGACTGTGGTATTTTGATCTCCTGATGTTTACCAAGGATCTTTGTCTATCCTTCAGCCCCATTTTTGTGATCTCAAATAGAATGTAGCAGGCTGAATTTTTTTAACTATAGAATAAATTGCAACATATTTCTTTTTAGTGGAGTGTAACTATAGCATCTTGAATGTTTAATTAAATTGTTTGTTTTTTAGGTATAATTCTGTTAAGCTTTTTTCAGGTAGTTTATAAATTTATTTATTCATTAATTAGTTTGAACAGACTAAAGAACCTAATGGTTATAAATTAACTAAGTCAAAACTGAAAAAGAAATGGCTTCAAATATCACCACAAAAAAAAAAAAAAAGTTGAAGCTTGCAACAAAACTGTTCCCATCCTTTGGATAAGACCATGTAAAATTTGCAGACTTAAACCACAGGTTTGTCCATATGCACTAAGTTTTAATAGCTGTGTTAAAACTACAGATCAAACCTCTAGCAGTTCTTTGCTGTGTATGAGCAACAACAGATTTGAAAGGCACAGGCGGATAAGACCAAAAGGTCATGAACTATGTAAACTTTGCAGACTTAAACCACAGGTCTGTCCATATGCAATAACTTTTAATAGCTGTGTTAAAACTACAGGTCAAACCTCTAGCAGTTCTTGGCTGTGTATGAGCAACGACAGATTTGAAAGGTGCAGACTTCATCATAAAACAGGTTTATTCCACACACAAAACCATTAGTGTATGGCTGGCTATTGAGTTTATCCCAGTATGTGTGTGTATCCATGTTCCTGGTATGCCTTTATTCATCACTTGTTTGTTTCTTTCCATTACTAAACACAGTGTAAATAGTATGATACGAAAATAAAGTTTTCAAATCTATATTCCCATAATTACATCAAGGAAGAGAGAACTATCATATGCCATATTTACACCCCACACATAGTCAAGAGTCAAGAAACATGAGGATAGTTATCTTTCATATACCCTCTCCTCTTTCAAGCTGGAGCAAAATTTCCCTTTGTTGAATATCTTGAATTCTGCTCAATATTATCCTTGCAATATTTACATTTGCTCTTCCACGGTTATCAGTATCTGCAAACAAATAAATTTTATCATATATATTGGAAATTCAAGAGTACAGCATTGTAATTATATGATGTCAATTAATTTACAGAAAACAAATTTACTGGGTTAATTTCAATAGAAATTAAGACATGTAGGGGACTACTATTATGCAGCACTTATGATTTATTTTATACTACAATATTCTATTTGAATGCACTATCAATGAATGTCTAGTCTTAGCAACAATCTCCAAAGACATCAAAAATATTCTGTCACAATTTCTTCTCTCCAAAGAGTACACAGTGTGCAAAATATCAAGGAGTATATTGTCATGTGGTCCCCACATCACTCCCCCTTCAGAACTTCCAAATATTGAGAAGGAAAATGGAAGTTCTCCCAAAACAAGTAGTCTTCTGTTGCTGGTTCTCCTCTGCTGGTTTAGCATGGGAGTTTGTCAGTGGATCTAATGTTGTCCACTTCCGTTAGTAAGTAGACAGGTAGGAGAGTATTCAGCATCCAGTCATAGATAGGGTTGACATCAGGAAAGGACCATCAAGCCATAAAATAGGGCTTAATCTACATCTGGTATTGACCCCAAGTAATTAGGAAAAAGCCAGGAAGGAGAATGAAACTGAGCAAAAGGGAAACAGTATGTTGAATCAATGCAGATGCATACATAGATGAAGGCAGTATATTGTTATTATTGCAAGAGTCAAACAAGAAATAAAAGCAAGTTTGTAATTTGCAAGTCTGGTTCCTAGGCTGGATGGTCAGCATAGTGCCAGGGATTATAGCTGCTTCTGGTTAATTCCTCTGCCTCAGGAGCTGGATGTGTGTGTTCTTAAAATACATCTTCATTTTCATTTAACATGCCATACTACCAACCACCACAGAAACTTGTAATAGTGAATACATCCCTCCACATATGGCTGACATCAGGAAAGGCATCACTCTGTAAAACTGGACTTAATCTACATCTAGTACTGACCCCAAGTAATTAGGAAAAGGCCAGGAAAGAGAAAAAGCTTGTAGTTTTATGTGACTGTTAATATCATGATCATAACAATAGGACCTCCAGTTTTACACATAATCCAAACCGCAGGGATGTGGATTTTCATCTCAAATATCCCACATGCACAGGATGTCACGGATTCAAAACGTGGCTGCTTTGGTAGGGATGATGCCACCCAGCTATCATACCCATTCTTTTTTTTAAATACACAGTTTGCTTTACATTGTACCAACACAGATAGGTCTTATGGCGATAATGGGGTAGGAAAAGGCTTAATTAAGGTACAGCCCCAGCATTTTCCTGGTGTAAAAATGGGAAACCACTGAAAACTATCTTCAGAGCTGCCGACTGGGGTTCCCGAATGCAAGATGATAGTTACGTGACCCAAACAGCGCAGCCACTTGCTCAGTCAGCTATCATGTCCCATTAATGCCCGGAACTTCATTTTAATTTTTAAAATAAGAATAATTTTATTAAAATCACATGTATTTACTACATTTACAGTCATTTTTGCCATTTTTTTTTTGGTACAAAATGGTGGTGGGTACGAAAGTGCCCATTGGTCACGAGTTCTACAAGCATACCATGGAAGGAAAAATATTGTTGATAATGATAAATTACACTTCTTTGCAGTTAAATAGCTATTTTATTTCAATACAAGCACTATTTTACAAATATTTCGTTAATTCTTTGCTCGATGGTGTGTTTCTTTTTTTGCTAGTTGCTTTACGTCGCACAGACACAGAGAGGTGTTATGGCGACAATGGGACAGGAAAGGTCTAGGAGTGGGAAGGAAGCGGCTGTGGCCTTAATTAAGGTACAGCCCCAGCATTTGCCTGGTGTGAAAATGGGAAACCACGGAAAACCATCTTCAGGGCTGCCGACAGTGGGGTTCGAACCTACTATCTCCCGAATACTGGATACTGGCCGCACTTAAGCGACTGCAGCTATCGAGCTCGGTATGGTGTATTTCAAAGTGCACCTACACACAAAGACACTTCACCTATTGCAACTAATGTCTGAATATAGTCTCAAGGCAAACAAATCTAAGATTTTCACCAAGTTTGTATAGAGAATATGACAAAAAGTCTTAGTTCTTGTGATATTCAGCGAAGCAGTGCCTGTTAAGTGGAACTTGGCACCTCTCACAAGCCATGACTGTATTCACCTTGTGTTGCATACTGCACTGTGTCTTTCAATAATGACAGGATTATTTCAGGCATCAAAAATGTTTCCAAGAATGCTAATGGGTGAGAAGATTCAGTCAAGCGGGACGTAGTAGAAAGTTTGATCTGCAGATCTCGTTGTGGTATTGATGGTGAAAACTGGAAGGAAGTAGACTCGATGACATTTCTTCTGTTGTTGCCGGTAGCAGTTGAACTTTTATCAGTGGTGGTGTTCAGTGAACAATTTTCTGGATTTTCTTCATCGCTGACCTCTCCCGCATATATAATCTCTATTTCAGAAGGGGCCCTAAGTTGAGTGCTTGATAGTCTGTATGGGTCTTTACAAATTTCATCACCAGAGTCTTCATCTGAGTCACCACCTTCAGGAGGTCCAATAAAAACATCGACACCATGAACATCCGGCGAATCCAGATTCTCAAGCTCCTCGATTATCTCTGCTAGAGTCAAATTCTGTGTGCTGGAAAAAAGATAATGAGATATAATGGCAAGTTTCTGTGCACAAACCTTAGACCTATGGTGCTTCATAAACAGACTAATTATACTTCAAAATGCAACGGAAGAAATAAACAGCACACTGACATCAAAATAAATATTCTTCACAATTGATATTTTGTATTAGGCGCTAAAGAATTGACGAAATCCATATTTTCAAGCATGCTGTGTTGGAAATGTTGAAATTACATTGGTAAACAATGCCTAATAAAGTTAAAACACAGTTGTAGGACTCATGTCCAACGGGCACTTTTCATGCCCACCTTAAGTCATTTGTATCATAGAATCACGCTGTGTGAACATGAAATCAATCTAGTGACACTGGCATCATTGTACATCCTAGTATGATCTTTCTCAGCTATTAGTTCAATTACACAGGTGATAAAGTGTATGAAACTTACCTCTGCTTTGGAGCTTGTGATGGCATTCCAAACATCCTTCTTTTCTTGTAACTGTCAAGAAGTGATCAAACACAGTTGTTGCTCAGCACGCACACATAACATCTCATTGTCATGTCCATTTCTTGCTGACAATGCCCAGTTATATTTAAAACATTGTAGACTTGTCTAATAATGAAATATCCAAGAGGGCACAAAAGTGCCCATTGGGTATAAATGGGTTTTAATATAAGAACACTTGTGGTGAAAATATTTGTTGGAGGAACGCTATTTCCCAAGTGGCAGCTAAAGGTAAGGTCAATCACAAAAAGCGAGGGATAATGTTGCGGCTTGTGTGAACGAGTTGATTCAGTGTTATCAGCATGTCACCATGGATGAATCTGTATCTTATGCATACTCAAAAGAGCTTTTGCATGGTCATTGGTTTACAACATATGTGGTAGTATCACTTACAGGGTGACTTGTTTCTTTCCACACATTGTGAAAAGCAATGAGATGTAGTATCATTATTACCAGCCCAAAACAAAGAGGTGGGGTATCAGAGGAAAATGTTAACAATGACAATGGACCATTTGTCAACAAAATTTACATCATTGCTTCAGACAGAAGAAATGAAACTGAATGCCAGTGAACAGTTTATTCACCGCAAGTTTCCTAAAATGCCGCTAGAATGCGGTAAAAGCCACTTTCTGAGTTTATTCCTTTTGTTAGACAAAGAGACCATTTGTCATGTCCCATGTTGTTTCTTCATAAGAACATTTGGTACCTTTTCCTAACCACCTTCAGAATGATTTTTACCAGTGCCAAGGGCTGATTTTGGTTTTTTAGACATGTTTTGAAGGTAAAAGAGAAATGTTTTTAACAAAAATACACCAAAACAGGAAATGGTTTTGGCCTCTCTTGTTTTGTTTTTTTCTGATAAATGATCCCTTTTCATTTTTCTGCATCACATTTTATGGTCTGACACCATGATCAGCCGGTTCGAGTCTCACTGGTGGAAAATAATTTCACCATCAAAATGTCGGCCAGCAGCATAGGAGAGGTGGTGGCATATATTTTCTAATCACTAGAGTGTGTACCATAAGCCTGGATTAAATTCCAATCCTGCCCAAAGTGTTCATGCGGAATGAGAGCATATGACGCTGATGATGGTGATCCATCCATCCGATGGCGATGTTAAGCCTTGAGCAAACCCCTTGGTGTTATTCGACAGGAGCAGACTCTATGCCAAAACCGGGTTTCACCCTCTCTTTACATCATTATCACCATCATCAGCCCACATCGGGATATGCAAATCACCCATGGGTGTCAAATAGTAAGACCTGCACCAGGCAAGCCAAATATGTCCCTTGACACTTCCAGCACTAGAAGTCATACGAAAAATAAATAATAACCCTTTCACAGTGTTGTTTCAATGGGTGTGGTAACTACAGTACTCGTAGCTGACAAGATTAGTGTGGTTTTACATCAGGTGTTTGGTTTTCAATGACGGACCAGCAGACCCGCATATGATATACTGTATGTAATAGCTCAGTACCATATTGAAATGGTGACTAGTGAAGAAAGAGTACTACACGTAATCTTACTATTTTTAAAAGGCTGAATAAGGAAGAAAGAAAAAAATGATCAGAAGAATCAACAACATGAGAAATACACACGTAGCATATTAGTATATAATGTCGAGAATGTTTCCTTTCAAAAACATGCGAGTAAGCTCAGCAGACAAAAAATTTATTCATCCCTGGAGAAATCATTACAAGTATCATTTAATACCATGTAACTCCACCTCCGTAATAGGGTGAGGGAGTGTTCATAAAACCAGTTACATATGCATCCAGCCCGATGAACTTTGCTGTTGTCATCTTGAAAAATCGGGGTATCAATAGCGTACTCACCATGCAGATGTTGACTGAAAGGCAACACTGATCATCCAGAATGTTCAAATAAAAATATTGTTTCATGTTAGTGGTAACCTCAGTGAGCAAGCCCAATCCATGATACGAAAAACATCACAGACTCACCTCCGGCTTGAACAATGAAATGCTTCATTTGGCCTTCGGTGCACTCGACGAATGCTTCATTGGAATACAGGCAAAAATGTGATTCATCAGGCCACATTATATTCTGCCAGTCAGCTACTGTCCATGTTCAATAATTTATAGCCCACTGAAGACACGCAATTTTATGTGCCTGTGTGAGCAATGGCCTTTTGCGAGGCGACCGACTCCAAATGTTCAATGCATGCAGTTCCCGTTGCGAATGTTCTCTCACTAACAGGTTGGGATGGACCTTCATTTCCTGACTGCAGAAATTCCTGTCTGTTTGGAAGCGATTTTGATTTGCAAGCAATGAAGCGCGTCTCCAGTCCCTCTTTTTTCCGTCCGTAATTCTGATGTGTTTTGTGGCCACGTGTAGTACTCCACTGCTTGTAGATGCATGGAACAGTCTGCTGTGAAACACCAACAAATCCAGCAACTTCACACACCGTATGGCCATGGACACGGCCATTCTGTCACATCCTTACATCTACACATGTTAACGTATACTGTCCACTTGAAACATCAATGTCTCACTGATCGCTACTGCCTTATGCTCACAAAGAGGCTGTGCGCATGCGGTTGAACATGGGATCGTTCGCTGCACCATCTGTACAGGCTTAATGATCCATCTGCGCGTGCACACTAGAGTGACTAATTTTTTGTCCGGTGAGCTTATATTACATAAACGTCAGGTAGCAGAAAGGAATTCAAATCCAGTCTAAGAAAGTAACAAGAGAACTAGAATACTTTCCACCTTCTTCTACTTAGGCCAGATATCCTGAGGGATATGTTCACTATTGCATGTTCTGTGGTGATTGGTAGTGTGTTGCGTTATGTGTGTATACGAGAGGAGTGTGTTGGGACCAACACAAATGCTCAATTCTCAAATCAGAGGAATTAACCAGACGCAGTTTAAATCCCACACCCAACCGGGATTCAAAACTGAAACCCTCTGAACTGAAGACCTTCATGCTGACCATTCAGCCAAGAAGCTGGAAAAAAAAGAACTATACCACTAAGGAGCCAAAAACTAGGATACTGGGCCAGTTGGCCGTGCGGTTAGGAGCGCGCAGCTGTGAGCTCGCATCCGGGAGATAGTGGGTTCGAATCCCACTGTCGGCAGCCCTGAAGATGGTTTTCCGTGGTTTCCCGTTTCCACATCAGGTAAATGCTGGGGCTGTACCTTAATTAAGGCCACGGCCGCTTCCTTCCCATTCCTAGGCCTTTCCCGTCCCATCGTCGCCATAAGACCTATCTGTGTCGGTGCGACGTAAAGCAAAATAGCAAAAAAAAAAAAAAAACTAGGACATAAAGGTGGTAATAAAAATGGATATTCAGCAGCCTGTGGACTGAAAATGTATCTAACCCAGTCAACTTCAGAGTTGGAGTCAGTTAACCAGTGTCTTCCTATTCCCAAGGTGGATTCGATCTCAAACAAGGTAAGTGGCATTTGAGGTTATTTACTGATAATAACAGATGAAATCATTATGTACTGCATATTTAAATAACACCACTGTGATTATTGATTTATCTGGATTTTGATTATCCAGATTAAAATTACATTAAAAGATAACATTAGTACAATAATATTATTATCCTAGAGCAATCTCTCCAAGGTATATTTTGCTCTCTTTCAGCCTGTATCACAATTTTTGAGATGATGATGATGATGATGATACCAGCTTGGCATAACAGAATAAATAAATTAAACAAAGCAAATTATATTACCAAGACTACATACAATAAAAAAAACTTATCGATAGCAGCAAAATGAAGACATTATAAAACGGTCACACAGCCAGAAATAACTTATGCTAATGAAACCATTTTTAAAACTACTAATACAGCTGAAACAGACTAAAGAAAGAAAGAAGAATAATTAGAGCATGGATAAATAAAAAGTATCAAGTTAATGGACAATGGAGAATAGCGTCAAATAAAACAGTTTATACAGAAATTGAACCAGTATTGAGCAAATTAGGAAAAAACTTTTATCATTCTTTGGACATCTTATCAGAACACCTGACACCAGAATTAGCAGAAGAATAATTGAAAAATTATGGAATAGCAAGACCAAGATTAAATGAATCATGGAAATTAAGGAGGATATCAAAGAACTACAAATAACAATAGACAATCTCTAAAACAAGACAGAAAAAATTAAGATACTTCAAGACACACATCAGGCTACAGACCAAGATAAATAAAAGGTCTAATGGAAGGGCATTTTCAACAGAACAAAGGAAGGCAGCATCTATCCGAATGAAAAAATATTGGGCTGATAAGAAATCAAGAAATCCTTTGTATAGTTGACTAGAATGGTGCAATGTAGGCCATAAAATGTAAATAATAATAATAATAATAATAATAATAATAATAATAATAGATTTCAAAAAGGCATATGATATGATTTGATAGACAGACCCTCACTATTCCAAATTCTAGAAGAGAGAGGACTAGATCCCAAAACCCTAGAACTCATAAGACAAACACTAACAGGCACAAAATCTAAAGTGAAATTTATGGGAGAAATTTCAGAACCCTTCGACATTCAAACAGGTGTGAGACAAGGTGATGGACTCTCTCCTATTCTGTTCAACGTCGTCCTAGACAAGGTTATGGAAGAATGGGAGAAGGAACTCAAGAAACTTGAATTTTGGAAACCGATCCGATTGGGCTTTCCCAAAAACAACCTCTACGTACCATACCTTGCATTTGCGGACGATCTGGCGATTTTAACAGAGGATGAGGAGACTGCCATCAAGCAGCTTGAGATACTTAAGGAATCTGCAGAAAAAGTGGGACTACAGATTTCATTTGAGAAAACTAAATTCTTCTGTTCAAAGACAGATCTCACGAGCCTGAGAACAAAATATGGTAAAATCGACCGGGTCTCGTACTTTAAATGCCTCGGAGAATTCATCGAACCGACAGGCCTTGAGAAGATCTCACAGCAAAACCGTCTCCAAAAAGTCAAGAAGGCATTAGGGTTAGTTCAAGACATCTACAACAAAAAATGCATGTCAAGACAGACAAAAATTCGGCATTACAACACAGTCATAAAACCAACAGTCCTTTACGCAAGTGAAACATTGTCACTTAACAGTAAACAAGAATTAGAAGAAATAAGAAAGCAAGAGAGGAAGATCATCAGGAAAATCCTAGGAGCAAGATATACCCAAGATGGTTACAGGCTACAATCAATCAAAACAACAGAAAAAGTTTCAAACATTGAAATTGACATTAAGAAAAGACGAATGAAATTCTTTGGACACCTCACAAGATTACCAGAAAATCGACTGTCAAAAAGAATATTAAATTATGTTAGCTCACTTAAGAATTCAACACCTTGGCTGGACGAACTTTGAAAGGACCTCAAAAACGCAAACATATGTGCAACAGACATTTTAGAAAGAGACATCTTCAGACACAAAGTCAACAAGTGGGAAGTTACATCAGAGCAACCAAAGCAAAAACAGTGCAGACCGAAATGGTCGGAAGAACGTAAATAAGCCTTCTCAGAGAGAATGAAAGCCTATTGGAAGAACAAGAAGAACCCAAAGAAAGCTTGATTGAGTTGTTTGCTTAACGTCTTCCATTATTGGGAGAATACGCTAATAATAATAATAATAATAATAATAATAATAATAATAATAATAATAATAATAATAATAAAAATGCTGGGAAGCAAAATGTCTTATCATTACAAAGAAATCCACCTCTGTAGCATAACGGTTAGCGCTATTAGCTGCCTTCCCCAGGGGCCCAGGTTCAATTCCCAGTACTGTCAGAAATTTAAGAATGAGAGGAGGTCTGGTATGTGATTAAAAGGGTATGTACAGCTGCTCTCAAAATTCAAACACAAATTCTCTTCTCTTAGGATTTGTAACAGACAGAAGTGCATTAAAACGCTTTGACTTCAATTTAAGGCAGGAATTTGAAATGTAAATCCAACGCTGTTGTTTGCAACATAAATGTAGATAAATAATCACATTTAGCAGCATTTTCTCAAAAGAATATAACCCTATGTCAGTAGGTCAAAGTGACAACACCCTGTAGTAGGCTTCTGACACATTAAAGAACTTCTGAGGGTCAATATTCACACATCTCCATCTTATCTCTGTCTCATCTCTTATCTCATTTGTTTTCATTCTTTTCTTCATTAGGTTTAACACATTTTTTAGCTTCAATTACGTAAAAACATTAACTTTTTTTACTGAAGATGTCTCAAACGAGTTGATTATTGTTCCATCTAATGATGGAAATGTGTATATATTGAATTGTTTTTCAATTTCTATCATGTGTCTTTTGTTTTTCATTCTTTCCTTCATGTTTGACTATTATTACTCCATCTAATGATGGAGATCTGTATGTATTGAATAGGAGGACATATTAAATTTCCTTTGTAAACTGAAAATATATAGCAACCAAAGGGATTTTAAATAATAATAAAAATTATTATTATTATTATTATTATTATTATTATTATTATTATTATTATTATTATTATTATTATTATTATTATTATTATTATTATTATTATTATTTTCGGTTCCATGGCTAAATGGTTAGTGTGTTGGCCTTTGGTCACAAGGGTCCCAGATTCAATTCCCGGCAGGATCACAAATTTTAACCATCACTGATTAATTTTGCTGGCAAGTGGGCTGGGTGTATGTCATATTCATCATCATTTCATCTTCATTACAATGCACAGGTTGTCTACAGGCATCAAACCAAAAGACCTGCACCTGGCAAGCCGAACTTGTCCTCGGACACTCCCAGCACTAAAAGCCATATGCCATTTCATTATCATCATAATATTACATACAAAGAATTTAATATTTTGATTTCACACCTGCAGGATCCAATTCTGCCATTGCTGTTAGGGTTACCATATGAAAAATAAGAAACCAGGATATTTTATACTAAAAGACAAGTCTACCATGTTTATTACAAAAATGCTACAAATCTATTATAGTAATGAGACTTGGTACTTGTCTGATCCACCAGGCACTGCCAGAAGCTATGTCAGCTATGTATAGAAATCACAACTCTTATCCTGAAAAATTATACTGCAAGAATACTCTTGTTCTTATTGTGTCTACAGAGAGGTGATTCCTCTCCTTCATCCAATGTCTCTGAATAAATGAAAATAAATGAAAATATAATTTTAATGCCTGCATTATGCCCTAGAATTGAAATTGCAATTTTGAGAATAACTCTACTTAAACATTTTATGAATTAATTTTTGAGAAAGTAATTACAGTAAAACCTGCCGTAACGGACACCTCTCACCGGCGGACACCCTTCATTGGCAGACGATTTTCTAGGTCCGTAATTAAGTACCATGTTGTGTACGAGTAATTTACCCCTCTTATGCGGACACCCTTTATTATGGACGTGGACACACCATAGACATGAGAAACTCCAATTAAACCTCTCCTAACGGACACTTTCTTTTTCAAAAAGTACTGTATTTGTATCCTGTATAGTATGTATTCGCTTATTTTTTGCTCAGGCAGTACTTACGTTAAAAATTAAATAATTGAAAAAGAGGTTCAACCTATTCAATACATAAAAGAAAGAAATGTAGTGATTACATTCTTATTTAATAGTAACTATAAATGGGACCAGTTTCGACCCTAGTCCAGGTCATCGTCAGCCGTAAAAACATGTAAAACAATGCATATGAAAAAGAAAAAGATTAAGTGAACTCTGGATCGGTATAAGATGAAACATAAATTAACAAAGGGGGTAGAAATTGTGAGTCACTTAGAAGAAAACAGTACGTAATATTAAGAATGGTAGTATGGCACACGCAATGATAGGCGAAGTCTCACAATGTTTATAAAACATTTCAATTATTTAATTTTTAACGTTAATACTTTCAATACGGAACAATGAAATTTTTATCTTTAAATACAGGCAGTACTTCGAAGAATCACAGACACCGTAGCTTTTGGTCCAGGCTGTTCACATTCCTGGAAGGCAACACTAAGCTACGCTATCACTTCCGGAAGTTGTGTGATCTGACATGCTCGACAACGTTGGAATTCGTACCTTCACTGTTAGGTTACTTTTCATTGACTCGTGGGCTTTTCATGTGTTCAGTTTTACGTTTGTAAGTTGGTATAAACAGCTCCAAGGAAGTTTTTAACTCTAAAAGAAAAGGTTAGGCATAATAGACTATTAGAAACAAAACGAACATTAAGGATTTTTTCAAATGCTAATGTTTTACTGTACAGTGCTAGAGATTGCTACATCTACATATTGATTTAACGTTTCAAAAACTTGTATGTTCTTCTTAATTTTAACATGGTGAACAGTAATAGTGTACAGTATGCTCAATAGAGGTTTCCACAGAAGTGTTTTTGTCTCTTTAATACAGTACATTGCAGCTGCAGCAGCCCATCTACAACTTTCGCATGTGAGTACAGTGTAGTATATTGTACAATACCGTATACAGCATACAATTAAAGGTACATTTGCAAGAATTGTTAACACATACAATACATGGGTTATTGTGTTCCAACTTATGTTTAATGGTACCGGTTTCATAATCTCTCTTGGGCGGTCACCCCTTCATAACGGACTTTTTCTTCGGTCCCGAAGGTGATCATTATAGACAGCTTTTACTGTACTCATATTTAACTAAATATCCTACCTGACTTTCCGGGACATCATAAAGACCAGGACATGAAAGGAAAAACCCAAATATATCGTAATGCTACTCATCATATTTATAAAGAGATCATTAGACTATAATGAAAAAGCCATTCCTATGGTAAGAGGTATGAAACTGGTGAAGGAATATATTATGCAAGGTGTTCCCAAATATATGGGAAGTAATCGGGGGGGTAGATAGAACACCCCAAAACAACATAATATCCCTATGGACGTATGCTCTACGATCTATTGTTTATGAGCTACACCTGCTTTAATTATTAGCTGGAATGGGGGGGGGGCAAGGGTAGTTTGTGTTTAAGTTAGTAGCCAGGCATACCATTACAGATATTACAGTATTTTGCCAACATGTGGTACAATGTTGCCATTGAATACGTGCAACGCGTGGAGTGTTCATATATTATGTGTCCACCAATCAGTGAGGTGGCATGTTCATGCGTGCATTCGGGTGCATGGTGGACATTTTGAGGATATATTTTATTAGAATGCAGTATACATGCTGATTCACCAACAAGGTGACAGCTACTCGACATGGGTTGTGCCAGGTAAGGCTGTTACCAATTCTTCCCATACAAGTTGGAAAGTCTGTAACTCGTAAACAATAGACTGTGGGACATACGGTCATTGAAACTTTTTCTGTTGGTTTGGGGTGTGCTCTCCACTCTACCTACCCCATTCCTTCCCACATGTTTGGAAACACCCTGCACATACTGTATTTACACTAATAATACCCGCATATTATTTTTTTTAAATTGAGGCACGAAATTGGGGCCAATTTGAGTCAATGTTGGCATTTGTTTTTTCAAAAATCAGCCTTCCTAAAGTTAAGGTGCGGGGATTATTCGCATAAATACAGTATATTAGTCTAATAATTTATTTACAAATATGAATAACAGTAAATGAAATACAGGACACAGACAATAGAGCAAATAAGTTAAGAGGTTGTATGACGAAGGTAAAATACCCACCTTTATAATAGATTAGTTCGCATAAATCAGAGCATTCACGGTGTTTTTTCAATATTTTTCTCAATTGCTCATAGAATGACAGAATAATTTGCTTCTTGTGCATTTCGAAGAACTCTGAAAAATATAAATATTAATAATATGATCAGTACAGAACAAAGAAAATTGTGCATCATCACAGGAACAATATAGCATGCAATTGCATTGTAATTGTATACTTAAAAAGGGTTAAATATGTTAAACCCTTGTGAGCAGAATTTGGTCCGGTTTAAGACTAAGTGGCATAATGAATTTGCATCTTTTGGCTCAAAAATATAAAAAGTAAGTACCTATCTTATGCTATAAAGGCAGGTACACGTTGGTGAACTATTGCATGTAACATAACAGATACTATAACCACTTCTATGCATGTCACATCCATAGATGTTATTTAACCAGCTGTAAGCAATCAGATCCTTAGTGTTCATGGTGAGCCCTCTGAGAAGAAATGTCTTGTTCCATAAAACTGAGTTAATTGGTAGTGTGTTGTACATCCTGATACACAATTTAATTGACAAAAATAAATGCCCACAAAGATTCTTGCAGCATGAACCATACAAAGAAAGAAAGAAAATGTTCTGCTTTACTTTTGGATTTAGAATCATAAGCAGTCAGTGGTCATTACAAAAAAATCACCCACCTGAATCCAACAGACTTTTAATAATTCAGCAATAACAGGTAAACCAAGTAGTTATTTATAACACATTTGCAGTATAACAACGTTGTTTTTTTGCATAAGTATATATACATGAGTTATGCTACTGCTTAGAACACATATAGTATTACACATTATATCAAAGCATGGGAGTTTGAAAAAATTGTATCAGCTGTCACTTTAACAAGTAGCAGTCTGAAAAAGAGTGATACGGTAAGTTCCATATTACTGGGAGTCAGAGCTGTTCTGTCAGATATTACATTACAGTACATTGAAAATGCCAAAAATGCCCTCTCACTATCAACATTACTGACTGATTACAAAGATATTCTCCAAGGTACTCAATACTTTTAAACTATGATTTCCACCCGGTGATCACAGGAATAGGGAGGAGTTTAGCTTTAGTGGATTCGTCTGAAGAGAAGGCATGTATACATTCAATTCTTGAAACAGAAATAAGATGACATTATAGAGGTCATTTTGCAGTTGCTCACAATCTTGTAACTTATTTATTACTAGAGGCACCTGTTTTGAGATGGACAGCAGGCAATCCTATGATGATAAACATGGTTAAATGTCAGTTTGGGAATTTCACAAATACAGGAAAAGTCCTCTCAATTTTAATTATTGCATTGATGGGGTGAAAGTCCCTTATGGGGATCCATGTATGTACCAAGGTGTTAATATAACGAAAGATCTTCATTGGGGCTAATCACATAAATGGGATTGTAAATAAAGGGTAAAGATCTCTGCTAATGGGTACGAGGGTGTTTAGGAGTTGTAGTAAGGATGTAAAGGAGAGGGCATATAAGTCTCTGGTAAGATCCCAACTAGAGTATGGTTCCAGTGTATAGGACCCTCACCAGGATTACTTGATTCAAGAACTGGAAAAAATCCAAAGAAAAGCAGCTCGATTTTTTCCGGGTGATTTTCGACAAACGAGTAGCATTAAAAAATGTTGCAAAGTTTAGGCTGGGAAGACTTGGAAGAAAGAAGATGAGCTGCTCGATTAAGTGGTATGTGACATAGATGTTGATTCCCATAGGGAACCTGAAATATTTTTCCCGAATGAGTAAATTTATAATACCAAAATAAATGGTCCGTTATTGGACATTATAAATTTTCCAGCTAACTCATTCCTGGTTGCCAGCGTTTCGCCCCCGTGTGCTAAGTTGGGCTCATCAGTTGGTACAAAGCACACCCACCAAGACGCATGGCTAGTGCATACCGAGGAGGACACTGCGTGGGCTATTTGGAGCCACCGGCAGTGCTGATGCACTATGAGAGACTTCGTCTCATTACCAACAACTGATGCCCTCTTGGCCATCAGATGATATAGATGTTGATTCCCATAGGGAACCTGATATATTTTTCCCGAATGAGTAAATTTATAATACCAATATAAATGGTCCGTTATTGGGCATTATAAATTTTCCAGCTAACTCATTCCTGGTTGCCAACGTTTCGCCCCCATGTGCTAAGTTGGGCTCATCGGTTGGTACATAGCACATCCACCAAGATGCATGGCTAGTGCATACCGTGGAGGCCACTGCGTGGGCTATTTAGAGCCACCGGCAGTGCCAATGCACTATGAGAGACTTTGTCTCATTACCAAAAATTGATGCCTGCTTGGTCATCAGATGATATAGATGTTGATTCCCAAAGGGAACCTGAAATATTTTTCCCGAATGAGTAAATTTATAATACCAATACAAATGGTCTGATATTGGACATTATAAATTTTCCAGCTAACTCATTCCTGGTTGCCAGCGTTTCGCCCCCCGTGTGCTAAGTTGCGCTCATCAGTTGGTACATAGCGCACATACCAAGACGCATGGCTAGTGCATACCATGGAGGCCACTGCGTGGGCTTATATCATCTGATATCATCTGATGGCCAAGCAGGCATCAATTTTTGGTAATGAGACAAAGTCTCTCATAATGCACTGGCACTGCCGGTGGCTCCAAATAGCCCACGCAGTGGCCTCCACAGTATTCATTAGCCATGCGTCTTGGTCCTCAAAGGTCGGACTCATTCAACCATTCCTGTATTTCAAGAGCCTGTTATTAATCTTTCAGAGACCCGTTTTGATAAGTCCGAAGTAAATGTTATGGAGAAAGGTCCCAAATTCAATTGGCCCGTTCAATTCAAACTTAAAAACGCGATCGCGATCGCGATCACGATCACGGTCACGGTCACGGCGGAAGCCAAAAATGCAATTCAAAAGTTACCAATAGAGAACCAAACAGAGACTAGATATAATATAAAGAAAAAAACTTTCTAATTTAATAAATAATAACAAAGATAGAGCTTCTACACATCATAGCCAAACAATAGCTTCACTGAAACAGAAAATTAAGGAGAATGGTTTGAATGTGACTAAGGCGGATAAAGGGAATGCGACGGTTATTATGAATAAGGAATCATACATACAGAAAACCAAAACCTTTTTCACAGAGAATTCATTCAAAATTATTAAAAAAGGACCCGACAAATATCATCCAGAGGAACTTAAAGCAACTTCTTAAACGATCTTCTTTCATCGTTAATAAAAGGGAGTCCCAAAAACTAATTAATATGAACCCGGGTATTCCGACGGCTAGGGCACTACCGAAGGTGCATAAAGAGAAAATACCGATTAGACCTATTATTAATTTCAGAAATAGCCCTACATATAAGACGTCTAGATTTATACACAATTTTTATTTACATCATTATAGATTTGAGGGTAATAGGTCTATTAAGAATTCTAAAGAATTTTGCGATAGTATTAAAGATTTAAACATGCAGTCAAACCATAAGAAGTATTCATTTGACGTCAAAAATATGTTCTTGAATATTCCAGTATCAAAAATGATAAATCTTGTAAAGAATAATCTACTTAAATACAGTAATTTGAGTAGGCAAGAGATCGCCGATTTTATTAATATTTTGGAGTTCGTCACCACTAATAATTACTTTACCTTCAACGGCCAAATATATAAACAGGAAGGTCTTCCTATGGGGGCTCCAGCTTCGGGAATTATGGCGGAAATTTATATGGATTTTCTTGAAAATAGTAAAATCAATAACATTAAAGGAATAATAAGCTGGTTGAGATACGTAGATGATACGTTTACAATAATTGACCATAGCATTACTAATGGACAGGAGGTATTAGAACAATTAAACAATATGGATTTGCAGATTAATTTTTTTTTCGAAAGTGAAAATAATAAAGCATTAAATTTTCTTGAAATTACAATTATTAATGACTCTAATAAACTTAGGTTTAAAATATTCAGGAAACCCACTCAAACGGCAAACGTAATTAGACAAAGTTCTGTACACCCAGCAGCACATAAGAGGGCCTCCTTTTACAGTATGATTCACAGAGCTTGTAATATACCCATGTCAGAAGCAGATCGTAAAAATGAGTTGGATACTACTTATTTTATAGCAAAAAGAAACGGGTTCAACAGGCAATTTGTGGACAAAATTATTAACAAAATCGAAAAGAAATTATTTTCCACATTAACCAAGGATACCAAAAAGAAAGAAGATAGTTACGCCCTTTTCACCTATAGTCACAGTAAAATATACAAAATCACGAAGGTTTTCAAGAAACTTAATATGATATTTTCTTTTAAAACAACCAATAACAACGCCCATCTTTTCTTTTATCAGCACACTATCAATAACGGCAATAGCAAATTTCAGAAATCAGGTGTTTACAAATTAAAGTGCCAGTAGTGTTCCGCCAGTTATATTGCGCAGACAGGCCGCAATTTTAACATAAGGTATAATGAACATGTTAATGCGTCAAAGTACGGCAGATTCTCAGCATTTGGTTCACATATGGACGATACCAATCATACATTCACAGGCATACAACAAGATCTTCAAATTCTCCATTTATGTAAGAAAGGAAATCTATTGAATATTTTGGAAAACATTTTTATAAATATTGATAAAAAATGCAACCCAATTTATAATTTTAATGAGATATTGGAGGATATCAATATACTCTTTGAGGAGTTAATCAATAAATTCTTTTCACGAAGGCGCATGAGTAACACTCTACCTCGGGCCTCTCCCCTTACATCAAACTCCCCTCAACCTCCCCTCACAGTCAGTCCTCAACGACCTTCAAGGACGTCACTCAGTTAGCTTTAGCACTTG
This sequence comes from Anabrus simplex, assembly GCF_040414725.1. NCBI lineage: Eukaryota > Metazoa > Arthropoda > Insecta > Orthoptera > Tettigoniidae > Anabrus > Anabrus simplex. The sequence continues at coordinate 114,609,451 of NC_090271.1, read as the reverse complement.
AGGTGGAGTGGTCGACATAAGACGGGCAAGGAGGTGAGTGACTGGATGGGCACTTAGTTCATATTTTAATTGAACTTGTTCCTCAATTCTTTCATATTTTTTCTTTTTCTTTTTAGGCCCTTATTGTCAACACATAATCAAGTTCAACTTGCATCATCAGTATAACTCCACATTTTAATCAAGAAAGCTATTTTAATGTGGCATTTTCACCACACTGTTTTATGTACAATATGCATATAATTTTATTCGCACAGCCACTCACGTTGTTTTATAATTGAAAATTCGTTGTTTTGAACACCAATTTAATTTGTGATTTTAATTGGACTTCATGCTTCATATCACGTTCACATAGCACCATTTTAACATTGAAGATTGACAAGACACCATCACACCGCGTCACAGGACACAGAGACTTTTTATTAACTTATTTTAACGTGTCCATGCCTTATTTTTAATGTTTTGTATTTGTGGCTGAAGATGTCCCATAAGAGGACGAAACATGTTTCACGAGTATAATTTAATGTAGTCTTTTTAATAAAGACAATTAAAGTATTGTAAAGGTGGAATTATAAATTCAAATTTTCACAAGTTAATTTCAATCAAGTTCAGGCACTTCTCATTGTCCTAATCTATTGTGTTTTGCAACATTCTACTGGCTTGGAGGAAACATACACATTAATGAACAAGTATGTGTGGCATCCAAAAGCCTATTGGGAGTTTCCTTTGTATTCACAGCAAAAAACATCAAGCAGTGTCTCTAAGGTCGTTACAGGGCACACTCGAAGTACATTCGTGTGCACGGTTCAGAAGGCGTCTCCACACTAACAGAATGTGGTTGCAGCAAGTGTTGTGTTTACGCAACAGCTCACTAGAAAGTAAATGCCTTAACCCTTTCTTGCCCACATTTTCACTTCGCTTAACCTCAGATTTCAACCTATTATTTAGGAAAAATTGAAGCACAGCGCATTGTTTCAGAAAAAGTTAAATATAATAAAATCACAATGTACTCAAATTTTCAATAATAATATAAAATATACCATCACATCAATTTCTCTATTTATAGAGTCATATGGTTGTTGGTTCAAATCTCCCCTCCCCACTCCCCCTACAGGTGATACTCGACACAAAGGTAGGCTGCATTTTTCACATTCTCACGTTGTCTGAATCCCTCTAAACCAATAATCATGGGATTTTGGAAGTGGAATGATGCCCATATATTTTTATTTCCTCCTGTCAAGTGACTTCCCAAAAGTTTGCAATATTGCTGTAAATGTGTTGCGAGTTAACATATAAATCACTGGGCGAGCTGGCCATGCGGTTAGGGGTGTGCGGCTGTGAGCTTGCATCTGGGAGATAGTGGGTTCGAATCCCACTGTCAGCAGCCCTGAAGATGGTTTGCCGTGGTTTCCCGTTTCCACACCAGGCAAATGCTGGGGCTGTACCTTAATAAGGGCCACGGCTGCTTCCTTCCAACTCCTAGGCCTTTCTTATCCCATCTATCCCATCGTCGCCATAAAACTTATCTGTGTCCGTGCGACGTAAAGCCACTAGCAAAAAAAAAAACATAAATGAAAGAAATCTTATTTGTACTCAGGAGTAAGATCAAGCCTTCTCTATATATTTAAAAATTGAAATTTTTTTAAACTTTGGCTTGATTCGATGTATCCTTTTCTTTAACTGGTATTCCAAACTTTGGTTGAGGAGAGTATATCTATCCAAACATCAACTTGGCAGGACATTTCTATGAAATGTCTAAATGACCTATTAATAGTACATTTACGTGATACTCGTAGTTTTCTTTTTACTACAGGTTTAACATCACACTAACATGTTGAATGTTTTCAGTGACAGAAGGATGAGAAAGGGCTAGGATTCGGAAGGTAGCGGTTGTGGCCTTAATTAAAATACAGTCCCAGCATTTGCCTGGTGAGAAAATTGGAAACCATCCATCTTCAGAGCTGCTGACTCGTAGTTCAAATATTGTACAGGAAGACCTTCCCACAGATATAAATAAGCCTACTGGAAGTCCTCTTGACTGCATTTCTATTGTAATGGTACATTTCCCATTACAAATATTTCTCTGTATTATTATTATTATTATTATTATTATTATTATTTATTCAATTTTATAATCTGATTTTGCTATATATTAATCAATTATCGGTTGCTCTATGGCAGCCCTGTCCAACGCGGCGCCCGAGGTGCCCTTTTATGGCGCCCTTCGCAATTAATTTCCAAATTAAATTTTACTTATTATTTGAAAACAATACTTTTGCATTTCAATAAATATTCTTACATTTCTCTTAAAAATACCGTCCTCAGAGTCAAGAAATCTGTTATATCCGTACCTCCAAATACACAAAGAGCTTTGAGTAAGCCATACATGTGACCTAGGCCTAACTGACTCGTGTCCGCAAATAATGAAGAGATAGCAGAAAGGTTCAGAAAGAGAGCTATTCGACATGTAAGTAGTTGCGACAAAGGGAAATCCTGCACAAACCTCTCACTGTGGGGGACTAGCACCAGGAATAAGGCCTTCTCTACTCACGGAGCCAAATATAGCCGCATATTATTCTGCCAAACAGAACCGCTTCCTTATGATTCTTTTGATTGCAATGCCATAAACTACCTACCATGACAGAGTTTCACCAGGACGACAATGGGACACCCAATTTGCCCACAAAGTAACTTTAATCCCAACAAAGCTGTGCCGTAAACAATGAACAAACGATTTATGAAAGTCTTGCAGTTGGAATGTTCCCAGTTCCTAGCTTTCAGGCGAACATTCAGTATTACTTGTGAGCTTATGCGGGGCTTATTGAATACGTTTTGAGTGCCTTGTGTTGTGATAAGTTGTACATTCAACATGTTTCGTGTGTTTTTTTCATTACTATTTAAACTTTAAATTATTCAGTTTATAATCAGTTATATTTCATTAAACATAACTCTTCTTAACATGGCTAAAAGGCAAAGAAATTATAACTTTAACAGTAAATGGGAGGACCAGTATTGCTTTATTGAAAACAAAGGAAAGTCTGTGTGTTTATTGTGTAATGCTAGCGTGTCTGTTCCTAAAATAATTAATGTACAGCGACATTTTTTGACTAATCACAAAAAAATTGACAGTGAATTTCCTGTTAATTTTGAAATAAGAAAACACAAAGTGAAAGACCTAAAATTTAAATTAGCATTGCAACAATGTGCGTTTAAGAAGCCAGTTCAGCAAACGCCTAACGTGACAATAGCTTCTTACAAAGTTTGTTACGTCCTAGCTAAAAGGAAAAAAGCTTTCAGTGATGGGGAAGTAGTGAAAGAAGCTATGCTAAATGCCGCTGAATCTCTGTTCGAATCCCACAAAGATAAATCTGAATTGATATCTTCAATCAAAGGACTTCAGTTGTCTCACCAAACTGTTGCTAGGCGGGTTGAACAGATTTCTAACAATATGGAATCTCAATTACATCAGGATTTGAAATCATGTGAAGATTTTTCACTGCAGTTTGATAAAAAGTGCTGATATGTCTGACACTGCTGAGTTGTGTGTATTTGTTTGAATGGTTTTTAATGATTTAACAGTAAAGGAAGAATTTGTCAAGCTATAGGGAGCGTGCATGGTACTAGTATCAGAGCGCTCTGGCGGAGTTCCGAGCATTAATATGGTGAGAGTGCGTTCCGCTGAAGTGAAGACTTGCGTCATAGTTACGACAAAAAATATCGTTGCATCTTTTCAAGATATGAAGTAGTGCTATGGAAGTTGTAATACAGTATGCGTTTGAGTACATACACTTCCAAAATACTCGCAAGTCAACAATGAATAAAGCGCAAAAACTAGTTGACAGTGGCCATGTGTTACAAGTTGAAGAAAGGCGAACTGTTTCCAGTTGTACACTTACCGGTTTCGTCATAAGAGACGAGTGTTAGCAAAAGCCCGTACAAGGTTACAATTGAGGTAATTATGTTACCTCATTATTGTTAAACATACAGTATTTTATTTTACATTTTAATTTTATGTGATTCAGTGAAGTCTGTAATACTTTAAATTTCTATTACAGCTTGACAATCAACGAAACTGTGTTGTTCACCAAGCTCGATAGCTGCAGTCATTTAAGTGCGGCCAGTATCCAGTATTATGGAGATAGTGGGTTTGAACCCCACTGTCGGCAGCCCTGAAGATGTTTTTCCGTGGTTTCCCATTTTCACACCAGGCGAATGCTGGGGCTGTACCTTAATTAAGGCCACGGCTGATTCCTTCCCACTCCTAGCCCTTTCCTCTTACATCGTCGCCATAAGACCTATCGGTGTCGGTGCGACGTAAATTAACTTATAATAACTATATTGGTATTATAAATTTGCTCATTCAGGACAAATATTTCAGATTCCCTATGGGAATCAACATCTATATCATCACGTAAATTAACTTGTAAGAAAAGAAAAAAATGAAAGAAACTGTGATGAATCAAACTGTTACTGTGTGGCTGATGCAGAGGGCACTGTAAACATGTATGTGCCATTATACAGTACTGCAATTCTAATTCAGGATTTAGTAAGACAAATTTGCCGCAAGAATGGGGAAACCGAATTTGTAAACAGCTGGTGTGTAATATTCTCACTGTTAATTATGTAATAAATTTAAGTGCTCACAATATGATTAATACAGTGTAGATTTTATATTTCTAGGGTCCGTAAAATATGCGAAAGGGAAGAAGGCTGAAGATCTATTTCCCAAGAAGAGGGCGAGAACTGACAAGCGTGCTGTTATTAGCATCCATGAACTAGGAAAAATAGATATAGATAATTCGCCTTGGACTGAAATGATTAGAGCGGAGCTGAAAACAGAGTCTGAATCGGTAGATAAAAGTTTTTGTGAAGAGTTGTGCAACAATAGCGCCAGTATTCGCATAAAAACAAATTTTAATAAACTCATGAACGAGTTGCTTCAACTTCAAGAAGATTCCACAGTGTTCACTTCTGGAGAGTTTGTTTTAAGTGACGATTTTTATACTTCTCATATTCCGCTAACAACAGAAAAAAAATACTTGATGTAGCATTTAAAACTCAGTGTCCAATTGAAGGTGATAAATGGTTGAAGGTATAATTTAAATGTAGGCCTATAACATGACTTGTACGATGAATACATGTAACATCTACCATCTATTCTTGCTGGCGTTTCTGATTTCATTTCTGAGCAATCTTATATAACTCGTGCGTCACGACAAAATGTTTTAAAAGCTGAAGCAAAGTATTTTGCACGGATAGTTTGCTAGGCCAGAGAATAATATTAGAAGTGCATTTCTTGACTACTCCGAGAGCAGTAAAAATATTCGCGCAGCAGTAGTCCGATGTACACTAAATATGACTCTCAAGGCAGCATTTTCATTAAAAAGAGTAAACAAACATCGTTATTACTTATATTTGTAGACACTTTGGAAAGAAAGAAAGAAAGAAAGAAAGTTAAAAAAATTGAATATTTTAATTGAAACACTTCTTAAATCCTTCACCGAGCTCGATAGCTCCAGTCGCTTAAGGGCGGCCAGTATCCAGTAATCGGGAGATAGTGGGTTCGAACCCCACTGTCGGCAGCCCTGAAGATGGTTTTTCGTGGTTTCCCATTTTCACACCAGGCAAATGCTGGGGCTGTACCTTAATTAAGGCCACGGCAGCTTCCTTTCCATTTCTAGACCTTTCCTATCCCATCATCGCCATAAGACATATCTGTGTTGGTGCGACGTAAAGCAAATAGAAAAAAAAAGTTAAATCCTTCAACTGTGCCACACTTTTTATGCTCTGGTATCCATGACATCCTCTGCATATGTCCAGGGGGGTGTTGGGACCACAAATTTTATCCACCTTCTCCGATACTTGGAGGTACTGTGCTTGAGTTGCACTGTGTGCCTACTTCATTCCCACTAAAAACATGTGATTTCGAAAGTCGTTGGTTCAATCAAGAAATGCTGCGTGCACTGACTTATGTAAGTTTCCACACTCATTTTTCACAATAAATACATGAATTTCCTGATTAGAAGACGTGTGTATATTTGAGCATTTCGTTCGTTTACTCGCTCTTTCAAATCGGGATGCATCACATTCTCCTTTCGGTTTCTTCATATAGCTCTCATGAAACACAGATGGTATATATGATATTTGATTTTCAATATTACTTGTCTTTCCTCCAACAAAATGGTCACTGCAAATGACGGAGCATTTGGTGGGTTCCCATGCACTGAAATGCAGGAAAATATTTTCATTATTATTATTATTATTATTATTATTATTATTATTATTATTATTATTATTATTATTATTATTATTATTATTATTATTATTATAAATATACAGCGTAGTCAAGACACGTGCACATGAAAGGACTTGAATATACACATGCGAACCTGCTGCAATGCATATTTGAAATGAAATGTACTATTTCAAAGTGTACTTAAATGAACGTGTTCTTAACTTGGCATCCCTGGTATGTTTTAAATGTATGATATGAAATGTGTGATTTACGTCACAAATGAAATAAGGTACCGTACTTACTCTATTTTCCAAATTTGATATCTATGGCAGATAGAGTAAATGGCGGCAAGCGTGATTTTTCATCTCTTGCTAAACATCTTGAAACTCTTGAGTCCGAATTTGGTAGCAGATTTAGCCAGTTTTCAACGCTTGAACCTGTGATCGTGTTTGTCAATAATCCCTTTGCGTCTGTTGACGTTTGTGAGCTTGGAGAGAGGGTGTGTGAAATATTCGAAAATTATAATCCTGAAGAATTAGGAATGGAAATTTCAAGCCTTCAGTCAGATCTTTCTTTGAAATCCTCCTACGCAACATGTGGCAATTTCTGGACTCTGGTGGACGGTAAAAAATATCCCATTGCCCGCAGTGTTGCTCTGATGATGCAATCTTGTTTTGGTTCAACCTATCTTTGTGAAGTCGCGTTTTCGACTATGAACATAATAAAAAACAAATACCGATCCTGCCTGACAGACTCACACCTGGATGACGCGTGTTCCAGTTACACAACAGACTTTCCTCAACTTGCAGCGAGCATGCAGTGCCAGATTTCAGATTAATTATGTGAGTAAATATATTTTCATATAATTTTTAATTCTATATTTATTATTATTATTATTATTATTATTATTATTATTATTATTATTATTATTATTATTATTATTATTATTATTATTATTATATAGTCGTAGAACCTATAACAGTAGTCGAATTAGTGGAATCACACCTGGCGCCCGCATACCCTTAGTTATCATTTGAATGTGCTCGCACAGAAACGAACGTTGGACAGCCCTGCTCTATGGTATTTAATTATGTGTGTGTACATTACCATCAAGATAATATAAGAATGAGACTTAATGCCTAATATCAGATATGGATGTATTATTTGTGATACTACCTTTTAAGACATTGCTACCATAACTGTCGAGTCATCGCTCTGTCATTGTATGCATTTAGATATGAGATCATATTTAGGAAACACCTAGATCGCCTTCGGCTTTTTCACAACAACCTACAACACTTTGAGTTGGGTGGGCTATTGCTTGCTATTGCTATTTTTAGAGATTACTTGTGGGTGTCAACTAATGGCTATATAAGCTGGTCGGATCTTATCCCTGTCCACCGTGAGCCATACGATCGGGCGGGTTGGGTTTTTATTTTATTAAAAGAAAACTAGCCCGTTTCCCTGCATCACACCGGGCAGCAATGATCGTGCGGGTTCTGCACTTCGTATAGCAGCTGTTTTTATTTCGATAGTTGGGCACAAGGAGGCAGCATATGTGTTTAAACTTTTGTAAACAAAACATACCATCCGGCCTCAAGTTAAATTGTCCCTTTTTATTATCTTTTACATATTGATTTCGTTGTGAATCTTTTAAAAACATCCTAGAATCATCATAGAAGGTATACATATCCTTAACAATGCTACTTTTTGAACCTAGCAGTTATAATAAAATGTCAATCTGTAACTAGCACGATGTTGCGGGTTAGGGTTTAATTTGAGGTAATGGTGTGTTTCTAACCTCAAAAGTGATCATTAGTATTCTGGGAAGACTTCTCTAATTAAGCATTAGTATACTTATGTGAATACAAATATATTTATATGAATTTCAGGGATATCAAATGAAGAAATAGCGAGGTTAACCTATGCATCTGATTGTGAGGACTTACTCAGTGAAGGTGAAGGTGATGATGATGATGATGATGATGATGATGATGATGATGAGTAGGTACCTGAACCTATATCTTCACACGTAGGCAATGATTCTGATTATTCTCATCACGGTGGCAATATTGATGAAGAGGAAGAATACACAGGAGATAATGATTCTACTGATAATCATTCTCTAATCATTTACCTACACGTCAATCACCGAATCCCCAACTGGCATCGAACTGAAGACTACTTTTCAAAGAATATTCTGTTTATATAAGTCCTATATTGATGTTTTATAACCTATTTTACTTCATATATTTGATTCACTGTAAATAAAATCATCCACTTACAGAATTTCATATTCTCAACATCTGTCATTCAGCAAAGAAATGTGCTCAAATAAACTCTAACTAGCACGATCGTGTGGGTGGTTTTCCATGAGAACGGCAAAGAAATTTTTTTTTTTACTATTTTTCCTGAAATCTAGGCTCAAAATTATGTACACTGAAGTATGAAAAAATTCAAATTTCAAAGAAAATATCTCAGGGTGGAAAGGGTTATAGTGTTAGTCAGTCATTTGGAGAGTGAGGCCACAGATGGTCAGTGAAGTCAGATGGATGGAGCATTGGTCGATGGATAGTCATATGGAGAGTAAGGCCACAGTTGGTCAGTCAGTGAGATGGAGAAGTAGCAGTGATATGGATACGTAATCGTCAGTGACCAAATGGATTATATGTTCGGAGTGTGTTTCGTATGTCTGTTCGGTTCATTTCTTGTGTCAGTTCGATGACAGCTGAATACTGAATCATAGTAATACAGACTAATAGTTATCAGTGAATTACTTGTAAAGTTGATTGTCAAGTGTGAATCTAATTTCAAGCCATGCTGTATCTCATCAGTGAAACAAAAAGGATACATCACCAAATTAGGCTTGAGATACCTACAGCAGACACCAACTCAAAGGAATACGTCGTAATAACACTCAAAGTGTTCGAGGTACAGTCAAGTGAACAATGAGGGATAAATTTCTTGTATAACTTTTAAATGTCCAGTCAAGAAGATTTCAAATTTAATGCCTACAGTTCCCTTCAGTTATAATGTCAGAGTTTTATATTATCTTTGGTATTATCGCAATAAATCTCACTCGTTAAAGTCAATTTTTAAAGAATATATTATGTTCATTACCAAACATAATTCATTGTTTCATTTCTATAGTAGATCAGATAACCTCACATTTTAATGGGGAAACCGAACGCCAATCTCCTTTTACCAGAACCTATATGTTATGTTGTCAAAAGTAAGCTTATTACTTCACACCTAGAGATATTCAAGACTCTCGTTCTATTATCGCTACATCTATTTGTAGCTGGCACCCATCAACAATTGTATGTGTAAGTAATAAGGTAAGAACTAAGTGCGAGTACATAGTCCGACAATTGAGTATTTTATTTCATGAATATTTTAATATTTTTCATTTTAGTTCAATTTTATATTTTAAATAAGTGAGCTATAGTCACACTATGGTAGGCCAAAATCTTACAAGATCTTCTGTCAGGACATGTATATCATAGCCCAAAAAACCCCATAGCAGGACCCAAAAATTCTCTGTCTTAAATTCCTCTTTGCAGAGCACTGGTCTAAACGCCTTACTTGAGGACCTTTACATAGAACAATCACCACTGTTCTTAACAGCCTCACTGACTGTCTTCAATAGGACAATGAGAAGTGCCTAAATTTGATTGAAATCATTAGGTACAAAAGTCCTTCTACCATGGTTCCTGGATGGTATGTCATAAACATCATAACTATAGATACAGTTATTAACAGCAAAATTCTCTCCTCACCTTTCTTTTCACCACTGTTCTTAATAGCTTCACTGAGTGTCTTCAATGGGCTAGCACCTTCGGCTACCACATACACAGGTTGGCCAGGTCTACTGGGATCCTCTATTTTATAAACTGAATTCTTATATGATCTGTCTATTACTCCAGCTCGGGTCCTTATTTGTTCTTCAAGGGTCTGAAAGGAAATACTAAGTAAGATGTAGAGAATACAAATGTGATGTCTTACTTATTTTACATGCAATATTTCTCTATTACACTAAAGATACTTTATGAATGAGAGATCAAAACATCAAAAAATGAGGTCTCTTCATTGCATTTCAACTGCTTTTTGAAACCTCACAGCACATCAACATCTCTTGCAAGTCAACTTCTCTTTCTATTTTGAATTAGCAGATATAGTTATTCTAAATTGTTCACTGGATTTTCATCCAGCTCTGTAGTATAACATTTAATACTATTCACCGCCATCCTCAAAGGCCTGGGTTCAATTCCTGATACTGCCAAAGATTTAAGAATGGTAAGAGGGCTGGTGTGAGGTTAACATGATACAAACAGCTCACCTCTATTGTGGGATATTCCTGAAAAGATGTGCACCACCTCGGGACTAGGACACGTGTTTATTTATCGGGTTTTAAAATCCAATAACTTCAAAGTTATGGTTTGCACTTATCTGTGGCAATCGCATAATGAAAGAGCAACTCAGAGAATTTATAATTCATGTATGTAGACTACCGAGTGACATACCAGATGGCAGCATGAACTATTTTACAAAATGATAACTATGCAACAGAAAGTGTTTTGCTTCTTAGAATATAAGAAGTGTTTATCCGTTGTTTCATACAACGTGCATTCTAAAAACAATATGGATAAGAACCGCGAAGCCCCCAGAGTATTTTGCAATGGTATCAATAGTTCGAGAACACAAGTGACCTCTGTAAAACAAAAACTACCGGGCGAGTTGGCCGTGCGCGTAGAGGCGCGCAGCTGTGAGCTTGCATCCAGGAGATAGTAGGTTCGAATCCCACTATCGGCAGCCCTGAAAATGGTTTTCCGTGGTTTCCCATTTTCACACCAGGCAAATGCTGGGGCTGTACCTTAATTAAGGCCACGGCCGCTTCCTTCCAACTCCTAGGCCTTTACTATCCCATCGTCGCCATAAGACCTATCCGTGTCGGTGCGACGTAAAGCCCCTAGCAAAAAAAAAAAAAAAAAAAAAAAAAACTCTGGAAGATTAAATGTTTCTCATGAAACAATTGAGACAGGGAAACTGTACCGAGCAGAGTGGCCGTGCATGTTAATGTGCTATCGCTATGGAGCCAAGCTTTACATTCGGGAGACAAGTGGCTTAGAACCTCACTGCTGGCTGTTCTGAGAGGGTTTTCTGTGTGGTTTTTCCATTTTCACTTCCAGGCAAATAGCAGGACAGTTCCTATTCATACGCCACAGCTGATTCCTTCCACCTCCTTATCCAGTTCCATTCCCCATTATTCATTTCATCTTCATTAGCTCCTCATCTAAGCTTGGCATTGGGAAAGGCATCCAGCCAAAACTCATGCCATGTAATTTCATCTCACTTCATCCCTGATCCCGTATCAGGAAACAGGACTAAGGAATAATGTTATTGGCTTTACGCCCCACTAGTTACTCTTTTACGGGTTTTTGAAGACACCGAGGTGTCAGAATTTAGTCCCACAGGAGTTCTTTTACGTGCCAGTAAATCTACCGATATGAGGCTGACGCATTTGAGCATCTTCAAATACCACCGGACTGAGCCAGAACCGAACCTGCCAAGTTGGAGTCAGAAGGCCAGCACCTCAACTGTCTGCTGAGCCACTGAACCCAGCACAAGACTAAGAGGTAGACATACATATGTTGTGTACTATGCCATTACACTATTCCAGAAGTGAAGATTCAATCGAACCAGAGTAAACGCGATTAACCACAGCGAAATTAAGCAGAATGAATAACTTCATAGTTTATCACAGAAGTTCAGATTGATGCAATATCGAAATGTATATAATCATGATGGCAGTAAAAAAGACAAAAACAGGGGATTCGGATTGTTAAAAGACTCAACACTGTAGAAAAATTACAAAATGACTGACAAGGTTAGCGAGCTGACATATCGCAGATAAGAAGCAAATTGAATTATATAAAAATATCGATAAAAGAAGAGAATTTGATAAGGACATATTAGCTACGATAATACATTGATATAATGCAAGATATAGTATTATACAATCATAAAACACATTATTTTCATACTAAATGCTTAACAAGACTTGGAAACCAGCCAGCCTAAAGACGCCAAGAAAATTGTATCAAAGAAGCAATAAGCCAAAATAACGCAATATCGGTAGAAATTTTATAAAACAAACCCATACAAGATATAATTTGAGATTATTTTAGACATTTTTGAGGTCTGATAAGAAATTGAGATCAAGCAAAGTAGTTTTTAAAAGAAATATAATTGTTAAATTAGAAGGCTTTGCTATTATCCAAATGCATCAGCTGATCTCACATATGTTCTTTATTTCTGTAATTGAGCAAGACAAGATGATGGTTCTCTGTGAAGATGGGTGATAAACTACCCAGAATAACCTGAGCTTAACCGTGAGGGACCAACACCACAGATGACGTCTGCATGGCCAGCCACACACCACGACGATCGCCCCCAGCAGTGGAGAGTGAACGACACACAAATCATTCCAAAAGCGAAGGAAAAGAAATAAGTTTCCTAAATAAAAATATGTAGTTTGGTAGATGTTAATCTGAGTAGATTATTTGTAGTCAAAGTGTTGAGATTGTGTCATTATAATCTTCAAAATAACCTATATTATGTTAGATTCTCGTGAGTGATTTCTATATATATCAATATAAAAGGGAATACAAAATATAACCAAACCCCAGTAAGAGTAATGCATTATTTCAATATGTTATGCCATAGCAGATATGAAGTTCATATAAGAAGAATATTTTATGATGTATAGATTCCAAGTGATAGGTTGACATGAATATAAGTGATATATTTAGATAATACAAGTTGGTGATACATTGCTATTATAAGGTAGAATGCCACGAGATATGCAAATGTCAGCAGACAGAAGGAATGTTGTTATAATTTAAGAAGATGTTGATCAAATGTTGAGAATACATGAGAATAGGGATGGCAGTTTTTTAAAAAATACCGATATATCGATATTTAGATATACTGAAAACTTATTTTCGATAATCGATATTTATTGCACATAATATATCGGTATATTCAAGCGATATCGATATATCGTAACCCAACAGTACAAGAGTAACTACAATATCATAACCAGACCTCAATGCATATATATATCAATATTGGTTTATTCTGCCTGTGCACGCGACTGGTTGGTTGAGTTTATCTTGCTACTGGAATTCGCGGTTTAATTATCCATGGAAATTATCCATCAACGGCTGCTAATTTAAGATGACCACTAGCCTGCACGGTTGCTAGGGTTATACTTCCATAACACAAATTTTCATTCACCCGCAGCCACAAGACAGCAGTCGAGGCATAGATCCTAAATAAATAGCTTTTTTAAGAGATAAATACACACGTAAAATAGAGTGAAAGAAGTAGTGTCAGTAATGCTTGATGAAGTTCATATAAACCTCGTAAATTAGTAGAAATGGCTGAAAATAGTTAAGAATATGATGCAGCATCTACCGTGCAAGTATTTATGGTTTTATCATTGCATTGATAGGATAAACAAGAAAGAGGGAAGAAAGCGGCCGTGGCCTTAAGTTAGGTACCATTCCGGCATTTGCCTGGAGGAGAAGTGGGAAACCACGGAAAACCACTTCAAGGATGGCTGAGGTGGCAATCGAACCCACCTCTACTCATTTGACCTCCCGAGGCTGAGTGGAGCCTGTTCCAGCCCTCGTACCACTTTTCAAATTTCGTGGCAGAGCCGGGAATCGAACCCGGGCCTCCGGGGGTGGCAGCTAACCACACTAACCACTACACCACAAAGGTCTTACCACGCTTACGTCTCTTGGTTAACTGTTTTGTTGAAACATTCAAATTTACGTGCAAACCAGATTCAGAATGATATAAAATCAAATGAAATTTTCCAATCATTTAGTAATACATAGAAGCAGATTCGAACAAATCAAATCATTGTTGATGGCTTCAAGCATGCTGCACATTTTAACGGACTTAAATTCTTAGCTGCCGTCTTACCTTATAAAGTAAGGAATCAATCAAATTCGGAATTATATACAAACAAATTAAAAATTTTAATCATTCAGTATTATGTACAGATAGATTCAAACAAATTAAATATTTCTTGATGGCTTCAAACAAGTTGCATATTGTTAATAGATCTCCGTTTTATAGAACTTCAATATAATTTCAAATCCTTGTATTTTGGAAAAGAAATAGTTTGATATCGAGATATGTCGCTATTTTGTTTTGATAGTAGGATAATATCGGCATGTCGATATCGAATCAAATATCGATATTTATTACATCTGAACGTCCCTAGGTGTTATCGATGCCTACGAGATAATTAAAGGCCTCTGCATGCACGATCTCTTCAAGTACCAAATTGACAAAGTAGCAGCAGTTGAAATATCGCCGCTGGATGTCAGGTTTTCCCTCCATTCCTCAGCACGATTCCAATTGGCATTACGATAATAACTTGCACATAAAAGCACATTACAAATATAAAACATTGCGTTTTGAGTAGGAAAGTGATATTTCTATGACGTTTAATGAAGAAAAATAAATGTATCACCCAGTAATTCAAGATGAGCTCATACGAATCAGGTAGTATAATTGTAACCGGAAAGTACACATCCTAATAAAAATGAAAATGCTCCATAGTATATTTTAAAACACTGCGGTATTCACATAGCCTACGTCGATGAATGCAGAGTGGGTCTCGGCCCACAAGTGGCCACAGCTGGTCCGTGGTCCAACAGCTCTGCACTCCGACCGGCCAACCGAGCAGAGGAAGGGTGGCTCTTCATCTCTGTATTCGGGAGACTGGACAGGGCTGGACCTCACAGCTGGTCCCCACTGTCGGTTTTCCTGAGAATGGTTTTCCGTGGTTTTCCATTCTCCTGCAATAAGGCGAATGCTGGGAGGGTTCCTAGTATAGGCCACGGCCGCCAACCCCCTCACCATCTTCGAGCATCTCCTTCGCCGTAACAAATCTCCCGGCCTCAGAGACGGCGTCACCATCTAAGAGGCCCGCCTCCTCCTTCAGGGGAGGAATTAAAACATTTTAGTATTAGTACGTAACCTAGTCTTACCATGCAAATACGATGGATACCCTGAAAAAAAGTGTTGGCATTGATTGCAGCTAGTTTTAGTAGAAATGCTAAAACACATGCTTTCATAATATTCACTACATACTACAGACTTCGAGGAAGGTTGCCACGTGCTATTTTTCTCGTCACCGCGACATGACATAATTAAGACCCATTTTTCTCGTAGTTCCACATTTGCTCGTGGAAATAAATGCCACTACCTTTCTGAAGTTTACTTTTGCAGAATGGTGCACAGCAATAAACCATTGCTTATCACGCACAATAAACATCTTGTGAATAGAATGTTTACAATAAATACTCTCTCGGCTCTTGTATATTTATCAATATACACAAAACATTTTCTTAATGTAAATCCACAGCCTGTTTAGAGTCATTTGACCTGGTCAGCAATGGAACGAATTAAGCCCCATCTAGCGGCGAGAATGGGAAATTTCCCGGCTGCCGAAGCCTGTCGCACTCCTCTGGGGCAATGATTAATGACTGACAAATGAAATGATATTTGAGAGTGTTGCTGGAATGAAAGATGGCAGGGAAAACCGGAGTACCCGGAGAAAAAACGGTCCAGCAAAAATCTCATATGGAGTGACCGGGATTTGAACCACGAAACCCAGCGGTGAGAGGTTAGTGCGCTGCCACCTGACTCGCGGAGGCTTCTATTTTCATAACTTTACGTTTAAATATAAACCATATACTCATCACGAGCTGAATACACAAATCAACGCCTTTTATAATGAATTTTAAGGCTTATCTCACCTAAAACCTCACTAACTTACCTTTTTCCTTCACAGTTTACATATGCTGTCTGTGTTGTTAAATAGTGGAGGGCTAACACGAAGTCTAGCGGTGACTCTGGAACTAGAACGTATTTCGCGCTGTGTAAACTGCCATGCGGAGGCAACTGTGTTACATATTCCACCGTTTGTATTCGAATTATAGTCCGGCCTACCAGAGGCTCAGAGCACGGTATTGTATTCCTTGTAGGCTGTAGGATGTTGTTAATGAAAATAACAATTCAAAGAAAAACGATATATTTATGGAAAAACCGATATATTATTCGATAAATTGAATCAAAATTTCGATATCGATATATCGATAAATCGAATGGAAAATATCGGTATTTCATAAAAACCGATAAATCGTTGCCATCCCTACACGAGAATAAGACTACTTGTGCATCATGTAACCGGTGTCCAGAGGTTACACAATACACAGGCTAGTCCAACTGAAGTGGCTTCACTGCTATCAAATTAATCAATGGCAGTAATAGTTGCAGGATTCAATCCAGGATCCCCATCTTGTCAAAATGGGAGAAGGCAGCAAGGAAATGTCTGGAGCTAGCAACTTAAATGATGCAGCACGTGAAGGGGCTTTCAAGAAGACCTTCTTGACACACCCAATCAATTTATCAACCTCAGTGAATTGACTACAAATCTCTTCTGCAACTCTGTGTAAGGCGTGAGCTAAACAAGTCACATGCACCATTTTACTATACAATGCTTTTAGTGATTTGGCAGCTTTCACCATATAAGGCGCAGCATCCATTATGAAGAGCAGTACGTTGTCATGCTGAACACCTTCGGTCCATATGGCACACATAGATCTGTCAAACAGTTTACTAATGGTAGAAAAATTGACTTTTTCTAAATGTTCACAGTTTATTAGAAACCTTTCACCTGGATCATCTTCTCAAAAAGTCCCCACAATGACATTCACAATATATCTTCCCATAGAGTCTGTAGTTTCATCAACTGATACCCATATTTTCTTATTTGCAACCCGTTGTCTGATTTCTTGCATACTTTTTTCGTAGCTTTAGCTGATGCAGTCCTTTCTTAAAGTAGAAGGATCAGGAAGAGATTTATTGGTGTATTTTGTAACAATTCACCAAATTTTGGATGATTCAGCTTATTTAAGGGAATGTCAGCACAAAGAAAGGCTGTACAAAGTTTTTCACAAAATGGTAAATAAGATTGGCAAGATTCTCCTAGGATCATTTGCTGTAGGGTCTTTCCATTTGCAATTCGTTGTACTCCACGTTTGTGTTTTTCTGTTGCCACATGCTACTGAACGTTAAATGACTTCTCCGCAGTTACTCTTACGTCGCACAGTTTACAGTACAGTATTTTACCATCACTCGCGAACACTTTTTCACCATATTGAGACAAGAACTATTGTAATTTTACTCGAATACTTTGCTTTACTTTAGGCATTTTTTCTGAACTATACTACACAGAACACACACTTCTGACTTCAACAAGATTCAATAACCTCTGAGACACAGTAGATTACACAGGACAGGCTTAAGTGCCTACCTGCTCACTGTTGTGCAAGGGTGAAGTCCATATTGTGAATTCCACAGAAATAGGGGAGGAAGGTAGGTTCTTACCACTTTCCAGGAAACAAAATGTGATGTGTAATTCTGAGAAATACAACTCAATTGAACACGGAAGAAAGAAACTGAATTAGAAAAGGTCTTTCCTAACTGAAAGAGTGAAAATATGATGAATAGGACCATTTACTATCTAAAATATGCTCTATCACACAGAAATGACCATTTATGCATAAATATGACTTAACAAAGTACTATCATTCGATTACTTTTTTCATAACAAACATTTATATATATTTAAGGAACTTATCAGCCTTACCAAAAAATATATGCTCCATCACTAAAATCCTAGCCCTACTAATGAAAACAATGAAGCTGAATTTGAACCCAAGGAACATACATCTGAAAAGCAGTTCTACTCAGCTTTTGTCTTGTTGAATTTACTCTTAATGTAAAACAATTATATTGATCATGCAGGGTAAAATAGATGGACATAGGGGTTGTGGTCGAAGGAAACATTCTTGGGTGAGGAACTTATGGGATTGGATAGGACTAGATTCTAGTAGACCGATTAGGACAGCCGAACATCATACAGACTTCACTGTGATTCTGGCCAACCTTCAGTAATGGAGAAGGCAGTACAAGAAGAAGATAAAATAGAAACTGTTTTTTTTAACTGGTATTCAACCGGTATTTGTTTTAGTTGGCACTGACACAGACAGGTCTCATGGTAACAATAGGATAAGAAAGGCATAGGACTAGGAAGGAAGCGACTGTGGTCTTAATTTTTGTACATGAGGTATGAAAATGGGAAACCACACAAAATCATCTTCAGGGCTGCCAACAGTGGGGTTTGAACCCCTATCTCCTGAATACAAACCAATAAGTACGTGACTTTGACCTATAACTAAATATAAAGTTATGTCATCAATAAATATAGAACTAAAATCTACAAATGAAATTTGGAAATCTTCCTAAAAGATCTGGAATTCTGGACATTCAATGGCAGCCAAAAGCCTGGGTTTTATAAGGACATTTTCACTGTCAGGATTAACACCAAATCCTTTCTAGATATAATATACAGGGAGAAGTAGCGAAAAGTTACCAGTACTTTAGTCAGTGCTGCATTGCATGTGGACTGGAGAAATGCTTGCTTTGTTCCTGAGTAGCAGGATTAGAGCGTGCAGTCAGGCAGCACAGCGAGCATGGTTAGTGGTGAGCTTACGGAATGAATGTTTAGTTTACAAGTGGAGTTCTTGTTGAGTGCGCATTATTAGTGTTCTTAGTGTTGCATTCCTACAGTTGTTATGGAACATTATTTGTGTTATCTATCAGTATGTTGACTTACAGTATTGGACAACGGATTTTCCTAGTTGAGACAATTCTTCTAAAGAAGAAATCATATCACAGAACCGCTCGCAAATTTCAATGTTGTTTCCATGGCGCTGCAGTGCCTTTGAGACAATACATAACACAGTTATTCAGGAAATGACGAGAAATAGGGCCTGTTTTAAATAAAAAGAGAGAACATATAAGAGAGAAGCTTGCAGATATTCAGGCAAGTATGGATATCAGCCTAAGGAAATCTTCACGCGAATTGGTGTACGATTATGGTATTTACAATGTATCAGTGATTCATCAATCAACACCATAGGTCCAGCTGCCTGCATAAATTCCCATCATGGGTTGCTGCAATCTGCCCATGATGGTACTCTTGATCCTTATCTTTTAATTAAGACAGACAAAGCATATTTCCATTTAAGTGGGTATGTGAATTCTCAGAATTATTCAAGGTATTGGTACACTGACAACCCTCATATAGTGCATGAAATTCCTCTTCACAATCAGAAAGTCGGTGTTTGTGTTGGCATTATTGCATGCAAAATAACTTGCCCTATTTTCTTTTATGACACAGTTAACTTGGAATGTTATCTGTAAAACATACTGCAGCCATTATTTGTAATGTTGACTGAGGAAGAAAAGCAGTATGCCTGCTTCCAGGAGAATAACACCACTGTCTATACAGTTCATCAGTCAATGCATGTATAAGAACAGGTACTTCATGAGTAAATAATTAGTCATGGACTTTGGCTCCCACATTGGCCCAATTTAAGTACCTGTGATTTTTATTTGTGAGCAACTTTAAAGCAGAAATGTTACAAGAACAACTCACATAAGCTAGAAACCCTGGAGAATGAAATCAGACAACTGATAGGCTACGTTAAATTTCAGAGGCGTTGATACACCCAGTGTTCAGAAATTTTTTACACTGATGCAATATTTGTGTTGAGAATGATGGCATAATTTTCAACAGCTGCTTTGATGAAAAGTAAGATATACATTAGTTTCCAACTTCATTAATTATTAACACTTAACTAATAATTTAGCCCTACCATAATAAAATTGAATGCTCACCCGCGCTGGTACAGCTTACCCGTAAGACTAGCAATGGATTTTAGGCAATATGGTCCCCTGACATCCCCTGTATAGCGTGGTAACTTTTTGCTGCCTCTAACTGTACATTCTTTGGATGAATGTCTTTTAGAGTAAAACATTGCAACACAAGACCTCTGTTAGGTTTTATTATTCTAAAAATAGAGAAGTCCACAAGACAACAAATATTCAGGAATTACAAGAATGGACAGCAAAACTAACAACAGTACAAAAATAACAAATTGTTCAACGAAGTTCTATGTCAAGGAGATTGACCTCAACTCATATAAACTCTATGACAAATTTCTATCACTATTTGTTTCTAATAACTAGCAGAATACCTGTACACAATCTACTCTTTAACCCTTTCACTCCAGCATAGCGAGCATGGTGGTGTGACCCTCTAGACACGAGCAGTGAGTGGCTCACCGAGCCCAATGAACGGAATATTCGCCTCGCTCCTCTCTGCCTTCCGCAGTCATTCCGTGACATAAGGAGAGGATAGGCAGAGTTTAAAAATATTTTATTTTATTTGAAATGCAAATTCAGTGAAATTCTTATGATTATATTTTTAGAACTTTTCACTCCGTTAGCATTGTCTACTAAACTGTTCAATCCGGAATTAGCTGCGTCGAACTTATGTTTCTTTGGATTCAAGTTTCTCCTTTTTCCAATTTAGTTTTCTGCTCAATAGTTCAGGCTCCTGATCATCATCCTCA
Source organism: Anabrus simplex (assembly GCF_040414725.1). Classification (NCBI taxonomy): domain Eukaryota; kingdom Metazoa; phylum Arthropoda; class Insecta; order Orthoptera; family Tettigoniidae; genus Anabrus; species Anabrus simplex. Next base: position 114,588,649 of record NC_090271.1, on the reverse strand, counting down.
CCATCTTCATCTTCAGTCTAATGGTCAAAGTAGTCCGACCTTTTAGATGACGAAGAGGTACCTTGAGTAGAAAACGTGCCTGAAATAGAAGGTGTGACTGAAGTCGTTCCAATTAAATTGAAATAATAAATAAGGTAGTTCAACCTATTCAATACAAATAAATAAGAAATGTAGTGTTACATTCCTATTTAATTATAAGCGGAAGCGGTTCCTTTAAGTGACTTACCTTCTACTTCTTCTGGATTTTACAGTGCCTATCCCCATTGTTTTATATTGCCTCTTCAACTGTTTTTTGTGGGGACTCGTTCTTTAATTTCTTTCTTACCTATGCATTGTTTTCTGCGTTTTATTCGGCTGATGATGACCAGGATTGGGGTTGAAACCGATACCGCTTCCGCTTATAACTAAATAGGAATGTAACACTACATTTCTTATTTATTTGTATTGAATAGATTGAACTACCTTATTTATTATTTCAATTTAATTGTGATACAGTTCAATATGGAACATCATGAAATTTTTATCTTTAAATGAAGTTGTTCCATCAGCAGAATCAGATGACAAATTACTCATCATATTCTTCAAAGTCACTATCCAATATGAGGGCAAGAGCTTCCTCCGCAGTATATCTTTCCTCCATCATCAGGACTTTCACAATTTCAAAGTGATTGAAAGCTAAGTCAAGAAGCACAAGCACGTCAGCACTGGGAAACAACTAGGCGTGAAGTGAGTAGCATACCAGACACATTATTTTCGTCTTCGAACCAGTTACTCCTGTCATCTGGTGATCATAGCCTTAACTATAGACTCCAAAGACAGTCACGAGAGACCTCAAAGACCGAACTTCTCCAGCAGTCAATCGTAGTGAAATGGAAAACAGCTGAAAGACACGCGACTTGTACAGCAGTCGAATGACTATGAGGTACAGCTCCAGCACGACTGCTACAGCAGTCCACTAGGTACGCGGCACAGCTACCACCCGACTGCTACAGCAGTTGACTGGAGTGAAAGGGTTAAATGAATCATATCTACTATTCTAGAGGACAGAACAAAAATGTGTATGTTAAAAAATATGATCTCAATATACTTATATGTGTGCAATTACCTGAACTCCTTCCATCCAACCAAAAGACACTTCCTCAAAATATGATGGCAAGAAAGTAGATGAAGGTATAAGAATAAACAGTTTCTTCACAGGAAATAGGTCATCGTTTAGGTCGTGAGAATCTCTGTAATCTCTTATTCTTTCCACTAGCCCTATAAAATCAAAGTTTTGAGAGAAATATTTGCATATGATGAGTGTTTTTGTGGAAGTTAACTCTGTTTAATGAAAACATCTTGATTGTTACAGCAAAATCTCATTTATTAATCTCTCATTATGATTTCCATTATCTTTCCAAAATGCAAAATGACATACACTGACTGACAGAGCAAATGCAACACCAAGAAGGAGTGGTCAGAACTTTATGCCAATTGCAGGGTAGACTGACGTCACTGAGGTATGCTCAGGATGTGAAATGCGCCGCTGTGCTGCGCACGTAGCAAACGATAAATGGGACACGGCGTTGGCGAATGGCCCACTTCGTACCGTGATTTCTCAGCCGACAGTCATTGTAGAACGTGTTGTCGTGTGCCACAGGACACGTGTATAGCTAAGAATGCCAGGCCGCCGTCAACGGAGGCATTTCCAGCAGACAGACGACTTTATGAGGGGTATGGTGATCGGGCTGAGAAGGGCAGGTTGGTCGCTTCGTCAAATCGCAGCCGATACCCATAGGGATGTGTCCACGGTGCAGCGCCTGTGGCGAAGATGGTTGGCGCAGGGACATGTGGCACGTGCGAGGGGTCCAGGCGCAGCCCGAGTGACGTCAGCACGCGAGGATCGGCGCATCCGCCGCCAAGCGGTGGCAGCCCCGCACGCTACGTCAACCGCCATTCTTCAGCATGTGCAAGACACCCTGGCTGTTCCAATATCGACCAGAACAATTTCCCGTCGATTGGTTGAAGGAGGCCTGCACTCCCGGCGTCCGCTCAGAAGACTACCATTGACTCCACAGCATAGACGTGCACGCCTGGCATGGTGCCGGGCTAGAGCGACTTGGATGAGGGAATGGTGGAACGTCGTGTTCTCCGATGAGTCACGCTTCTGTTGTCAGTGATAGTCACCGCAGACGAGTGTGGCGTCGGCGTGGAGAAAGGTCAAATCCGGCAGTAACTGTGGAGCGCCCTACCGCTAGACAACGCGGCATCATGGTTTGGGGCGCTATTGCGTATGATTCCACGTCACCTCTAGTGCGTATTCAAGGCACGTTAAATGCCCACCGCTACGTGCAGCATGTGCTGCGGCCGGTGGCACTCCCGTACCTTCAGGGGCTGTCCAATGCTCTGTTTCAGCAGGATAATGCCCGCCCACACACTGCTCGCATCTCCCAACAGGCTCTACGAGGTGTACAGATGCTTCCATGGCCAGCGTACTCTCCGGATCTCTCACCAATCGAACACGTGTGGGATCTCATTGGACGCCGTTTGCAAACTCTGCCCCAGCCTCGTACGGATGACCAACTGTGGCAAATGGTTGACAGAGAATGGAGAACCATCCCTCAGGACACCATCCGCACTCTTATTGACTCTGTACCTCGACGTGTTTCTGCATGCATCGCCGCTCGCGGTGGTCCTACAACCTACTGAGTCGATGCCGTGCGCATTGTGTAACCTGCATATCGGTTTGAAATAAACATCAATTATTCGTCCGTGCCGTCTCTGTTTTTTCCCCAACTTTCATCCCTTTCGAACCACTCCTTCTTGGTGTTGCATTTGCTCTGTCAGTCAGTGTACATACATACCCAATAATTTTTGTTGTTAAACTAATGTGATGAGTAGCAAATTAATGATTAATTAAAAGTATAAGAGTATTTAACAGTTTAAAATATTCTGTATTTTAACTTATTTTCCAATGTGTTCCACTAGCTGCTGAACCTGGCATTACCTCAATAATTCCAACACCAATGAAGATACCACAATGAAATTTGAACAAGAATAAATTCAGTAGAGGTGGCTGATAAATAAGATAATAGGTATTTAACTAGCACACATTTGTAACAATCAGCAGGTAATGATTACTGGAGATATCCAATTACTGAAATACTCAGCAATACTCGTATGTACTTGACTAACGCGTGGCTGTCCTCACTGCCAGTAACTGCCTCCGGTAACCAGTATTATACCCAGTTACCGATATAACAGTAGCTCGGTAATACTCATGTGTACTTGTTTAACGGGGGCAGCATGCCACCGCATTTACCATAAGTAACTGCCTCCAGTAAAAAGTATTTTACTAACCAATATTGAGTCGTTACCGCATATTTTTAGGATTACAGGAGTTATGAAGAGGGCAAAGTCAAGTTCTCTATGGTTATATTTTTCCATAATAGGTAGGGAGTTTGTGAAATGCAGTATGTAGGGGATGAAATGCTTGTGTAAATTATTTAAAGCTAGCTATTTACATTATTCTTTAAATACCATATAGAGTGGGTTTTTTTTCTTCTGCATTTTACTTCATGTTCCTGTTAGGCAATAGACGTGGCATTTCTATACACCTATCTAAGTATTTATTCTTGTAATGACTGGAATTGATGTTTTTTTCATTCTTCATTATTTTTTAAACTGATTGGCTTTAAGTATTTTTTCCTCGGGTGAACTATCTGTCGGTAGAGAGAATTTTTCATTACTTAAAATTATGAAGCTTAACTTAGGCTACTTAGACCTTGCACAAACTAAATTTCCCTAGTCCCCTAGTGTTATTGGCCGCGAAGGGCCTTCGGCCTGTCAGCGACTGTAGCTCAGCCCGAAGGCCTATAGGTTATGAGATGACACGCGGTCAGCACAACAAATCCTCTCGGCTGTTATTCTTGGCTTTCTTGACTGAGGTCACCATCTCATCATTAGATAGCTCCTTAAACGATATCACGTAGGCCGGGCTGAGTAGCTCAGGTGATAGAGCTGGCCTTCTGAGCTCAAGTTAGGTGGTTCGATTCTGGCTCAGTCTGGTGGTATTTGAAGGTGCTCAAAAAACGTCAGCCTCGTGTCTGTTGATTTACTTGCACATTAAAAAACTCCAGCAACTCAAATTCTCCAAAAACTGTAAGTTAGTAGGACGTAAAATCAGTAACATGACTCACATCACATAGACCTCGAATCAGGCCTCAGATCCACATTAAAAAAACCTGACCTGGCCAGGAATTGAACCTCAATGTCCAACTCCAATCGTCCGGGTGTGGTTAACAAGCATCCTCCACTCCTTTCTGTCCTTCCAATAATACTGCCTTGAGGAATTCCCCTCTTAATTATTACAGGGTCAGATAAAGATTCACATACGCTATTTATCTCAGTTCTATTTTCTAGAAATATAGCCACCCATTCAGTCACTCTTTTGTCTAGTCCAATTGCACTCATTTTTGCCAGTAGTCTCCCATGATCTACCCTATCAAATGCCTTAGAAGGTCAATCACAATACATTCCAACTGACCTCCTGAATTCAGGATATCTGCTATATCTTGCTGGAATCCTACAAGTTGAGCTTCAGTGGAATAACCTTTCCTAAACCCGAACTGCCTTCTATCGAACCAGATATTAATTTTCCAAACGTGTCTAATATAATCAGAAAGAATGCTTTCCCAAAGCTTACATGCAGTGCATGTCAAACTGACTTGCCTGTAATTTTCAGTTTTATGTCTATCACCCTTTCCATTATACACAGGGGCTATTTGGTATAGCACCTTCATGCAAACAATCCAAATAAGTACTTCAGATTTGGTACAATATCCCAACCCATTGCCTTTAGTATATCCCCCAAAACCTTGCAATTCCAGCTGCTTGACTAGTTTTCAACCTTTGTATCTTACTGTAAATGTCATTGTTATCATTGGTAAATTTTAATACTTCTTTAGTATTAGTCACCTCCACTATCAGGACATTATCCTTATAACCAACAATCTATACATACTGCTGACTGAATATTTCTGCCTCTTGAAGATCCTCGCATACACACTCCCCTTGTTCATTAATTATTCCTGGAACGTCCTTCTTGGAACCTGTTTCTGCCTTGAAGTACCTATACATACTCTACCATTTTTCACTAAAATTTGTATGACTGCCAATTATGCTTGCCATAATGCTATCCTTAACTGACTTCTTTGCTAAATTCAATTTTCTAGTAAGTTTCTGCAATTTCTCCTTACTTACACAGCCATTTCTAACTTTATTTCTTTCCAACCTGCACCTCCTTCTTAGTCTCTTTACTTCTATGTTATAATATAGTGGATCTTTACCATTCCTTACCACCTTTAATTGTACAAACCTGTTTTCACAATCCTCTACAATTGCTTTAAACCCATTCGAGAGTCTGTTTACATTTTTATTTACCCTTTTCCACCGATCATAGTTACTTTTTAAAAACTCCCTCATGCATGTTTAATTAGCGATATGGTACTGCCTAATAGTCCTAATTTTAAGACCTTCTTTTCTATCATATTTACTTTTAACTATGACAAAAACTGCTTCGTGATCACTAATACCATCTATTACTTTGGTTTCTCTATAGAGCTCATCTGGTTTTACCAGCACCATGTCCAGAATATTCTTCCCTCTAGTTGGTTCCATCGCTTTCTGAATCAGCTGCCCTTCCCATATTAACTTATTTGCCATTTGTTGGTCATGCTTCCTGTCCTTTGCATTACCTTCCCAATTGACATTTGGAAAATTGAGATCACCCGCTACTATCACGTTCCTCTCCATATCGTTTCCCACATAGCTGATTATCTTATCAAATAATTCTGAATCAGCATCAGAGCTACCCTTTCCCGGTCTGTAAACTCCAAAGACATTAAGTTGCCTATTACCTTTAGAGATGAGCATTACACCTAGAATTTCATATTTGTCATCTTTAACTTTTTCGTAGCTTAGAAATTCTTCTTTCATCAGAATGAATACTTCCCCCCTCCTACCATTCGTCTCCTATCTCTACGATACACACTCCAGTTCTGTGAGAATATTTCTGCATCCATTATATCATTTCTCAGCCAGATTCAACTCCTATTACAATATATGGTGAGTATATATCTATTAAATTACTTCATTCTATTCCTTTCTTTAAAATACTTCTATACAGTTCAACACTAACATTTTTAGTCATCCCTATCTGACTTCCAGATCCCTGTACCGTTATCAACGCTCCCTAGACGACCCCGTTTCACTGAATGTACCTCCCTATAAACCTTCTAAAGAAATTTCCTAACTTATATGTACCACTGCGGTTTAAGTGAATGGCATCTGAGGGCAGATCCCTATCTCCTACCCACCCATTAGGATCCAGAAATCTTACTCTCAGTTTCCCACATACCCACTACATGGTCTCATTTAAATACCCAATCACCTTTCAGTCAGTATCTCTCCTGCACTCTATTCCACTGATAACAATTTCCGCTTCCTTAAATCTCACCCATGCTGCATTTACCAGGTCCCACACATCCCCAACTATGTTGGTACTTATACCTGTTTGCCTTACATTGTTGGTACCAACATGAAACACTACCACCTTCTCCTTCTCTTCTACTTTCCTCAACATCTGCCTTAATCTAATTCCTGGGTAACACTCTACCCTGGTTCCCTTTCCTCCACACACTTTCCCCACATGTCTAACAATGGAATCCCCCAGGACTAGAGCCTCAACCCTATCCATATATGGAGGGATGTAATCACTGCTGTGTGTTTCTTTGGTGGTTGGTAGTGAAGTACGTTGTCTGAATATGAAGAGGAAAGTGTTGTCGTACGTACGACATCGTAACTGGTGTAAAAGCTCCAGTTATTATGATTATTATATTTCAATTATATTTTATTAAATGCTAAATTATCTTTTATGAAATGTTAAAAATGACTAATAATTGGTTTCCCTGTAAATATGTAGTATAAATGTGTATAACCTCAAAGAGGTATTGTGTATAAGTTTAACCTCAAAATCGATATGGTCGAAAGTGGTAGAAAATTCTATAATATTCATATATATTAGTTTTATTGTACTATAATTTGGTATATATGAAGGGTTCTGGAAACTTACTGTAAGGTTTATTACCCAGAATCATGTAGAGACATTAGGAATGTTGGAGAAATTTCTGTGTTTATTTGTAAATGGTAAATGAGCTGTATCCACTACTGGAGTACTCCATTCGACTAGCTGGTTAATCGATGTTTCGAGTGTGTTCCATTAGAATATTGTAAGAACCTTTCCAGAAATCGATAATTCTAGATGGTTGATCAGACAGTATATATATCGAGCCGTCAGTCAGTGAGGCGGTGAGTTCAAGAGAGAGTATGTTGTAGTGCGCGCATCAGTGTTGTTGATATCTGTACTTGTCAGAATCGACTTCAGGGTACTCCGCTATTAAGTGTTGCAGTGTCACTTGCTAGTATGTGTAATTGTGTGCTGTGACTTTACAGTGTAAATAAAGTAATTTATACAAGGAAGTGAACGTGTTCTCGTGTGATATTTATTTACGTCAAATAAAATCGCATTGCAGAACGATAGTGTTGAGACAAACACGCAGTTCCCAAGCCAGAAGAAATAATCAAACACAATTAAAATCCCTGAGCCGGCCGGAAACCGAACCTGGAACCCTCTGAACCAAAGGCCTCGACACTGATCATTCAGCCAATGAGTTGTACTCTGGAAGCTAATATTAATATACATTATTTATAAAATGCTTCGTTAAAACTCCTGGGGTGTCTGGACTCCTTGGTCGACAACCACCACCCTCCCTCCCCCCCCCCCCCCCCCGGCTACCTCTCTTACTCCCATCCCAGCTGTGATATATATACATATATGCATATATACAGTAGAAAGAAGAGCACCACTTACAAAAAAGCATAAGACATTCTCCATATCATATTGAAGAAAATCAACGAATGCAAGACCGGAAACTTCCTCTAAAAAATTGTTTCCTATTTACTGTAACAGATCTTCTTCAATTCAATCACTTCAAATAAAATACGCTTGGCATGGTGGCTAAATTTCTAGTGTAAAGAATACCATCAAAACGGGGGTGCGTTCTTGGATTTATGGAAGCTGCTGATATATGGGTGGTGTTGAGTAAACATTCAAAGCATGGCCAGTGTGTCTGGATGTTATGAAAAGCAAAATCATAGGGCCGGTTGTGATGCATTAACACTTTCTAGCCCAGTAAGGAAAGCAGTAGCTAATTGCCTCATTCCTCATCTTGCCTTTTATGCCTCATTACAGCACCATCATTAGTTTTTGCATTTTCCCTAAAACAGCATAATGTTTAGTGGTGCTTATTGAGGATCCAACCAGCCTCCAGGGTGAAGACTTAGCAGAGAGGGTACATTCTAAAACACAACATTTGTTCTTGCATGGTATTTGAAAAAACTTGTATGTATTCTTCACACTGCAGTTACTTGATACTGATTATAATCTTTCAGCATCCTCAAACATTTTTACTAGATTGCATGTCAAAAGTCTGAATTCAATTGAAGGGTTTAGTTCTAAAGTGATGCCTCTCCAAGAAATGACATTTTTCTGGAAATATGAATTTTTAATGTATGGATTGCTAATAAGATAGAGACTTCATTTTTTTTTTTCTCCGCAGCTGTCTCACTTCATATAAAATCTGCTTGGCATGGTGACTAAAATCCTAGTGCAAAGAATACCATCACGGGGGGGGGATTGAATTTATGTCTCTCTGGAACTAAAGAGGGATTTGAAAGGCCAATTATGTGGAACAGTGTAGGCTAGGTTACTTTGTAGGTGCTAAAACTTTCATGATATATTTAATCAAATACTTCACAAATGCTGTATTTATTCACAACTAGCTGCAGGACCCGTTGTTGACGGGATAATCACATAGCACTTATCTAATTCCCAGCTACTTTCCGCCAATATTCAGGCAACTATAAATGGTGATAAACCTCACTTATTTTTTCTCATAAGAGGACACCGGTGTGTAAGCTGTTTCTCAAGTTCACATTATCTGGTTGTTGTTTGCTTAATTCTAGTCATACTGTAAGTCAGAAATGAACACATGGTGTCTTTGCTTATCAATGGCTAGAATATCAGTCAGCACCTTTTGTATCTCCTCCTGAAGTCAGGTGATGAACTTCCTCATAAACCTCCCAGCCTTCCTACAATAAATGCATGGCTAACAAGTTATCAATAAACCATGTTCCTTATTTTCCAGTTTTGAATCTGAAACCTGATTACAAGTGACAAGAATTTTTTTTTAGGTTATAAGAATTCAGATGTCATAGATCGCCTTTGCTGGCGGGACCTAGTGTTTACAGTGCACTATGTCTTCTGGTATGGGCTAGAGCAATTTTGTTTCTTTCATTGATCAGTCTCAGCTTTATCCTTGGCTTTGACAAAATGAGAGTGACTGAGGTATGAGTGATGCTAGTAATGCCATTCCTTCTGCAGCCAGTCCCTGCTATGAATGGTATGAAAATATTGCTCATAGGGTCAGTTGGTGCATGCATTTCAGTGGGCTTGGCAGACTGATATGTAATAGCAACTTCTGGCTCGATGAGGAAAGCAATGGGAAACTACCTCACTCCTCATTTCCCTAGTACGCCTCTTCAGTGATGTCTAGGCCATCTATGACAGCTGATGGCGGAACTATTGAGGATCCAACCAGCCTTCGGGCTGAGGACTAAACATACATACATACATACAGATAGCTAACCTGAAGGATGCAAATTGTGACTTTAACAGCATTCAAGACTATATATGCAGATAATACTAAATATAAAACTTAGTGGATGTTCAAGCTAACAAAAAATTATAGAGCTGTTTCTCAGATAATTTTATTTATATTTAGCGTATGGCTTTTAGAGCCGGGAGTGTCCGAGGAAATGTTTGGCTCACCTGGTTCAGGTCTTTCTATTTGACACCCATGGGTGACCTGCACGTCTGGGTGTGAGATTATAATAATGAGGTAGGGACCAGGTGAAGCCCAGTGTCGAATAACACCAAGGCTTAACATCCCCATCCAATGGGCAAATCACCATCGACAGAAACATATGCCTTCACTCCCTGGAACAGTGGAGATAGGTTTGGAATTAAAAGGTTTATTTCCTAAGTGACATTACTCCACTTCTTTTTGGATTTCAAGCTGAATGTGCAAATGTATACCCACAAAAGTACAGTACTTTATCATGTGGAAACGTATTTATTTCCAAAGTGGAGTATATCTTGTGTGACGCATCTTCTCACTGTTTTTATTTCCAAAGTGCTACAACTCAACACGACCAATAGCCTGGCATGTGCATATCACGTGACCACTTATCGGTTGTGGCAGGATACTGGTCTTTTGCTTGTGGTTTTGTGCTTTCTCATCTGTTTTCTGTAAAAGAGGTGAATATTGGTGCAAATGGCAACATTTGATGAAAAAATTGAGAGATAGGCAAATTGTTATGCACAAAAAAGGAAACTAGTACCCGCGGAATGGCAGAAAAATAAGGACAAAATCGATCAATTGGTGATCCTGTGTAATCATTATTTTAGGCAATGTCAGGCTCGGGGGCTGAATAAGACAGATTGTGGAAAGTTTCATCAGCTTTTTTTTTTTAAGAACTCAAAAGCAAAGTAGAGGACAATTTCATATCGTATGCTACTGTACCTACTATAGCCTGTTAAAAGTTTACGTGAACCACAAGAGAAGATAGACCGGCAGTTTTGTATTACTTACAGTGTGCAAATGTCTGATTGCATCAACATTAAAGTGTGTCATAAAACATTTTATGGCATTCTGCATACTGATGCTAGACGAGTGCAGCGGCTTGCCGTGTTTTATTATTCAAACGGCAGTGCAAATCTATATATATAAAATAAAAGAGTTTTGTCTGTATATTGCTCAGGATTTAAAAAGAATGGTATTTCTGTATCGGTCGTGTCCACAGTAAAAGTGAAATGCACTTTTTAATTTTCTGGCTGTATGTATGCGCTTTATGAGAAAACGGCTTAAGAGAATTATTTAATGAAGATCGGTATGTAAAATCGGGGAATAAGTTGCTACAATCTAGGCTATAAATAATTGTATTCATGCGGAGTGAAATGGTAGTTTAGGGGAAGGCCTAAAATTTAATTCTCAAATATTTATGTTATTGGCAGTCATATCAATAAATATTACATAACTAAAGTTATATAGAATTAAATTTCCAATCATTTATGTCTTATAAATTTTTACCGTATCGACTATGATATCAGAGATATTCATGAATTTCTATTTTACCGAGCTCGATAGCTCCAGTCGCTTAAGTGCGGCCAGTATCTAGTAATCGGGAGATAGTGGGTTCGAGTCCCACTGTCGGCAGCCCTGAAGATGGTTTTCCGTGGTTTCCCATTTTCACACCAGGCAAATGCTGGGGCTGTACCTTAATTAAGGCCACGGCCGCTTCCTTCCACTTCCTAGGCCTTTCCTATCCCATCATCGCATCTGTGTCGGTGCGATGTAAAGCAAATAGCGAAAAAAAAAAAAAAAAAAAAAAAAAAAAAGGGGGGGAAAAAAATCTATTTTTGTTGCTAAGTCCACATCAGCGCACAACCACGAGAAAATGGGTGAACAGAATTTAATAAAAATCGGTATGTAAAGTTTGAGAATATGTTACTACAGTTTAGGCTACAAATAATTTTTATTCATGCTGGATGAAATGGTAGTTTAGGGGAAGGTGCCTAAAATTTCATTTTTTAAATACCTATGTTATTAGTCCTATCGAATGTATTACATAACAAAAGGTAATACATTTTCCAATTATTATTGTCATACAGATTTACCATGCCGATTATGATAAGAGAATTGATGAATTTAGTGTTTTGTTGCTTAGTGTCTATCAATGCCGAGCATTGGTAACATGGAAATATTGTTTAATCGTGCTAACTGACAAAGGTTTTTGTCATGATTGTCTTAAGGAGTAAAACCACATTGTCACAGGTCTGTATTGACGAGGAAAATTGTGAAGAATATTATAAAAATGAGAAAAAAAGTGTAAAGGAACGACAACATGAAGAATAAGACAAGAGGGAAACTGATCAACAATAACGTGACATTGATCATTGTTGTGGTGTGATTTGTCTCTTATGCTGTCACTCATTTCCGACTGATGAGATTACTGCTGTGATCCAAGTAAAACACCTTGCCTGAATATTGGCGGAAAGTAGCTGGGAATTAGATAAGTGCTATGTGATTATCCCGTCAACAACGGGTCCTGCAGCTAGTTGTAAATAAATACAGCATTTGTGAAGTATTTGATTAAATATATCATGAAAGTTTTAGCACCTACAAAGTAACCTAGCCTACACTTTTCCACATAATTGGCCTTTCAAATACCTCTTTAGTTCCAGAGAGACATAAATCCAATCCCCCCCGTGATGGTATTCTTTGCACTAGGATTTTAGTCACCATGCCAAGCAGTTTTTATTTGAAGTGAGATAGCTGCACAAAAAAAAAAAAAAAAAAAAAAAAATTGAAGTCTCTATCTTATTAGCAATCCATACATTAAAAATTCATATTACCGGGCGAGTTGGCCGTGCGCGTAGAGGCACGCGGCTGTGAGCTTGCATCCGGGAGATAGTAGGTTCGAATCCCACTATCGGCAGTCCTGAAGATGGTTTTCCGTGGTTTCCCATTTTCACACCAGGCAAATGCTGGGGCTGTACCTTAATTAAGGCCATGGCCGCTTCCTTCCAACTCCTAGGCCTTTCCTATCCCATCGTCGCCATAAGACCTATCTGTGTCGGTGCGACGTAAAGCCCCTAGCAAAAACAAAATTCATATTTCCCGAAAAATGTCATTTCTTGGAGAGGCATCACTTTAGAACTTTTTTTTTTTTGCTAGTTGCTTTACGTCGCACCGACACAGATAGGTCTTATGGCGACGATGGGACAGGGAAGGGCTAGGAGTGGGAAGGAAGCGGCCGTGACCTTAATTAAGGTACAGCCCCAGCATTTACCTGGTGTGAAAATGGGAAACCATGGAAAACCATTTTCAGGGCTGCCGACAGTGGGGTTCGAACCTGCTATCTCCCGAATACTGGATACTGGCCGCACTTACGCGACTACAGCTATCGAGCCACTTTAGAACTAAACCCTTCAATTGAATTCAGACTTTTGACATGCAATCTAGTAAAAATGTTTGAGGATGCTGAAAGATTATAATGTATCAAGTAACTGCAGTGTGAAGAATACATACAAGTTTTTTCAAATACCATGTAAGAACAAATGTTGTGTTTTAGAATGTACCCTCTCTGCTAAGTCTTCACCCTGGAGGCTGGTTGGATCCTCAATTAGCACCACTAAACATTATGCTGTTTTAGGGAAAATGCAAAAACTAATGATGGTGCTGTAATGAGGCATAAAAGGCAAGATGAGGAGCGAGACAATTAGCTACTGCTTTCCTTACTGGGCTAGAAAGTGTTAATGCATCACAACCGGCCCTATGATTTTGCTTTTCATAACATCCAGACACACTGGCCATGCTTTGAATAATTACTCAACACCACCCATACATCAGCAGCTTCCATAAATCCAAGAACGCACCCCCGTTTTAATGGTATTCTTTGCACTAGAAATTTAGCAACCATGCCAAGCGTATTTTATTTGCAGTGAGGTAGGTGCATAGAAAATTGAAGTTTCTGTCTTACTAGCAATCCATTTATCAAAAATTCATACTTCCTGAAGAATGTTATTTCTTGGGGATGTGTCGCAACCATAAAATAGACTGAGACATCTGTGGAAATTACACTTCGCTCTGGCCTTTGCCAAAAGATAGAAGCAAAAGCATCCATCAAGAAATAGCAACAGATCCATAGGTTAGAAAAGGATACAAACCTTTCTGATTTTCACCTCTTGCAGGAAGCACCAACTGAAGATAACCGTAATAGAAAAATAATGCCATTATACTGCCAATATTCAAGGGGCATATCCTTTCCATTTTAATATTGTCAAAAACTGGGCTTTGTTCCTGAGGAAAAATAAATTAAGTGATAATAATTACAAAACTTATGTTAAGTCATGGAAAGGAACAAATAAGAGACAAATTAAGTATTACATAGAAATACAGAAACATGCAATAGGATAAACATAATGACAGATCTGTATCGGAAGAGGGAGCAAGTGAAAAGGAGACAAAGATTAATATGAAAACAATTAACAGATGAAGACAATCTCTACATCTTTTTACACTGCTATCTTCAAATAGCCAGGCTCTCTTCCTCATCAATCCCAATTCTTCTATAACCATTCCTTCTCAGTATTTGAGATAAAAGTTAAATATAATAACATGTAATTCCAATATAAATGGTCCGTTTCTGGACATCAAAAATTTTCCAGCTAACTAATTCTTGGTTGCCAGCATTTTGCCCCAGTGTGCCAATTTGGGCTCATCAGTTGGTGACTAGCACATGTACCAAGATGCACGGCTAGTGCTTATAATGGAGGCCACTACGTAGTCGTAGATATTGGTCACCTGATGGCCTAGCAGGCTTCACTTTTGGTAAAATTGAATAAGTCTCTCATAGTGCATTGGGACTGCCTGTGGCTTCAAGTAGCCTACGCGGTGGCCTCCATTATATGCACTAGCCATGCGTCTTGATAGGTGTGCTAGTTACCAACTGATGAGCCTAAATTGGCACACTGGGGCAAAATGCTGGCACCAAAAAATGAGTTAGTTAGCTGGAAAATTTATAATGTCCAATAATGGACCATTTGTAGTGGAATTATGAATTTACTCACTCAGGACAAATATTTCAGGTTCCCTATGGGAATCAACATCTATGTCATCATAACTTTTTTCCTGTTCCATCACAGTAGGCTGTTCCAGAAATATTATGACCGAGCAAGTTGGCTGTGCAGTTAGGGGCACGCAGCTGTGAGCTTGCATTCAAGAGATAGTGGGTTCAAACTCCAGTGTCGGCAGCCCTGAAGATAGTTTTCCGTGGTTTTCCATTTTCAAACCAGGCAAATGCTGGGGCTGTACCTTAATTAAGGCCAAGGCCGCTTCCTTCCCTATCCTAGCCCATCGTTGCCATAAGGCCTATCTGTGTCGGTGCAATGTAAAACAAATTATCAATAAATAAATAAATAAATAAATAAATAAATAAATAAATAAATAAATAAATAAATAAATAAATAAATATTTTGTTCCACCAGAGACCCTAAAAGTAATTGTCTCAGCAAAACCAAGGGAAGGGGGTTTCTGATTGGCTAACCAATATTAGCTCCAAAAGGAAGCACAGCGGTTCACTTTAGCATGTACTCCGGTGGAGGCGTGAGTGATAATTTTGTAACAGCTTAGAGGTAGTACTGACATGTCTACTCTGTTACTTGTTGGCCGGTTACAGATATTCGTTAAGTTATTTAAAGCGCTTTGTATTAGGCTTACTGGCGGTAATACATACAATAGTGTAGTTCCTCAAGAGAGTTAAGTTTGGTCTTTCCACATTATACAGCATTTCATGTTTCACACTATGCTGTGGACAATGAGCAAAAGACAGAAAAAGAGTCCTCTATAGTCTTTTTTATGGTCACATACCATGTAAACTCAGTTACAGCGAAATGGTTGTTAATGAAGAAACACTTTGAAAGAATGCACCCAATAATAATAATAGAAAATAGTTTTTAAAATCTCAAATTCTATCAATGCATGCAGTTCTGAGTGTGTTCAAGGTACTCAAATATCATGTCCTGAAAATTCATCGCAGTACTGACTCGTGTACCTGTCTCTCCTGATTCTTCGTCATGAACTCCAACCTGTGGGGCAGTAAAGCAACACTTGTTGTCATCGTTTTTACCAGGACAATAGAAAATGAACGATATACAGAAGAAGTTGGACAAGTTACTTTCACAGTTGTTTACCACAGATTTCAAGCCTTTTTCTATTTATTAAGGTTTTGCTGCCTTTTATACTGGAGTTACCGAATATGTTGGCTACGTGGTTTGGGTCACGTGGCTATTAGCTTGAATTCAGGAGCCCTGAAGATGGTTTTCTGTGGTTTCCCATTTTCACACCAGATTTTTCCTTAATTAAGGCTACCATCACTTCCTTCCTAGCCTGTCCTATCCCATCATTCTCATAAGACCAGTCAGTGTCAGTGCGACATATAATACAAACTAGCGGTTCCCCACTGGCTCTACCTGCAATGTACAAGTATGGTGTTCGTTACTATCTTCACGGATGTATTTGCAAAGTTTCGAGTTAATGAAATAAAACACATGATCTGCTGTGGTAATAGAATGTAATATTATGTCAACAAAACACTTGAAAATACATCACACAAAGAAATTGAATTAAACGTTCTTTGGACCAACACTACGTGCCAAACTGTTAAAAAGTCCTTCAAAGATCTTTGTCATGGAAACAAATGTATTCATAACTTTTCTCAGAATCTACCAATTTAAGTAGTTATTACATCAAAAGAAAGCACTTGATCCACTGAGTGTTTTTAGACCAAAACGAACTGCGTACCTCAATTAGAGCGAAAGATATGATTGCTTCAATGAGAAAAAATGTTTAAATGAGATGTCAAAGTGAATGTGCACTCATAACTTTCCTCAGAATCAACCAATTTGAATAGTTAAGATCTGAAATGAAAGAGCTTGATCCACTGAGTGTTCTTAGGCCAAAACGAACTCCGTACCTCAATTAGAACCAAACACGGTTTTTATATTGTGTTTGCGGAGGTCCTTGGCAATTCGATCTGGTTTGCCACCACCAATAAAATTGCTCACAGTCTGAGTAAAACCAAGGACAAATTGTCCCCACTTTTACATCCTGAGGTATACGAAATTCCCTGTACTTGCGGTAAGGTATACGTCGGCCAAACATGCCGGTCCATTGGTACCTATATCAAGGAACATGAACGTAATATTTGTCTCAACTAGCCAGACAAATCGGCAATAGCTGAGCACACTCTATCGTCGGGTCATGATGTCATGTTCCAAGATGCTAGAGCTCTTACCCACACTAGACACTATAGATCCAGGATTATACGGTAAGCTGTGGAAATACGTAGAAATTCCAACAATTTCAACAGGGACACTGGCTATCAATTAAGTAATACCTGGTTGCCAGCCATGAAGAATTTACGTAGGTAATTCTCTTCCCTGTCCCTTCAATATTGTTATTTCGTCTCGGTGTTTTCCAAATTTGTACGTTCCTCATTGCCAGATGTTTAATTCCAGGCTTGTGTCAATGTCATATGTTACGTACACATGTTACATACACATGTTACATACACATGTTATGTGAACCTCTTGGACTGATTCTGATGGTTCGGTCAGCTCCGCTTCGAACACTAGCCATGTCCGAGGAGCCATTTGGTGGTGAATGAACATACCATTTCCACTTCTATTATAACGTCTGAATTTTAAAAGTCATAGTTTAAGAAGCCTTTCTCGTAGACAGTCAAGATTTTCTTCTGATGAGGCAAAGCACAGTTCTCTACGAAACATAAAGAATTTCACCTTATTTTCTTGACTAAGCATAAGCCCAAAAGCCTTTACAGTATCATGCCTGTAAGTACGGGGAGGATAAAATAACAAATGAAATGCTGAAATTAGGTGGAAGAGATCTGCTAGAAGCCGTGAGAATACTCCTCAACAAGTGTATTAACTCTGGAAGAATACCAGAAAATTGGAAAAATGCTGAAGTGATACTTCTCTTCAAGAAAGGTGATAAGGAAATTTAGAGAACTATCGTCCTGTGAGTTTGTTATCACACCTTTACAAGCTCCTGACTAAAATTTTAACCAATCACCTCACAAGAGAACTGGATTTTTATCAACCTGCTGAGCAAGCAGGATTTCATAAAGGTTTCTCAACTGTTGGAACACATCCAGACTATTCGTCTTCTTTTTGAAAAAACAACTGAGTACAACATCAAGATTCACCTGGCCTTCATTGATTATTAAAAAACTTTTGACTCAGTGGAGATTTGGGCAATCATGAAGGCACTTCAAAATGCCATGATAAACTCAAGGTATATAAAGCTCCTGGAAAACATTTATGATCAAGCAACAATGGTAGTCATAGTGGACGAAGACCTCATCACCAATAAAATCCCAGTTGGCAAAGGAGTTCGACAAGGTAGCACAATCTCTCCAAAGCTGTTTACCCTTGCCTTGGAAGATGTATTCAAAACCCTTCATTGGAATAATAAAGGAATAAAAATCAACGGGTTACATTTGAACCACCTGCGTTTTGCCGATGACATTGTGCTCATAAGTGAAAATCTAGATGAGCTAGAAAGCATGATCCAAGAATTAAAAACTAACTCTGCTAAGATTGGTTTGGAAATGAACATTAATAAAATGAAAATACTAAGCCCAGACAGTCAACCACTTAAAATGGGAAACCAATATATAGAAGCTGTCAATGAGTACATCTATCTTGGACACAAGATAAAACTTGGAAAAGACAACCAACATACAAATATTCCTCGCAGAATAGGTATGAGTTGGATAGTATTCCGAAAACTAAGATTCATCCTGACCAACAAGGATGTTCCAATTAACCTGAAGACCAAGGTTTATAATACGTGCGTGCTGCCAGTTACTCTGATGACTTTGACGAAGGAAAGTGCTCGCAAGCTACAGCGAACACAACGAGCCATGGAGCGACAGATGCTAGGGATCAGCCTTAGGGATAAGATCCATTCAGAGGACATCAGGAGAAGACCGAATGTAACAGACATCCTGGAGAGAGTAGCAAGACTAAAATGGCAATGGGTAGGACACGTAGCTCGACAAGACTACAACAGGTGGACCTCTACGATTGTTCACTGGAGACCATGGGAACACAAGAGAGGCACTGGAAGACCCCAGAAGAGATGGCTTGACGACATAAAGCTGTTGGCTGGAACACAAGACCGAAGATGATGGAAGCATATGGGAAGAGGCCTATATCCAGCAGTGGATTGAAATAGGCTAGAAAAGAAGAAGAAAAGAAAGAAGGAAAAAGTACGGGCTGTGAAAGCATCAATGGCAACAAAAATAGAGCCAGTTTTTGAAATCAATTGTAATATAGAAGAATATATTTTATTTTTGGATTTCGGCATGTATAAAGTTTTTTGAGCAATTCATTGTTGGCACGTGCAGAGTATGTTTTCCAATAGCCACAGAAAAAATATTTAGGTTGCCCAGCATGAACACAGAGCTAAGCACGAAGTAAAAGAATTTTGTATAGTGGTATATAGTGAAGTTTTGTAGTATTCCTCTTGGATTATAGGTGAAGTTTGCGTGAGTTCTGTGCCATTCTTCATGAATATAACGTCTGTTATACGTCGTGACAAATATTTTCCCTCGTTTTTCGTTGATGCACATATACTCAGTAAGCAGGTGAAACTATAGAACTTTGGCGCAGGTAAGATACCAATTAAATTTTGCTGATTCAGTTTAGGTTAAGGTTTTTAAGTTAAAAACAAATATTTAGTCTCAGCGTATGTTTGTGAAAACCATGACTTTATTATCACGAAACGTTACCGTGTGAAACTGTAAGTACTTTGTTTACAATCTGCTCTAGATTAAGTCATGATGGTGTTGTCACTGCCATGAATATTAATTTGGAAATATGTGCAAGTGTGTGGTTGAAAATATTTTTGAAAGACCTTTCTCACGTAGACCTTTCCACTAAAAATGCAGCCTTATAAACTGGCAATGTTGACTTTAGAGAGTATAGTGGGGCTACGATTGCTTATATTTAAAAGACATTTTTGGAGCTGGGGTAACGAATGTGTTCACCGCACGCCACTGCAATCATGCTGCTCCTTACATCCAGTTACACCATATCGTGGTGTTTCTAGAAATTCATCATGGACACAGATCTCTGTGAAACAAGAAGATTGTACTATGATTGGTTAACAGATATCACAAGGTAAATCCTGCACGCTAACTGGGAACGTAAATCTGCTTTCCAAGTTCCTGTTTCATCACACTCGCATGCTTCCTCTGGAAATAGTAGCATGGCTTCACTTCTATCTTGAGTCGTCTATCAATCGAATGTGTTGTCCAAGCACTCCCATTCACAGGGGAGTGGGGAGCTCCAGCTACTTCCTTTCGTATTTCCTTTTTGATTTAATGATATTATTTAACATTACTTAAAACAATTATGTGCTGGACCTTTCCCCATTTATATCCATTAATCTCAAAGGTTTTATCCCCTGTGGATGGGGGATGCACAAGAAGAATACACCCACAGTATCCCCTGCCTATTGTAAGAGGCGAATAAAAGGGGACCCAGGGGCTCTCAACTTGGGAGCATGGTTTGGTGACCATGGGGCCCTTAACTAAGTCCTGGCATTGCTTCCACTTACTTGTGCCAGGCTCCTCACTTTCATCTATTCTGTCCGACCTCCCTTGGTCAACTCTTTGTTCTTTTCCAACCCAGACGCTATTATTTCCAAGGGCTAGGGAGTCTTTCATTTTCACGCCCTCGTGGCCCTTGCCTTTCTTTGTTCGTTACTTCATTTTTCAATGTGACAGATCCCTTCTTTCTCTTCTTTTTTTCTGTGTCTACCCCCTGTGGGTGGGGGACACAGATGAAGAATACACCCACGGTATTCCCTGCCTGTCATAAGAGGCGACGAAAAGGGGCGATGCAACGGATGATCGAATTAGAACCATGAGACTACTTGTTTTTAGTACCACCATGCGGGGAACGTCATGGGTCGCTTTTACTTGCGCGTAGTACCACTATGTTAGGTACAAAATAGGTTTGTGATTAGAAGCAACAGAGTGCACTATCGGCTTTTACAGTACCTGTGATTAGTACCACTATATGAGCGACGCCATGGGTGAGCAACACCATGGTTCTGGCTTGCCTATGATTAGTATCCACTATATGAGGAACACAGGGGATAGTACGAGTCCCTGTGGTTAGTACACTTATGTGATGAACACCATATGTTGCCTCTAAATGGTGCCGCAATGTGTGAAACACCGTAGGTCTGTGTTACATGTGCGAATTTCATTACCTGTGAGTAGTGCAATAATGTGTGGAATACCATGAGTCTACGCTACTTTTGATTAGTAACACAACAGGACAAATACCATGGTTCTACCTTCCTAGCAATAAGTACCATTATGAGGGGCTGATGACCTGGATTTTGGACCCTTTTAGACTACAGGCATCATCTATTCAGTATTGTGCTATAGAAGCAGTCCCTTGGTCAGTAATACTATTGTTTTACGTCAGTTTCTGTGAATGTGAGGCATTGCAGGTCGGATCCACTGATTGTTTTAAATTCATATCCATCCGTTCATTCTTCAACCTCACATTTTGAAATGTGGTCAGTGGAGGATTTGGGACTTTTAATTTATCATTACATTTCATCTCATTTTGTACTATTAGGGGCCGATGACCTAGATGTTAGGCCCCTTTAAACAACAAGCATCATCATCATCATCAAAGGTTTTAATCATGTTGGAGTAGTTTATGTCATTTTACTTCCATCCTCATTTTGTAGAGGCAAGGCTTTTATTAACTTTTTTTGTAACTTGAATAGTATGTGTCTATCAGGCTTGTCCTCAGTAAGTTCTGTTTCTATGTAAAATATATTCTCACACAATAAGAGATTTTCATTTGCAAAGCTTTTTACACTTTCGCCCTTCAATACTACTGATTATAAATATTTAATTTGTTTCGGATCAATGTTGAATCAAATATTCAGTTTTCCAATAGAACTCGTTGCAATTTCACTTCTGAAATTCATCTGTAATTCAGTGTCAATGCCAATGGACTGTTAAATATGTGACCAATAGTTTTAATTTATGTAATAAATTCACACCAAGAATATTTTACATTTAATGATTTTTTTTTTTTTTTTTTTTACAGTAACCACACAAAGTAAATCTGTATCAATCTGCAGGTAACATCTGTCTGGTTAACATTTTCAGTGTATCACACTCTTTGACATTTACTAGTTTATAATTTATGAAACATTTAAATCAAACATTAGGTTTTGATTTTAAGTAAATATATGTTTTAGACTAGGCTGCTAAAGGATGTAAGAGCATGTATAGGCCTTGAATTTACTAATTTTTTTTTATTTTAATTTATTTTAAAGGATTTTTAATAATTTCTTACTATACTGTACTGTATTTATGATGACTGAATGTATAAATGTACTTGTTGTGATATCATGGAATATTTAGAATGTTGATCTGAAGAATCCAATACACTGAAGAAGCCCTTAAAATAGGCTGAAACATGTATGCATAATAAATAATATTGACTGGTTGACTGAATGTTAACTTTTATTGAAGATTAACTAGTTAATATCAATCAGTCACCTCTGATCTGCATTTAGGGATATTGCCCATGTATGGTAGCAGATTCCTTATCAATTGTTTTCCCAGTCTTGGTTCTTTCTGAACATACCAACATAAACATAGTTCAAACACCACAGCAGATGTTGTTTAATACAACTTTCTTCTTCTTTTAATAAATTATAAAATGGAATAACAAAGTAAACTTACAATCTTTAAAAATTTGCTTGCAATGTATGTGGAGGAAAACATCAAACACAGCATCGGTACAGAGAATCCATCCCATGGTAAGCTCTCTGATTTCATACAATATGTCTGAAAAACATCAAATACATCAGTTAAATAAAGCAGAAACCTGACTTCATATAATTACCACTGAAACTGAAGACTTGCCCAGAAAAATGGGTTAACCCCCACTTTCTTAAAATGAAGAAAAAATAAGTTTTGTGAATGAGGCTGAAATAAAACTGAATACCCAGTAATTATCTTCGTTCATATTTGTGAACATGAGATTCAAATAGACAATATAAATGTATATTTGTTACATAAGAGTTCCTTTATTATAGAGCCTGTAGCCCTAAACATGAACACCTGAATAATAAAACAAGAAAAATTATTTCAAAACTTGTTTGAATATTCACAAAATGTAACTCATATTAAAAAATTCTACTTTTTACCGACTCTAAAATACTAAATCTTTCATCTATCCCTTTTTTTTTTTTTTAACATTTTCAACATTTCCCCTCTTCTTCCATCATTGTTTCCATTTACATCCGAAGTTAACCGTAGTAACACAAACACAGTTCAAGCACCACAGTTGATGTGGTTATGACTTCTTAGTTTCTAAAAATTAGTAGATTATAAGTGTTTATCAGATTAATGCAGCAGTTATTTAGCCCGTTTTTTACATTACAGAGGAAGCATTACGATAAATGCAAGAAACTGTGCATGCTAAGCATAACCTAATACATATGATAGTTTGGGCTTAGCCAAATTTAAAAAAATGGTTGTTCTCATTAGACAAAAAGAATAATTTTGAGGGTTAGCCTGTTTTTCCACGTCTTCAATTAAAATCTGTTTGAAAAAATAACACAAGATTTTGCAACAAACCTAAATCATGATTTCATGTGATAAACCAAATGAAAATTAAAACTGGGATCAACTTACAAGAACAATAGGGAAACTAATGCCAACTGTGAACAGAGTGGGATAGTTGAAAATGAAAAGTTCTTTCAGAAGTTGCAACCAACTCCCATCATATCGGCCAGTGATGTGGAATACTTCTTCAACCAAATAAAATAGTCTTCTCAATAACTCTAATGCAATTGCCATTAGAAATGAGAAACCAAACAGAACAACTGAAAGCAAAAAAATATGCAAAATTAAGACCAAGTTTTAAGCATGCAGAAGTTTCATGAAGCAGTGACACGTTATATATAAGGAGTAGTACACAGTGGGACAAAATAAAAGCCTATTCAGAATACAATAAATAAATCTTCCAAAGTTAACTCTCAAAATTCAGCAGTACTTAGTGGGAAAGAAAAAATACATTCAAATCAAAGGCGTTGTGTTGCCCAAACACTGGTTTGAAGTAGCTATGCATTCCCTATTCTATACTAATTTCTTAATCTCTGTGTAGCTATTGTAAACCTTGTCATATTCATGACTTGGCCTTCCCCTACTATTCTTACCCCCCCACTGCACCTTGCACTTCACTGTAAACCCAACTACTCAAGTCCTGGTGTCTCAAGATATGTCCTATCGGTCCTCCTCTTTTTCGACATTCATCTATCACTACACATTTCAAAGGCTTCTCCTTTTTTTTCACAGCACTAGTTCTTATACATGTATCCATGTTTCACTTCCATACAGTGCCATGTTCTACATCAGGTCTGGTCAGCATGTCAATCCTAGTGTAACATTTACAGTAGGGGAGGTAGAGTTGCTCACGTCTGTAGGTTTAACCTCTAATTGCCCTACACGTGCCTCCTGGGTGATGCTAACTGAGCAACAGCGAAAACAGGCAGCCAGACTATCCACAGAATCTCCTGGCAATGACTTATCAACAAAATAATAGAAACAGTTCTCCTCAGAACTCATTAACGAGGAACATTTGGTCCACCTATCAGACTCCTACAACTGAATGTCAAAAGCATTAGCAAGGCAAAGTGCGACTATCTATCAAAATTCCTGCTGGACAATAACATCGATACTGTCGCCATTCAGGCACACAAGGGCGAAACGCTGGCAACCAGGAATGAGTTAGCTGGAAAATTTATAATGTCCAATAACGGACCATTTATATTGGTATTCAGGAAACTCACGTTTCCAGTGAAGAAGCATTCCGAAGCAGAGGTAAAATTCCTGGATATACTGCTCTCGGTGCAACTTATCACAAGGTATATGGTATTGCTACGTATATTCGGAACAACTTAAACAAGGCTTCACTAATTTCTGTTAATGTGAAGGAAGATATGCATATGGTTGTCATACAATATCCCTATCACAGATGTTTATAAGCCACCCAAGACACCCTGGCCCAATTTTGTCTTACAAACTGCTGAACATCCTACAATTTGTATAGGGGACTTCAATACTCACCATGAATTTTGGAAATACTCTGATGATGATGAAAATGGAAGCATGCTCGCAGAATGGGCTCAATTGAACAATCTTCATCTAGAGTTCAATGCCAAAGATCAAGGTACTTTCAGGTCAACTGCTTGGGGCAAGGATTCTAATCCTGACTTATGTTTTGTTACCTGCAATGACAGAGGTTTCCCGATCAATGCCACAAGAAAAGTGATAGATTCCTTCCCCCACAGCCAGCACAGACCTGTAATAATACAAATTGGTTGCACGGTCCCTGTCATATGATCAACTCCACGCGCTCGATGGAACTTCCAGAAAGCTGACTGGGCGAATTTTTCAAAGGAACTGGATAAGTGCATTCACTGGATCCCTCCATCTCATAAGAACTACCATCAGTTCATTGGTGCAGTAACAACAACAGCTAAAAAGTGTATGCCAAGATGGTATCGAAAAGAATATATCCCAGGATGGAGCGATGAAAGTGAAACACTGTACCAACAATTCCAGCAAAGTAGTGAGTGACCAAGTGATAGCTACAAAACTTTTTGACCAGCTTAGACTTATCTTGAAGGCATAAATGGACAGATACAGATGAAAGTATGCACTTTACCCACTCAAGCAGGGAAGCCTTCTGAGGAGATTGGGAGGAAGTGGATCAGTATGCGAGGGCTGCCTGGCCGAGGCGGTAGAGGCATGCTCAGTTCGCCCGGAAGGACGTGGGTTTGAATCCCCACCAGGAAATCGTAAAATTTAAGAAACAAGATTTCCACTTCCGGAGACGCATATGGCCCTGAGGTTCACTCGGCCTACACCAAAAATGAGTACCAGGTTAATTCCTGGGGGCAAGGGCGGCCGGGCATAGAGCTAACCACTCTACCACATCACGTGCCGAGGTTAACAATGGTGGAAGCCTTTACCTTCCACTCCTCCAAGGGCCTTCATGGCCTGTACGGAGGTGACTTTGCTTTGCTTTTTTTGGATCAGTATGCAGAAAACCTTCAGGAGTGACACCTGACCAAATTGCTTCCCACATCATTACCACATCAAGAGTGCCTCCCGACAAGAAACATACCAAACATATTAGAATGACAGTTTTGTGATCTGAAAAAGACGACATCTCCCTCATCTGAATATGCACGTCCCTTCACAGTTTTAGACACTGACATGGGACTGAAGGACCTCAAACCATTTAAGTCACCTGGTTTTGATGCATCCATCCAGAATTTCAGATTCATTTAGGAGGATATGCTAAGAAATGGTTGGCAGAGTTCTTCACTGACGTCCTGCTGATTGGTCAACTTCCACTGGAGTTCAAGAAGGCAAAGATAATTTCTATTCTGAAACCTGGCAAACCCAGCAACAAGATAGAAAGCTATCGACCCATTGCCCTTCTTAGTTGCTGTTACAAACTTTTTGAACAATTGATATATAACAGAATAAGTAGCGCAATCCTAGAGCATATTCCAGTTGAACAGGCAGGTTTCAGACCAGGGCGTAGCTGCTGTGACCGAGTATTGTCTCTTACATCCTTCACTGAGGCAAGATTCAAATGAAACTGAAAACATCTGTAGCATTTGTTGATCTTAATGCTGCCTTTGACACTGTATGGATGGTTCAACTGGTTAACAACATGTTAAGTGATTGGAAGTTCCAAGTAATCACTGGAAGCACGATAAGCAAGGAGAGGAAGCTAAAAATGGATTGCCCCAAGGATCAGTTCTCTCACCATTATTGTTCAACTTATATCTCTCTGACCTTCCTGACACTTCATCCAGAAAATTCTGCTATGCCGACGACTTGGGTCTAGCTGTTCAAGATCAGGTAATGGACATGACTGAAGAGATTCTGACCAAAGACCTGTCTTTACTGGAAAACTACTTCAAAATCTGGAGACTTCAACCCAGTGCGAGTAAAACAGAAGTGTCTTGCTTCCATTTAGATAATCGTTTGGTGAATATGAAACTGAATGTTAGTTTCAGAGGGAGAATTCTTCATCATAATTAGAACCCAAAATACTTTGGTGTCATCTTGGACCATACATTATCCTTCAAAAAACACCTCCTGAACTTAGCACAAAAGTTGAAGTCTCGAAACAACATCCTCCATAAACTGTGTGGAACTACCTGGGGATCTTCAGCAACCACCTTGCGATCTTCAGCCTTGGGTTTGGTGTATTCAATTGCTGAGTACTGTGCACCAGTTTGGTTGAACAGCCATCATACAAGGCTTGTTGACACCCAGCTTATATCACAATGCGCATCATATCTGACGCAATCACATCTACTCCTGTTCATTGGCTTCCACTGCTAACTGTTATAATGCCACCTGATCTACGCTGATCTAATGCCCTTATGAAGGAATTCCACAAGATCTTGAGAAATCCTAGTCTACCCGTGCATAGTGACTTGCCACTTTTGAATCTTAACAGATTAAAATAACGCCATCCAACTCTGCGTGATGCTGCTGACATGGATGTTAAGGATTTTAAATCTCTTGATGAGTGGAAAGATAGATGGGAAGTAGCAACAGATGTGCGCCTGCATACCTTCTTCTCAGATCCCAGACATCCAAGCGGATCCCACCTACCACGCAAGACCTGAACTGCCCTGAATAGAATCAGAACAGGACATGGCTGGTACAGAGCCGATCTCCATAAGTGGAAAAAGCTACCTAATACAGACTGTGACTGTGGAGCTCCACACCAGACTATTCATCACATCATCAGGGAATGTATGATTCGAGCCTATCATGGTGGTGAAGATGACTTCCTGCTGGTAACTCCAGATGTTGTACGCTGGATTGAAAAACTTGATATTCAGTTGTGAAGTACAAATTACTTTGTTTCTCATCTGTAAATATATATATTACTGATATTGTCTGTATAAGCCATCCGCTAAATAATAATTTACAGTAAAAGACAAAAATGTTAAATCTATACATTTTTAGGACTTCACTGTTAAAGAGGGAACAAGATAAATTTACTTACGAAGTTTTTAGGAAACCAATATCATTACATCTTACAATTAGAAATGATTTCTTACATCCAGGAGCGCAAAAAAGAGAGGCATATTATAGTTAAGTCCATCGCACGTTCAGTTTACCTCTCTCACAGAAAGAATTGAAGGATTTGTATGGGAGGTAGGTAGTTTAAATGGTTTCAGTATTAACACTATTAAGAAAATAATTAGTAAAGTGAGTACGAAACAATGTTCCTAATTGGTTCTGTAAAAAATGCCACATTTGTGACTTTCACTTTTAACAACCCAGGTATTTATCAAATAACAATTCTGTTCAAAAAAAACCCATTATCTTCAAGTTGCTTTTTTCAACAAATAACATGAATCGTCAACAGGTTTTTTTTCAATCATAGTTCGGTCAACTCTAGTAAAGATCAATCTCACACGTATTATGTACCATCTCAACCTAATACAATGTATGATCTTAACACTTTTCTGCTGCTAGGCTCACCATAGATGTTTTCTTGTAAATAACTGTAAGTAATTTGGGGAATTACAGAGAAGGAAAGAGCCTCCGTGGCTCAGACGGCAGCGCGTCGGCCTCTCACCGCTGGATACCGTGGTTCAAATCCCGGTCATTCCATGTGAGATTTGTGCTGGACAATGCGGAGGCGGGACAGGTTTTTCTCCGGGTACTCCGGTTTTCCCTGTCATCTTTCATTCCAGCAACACTCTCCATTCTCATTTCGTAGCATCTATCATTCATTAATATATCACTTTGGGAGTGGCGACTCCATCGTAATAATAGCCTATATATGATTCATTCATTACATCCCTGACCCGGTCAATGACTGGAAAACAGGTTGTAGGTTTTCATTTTCACAGAGAAGGAAGTCCAAGAGAGGCTGAACACCTGGAATGAACATTTGAAAGCACACGGATTAACAATAAATAAATCGAAAACTGTTACTATGTCTGTCAACAGGCAGAAGAAGAAAGGAAAAATAATGCTGGAAGGTACACAGCTGGAAACAGTAGACCAATATAAATATCTTGGGTGCATCATTTCAAGTGATAACAGAATACAGCATGAGATTAACAACCGCATTCAAAAATCAGCTGAGTTTTACCATCAAGTTCGGAACCTCCTCTGGAATGAACAAGTTCCCTTAAGATCAAAGCAGATTCTATTTCAATCATACTTCACCCCCATAATAACATATGGCCTAGAAACCTGCACAACAACCCAACAAGTGGATAGCAAACTACAAGCCGCAGAAATGAAGTTCCTACGAACTATGGTACAGAAGACAAGAAGGGACAGGGTAAGGAATGAAAGAATAATGGAGGAAGCTGGTGTGTACCCATCATTGAAAGAAAAAGTGACAGGGGCACGTTTGAGATGGTTTGGCCATGTCAAACGAATGGACAATTGAAGGACAGCAAAACAATGGCTACACACAGTCGTGGCCGGAAAACGACCGGTAGGAAGACCTAGGAAGAGATGGCTGGACCAAGTGAAAGAGGACATAGGAACAAGAGGAGTCAGCTGGGATGCAGTCCTGAGAGAAGAGTGGTACATGGACAGACAGAAGTGGAGAGGGTTCGTGAACCACACCCGGGCGACTGGAGTGGAAAACTGATGATGATGATGAACTAAGTTATTTCATTTCTTTAGATCATTGAAGTGCCAAATTAATCTTTCGGGGTTTTATTTTCTTAAAAGTAATCGGACTTGTTCATTTTCTCATAACTACCATCTCTTGCTATTGCTGATGGGTTGCATCATCTCGTAACGGTTATCCCCTTGTTTTGGCAAGATGATAAGATAAGATAAGATTGGATTTACATAACCCTTATCAGTCTGTAATTGTCTTTGACGAAGGATTGTTGGATTGACACTTGGGTTGCATATACTTAAGGTCATTGTTTTGAAAGTGATTGTGTTTTTCAATTACCTCATGTTGAATATCTTGGGTTGTGGAGTTTAAGGAATGTGATCTCCGCAACTTTCCTTCGTTCTTATTTGTGACTGTGGTTATTTTGCAACTTTATTTAATTCTTGAATGGATATACCATGTGTGGGCATGATGTGGACTTGCAAATTTTCATGTTTACTTAATTGCATCTTGCCTTTTGAGGTATTTTAATCATCGATGATTTGGATGTTTCCATGTTCCGAAGGCAGATCAAATATAAGCGGGAATTTGAATGTACCGCTGCTGTTAGTAATAATTCTGAGGCAGGGTTTTGCCAGGATGTTGGTGGGGGTATCTGGAAAAGGGGTTTGCACGCACGAACGATGGTGGAGAGCTGGGCTGCTTCAGTATGCTATGAGTGAGCAAGAGGTGCACACGTCTGTTGCGCAACACATCATTATCAAAGAGGGCACCAAACCTTCTGAAATTTTGAGATGACTCCACGCACAGTTCGGGGAAGAAACACTTTCGCAGACTTGAGTGTATGAGTGGGATAAACAATTTGTAGCAAGAAGAGAAGTTGTGAAAAATGAATCTCATGAAAGGAGACTGTGGACAAGCATCACTGCAGACAACATTGTTGCCATTCGTGACATTATTGATGAAGATCGGCGAATAAAAATTTTGCAATTTGTTTTAACCTTAGAAATAAGTTACAGAAGTATTCAAATCACCATCATAGATGAACTCCATTTCAGAAAATTGTCTGCCAGGTGGGTTCCTCGTTTCCTCAACCAGGAACAAAAAACTTTACACCAGAAAGTTTGTCAGAGACTCCTGCATCACTATGAGGAGGAAGGAGAGGATTTCTTGCATCGTATTGTGACTTGTAATTAAACTTGGGTGCATTATTACACCCCAGAGTCAAAGCATGGAGTGGCGGAAAAGAGACAAAGCAGGTCCGGTCAAGGCCAAAACACGCCCATCTGCTGGAAAAGTGCTTGCAACTGTTTTCTGGGACTCCACGGATGTTTTGCTGGTGGATTTTCTTCATGAACAAAGGACAATTAATGCAGCCTATTACTGTCGCCTTTTGGATGAAGCAAGAGCTGGGTATCGCAATAGGCGATGCCGGCACCCGGTCCAAAACGTCGTTCTTCTCCACGACAATGCAAGGCTGCATACTGCCGCTTTAACGCGGGGAAAACTGGAGAAAATTCACTGGACACCTCTGGAACACCCTCCGCACAGTCCAGATTTATTGCCCTGCAACTACCATTTGTTTGGACCACTCAAACAAGATTTAGGAGGACAGCAGTTTGATGATGATGCAAGTGTAGAAGAGTTCGTGCGCAACTGGCTCCCCACACGTCCCTCTTCTTTCTATCAGGACGGCATCAAAAACTTACCAATCTGATGGAGAAAATGTGTATCGAAGGCTGAACGCTATATAGAAAAGTGGTCTCTATATGTGTATTTTTTTGGTTGATGCAATAAATTTTAAAAAATAATTCCTGTTTATATTTGATCCACCCTCGTAATTTCATGTTTAGTGGTGCCTTGTTTCATTTTTTATGGTTATTAATTTAGTTTATTATGCATTTCAATTTTCTGTTAGAAATTTGTCTACTATAATGGGTCCCTTTACAACTAATTCATCTCAGTATACGAGAGCTCTCAAGGTAAGGTATTACATTTTTAATTGTACCCATTTGGTTGTCAAAATGGAGAAAAGGTATGAAAGTTCATTATGAACTGTGACTTTAGGTTGTTTGAAGATTATTTTCAAAGATATAATTTTTTTTTTAACTTTCAAGTTTTCTTTTATGTAATGAGAATTCATATTTTAACTGAGAATATCTTTTAAATATTTTTGTAATGGTACCAATTTCTTGAAGGTATTATAATGAACTATGGAGAATTATTCCCAAAAGGATCCTCATAATTTTAGAAGTATTCTGAAGGTTGTTACCAAAGATGAATTTTTTGCTAATTCTTTCAATTTAATTTGTGTTTATGAAGTTTATTTCTATTCACTTATTTATTTATTTATTTATTTATTTATTTATTTTATTAAGATTAATTTCAACATATATAAATTCATTTTATTACACTAATTTCAATCTTATTTTGTTTACCCACCGGATTTAAATTCTTACGGTAAATGTATAACTAAAGCGTAATTGCGCTACCAATTTCAAACTTCACAGCAGCACCTTAGTTCATAAGAATTACCCTCAGCAACCCTTATCGTTCTACGTTGCGATTTTATTTGACGTAAATAAATATCACACGAGAACACGTTCACTTCCTTACATAAATGACTTTATTTACACTGTACGTCACAACACACAATTATACACAGTCACAAATGACACTATATTGTTAACCGTAAAAGTTTGTTTTGATGGCTAGCTGAACAGACGACTCGGCCCAGGGGTGACCGGTCACTATATGAATTGTTACAGAGGAGGGGGAAGTCAGATAAGTATAATGGAACACTAATTATTTTTAAAAAAAGTTTATTCATAAAAAAATAAAGTCAGATTTCAACATCACCTCAGCACAGCAGTTATAATGAGTACTTCTCCTTGGGGTGGAATTGGCCCTGATACATTGCGGGTCACAATGTCTGCTTATGGTTCCACCATCTTCCGAGCCGATCTTGAATATCTGGAAGGTCTCGAATATCTCGGAGATCCGGATGGTCTAGGAGCATTCGTAGTCATGGTTGTAACGTGGCACTGGGCATGAAATAGATCCAAAGTAACTGGTCTGCACAAATGAGATAATAGTTAGTAGTGGTCTGCACTCAATTGATTTCACAGTGGGATTTCACTAATGAACACAGTTATTGCTGATGGCTTGAATTGAGCTCAAAATAAATCTGTGTTGTATCAGCCATGGAAAATAAATAAGTCACTTTATCAAAGTTAAATATGAGAACTTTGACTGAATAGTGACGTAGAAAATGAAATATTCCACTTCCAAACTTTACACAGTTCAAGTTCGAATTAATTCTAGAAATAAATGAAACCAAAGAATTTGTTCTGGGATGAATTTAGTCCCGTTCACGATTAAATAAAGAAAACACTGTCCTTTCAAGAACCGTCCTGGGTTCAACACAAGAAATGTTAACTGTACCAGTTTATTTAACCACACTTCTAAGGCTATGTTCTATAGTGAACACGGTCACTTGGAAAATAAATCTTAAGTTCAATAGCACTGTTAAATTCAACTACTTGTGTCAGTAGCTTGTAACATAAACGTATAGTTTGATGAAATGTTCTAACACCTTGGTAGAGTAACACTGTCACGAAATTCAATCACCTGTACAGTTTGAAATACTGAACTACGTCTTGCTATTAGCACAGGTTTATCACTTGTTAGGGTTAAATACAAAATTATGTACAGTTTTGAAGTTCCACTAATGACAAGGTTTTATCACTTTTAGCATTCAATGTTAAATCACTTTGTGAAGTTTAAACACTGTCATTCAAATCCTATCATCTCTTGTAATTTAAACATCAAATTACGCTTAAGTACTTGGTAGCGTAGTATTGTACTAGTTCGAATCACACTGTTCCTGTAAATAGTTACCACACCTTAACTGTTCACATCTCAACTCATAGACAACTTCTATTACCATACACAAACGATGCTGTAATACTTCCAAGTCTTGTAGATGCGTTGTAGAATCAGAGTTCAATAGTACGCGAACTTAAACTTCCATCGGAGAGTCGAACTGGCGACCAACATCATGGCAGCAGAATGACCAACAGCCGACCGACTGGCCTCGACTGTGGCACAAGATAGACTGGCTTGACAAGCGAAATGCCTGCCTATTTATTCAGTATCCCCTGGGAATTATAATTGCTAATATCTTCAATAGTTTTTAACTGATCTCCATGAAACTTGGGAATTATGACTATAAAAAATTAGGCTACACAGTGATGTGGCTCATTTCTTCATATCATTAATCCATCTGGAAGAAATTAACGATGGAAAAGAATGGAACATTCTGTCTGACGTAATACAACCTTGGCCAAGTTACCCAGTTGTGACATGTCACTTCCCCGCTGCTCACAGCTGACATGTTCGCAGGGGAAGCGTGTTCGGCAGGTAGCATAACTCCACATACATTGGGGACTTTGATTGAGAACCGTGTTATGGGTATAATATACAACACTCAATAGTAGAGTACCCTGAAGTCGATTCTGACCAGTACAGATATCAACAACACTGACTCGCGCACTCTCTTGAATTCTCCGCCTCACTCACTCGAGTCCGATACTCTGACTCCACCTCAGAGCCCAACAGTCACTCCCAGTCCATTACTTGCCTGAGTACCAAGAACTAAGAACTGCGAACTTAGAACTAACAACTGCCTTCACTGACTGACAGGTCGATATTTATACCCTTCGATCAACCATCTAGAATGATCGACTTCTGGAAGAGTTCTTACAACACTCTAATGGAAAACACTCGAAACATCGATCGACCAGCTAGTCGAATGGGTACTCGAACGTTCCTCCGCTATTTACAAAAACCCATGGAAATATCTACAACATTCGTAATGTCTCTACATGTATCTGGATAATAAAACCTTACAGTAAGTTTCCAGAACCCTTCATATATACCAAATTATACGAACATTATGGAATTCTCTACCGCTTTTGTCTATCTAGATTTTGAGGTTAAACAATACGTATTTGAGGTTATACAATTTTATACTACATATTTACAGAGAAACCATATACTAGTCATGTTTAACACTTAATAAAAGATAATTTAGTATTAAATAGATTATAATTAAAACATAATCAACATAATAATTGAAGGTTTTACGTCAGTTATGATGTTGTAACTACGACACCCTTACCCCAGATGCACGTGACTTCTCGTCAGACGACTATAGTATATCATGTCTACTAATCTACTATAATTAGCCCTGGAGAACAAACCTTCTTCAATTATCTTATTTGGCAACATTTTTATTATATATGAATTATTACTAACAATCAATGCATGGCACTGGCTAAAGGCACAGAACCAGGTGAGTTGGTCGTGTGGTTAGGAGCGCACAGCTGTGAGCTCGCATCCGGGAGATAGTGGGTTTGAACCCCACCATCGGAAGCCCTGAAGATGGTTTTCCGTGGTTTCCCATTTTTACTCCAGGCAAATACTGGGGCTGTACCATAATTAAGACCACAGCCGCTTCCTTCCCAATCCTAGGCCTTTCCCATCTCATCGTCACCATAAGACCTATCTGTGTTGGTGTGACATAAAACAAATTGTAAAAAAAAAAAAAAAAAAAAAGGCAAGATACAATAGTTTTGACAGCAATGAGAACATTTATTTCAAACACTTAGTGTAAGGTTTCCCAAACCTTTTAGGAGGAGGAGGAGGAGGAGGAGGAGGAGGTGGTGGTGGTGGTGGTGGTGGTGGTTTCCCACTTTCACACCAGGCAAATTCTGAGGCTGTACCTTTATTAAGGCAACGGTCGCTTCCTTCCTGCTCCTAGCCCTTTCCTATCCTGTGCTCTATGTTTCCTTTTTCTATTGGTCCCTTTCCTCTTGCCCTGCTCCACCTCTGTAACACTTCCCTGATCTCCATTTTCCCTCTGCTGATCTACCTGCAGTGACTCATACTGATTCCTCACCGATATCTCTCCTGGTCCTACATCCTGAGTAAAACCCTTTACCCTTGTTGTCCTTGACCTTAAGACATTAGCCCACCTGTCTTCCACATCTTCCCTTCCATCCCTTCGCTCCCCCCCCCCCCCCCCTTCCTGCCCTATCCTGTACATTGATTGAGAGACCTATCTTCATTCCTGTCAACCATTACAAGCCTAATTATCTCCCTCAAGCTCGCTCTCTCTTCCCTCATCCTTCTTAGGGAAGTTCCCTCTCACATCCACAATCCTTACACCTATATCTCTCAGCCATTTTTTTATCTCTTCAAAGAAATGTGAAATAATATGGAAATATCAACAGAAGTAAAACTGCATATTCTATTAATAGTAGTAGGTATATATGTCAGATGAAGGAAATAATTTTTATTTATTTTTTGCTAGTTGCTTTATGTCGCACCAACACAGATAGGTCTTATGGCGACGATATGAAGGAAATAATGTATAATACACAAAGATTTCACAACAATAATACAATCAGGAAACAAACTGTTAGAATAACTACACTACAATTATATTAGTTAAACGTATCCTGATTATAAAATACTAGGAATAAGAGGCTGACTATAGAAATGTTCACATACACTAAATACGTAAGTTATGGCCAAATTATTATTATACTCCACAAGGCTTTACTTCTAAATTGACGTTTCGCAAAACAAATGAGCATCTCCTTACCTGTGTTGCCAGCACGCTACTGCTGCGAGAACAACTGATGCAATACAACCGCAGTAAACAGCCCTCGTAAAATGTAATACCATACTCAGAAAAGCTAATGAATCGGGATCGAAAACAAATTCACAAAAACTACACTTGCTAACAACATCCGACACTAAAAAGAGAATACATTATTAAGAATAAAAGAGAATGAGGGTGTAACACATCACTCACCGCTTATGGCTGGCACAGGAAGAAGGTTATGCCCTACAAAGAGAACACTCCACTGATTTCAGAGTCAGATTCTTGCCACTTGTCTTTCCTGAGCTACACTGAGACAAACTAAACACACACAAAGTAAGTACACTAACCAATGCACCGACGTAAATTAAACTACAGTTATTTTATACACTGAACTGTTAACCTGTATTGTACTAACTTATGCTATGCTAAACTGTAAACTACGCTATACTTTACTATACTGGAGGATAAAGACTAATATTAAAAATACTAATTACTGAAGAAAAATGCAAAACGTGAACCGCACCGAATACCACACACGCGGAGCAAGATCGGTTAACCATGTGGTGAATATAAATAATAGAGTTGGCAACTAGGTTTCGAGATCGCACTCTGCCGATATAAGTCGATATGAATGGCAGCTTGGGATTGGTTGGATGTCTGTGTTTCAGGGCATAACCACCAGACAGAGCCAAAATCAGATAAAATGTCAATTTAAAAGTAAAACAGTGCGGAGTATAGTTGCAAACAGAAAAGGCAAGCAGGATAATGTCTAATATGAATAGTTATGCTATAATTCTAAAATGTAGTGAAGCCTATCCTAATTTCAACATTAGAATTTTAGTAAGAGCCAAATTTCTAGAGATATGTTCCCCCTACCACCTACACAAATTTAATTTTGAATGTAACTCTATTAATGGAAAGATATCCCTCCTTGTTTACGGTGAGCAAAGTAGTCTTTCAAGTAATCACATCCCATTTTCTGCATCAACTCAACCTTCCTTCAGTGTTGAGAAGTGCGAGAACCGAAGTCTATTCCTCAACCATTCATTACCTCAGATATCAATCAATCAATCAATCAATCAATCAATCAATCAATCAATCAATCAATCAATCAATCAATCAATCAATCAATCAATCAATCAGTACTGATCTACAAATATGCACAGATACACACAGATTATTATAATTACTATTTTATGCTACTATACTCTAATAGAAATGTAAACTGCCATTAGTTAAATACTGAAATACTGAAAGAGGTTTCTGTACACGAGAATAACACATGAATATATCAGGCAAGATACTGTAATCAAATAACTACTGGTACTGATTCACTACAATTCTCAACTGCACTTGGCTTTTACTAATTGTAACAGGTTAAGTGATACAATACAGCTGGAATTAAAACTACCTGATAGGCCCTACTTATTCGGTTTATTTGTTTAGTACCTATGCACTAACAGAAGAGAGATTTTTACCCTACTAGACAAATATTATACAATGAAAGTATGATAAGCACATGTGGTACTGTATTCTAATAGTTTAACTAAAACAATAGGACTAGAGTTAAAACTAAATAAATTGTACATGGTACTAATTCTAAACTGCGTTTAGATTTTCCTAATTTCAATCTGGATAATTGACACAACAGAAATATAGTTAAAATTAAAGCCTTTTGTTTTATTCCTACAAGATAACCGTTCTTAAATACAGAAAGATCAAGGGTGAAAAGTATAAATTTTGGACACTTGAACTACCTATTCAGAACTACAAATGATCGGAATACAGAAATCAGCAGATTTTTATTTATATTGTCACAACTGTAACCAACAATACTGTATATTCTGTTGAAATCCTTTCTTTAACCTGCGAGTGGACGCTAGCTGAAATGTAACTTGAGTAGTCACGCGTGAGACTTTCTCTGACATTAAAATAATTATGACATTTTTCACAGAAATGATAAGCTGTTTATTAAAGACACAAATTACTACTTAATATATGCAATGTACATAAAAATAACTTCCGTCCTGAACTTGTAAAAAATAAAATCTCACATATGCATTATATATAGTAATATTTACGTACAAAGCAAGGTTACTGAACACAACATTTTCAAAAACAAGAAGTGCTCATAATACAAATACTAACGCGTACAACAGGAGTAAGTTTCCCACTCCACTTCAACATAACACCAACGTCATTAGTAGCGTGACGAGAGAAACTCTCACACAGAGCCGCACACGGACACATAGGAAACCTTTAGTAAATTTTATTGAAAATCTACAAATTTTATGGAAAATCTACATAAAGTTGACATTGACGTACTATTTAAAAATGAATAGGTGCGTATTATTTCATTCGCATGTGAGCAAAGTGCAGAACTGTTAAATATTGTAAATGAATAACTTTCAAGGCGTCATGTAACGAGTTAATTAATGTCATTCATTATTTAAAGCACATTAGAAGGATTTTCATAGAAATAATAATTCTTGAGAACATAATAAATTTTTGTTAAGTCTAAAACGGACATGATGAAGTGAATTGAAGTTACGTTAACTGAGATATTTTCAAGGGTGTAATTCAGATGAGTTAGGTCACAAAGTTGATGCAACATCAATGGAACTTATCTATGAATAAGATAAATAATAATGTAATATTTTCTAATAATATTTGTAGACTATGACGACACCATTATCAGTTAATTTTTCTTTATGAAATTAAAGTCAACAAATATTTCTTGAGCTAATAGAAATGTTATTGCGATAACTCATTGTTGCTAAATTTTTAATTTGTTAATAATTCGACAAATGTCAGGATGAGGTTCACCCTCAATATTTATTTTTTAAGACAGATGTGGGCTAATTTTAACTTTATATGTATTTCAGTTAAATTCATGCTTCGTTATGGAAGGAGAAAGAAGTTATTATTGTATCAGACAACCTTAGGAGAAGAATCCAAACAAATACTGTATCAGCAAGATTATATTGTTAAAAATTTTGTTATTTTATGTTCAGTGAAATGCTATTTATAATAAATGTCAAACCTACAGTTTTAATTATTTGTTTTTCCATTGTCGTCAGTCCTTGAACTTAACCTGCCCTTAAAAATAAGCAAAGCCAGTCAGCGAATGGTCCACATCTGGGACTCTCGCTCACCGGCTGAGCCTGCCTCTATTCTTGGGGTTAATGGTCTTCCTGATCTCTGCGTTGACAACACTACCCATTGTTAGCAGCTTACAATGGTAATTCTTTTATTGTTCGAGTATCCAGTGTCACATGAATTCCACACAAGCCCTCCTTTGCATGTATACCACAGATTGCTCCTTCTAAAGAGGTCATAGCATCACTTACAAGCTACCTAAAGACTAAAATGTATTTTGTCCCCCACATTGGTATTGCTGATGCTTTTGGATCACTTACCTTTTACCTTTATGCCCTTAGTGGTCAGGTGAACTTCATGTGTATTAATTTGTTTCCTATGATATGTTACACCCTAAATGTCTGCCAATAGACTTTTGGTCAGACCTCAGTCAATAGTCCTAATTCTTGAGTGACCTCTTATCATTATACTTAAATTGCTCTGTGTTTCTGATGTGATAAAATAACAAAAGAGTAGTTAGTCCTTAGTGCAGACCCCAATGACTCTCTTAAGTCCAATCAAAATATTATATATTATAGTAGTTTACCTTCATCTATATTATGAAAGAATGATAGGTTTCAATAGTTATAACAATATGAAAAATACACAAAATGTACTCACTCATCTGAAACAGAGAATCATGGAATGTGCTGGAGTCATCACTATAAGTGCTGTTCACCCAAGCTGCAACTAAAAATAATATGACAAATTAGTAATCTTCTAAAAACTTTGAGTCATAGTACAGTAAAATGATATAGCCTATATTTTTGGATATAGAATGGAGATCAACATCAAGAATGTTGATGGCAAACTTAACTGAATATGATACATATTGTCAGTGAACTTGCAATACTGCGTATCTGACATTCAGTAGATTTTACAAGAGAGGGGAAAAATATTATCCTTCATTGTACTTTTTAGGCTCATGTAGTTCTGGAAGTAATTCCATACATCTTGATATTTCTCCATTTTTTTTATCATATACGTGGTATTAATAAACACCAATCGGCATTACTCATACAAATGCAGTTTTGTATTCTTTAATCATGGCAGTTTTCATGTAACTTAAATTAATAAAAAAATCTGAGTATCTTGGCCTATTTTACAATAAACTCCTAGAAAAGTAGGCAGAAGTGGGATAATGATGCTTGAACAAGGATGATAACACATGTTTATTATGTTCTAAAGAAATGGGATGGGCACACCTTAATAAAGGATTGTTGAGAGACAAGGAAAATAAGGGAGACATTTATGGATGAGGAAGATAGGAGGAAAATTGACAGTGAAACTCAACTGTATACCGTTGTAAAGTTATTGAACACAGAGTGGATGCACCTGGGAAGAATTGCTAAATAATTCAACATTGTTAAGGGAACGTGGAGAAATAAGAAGTGATGCACGCTAAAAATAAATCTTTACTATGTTCTGAAGAAATGGGATGGGTACACCTTATATGGTAAAAGATTGTCCAGAGATAAAACAAATACGAGAGAAATTTTTAGATGAGGAGGATGTAAGAAAAAATTGATAACGAAAATCAGCTGTATACAATTGTAAAGTTATTGAACAGAAAATGGATGCACCCAGGCAGAATCGCAAAATTATTTAACATTATTAGGGGAATGTGGAGTAGGAAACTGAGGGAAGAAAATGATGTGATACATGTCAGCCAGGAACTGAATTTTGCCTAAGGTAATCTTAGACAATATAACTACGTTGAAGTCTAGAGCCATGAGGTACGCAGATTTAAGGTATAGTATGGACCTACTTTGTTGCAGTAGTTCTATTAGTCTGTACTATGTGCCCTATTTTTTCCTTATTGCCAATAGTCTGAAAAGACAATATTGAAATTCATTGAGGTTTTGTTTGCATTTTATATTAATATTCATTTATGTTTCAGATTTTCTTTTAAGTTCCATCTATCAACACAATTCTAACATTAATTTCAGGTTATTCTTTCTCTGTTCAATTTCTAATCATCTGTTTTGCATTTTATATTAATATTCATTGAAAGTTCCATTCATTAACACAATTTCAACATTCACTTCAGGTTATTCTTTCTAATTTTTGTATACCGGTACTCAAAACATGTTCTTACTTCCTTCAGGCTAGCAACCCATCGGAAGGACATTTGATTGCTTTCAAGTCTTGCAAAAAGAAAAATGCAAGACCATAACGGGACACATGGCCCAATACTTGGAAGGAAGATGATGATGATGATGATGATGATGATGCATGTATCACAAATTATGAAACAATTACAATAAACAACACCCTCTCCCTAATCTATGGTTC
Source organism: Anabrus simplex (assembly GCF_040414725.1). NCBI lineage: Eukaryota > Metazoa > Arthropoda > Insecta > Orthoptera > Tettigoniidae > Anabrus > Anabrus simplex. The sequence continues at coordinate 114,547,055 of NC_090271.1, read as the reverse complement.
TTGAGATTATGGGAGACAGATATCTTTGACTGAGTAACCTTGTGATGTGATGACTGTGAGAATCCCTAATTCTGACAAGCTTAGAGCACCTTAATGTATAAATTCAGCCCTGGATGGGGCATTTCCTTCTTTTGTGTTCCTAGTCTTTTAACCTGTATTGATCTTCATTATTTTACCTCTTCCCTTTTCTTGTGTTTATTTAGCGTTCTTCTTATCTCACAGTTCCCACATCAAGACTGAAGGTGGTCAATATGACCCCCTCAGTGAGTGTTGATGATCCCCACCTAGGGTGACCAGATATCCAGAGACAAAAAGCAGGACCTGATCGTAAGTATGATCTAGCAGCGAACTTGATCGCCAATTTTTCTCGTTCCTGTTAAACGATACCAAGCGTAAAAACAATACAACGAATCGTACATTATTACTCACTACAGCATGATAAAACATTTTTTAATGTGATTTTTAGATGCTATAAAAAGGAAGTAATATGTTCCAATAACAAAAATTACCAAATTTTATTAACCTACTAACCTATTATGCTATTACATTTGTTTACATTACAACACACAGTGTTCAGTGTTACATTAACACGTTGCAGTGTGAAGTCACTGTGACAGGCTCTCGTACTTTTCACTTGAATGAATTGTCTTCAACAACTTTAAGTTTCCACGCAGTATGTCATAAAACTCTACGCAGTTATAATCCAAGTTGCACCCCGTGATTACCATATGTTTTAAATTTTCAGGCTTTAGCCTGGATTTTTCATCTGTCCACAGATTGTTCATTAATGAAAATACCCGTTCTGTAGGAGCATTTGTTGCAGGCAAGCATAACACAAATTCTACAATATCACCTATATTCCTGAAGCCAATATTCCTATCTTCAAAATTAGTGAATATTTCCACCCACCTCAATTGATTTGGTATACGAGACGAATTCCATTCCTTTAATTTAGTAACTGTGACATATTCCCTGACATTAACAATCTCATCAAAAAACATTGTATCACATATATCTTTCCCAGTGTACTTAAGTATAAAATCTAATGACCTATGTACATCACTCCATTCGAACACAGAATTAAGATCTGCCCAAATTAACACACTGAGTTCAGAAAAATGAAAAGTCCACTGGTCTAAGTATTCCAAGCAAGTGGAGTAAAATATTTCAACATTTTTCTTGAAATGTAAAACATTAACTAAGCCATCATTTTCAAGGTTCTTTAGTTTAGATTGAACAACTGAGGGTATAAACACACAGTCTAGCCTATTTGAGAGCTTTTTCCTGAGATCCTCAAGTACTTTACAAGCATCCAACATAACATGTTGCCCCTCTAATAACTGAATAACACTGTGAAAAATTGCTGCTTGAGTATGCACAAAATTCAACCACACCTCAGACAAGGGATCATCAAAGAACTGTTTGATTACAGTTGGACACCTGCTTTGTGATTCAAAATATGATTTCAGGGCCGGATACAACTTCAGTACTCGTTCAATGGAAGGTAACAAGGAAAGCCACCTTGTTCTACTGAAACCAAGAACTTTGGAATACCGGTACTCAATTTCGACAAAATCACAAAACTCAATCAAGGAGGCCTTGCGTACAGTGTAAATGTGAAAATATGAGTAGATTTTTTGCACTACACTTTGAACACAAACTGGAAGACAGTCCACAGCAGTTTGTATTGCATTGTTGACTATGTGAGCACTGCAACCAACACCAACAATCGATTTCTCAAGAGACTTTTGCACGATGGAATAAACATTTTTGGAACCTTTCCGAGATGAGCCACCGAAGTTAGTATTAGTGTTGTCTGCACAAAGTCCAACCACTTTACTTTCAAGATGAAAATCATTTAGCGTTTTCAGGACGAATGACGAAATAATGTCAGCAGTTTCCCCTACCTGTTTTTCAAAATCTAACAATTTTACCTGTACCCCCTTGTTGTAAATAAAATAGCGAACAAGAATGGGGAAAAGTTTGGTGGATTTATGATTTGAAGAGTCTGTGTAGACCGAGACATAGTTCACATTTTTCAAGTCCTTTTTCACTTCAGATATCGCAAATAGACTGATCACATTAGTGACAATAGCTTCACACTTTGTCTTAGCACACGAATATTTTGGTTTGAAACACTTCTGAAGCAGTTTAGACGTGCAGTCTGCCGAGCGAAATGTTTGGTTATGTTTAACAGTATGGAATGCAAAACTGCCTTCAGAAGCTGCCATTTTCCGTTCAGCTGACCCCAGTTCAGCTCCACGAAAGAAAGTAGTGAGAAATGAGCTGGATGCAGCAGCATTGTCAGCGAGTTTGAGCTTCTTAGTATCCAAATGTCGTACAATCTCGCTTTTCCCGCTGTTTGCTATTGAAAACAAAGGTGAACATTTGGTGCAGCGGACATCGCTTTTCGATTTATCTGGTACTATAAACGGGTAGAGAAACTGCAATTTGGCATTTAGTACACATTTACCTTTAACTTTCGGCATTATTACCACGGCTAGCTTAAACTACACTACCTGATCACCTCGATAATCACCAGTACCGTTGCCTACGTTATACTCAAAGCCGTGAAAGAGTTGTCACAACGCCAGTACCAGCTAGCAGCTCCTCAGTACACAACTACACTGCTCCAAACTGCTCTTCCCCTCGTGAAAGTAACGACCACAACGACAACCGGAAACAGGAGTGTTTATATTTGAAGCTGTAGCCATCTTAAATTAAATATTCGTTATTTTTCGTCCCCTTTCATTCGTTTAAAACATTAATAATTACATATACCATATTCTGCAAAAGCAATGAAACCATTTATAATGCAAAAATATTTCGCAGTATTTTCACAGGATATTTTATAAAAAGCAGGATATTTATACAATTTTCGAGCCTCTTCGTGGACCACAGGATAGGGTGTTAAAAAAAGGAGTATCCTGCGAAAAGCAGGACATCTGGTCACCCTATCCCCACCTGATAAGAAGAAATGAGGTTGTCAGGACTGAGATGAAATGGATGTAGAAGAATTGGGATGGATGACGGATATTTGAAGATAGCAGGGCCCTTTGGTTTTTTCATGTTTGTCCTTCGTCACCTTCTTAATTGTTCCTTCTTCTGATGCTCACCTGCATTGTGTTTATCCTATTCATGTTCCTATCTTTCTATATATGATTTGATTCAATGCCTGTTTGTTTGTTCCCATTAATTGCAAGGAAACTCTAATATTTAATTACAAAACTAGACACCCACAAGAACTTACCTAGGATCACAACCACAACATATATTACAGCCGACCACTCAGCTCTTGCTTGCCTCTTCCTAGGAAAGTTATCAGGGTATATAACCTCCCCTTCAATATTCTCTTGAACCACCTAGGTAAGAAAAAGACTTTCAAAATTAAATGATCAAGAAATTGGAAAGATAATACTGAAACAGACAATGATGAAAATCTCCATCAGTAATAATAATTCCAGGGGATTTGATGAATAGAGAATCTAAGTTGTGGGCTGACTACCTAATCATTTTCTTGGATTTAATTATAAAAACATACTAGAGATTTTCAGGCCCAGAATCAAAAGTTATTGTTCAAACGTCAATCATTGAGCAATATATTAATACGAATTTCTAGTTCTTGGTTTGGATTATTGTAGTCACATATTATTTTGTGAACCATGGGCAATGGCTGAATGGCCTAGTACCCCAATTGGTCCTTGAGAGTCAGGATACTAGTTACTATGGATGGAATGGGAGTGGCTTCTCAGACACATTCTGGGTCATTGCCCTCCTTGTGCTCAGCGACCTAGGACTATACAATCTACCAATGTTCCCTAACAGGTTAGAGGAGAGATTCTCTCTAGGACTATGTGTAAGTAGGGTAGCATCTTGCTTCACAGAATTTTTATCAAGCATGCTCAGAACATTTTTGTTTGCTTTTTTTCAAATTTTATTTTTACAATTTGCTTCAAGATGCAGCGACACAGATAGGTCTTATAGCGATGACAGGATAGGAAGGAAGCATCCATGGCCTTGATTAAGGCCCAGCATTTGCCTGGTATGAAAATGGGAAACCACGGAAAACCATCTTCAGGGTTGCCGACAGCGGAATTCAAACCCCAAACTGTATAGCCGCTCGCTCGGTCAGAATATTATACCAATCCTCAGACCTATGGGAGTAACAGAGTCCCACTTCCATCTGACAGGCGAGGAACTCCCTAAAAACAACTTAGCAAACAAAATGGATTTTGATAGGGAGGTATCAATATTAAATATGGAAGAAAGAAAGTAGTACTGGCTGAGTCAGTAAAGAGGATGCGTCTGTTTATGTTAGGAGTTAATCATATTCAGTTAAGGGGAGATAAAAAGGAAGAGATAGCAGATTATAAAGTGTTCTTAATAGGTGTTAAAATGTGAGGGCAGAGTGTGGGATGGGACTGTTCATCAGAAATACTACTGCACATAACATACCGGTAGTTTCTGATAGGCATGTAAATGAGTGAATGACATGGGTAGATGTGTAGCACTTGGAGGAATGTCTTGGGCTATTCACCATGTGAGGTTGCAGATGGGGATGAAGTTGATAAATTTTATGAAACACTGAGTGACATTGTAGTCAGGGTTAACAGCAAAGATAGAATAGTGCTAATGGGTAATTTTAGTGCAAGAGCTGGAAATAGAACTGATGGATATGAGTAGGTCATGGGTAAATGTGGGGAAAATATGGAAGTTAATAGGAAACCGAAGATTTACTGGATTTCTGTGTTAGTATGGGATTAGCAGTTGTGAATATATTCTACGAACATACAGCTATTCACCCATTGATGAAGGTGACACCTCTGAGGGTGACATGGACGAACAGGGTACAGAGTCAACCTATTCCAGAGGTTTGCACCAATGTGTTGATGTGCAACAGGACTATTTTGAAGGACTTTTGTGTTCAGTTTGTACATTGTAAAATAAAACAATACTGCACTCTATGTGCACATGTTTCGATTCCCCCTTGCTGTTAGTTCCTGTACCCCGATCTCGTTAATTGCTTGCTTTGAGATGCACAGTGTCTTGGCCTTCCAACACACATTGTAGATATCTTGTATTGCAGCAATAACTTACTGTGTAACACTAACGAACCAGTTTAATTTATAATGGTAATGAAACAAATAAACCCAGACCGTCCAGCGGCGTTTCCACTCTCCAAGACATAAGCAGCTCTATGGGAGGCATGTGCATAGTTCTTGAACTTGTAAGGAGTGTGCACATTTTCAACCTAGCATCAATAGCCAGTCTGAATCTCAGCTGTTAACATGGTGAGAAAGTCAGGTATAACTTACTGTATGTATCTGCGTCACCCCAAGTGATCTCGTAGCCTAATGGCTATCACTTCATAATGTGAGGTATGAAGATTCGAGTTCACATTATGCTGAATATTTTTATTTTCATAATTACCTGTTGTATTCATCTGGATGCCTCTTCGCATACATTCTTTTGTTGATAATGTATTTAATTGAAATATTTAATCACAATATTATTTCTACTAGGAAAATGATTTAGGCCTATATGTGTGCTACTTACTGAAAGTGATATTATGATTAATTCCAATCATCATTGAGAATGCATTTAGGACTGTCGCCCAGGTAGCAGATTCCCCATCAATTGTCTACCTAGTCCTCTCGTAAATGATTTCACAGAACTTGGAAATCTAAACATTTCCCTTGATATTCCATTCCCGAATTCCTCTTTCTATAAATGGATATTTACCCCAATTTGTTCTTTATCTTTATCTTCATAAAGTTATATATTAGAATGAACTAAATGAGGTCAAAGGGCTAGTTGCAAATAGAGGATTGTGGAGATACTTAAACAATTCACAAAGCCTGCAGATAGAATGCTCAAAGGCAATAATCCTATAAGGAAAATGTGTGTATTTATGTATATGGAAGCATGTAAAAAGAAAGTTAAGAACATCGGCGGGGAATGAAAATAAATTTGAATTTAAATTTAAAAGACAAAGAAAACCTGCATATCTTCCATTTTGAAGCAATCAACTTGACCACTTTACTAAGAGAATACTTTTCAAAACGCTGCCTTACATGACAGCTTATAAATGACATAAAATGTAAACATTAAAATCTTGAGATTTTAAGCCCAATTAGGTACTGATCTTGAACCTCATACATTAACCTCACGAAAGCTTGACGTAAATTATTGTCCATAGCTCTACAGACTCCCCTTATTAGGCTTGCTGGTGATTAATCAGCAGATGTATGCACAGGAAAATAAGAGAATCGAAATGAGCTTCATATATCTAATGATAGAGAGCACCTCAGTCAAAAGCTAGAAGTCACTGAAAATCAGTCTAGCCAACCCCGCGTATCAGTGTCTAGCTCCAGGTAGCCACCTAGCACTTACACTGAGGTGGTAGCACACAAGCCGAAGTACCAGCTGACTTACACCCCCGGATAGTTTACCTCCCGCTTAGCTGCCATCTAGTTTACCAGCAGATAGTTGAACCGACCCTAAGTGGTATATTATGATATACACTGAAGAAAATGGAAATTGCAACACCCAGAAGGAGTGGTGCTACATTGCTGCAATTGAACATGCAGGACGACCGTTCAGTTGTGATTCGATGATTACACTTTCAGGTCCCTCTGATCGCAAGTTTGGACAACAAACAATACAGGATGTGCCCACCACGAGCTGCAATACACTGATGAATTCGTCGAGGCATGGAGTCAATAAGGCCCTGGATCGCTTCCTGAGGAATTGTGGCCCATGCTTGCTGCACTGCACGGGTCAGCTGTTCCAGAGTTGTGGGTGGCTGAGGACGATTGGCCAGTTGTCGACCCATCATGTCCCACACATGCTCAACAGGACCTAGGTCCGGGGATCTGGCGGGCCATTCTAAGGTTGAGATGTCGTGGAGAGCTTCTCTGGAGATGCGTGCAGTGTGAACCCGGGCATTGTCCTGCTGAAACATCCCATTAGCAATGTTCGCCATCATAGGGACAACCATTGGATTGAGTACCCTATCAACATACTGTTGAGCAGTCGTAGTGCCCTCAACAAGCACTAATTGTGATTTCACATTAAAGCCAATAGCTCCCCAGACCATAATGCTTGGTGTTGGCCCTGTGTGGCTCTTGACAATAAGATCTGGGCGGCCCCTCTCCCCGGTACGTCGGCGCACATGATTCCGGCGATCACTGCGGGCAAGACAGAAGCGCGATTCATCACTAAAGGCGACCCTATGCCATTCGTCAACCCACATCGATCTTTCTCAACACCAGGCCAGCCTTACACGACGCTGTTGTGGGGTCAATGGAACACCTTCTGCAAGGACACAGGCTCGTAAGCCAGCTGCACGCAGGCGATTACCAACTGTTTGTTGTGTAACGTGGGGTGCCACAGCTGCTCAAATTTGTGCTGTTGTTGCATGGGGTTCCATCCGGGTCATCCAAATGATGCGGCGATCCTCTCTCACAGTTGTCTGTCATGCTGGGCCTGTGCCAGGTCTACAAGTGTGGGTACCTTCGTATGACCACTGCTGCCATACACGTTGTACCGTAGATGTCTGTCGGCCAACACGTGCAGCGACAGTCCTTAGCGATAATCCAGCCTCACACAGCCCAATTATCCGAGCCCTCTCAAACGGTGACAGTCGTTGATAGGGTGCTCTTCTCTGTCGTCGAGGCATGTTTGACGGGGAACACTTCACTGCACAGACTGCAAGTCAACTACGCTACACCAGAATCTGTATACTGGAGTTGATTCCTCCGCGACCAATCACGTGGGGAGACCTGTAGCAACAATCCAATGAGTCTGAAACTTTGATCGTTTACATACCTACATGGCATCGTTTCATATCTTGAAAATCAACAGAAATGACCAACGCCTTCATGGTGTTGCAATTTCCATTTTCTTAAGTGTAGATTTTTATTCCCATAGGGAAACTTGAAATATCTGTCCTGAATGAGCAAATTCATAACTCCAACTTAATTGGTCTGTCATTGGAAACTATAAATTTTTGAGACTACTACTACCACCACCACCACCACCACCCCTACTACTACTACTACTACTACTACTACTACTACTACTACTACTACTACTACTACTACTACTACTTATTATTATTATTATTATTATTATTATTATTATTATACCTGGTCATCCATATTTACAGTATAGAAATGCAGCTATAGCCTCCTCAAGCAGTGTTCTTGAATGCTCCCCAATGATCTGTAACAATAAAAATATCATGTTAACTTAGCTATTTCATCCCATTGCATTGGCAAATTACTTTTCCCAATGAGAGTTACTTTCTGATGTACTTTAACAAATTAAAATACGAGCTGACAATAACTACATACATTTATATAATTACAAAATAATATTTCAACTATCATTTGTTTTAATGCTTTGCTCCAGCTCAAAAGTCCAAGGTGTAAGATAAAAGAATTTGTCCAGTGGAGCGTTATCCGGAAATGTGCCCATAACACTGGCAGCATTTCCTCGCTGGATAGCAATTCCTATCTGCTGCCTCGGAATTCTGTTGAAGAGGAGTCTCCAGTGATTGCTGATAGTTGTTTGCCAATATCTGAAATCAGACTTTTAGCGAGAAGGTCCTTGCCAAGAATAAATAAAGATCCTGTATAATCTATGGCAAGTGAATGCTGTACAGCAGATGTGACAGCTTACGCTATGTAATTACTACCATTACAGTGTTTAATAAAGTCATTAAACTGGACCATAAGGCTGTAACACATCAGTAACTTTACGAAGCAAGAACTTTCGCTCTCCTTATGAATACAGAGTTGTAAGAGCCAGACGTTCAAGCAGGCAGTAGCTGTACAGAATTAGGCATGTTAGATGTACCTGTATAAGCTACAGGGAGCAGTGAGGGTTAGAAAATATTCACACCTGAACCAAACTAACTTTAAGAGGTGAACAGAATGAATTTCTCAGATATAACAGGTTAGGTTTTAAAAAGCAAGACAGAAAATTCATAAGCTGGAAACTTGAGGGAGACCACACGCCAGGTGACTACACTACAACCAGGTTACTGGTTAAATTCATTAAGAGGCACAGGATCCTCTGGAAATAGAGAACTACCAGCAACCAATAAACAGAACGGATAAACTAGTTAAGACCTGAATAGGTCCAGACACAGGGTCAACAAGTCACCCACACTGTTACCGGCTGACAGAATTCAATAATAACCAACACCTATCTGATAACCCCACGTTAAATAAATGACCTGGGTGAAATGACTCGTGACTGCCCAGCAACTCACTAACCCACACCAACCGTGAGACAGGGTAAAAATAGAATACTATTCTTGCCATAGGCAACCACCAGCCTCACAATCAGCACAGGCTAGTCATCGCGTAGCAGAAACACTAGTACCTTACCAACAACAGGTCCTAGATCACCAGATTAATTTGCCTACGGAAGGTATAATTTCCAATACCGTGTCAAGATATCACACCAATTAATAATATGGTCGACCCACCTTATTGAGTCATACCTTTTTTAAATTTTCATTTCTTACCCTCTAGGCATCCTTTACGAAGACTTTTCTGAAGTCTCAGATATTCTTCTAAGGAAGTTATAATAAACAGACATAATATTGCCACATAAGCACCAACTACGGACAAATTAATTGTGAATACTACCACATAATGCTGGACTCATTTAACCAAGTAACAGGTACATACTCTAGTCGTAGGGAATGGTTGCAACTATCTGGCTTAAGAGAGACATGATTCTTTAGCATGCTGTGGTGTTTGCAGCAAGGGAAACCTGTACGCACATTTGAGTTTAGAACTTGTAACATACAAGATCAGTTTCGAAGCAATAGCGCAGATTATTCCACTGGTACAGAGATACGAGACCTACTCTTTGTCGCCTAGAGTGGCTACATGGTACTAATCACAGCCAGCATGTGATTTTTCTGACAGATTCAGAGATCAAATCTATCTATGAGCTTTTCATTTTAATTTTTATACTCTTAAGGCATTCATGGTTAAGATTTAACTTATTAAGGTTTAACTTCCTTAATTCTCAAAAGTTACTTTTATATGGCAAACGGCTACAATGAATGAAGTAGACTTTATACGTAGGGCACGTGAAACAGCACAGCAAAGTGCGGGCAGATTCCACCACTTATGCTGCCGCAAGCAAGAATGACTCACCTCTACCGTACTCAGGTATGCATTAACGAAGGAGGTGGTCATTTTGAACATTTCCTTCATTAATTGAATGGCCATGCACAAAGCACCTTGCACCTCTGTTGGTAATAGCTTATTTTACCGCAAATAGCTCTTTTAGAGCTACTTAGAAATGAACGTAACATACCTGCAACATGAGAACTGATCATGATTTAGATTTGTCTTCAACAACGCGACTCACACAAACATTTAACAACGAAATAAAAAGTTTGTCCTAAATTGGACTCGAACCTCCGATAAACGAACACTGCTTTCCTCCTCTAACTCAAGCATGCTCAACTATCACAAGTTGTCATTTGCCAGCGTTATATCAACACTATTTCTAGTCATTCAGCCATCATATTCTCTGTACATGAAGTTTCTGTGATACAGAATTTTCACGATTCTTTACAATCATTACCTGTTACAAATTTCATATTTGGTCTGTATTGAAATGTACATCAATTTAAGATATTTTCAAAATTAGGTTGATCCTAATAAATTTTGATAATATCTTCAATTGATTTCTTTACAATCATTCGGTATTTTATTGTTAATGCTGATTTGACACAAATAAACGAATTATACAGAGCATAGCAAGACCAGACATCGCTGTGAGGAGCCAAGTCAATGTTTTTAGGTTAGGCTGTAATCTGCAGGCTGCCTAAAACTGAGTGAATAGGGGCAGCTGTACCACTTGGTATACTGTATATATCCAGGGTGTATCAGAACTATACCGACAAAAAACTCAGGGATGCTCTTCGTGTTATGTTAAGAACGATGGTGCAATCGGATTGGCGGAAAAATGTTTTCCTATCGAGAAAATGAGATTACTTTGCTACTTCCAGGTGCACGATTCAGTCTGACGAACTCGCCGTATTTGCTATGCCAGAGCACAAGCCGCTGCTTCAGATAAGAGAAGCGGGGGGAGGGAAAGTGGAGTGTATGATGGAGACAGAGATAATGCTCTGCACGTATGCACAAGTTTCCTCGTTCAACTCACACTCTCCTCACAATCTGTTCACTTACATGTGCTCATATTTTCTGTGGATTATTTACAGACTGAAGTGGAAGTGTGGTGTGATATTGCGTGGCTGATTTTGCAATGTAGCACACAGGAATGCAGCATATCAGTAGGCTCATTAATGTTGGTAATATTCAGAAATTTGGTCACTTTTATACCAACAGATTCATGTATTTTAAGAATGATTTTCAGACTTAAAGACCTCTTATGTATTACATAACTTAAGAAATTACCAAATGTATGGTAACCTGTCGGTTCCAGTTTTCCTTTCATGAAAGAATGATTTTGTATTTGTATTCTCCATCACATGAAGATTAATTATGTAATGATTATGACTGCTAAATGTAATTTAATGAAATGATGTTAATATACTCTACTATGATCACTAAATCTTTTGTGGAAATGTCTACACAATTGTACAGTATATTTGTAATTCTATAGATAATACGTAGAGAATAAGCCAAACCAAACCCCATGGTGCAACAGCCCCAAAGGGCCATGGCCTACCGAGTGACCGCTACTAAGCCCTTAGACTTGCAGATTACAAGGTATTGTGTCGTCACCATGATGAATCCACTCAGCCGTTATGCTTGGCTATCTAGACTGGGGCCGCCATTTCATCGTCAGATAGCTCCTCAACTGTAACCACGTAAGCTGAGTGGACCTCGAACCAGCACACAGATCCAGGTAAAATTCCCTGACCTGGCTGAAAATCAAAACCAGGGCCCCTGGGTAAGAGGCAGGCATGCTACTCCTATACTGCAGGGCTGGCTCAATAGCTAAAGTATAGCTACATAAATTTTAATATCAATTTTTTTTTTCAGCCTTGGTCGCCACAGATGCTGCGGCTGTGGATTTATATTTTTAAAAATATAATGTGTTGGAATAGAAAGTGTACCGTCAGTGCCATCACATTAGTACAGGGTCTTTATGCTTGGCAAGGACTTTCTCGCTCGACCTTGGCCGCCGATGACAGACCACTACCGGTTGCTGGCGCACGCAGTTTCCGGCACTTTCTGCAGTTGCTGGGAGCTAAGCTCCAGGATAGTAGGGTATTCAATGAAGCTACATACTGTATGTCGTATTGTATAGTGTTTTATCGTGATTATGTATACTGCTGTAATGTTATGTGAAATATTTGTTGCGTGAATGTGTATATCTGCACAATACTTACATTAAGTGCAGAAAATCGTGCGCTAGGACAAGACAAAAATTTTGAGCGAAATTTCCAGGGAGACCCATTCCTATCAATCGGACAGTAAAATAACTGGCCAAGAGATTCAAACGTACAGGTTCAGTAAACAATAAAAATAGACGTAAAAGTTGTTATCTCCTTACTGAAGCACGTTTGGTACGAGGATCATATTCATAAGTAAAAATCTGTGGCCCCCTCGTAGCCCAGATTTAATGGCATGTGATTTTTATTTCTGGGGAATGTTAAAAAATGTAGTTTATGGGAACAACCATCACACACTATAAACTTAAAGACAACAAATAAGCTGTAATTGCATCCATCAGTGCTGAAGAACTTGGGAGAGTAACCGAAAACTTCATTAAGAGATGCTGATTATGTTTGGCAGCACTTGGGGAACATTTTCAGCATAAACTGTAAAAATGGTGAGTAAAATGCATGATAAATTCATGATAATGATTTTGAGCATAAACTGTAAACATGGTGAGTAAAATGCATGATAATGATTTTGAGCACCATATTCTGCCGTACATACGCACGCAAGGTAGCCAGCAACTGAACCATCACTGGCGACCAAGGTTGAACGAGAAAGTCCTTGTCAAGCATAACGAAAGACCCTGTATTTTTCTTTTTAACACGTCGTGCATACTTGTGTTGATTTCATTCCTTTTCTTTTGGTGCTTTTCTTTTCTGTCTAGGCCTACTATTGACTCTGAGGTTGGCATTTAGTGTTAAAGAGGACTGAGAATGGAATTGATGTTCATTCAGGATGAATGTTCACTTTTATTTTTCCAATACTTCTTAACCTCAAATAGGGGAGTGCCCTTCTCACTCAAATTCTGATCACTTTCTTCCTAGATTCCCTTCCATGATACCTTTGGTGAATAAGTAACCAAGCCTCTTATTTCTGTGGTGGTGGTAGTGGTGATGATGATGATGATGATGATGATGATATTATGCCTTTGCTGGCAGAACCTAGTATTTTGTTACTTTCATTGATCTGTCTCAGCTTTATCCGTGGCTTTGACAAAATGAAAGTGACTGAGGTACGAGTGATGCTAGTACTGTAACGCCATTTCTTATGCAGCCAGTCCCTGCTATGAATGGTGTGATAATGTTGCTCACAGGGTCGGTTGTTCAGTGGACTTGGCAGACTGATATGTAATAGCAACTTCTGGCTCGGTGAGGAAAGCAACAGGAAACTACTGTACCTCACTCCTCATTTCCCTAATACGCCTCTTCAGTGATGCTTAGGCCATCTATGACAGCTGATGGCAGAGCTGTTGAGGATCCAACCAGCCTTCGAGCTGAGGACTAAACATACACATACAATACCTAATAATAATAATAATAATAATAATGATAATAATAATAATAGTATGTCCTCCTTCTGAGATTTCAAATACACTCCCAATGGAGGTGAGCTACATGTGCCATTTTAACCATATACAGTACCAGTCTTCCTCACATTCTTAAATTTCTGGCTGTACCGGGAATCGAGCCCGGGCCTCTGCGGACGGCAGCTAATAACGCTAACCATTACGCTACAGAGACGGAAATAATAATAATAATAATAATAATAATAATAATAATAATAATAATAATAATAATAATAATACGAGAAAAACAACTACCGGTATACAAATATTTCAGGGTAGGCCTAATGGGAGTAGGGTGGGGGAAGGATTACAACGGAAACGGGGGTCCCGTACATGGAATACGATTCAAATTGCCCGCGTACCTACGTGGAATAACGATTCGAATCACCCGTGTGTAGTTCTTCCTCAGCATCCATTACGAAGCGCTGGCGTGCAGCCTGGCTGGCGTTAAATAGGCTTTTTTTTTTTTTTTGCGTCGCACCGACACAGATAGGTCTTATGGCGACGATGGGACAGGGAAGGGCTAGGAGTGGGAAGGAAGCGGCCGTGGTCTTAATTAAGGTACAGCTCCAGCATTTGCCTGGTGTGAAAATGGGAAATATTTTCACACCAGGCAAATGCCGGGGCTGTACCTTAATTAAGGCCACGGCCGCTTCCTTCCAACTCCTAGGCCTTTCCTATCCCATCGTCGCCATAAGACCTATCTGTGTCGGTGCGACGTAAAGCCCCTATCAAAAAAAATGGGAAACCACGGAAAACCATCTTCAGGTCTGCCGTCAGTGGGGTTCGAACCTACTATCTCCCGAATACTGGATACTGGCCGCACTTGAGCGACTGCAGCTATCGAGCTCGGTAAATAGGCCTAGAATTCTAACATAACGTGGAGTGACACTTTTTATACAAAATTATTTGCTCTGGGTTCTCTTCGTGTACGGTATTAATAAATGTTAATAACTGTCGAGATAAGAGTCTGCCCACATTTGGTCATTGGCTGCATTAAATAGGCTACCAGTATTTCGAAAACATTACTGTACCCACCACCATAAAAAAGTAAGCCTACCTACCTGCTGTATTTCAACCAACAGAATTCACTCCGTAAATCTTCCGGCATGTGTCCATTTCAAAGATCACTCAACTAAATTAGATACCGGTATTTATTTTATTTAGAAATGCATTTATTTCTACTTCCTCCATTCGGAGGCTGCCAAAAAGACATCAGGCAGCACAATCCAAAGCAAAGATCCAAAGAAGATTAGTCGTTAATACGTAATCCCAACATATAATTGCAACAAAAAGAGAATATGCACGAAGTCTCCAATGAGAAACTAAACAAGACTTAATTTGTTTTAAAATTATAAAATACCAAAGTTCGCTGGGCATAACAAAATAGATTTAATCTAAGCTGGTATTGTGAATATTTGTCTCACAAACTGGATAACGTAGTACCTGCTCCCTGTCCTTGACACCTTTCAGCAAGTATGAAGTAGGCTACAGTACACTCGATCTACTGTATAACTCGACACAACCTCCCTTTGGTCTTACTCGTGATCTTCGCATCGCACATGCCTTTACTTTCGCAGCGTTGCCAAACCAAAGATACTTGACCTGACCGTGAGTGAGGAGCAGACATGTCGTGTGGAGGAGATTCAGGCACGCTGGGGTTCCCCTTGTATGCGTGATGCATCTTACAGATGATAAAGTGAGCACGCGATGGAAAGTTGTTATATCGACAACCGTTTGTAATGACTGAACGCTGTTCTATCGCACACAATAAAAATATGACACATCTACGATATGACATTGGAGAAGACTGGGGACAAAGGATACGGTATTGCAATATATTTATCGGCATGGACAAGGTTCATTCAAATTGTTAGCAGCACCTTACTTTTACAGCGGAGTGTTCCTAGGCAAATAATAATAATAATAATAATAATAATAATAATAATTAGAGCTGTCGATCGATTAAAAATTTGATCGGTTAATCGAAAGCCTTTAATAGATTAGTCGAATTTTAATCGGGTTCGCACAGTATCCTTGATAGCTTTATTTAAACTTAATAAATTGTAGAATACCGGGCGAGTTGGCCGTGCGGTTAGGAGCGCACAGCTGTGAGCTTGCATCCGGGAGATAGTGGGTTCGAGCCCCACTGTCGGCAGCCCTGAAGATGGTTTTCCGTAGTTTCCCATTTTCATATAATTAAGGCCACGGCCGCTTCCTTCCCATTCCTAGGCCTTTCCTGTCCCATCATTGCGCCATAAGATATATCTGTGGCGGTGCGACGTAAAGCAACTAGCAAAAAAATGTAGAATGTGCAGTACAGGCGATTATGGGGCGGGGGGGAGATATGCCCTCCCCCCCCCCCCCAAACTTTTTGAGGATTTTTTTGTTCAGTTTTAGTCGCATTAATATAGGAATTATAATTTAACTCTCTTAAGAGTCGTGCGGGGTACATTATTTTGTTGAGCTACATCTTGGGATCGAGTTCAGTTGGCGTGTTGTAATCTCTTACAGGCCTACCTCTCAAATTGACCTTCATCTTGAAGCGTTCAGGGAGTGCTTGTTTAGGATTGCTGTGACAGGCGTTAACGCTCTTTTTTCACACGTGGGGTGTCGTCGTATCCCCCTGCGACCACTTATCGTAGCATATCCGGCTCAGTGTTCATCTCTCGCTTGAGTGGTGAAAGTTTTATTTTCTGTGAAAATGTGTAGCTATGAAAAACAGGTGGCTAGTATACGCGAACTTTTAGAAGAAGATGAAAGTTGTCAGGAAGACTTCTATGAGTCAGACCCAGAGGAAAGTGATAACAGTATGAGGACATTCTTCAGGATTCTTGTCACTGCCGAAATTAACGCGTAGGTTATATTTTCTTCAAACGCCGAATGTTCCTGAGTGAACATGGGAGGAAATTAGTAAATCCACAACGCGTAAAGAGTCTATACTGAAAGCCTACCGAAGACCATTCCGGTAGGGTGACCAACTCTACATTTTCAAATGGAGGACAGACTTAATAAAAGGAGGACTTTTCATAAACATGTTCTAAAAATGGAGGACAAATGGAATTTTAATATTTACATAGGCTACAACATTTAGTACTAGTCTACATACCTTATAACTGTTATGTTGATGAAGATGCTGTTGTAGCTATTTTATGCTGATACTTTCGACAGCAAAGATGAATTATTTTCTTGTAATAAATAATTGTAAAAGTCTCCACATGATAGGTTTTTAAAGTTGTACTTCACTGTTATAATACCCTTAACCGACTCGGTCAGCAAACGGTTTCTTTCTTCTGACCACTGTGTACTAATCAGGAAAAACACTCTTTCAACGGTTGCATTGCAACCTGGAATATCGAAATAAAACTGACAAATTTTAAGCAGCTCACTAAATGTTTCAAGGTCAGGGCTATATTTGAAAAACTCACACCACTGCTTATCTAATGTTATATGTTTATCAATTTCGGAACTCCTGGTGTAATTCTGAACATTGCAAAATTGGTAAAAAACTTTAGAATCGTCTATCTCCACACCTTTAGATTGCAAATACTCGAGACAAGGAAGAACATCTTCAAACTGAATATCTTTCATACTATGAAGCTTCATCCATTGGAAACACTTAAATTCTT
Source organism: Anabrus simplex (assembly GCF_040414725.1). Lineage (NCBI taxonomy): Eukaryota > Metazoa > Arthropoda > Insecta > Orthoptera > Tettigoniidae > Anabrus > Anabrus simplex. The sequence continues at coordinate 114,529,635 of NC_090271.1, read as the reverse complement.
CCATCATAGGGTTACACCACTTTAACAGGTATTGAATGCACGTTTGTAGAATGTTCTAAAAATGCAATGCATTCTCTTTCGAAGCCATTTTCAGTTAGGGATTTCAGAGACTTTTTGACTTTAAGAGGCATGAATTTATTTTCCACCCTATCATTCAGTGTGGCCAGAGTTAAACCTAATATATCACAAACTTCTGCTATAGAGAACGTTTATTTTTCAATGCATGAAATGTTGTTGTGAAAATGTGCATAGTGGAATGAAAAGCTCAGGTAAAGTTCAGAAAAATCGTTTTCAAAAAAGGACCTAATTATAGCAGGAACAGAATTTGAAGGCTGAGAAAGAAAGTACGACTTTAGAGCTGCAAACAGTTTTAGCATTCTTTCTACTGCAGTAAACAAACTTAACCACCTTGTTTTGATGTGACATAAAAGCTGTTCATAATTTATTTCAACAAACTCGCACAATTCTTTGAGTTGTACAGTGCGAATTGTATAGATATGGAAATATTTGAAGACTTTAAAAATTATACTCTCTACATCAACTGGCAATACATTAGCACCTTGTTGCAAACAATTATGCAGTACATGTACTGGGCATCCAACCCCGATTATATGTTCATTTAATTTACTTTTAAGTGCTGAAAACACGTTTTTGCCTTCTCTACGATTAACCCCTCCAAAATTTACATTTGCATTGTCTCCACTAAAAGCAACGCATTTAGCAGAAATATTATGTTTCTTTAAAGTCTCGGAAAATTAATGGGATATTGTCTGAAGTTTCATTAGGACATGTTTGTAGTTCTAAGACTTTCGTTAGGAAAAAGTTTCAAAGCCCCATGGTTGCTAGCATCAGTACCCACTCCGAAGAAAGGAATACTACGTATTATTCAATGTTTTAGTGATAATGTCAATGGAATGAGGGGCGATTACATTATTTATGATAGCTTCAGTTTTGGTTCTAACGCATGAAATTTTGTTAGCAATCTCAGAATCTGCAAACAGTACTTTATCCGACTTTGATGTGCAGTCCATAGACCTATACGACTGATGGTGAGAAATAGTGTGATATGCCAATGTTGCCTCTGTTGCCCGAAATTTCCTGTCTAGTGGGGAATGTTTAATCGGAAAAAATGAATCAATATTACTGCTAGAAGAACTGCTTCTAATTGTTTTTCTATGCTTTTCACTAGCAATATGTCTCTCGAGATCACCTGCACCTTTGTTTCCAACAGTTACATAACAGTCACAAATATAACATTTCGCCTCACTTTCGTTACGTCCCTCTCTAAAACACTTCCTCTTTTGTGCCTCGCCACTTTTGAGTGATGACATACTGATATTATTCAAATTTCATAATAAAATTACAAACACTCCACTCACTCAGAAGCTCCGAATCCAACTAGCACTAAAACAAAGCTCCGTAATACCGCAGCCAGCATTACTTGACTGGTGAATCCCCGCCGAGAATTCCCCGGCCCCGACCGAGGACGTTCAGATCACGTCGGGCGATGTCACCAGGCCCTTCAGACAGCTCTAATTTAAGATACGGTATGGTTTATTATTAAGTGAGTGAATGACGTAGTCATAGGGGTATCCAGAATATGGACTGAGATAGAGGAAGTGCAACAAAAATAGCTTTGCATCAGAGAAAACAATAGGAAACTGAATGACTAAGAATACAACATGCAAAAAGCCGGACATTTAATAGCAAATAATAAATGTCTGCCGGACAGAGGACAAGCATGAAAAAAGGAGGACATGTCCGGCAAATGTCGGACGGTTAGTCACTCTACCATTCGGGAAGAAGCGGCAAAACTAACTGGTACTGATGACCTCAGTAAGACCCGAGAACAGGGGCTCCCAACTTGGTAGCTTGGGTTGTCGACCACGGTTCCCTTTGCTGAGTCTGGAATTGCTTCCACTTCTGTCAGACTCCTCACCTTCACCTTTACCGTTACTATCGACCTCCCTAGGTCAACTCTTATTCTATTCCGACCCTGACGGTATTAGGTTTACGAAGCCTAGGGAGTCTCATTTTCACGCCCTTGGTGGTCCTTCCCTTTCTATTACAAAGAGCACTAGGAAAGTTTTGCAATGTGAGTGAACGTTTAGTCTTTTTCAAAATAATTTCCACCACACTCGATACACTTCTCCATACGTCGAAACCAGTCACTGAACCAACTCTGCCACTTTACTTCGGTTACATTTTCACACTCTTGATCCCATGCTGCCAGAAGCTCCTCGTCGAATGCAAAACGGCGCCCTTTCAGCTTCATCTTCACTTCTGGCAAGAGTGCGAAGTCACATGGGGCAAGATCAGGATTGTATGGAGGGTGATCAAGCACAGTCAACCCTGATCTGGCAAGAAAATCCATTGTTACATAAGCACGATGTGCTGCTACTGATACGGTCTTGAGTTGACCTAAAACGGATATCTGAAAATTTGGCAAAACAAATGAAATTACAGACAGCGGACCCCTACAACTTTATTTATTAGGTTACTGTGTTTGTAGAGGGAAGATGGTAGGTAAGAAATGAGAGCTTCCCATGAAATGAAATGGCGTATGGCTTTTTAGTGGCGGGAGTGTCCGAGGACAAGTTCTGCTCGCCAGATGCAGGTCTTTTGATTTGACTCCCGTAGGCGACCCGGGACCCCTGTGGCCAAAGGCCAACACGCTAACCATTTAGCCATGGAGCCGGACAGAGCTTCCCAAAAAACCTCTTCAGACTCCACGAGTTTATTCGTAATGTCAGTCTCCTTATTAGAGCACACAGGCTTCGCTTTTAGGTGCTTCAACTTTGACTGAGGAGATGAACTAGTAGTGGTAATGTTAGATGCAAATACACTTTGGAAGAGATGAATATGTTTAACCAAGTTTTCCTCGCCATGTTTGTACCTGAAGTTCTCAAACAATGAATGCGTATTCTGAATAAAAAATCACACACGAAATGAGGGTTAAGTTGTCACACTGTGTACTGTGTCTTTCCAGCAATTGGTATCCGTCCATTTCCACATTACCTGGAAATTCCTGGAAATTCCATAATGACAGTCTCTTCAAGTACCTTTCCCATATCTGTCCATTATGCTGCCAGACTATGTTTTGTACAGATCCGCAATATAGGCTACAGTACTCTGTCCTTGTGGCAGCCTTCTCACGGGGAAGTTGTTTTAATGAATAAAAAAATAAAATTAATTCCTTCACCACACTACAGTTTTAATTGGTTCGACCAATCGGCTAAACCACAGTGATCGGTTAATCGGAATTTTAGATTAATCGGAATTTTAGATTAATCGGTTCGATTAATTGATTACATCGACAGCTATAATAGTAATAATAATAATAATAATAATAATAATAATAATAATAATAATAATAATAATAATAATAATAATAATAATAATAATGGCCCCAGCTACCGTCTGCAGGTATTTTAATTCGACGCAATCTAGGCGGCCTATTCGTCGATTTTGACGTTCCGTTGTACTCTTACCATATGGCAGGGTAACACGGATCGCTCTTGTGTGACTTTATGGTTGTTGTTTTTTTTTCGGGTGAAAACCAACCGTGCCGTAAGTGATCTGTTACAAGCGAATATCGCACGACATGGAGTGTCGAATGGACTTCCACCCTTCAAAAATTCGAGTACCTCAACCAGGTTTGAACCCACGATCTTGGGATCCGGAGGCCGACACTACCACTGAATCACTGATCCGTAGAGCAAGTTATAATAATAATAATAATAATAATAATAATAATAATAATAATAATAATAATAATCCACAGCTTGTTTCCAGTCATTCGACCGGGTCAGAAATGGAATGAAGCCCGCATCTAGCGGCGAGGATAGGAATTATGCCGGCTGCCGAAGCCTGTCGCACTCCTCTGGGGCAGTGATTAATGAATGATAGATGAAATGAAATGATATTGGACAGTGTTGCTGGAATGATATATGACAGGGAATAACGGAGTACGCGTAGAATAACCTGTTCCGCCTTCGGTTTGTCCAGCACAAATCTCACATGGAGTGACCGGGATTTGAACCACGGAACCCAGCAGTGAGAGGCCGGCGCGCTGCCGCCTGAGCCACGGAGGCAATAATAATAATAATAATAATAATAATAATAATAATAATAATAATAATAATAATAATAATAATCCGGGCTGAGTGGCTCAGACGGTTGAAGCGCTGGCCTTCTGACCCCAATTTGGCAGGTTCAATCCTGGCTCATTCCGGTAGTATTTGAAGGTGCTAAAATACGTCAGCCTCATGTCGGTAGATTTACTGGCATGTAAAAGAACTCCTGCGGCACAAAATTCCGGCACTTCGGCGTCCCCGAAAACCGTACAATTTGTTAGTGGGACGTAAAGCCAGTGATAATAATACAGCAATAATAATAATAATAATAATAATAATAATAATAATAATAATCTAACATGGTAGAGGCTATCAAAGCCTGTTCTGGCTTCATATATCCCATCTTTTTCTTGGGTGTCCTACATGACTAAAGGTCAAAATTTACCTAAGTTTATCTTCCAATATCATTTTCCTCCAAAAGTTGGATTCTCAACGTTATGGAATTTCCAATCGGTTATTCCCATTCCATTTATGCCAACGTTATGGAACTTCCAATTTGTTATTCCTAATCCACGTTTTTCAATCCCTTTCTTCCAAGGTGGTATGTACCAAACTGCAGGTCTTAACCTGTTGTAGGCCCACTATATTTCCATAGAAGAAATAAATTAGTTCAATCCGTTAGTTCAGATTAAATTAATTGTGTTGGCTGTCTTAAATATTGCCTTATGCCCGACATTGTAGCAAAGGTAGAGGAAGTCTTTTACACATTGAAGGTTATCTTTTTTATAAACCTTCAGAAAAGAATGGAAACATTTGTTGGATTTTTTGAAAGAAAACTGAATGTTCGGGCAGGGTGATAACGATAACTAGAATCCAAGCTCTACAAATTCAGGCTCTGGTGAGTCCCTGAAACATGGAAGAAGTTGAAGCTTTCCAGTTCATAGTTAATCTGAAGAGGACTACAGGGGAACATCTGAAATACCTCCTGCTCACGTACTTCGAAATAAACTCAGTGAAGTTCCATCTGTAGTACTGGTTATTATTTCGGAAAAACAAAATTTATGAAAAATAGTAACTCGTGCGCGGCTACGAAATATAGGCCCTGTTAGGAAATTCAACAAAAATAGATTAAGCTCGTGTGCTGGCAGACAGGTGTAAGGCGACACATTTTTACTTTAATTTACGACTCCTATGAAGATGGAAATCACTACCTTACTTGCGTAAGAATGAACATATTCGCAACTCGAGAGAACATAAGACAAGTGTTCAGAAGTCGCGTCTGGTATGTTGATGGCACATTTTAATGTAGTCGGAATATTTTTTTCAGCTTTTCGTTATTATGCGATCATCCACTCAGCTAAGCAGCAAATACTGGCTCTTCCATTTGTGTATTCTCTCCTGCATTCAAAAGATGAAGCCGCATATACGAAAGCACTCAATGCAATTCTTGAAGTTGCAAGAGAGTAAAAAAAGGGTGAATGATAGACATAAAGCCGAAAAATACTGATCGGTCAACTTGACATGTGTTGAATGTAAGCTTTGGGGGAAGCATTCTTTCCGATTATGTATATAACCATGGAGATTTGACGCCTCAACGATCACGACTGCCAGGCGTGTTTGAACATAGACCAATATATTTTTTTAAATTGTTATAGCCTACCTTTAAGAAAAACGTTTTTTTTAAACAATTCACTTCATAACGTAACCTTACAAATGCCGATTTTATAGGCCAATAATCAGCTGCTCGCAATTCTTAATTTGTAATTTCACTTGCAATACAACAGAAAGGGGCCCCGAAGTGGGCTGTGCTCAATCTAAGTCTGGGCCTGGTCTATAGGTGTCGATGCATTCCGAGAATATGTTGATTCCTAGGTCGTCTCCGTGGATTTCAACTATGTCTTGTTAATTCCTCTTACTACACATCTTCAGTAACGCACAACACATCACAGTACTAACCAACCGGGTAACCCCCATTTCCTCCCAAATAAAAAACACAGTCCTAATTATCTCCCAAACCGACCTACAATGCATGATAGGCTAATTGGTTGCGCAGGCCCTTCCGCAAATTAGAATACCTAAAGACTGCAATCTGACATGAATGCAAATGAATATATTATTCGTATCAATTATACTCAATGAGGTTAAAATTACGTTCATCTTGCTTAAAATATAAAACGTTTCCATGATATTCAACTTTAAATAAATGCACTTGATATACCGCAAAAAGCGACAAGCTTGACATACTCGGAGATGGACAGTTCACTTGTATCGAAGCCATTGATGAGGGACTGAAGTTTATCAATATTATAACAGTCTTAGTTGACCTTAGTTTTGCAGTTTGTTGGATAGCAGACTTTTTTATTTTCTTTGTGTCAACATATAATTTCTTTAATACTTTTATAAAAGTGCTATATACATATCTAGATGTGACGAATTAAAACATGAATTAAATTTCGAATGAAAACTTCTACATGCGTTAGTAGTTTGTTCCACAGAAGCACATTTTTTAGCCTATGTAAACAGTGCAAATATTGCATCTTCTACTATATAATTGCCATAGTCGGAAGATGGTATATTGAAAATGAAATCTGCAAACCAGTCTCCCACTGAACTTGGATCTAGCAAATTTTGCCCAAATAAAGATCTTAAAAAACTTTCCATTATTAGAAGAAGGTTTTCGGAACTCAGTTGTCAGCCCTCTAGTCCGTAATTTTCTCCATCATGTCTGCTCTAAATGAAAGCAGCAGCCAATGACTGGCATTTGGAAGTACTGTTCGCACTGAGCTGTGTATAGCAATTTCCAAGTCCGCAACTATGTCAGTACATGCTTTGTTCTTGAGCAGTATAAACACTAATGGCCATTCTTCTGAAATATGCAGGGTAAATAACTGTAACAAATGCTTCGCATAACAGCGTTACATCACAGAGTAATTTAAAATTGTCTAAACGACTAAAAATCACGATGTTCTCTTGAAACCGAACTCGATAGCTGCAGTCGCTTAACTGCGGCCAGTATCCAGTATTCGGGAGATAGTGGGTTCGAACCCCACTGTCGGCAGCCCTGAAGATGGTTTTCCGTGGTTTCCCATTTTCACACCAGGAAAATGCTGGACTGTTCCTTAAATAAGGCAACGGCCGCTTCCTTCCCACTCCTAGCGCTTTCCTGGCCCATCGTCGCCATAAGACCTAACTGTGTCGGTGCGACGTAAAGCAAGTTGCGGGGGGGAAAAAAAATGTTCTCTTGAACTGCATTGACTAGCAGAAACTGATCTCCATTTGCATTTGTAACGTCCAAAAAAAGTATATGGTAGGCTACTGTGTACGGTACTTCTTGAATGCCCCTTTGGAACATTCGTCTGAATCGGCGTACGTGCTCTATAAATCCCTTTCAGAATGCAAGTGATATCGGTTGTTTTCAGTGATGATATTTTAGTACTAACTTCAAGGGGTGCTCTGAAATATCCTCAATGGCTTTGCGTTTAGCAGAGTTTCGAATTATGTCCGATTTAAAATATCAGGTTTCTCACAGTCATTATTATGATCAACATTTCCCTCTTACCATAATTCAGCACTCCAATCAGTTTAAATAAAACACTTGCAAATTTGTTTGGTACAAGTCTGTCTTTTAAAACCACCTTTCAGTGTCTTTTGATCTAAACGTCTTCTTCTTCTTCTTCTTCTTCTTCTTCTTCTTCTTCTTCTTCTTCTTGTATAGATTTTTCCTACACATGTGGGGCAGGGCGTGCCCCGGTGTCGCACATGTGGATTTGGCCCTGTTTTACGGCCAGATGCCCTACCTGACTCCAACTCTATGCGGAGGGATGTAATCACTATTGCTTGTTTCTGTGGTAGTTGGTAGTGTGTTATCTGAATGTGAAGAAGAGAGTGTTGGGCCAAACACAACCACTCTGTCCCCGAGGCAGAAGAATTAATCAGATGAGATCAAAGTCCCCGACTCGACCGGGAATCGAACCTGGGACCCTCTGAACCGAAGGCCTCAATGCTCACCATTACGCCAAGGAGCCGTACAATTTAAAATCCTTACATACAATTTAATCATTTCCCTTCTCACTTACAGCTGTAACTTGGCCTTAAGAGGGAAGGGACCCACACCCTAACTACCACAGACTCACGCTATAGTGAATATGATATTGCGAAGACAGGATGGGAACGGAACAAGGGGGAGTATATGGGTACACACTGGTGAAAGAGGAATTTGCAGTCGCTTAAGTGCGGCCAGTGTCCAGTATTCGGGAGATAGTGGGTTCGAACCCTACTGTCGGCAGCCCTGAAGATGGTTTTCCGTGTTTTCCCAATAACGATGCTTTCGCCAAATTATATAACATCTGCTACTAAATTTATCTCGGATAAATTAGCGAAACATATACGTCATAGCCTTTGCAATTCCGAAAGCAAACCGGGCACGGCTAAATCCAGCCATATGACGTATCACAACAAAATACCTGTGTCACCAAATCCGGGAGAATAAAGTACATTTCACTGGAAATTATTCATAAAATAATACGTTTCACACCGCAAAAATAACAATTAACACAAATTAACTCACTATAATTATATTAAACTCGCAAAATTAACTCACATAGTTAAGCAACATCGGGCGTGGTCACCCACTGGATGGGTGACCGCCTCTCACTCTCACACACACACACACACACACACACACATCAACTGATTATAATAAAACACTCCTCAAACGCATTCACCGCAAACTATTCTTAATCATTAATCGACTCACCACTATTACATTAAACCCACAAAATTAATTATCTCACATAATGACCGACAGAGGAGCGCTAAAGCGCACCGGTATCGGTATCTCACTTACCATCTATCCCTCTGGAGATAGATGGCTCATACGTTTTCACCATTTTCACACCAGGCAAATGTTGGGGCTGTACCTTAATTAAGGCTACGGCTGCTTCATTCGCACTACTCGCCCCTTCCTGCCCCATCGTCGCCATAAGACTTATCTGTGTCAGTGCGACGCAAAAAAAAAAAAAAAAAAAAAAAAGGAATTTGTAAGCTACAAATTAGAAACATGAAATTCTGGGTAAGGCTCATCTCTAAAGATGATAGGCAACTTGTTTTGGGGGTGTAATGACCTGAGGCTGGTGCAGAATTAATTGAGAAGATAATCAGCTATTTGGGGACTGATACAGAAAGGACCATTATTGTAGCGCATGAACTCAAATCACCAAATGTTAATGCAAATGTCAGAAAGCATGGTAAATAAAAATCTGGGAAGAACAGGTCTGTCAGAAAGTGACGGAATCAACTAGAGGGAAAATACTCTAGATGTGGCGTTGATAAAACTAGATGAGCTCTATAAAGAAACTCAAGTGATAGTCGGTATAAGGGATCATGAACCTTTTTCTGTCGTACTTTAAAAGAAATGCTGTACAAAGGAAGGTTGTAAAATTAGGACTGTTAAGCAATACCGTATGAATGACAACAGAGGCATGAGGAGATTTAAAAGAAATTATGATCAATGGAAAATGGTAAATGGAAATGTAAACAACCTACGGGATGGGTTTAAAGCAATCGTTGAAGAGTGTGAAAATAAGTACAGTATGTGCCTTTAAATGTGGTAAGGAATGGGAAAGAACCAGTTTATTATAAGACAGAAATAAGGAGATTAAGGAGGGGCAGATTAGAAAGAAATAAGAGTTCGAACTGGATATGGAAGTAAGGATAGATTAAAGGAACTTACTAGGAAATTGCCTGGGAGTAAGGAGAAGAGCTGCTCGACTAAGCGATATGTTCCGAGCTGTCAGTGGAGAAATGGCGTGGAATGCTTAGCAGACGAATACGCTTGAGTGGAGCTTTTAAACGTAGGAAGTATCATAATATGAAGATAAAGTTGGGATTCAGTGGGACAATTTGGTGCAAATATTAATCAATAGGAAGAGGAATTAGGGAATGGAATAATTTATCAAGGAAAATATGAATACATCTCCAATTGTCCTTGAAATTATTTAAGAAAAGGCTGTGTAAACAATTGACAAGGAATCTGTCACCCGGGCCACAGTGCTAAATGAAGATGATTGATTGATTGATTGATTGATTGATTGATTGATTGATTGATTGATTGATTGATTGATTGATTGATTGATTGATTCTTGTAATGTACATCCCTTTACTAACCTGGGGTACCGTACAGCAGCGGTTCTCAACTTTCGAGAGGTGGTGGTGGTGGTGGTGGTGGTGGTGGTGGTGGTGGTGGTGGTGGTGGTGGTGGTGGTGATTATTGCAAGAAGTAGTACAGCTGGGCAACCATCCTCAACATTAGAGAGTCCACGGCCCGGTAAATCTTTCTTCTATAAGACGAGGGTCTGGTCCCAACAAATTTACTCGTAAATACGTTTCAGATTTCTTTAACTGTCATGCTATTGTAAGTATATCTAATTAAGTATATAAGAAAAATTGTGATTCTCCATGGTTTCCCATTTTCACACCCGGCAAATGCTGGGGCTGTAGGCCTACCTTAATTAAGGCCATGGCCGCTTTCTTCCCATTCCCAGGCCTTTACCATCCCATCGTCACCATAAGACCTATCTGTGTCGGTGCGACGTAAAGCAAATTGCAAAAGAAAAAAAGTGATAAACATAAAGCGGATGATCATCGGCCAGTCGGCTTATCATGCGTCACATTGTAAGCTTTGGGAAAGCATTCTTTCTGATTATATTGAACACCTTTGCGAAATTATTAACTGGTTTGACAGAAGACATTTCGAGTTTCGGAAAGTTTATTCCAGTGAGGTTCGACTTGAAGGATTCCAGCAAGATATAGCCGGTATTTTAGATTCGGGAGATCAAATGGACTTTATCGCGTGATCACAAAATTAACATTATGAATACGATGTGACATGTTGACAACAAATTAAATTAATTACCAATTACTGAATGAATAACATTTTCTACTATCAACTAAGGTTTAGGTTGAAGGAAGAATCTAGTATGTCGTAGCTTCTTCAGGTCAGCATCACTTATTATTTTATGCTAATTTTCACTGACATATTATCACCGGGCGAGTTGGCCGTACGGTTAGGGGCGCAGCTGTGAGCTCGCATTCGCTATGCTATTTGGTTTACGTCCCGCCGACACAGATATGTCTTACGGCGACGATGGGATTGGAAAGGCCTAGGAATTGGAAGGAAGCGGCCGTGGCCTTAATTAAGATACAGCCCCGGCATTTGCTTGGTGTGAAAATGGGAAACTACGAAAAACCATCTTCAGGACTGCCGACAGTGAGGCTCGAACCCACGATCTCCCGATTACTGGATACTGGCCACACTTAAAACTATCGAGCTCGGTAGCATTCGGGAGATAGTGGATTCGAACCCCACTGTCGGCAGTACTGAAAGATGGTTTTCTGTGGTTGGTCATTTTCACACCAGGCAAATGCTGGGGCTGTACCGTAATTAAGGCCACGGCCGCTTCCTTCCACTCCTAGTCCTTTTGTGTCCTTTTTTTTTTCTTTTTGCTAGTTGCTTTACGTCGCACCGACACAGATAGGTCTTATGGCGACGATGGGACAGGAAAGGCCTAGGAGTTGGAAGGAAGCGGCCGTGGCCTTAATTAAGGTACAGCCCCAGCATTTTCCTGGTGTGAAAATGGGAAACCACGGAAAACCATCTTCAGGGCTGCTGACTGTGGGGCTCGAACCCACGATCTCCCGGATGCAAGCTCACAGCCGCGCGCCTCTACGCGCACGGCCAACTCGCCCGGTCTTTCCTGTCCTATCGTCGCCATAAGACCTATCTGTGTCGGTGCGAAGTAAAACAAATTGTATTTCTTTACCTGACATATTATCGCATTCTGGTCAACATTGTATTGTTACGTTGATTTTAATTATGTTTGTTTTAAATATAACGAATGTTACTGGGAAAATCTGTTATGCACTGCACTTCACTACAAATGTCAGTAGAGTAGGCGAAGCAGCTCAAGGATGTCAACTTCTTAACGGAACACTTGTCACGTGTTTAAAAGTGCGATGCTTGTAATTTTATATAATTAATGTATCTTCTTCTTCTTCTTCTACTACTACTACTACTACTACTACTACTACTACTACTACTACTGCAGCTTTTCCCACACCTGTGGGGTCGCGGCTGCGAACTGCGTCACATATGTGGACTTTGTCCTGTTTTACAGCCGAATGTCCTTTCTGACGCCAACCCTATATTGTAGGGATGTAATCATTATTGCGTGTTACTGTAGTGGTTGTTAGTGGGGTGTTGTCTGAATATGAAGAGGAATGTGTTAGGAGGACAGACACAACAACCCAGTCCTCGAGCTCTAAGAATTAATCAGTGGTGATTAAAGTCCCCGGTCCGGCCGAGAATCGAACCCGGGACCCTCTTTCCAATCGACTCAATTATATACTTTAATTTACTTATTTAGCCTGACATTCAGTGAAAACATCACTGTTCAAGAAAATTAGCGAACTTCCGTCATTTGAAGCAGTTCTCTGCAGAATTATACCGGATTGGCCTGTGCCTGTACCTGTACCAAATGCGAGTTTCTTTCTGTTCCAGAGGCGAGCACTGCTCGAGCTAGTATGCCTGACATCTGGCGGTAAGAGGCGTAACTATCACTCATACTGAAGGTCGCTCTGAAATGTCACGTTAGTTGTTCACGTGCAAATGTAGGGAGCGCGTGTAATATGTGAAAGTCCGTCAACTTCGATGTTCGTGTTAAACCACCACAGAACTTTGAGTTAAAATTCATTTAAATGAATTTGTTTGTTAATTCACAGTGTGATAAAGGACTTTATCAACTCTTACCGGTAAGTCAACTCATGCTTTTAATGATATTATTGCATACCCCGTAGAGGGCTTTAAATGGTTCCGTGGAGAATGGCAGTCGTCTCTTCTAGAATTTACTTTTCATTGGCTTGCATTGAATGAGCTCACGGTATAAAAGGAAGGAGTTGTTTGAAAAAGATTAAAAGTACCGTAGTTCATTTACGAGCCATGGTGTGCGTTTAAGCGAGAAATTTAATGTTGTTGTTGAGTCATCAGTCCATAGACTGGTTTGATGCAGCCATCCATGCCACCCTATCATGTGCTAACCTTTTCATTTCTACGTAACTATTGCATCCTACATCTGCTCTAATCTGTTTGTCATATTCATACCTTGGTCTACCCCTACCGTTCTTGCCACCTACACTTCCTTCAAAAACCAACTGAACAAGTCCTGGGTGTCTTAAGATGTGTCCTATCATTCTATCTCTTCTTCTCGTCAAATGTAGCCAAATCGATCTCCTCTCACCAATTCGATTCAGTATCTCTTCATTCGTGATTCGATCTATCCATCTCACCTTCAGCATTCTTCTGTAACACCACATTTCAAAAGCTTCTATTCTCTTTCTTTCTGAGCTAGTTATCGTCCATGTTTCACTTCCATACAATGCCACGCTCCACACAAAAGTCTTCAAAAACATCTTTCTAATTCCGATATCAATGTTTGAAGTGAGCAAATTTCTTTTCTTAAGAAAGCTCTTCCTTGCTTGTGCTAGTCTGCATTTTATGTCCTCCTTACTTCTGCCATCGTTGGTTATTTTACTACCCAAGTAACAATATTCATCTACTTCCTTTAAGACTTCGTTTCCTAATCTAATATTTCCTACATCACCTGCCTTCGTTCGACTGCACTCCATTACTTTTGTTTTGGACTTATTTATTTTCATCTTGTACTCCTTACCTAAGACTTCATCCATACCATTCAGCAACTTCTCGAGATCTTCTGCAGTCTCAGATAAAATAACAATATCATCGGCAAATCTCAAGGTTTTGATTTCCTCTCCTTGGACTGTGATTCCCTTTCCAAATTTCTCTTTGATTTCCTTTACTGCCTGTTCTATGTAAGACGGTGGATTCGAATCCGACCGTCGGTAGCCCTGAATATGGTTTTCCGTGGTTTCCCATTTTAACATGAGGCAAATACTGGGGCTGTACCTTAATTAAGGCCGCGGTCGCTAACTTCCCAATCCTACTGGCACTTTCCCATCCTTGCGTTGCCAGACCTCCGATGTGTTGGTGCGACGTCAAACGACTAGTAGCACTTGGTTTCTTTTTAGATACATTGCCGGATTAAACCTTGTGGAAGGAAGCACCTAGCCAATTCAAATCTCGCGGCCTGCCTCATAAATTATTATCTAGTAAGCTACGCTTTTTGTCCGCCTCTGTGGTGTAGTGGTTAGTGTGATCAGCTGCCACCCCGGGAGGCCCGGGTTCGATTCCCGGCTCTGCCACGAAATTTGAAAAGTGGTACGAGGGCTCGAACGGAATCCACTCAGCCTTGGGAGAGGTGGGTTCGATTCCCACCTGGGCCATCCTGGAAGTGGTTTCCCACTTCTCCTCCAGGCAAATGCCGGGATGGTACCTAACTTAAGGCCACGGCCGCTTCCTTCCCACTTCCTTGTCTATCCCTTCCAATCTGCCCATCCCCCCGCAATGCCCCTGTTCAGCATAGCAGGTGAGGCCACCTGGGCGAGGTACTGGTAATCCTCCCCAGTTGTATCCCCCAACCTAGAGTCTGAAGCTCCAGGACACTACTGTACTCTTGAGGCGGTAGAGGTGGGATCCCTTGCTGAGTCGGTGGAAAGACCGACCCTGGAGGATAAACATAAGAAGAAGAAGAAGTAGAAGAAGCTACGCTTTGAATTTTACAAACCAAGGAAAGAAGCCTCCGTTGCCTCAAGGCCATTTGCCTGGATAAGTGGGAAACCACGAAAAACCACTTCGAGGATGGCTGATGTAGGAATCGAAGCCCCCTCTACTCAGTTGATCTCCCGAGGCTGAGTGGATTCCGTTCGAGCCCTCGTACCACTTTTCAAATTTCGTGGCAGAGCAGGGAATCGAACCCGGTGCTCCGGGGGGTGGCAGCTAATTCCAGTTACCACTACGCCAGAGGCGGACGTCATTAAATTATTAAACATATTAACATATGTTTTTAACAAAATTTATTGAATATTAGCATTACTATTGCCTGCTGCCATTTCTTGATGGATACAGTACTTTTGTATCCATCTCTTGGCACAGGCCAGAGTAAAGTGAAGCTTCCACCGAAGTCCCAGTCTCATCCATGGCTGTGACAATATGGAAGCTGCTGGGATATGTGGTGGTGCTGAGTAATGACGTTCAGAGCACGACTAGAGCATGAGTGTTATGAAAGGTGTTGCTCATAGGGTCAGTCGTGCTGCAATAGCACTTTCTGACCCAATGAGAAAAGCACTGGCAAACTACCTCACTCCTCGTCTTGCCTAGTACGCCTCATTTTGGTGCTGCCATTGGTTTTTGCGGTTTCCTTATAACTCCATAACCTTTGGTGGTGCTATTTGAGGATCCAACCAGCCTCTGGGCTGATGACTAACAGACAGACAACATTACTAATCTCTGTTACAGAATATCATTGCATTATTATTAAGCCGTCAAAACTTAATTATTCTTTAAGTACCGGTACTCAGTAGTTTTGACTTCAAAAATGTTCGTTTCTATCTTTTGGAAACAAATTTTTGATTGCAATTTTCTTTCTAGATCAAGTCATTGGTATTGTGTTCCGATGTTGTGTGGGCCTCGAAAATGCGCGGGGCCCATTGGCCGATGCCTATTCTTCTTATTTTCTTATCTGGTACTGATTATTATTATTATTATTATTATTATTATTATTATTATTATTATTATTATTATTATTATTATTATTATTATTATTATTATTATTATTATTATTATTATTCACACACGGTCCTTGGGTCATATTAATCGGTACGTGAAGCTTTCGTCTAATAGCAAATGTCAGTTTAGTGTCTATGTTCGTGTGTGTACCTAGCATTTGAAATTCATATTGGCCTAGAATTTGAAATGCCAGAACCATAGTGTAGGGATAACGTACTTGTTTCTTATTCGGAGGCATCTGATTCGATTCCTGTCTCGTCCAAGGACTGAGGGCTGAAACAGGATTCACTCTGTGGGCGTGAGTTCAACTCAGGAGATGGAGACCGTCTACAAAGCCTAGCAATACTGTTGCAGAAGTCGTCGCACTGCCCTCATGACACATCACTACTTGCTAGGACACTGGCTGGTGAACAGTCGACTTGGCAGATCAACCGCAGGATTTATTTGTCCGTTTTTAAACGGAAAGATAGCAGCTGTAACATTCCGGCATTTGCTTGGATTGAAATTCAAGAGCTCGCTTTTTACTTCATTTTCTCTGAACCTTAACACATCTTAACATTCCCACAAATTAGACCTGTGCGTGGCGACACACGCGGAATTCAGACACGTCATATTATTATTATTATTATTATTATTATTATTATTATTATTATTATTATTATTATTATTATTGTTGTTGTTGTTTTGTATCTCTCAGGAATTTGGGACCTTATAAAGGGCTACCGTTTGAAAACTATGACTTTTTTAAAACCTTGTTAGACAACACTAAAGAAATATGTGTACTATATAAACCTCTCCATATTAGAAATTGTGCTTGGATTTCACATATTTTTGTACCTACATAAAAATGTATCGGCGGAAATATTAAGGCATCTTGCATCACATTTCACTGGTCTACTCCTAGAATATTATATTGAAACCTTTACTAATATATTTTTTTTCTGCTAATGGCTTTACGTCGCACAGACACAGATAGGTCTTATGGCGACGATGGGATAGGAAAGCCCTAGGAGTTGGAAAAAAGCAGCCGTGGCCTTTAGGTACAGCCCCAGAATTTTCCTGGTGTGAAAATGGGAAACCACGGAAAATCATATTCAGGGCTGCCGACAGTGGGATTCGAACTCACTATCTTCCGGATGCAAGCTCACAGCCGCGCGCCCCTAACCGCACGGCCAATTCGCCCGGTCTCATTTATGTTGAATCTTTCTTTCTTTCTTAATCTGTTTACCCTCCAGGGTCGGTTTTTCCCTCGGATTCAGCGAGGGATCCCATCAGTGTTCTGGAGCGTGAGACATCGGGTCGGGAGATACGACTGGGAAGGAGGACCAGTTCCTCGCCCAGGCGGGCTCATCTGCTATGCTAAACAGGGATGGAAAGATTGGAAGGGGCAGGCAAGAAAGAGGGAAGGAAGCGGCCTTGACCTTAAGTTAGGTACCATCCTAGCATTTGTCTGGATGAGAACTGGGAATACACGGAAAACCACTTCGAGGATAGCTCAGAGTGTTTAGGGGTTGTAGTAAGGATGTAAAGGAGAGGGCATATAAGTCTCTGATAAGACCCCAACTAGAGTATGGTTCCAGTGTATGGGACCCTCACCAGGATTACCTGATTCAAGAACTGGAAAAATCCAAAGAAAAGCAGCTCGATTTGTTCTGGGTGATTTCCGACAAAAGAGTAGCGTTACAAAAATGTTGCAAAGTTTGGGTTGGGAAGAATTGAGAGAAAGAAGACGACCTGCTCGACTAAGTGGTATGTTCCGAGCTGTCAGCGGAGAGATGGCGTGGAATAACATTAGTAGGCGAATAAGTTTGAGTGGCGTTTATAAACGTAGGAAAGATCACAATATGAAGATAAAGTTGGAATTCAAGAGGACAAACTGGGGCAAATATTCATTTATAGGAAGGGGAGTTAGGGATTGGAATAACTTACCAAGGGAGACGTTCAATAAATTTCCAATTTCTTTGAAATCATTTAGGAAAAGGCTAGGAAAACAACAGATAGGGAATCTGCCACCTGGGCGACTGTCCTAAATGCAGATCAGTATTGATTGATATTAAGGTGGGAATCGAACCCACCTCTACTCAGTTGACCTCCCGAGGTTGAGTGGACCCCATTCCAGCCCTCGTACCACTTTTCAAATTTCGGGGCAGAGCTGGGAATGGAATCCGGGCTTCTGGGGGTGGCAGCTGATCACGCTAACCACTATCCCCCGAGGCGGACTTAATGTTTAATTTGGTAGAATATCTCACCGGCGCGTGAAGCAGAGTGGCTGTATCACTGGCTTCTCATCAATGGAACCGCGGTTCGATTCCCTCTCAATGCATGTGAGATTTTTGAAATGAAATGTCACATTCCAGTGGATCGGTGTCCACGGAAAAATGGAGGTCCCATGATTGTGATCACGATATCAACACAGCCATTGTAGTGACAGTAAACGATAGTTTTCGCATTTAGAGACGGAACATTCTGTCGTCTGTTCCTTATACAAACAGTGTTGCCAACTTATATTTTCAAGATCCGTTAAATACTACTAAAATTCCGCCAAGAAATCCGATCTCAAATAATGGGCAATAATAATCTGAGAAAATTCTCGGCCCCCGAAAAACGGAAGATGGATATAGGTCACGCAAAGTAACAGAAGACCTTTCCAACATTGCAGCAGACATCCGCAAAATACGTCTGAAATTTTATGGGCACGTCCGCAGACTGCCGGCAAGTAGACTAACACACAAGATTCTCACTTACATAGAAGGCATGGGTACTGGAAGTGAAGATGGATCTGGAAAAAGCCCAGATGAACTCAAATGACACCGCAGACAAAACCCTCTATAGGAAAAAAATTAATGGATGGAAAATGCAACCAGAGAACGAAGTGAAAAAGAAGACTGGAGCAAAGTGGACAGAAGAACGAAAAAGGATCCACGGAGAAAAGGATGAGAGCTGTTTGGCAACTTAGAAAACAGAATCGTTAGAGCTTTGCATGATCTATAGGGTCCATACGCAAATAATAATAATAATAATAATAATAATAATAATAATAATAATAATAATAATAATAATAATAATAATAATAATAATGTCTGTACTCACCTGACCTGTGAGTTTCACTGGGATTAACCCCCTGCCTGCGAGCCGGCGAGCTAAAACTTGTAGGCGTTTTACTGCTGGGTGAAAACTAGGTGAATCTCCTACCTCAAGGGCCACACACACAGAACAGGCCAGTTCATTAAACGGTCTTTCTTCATAGCATAAATATAAATGCTACTCTCTCACAGTTTCATTATCTGTCGTCATTCGTCAACTAAGAGGTAAGTACCCTTTCTCCACGCATTACAAATTTATGAAACCACGATTTCATAACATCAAATCCAAATAAGATGTTTTCCTCATGTGACTGCCAGCTCCTGACAAGAAATACGGAATAGCTCAGAGACAGACTGGAGTACAATTTTTTTTTTAAAGTAATATAAATAAAACGCTAAATTCCGCTATAATAAATCTGGAATTCCGCCAAAAAATCCGCTGTCCGCTAAATGGTATATTTCTCCGCCGACAGTCTTCTAATTCAGCCAAATTTAGCGGAAAATCCGCTAAGTTGGCAACACTGTATACAAATCCATACAGTTTCACCAATCTGAACCACATTTTGTGTACTTACCTTTCAGGACTCTGCGGGTAACACTGTCTATAAGAAATTTGAACATCCCTCTCCATTCCCTACCCTCTAGGCCCTTTGGTCCATTAACATATAGGCGAAATACCGAATTTATTTTACAAGTACAATACAAAGCTCATTGTAAGTCTCTTGACGTGAAGAACAAAATTCGGCTAGTCCCAACGGGACATGCTTTAAGGCTCTAAAAAAAACCTGTTTTCGATATATTGGCATCACACTACTCCCGTTGTAGGAATCGAATGAAGAAATGACCAGCTATAACCATGGCAACGCAGCCTAAGGGTACTTAGAATACAGGTCTGGTGTTCGAAGTAGGCACGTGCATGAGGGTAGGCAAGGTCAAGGAGAAATTCTGTTTCAACATTTTGAACTCATAGGTAGCGTTAATTTGCCGAGATACTCTTATAGTTACTGGATCCACATGTATATACTCTTACCAGCGTAGAATAGCACCGAAATGTTGCTTTCGCTATTTACAATAGATTCTGTTTAAATATTTTAAACTTATAGACCTGGCCTTAGCCTAGGTCATGATCTTCTTCTCCTTTTTCCTTTTGCTAGCGTATGTCCCGTTGCACGATGTCCGCTATCTTGTTACCCCTTCTCCATTTTACTTGATCCTGTATGTTTTCTGGGTAGAGGTCTGCATCCCGCATGTCTTCTGTGTTGGGACTCAATCCACCGTTTCATTGGTCTTCCACATGGACGACAAACTCCAGGGTCGAACTGAAAGGCTACTTTTGCCACAGAACCGCTGTCTTGACGCATGACATGACCATACCATCGGAGCCTTGCGTCTCTCACCTTTTTGTACAATCGGGGCCACTCCTAGTTTCCGTCGCATCTCTTCGTGTGTCACATAGTCGTAATGTTAGGTCAAGGGTCCATCGGAGCATTTTCATCTCCATGTCGTGTATGATTTGGCCTAGTTTCCTTGTCATAGGGATACTTCTGCTCCATAGAGAGCTACAGGGCGCACTACTGTGGTATGTACTTTCGCCTTGAGATATTCGTGCATGTGCTTGTCACAGATAACACCTGAAACTTGCTTTCATTTGAGCCATGCTGCATTTACTTCCATGGTCATGGCCCTCTTCATGTATATACAATAACATGCTATATCAAACATCATCACAGTCAAAGAATCAGTATCATTTATACATTCCTTTTGTAGAAGTAATGCACATTAATGAGTATATATGAGCTTTATTGTGTGTTGTTGCAGTTCATTACCTTTTTTTTTTTTTTTTTTTTTGAAGAAGCCGGAAGCTATCTCATTTATAGCAATACGATCAGACGTGTTTCTATGTTCTATCAGACAGCTTCATAATGCTCATTTAACTTATATTCGTCGTGCACATTAATGTATGAATAAGAGCACTGGGCGAGTTGGCTGTGCGGTTAGGGGCGCGCAGCTGTGAGCTTGCATCCGGGAGATAGTGGGTTCGAACCCCACTGTCGGCAGTCCTGAAGGTGGTTTTCCGTGATTTCCCACTTTCACACCAGGCTTTACCTTAAGGCCACGGCCGCTTCCTTCCCACTCCTAGGCCCTTAGCTATTCCATCGTCACCATAAGACCTATATGTCTCGGTGCGAGGTAAAGTAAATTGTAAAAAAAATAATGAATAGGAGTTTTATTTTGTGTTGTCGCAGTTCATTGCTTCAGCCTGTTTTGATGTTCTTCTCTCTGTTAGATCATTCCTACTTTAATTATTTCCATATGCCCTTATGGCATATCATTTTGAAGTATGCACAGTATAATGTGACAAGACCCGTGTTTATTTTTTCAGATAATTTGGAGCCTGTGTAATCGTTAGGTAGAGCGAAGCCGAGTACGACAGCTAGTTACTGAATGTCTGTGATTGGTTATTTTGTAGGTCACGTAGATCAGTTTACATAGATCTTAGTATATTTCTGTATGGGTTCGTCCAAATGAATTTAATTAAATACTAACGTCTAGATATAATTCCCACGTCCTTATTCGAATCAATGCGCGACACAAGAAGTCCCATACCTAGAAAATTAGCATCATTTATATATTATTTTCGTCATTCCCTTTGACGCAATTTTTCGTAGTTATGAATTATGGCTGAAGTTTGAATGTAATAGATTCAATCATTTGGCACTTTTATCTTTGGGAGATCCTAATATTGTCTAGGGACAAATTGTACTTTAGTTCCACATTCCTGGAGTAAGGATAAACTTCTTATCTGGAGAATACCTAGCTACAAAGTAGTTAGCCGTGTGGTTAGGGGCGCGCAGCTGTGAGCTCGCATCCGAGAGATAGTGGGTTCGAATCCCACTGTCGGCAGCCCGGAAGATGGTTTCCCATTTTCACACCATGAAAATGCTGGGGTTGTACCTTAATTAAGGCCACTTTCTTTCCATTCCTAGGCCTTTCCTGTCCTATCGTCGCCATAAGACCTATCTGCGTCGGTGCGACCTAAAGCAAATAGCAAAGTAGAGAGATTTATTGCTGTCACGAAAGCTACATTTCTTAACAATTCAACTTAGAGAAATCCTAATTCATAAGCAGGAAAAAATAATGTACACCATAGTACACTTATTTATTTAAATGCTTTTTTTTAAATTTGTGATTATATCTAGGTTGCATGAATAATCCTCAAATTGGATAACCCACTCCCCTAAAAAGGAGCCGCGTGACTGAAGGTGCATCACAATCTTGGTGGTCATTTCCTTAGCCGACCTGGAGATTGACAGGCCTTGACTGATGCGGCTGTCACATCTGTAGACTGTGGTCTTCCTTCACGTGTAATGTTCCATTAAACATGTACTACATCGAGTGTGTACGTAATGGCATTGACTATGAATGTGGGACGCCGTGAGGAAGTAGTGAGCCTTGCCTTACTGTTTAGGCATGTTATATAGGTTAAACCCCTCGCCAGATGAATGTATCAATGTATCAAGAGGCGAAGTGGAAACGTTACAGTAGAGGTTCTGGAGATATTCTAGGTACAGTATGGCTTATTTCCTTATCGCCTACCGATTCACCCGCTTGTTTTTTGCCGTAGAGGAGAAACTCACTCTCTAGAGGTGGTGAGGTCAGATCCACTGCCATGGAAAGAGGAGAGAGGTTAAGAAAACAGCGTTACACCCGTCTGGCCTGTATTAGCGTTTACCGGGTTGAGTTATTCAGGTGGTTGGGTGTTGGCATTCTGAGCCCAAGTTTCTGGGTTCGATTGCAATTCAGTACACTGGTGTTTGCAGGCGATCAAATACGCCAGTCGATTATGGTGTATTTATCGGTATGTAAAAGAACTCCTTTGACACAAACTTCCGGCACATTATTATTATTATTATTATTATTATTATGATTATTATTATTATTATTATTATTGTACCGGGCGGTACACCTCTACACCCCACATTTAAATCTTGCGCCAATTAGAACTCCTCTACAGGAGAAACACAGAACTTGAAATTAGATCTACTTAAACTTTTACTCAGAAGATGTCACTACCTTAATTTTGTGATTGTAAAGCCTCCAGGACTGTGTGAATTTCAACATGGTTTGGTTACCATTTATCAAGAAGTTTGGACTTTCTACAACAGATGTCACTAAAAAACTATGATCATGCACCCTGGTGCGAAGTGAAAGAACTTTTTGAAGAAATTTTGTATTCATAAGTTTTCTCTTTACTAAATTTCGTTCATTCATTTGTGGGTAGGCAATATTTATCTTTTCTTTCCGCCAGTTTTGAATTTAGCCAATCCAGAATTTCTATAATTAATTTCTAACCAATCACCGGCTTCTTCTTCGATTTTGTGTGTAACTTTTTCATCTACCAATACATTGAGAGGGTGTGGCTTAATTATTCCTGAAAGGTCTCGAACTTTCCCCAAGGGTTTATAAACTGCGGACTTTCACGTCTCTTGGCCATTTGATCGACATCTAATTGAGTGTGTGTATGTGAAGCAGGGGGCGGGTGGTGCCTCTTTCATCAGGCAGCAGTTCTTCAGCAAGGTGATGGCCGTTTAACATCTTTATTTCTTGCTAGCTCAGCAGTTTAACACGCGGGAAAGGTCCGAAACTTTTGCCATGTAACCTTCTTTTCTATAAATGCAATTTTCTTCCGGTTTATGTAAAAACTTCATAAAACCTGCAACTTTAATTCGGGGATAGAGAGTGATTTACCCTCTCGAGCTCCCCTTCATATTGGTTTGAGGTGACTACGTTTTGTAACTGGCTTTCTTCCTTCCTGTAATGTCTTAAATTATTATTATACGAGTCACCTCCATAGTTTGGTAATAGCCCCTGTTTCATCGGCCTAGTGCCTTTTAGGTTTTAAGAATGCACATTTAGGAGTGCAAGTACACGCCTCCATTCAACTTGGTGTTTCGGGCCATTTACTTAACCTGTTTTATTCTGCTCCAGTAGGTTGGGTACGAGATACCCCCGTTTCATTTGTGTAAGTTGTACCTTGATGGCAAGTAATTGTAAAGTCTGATATTGCCTTGAATAGGCTTGAAAAACTGAGAGCGTATCAGCTCTTTTCTAGTGTTGTAAGAATGCCTCTGGGAGGCTTGACATTGTAAAGTGGGAGCAAGTGCTCACAAGTGCTCCATGTTATTAGGGGATTTCTGCCCTTGAACAAATTTAGGCGTTGAGCTAGGAGCTCGAAATTGTAAAACTAGGGCTTGTAGCCCAAGAGAGTTAAAATTCTTGGATCCTTCTAAGTTTTGTTTTTAGATTGCTATGTCTTTGTAATTTCTCTAAAGTGAAAAGCTATCAAATTTCTATTGTTTTCTGGAAAATATAACCTTTGTTAAAATTTTAAATTAACTTCGACTCTGTAGTTAGACCCATTCACCCCGGCACCTTCTTTCACCTCTGCTGTTCCACAGATATCCCGGAACAAATTATTATTATTATTATTATTATTATTATTATTATTATTATTACGAGGGGAGAGCAAATATAAACCGGATTTCATTATTTTATTTATATTCATTTATTGGAAAATACAAGGCAATTACAATTTAATTTTCCACATAGTTTCCTGCTTTGGAAATGCATTTGTCCCAGCGTATGGGCTGCTTTTTGGTGCCCTCATCCTAAAAAGAACAGGGTCGTGTCACCAGCCAGTTGCGCAGAAAGTCTTCCACACTCTCGTCATCTTCAAATCGTTGCCCTCCTAGAGCTTCTTTAAGCGGTCCGAACAAATGGAAATATTCCGCAAACCTTGCTGTAAGCCCCTGACAGACCTCTACCATCTCAACTTCAGATTTTCGGCCAAAAGGCGAGGGACCCAACTGGAACACACTTTATGGAACTGTAGGTCGTATGTCGTTCGTGATGATTGCTTGACAGCTCCCATAACTGACTCCAACTTGTTCTGCAATTTCTGATAATCTCGCCCGTCGATCGTCGTCAATAATATCTTTTAAACGCACGAATGTTTTCGTCTGTAATGCTGGTTTGAGGACGGGGATCGTGTTGCTGATTTTACACACGTTGCCGTTCTTCCTTGAACTTGTTATACCAGGCAAACACACGCATCCTTGAGTGTGCAGTCAATCTCTGGCAAATTTCCCCCGCTGTAACTCCTTCACGAACAAGAAATTTTATAATTATGCTTTGCGCAGTGGAGGGGTGCAACTTTTGCTCCGACATCGTGAGCGTTACTGACGAAACGGCGGGAAATATCTAACAGCACGCTCTCCCCAGTCCTAACGGTCCCACCTAAGCATAGCAGAAGCGCGGGGCCAGTCCTAGCAACTGTTGATATTCAGGAACAAAAATCCCTTTTATATTTGTTCGATCTTCGTATTATTAACTGATATGAGAGTGACGGAAGTCGAGGAATTTAGACAAGAGATTATCACTTCTAGCCTCACATACCCTGGCAAGAATAGTTCATAGTTCTTTAGGGCTAAGCGGCTCTCCAGTAGTGAGTTCACCATGTGCCATTTTGTTTACTGTTCAACTCTAATTATTAATACCATCATGATTAATATTAAGTTCTTGCTTGGTTGTATGAATTTGAGCATTGTAATGGGCGAAGACCTGTAAGTTCAATAATACAATATAATAATAGTAATAATAATAATAATAATAATAATAATAATAATAATAATAATAATAATAATAATAATATGATGTAATATGATTATCACTTCTAGAGGGACACGGCCCAGCCTACGCCAAAATGAGTGCCAGGTTGATTCCCTGGGGTGGAGGGGATGGGGGGGGGGCACGGCCGACTGGGCATAGGACTTGCCACTCTATCCCACTTTGTAAGTGGCTAAGTTACGCCAAATACAGTAGAGACAATACACGACACTTAGCGAGATATCGAGGGACAGCTATTGGAGCTCACTCTAGCGGATAGACCTGAACAGTACTGATTCTCTCATAAGAGCACGTGTATTTTTGTGTGAAGTTTTTGGTGTTATTTATGCGTTTTCAGTGAGCTGACATAATTAAATAGTAGCGTGTGTCATTCCTTAATATCTCCTCTCAACATGAGGGGAAAGGTATGTGCTGTGTTTGGCTGCAGTAATTACGAAGTAGAGAAAAATGCGCGGTCGTTCTTCAGGTTCCCTCGTGACAAGAACATGCAAGTAATATTGTGTTTGCATATATATATATTCTTCCAGTGACAGAGATTTTTATAGTACTTCATAATCTTCTGACCTGCTCGACCCATATTTTAACTGGCATAAAATGTAATACGCATATTTTATTGTATAGTGCAGCAGTTAACCTTCAATACCGATGTGTTGTTGTAGGTGTGATCTGTGGGTTTTGAAATGTCACAGAAGTGATTTGGATAAGGTGTACAAGAAAGAAGGGATGTTACGCTTATATAAGAATTATAAGATCTGTTCAGATCATTTCCAGGCCAGCGACTTTAAAAATCCAAGGGTATGTTATATTTTTACTCTAATTGTACGTAAATATTACTCAAAGCATCACTATCGACAACATTTTCATACTTTTCTTTCTTTAATCCATCTTCTCAGATTAAAGCCGGAATTTTATAGTTTTTCTTTCTGTTAGTAGGCTTTATGTTAAGAGGAAAATTGTCCAGCTTTTAAATGTTAATTCATTGCATCATGTGTGTAAGGAATGTGCCGATATTTTTATTGACAAGTGTCTTAATGCGATCATACAATGCTTTTTAAATGAGAAAAAAGACAAATCCAACCGTAAAAGTTCAGGCAGGAATGCTAAAGCTAAAAAAGTAATGCATAAATGAAAGATCAAGCCATTTCACAGCAGCCCATTTCATATCTTGTTTATGTGTCTAATTTCAGTCTTTGAATAATAACCTTTTAAATAATTCCTCATTCATTTATCCAGAATTGCTTTAGCAACTTCGAAGTTAATATCTCAGTACCACTTTCTTTCTAGAAGTAATTTATTTATCCACTTCCGTATATACATTTCCATTGATATTTGAATTTAGCGCGATTTGTTCAGGTCGAGTCACTAGGAGCGCCACCGTCGAATTGTCTACCATTTTAGCAAGGCGAAATCCATAAGTGTCGTGTATTGTCTCTACTGTATTTGGTTACGCGTTGCCGAAGCCTTTACCTACTCCTCCTCCTGGTGCTTTCATTGCCTGTACGGAGAAGGCTAGCTTTGGTAGGGGAGACCCTGCTGAGTTTTTAAGCCAAATTGGCCCTAAAAACCGAAGTTGAGGTTTTTTCCCTAAAAGTTACCTCATTCCTTCGAGCACTTGGCGATATACATATTTTTTTCATTGCGGTCAATACTGAATGCCTTGCTGAAGTACTTAAAAAACCAGTTGAACGGCCACGCCCACTTCCTCGACGAATACCTTCGGAATTTCACTGTATTTCATTTATCCGCGTTTGAATTTCCGGCGATTCGTGGTGTACTGGTCTGTGTTATCTGTGGACGGTTTGCATAGTTATGTACACACAGGGCTATTAGAAATAGTCGAATTAACCCGTTCTCCGCTATAGACCGCACGTGCCTTGTATTTTTGTTTACGTTTGCAGAGGAATATTTCAAGCTTCAAAGTTCAGCTAGGGTTCAGCGTGTTAAATTTACCAATATTTCTTAATTGGAATTAATATCTTAATACTCGTATATGATTAGGCTTATTATTAATGGGATGTACAAACAATTCTTAGTGAAAACTATTCTAATCTTTCAATATACAAAAATCATTACGATCGAGTCAAAAGTTAAGCAAAATTCTCCTCATCATGTCCGTTTACCTGCACAGGTTTCACAAGCTGCTCCATTTACAAGAAGTGTTCGAAATGACGTCGCCCTGTGTCAATGCAGGCATGGTATCGTCGCACAGAGTTCTGTCGTACCCGTTCGAACATCCCCGGCGTCGTTTGAAATGTTAAGAACGGACGGACGTTAAACAACTTGGATTATTAATAACTTTTGACTCGATCGTTTCCGGACTATGGTTCCTTATCTCAAATAGATCCACTTGCCGTCCTGAACATCCCTGAAAGTTCATAACATCATCACGGATACATCCTGTATAAAGTCTTAATAAGTACAGTAGAATGTTTAAAAACTGCTGCTGAGGAGAATAAAATGGCCAAGGAAAGAGAAATATATGGCGCTGGGAAGTTCTGATGCAGCTACTGAATTTTATACAAAATTATCTTTTTCTCTAAACTTTATATTTCAGTATTCAGAATGTTGTAAGTGCAACGATTTTTGCCTGATTGTCTAGCATGATATGAACTCCCTCTTAAATTAGGTAACTTAAAAGAGAAATAATTCAAAATTTCAGTGCGGGCCATCGTATATATAGATTCCTGCAGTACCCGCTTCAGCTTCTGGCAAATCCCGGGGATAGTACCACATGATCGCTTATACAACCATGTGAGATGCATAAAAGTTGGCACCCTTTTTGAAAAATGACATCTGACAGAGATGTCCTGAGTCAAATATGAAAATTTTAGAATTTATAAAATTATAAAAGGGTGAGATAAAAAATACTCTAATAACATCAATAGTGTAATTTCCCAAATAGTAATAGTAATATAAATAATTATTTCACATACCACTGAACCCATCACAAACAAGTTTCAAGGTAAACACTAAAAAAATTGTACGCAAGGGATGTTTTGAAATTATTCTAATTATTTTTATAAAATGTGTCATAAATTTGCAACTATATTACCAAACTGTTAAAATTTTTATAATAATCTCAATTTTGACAACAGAAATGAACTCGCAGAATATGGTGAATATCGGATTAGAATTCCAAGACTTACAAAACTCAGTAGACTAGGATGATATGAACTCCCTCTTAAGTTAGGTAACTTAAATAATTCAAAATTTCAGTGCGGGCCATCGTATATATGGATTCTTGTAGTACCCGCTTCAGTTCCTGGCGAATCCCGGGATGGTACCACATGACCGCTTCCTTCTCAATCCTAGCCCCAACCCGCACACACACAAACACACACACACACGGGGGCGGGGGTGCAAATACAGTAGTACGGAGCCACAGGTTACAAGACGGATTTCACGTACGCAGGTACAAAAAGCTATTGACTAAAAAAGTGCCCACGAACCTTAGATAAAGGAACAATATCAGCAGTATCGTGTCTTGGCAGATAAGAAATCTTCTTTTTAGTGCGCAGGTGGGGCAACATGGAAGTGTGAAATGGGTGGGCACACAAGCATATCCACGTGTCATTACTCTGTTGTTGTTGTTGTTGAGTCATCGTTGTTTTTGTTGTTGCTATGTTTTAGGGGTTTGAAGAATCTTTATCACTTCCCAGCATAAAAATGTCTTCTTACTGGATTTCTTTTTCAATTTATTGGGCTTCACACTTCAGGAGTATTTGGACCAGTTTTACGGTCGGATATCCTTCCCGACGCCAACCCTATACAGAGGGATGTATTCACTGTTGTGTGCTTCTCTAGTGGTTTAGTGTGGTTTGTTGTATGTAAATAAAACATAAACATTACTTTTCGTTATGATATATTTTGAGG
This sequence comes from Anabrus simplex, assembly GCF_040414725.1. NCBI lineage: Eukaryota > Metazoa > Arthropoda > Insecta > Orthoptera > Tettigoniidae > Anabrus > Anabrus simplex. The sequence goes on along the minus strand of NC_090271.1, from coordinate 114,500,218 downwards.
AGTAGTGTGCAAGCATTCACACGATGATATAAGAAGGGTTTCGTTTTTCTTTGGATATGAATGTTGATATTTTAGATTTTACTTATTCTGACGCTACATGGCTGGATATAACTGTAGGATATCAACTTTCGCATTTTCTTAATATCAGGAGGGTGTAATACTTACAATAACAATGCCGTTTATGCACTGTAATGGACATTGGTTAGAAAAATATTAAGATTTTCTTGCTTATTCAATTTTCCTTGTGACTTTGACTTTATCGTTTAATATTTAGTTCGAGCTCACGAACTTATGACCATGAATGGGACACTTACCACTGAGCCACCGAGGAATCTATTGCACATGTTGTGAACACAAACAAAAATAATGTCTGTTGGTCTGAATGAACCAGGGATCTTCTCCCAAGCCCTTTACGTGACGTAAAACAACAACGTCAATAACGATTGAGTAAACTCTCTATAATGTAATTTGACGGTCATCATATAAGCCGTATTTCGAATTGGTTGTACGCACAGTTTGACGGAATGCATGTACCGCCTGGGTGCGACCAAATGCTGACCCGCGGTGCGTGTTTAATACTGTATTGTGTGTTTTTAATATCAGCTGGTTTTAAACCCACGCGTGTTGCGGGTCAGTATGTACGTAACATCAAATATTTAAAATCCCTTTAATTAGTGATAAGAAGATGATTGTATTTCTGAATTTTGTCGGGATTTTTTTTATCTGTAAGCCTTTTGCCATAGATCTCACATGTTAACACCTAATCTGATAGTGTCAGACTGCTCCAAAGAACACGTAAGTAATATCGTAGTATTCTAGACCTGAGTAGTTGGATTGGAGATTGCATTGAATAAAAAATAAAAAGGGTGTAGCTTCCCGTTCGGGTTTGATTATCAGTTTTTCAATGCATTTAGGACTGTTTTGAGGGACTGGAAGAAATAACACTCTAATAGACATTGGTAAGAAAAATATTAAGATTTTCATGCTTATTCATTTTTCCTTCTGACTTTATCTTTTAATATTTAGTTCGAGCTCACGAACTTAGGACCATGAGTAGGACACTTACCACTGAGCCACCGAGGAATACTGGGGTGGTATTTAGGATTTAATAATAATAATAATAATAATAATAATAATAATAATAATAATAATAATAATAATAATAATAATAATAATAATAATAATAATTTCGTGTGGCTATTTCTAGCCGGATGCAGTCCTTGTAAGGCAGACCCTCTCATGAGAGTGGGCGGCATTTGCCGTCTGTAGCTAACTGCGTGTTATTGTGGTGGAGGATAGTGTTATGTGTGGTGTGTGAGTTGCAGGGATGTTGAGAACAGCACAAACACCCAGTCCCCGATCCAAGGGAATTAATCATTTAAGGTTAAAATCTCCGACCCGGCCGGGAATCTAACCCAGGACACTCTGGACCACAGGCCAGCACGCTGACCATTTAGCCATGGAGCCGGACACACGTTTCGTAATCCCGTAAGATATCTCGGTGATCCTGAAAGAGGTTTCGCACCGTTTCAAAAGTTCAATTCCAGGCGAATACTGGGGTGGTGTTTAGGATTCAATAATAATAATAATAATAATAATAATAATAATAATAATAATAATAATTGTACCGGGCTGTACACCTCTACGCCGCACATTTAAATCTTGCGCCAATTAAAACTCCTCTACAGGAGAAACACTGAACTTGAAACTAGACCTATTTAAACTTTTCCTCTGAAGATGTCACTACCTTAATTTTGTGATTATGAAGTTGCCAGTACTGTGTGAATTTCAACTTGTTTTTGTTTTTCGTTCATCAAGAAATGTGGACATTCTCTCATAGAGGTCACTGCAAAAAACTATGATCATGCACCCTGGTGCGAGGTGAAAGAACCTTTTCTGAAAAGAAAATTGTATTCATAAGTTTGTTCCTTACTAAATTACGTTCATTCATTTTTGGGTGGGCAATATTGACCTTTTCTTTCCGCCAGTTTTAAATTCAGCCAATCCCTAATTTCTGTAATTAATTTTCAGCCTATCACAAGCTCTTCTTCGATTTTGAGTATAAACTTTGTATCCTCCAATAAAATTCTGTTAGTGTGTCTTGATTATTCATGAAAAGTCTCGAACTTTCCCCGAGGGTTTATAAACTGAGGATTTTCACGGCTCTTGGCCACTTGATCAACATCTAATTAAATGTGTGGACGTGAAGCAGGAGGCGGGTGGTGCCTCTTTCATAAGGCAGCAGGTCTTCAGCAAGGTAATGGCCGTTTAACATCTTATTTCTTGCTAGATCAGCAGTTTAACCCGCGGGAAAGGTCCGAAACTTTAATATGTAACCAAATTCTCTAAAATGTAAGTTCTGCCGGCTTATGTAAAAACCTTATAAAATCGGTAACTGTAATTCGGGGATAGAGAGTGATTTTCCCTCTCGAGCTCCCCTTCATTTTGGTTTCAGGTGACTACGTTTTGGTAACTGATTTTCTTCTCTTCCTTAATGTTTTAAATTTCTTTCTTATAGGGGTCACCTTCATAGTTTGGGAATAGCCCCTGTTTCATCGGCCTAGTGCCTGTTAGGATTTTTTAAGAAGCTAAATAGAGGACTGCAAATATTCGCCTCCTTTTATTTTGTATTCGGGCCATTTATTTAACTGTCATTTCTTTTACACGAAGGCCCTGTAGGTTGGGTACTAGATATCCCTGTTTCATTTTTCGTAAGTTGTGCCTTGTGGGCAAGTAATTGTAAGTTCTGGTATTGCCTGGAATAGGCTTGGAAAAACTGAGAGCGTGTCAGCTCTTTTCTAGTGTTGGAAAAGTGCCTCTAGGAGGCTTGATATTGTAAATTAGGGAGCAAGGGCTCCAGGTATTAGGGGTTTTCTGCCCTTTGAACAAATTGGTACTTTGTTAAAGTTGAGCTAGAAGCTAATTATTGTAACATTAGGGCTTGTAGCCTCGAGAGTGTTTACGTTTTGAAATCTTGGATCCTTCTGAGTCTTGGTTCTAAATTGCTATACAATTGTTATCTCACCTTATGAAAAGTTTTTAAGGCTGTTATTATTGATTCAGAAAATATAACCTTTGTTAAAATTTTAAATTAACTTTGACTCTGTAGTTAGACCCATTCATCCCGGCACCTTCTTTCACCTCTGCTTATCCACCAAACCACGGTAATAATAATAATTGTACCGGGCGGCACACCTCCACTCCGCTAATTTAAAATGTGCGCCAGTTGAAACTCCTCTGCTGGAGGAAGTCTGAACTTTATCTACGCTATTAATTCTCTACTTTCTCTGAAGATGTCACCACGTGGAAAATTTTGAGTTTTTGAACTGTGTCATTTTTGATGTGGTTTTGTTTCACTTGAAGTAAGAAGTGTGAACTTTCTCTTCTAGAGGACACTACTGAAGATCAACAATAGTGCAACCTAGTGCGGAGTCAAAGAACTATTTTGTTGGAGAAATTTTTATTTCAAATGTTTGGTCTTTGCTAAAAAAAATTTCAGTCTTTGGTTAAGTTGGCTGTATACCCCTCTCTTTCCCCTTGTTTTGCATTTAACCAATCCTGAATTTCTTTGAGTTATTTCCGACCAATCCGATGTATCTTCCCCCAACTTGGATATGTTTCTGTACCCGAGCCAATAAAAAGTTTGTGGGAGGGTGTTTTCATTCCCCTAACGCCTAGAACCTTCCGCGAGAGGATATAAACTGCTGATTTTAGGGTCTCCGGGCCACTTCTGTTCCAGCTTTCTGTGTATAAAGTACATAGCAGGAGGCGGGAAGCGCCTCTTTCCTCGGCAGCGGTCATCAATAAGGTAATGGCCGATTAATAAATTCTTTCTTTGCTAGCTCAGCAGTTTAACTCTCGGGGCGGGTGCGAAGCGTTCCTCCATGTAACCTTTTCCTAAAATGTAACGATCTTTTCTTCTATTCTCTTTTAAGCTGCATATTGGGATAGAGAGTGCTAACCCTCTCGAGCTCCCACTCACATTGTCTTGAGGTGAACTTATTTTCTCAACCTATTCTTCGTTAATGTAAAACAAATTGCTCTTTTCTAAAGTCACCTCGGTAGTATGGGATTAGCCCTTGCATTAGTGGCCTAGAGCCAGATTAGGTTTTTAAAAACAAGTGTATTAGGAGTGCAAGATCGCCTCCTCTCAAATTGTTATTTTAGAGGTCATGTAATTGCCCATTTTTATTTAATAGACCTCAGTAGGTTGGGTATTTTACCCCTGTGTCTATGTCCAGTGAGGACAACTTGACGGTGGAGTTTGGTTTAAATTTTGAGAGCGAGTGGCTCTTTTGAACATTGAGTGTTGTATGCCTCGTGGAGGCTTTTCTGTGTAATTTGGAGCAAGGGCTCCTAGGTATGAATGGGGTTTTTCTGCCCCTCTGTTAAAACTCGTGTTTGGGGTAAAACTGAGCTGATTGCCCAAGCAGTGTAAAATCAGGGCGCGAAGCCCAATTCCTGTAAATATTGTAACTACCCTTTTTGATTTGCTACTTTGTACCTGCCATGCTTGTTATTTCTTTGTTTTGAAAAGAAAATATAACCTTGTTAAATTTTAAATTAATTTTGCTTTCGTAGCTGGAAACCTATTCACACCCGCACCTTCTTTCACCTCTACCTACCACGGAAAACTCCGTAACAAGTGGTAGCAGAGCGTGGTTGAATGGGTCTCAATTTAGCCCCTTTTGACGGCTAAACATTGTTTGTTCCGAACTCTAACTATTTTCCCAGTTGCTGGAATTTTTTCAAAATTGTTCTGTCACCATGCCCGGCCCTCGCGATGTTCTCCATCTTAACTATTTGCGCAAGGAGGAGTTGATCTATGAATTGACTATTAGAAATGTACAATCTGGAGGCACGGTTGCAGTAGACACAAATAAGCTTAGAGAGTCCCTTGATTTGCCCATTTCCATCCCCAATTTGGGAGAGAAAGAAATTGACGACTCTCTTTCCACGATCACGGAGAATATTACTGGGCTAGCTTCTGTAGTTAGTTTTTTTGATGAAAATGACCCTTCTCCTAATCAAATTAAGCGTGTGCAAGCCAGGCTATATCACTTTTCAAATAGAGTTAACGATCTCTTGTCTCTAAAGTTGAATGACGTTCAGAAGAAGGGAGCTAGTACGCTGCTTGAAAATATGTCTGAATTATCTAGCAAGGTCACTCAATTGTTAACTGGGGAAGTTCCTCCCAAATCTGATCAACCCACCATAGTGAATGTAGGTAGTGAGGAAGAACCTCCTAAGGGAGAAGTAAATAGGATAACCGTAGCCGCTCAAACTATCACTGCCCCATTGGACAATGAATCTGAACGCCGTGCATCGTTGAGTAACATCCGTTCTGAATTAACTTCCTTGCCATTGAAACCTTTACCTACTATGTCACCTGGGTTTAGCAGCTTGCCTCATCCATTGGCAATGTTGCTCAGAGGTATCTCTAAGTTTTCCGTTAATACCACCAGTGATGTAATTTCTTTTTTAAGATTTCTTGTTGAATTTCAGGATCATGCCCTTGTGTTTTCTCTTTCTCCATGTCAAATTTTGCAAATTATCTATCCGTATGCTATTGGTATTCTCTCAGATAAAATCGTAAGAGCCATTGCCGAGCAATCATCTATTGAGGATTTCCATGCCCATTTGCTAGCTAACTTCATCCCGGCTAGGGCCAGGTCCTCCCTTATTCAGAAGTACTATTACCGTGTACAACGCTTGGATGAAAACTTGGCTGATTTCATTCAGGACATTAAGTTTTATACTAGGGTGTTTGCTCTTCATTTCCCTGAGGATCAGATTGTACAAGCTATTGTGGAAGGGATTTCACCACCCTACAGGTCATATTTGTGTTTCGCGGCGTGCCCGCAAACTTTCTCTGAACTTGAAGCATTGGCTGTCTCAGCGGAAGGAGTTAGGTACGCCGATTCTTTGCGTGTGGCAAAAGAACCCCCTCCTTCGTTTAGTAATACTCGGCCTCCACCTCGCCGACCAGTCACACCCCGTAAATGTTATGCTTGCGGGTCGTCTGACCATCTTCGCAATAAATGTCCATTGGTCAAAACTAGTAGGGCAAATAATGGAGCTGGTTCAGCACAAGGCTGTTTTAAATGTGGGGCTTTCTCACATATCGCCAAGAATTGTCCCAATTCGAATAGCACCCCCTCCTGCTCAACTTCTGGTGCAAATTCCACCTATGCCAATAACAAAAAGTGACTAGTGGCTTCGGCTGAGTCGACTAATCCATCTTCCCGAGACTCAGCCCCGGGTAAACTGGTTGTAAATTCAGGGAACGAGCAATTTTCAAATTCATCTTTTGAAGGTCCCAAAGAGTGTCTTAGGATTGCGGCGGATTCCCCCGCACCGGTCCCCTTTCTCAAAATTGAGTTAAATAACGAGCCTATAACAGCTCTCTTAGATTCAGGTAGTGTTTGTTCTATTATTTCGGCTGATTGGTATTCAAAATTGAAATCTGTTTGCAAGCTTCCTAACTATTGTTTGTCGGCGATCCAATACGTTGCGGCTAATTCCTCTCCATTAGAAATTCTCGGTTCCTTATATGTCAAAATTCGTATTTTTCAATTCACATGGAAAGTTAAATTGTTTGTGGCCAAGCACTTGTCTTGCCCCATTATATTGGGAGCGGACTTTATTTCTCACACTGGTCTTGTGCTCGATCTTCAGAGTAGGTCTTGCACTTTCAAATTTGCCTCTAATTGTAATATCCCTCTATTAAAGTGTAATTCTGCATCATGTTCTTCTATTTCGCCTACCCAGGATGAGATGTTGTTAGACCTTAGACATCTACCTGAGGAGCAGGCTGATAGTATTCGCAAATTGTGTCAGTCGTTTCCCGAAGTGTTCTCTGATACTCTTGGTGTTACTGACCTTATTGAATACAAAATTGAGGTCACGGATTCGATTCCTGTCCGTTTTCCACCTTATAGGCTATCTCCACCTAAAATGAAGGCTCTAAAAGAAATCATCGATCAGATGTTGAAGGACGGTATTATTAGGCCCTCTAAGTCAGCGTATTCTTCGCCTATTTTTTTAGTCCCGAAACCCCAAGGAGGCTTCAGGCCTGTCATTGATTACAGGGCTCTCAATCGGAAGGTGGTGTTACAATCTGTGCCCCTTCCCGACCTTCATTCTTGTTTTTCATGGTTTCGTAAGGCCAAGTTCTTTACTATCTTGGACTTGAATCAGGCCTATAATCAAATTCCCCTTGCCGAAGAGTCTAAACATCTTACAGCGTTTGCCACGGACTGGAATTTATACGAATACAACCGCGTGCCTTTCGGGCTCCCCACCGGAGCAGCTGTACTCACTAGGCTACTAGATAGGGTCTTCTCCGACATCAAATTTGAGTACTTATATCACTACTTGGATGATGTCGTCGTATTTTCAGAGACTTTTGAAGAACATCTAGATCATCTGCGAGAGGTTCTCGATCGCCTTCGTAAGGCTGGGTTAACTGTTAAGTTGTCCAAGGTTGCCTTTGCTAAGCCCTCTATGTCTTTCCTAGGGCATATTGTGTCACCTGATGGTGTAGCAGTCGATCATTCTAGAACACAGGCCATCCGTGATTTCAAACCTCCCAAGGACATTAAAGGTATCGCCAGGTTCATTGGTATGGTGAATTTCTTCAGGAAGTTTATTCCTAACTTCGCTAATAGAGCGGCGCCCTTAAACCTTCTTCGTAGGAAAGGCATCAAATTCGAGTGGGGACCTTCTCAACAAGCCGCTTTTGAAGACCTTAAATTAGCACTTTGTAATGCCCCTGTACTTGCTATGCCTGATTTCTCGAAGAAATTCATTGTCCAAACCGACGCATCGTCGTCAGCGGTAGCTGCAGTCCTTCTTCAAGAGACTGAACTAGGGAGGCGCCCCATCGCCTATGCGTCTAGGACATTGTCGGCTCAAGAAGCCAAGTATTCCATCTATGAGCTCGAAGGTTTGGCAGTCTTATTCGCCTTAGAGAAGTTCCGTCTCTATCTGGAACATGTCAAATTCGACCTGGAGACAGATAATCAAGCCTTAAGCTGGGTCTTAGGTAGGCCGCGTCGTACTGGTCGTATAGCCCGCTGGGCCATCCGTATTTCCGCCTTCCAGTTTGATGTTAGACATATCAGAGGTACCGAAAACGTTGTTGCTGATGGACTCAGCCGTATGTTTTCTAACGACGTCGAGACCCACGAACCGGTCGACAGTTCATCACCTTCCGAGTCCATACTATCTAAGGTTAATGCCATCCTAACAGATGCTCCCATGCTCTTTAGGGATATCGAGAAATACCAACGTGAAGATCCGACGCTGGCTCCGATAATGAAAACCCTTTCTTCTGGGGAACATATCGTCCCTTATGTTCTGAGGAATGGCGTTTTATGTTGCCCTTCGAGGCATGACAAGATGATGAAAGTTGTTGTTCCAGCGGTTCTTGTACCTATGATCTTCAAGTATTATCATGAGACCCCATTAGGAGGGCATCTTGGTATCTTTAAAACTCGTGAAAAGATTCGTGAAATGTTCATCTGGAAAGGTATGGACGGTGAAATCCGTGAACTAGTAAAGGCTTGTAAATCCTGTTTGCTTAGTAAACCGACCATGTCCACCAAGGTAGGCCTCTTGTCTTCTCAGCAAGCGTCGCGCCCCATGGAACGCCTGTACATTGATTATGTAGGACCCTTCCCCCAGTCAAAGGGTAATGCCAACAAATTCATCTTTGTATGTGTAGATGGTTTTACCAGATTTTCTTGGTTATTTCCGACTAAGCTGGCTACCGCTCAGTCTACCATTACCTGCTTAAATTCTATTTTTGCTTCTTTTGGTCCGTGCCAATATATTGTGTCTGATAATGCTAAGGCTTTTACATCTAATTTATTTCGTAAATTCTGTTTTGACATATCCATCTCTCATGTAACTACTTCTGCTTATTACCCTCAACCATCTCTGGCTGAACGGGTTAATCGTAATCTCAGGTCCGCACTTATTGCCTATCATCATGATGATCATTCCAGGTGGGACACGTCCCTGTATTGGTTAGCTTTTGCTTTAAATTCGGCGGTTCATGAATCACATAAGTTCACTCCAGCTTCCTTGATGTTCAAGTTTGTTCCCAACACGCCGCTCTCTAACCTTTGGTCTCTGAGTGACATTCTACCCGAGACAATAGATCCGGATAATATTAAAGATCTTTGGAAGAAGGCTAAAGCCAATCTTAAGGTATCTCATGAAAAGGTTAGGGAAAAGTATGATCGTGGACGGAGACCCACCACTTTGAAGGTAGGTGACCAGGTGATGGTCAAGAATTTTGTTCCCGCGGGCAAGCTTGCCCCCAGATTGCATTGGCCATGCATCATTCTCGATTTTCTTACGCCGGTTACATTGTTAGTAAGCAATCCAGCCACCGAGAGGATATTTAGGGTTCACCTGTCCCAGGTGAAACCGGTGTAAATTTTGTGTCATCTTGCTTCATATAATTTGATAGGAATATGAAGGTTATATTTTTTTTTTAGTTCCACTCTTAAGGCATTTATTTTATATGTAAGCATTTCTGTGAAACCTCCCCCGAGTTGTTAAACTGCCATCCTGCCCTTGCCACGGCCATTACCACGCTCCCGTCTCCTGCTCCACTACGCACAGTGGCTGGCTTAGATGAAATGCCATGGATATCTGCACGCCGCTGGCCCCTCAATCTCTCTACATGCCTGTGCCCTCAAAAGAAACATGACGGTACAACACAATTCTGCCGCCTAGCTTTAATGTTTCAGTGCCCCCGCAGCCGCGCGACGCTGTGCCGCGGCTGGGTTCGAGGACGGGCCCCCTCGGCCCCAGCGAGAACGACATGTGCACGGCGAGCCGGAGCTCTCCTCCCGGCCAAGGCTGATGTGCGGCGCACGACCTGCTACTTGCCCGCAGCCTGTATATGTTCACCGCGGGCGCGGCGTGTTTCAACACCTCTGCTCCCCTCATAGTGCGGGCGAGCGGTATCTCAGGGTACTTGAGGGGTCCGAGCGGCCTCCTTTGGACGCAAGCTGCAACGGCCGGTCCGGCCATCCAACTTCATCAACCTCAACTACATGGACAGTTACGATAAGCAATGACTACACTCGGGAATTCAACAGCAATATTTGGTGGACATTGCAAAATTATTCATCACTTTTAAGTATTAAAAGTTTATCCTCAGAATTCTACTTCTACAAACTTAAAAACTATTCTTCATCTGCAACAACAAAATTTTGAAACTAAATCAAACCAAATTAAGAAAATCTTATAAATTTTTTTGGCAATTAATCTCCATATCTACATCAAAACTTGGACCTTGTTTTCAAACAATTTCATGTGTCACCCCGGGAGGAACTTTTGGGGGGGGAGGTCTGTACCGGGCGGTACACCTCCACTCCGCTAATTTAAAATGTGCGCCAGTTGAAACTCCTCTGCTGGAGGAAGTCTGAACTTTATCTACGCTATTAATTCTCTACTTTCTCTGAAGATGTCACCACGTGGAAAATTTTGAGTTTTTGAACTGTGTCATTTTTGATGTGGTTTTGTTTCACTTGAAGTAAGAAGTGTGAACTTTCTCTTCTAGAGGACACTACTGAAGATCAACAATAGTGCAACCTAGTGCGGAGTCAAAGAACTATTTTGTTGGAGAAATTTTTATTTCAAATGTTTGGTCTTTGCTAAAAAAATTTTCAGTCTTTGGTTAAGTTGGCTGTATACCCCTCTCTTTCCCCTTGTTTTGCATTTAACCAATCCTGAATTTCTTTGAGTTATTTCCGACCAATCCGATGTATCTTCCCCCAACTTGGATATGTTTCTGTACCCGAGCCAATAAAAAGTTTGTGGGAGGGTGTTTTCATTCCCCTAACGCCTAGAACCTTCCGCGAGAGGATATAAACTGCTGATTTTAGGGTCTCCGGGCCACTTCTGTTCCAGCTTTCTGTGTATAAAGTACATAGCAGGAGGCGGGAAGCGCCTCTTTCCTCGGCAGCGGTCATCAATAAGGTAATGGCCGATTAATAAATTCTTTCTTTGCTAGCTCAGCAGTTTAACTCTCGGGGCGGGTGCGAAGCGTTCCTCCATGTAACCTTTTCCTAAAATGTAACGATCTTTTCTTCTATTCTCTTTTAAGCTGCATATTGGGATAGAGAGTGCTAACCCTCTCGAGCTCCCACTCACATTGTCTTGAGGTGAACTTATTTTCTCAACCTATTCTTCGTTAATGTAAAACAAATTGCTCTTTTCTAAAGTCACCTCGGTAGTATGGGATTAGCCCTTGCATTAGTGGCCTAGAGCCAGATTAGGTTTTTAAAAACAAGTGTATTAGGAGTGCAAGATCGCCTCCTCTCAAATTGTTATTTTAGAGGTCATGTAATTGCCCATTTTTATTTAATAGACCTCAGTAGGTTGGGTATTTTACCCCTGTGTCTATGTCCAGTGAGGACAACTTGACGGTGGAGTTTGGTTTAAATTTTGAGAGCGAGTGGCTCTTTTGAACATTGAGTGTTGTATGCCTCGTGGAGGCTTTTCTGTGTAATTTGGAGCAAGGGCTCCTAGGTATGAATGGGGTTTTTCTGCCCCTCTGTTAAAACTCGTGTTTGGGGTAAAACTGAGCTGATTGCCCAAGCAGTGTAAAATCAGGGCGCGAAGCCCAATTCCTGTAAATATTGTAACTACCCTTTTTGATTTGCTACTTTGTACCTGCCATGCTTGTTATTTCTTTGTTTTGAAAAGAAAATATAACCTTGTTAAATTTTAAATTAATTTTGCTTTCGTAGCTGGAGACCTATTCACACCCGCACCTTCTTTCACCTCTACCTACCACGGAAAACTCCGTAACAATAATAATAATAATAATAATAATAATAATAATAATAATAATAATAATAATAATAATAATTGGTACCGAGCTCGATAGCTGCAGTCGCTTAAGTGCGGCCAGTATCCAGTATTCGGGAGATAGTAGGTTCGAACGCCACTGTCGGCAGCTCTGAAAATGGTTTTCCGTGGTTTCCCATTTTCACACCAGGCAAATGCTGGGGCTGTACCTTAATTAAGGACACGGCCGATTCCTTCCCACTTCCAGCCCTTCCCTATCCCATCGTCGCCATAAGACATATCTGTGTCGGTGCGACGTAAAGCAAAAAAAAAAAAAAAAGGCCTTCGCTCGCTGGCAGGTATAATGTCTTCCAAATTCCGATTGTGGGTTCTTAGATGGCTGATGAAACCAATTCTACCGGGCGAGTTGGCCGTGCGTGTAGAGGCGCGCGGCTGTGAGCTTGCATCCGGGAGATAGTAGGTTCGAATCCCACTATCGGCAGCCCTGAAAATGGTTTTCCGTGGTTTCCCATTTTCACACCAGGCAAATGCTGGGGCTGTACCTTAATTAAGGCCACGGCCGCTTCCTTCCAACTCCTAGGCCTTTCCTATCCCATCGTCGCCATAAGACCTATCTGTGTCGGTGCGACGTAAAGCCCCTAGAAAAAAAAAAAAAAGAAACCAATTCTGGAAGCACAAGCCAGCTCTGCCGCACTGTTGACAGATCGAATCTGTTACCCAAAGTCCTCGGTTGTTGTAGAACCTGGTGATAATTTGTTCTGTAATTGTAATTTTCTTGTTCTTTTCTTTGATCACGCTTTCTCCGTCGCAGTTGTTCAAAATGTCTGCCCAGGAGGAACTGACACTGCAACAGGTGACCCTTTTTCCACACCCTCCATATTCATCTGATCTCTCACCATGCAGTTTTTCTCTTTTCCAGTTTGAGAGCAAAGCTATGTGGGCATAGATTTCATTTCGTCATTTCCACACGAGCAACCGTGCAGAATCTTTCTGCCAACATCTTCCAGCAGTGTTTCAGACAGTTAAATCAATGCTGGCAGACATGCGTAGTGGCCAATGGCGACTATTTTTTTCCAAGTTGCTTTACGTCGCACCGACTCAGATAGGTCTTATGGTGACGATGGAACAGGAACGGGCTAGGAGTGGAAAGGAAGCAGCCATGGCCTTAATTATGGTACAGCATTTGCCTGGTGTGAAAATGGAAAACCATGGTAAACAGGACTGCCCACAGTGGGGTTCGAACCCACTATCTCCCTAGTACAGGATAATGGCCGCACTTACTGCAGCTATCGAGCTTGGTAGCGACTATTTTGAGGGAGGATGTAGAGTTGTAAGTTTACGCCATGTTGCTTGCCTGCCTACACTCCAGGCTAGTGCCGCCCAAATGTCTGTACATCTAGCGCCAGGAATTAACTTGAGCGATTGGTCGTGGGCCACATGTACAATTTAACGATATAAAATGTAATATTTTATGAAATATCAAATTGATAAAAGCAGGTTTAACTGGGTGTAACAGCCCCGAAGAGCCTTGCCCTACCAAGCGACCGCTGCTCAACCCGAAGGCCTGTAGATTACGCCATAGGTGTAAAAACACTTGCAAAATTACTCGCCGAATGAGAAGTGTGGAAGTGGTGTAGTAAACTCAGTAAGGAGCTGACTTCTAGTGACGTAATTTATCATGCAGAAATAGATAGCTCGCTTTGCGACAGAAAAAGTGTAGTGGTTAGTGTGATTAGTTGCCACCCCTGGAGGCCCGGGTTCGATTCCTGGCTCTGCCACGTAATTTGAAAAGTGGTTCGAGGGCTGGAACGGGGTCCACTCAGCCTCGGGAGGTCATGAGTAGAGATGGGTTCGATTCCAACCTCTCGACCATCCTGGAAGTGATTTTCCGTTGTTTCCCACTCCTCCTCCAGGCAAATGCCGGCATGGTACCTAACTTAAGGCCATGGCCTCTTTCTTCCCTCTTCCTTATCTATCCCTTCCAATTTTCCCATGCCCCTACAAGGCCCCTGTTCAACATAGCAGGTGAGGCCGCCTGGGCGCGGTACTGGTCATTCTCTCCAGTTGTATTCCCCGACCCAATGTCTCACGCTCCAGGACACTGCCCTTGAGGCGGTAGAGGTGGGATCCCTCGCGGACTCCGAGGGACAAACCAACCGTGGCGGGTAAAGAGATTAAGAAAAAAAGAAATATTTATTTAAATTCAGTCTTAATTCCGTCTACTTAAATTTTAACTACTGATTTTATTTGAGAATGTAAGCACAATGTGGCTAAGTGTTAGAGAAGAACAAGGCGATAATAAATACATTAAATAAATATCTTATAGATAGGATTAAAGCTATAGAAAACATGGATTTTTGTACGTTCACTTAACAACATTAATGTGGCTTGTTCTAACAATTATTCTTTCAGAGGCGTGCAGAAAATGCTCCATGACGAGCCTGTAGTGCGAAGAGAAGTTCACCTTCCAGTTGTTGACACGTAGCTGGTGAGTAAGCTTATTTGTTTTTGCACGCATCGACGCAACTGGAACATCATGTTTGAACTTGATATGTTTGCTTTATCCTGGATATGTTATCTGTCTTGCCCTACGTATATTAGTGTCACTGTTCTCAGAGGTTCACATCAATCGATTTAAAACCTAACTTTGTATATTCACACAACACACACGGTAGCGTCGGGAAATGAAACAAGCTTGTATTTTTTAATATAAACCGAAAACCATTTTTGGTGAGATATTGTATTTACAGTATCAATTTTGGCCTGGGCTAGAACAAGTTTCTTATGTTCTTCCATCTACCTCATTCTGATCTTTGGCTTTCTTTTTTCAATTTTAACTACAATTACAACACACGTTTCATTGAATGTGTATACCACAGGATGTTTAGCATTGAGAACATACAATGTATGGTGTGAAATATATATTTACAGCTGTTGAGTTAGAGTATCATATTAACCTAGAGCCTCCGTGGCTCAGGCGGCACCGCGCCGGCCGCTCATCGCTGGATTCCGTGGTTCAAATCCCAGTCACTTCATGTGAGATTTGTGCTGGACAGGTTTTTCTCTCCGGGTACTCCGGTTTTCTTTGTCATCTTTCATTCCTATTGCAAGCTGTCCACTTCATGGCCGTATCGATGAGTTTAATCAACAAATTAATCTAAAAAGCCACCTAATCGATACTTTATTTCTTTTGCCTTTGGCAAATTTAAAAATACATTAACAAACACAGTACATGTTTCGACCACTTAGTGGTCATCTTCAGCTGTATATAAAAAATCTTAGATGATAACATTT
The DNA here is from genome assembly GCF_040414725.1 of Anabrus simplex. Lineage (NCBI taxonomy): Eukaryota > Metazoa > Arthropoda > Insecta > Orthoptera > Tettigoniidae > Anabrus > Anabrus simplex. The sequence goes on along the minus strand of NC_090271.1, from coordinate 114,485,089 downwards.
AAAAGCAAGCACATTGGATCTTATAACTATATCCCATGGGAATCCAAAAACTATTGTTCTAGATGCTTTAAATGAATTGGAAGATTGGGGGGGGGGGGGTGTTGGGGGAAAGGAGATTTATGTGAATGATACTTAAATTACAGTATCGTTTACAATTGTGTTTAAAAAACTTAAATGATGAAAAACATATTTAAAATATTTAAAAGCGTCTATGGTAAAATTCTTTTTGATAAAATTAGGTGGCGTGATTAAAAGTTCGTGTTTGTAACAATCGTCAGGCATTTGTGAGAAAATAATAACTTAATTAAAATTCGCGTCTATGGTGCTGTTAAACACTTTGTTTTTAATAAACACACTTAAAATATTCCAAAGTGTCTATGGTAAGGCACTTATTCAAAAACATTTGAGCTTGAATGAAAGTTTATGTCAGATGCACCAGTCTTCAGGTATTTATTGTTTATATTTGATAACTTCCTTGAGTGATATTCTTGTGGTTAAAAGGCCGTGTTGACTGTTTAACTTCCGAGAATTGCTCTTCGGAATGTGATAAAATATTTTATGTTAGTTTGTTAATGTATTTTTAAGTTTGCCAAAGGCAAAAGAAATAAAGTATCGATTAGGTGGCTTTTTAGATTAATTTGTTGATCTTTCATTCCAGCAACACACTCTAATATAATTTCATTCATCTGTCAGTCCGTAATCGTTGCTCCAGACGAGTGCGACAGGCTTCGGCAACCTCTCCGCTAGATGGGGCTTCATTCATCCATTCCTGACCCGGTCGAATGACTGGAAACAGGCTGAGGATTTTCATTTCCATATCAAGCACCTTAATTAAGGGCACGGTCGCTTCCTTCCCACTTCTATCCCTTTCCTGTCCCATCGTCGCCATAAGACCTATGTGTGTCGCTGCGACGTAAAGCAGATTGTAAAATAATAATGATAATTTCATTGAACAAGAAGCCTGGTGCGAAGTGGTCTGAGGACAGAAGGAAACAGCATAGTGAAAGGATGAAAGAATATTGGAAGGAGCAGAAGAGAAAACAACAAAGTATGAAGAACTGAATTGAAATTGGCACGTGGTCCTTAGCAGGCCTCATGGGAAAGGAGAAGATAATTTAATTTTCAGTGCTTTAGAATTGCTTTAACTGAGTCGACGTTGAAATGCGTGACTTTCCTTTTTTTTTACGGATATACCTCGTAAGCAAAGCTATTTCTGACTATAATGCATTCCATGTTAAGAAAACAGTACTGGTCTTATGAGGACAGGGGTTGCCATATCTAACGGCTCTGCTCAACACCACCACGGGTAAACGGCGGCACATAAATGTGTTAAATTCAGTATTTAAGTTCAAGATAAAAAGCGGAAGAAACTAAGCTGCAAATTATTTTATGAACTAAAGGGGACGAGGTGTTTACAGGGGCTATTTTTGTTTTGTACAGAATCAAAGATAAACTAAGGCACAAAAAAGTCCCTCGGTATTGTAGGGCAAGGCAAATTGGGGGAGGAAATAGAAAAATAATATTTTTATGGGCTCGAGGGGCGAGGAATGCATTTAATTGCATTTAATACATTTTCCCAGGTTACGCGTGGTACTACTGTGCTGTCGTATCGCTCACATAAACAATACTAAAAAGTAATCGCGGTCGTAAAAAGAAGGTGGTAAAATTAAAATGAAATTACGAAAGAACAGCCAAATAACAAAAATAAGCACAAATAAAACGCACGACAATTTTTGTTATCAGTACAAGTTATGCCATGACGCATCGCTGCACACACCACCACCAAAATCTTCAGCAAGAATTTCTGTACAGTACGAAAATAATAGAACACACACACAAATACTGCACTATGCAATATACAACCAACTCTCACTCGATACCTGACAAGTATGCACTGATTTAAACCCTAAAATACACTGTAGATGACTTCACTACAGAAGTGAGCTGCCAGCGGTTCACAGAGTGAGGGACTACACGAGGCGTGTACCAGAGCAACACAGAAGGAAAATGAAGGAAGGCAATGAAGCGATGGCTGTTCCTGCCATTCTAGTTCCTCCCTACAAATATATTTATGAAAAAAAGTTATGTAGTTATTTTAATAACTCATGGGCAAAGATGCCTCATCCTTTTTATCTGTCTTTCATAATACATTACAGAGTACAGTATCATATCCCGTAATTCAGTGGCGGCTGGTGCTGTAACCTATCCCCCTGTCCGGCTCCATGGCTAAATGGTTAGCGTACTGGCCTTTGGTCACAGGGATTCCGGATTCGATTCCCGACAGGGTCGGGAATTTTAACCATCATTGGTTAATTTTGCTGGCACGGGGGCTGTGTGTATGTGTCGTCTTCATCATCATTTCATCTTCATCATGACGCGCAGGTCGTCTGCGGGAGTCATATCAAAAGACCTGCACCTGGCGAGCCGAACATGTTCTCGGGCACTCCCGGCACTGAAAGCCATACGCCATTCTTTTTTTACCTATCTCCCCTCCAAAAAGTAAAAATATTGAGAAACATACCGGTATGCAGTTTTCAAGAGGCTCTCCACTGAGTTTTCCACACTGAACAAATACGCAAACAACCCCAGCACACATACACATTCCTCATTTAAAAAACTATAAAATTATATAATTAAACATACAATAACATCTGGAATGTCAAAATATTCATGAACTCAAACACTTGATGTGAGCGCGCAAAAACAGAACTTCCCAATGTTACCAAAATCGTTGAAATAAAACCAGCAACGTCGTAATGCAAAATTACATGTTATGTTTTTATAGTGACATTTATAAACTAGACATTTTTATTAAAGAAAATCACAATATCATGTCCTTATTTTGACGACATAAAAAGTACAATTTTTATAGTTCATCGACTTACAAAGGTGGCTATGGAATAGGCAAGTTGGGAGTATTCTATCCTCTTTGGTATTAAAAGACCTGGCGGAAACAGCTCTACAGTATTTTATTTTCCCGTTTGCTTTGAGGGATCTCCTCTTAAATACTACCGCTGAGCCACGTTCTAATTTCGGTCGTGATGCAAGTGTGACTAGTGCTGCTTCTCTGTGGTCGAACAAAGAATCGTTGTGAAGTGATGTCTTGGCGGTTTTGGCTGTTATTTCTACAGCCTGTCCAAAAAGTTGGACACGCATGCGCAAAAGGCAGAGTTCCTGCTTTCTGGCAAAAAGCTTAGAAATTCTCGCTGAGCTGTGATCGCACAGCCCAGCACAGCCACCCACCGTGGAGCACACGACTAGTTACCTGGTTGTGAGGGGAGTTGAATAATTTGCTATTCTTTGGCTGACGTCTTTTTCAATGCACTGTATTTGACTGCAGATAATATTATTCAAGTAATTTATTTTTCAAATAGGCAATGTGCTGCAGCACTTCAGCACATAAAGTACGGCCGCCCCTGTCTTAATTACGACGAATTATGGGTGTCTCAGAGGGGGTGTGTTCACTCCTTGTATGTCCATAAGAGCAGTACTGTTTTCTTAACATGCTGTCTGAGTTTCCTCTTCATAGGGAGCTTATAAGTGATGCGAATTTACTGATTTTGAAAAGGTACTTACGGATTTTCCCATGGTTGGATAGACATTGTATTAGGATGAAAGTAGAATATGAGTATGTTGTCGACATTAGACATCTGGAAAGAATAATTTTGCGGTTGTGAATTTTGGAGAGGGTATGTACAGTCTGTTCCTGTGGGTTTTTTAGTAGTCTCTTTGTATCTGCTTACACAGGCTTTCTTGGTGTGAACATGATTGAGGTATGGGCGATGTTAGTTACTGTTCTTTATGCTGCCTTTTCTTGTGATGAACAGTGTGAAGTTGTCGCTCATAGTTTGTGCATGTCAGTGTCTGATAAGTAACAAATTGCACCTTACGGCTCGACGAGGATACCAAGGGGAAGTTATCTGCTTTCCGTAATGCGTCCCTTCGGTAACTTCTACGCTATATACGACAGCTGTTGGGGATCCAGCAGCCCCTGGATTGAGGAGTCTTTTTATATGTTTGCTAGCAGTTTAACGTCGCACTAACTCAGATTTTCGGCGACGATCTGAGAAGAAGGTAGTGATCTTGGCGTTAATAAAGGTACAATGTGAAATTGAGAGACAAGGGAAAACAATTTGCAGGGCTACTGAAGTTAAGGTTCAAGCCCACCATCTCCCAAATGCAAGCTTACAGCTACGCAGCCAACATGGTTCTAGCTGATTGTTGATGCAGTGATCATAGCCGTGGGTCTTTCATTTGACGTATAGTTTTAAGTATAGGGTCGTGATTTTCCATTTTAACAGTTCCAGGTGTTTGAGCCGGAATTCAAACTGCATCCATCGTGGGGAGAAGCATGTGATGAAACCTGTAATCTGTCATGCTCCTCACAAGACTAGTAAGTTGCATTTGAGGTGCATAGCTCGTATCTTAGATATGACTGTTTCTATTTTCAGTATCAATTTTCCATAACCTACCAAGGAAGTACTGGAATAGAAATTCACATGAAGATCCAAACCAAACCAAACCAAAACCCAAAACGCAACAGACCCGAAGGGACATGGCCTACCAAGCGACCGGGCTCAGTATGAATCCTCACGGCCGTTATTCGGTGCTTTCTAGACCGGGGTCGGCATCTCACCGTTCGATAGCTCCTCAGTTTTAATTACGTAGGCTGAGTGGACCTCGAACCAACCTTCGATCCAGGTAAAAATCCCTGACGTAGTCTGGAATCGAACCCGGGGTCTCCAGGTAAGAGGCAGGCACACTACCCCTATACAGCGTGGCCGGTACAAGATCTAGACCACTCACCCCAATTCTTTACCTAGAAAGTATCACAGACTTCATAAACCACCACTATATCACAGTTTATCAGTGTATTGCTATGCCCTCAATACGCATACATGTTGGTAATCCATGTCCCGATATTCTAACAGCATTATAAAAAAATGTAATTTGTTTATCACATGACTATAGAATAGGGAATTATGCAGAATTCGTGACCAAAGAAAGAAAGAAAGAAAGAAAGAAAGAAAGAAAGAAAGAAAGCCGTGCGGACTCTTGCACGGAATAATTAGCATCAGACTTTCCATACCTTGCCCCATGTTTTAATCAACATTTGTCCTATACACACCTTGCAGATGGAAGAACTTCGATACGTTGCATCGATTTATCCGAATTCTGCTCGGTAATGCACACGGCCCGTTGTCCTGCTGCTTGGCTGAATAGTCAGTGTCGATACCGTCGGTTTAGAGGGTCCTGGGTTCAATTCCCGGCTGAAACGGGTATTTTAACCGTGTCTGGTTAATTTATCTCACCCGGAAACTGAGTGCTTCGTGTTTGCCCCAACCCGTTCTTTTTCATATACACACCCTACCGTAAAAGTAGTTAGTGGGATGTAAAACCAATTACACAGTTATAATGAAAATGAAAATCCACAGCCTGTTTCCAGTCATTCGACCGCGTCAGGAATGGAATGAATGAAGCCTCCATCTAGCGGCGAGGATAGGAATTGTGCCGGCTGCCGAAGCCTTTCGCGCTCCTCTGGGGCGCTGGTTATTAACTGACAGATGAGATGAAATTATATTGGAGAGTGCTGCTAGAATGAAAGCTAACAGGGACAACCGGAGTGCCCGGAGAAAAACCTGTCCCGTCTCCACTTTGTCCAGCACAAATCTCACATGGAGTGACCGGGATTTGAACCACAGAACCCAGCGGTGAGAGGCCGGCACACTGCAACCTGAGTCACTGAGGCTTCTACAGTAATATAATAATTATTACTATTAACTTATTAGAAGGATGGACTCGGCCATGGAGGGTAAGAGATGTAGAGGGAGACCAAGAGATAAGAGTTGAGGAACTAAACGAGGCCTCTGAGCTAGCTGCAGATAGAGGATTGTGGAGACGTTTAGTTAATTCACAGAGGCTTTCAGACTGAACGCTGAAAGACGTAACAGTCTATAGTGAAGGCATATGCATGTGTATATTGGGCAGCTCCATCCATCTTGATTTCATGATTTGTATTGTGATAGTACATATACCACACCCCCGAATTATATGTAGAAGTTATAGATATTATTGTCAGTATTCGATTTATTATTATTATTATTATTATTATTATTATTATTATTATTATTATTATTATTATTTCATTTGTATATTTTGCCATTTATATTGGTAAGCTGGAAGATATCCACATATGTAGGTATGAGTAATTTGTTTTGCACGAGTGGGAAAACATTGCTTTAATAACTCTGGTAATTCGAATGAGTCATATGGCTACCCCAGTGTCTGTTGTGATGTACTTGTGTCGGGAAATTCATGAGTCATGTATATATCCCAGCCTGATGAGATGAGCTTGTTGATCTACTAGGAAAGTTTGGTGATTCATGTAAAACTCCCGAGTGTTTGTTTATCTCTTGGGAGAAAGGAGAAGTTCAGGGCTTGGTCTTGACTAGAGATCACTCATGATTGGCGGGCATGCACCAATCCAGACGTATCATCTGAGAGGAGGGGGATGTTGATGTCTATAAAGGTTGATCATACGGCGGCAACCAGAGACATTGTAAGGGTGATTGTAAGGGTGATTGTAAAGGAACGAGAAGGAAGATAACTACAACTACAACTGACGCACTGTACGGGAAGGAAGTAGTGCTGATGCACGGTACTGGAGTGACACGGCTGCAATGGACTGGACTTCAAACGTTCGTGGAGAGTAGTCTAATTATGTTCGTGGAAAGTGGCTGATTGTGGAGAGTGCTTGCGCATTAAGTATTGCAGCACTTGTGGCGGCCTAGCATTATATGTTGGTGAAAGCTATCTCAGACTTTCCATAAATTTATATGTTGAGGATCGACAGACGTGTGTATATATCTTTACAACAAGTGTTAAAATATGTGAACACAGTAGTACAAGGTACAGTATCTGTGTGATGTGATAACTGCCGATTATGAGAATCGGTAAGTCGAATTGATATAGAGACAGTGAAGGGTATTTATCTTCATACATGTACATTGTTCATCGGACCATCTACAAATGGTAGCTTAGTTCTCACTTTCGTTTTCCCACGGTTTTCATTATTGTTGTTGTTGTAAATATGGAGTCTTCCAGCAATATTTTATGTGTGTATTATATGTATAATGTTGTATGTTGATGAGGTGCTCATGCACGGAATTTGTTCAGAATATAGTTAGCTATTTTAGAATCAGTGTTATTGATGAACCTAGGTGCAGTTCCTACCTAATTAGTCGTTTTCAGGAGGTTAGGTAAGGCCTGCAGCAGATGTACCAGTACGCAGCATTATGTACACGCCCTGGGATATAAAGTTTATCATGCTCTTATCTAAATTCGAGGGATCCATTCTGGTGAACTCTGGCGCCCATACTACGGACATTTCGGTTAATTATGCTTATTAATTTTATTACGTTTTTGAGAAATTTTATTTATATATTTTTATTTATGATTTTATTTATTATAATCATTAAATTGTTACAATTGGCTTCCCAACGTGTGGCTGAATGATTGGTACATCTGTTAGGCTTATAAGCGTAGGTGTACTTGTCAGGTGTGGATGGAATTCTACAAACTATGTCAGTGAAGTGTTTTATATGTTTCATGTGTATTTTGGAGTATGAAGAAATGTTGTAGCGAGTCCAGTATTATAAAATTGAGAAGTAGAGAGGTTTTTAAAGTTGCTGGTACTAAGAATCAGGAGAAGAGAAGGCAAAAGAATTCCACCACATTGAGTTTCTCTAATTTAAGTAAGAGTAGCAAAATGGCTGATAGTGGGAAGGATCTATTGGCAACGATGGGTGAGGAACAGAGTAACCCGTCTCAAACTCAGAATGTAGGGGTTGTTAAGGAAACGGTTCAAGGGGAGGTTTTAACTTTTAGTATGATTAAATCACTATTTAATGAAATGTCCAGTAAGATTGATAGTAAGAATGAAGAGCTGAAGGTTGAACTGTCTAGTAAAATCGATAATCAGAGTGTTGAATTAAATTCAGTGAGTGTTGAGCTGTCCAGTAAAATCGATAATCAGAGTGTTGAATTAAATTCAGTGAGTGTTGAGCTGTCCAGTAAAATAGACAATAATAATGTTGAATTGTCCAATAAGATTGATAGTCAGAGTAAAGAGTTGAAGAGTGAATTGAGTTTTTTAAGCAATGAAATATACAGTATTAATAGTGAATTAAATTCAGTTAGTACGGAACTGTCTAGTAAGATTGAGAATCAGAGTAAGGAATTAAATTCAGTGAGTGTTGATTTGTCTAGTAAAATTGATAGTTTAAGCAGTGCTGTGAATGGCAGAATAGATGAATTGAACCAGAAGTTTGACCATCAAAGCAGGGAAATTCAGGAAGTCAATAATAAGGTTGAATCTCAACGCTTGGAATTGACTGAGAAAATCGAATGCCGATTTAATGTTGTTAGGAAGGAATTTGTTGAAAACAGCAAGGAATGTGATAAGAGAATAAAAATAGTGGAAGATAAAGTCGAAGAAATAGATAGAATTAAAACCAGCCAGAGTGTTTTAGCGAAGCGAATAGATGAAAACACTGAGAAATTGGAGAAAGACCTCAAGTCAGTAGAAGGAAATGCCAGAATGGTAGTTGAAGAAGGAATTAAAGCATGCCATGTAAAGTTAAGGCAGGAGATCAGTCAAATCCAAGTAGGTAGCAGCATATGTAATAGGTACGTATCTTGTACGAAGGACTCTGAATTACCCAAGTTTAATGGTCGGCAGTTTAATCCGATGGAATTCTTGAAAACGGTGGAGAAACGGTTTTCCAAGAATCTTGACGATGGTTTGATTGATTGGAGTATGGTTGATGAGATGTTGGATATTGCATTTGTTGGAGAAGCGAGATCTTGGTTTCAAGTTTACAGACAGGGTATTTCGAGTTTGGAGGAATTTAGGGAGAAATTTAGTTCTAAATTTTGGAGTGAAGCTATTCAGGGAAGGGAAAGAGATCGCGTGCTATTTGGCAAATATAGACCTCAGGAAGGTGTATCTATGACGGAGTATTTCTTGGCGCATGTTCTGATCAGCCAGAATATTGAAGGTCTAGCATCGGAGAGAGATACAGACCGCCAGATGTTGAGGCATTTTCCTGAGAAGGTCGGATTAGCTGCATGTATGCAGAATATTGTTACGATTAAGGAATTAGAGCAGCTGTTAGAGAGGTTTGATGCTTTGGAAGGGCAGGGGAGGACTAGGCAAAGTGAAGGCAGAAATTACGGGGATAATGGGAGACAAGGTAATCAGGTAGCGGGAGATAGGAATAATCAGAATTTCAGTCATTCTAGGCAAGGGAATCAGGGTGGTAATTCCGGAAGGGGAAACAGACACTCTAACCAAGGAGGTAATCACCAGGAATATTATGGCAGAAGACCTAATCAAGGGGAATCAGAAAGTAGGGGGCGTACGGATCAAAGACCTCCAGATCAAGTGCAAAGAAATGATAACAGTGAGCAGTCCACGTCAAGTAATTTAAACCGGAATCGGACTTCTTAGTTGGGTCAGATAGGCAGTCCGATACCGAAATTCCTATTCACGTGATGAAACAGGTAAGTTACGAGGTAGACGTGAAAGAGGAATTATTGTATGACCATGTGTTTTGTGTTCAGGGAGATTTTGAGAATAGGGGGCGTGATGAAGGTAAGAAAGCTTTGTCGGATGACTTACTTTGTGCTAGTGGTGATGGTAATAGCGGTGTTGCGATCGATAATCTTGTGGAAGTTTCTGAAATTGAAAGTGAAGTTTTTTGTGAAGTTGATGAAGGTTGTTTAGTAAGTGAAGAGTGTTCACGGAGTATACATCATGAGGATGTTTTTGTTGATTTAAGTGTATGTGAGGAGAGTAAAGTTAGGTCCATTATGTGTGAAAATGGTGACTTTGAGATTAATGAAACTTCTGATAAGAGAGTCGAAAGTAGCAGTGTTGTTGGCGTTAAATTGGTGCAAGTAGTAGCTGATATGGAAGGTGGTGCAGATGACTTGATTGTTGAGTCATTAAGTAGTAATGACAGCAGTTTCAAAGTGTATTATGGTAAGAATTCCAGTAATAGAGTGAGCATGTGTGAGAATGGAAGTGTGCGTGAGATGAAAGAAAGTCTATTCAAGCGAGTGTGTTATGTTTTATTTAAGTCTGAGAGTTGTGTGAATAATTTGAATGACGTGTTGAATGATAGCGATGTGGAATGTGTGAAAAAGTATGTGATCTGTTTGCTTGCATTAATTATGGTTTTGTGGAAGAGTAAACGTAGTGAGATTCCCGCGCATTTCAGAAATAGGGATTTCCTTTTTATGAATGTTCCGAATGAAAGTTTGTATGATTCTTGTGTGACTGGATGGTACGAATCTTTGTGTGTGAGATAGAGTGTATTCTAGAAGTAGTTAGTTTTATTACGGTACGCATTCCTCGCTTATCGATGCCAATGTTAAGTTTATGTATAGTTTTTTCAATTGTATCAGGGTGCGTATACTGTGGACAGTAGAATAGGCAAGTGTGCTTATAGGCTCCTAACCGCTGAAAATAAGGTTCTTGGGACATTTAATATCTATAGCCTTCGCAGATATGAGATAGGATCTGCACTTTGGATGTATATATTATCAATTATGAGTTATGTGTACAGTAGCAAGAAGGGATTGTGTTCAATGGTATATGAAACAATCGGAGTTGTGTGTATATAGCCATATTATTATTATTATTATTATTATTATTATTATTATTATTATTGTTTGGACAAATTGTATTTCGTGTGTGCGAATACAATGCAGTAGACGCAATGTATATATCATTATTACAGTAAATTATGTGTTCAGTTATGCCATTATAAGGTTATGTATGAAGTTCTGTTTTATGGTGAATCATAATATGTGATATCATCGATTCACCAAGGGGGCGTTATGTGATAGTACATATATCACACCCCCGAATTATATGTAGAAGTTATAGATATTATTGTCAGTATTCGATTTATTATTATTATTATTATTTCATTTGTATATTTTGCCATTTATATTGGTAAGCTGGAAGATATCCACATATGTAGGTATGAGTAATTTGTTGTGCACGAGTGGGAAAACATTGCTTTAATAACTCTGGTAATTCGAATGAGTCATATGGCTACCCCAGTGTCTGTTGTGATGTACTTGTGTCGGGAAATTCATGAGTCATGTATATATCCCAGCCTGATGAGATGAGCGTGTTGTTGTACTAGGAAAGTTTGGTGATTCATGTAAAACTCCCGAGTGTTTGTTTATCTCTTGGGAGAAAGGAGAAGTTCAGGGCTTGGTCTTGACTAGAGATCACTCATGATTGGCGGGCATGCACCAATCCAGACGTATCATCTGAGAGGAGGGGGATGTTGATGTCTATAAAGGTTGATCATACGGCGGCAACCAGAGACATTGTAAGGGTGATTGTAAGGGTGATTGTAAAGGAACGAGAAGGAAGATAACTACAACTACAACTGACGCACTGTACGGGAAGGAAGTAGTGCTGATGCACGGTACTGGAGTGACACGGCTGCAATGGACTGGACTTCAAACGTTCGTGGAGAGTAGTCTAGTTATGTTCGTGGAAAGTGGATGATTGTGGAGAGTGCTTGCGCATTAAGTATTGTAGCACTTGTGGCGGCCTAGCATTATATGTTGGTGAAAGCTATCTCAGACTTTCCATAAATTTATATGTTGAGGATCGACAGACGTGTGTATATATCTTTACAACAAGTGTTAAAATATGTGAACACAGTAGTACAAGGTACAGTATCTGTGTGATGTGATAACTGCCGATTATGAGAATCGGTAAGTCGAATTGATATAGAGACAGTGAAGGGTATTTATCTTCATACATGTACATTGTTCATCGGACCATCTACAAATGGTAGCTTAGTTCTCACTTTCGTTTTCCTACGGTTTTCATTATTGTTGTTGTTGTAAATATGGAGTCTTCCAGCAATATTTTATGTGTGTATTATATGTATAATGTTGTATGTTGATGAGGTGCTCATGCACGGAATTTGTTCAGAATATAGTTAGCTATTTTAGAATCAGTGTTATTGATGAACCTAGGTGCAGTTCCTACCTAATTAGTCGTTTTCAGGAGGTTAGGTAAGGCCTGCAGCAGATGTACCAGTACGCAGCATTATGTACACGCCCTGGGATATAAAGTTTATCATGCTCTTATCTAAATTCGAGGGATCCATTCTGGTGAACTCTGGCGCCCATACTACGGACATTTCGGTTAATTATGCGTATTAATTTTATTACGTTTTTGAGAAATTTTATTTATATATTTTTATTTATGATTTTATTTATTATAATCATTAAATTGTTACAGTATTCAGAAGTTTACTTAAATATAATATTGTCCTTCTACACCCGGAACTATAGTTCTGTTAAAAAAGCCACCAGTGGCTAAACATGGAAGACTTGCCTATGTCTTACGTTTGAATGAACCTACCTATCACGAAACTACTGGTGGTTTAGAGTACAGCCGCTCATAGAACGACTGATTGTGAAAGCAAGTAGTAATGCTGCTGAGTTCCGCAGCGAGTCTCCTGTTTCTATGGCAACCACACAGTGCTAGACTGTCCTCGATTGCTTAAATATTTCAACATACTGTTTGTCATGTTTGTCGAGTATAGATCCTAGAGGCGACAAATGATATTCCTATTTGTTGTTCAAGGATACTTATCATTCAAAAATATTTTGGTAGATACAGTATTCTGTAAATATGATTTACGAAATCTTAGTTACGAAGATCTTTGATCACGTATTTCTTATAGAGCATTGTCTTGTACTGGTAATACGAATAAGCTCGTAAAGGGTACTACTCTGAAAGATAGTAGGTCCCGTGAACAACTAAACATCAGTTAAACACTGCTAAACAGCGGAACTCCTCACTAAACGACCATTAATTCTGTTCCTATTACACTCCGGATAGCTGCTGCGGTCGCTGATTCTACGTCGGTCTTCAGTCCACAGAAGTACACGCAAACCCCTCCCCTGCCCCCCCCCCCCCACACACATACACACAGTACAAGGCAGTACACAGTCTTCAGTCCAGCTACTCGCTCGACACTGCGACACAACAACCGCTCCTCGTCCGGACTCCGATAGGACGCTAGCGACAGCCAACACCGCTGTAGCCCTCAGCCCAGCCACCGAACGCCGACACACTTGAGCACACTGAGTCCAACACTGACTCCACCACTGAGTTCCACACTGTCTCTAACACTGGCTAGCCTCCTCTTTATGGCTCGGGTGATGTGTGTGCCGGAATATTCGCGATGTGGCTATAAACGGAACATTCTCGTTGCATCTCCCAGAGACTCACGGGGAAACAAGCCGAAGGCAACAAACAAGGCAAGGCCGGCCCCGCCCTCCAGGCCAGCTGGGAGATCCCCGGACGTACTGAAAGGGGCTACCACGGGGCTGGCATGTAACAATATTGACATTATGATAGAGTACTGTAAGTCCGATTATGAGCCCCTTGGTATTATTACTGAAAGTGAAAACAGAATGTCAATAACTTTAATCATTCCTGAGTTGTTGGAGGTGGACAAGTTAGCTGAATAACCCTGTATAATTAACCATCTGTGTTGCTAGGCGACCAGGCCAGACCAGATAAATTTGTTCGCAATAAATAATGAGGGCTGGGATTTTTTGGTTTCTATAAAAGCAGTAGCCTTTTACAGTAGTATCTCAGATTAGCCTCATATAGGTTTAAAAAATTAGTTAGCCGTTTATAGAAAGCATAACAAATTTGTAATTGAGACGTAGGTTATTGAGAGATTCAACTGTATTTTTTTATTGGTAGTCTTCTCCAGTCCAGTGCCGTATCAAACTAGATTTAAAACTAAATTTGGCATGTCGAATATGTTACTATAAACTCCCCACGTACTAGCAAGAAAAAAAAAGAACTGAATAGGGCACACAGCCTGACACAACAAGTTCAATATACTAAGTTATACACTCACTGGCGACAGACAGGCGACGAGACGTAAAACACTGCCCAATCCCCAAAAGTGAAAATTGGTAGAGGCAAGGTCAATGACCTACTCTACCCCATTCTTTTCATATCGATTCGAAAAAAAAAATAGCAGAGATGATCATATTGCGATGGTCGACGGGCGTCTCTCTGCATGACTAAGTGCCTAATGAGCATGTGCGAGGATCTTTCAAAGTTGTGCCCATCAGCGACGAGATGGAGGAAAAACAGCTCCGCTGGTCCGGTCACGTCAGAAGAAATGAACACCAATACAAAAAGCCGGCCCCATGGTGTAGAGGTAGCGTTCCTGCCTCTCACCCGGAGGCCCCGGGTTCGATTCCTGGCCAGGTCAGGGATTTTTACCTGGACCTTAGGGCTGGTTCGAGGTCCACTCAGCCTACGTGATTAGAATTGAGGAGCTATCTGACGGTGAGATAGCGGCCCCGGTCTCGAAAGCCAAGAATAACGGCCGAGAGGATTCGTCGTGCTCACCACACGACACCTCGTAATCTGCAAGCCTTCGGGCTGAGCAGCGGTCGCTTGGTAGGCCAAGGCCCTTCAAGGGCTGTAGTGCCATGGGGTTTGGTTTTTTATTTAATAGAAAAAGCTCTTGTCATCGAAGAGCCGAAGAGAGGAAGAGAGCGCCATAAGACAACATGGATACGAACTGTTGAGGCTGCCTTAAGAAAAATGAAGTGCCACTAGATCTGGTGCAAGAACGTCGGGCATACTCTCTCTGAGTCAGACGAGCCGATCCTTTTTGCTATTTGCTTTACGTCGCATCGACACAGATAGGTCTTATGGCGACGATGGGGTAGGGAAGGCCTAGGAGTGGGAAGGAAACGGCCGTGGGATTAAATAAGGTACAGCCCCAGCATTTGCCTGGTGTGAAAATGGGAAACCACGGAAAACGATCTTCAGGGCTGCCGACAGTGGGATTCGAACCCACTATCTCCCGGATCCAAGCTCACAGCTGCGCAGAAACCGCACGGCTAACTCGCCCGGTACGAGCCGATCGTGAATGAGCTCGGGAGAGCCCGTTTTATGGGTTTTACGGCCAGAAAAGAAGACACCTTCATTTTTCCGAAGTATCGGATCCCTTCCATTTTTCTCTCTGATTAGTGTTATATAGAGAAGAAGAATATAAGGAAAAATAGGTTAAAACTTAAGAATCCGGACTTTGAATAGCGTTATAGCCGTAGAAGTAAAAGTTGTTAATCGATATTTATTTCATTTATTTATTATTTTGGGCCTACTTAGGGCCACGGGCCTCGTTTTCGACTCTTTACTTGGGTCTTAGATTTCTTCTTGGCCCACAAAGCTTTCACTTTCTGGCTGTGTGTCAGCTTGCTTTCCTCTCTCTTGTCCGGCTCCATAGCTATATGGTTAGCGTGCTGGCCTTTGGTCAGAGGGGTCCCGGGTTCGATTCCCGGTATGGTCGGGAATTTTAACCATAATTGGTTAATTTCGCCGGCTCGAGGGCTGGGTGTATGTGTCGTCTTCATCATCATTTCATCCTCATCACGACGCGCAGGTCGCCTACGGGAGTCAGATCAAAAGACCTGCACCAGGCGAGCCGAACTTGTCCTCGGACACTCCCGGCACTAAAAGCCATACGCCATTTCATTTTCCTCTCTCTTCACCCCGTGTGGCAGAGGGCGGTAGAATAACACCCATGGTATTCTCTGCCTGTCGTAAGAGGTTATTAAAAGGGATCCCAGGGGATCTTAACTTTGGAACGTGGGTTGGCGACCACGGGGCCCATAGCTGAGTCCTGACGTTGCTTCCACTTGTGCCAGGCTCCTCACTTTCATCTATCCTAACAGACCTTCCTTGTTCAGCTCTTGTTCTTTTCCGATCTCGACGGTATTGGAGCATTCGAGGCCTAGGGAGTCCTTCATTTTCACGCCCTTCATGGCCCTTGCCTTTCTTTGGCCGACACTTTCATTTTTCGAAGTGTCAGATCCCTTCCATATTTTCTCTCTGATTAGTGTTGTGCCCAGTTGTGTCTCCTCTTAAAACAATAATCACCACCACCTTCCTCTCTCCTCTTTGGTTTGGTGGTCGCTCTGTCGTTCTTACTGGTGAGGGACATTGGGAAGACACCCAGCATAGTAATCCTTCGGAATTGGGATCGGTCCTATATGTTTTTAGTGGAATTCTTAATTGTTGTAGTAAGGATGTAAAGGAGAAAGCGTATACGTCTCTGCTAAGACCCCAGGTTCAAGTGCATGGGGCCCACACCAGGAGTATTTGATACGTGAACTGGAAAAGATCCGAAAGAAAGCAGCACGATTTGTTCTGGGCGATTTCCGACAAAAAATTTGCGAACTTTGAGCTGGAAAGACTTGGGAGTAAGGAACAATTATTGTTCAGGGTCCTATTTGACTGCGGTAATACATTTGTTCTTGGAGGCTTTCCTCTTCCTGTTGTGCTGAAGATCTTGTTAGCGAGCTGCAGGGGTCCATGTGGGTCAAGTGCCCGTAGAAGGCTAGTCGCCTTTTCCTCATCCACCCCCTGCGGGTGGGGACGCACATGTAGAATACACCCGCGGCATCCCCTGCCTGTCGTAAGAGGCGACTACAAGGGGCCCGAGGGGCTCTCAACTTGGGAGTGTGGATTGGCGACCACGGGGCCCCTACCTGAGTCTTGGCATTGTTTCCACTTACTTGTGCCACGCTCCTCACTTTCGTCTATCCTTTCCGACCTCCCTTGGTCAACTCTTGTTCTTTTCCGACCCCGACGGTATTAGAGCATTCGAGGCGTAGGGAGTCTTTCATTTTCACGCCCTTCGTGGCCCTTGCCTTTCTTCGTCCGTTACTTCATTTTTCGAAGTGACGGATCCCTTCTTTCTTCTTCCTTTCTCTCTCTTTACCCCCTGTGGGTGGGGGACGCAGACGAATAATACACCCAACAACAACAATCATCATCATCATCATCATCATCATCATCATCATCATCTTTTCCTCATGGATGTGATTGTCTTCCATGATATGACCCTGCCTCTCGTGAGAGGCGACTAAAAGGGGCGACCAACGGATGATTGAATTAGAACCACGAAACTACTTTTGATTCGTACCATCGCGCAGGGAACACAATGGGTTGCCTGTACTTGCGATTAGTACCACTATGTTAGGTACGAAATAGGTTTGTGATTAGTAGCAGCAAAGAGTAGGATCTCCTGTGGGTTTCCAGTACCCGTGCGTCGTACCCATGTGAGCAACACCGCGGGTCTGGGCGTTGCCTGTGAGTTGTACCACTATATGAGCGACACCGTGGGTCTGCGTTGCCTGTGATTAGTACCCACTGTGTGAGGAACACCACGGGAATACTGGCACCCGTGACTAGTACACCTAGGTGAGGAACCTCATCGGTTTGCGTTTGCTATGAGTGGCGCCATTGTGTGAGAAACACCATAGGTCTGCGTTACCTGTACGAAGTACAACAAGGTCTGTCTAGGGAGGTCATGTCACGACTGCTACTTATGGAGCCGCCATATTGGGTCTTTAAGCGAGCGTAACCAAAGGCAAGTGTATTCGAATTTAGAGGATTTCGGTACCGTACATTGAAATAAAAACAAACTACCTACTATTTTTCATAAAGAATTTAATTGGGCATCTACTGGTCTGTATATATAACTGTATAACATTTAAATGATATGAATACATTCACAGCTATTTGAATAGGAAGATAATTAACAGAGCCTGAAATTCTTTTTTTTCTTTTTTGAGAAACGAGAATCAACAGAAAAGCTCATGTTCTCTTTTAACTTCCTTACAACTTGGTCTTACTGTGTTGCTTATTAATATCATCTGTCAAATACGTAATCTTATCGACAGAAACATAGAAATCTGTACAGTACCTGTGTCATATTATGATTACCGGTACATGAAATACTGAACTTGAAGTATTGTATTTAAAGTACTAAACGACGGTTGTAATAAATTACCTTCAGCGTTTTAAGAAAGTAATTTCCGATACTGCGTTACTAAAAGGTTACCCCAGTATGTTGATAAACACTGAATGCCTCTTGAGTTGAGTGCATTAAATTATGCATGGTAACTGTTGTTATCCATTCATGTGGTATTTCTTTGGGTTCTAAGGCAAAAATATTCTCCACATATGCAACAAGAGTGATGTTCTTAGCTACGGTACTCTTAACTAGTTTATTGATAACCCATGCAGCTATATAGTACAAAGTGTTGGTGATTGTTTTAAGAGGAAGTACAACTGGACAACCATCCTCTATAAACACTAATCAGAAGAAAACAATTGGAAGGGAACCAACACTTCGAAAAATGAAGGTATCGGCAAAAGAAGGATGAAGGTCACAAAGTGCATGGAAATGTAAAACTTCGTAGGCCTCGAATGCGCTAATGTCGTCGCGGTCGGAAAAGAACAAGTGTTGACCAGGGGAGGTCGGATGGGCTAGAATAGTGAAAGCAATGTCAAGACTCAGCTAAGCGGTTCGTAGTCACAACCAAAATAGATTTCCCCCCGTGGGTGGGGGCAATAGAACACCACCCACGGTATCCCCTGCCTGTCATAAGAGGCGACTGAAAGGGGCGTCAGGCTCTCCTAACCAGGGAGCGTGGGTTGGCGACCACGGGGCTCTTATCTGAGTCCTAATATTCATGCATATAATAATAATAATAATAATAATAATAATAATAATAATAATAATACCCGTGTGGGGATTTACCGGTTACCTCCATCGGGCGCGTCCCATTGGAATTGGGGAAGCTCGTTGGCTCTGCCGCCAGCAGAGTCAGAGGGTAGTAGGGAAATAAAATACCACCGTGAAAAAAAACTGGTCCCTTGCCAGGGTTACGGCGAAGACTGGTAAATGACCAGAAGCCAGAAAACATCTTGAGGCAACCTCTAGGGCTAACAACCCTAGTTGTAAAAGGATGGGTACCCGTCCAAAGCAAAGTCAAGTCAAAAATCATGATGGCACAACATTTCAAGAAACATACCCCAGGGGGTAAATCTTCGAATAAATCCCTCGTCGTGAATGCCACGGCGCACGAGTCTCGTTCGGATTCTGGGGGAGACTCGACATCATGCAAGAGACGAGTGTACCCCGAAGAGTCAAAAACTCAGGCCAAAATCTAAAACCTTTCTGGCAACTTTCAACATAAATTCACTTACACAAACTGGCAAGCTGAAAACCCTCACCAAAGCTCTTCACGAAAATCAGATATCCATAATGGCCCTACAGGAAACAAGGTACCCAGATGAAGAGGTTTTTGAATCCGAAGGCTACCGATTTTTCAAGAGCAAAGCGCAAAGAGATCCTCAATGGAGCTGTGATGCTTGGAACCGCGTTTGCTGTTAGAACCAAGATCCTTAAATCGGTTGCAAATTTCGAACCTGTGAATGACAGATTGTCTATACTCACAATTAAATGCGCGAACAAAACCTACGTCCTAGTTAACGCACATGCACCTACAAACGATAAGAACAAGTCTGATCCAGACGAAGTTGATAATTTCTGGGACCTACTGGATGAAAAATTAAACAAAATCCCCAAACACCATGTCAAGCTTCTTTTGGGTGACTTCAATGCCCAACTAGGTCGTGAACAGAAGTACAAGAAAGTTATAGGAAATTACCCTGCTCACAAAAGAACCAATCCCAACGGCAAAAGACTGGTGTCCATTTGCGAAAATCACAACCTGCAGGTCATGTCGATCCACTTTCGCCATCTACCCAGAAAGCAAATGACTTGGCGTTCTCCCGTCCAAACTCTCGGAGAGTTCCAAATTGATCATGTTGCAATCTCCAGGAGAAACAGCCCTGAGATAATGAATGTCAAGGTAAAGAAAGGCATCAATGTGGCCTCAGATCATTATATGTCTCTTATCAAATTCAAACCAATTCCCGCAAACACAAGGAAGACAACCAAACAGATCACACGCTTCGGCAAAGGGTCGAGGAGTTCCAGGAGAAGGCTAGACCAAATGACTGTGACTTTTTGTTGCTAGTTGCTTTACGTCGCACCGACACAGATAGGTCTTATGGCGACGATGGGACAGGGAAGGGCTAGGAGTGGGTAGGAAGCGGCCGTGGCCTTAATTAAGGTACAGCCCCAGCATTTGCCTGGTGTGAAAATGGGAAACCACGGAAAACCATTTTCAGGGCTGCCGACAGTGGGGTTCGAACCTACTATCTCCCGAATACTGGATACTGGCCGCACTTAAGCGACTGCAGCTATCGAGCTCGGTGACTGTGACTTTAACAACGCCAAAGACGTTACAGAAATCAAGAGAAGCAAAAAGCATGCCTGGTGGAATGGTACCTGCGAATCAGTCCTACAAGAAAGACTCAATGCGTGGAAACAGTACTACTCTACGAAATCAGAAAATGATTGGGAAACCTACAAAACCCAACGTGCCCAAGCAGCTAGGGTGTTCAGAACTGAGAAACGTAAATACGAAAAATCTCTCATTGAAAAGATAGAACAAAACTTTAGGAAGAATGAAAGCAGGGAGTACTACAGAGCCTTCAAACGCAAACTCACTGGCTATAAACCACCATCTCTATGCTTTGAGCGAAAGGACGGCACACTGGCGACGTCAAATGAAGAAAATTGCATCATTCTGGCAGATTACTTCAAGAATTTACTTAATTGCTCAAAACCGCAAAGCGCCATTGAGACCAAGGAACCCTTACTCAGGTACCCAGATTCCAGACCACCCGACAGAGATGAAATCAAGCGCCACATGCCCGTCTCAAAAACAACAAAGCGCCGGGGGAAGACTCAGTAGTAGCAGAACTATGGAAATATGCCCCAGAGGAATCACTTGATATCTTGCAAAAGCAAATAGAAGAAATTTGGAACAAGGAGACCCTGCCCGAAGATTGGAAAATAGCTTTGATCCATCCATTACACAAAAAAGGCAGCATGAAGAACATCAACAACTACAGAGGAATATCTTTGCTACCCGTGACTTACAAAATTCTATCACTTGCCATCCTGGAGCGTTTGGAAGCACAAGTCGAACATCAAATAGGTGAATACCAAGGAGGGTTCAGAAAAGGTCGCTCAACAGCTGAACAGATCCAAAATCTCAAAACGATCATCAGATATTGTACACTAAGGTCCAAGCAGTATGTGTCTGTCTTTGTGGACTTTAAGAAAGCGTACGACTCCATTGACCGAGAAGTCCTGCTAAACATCTTAAATGAATTTGGAGTTGATTTGAAACTGCTGGCATTAATTAGAGCCACCCTGACCGATACAAAATCCAAGGTGAAGTTCCACGGATGTCTCTCGCATTCCTTTGACATGAAAACAGGAGTCCGACAAGGTGATGGACTATCCCCGATACTCTTCAACTGTGTTCTTGAAAAGATCATCAGAACCTGGCGGGTGAGATTGCAGGAAACCAACTACAGTCCATTGAGAATAGGAACCAAATCCAAGGGGATCGCAACAGACTGCTTAGCATTTGCCGATGATATTGCTGTTCTCTCAAACGACATAGAAACCGCTAGAGCTCAAGTTGAAATTTTAAAGGAAATTGCCGAACAAACTGGTTTGCAGATATAGTTTGAGAAAACAGAAGTAATGACTAACATCAAAGAGGCTCCACCAAAACTCCATACAAAATACGGGGACATCACCCGAGTAGACAAATTCAAATACCTGGGTGAGATCATCATGAAAAATGGACTGGACAAAGAAGCACTTCAGGAGCGAGTACGCAAACTGGAAATAGCCTACCAAACATCCCGCACAATCTACAACAAAAAATGCCTTTCCCAAAACACCAAGATACGTCACTATGAAACAGTTCTGAAGCCAGTAGTTCTATATGCAGCCGAAACCCTGTCTCTAAATGCCAACAAAGGACTCCTTGAAGAACTGGAGAAAAGAGAACGCAAATTTGTGAGAGGAATCTTGGGATCAAAATACAGAAGTGGAATCCATCAAAAGAGATCCAACAAGGAAGTCTACAGCAAAATAGGGAAAATTACCGACACAATCAGAAAAAGACGGGCACTATTTTACGGTCATCTGAAAATAATGGACGGAAGAAAGTTAACTAAAGAAATCTTTCACTTTTTTGATTCAAACCCCAAAACGACAATTCCCTGGTTTAGAAATACCAAAGAAGACCTGCAAATGCTACATATCTCAGCTGAAGACGCCCTTAACAGAGATCTCTTCCTCAAGAAAATATTGACGAACGGGTTAAACCGAGACGAGCAACCGAAGAGAAGACACGGTGCCCCTTGGACAGAGGAGCGTAAGCAGGCCCACTCACAAAGAATGAGGGAAATTTGGGCTCTAAAGAACGCCAAGTTCAGTGTCAAATGCAACAAGACTTAACGTGGTCCTTGATGGCCCCAGCGAATTATATAATAATAATAATAATAATAATAATAATAATAATAATAATAATAATAATAATAATAATAATAATAATAATAATAACGGTTAAGAAAATTAAAGCCATTGGTAGACACGATTCCATAAGAAATAGAAATTCAGTCACTATTAAGTTAACCTAGGTTAGGCTATTTTAGGGATTACATTAGGATATTATGTTAGGCTACGGTACATTAAATTACGGTAGTTGGTTAGTGCGAGTGAAGCGAGTGTTGTGATCTTTAAGTATTTGTCCAGCCATATAATGTACTCTAGAGAGCATTTAAGATGAATGAAATATAGTTGTAAATAATAACTACAGTACCCGTACCGTATAAGGCTGCTATTATCAATTGTTGTAATGATGGCCAGCTGGACATACATTGTTGGTTTGAAGTGATAGGCCTATTGTTTGTTGTGATTATAATTGGTAACTGAACAGGAACAAGCATTTCAAATATCTGCGAAACATTTCTACGTTGCATGTAGGGTTAGAAAGTTACTGTCTGTAGTTTACATGAAAAGGAATGGAATGAAATGGCGTTTGACTTTTAGTGCCAGGAGCGTCTGATGACAAGTTCGGCTCGCCAGGTGCAGGTCTTTGATCTGACCCCCGTAGGCGACAAGCGCGTCGTGATGAGGATGAAATGAAAATGAAGACGACACATACACCCAGCCCACGTGCCAGCGAAATTGACCAATTATGGTTAAAAATCCTGAACCTGCCGGGAATCGAACCTGGGACCCCCATGACCAAAGACCAGCACACTAACCATTTAGCCATGTAGCCGGACACATGAAAAGGAAATTTTCATAAATATCAATACTACTATTACACATTTCCTGTTACTTTTCTTGCTTGTTTTGAAAGACAATTCTCTTTCTTTGGGAGGTTTCCTGTTATATGTCAAAGACTTAGGTGGATTAGGGACGTTGAAAATTGTTGGGATGGAATTCCACTAGAGTAGTTTCCGTCCATCTGCCCTCTTTAGTTCAACCTGCGATTATTCAAAATGATGCTAGAAGAAAATACATAATAAGACCAATAAATATAAAACATCGTTCATATAAACATACTGTTATTCAGGAATAATACGAATGTATAACTTCACTAACCTCGCTCAAAAAGCAATTATCTGTAGATTGCCATTTGTCACGCCTACAATTTTGTGCCCACTGAGCTCTCCTTTGCTTATCGGTCGGGAAGCGAAACACTAATTCCGTCAGTTGTCTTATTTTGACAATTTGGTGCGGCGCAGTATCCCATTTTCCTTCAAAATACAAGTAATAACTCACATCATTACATCGGGCACGACCACATAACGATATTTGAGACCCAATATGGCCGCCACCGCAAAGGATTGTGGTAGCGTGACCAGACCTCCCTAGACAGACCTTGAAGTACAATACTTGTGAGTAGTACCATCTTGTGTGGAACACCGTGAGTCTTCGCTACTTTTGATTAGTACCCCAACATGACAAATACCATGGTTCTACTCTATTCGCGACATGTACCATTCTGAGGGGCCTTAGACCTGGATTTTGGACACCTTTAGACATCAAGCATCCTCGATTCAGGATTGTGCTTTGTAAGTGGTCCCTTGGTCAGTAATACTATTATTTATGACCTTTTTTAGAGTCTGATCCACTGTTTTTTGTTTGTTTGTTTTTGTTGTTTTTTGGGTTCATGTCCATCCATTCATTCTTCATGACAATTTTTTTTATTTCGGTGAGTGGATGATTTTTAATTTTTTGTTGTCATTTCATTTCGTACCATTAGGGGCGGATGACCTCGATGTTAGGCCCCTTTAAACAACAAACATCATCATCATCATCATCATCATCATCATCTTTTCCTCATGGATGTGAATGTCTTCCATGATATGACCATAGAACTTATTGTTGTGCCTGATCCAAGTGCCATACTCTTCTCTTTCGGGTCCTAATATACTCGTTAAGATTTATTTATTTATTTATTTATTTATTTATTTATTTATTTATTTATTTATTTACGTGGCAATTGCCCGCTACGATTTCATGATTTGTCTCTGATTGTGGTTATTATAATCAGCCACTTGGATATAAAATTGTATTGATTTGACTATCTGTCCTGTCTTAAATTTCATCTTAGTCAAATGTGCCGGGTGACGTCACGAAATCCCAGCGGCACAGTCCCTCACCTGCATAAACAAACACGAAGCAAGGAGTATGCATTCTGCGCTGAGTGTGGCATGTTACAGTACACGGAATACGGCGACGTTTGCGAGATTGCCACACCGAAGGTCGCAGCTCTTATCCCTCGCCAGCACGTGTCAAAAATCACGTGTCCCCTTTCTACTTTAATCACTTTTGGAATCCAGACTGTACAGCGGAACCTATTATCTCTTTCGTAACCACAATATTAAGCAATAAGATGTATCAGGAAGCGTCACAAAGAGCATCTGATTTCAATTGCATCGAAGGATTTAGAGTACGTTCAGTTCACCTCTTGATCCCAATCGGACACTTGGATAATCACTTCGGGACTGAAAGCTCTTGACTTCTTTCAGAAACATTTACCGTATTTTATCGCATAAGCTCCCCCCTCACACATTTCCCTCCCCTAGGATTTTTCATCATTAAAAATGATTTTATCAATATCGCGCACAATTCCCTCTCCTGGTTTGTTCTGTCTGGAGTGGCCTTCAAATGACTTGATAATGGACAACAATGAACACAGCGGTACTTGACATAAAAATGTTTCCATTGCCACAACATACCGTAAATTTGAACAGTGAAGTTGCAGACGTGTTTCTAGGTCAGTTGTTACAAGTCGTTACCTTTAGATGTCAGCGTCAACAAACCTTTCAAATAACATCTTCGACGCCTGTATTCAGAATGGATGGCGGCGGGATCTCATCAGCTGACTCTAGGAGGCAAGATAATGAAGTCATCAATACCGACGATGTGCGAGTGGATAATCCGGGCGTGGGAGAACATTAGTGTAGATATTGTTAAGAAGAGTTTAAAAAAACCGGAATTGCTTGTGCCATTGACAGTTCCGAAGACGACATGTTGTGGAATAGTGAAAATTAAGAAGATGATGTGTTATCTGAGCCTGAAAATAGTGATGATAGTGACGAAAGTGAGGCCGCAGTATAGTGGGAGAAAAGAAACAATGAAACAATGCATTGCTGCTCTTCATTGTAGCCTAATGAAACTGTGGTATTCTTTTGTGTTAATTGAAAATAAATACCGGTAGGTACCACTTTTTTTCACATTCTGGTATTACCGTAAATATAACTTTTACCTAATACATCGTTTCCCTTCCTTTCTGAATGCCTAGAAGCACCACTCGCATAATTCCCTCCGTAGTGTTCTCAAGAAAAATTTTCGAGAAAAGAAAGGGGGGAATTACGCGATAAAATACGGTAAGTTTGTAACAAGGAGTTGCAGGTTGGGATGATGAAATGGAGTCAACCCCTTTGCTATGGTGATCTTTTTAAAAATGGAAATTAATATAAAAATCTCGCCAAATTTACAAAAACTATATGATAATCTGTACAAGGGAAAATAACAAAGACCGGGAGGAAGAAGCACGTTATCATCGGATTTTTTTCCTAGTGTCTTAACGTCGTACTTACGGTAAACGGGATGAAACATCAGGTTGTAAGTTTTACCAAGCGGAAACGTTGTCTCAGTTTTAATTACTGTTTTGATGGGGTGAAAATACCTCATGGTACTGTATTGTAAGTACCTAGGTGTCAATATAAGGAAAGATCTTCAATGGGTTAATCACATTAACCAAACACACACCATGGCGCAACAGCCCCGAAGGGCCTTGGCCTATCAAGCGACCGCTGCTCAGCCCTAAGGTCTGCAGATTATGAGGTGTCGTGTGGTCAGCACGACGAATCCTCTCGGCAGTTATTCTTGGGTTTCTAGACTGGAACCGCCATCTCGCAGTCAGATAACTCCTCAATTGTAATCACGTAGGCTGAGTGGACCTCGAACCAGCCTTCAGGTCCAGGTAAAAATCCCTGACCGGGCAGGGAATTGAACCCGGGGCATCCGGTTAAGAGGCAGGCACGCTACCCCTACACCGCGGGGCCGGCTAATCACATTAACGAGATCGTAAATGAAGGTTACAGATCTCTTCATATACAAGTACTCTCCTTGTTGTTCAGGGGGTGCAGTAAGGACGTAAAGGAAAGAGCGTACAGGTCTCTGCTAAGACCCCAGTTAGAGCATGGTTCCAGAGTTATGGGACCCCACACCAGGATTACTTGATACATGAACTGGAAAAGATCCATAAGAAAACAGCTTTATATGTTCTGAGTGATTTCCAACAAAAGAGTGGTGTAACGAAAATGTTGTGAACTTTGGGGCTAGAAAGATTTGGGAGTAGGGAGGTATGTTTCGAGTTGTCAGTGGAGAAATGGCGTGGAATAACATTAGTAGACAAATAACCTTGAGTGGATCTTTCAAAGGTAGAAAAGATCATATTATTATGAAGATAAAATTAGAATTCAAAGAGACAAATTAGGGCAAATATTAATGTATAGAGAAAGGAATTGTCCGCCTCTGTGGTGTAGTGGTTAGTGTGGTTAGTTGCCACCCCCGGAGGTCCGGGTTTGATTCCCGGCTCTGCCACGAAATTTGAAAAGTGGTACGAGGGCTAGAACGGGGTCCACTCAGCCTCGGGAGGTCAACTGAGTAGAGTTGGGTTCGATTCCCACCTCAGCCATCCTGGAAGTGGTTTTCCGTAGTTTCCCACTTCTCCTCCAGGAAAATGCCGGGATGGTATGTAACTTAAGGCCATGGCCGCTTCCTGCCCTCTTCCTTGTCTATCCCTTCCTATCTTCCCATCCCCCCGCAAGGCCCCTGGGCGAGGTACTGGTCATCCTCCCCAGTTGTATCCCCGACCCAATGTCTCACGCTCCAGGACACTGCCCTTGAGGCGGTAGAGGTGGGATCCCTCGCTGAGTCAGAGGGAAAATCCAACCCTGGAGGGTAAGCGGATTAAGAAAGAAAGAAAGAAAGAAAGAAAGAGAGAAAGAGAAAGGAATTAGGGACTAGATCAAGGGAAATGTTCGTACATTTCCAAGTTCTTTGAAACCATTTAAGAAAAGACAAGATAAATTATTGATTGGGAATCCACCACCTGGATGAGAGCCCTAAATGCAGATCCCCCTGTGGGTGGGGGCAGAAGAATAACACCCACGGTATTTCCTCTGCCTGTCGTAAGAGGTGACTAAAAGGGGCCCCAGGGGCTCTGAACTTTAGAGCGTGGGTTGGCGACCACGATGCCCTTAGCTGAGTCCTGGCTTTGCTTGCACTTATTTGTGCCAGGCTCCTCACTTTCATCTATCCTATCCGACCTCCCTTGGTCAACTCTTGTTCTTGTCTGACCCCGACGCTATTAGGTTTGCGAGGGCTAGGGAGTCTTTCATTTTCACGCCCTTCGTGGCCCTTGTCTTCCTTTGACCGATATCATTTTTCGAAGTGTCGGATCCCTTCCATTTTTCCCTCTGATTAGTGTTATATAGAGGATGGTTGCCTAGTTGTACTTCCTCTTAAAACAATAATCACCACCACCACCTAAATGCAGATCAGTAGTGATTGATTATATTGAAAGCTAGTTGCAAAGGATGGTTGCCGAGTTGTACTTTCTCTTTGAATTGGAATAAAATGACCCCACGAATGATACTTCAGATCTGGAGATGTGAAATATCTATACGAGACTGTCGACAACCAGACGCACTGAGATTCGCACTGGCCCAGCATGACCAATAGCAATTCATTTATAGTCCTCTTCCTGGAACAAGCTTCTACCGTTTCGATCGACTTACTGTCTTTGAAATGCAAGCTGAATAGATTTATGTAACCTCTGCCCGCAACCACTAGTAAACTATCAATATCATCATCCTCACTAGCGGGGCTGTTTACTTCCATAAGCCTCAACTACACATATAAGTACAATTGTAATTTTGTCTCTACACTGTCCGATTACGTACGCAGAAGTCGAAAGTTGGTTCAGTTCAGTTTTAATAATAATAATAATAATAATAATAATAATAATAATAATAATAATAATAATAATAATAATAATCCCACTGGGGGGACAAAATAGTACAAAGGACTAACTCCTTCAAATACCTAGGAGAATGGATAACCCCAAACATGAATGAAGATCAGGCCATAAAGAGCAGATGCATCAAACTGGAAAGCGCGTACCACCTATATAAGAATATGTACAAATCCAAATCCCTCTCCCTTAACCTCAAAATCAGGCATTACACTACTGTAGTGAGACCGTCAGTACTATATGCCTCAGAATGCCTAAACATGGTAAGAAAAGGGCAACTTAGAAAACTGGAGCTGAAGGAAAGGAAGATCTTGAGAAAAATCATGGGCCCTATTAAAGAAGAAGGCAAGTACAGAATCAGGCACAACAACGAACTGTACCAACAATTGGAGAGCATTACAGCATCTATGAGGAAGAGGAGATTGAACTTCTATGGTCATGTCATGAGAATGGACAATCAGAGGCTCACCTCCAGAATCTTCCACATCATCTCTAAAGGGAAAGCGACTAATGCCAAGTGGGCAAGACTCGTCAGAAAATATCTTCAAGAATTGGGCATTGCTCCCAGTGAAATTTATGACAGGAATAGGTACAGAACGTTGATCAAAACATCAAACTCTCTCTCCACTCATTAACAGAAAAAAACAGTACGTCCGGGAGGAGGTGTGAAATGGACTCAGGAGCGAAAAGACATTCACAGTGCAAGAATGAAGGAGTACTGGTCAAAGAAGAAAGCTGCTAGAGATAAGAACCACGTGGTCCATAGCAGGCCCAAACGGAACTAAAATAATAATAATAATAATAATAATAATGATGATGATGATGATGATGATGATGATGATGATATTGGCATGTGACCCCCAGCATCCCATAACGGGAAGAATACATACATACATACATACATACATACATACATACTCATTGCACCTATTTTCAAGATCCAAGATGTTAGACTGCAAGCTTCTAGCACAGTCTGCTATTAAGACCAAGTCGTCGGCATAGGCCAAACTGCTTACTACGTTTCCACCAAACTGAATTTGTCCCTGCCACTTCATACATTTCAGTAGGTGATCCATGTACAGTAAATTATGAATAACAAAAGTGTACAAGCTTGTCATCTCTTTAAATACCTTGAATCAGAAACTTATTCTCGTACTATCAATTCTCACTGAGGCCCAATTGTCAGGATAAATACCTTTGATTTATTTTAATAATCTACCCTTAATCCTGCAGTTCTCCTATACGTCTAACATCATTCCCCTGGATACTCTGCCATGTGCCTTACTTAGATCTACGAAACATTAACATAACTGTCTATTCCTCTCGTAGCATTTTTCAATTACCTGGCGTATACTGAAAATCTGATCCTGACAGCCCCTCTGTAGTCTGAAAACACATCTCCATCACGGAGTCAATCCCGCTGACCTGAGAAACGGCGTTACCATCTAGGAAGCCCACCATCCCCTTCAGGAATGAAGTGGAAACTTGTGTAGAACCTAGTAGTAGTAGTAGTAGTAGTAGTAGTATCATCTTCCACAATACTCCCAAGTCTCCTAGCCAGAGAGAAGGTGTTTCTCCTTAAAGTGGCCCTCTCCACCCCCTCAGCGTGGGGAATGAAAACTTTCAATAGGATAGGATAGGGTGGAATACTAAACGTAAGCTTTTACCAATAAATTGTGAGAGAAGACAGTTTTACACATCGTACTCACACGGTGTTCAAGATATTAGTAATAAGACGCCATACAGCACTGTCGACCTCAGTGACACGGTCGGTTAGTCCTTGACCATCTGTTCCCAAGATAGCGGATGCTATGACTACTGTGGTAGGTTGCATCTGACATTGCTTATATTCGGCATCCCCGTTTAATTTGCATCTTATAGGACACTTGTCAGATACTGCGGCATCTGTAAAGACCTCTGCTATTTGTCATGAAATAATCATACTTTATCACCTATCATCATCATAATCATCACAGAACGCTGCTTTTTGTTGATGTTGTCGTCGTCTGTCAATCTCGCCAGGGTTTCCAACAACTGGTGCAACGCTGGAAAAAGGAATTGGTGAGAGAATGAGCTGCGATTTAATGTAAGTAAATCACCCGTTCTCTTCTCCCCATTTACAATTCCTTTTACCCACCTTAAGCATATTTCACTCCTGTCAGAAACACGTCCATATGATGATGATGCTTGTTGTTTTTTTTAAGGGGCCTTACATCGAAGGTCATCGGCCCCTAGGTAGAAACACGTCCAATCTCCTGGTCAGAGAGAGGGCATTGCCTTCTGAGTAGCCCGTCTTCCCCTTCATGGCAGTAAAGAGAACTAGTCAGATACTAAATCCACCTCCAGGCCAGTTCTGTTAAAGGTGTTGTCAGTGAGAGTTTCATAACGATTGCATTTCATTTCACTAGCTGTGTGAAAGTAATGACCTATGAAGCATTATGCTTAGATGCATGATTTTTTCGCATTAGTTTATGTTCCTCTTCTACTTCTTCTTTTTCTTCTTCCTCTTCTACTTATTTATCTGTTTACCCTCCAGGGTCTGTTTTTCCCTCGGAGTAAGCGAGGGATCCCACCTCTACCACCTAATGGGCAGTGTCCTGGAGCTTCAAACTCTGGGTCGGGGGATACAACTGGGGAGGATGACCAGTACCTCGCCCAGGCGGCCTCACCTGCTATGCTGAACAGGGGCCTTTGGGGGGGGGGTTAAGATTAGAAGGGATAGACAAGGAAGAGGGAAGGAAGAGGACGTGGCCTTAACTTAGGTACCATTCCGGCATTTGCCTGGAGGTGAAGTGGGAAACCACGGAAGACCACTTCCAGGATAGCTGAGGTGGGAATCGAACCTACCCCTACTCAGTTGACCTTCCGAGGCTGAGTGGACACCGTTCCAGCCCTCGTACCACTTTTCAAATTTCGTGGCAGAGCCGGGAATCGAACTCGGGCCTCCGAGGTTGGCATCTAATCACACTAACCACTACACCGCAAAGGCGGACTTAATTTATGTTCGATTTCGCGTTATTTCGCAAAATACGGTTGACCCCATCGCTTTAATTTCGCTTTAATTCTCTCCTAAAGTTATTCATAAAAAGTTGCTTGTGATACCAGCCACACAAATGGTACTGTACGTACAGTCCGTACACAAGTTTGTCTCGTAAACCGACGGCTTTTGGAGACGTCGAACTAACTGAAATGTGTCCTTCAAAAGTTATATTACGTGTCAGTAATGAGATGGCGGGAGTGTTCAAGGACATGTTCGGCTCGCCAGATGCAGGTCTTTTGATTTAACGCTCGTAGGCAACCTGCGCGTCGTGATGAGGATGAAATGATGAAGAAGAAGACACATATACCCAGCCCCCGTGCCAGCGGAATGAACCAATGGTGGTTATTAATACCCGCCCCTGCCGGTAATCCTGTGACCAAAGGGCAGCACGCTAACCATTTAATCAACGAGTCGAACACGTGTCGATAAATCTACCGACACGAGGTTGGCGCATTTGAGTACTTTCAAATACCACCGGACTGAACCGTAGTCGAACCCGTCAACTTGAGCTCAGAAGGCCAGCACTCTACCGCCTAAACTATTCACCCCGTCAACATCACTATTATTATTATTATTATTATTATTATTATTATTATTATTATTATTATTATTATTATTATTATTATTATTATTATTATTATACCGCTTTTCCCACACTGCCAACGGCCGTAGCCGTGTTGAAACACCGGATCCCGTGAGATCTCCTAAGTTAAGCAACATTGGGCGTGGTCAGGAGTTGGATGGGTTGCCACGCGCTGTTGGTTGGGGTAAGGGAATGGAGGAGCGGAAAGGAACTGGCCACCCTACCGCACGTAAACTCCGGCTCAGGAACACCTCTGCGGAGGTTCGGAGCTGCCTTCGGGCAGAATAACCCTTACCTTACCTTTCCCACACTTGTGGACTCGTTGATGCGAACTTGTCACACACATATGTATGTATGTATGTATGTATGTATGTATGTATGTATGTATGTATGTATGTATGTATGTATGTGATTTGGTCCTGTTTTACGGCCGGATGCCCTTCCTGACGCCAACCTTATGTAGAGGTAAGTAATCACTATTAGGTGTTCCTGTGGTGGTTGGTAGTGTGATGTGTTGTCTGAATATGAAGAGGAAAGTGTTGGGACAAACAAACATACCCAGTCCCCGAGCCAGAAGCATTTAGACGCGATTAAAATCCTCGAGCCAGCCGGGAATCGAATCCGGGACCCTCTGGATCGAAAGCCTCAACGCTGACCATTCGGCCATGGAGTCGGACATTATTATTATTAGTAGTAGTAGTAGTAGTTCACAAAATACACGTATTGTAGGCAGTAGTGGAAGAACCTTTCGGATAATTTGGGAGGTGAAGCTCCTCAGCGTGTTAGCCCAGTGACACGTCAAATTTTTCTCCGCTCTTCCTTTAGCTCTAGTCTTCATAGAATAGGACGCAGGTACGGTCTGAACACTGACTCTTTGGACTGGTAAGGTTTCCGTATTCTAGGGCTATTTTTAGCACATTCGCTGCTATGCCTAAGCTTAATCCTGTAAGCAGCTTATATAGTCGGTCTTACGTGTTATGGCACTGCATGCAATATGTTGTCACATTGAGTTGTAAAAATCAATAAAATATTCCTTGCAGTCTACGAGTTTTTCAAAGAGTTGGCTATCCAGTACATATTGTGTAGTTGGTAGGTTCGAATGCTATCGGCAGCAGCCCTTACATGTACCACCCGGCAAACTGCGACTATCATCAAATGACCTGGACAATAATTAGCTGTACGCTAATTAAGATCAATTCCGATACCATCAGAGTCCTAATCTTTTCATATCCCTCCGTCGCTGAAAACTTTAAGAGAGATGTTAAACAACTAGAAGAAAAAGTGTCTTTTGTCGTGAGAACCTGTATAAAATCAATCTACATAATCATGTCGTATGGCTTCCAGAGAGGTCAAGTGCAGGTCTTTCGCCTATAGGCGGTCTGCATGTCTGAGAGGTACTAGAAGGTACTGAAATTGGTGAAAAGTGCGAAAGAAGAATATGATATGCATATAGATGGTACTAAATTTGGTAGAACGGAGAGGGGAAGGATACAGCAAGCACTTAGAAGACACGAAATGTGGTGAAATATAGATAGGAAGAATGCTGCAGAGAACGAACATTGGTAAAACGTGGATGGAAGGCATAGAAAGACTTGTAGGCCTATAGGTATGAGAGGAAGTCATGAAATGAACGCTGATAGAATGACCCATAGTACAATTCATGCCCATTTCTGTTCTCAGTTGTCTTCTGAAGATTGTGTTCCTAAGATTTAATTGCTCTCTGGCAGAACTGGTAATGCAATTTCACAATAGAGGTGTAATTTATAAATGAAGGAACTAGACGTGCTGTTATGGTAACATCTAGAGAAAGATTCCGGTTACGGGATAGCATAGTTCATAGCCGCCAGAGTAACTGTGGCTGACAACCGAAGATGCCTGAATCCTAGTAGAAACTATGATCACAACCCAAATGTTAGTTCCAACATTGTGCTGTAATCAAAGAATACTCTATGGCTAAATGGTTAGCGTACTGGCCGTTGGTCAGAGGGGCCCGGGTTCGATTCCCGGCAGGGTCGGGAATTTTAACCATCATCGGTTAATTTCACTGGCACTGGAGCTGCATGTATGTATTGTTCTCATCATCATTCCATCCTCATCACGACGCGCAGGTCGCCTACGCGAGTCAAATCAAAAGACCTGCGCCTGGCGAGCCGAACATGTCTTCGGACACTCCCGGTACTAAAAGCCATACGCCATTTTATTTACTACCACATACATCGTCTACTCGAATGCAAACTTTCAGCGGGCCGATGACCTTCGATGTTAGGCCCCTTAAAACAACAAGCATCATCATCATCAGCAAACTTTCAGCACTGTGACCCTGATATCCGGCTGCAGTGAACATACTGCGACAAAGAGATCTTCGTTACTTCACCTCAAGTGAGTTCTTGTTGTTGTTTCTCATTCATTAGTATGGCTAGTTACCTTGTTATATCATGGTAATATATTTCTACTTAACCCTTAACTACTGACGTGCATTTTCTGTGGCCCTGACATGCGCTCCCATGGCCCACGCTCAAGCATCATTTAATAATAAGTATATTTTAAAGTGTAAAACAGTGTATTACATTTGTTTTCTTAAATATTGAACAAACCGTAAACAATTGAAAAATTAAAACATGCACTATTTTAAGAGTATGAAGACACCAAATTTTCATGTATACAGACAGTGCTTATTTTTGAAAATAGATAATGTAAAGTAGGCCCTACTACCTAAATAAAACAAGCAGTACATCATAAAATAAACTCTGAGAAATTCAGAAATGGATTAATTTTGCCGTTCCTCACATAAACTATTCCTTCTTGTAAATTACAGTAACTTTACACATACTTATTGGAGTACTCCAGACATACAGCTTTTTCACAATTGTCTCACAGATCACTTCTTCTCTCTCTCCCTCTCTCTCTCTCTCTCTCTCTCTCTCTCTCTCTCTCTTATTTTGGATGACAATCATGAAAGTTTTCTAATCTGTCCTGAGTGGAATTTTCCTGTAGCATAATTATTTTGACGGTTGTTCTTATGGATTCTCGCATCAGTAGCGTGTTCAGCGAAGTTCCTCATAGGCCTACTCATTACATGAACCTTGGTCATAATCCACATGATCCACCACGACTCTGGCTAGTTTTCAGCACTTAAAGTATCAGGTTTTAAATGGCGCTTAGGAAAAGGTACAGTTTTTCTACAACTATATAATGATAAATCATAACAATTTCCTGACAAAATTAAAGGTAATCAATGGAATATTTAAAAGTAACACAGCGGATAGTTGCCAGTACTAACTGTACCGGAGCAGAAAATTAATTGCTCATTGCGGGGATTGAACCACGAGTGCTGGGCCTACGACACCGCTCTTTTGTCATCCCTTCTCTTTCACACTCACGTTAATTAGTTCTGGAAAGTTTTGCTTGTCCGTTTCATGTTGTCCTTGATGTAATTGTCTGTGAGGCTAAATTGAGCGTTACACGAAAAACACTTTCCTTATAGGATAAATTATAAATGTGAGTACTAAGGAAGCATGATGGAAAATGCCGTTCTTAATCGAAAACAACTCTTTGACGCATTATGCATTTCATCGTCAACATTAAGAACAATAATAAGGATCGTGATTTAATCGCTAGAGAAGCTACGCGGATTCAGTCACGTAGCTGTCAGCTTGCATTCGGGAAAATACAGTGGGTTCGAACCCCATTGTCGGCTGCCTTGAAGGTGGTTTATCGTAGTTTCCCATTTTCATACCCAGCAAAGCTTTACCTTAAGTCCACGGTCCTCCACTTCCCATTCCTAGCCCCCTCCTATTCCATGGTCACAGTAAAGCCTGCCTGTGTTGGTGTGACGTAAAACAAATAAAAGGGAAAACTAAAACTGCAACTGTTATACTGTACATAAAGTTGGTTGAATGTGCGGTGCCGGTATAGGTCAACACGTGACCGGCCGGGGTTGTACTGCAGTGCATATACGTAGAAACTGCATGTTCGGCCTCGTATTAGTGGCCTTGTCCTTACGTAAGATGTGCAAAGAAAAAAAGGCAACAGTAAGAGGCCCATACAGTTTGTCAGAGAGGAGGCAAGTTTGAAGTCTCATCACTTTTAGTCTTTTAAGGCATATATATATATATAAACGATATGAGTAAAGAAGTGGAATCAAAGGTAAGGCTTTTTGCGAATGATATTATTCTGTATAGAGTAATAAATACCTTACAAGATTGTGAGCAACTGCAACGTGACCTCGATAACGTTGTCAGATGGACAGCACGCAATGGTATGTTGATAAACGGGGTTAAAAGTCAGGTTGTGAGTTTCACAAATAGGAAAAGTCCTCTCAGTTATCATTACTGCGTTGATGGGGTGAAAGTTCCTTTTGGGGATCATTGTAAGTATCTAGGTGTTAATATAAGGAAATATCTTCATTGGGGTAATCACATAAATGGGATTGTAAATAAAGGGTACCCCGGCCCCGTGGTGTAGGGGTAGCGTGCCTGCCTCTTACCGGGAGGCCCCGGGTTCGATTCCCGGCCAGGTCAGGGATTTTAAACTGGACCTGAGGGCTGGTTCGAGGCCCACTCAGCCTACGTGATTAGAATTGAGGAGCTATCTGACGGTGAGATAGCGGCCCTGGTCTAGAAAGCCAAGAATAACGGCCGAGAGGATTCGTCGTGCTGACTACACGGCACCTCGTAATCTGCAGGCCTTCGGGCTGAGCAGCGGTCGCTTGGTAGACCTAGGCCCTTCAAGGGCTGTAGTGCCATGGGGTTTGGTTTAAATACAGGATAGAGATCTCTGCACATGGTTACGAGGGTGTTGAGGGGTTGCAGTAAGGATGTAAAGGAGAGGGCATATAAGTCTCTGGTAAGACCCCAACTAGAGTATGGTTCCTGTGTATGGGTCCCGCACCAGGATTACCTGATTCAAGAACTGGAAAAAGTCCAGAAAAAAAGCAGCTCGATTTGTTTTGCGTGATTTCCGACAAAATAGTAGCGTTACAAAAATGTTGCAAAGTTTGAGTTGGGAAGAATTGGGAGAAAGAAGAGGAGCTGCTCGACTAAGTGGTATGTTGATATACATGTTGATTGGTATTATAAGTGGTATGCTCCGAGCTGTCAGTGGAGAGATGGCGTAAAGTAAGTCTAAAGCTACAAAATAGTTCGTAAAAATCGATCAAGTAGTTGTCGGCTTGAATTTGGGAGAGAGTGGGTTCGAGCCTCACTGTCGGCAGCTCTGGAGGCGGTTTTCCGAGGGTCTGTTTTGCACACCAGGCAAAAGCTGGGAACTGCACCTTAATCAAGGCCACGGCCACTTCCTTCCCACTGCTAGCATTTTCCTATCCCATCGTCGTCATAAGACCTGTCTGTGTTGGCGCGAAGTAACACAAATTGTAAAACAAAAGTCCATAGTTCTAGCCTTCAGTCAAGCAACTCAATGTTGAAAACATCCTAGGAATATGGGCTACGAATTTTAGATAAACAAAATAAAATAAAGTATGAGAATATATTCTTTATTTATTCCTAAAAATTACAATCCCTTTCTTAAAGATCGTTGATTAGATTAGCAGTTTGACTTTTTCTACCACTACGAGAGCTAATTTGAGTCGGTGCAGAGTTTCACTTAAGTCTTATAACTTAAATTACACACAGTTTTCGGGTTCGCTTAGCTGATTTGTGACCATCTGAATGGCAGCTTGAATCGTGTACATCTATAGCGCGACTTGTAAATACATTTTACTTTTATTATTTGAAAGGATAAAAGCATCAAAAGTCGCCTTAGGGTATTGAACCATGTGACACATTACAGAAAGAATTATGTAAATAAGTTAATTTGTCAAGGATTTGAATAAAAAAGAAAACTTGTAAGGAAGGCTGTTTTTCCAGAACTGCATTTAGGCCGATTTTCGAAATTTGCTAAGAAATGTTTTCAACAGGAAAATAGTTCATAAAATATCATTCATCGTCACTATAGAGACATCTAAAAATATTCACTAATTCATTTCACACATAATTAACAGGTAATGAAAATCTTTAATGTAAACGTTAAAAAAGTATCGAGGCACGTTTTCTGATCTATTTATAACGAATGCTGCGCAACTTCACGGGTCCTCTATTCTTTAAATTTCGTTAAATTCTGTATATTCTCCTTCGAAGTACAGGTCAGATTACCTGTGGATGCTGGTTCTCTCCCCGGGGATTAAAGAGTGCTTGATGATGATTACTAACTAGATACTCGTCCATTGTTTGACTGCATTGAACTTATTCATTATAATTATTTGTTGCGTTCAGAAAACCCCTTAAAATACAGAAGACATCGCATTTAAATATGTAAATGTCGTTACGTGAGTGTCACGTGAAGAGTGACCCTCTTCTGTTGTCCTGTCACGAGGATCGACCGTTGATAAACAGAGCTGCACATACATTATAAGACGGATGCTGTGAAAGTGACGTTCCTCAGCAGCTGGCATCCTGTAGGTCAGCTCTCCCGCAGTATATATATTAAACGGATGGCAATTTCCATACTGTTACTGTATACATACTCGTTGGCTGAATGGTCAGCGTACTGGCCTTCGCTTCAGAGGGTCCCGGGTTCGATTCCCGGCCGGGTCGGGGATTTTAACCTTCATTGGTTCATTCCACTGGCCCGGGGGCTGGGTGTTTGTGCTGTCCCCAACATCCCTGCAACTCACACACCACACATAACACTATCCTCCACCACAATAACACGCAGTTACCTACACATGGCAGATGCCGCCCACCCTCATCGGAGGGTCTGCCTTACAAGGGCTGCACTTGGCTAGAAATAGCCACACGAAAGTAAGTAACTGTATACATATCCATTGGATGGAATAATTTTCACATATCCTGAGAGTGGAGAATTAGGCATTAGTTTTCGTATATATTGGTATGGTATGTTTCATGTTGATGTGGTTCCCTAACTGACCAGTTTCCGATCTCCAGACGGTTTTGTGTAGAACACTGTTCCCAGGCCCGGCGGTCGACATTTCTTTCTATTTCGTAACAGCGACATCTTATCGTTTCCTGTAAGTATACTTCAGTTCTGTTACTAGTGTTATCCGGGAAGGGAGAAACGTGTAGGCCTACACGAAATTACAATGGAAAACCATCTTCAGAACTTCTGCAAGTGGGATTCGAACCCACCATTTCCCCCAACAAAAGCTCCCAGCTACATGACCTGAACCACGAAGCCGAACAGCTCTATCGTAAAATTAGTTAGTGGAACGTAAACTCGAAAACTTATTTGTTCTTCGGTTCATCAAATTGCCGAGGATAGAAAATAAATTTGGAAATGACTGTCGAAGATGGGGGAGAGGCATTCGTCTCTTTCATATTGAATTAGCCGTGAAACCACTGCACGATACCTTAAATACACTCTGTCGGCGATTGCCAGAGACTGACTTTCTTGTTATACATATTTTACTCTAGGGAATATATTCTCTTAAAGCCTAGTAAAAATTCAGGAAAAGTAGCTCATTTTCTGTGTTTAAAAACCTTTTAAAATGTAGCATCATACTTTCAATTTTTGTTCGGAAGCAATGGGTAACAATTTTTATAATTTAAACATTGGAGCACCATGTTAAATTGCTAACGAGCAGCGTCTTATTACTAAGTCACACTCGGTGAAATAATTTATAAAGGTCATATCGGAAACAATGTGCAGTAGGCCCTATATGAAGTATTTGCTTTAGTTCTTAAATATGTAGTATCTAAAACTGTATACATGATATACAATGTACTGAAAAGTATCGAACTACAGCACATTAATACATTCTGTTTTTAAGTGAGTATATATACTCACTGAGGTAGAGGGGGGGGGGGCATATGAAGAATACACCCACGGTATCTCCTGCCTGTCGTAAGAGGCGACTAAAGGGGGCGATTAAGTGATGATGGAATTGGAACAATCAGACAGTCTGTGTTTAGTACCATTACACGATGAACACCGTGGGTCGACTTTACTTGCGATTAGTACTACTACATATGGGTCGGTAGATGCAGAGTGGGTCTCTGCCCATAAGTGGCCACGGTTGGTCCGTGGTCCAACAGCTCTGCACTCTGACCGGCCAACTGAGCAGAGGAGGGGTGGCCACGGCTCTACCGTGGCTTTACGCCTTTGCATTGGGGAGACCTCACGGCTGGCCCCAAATGTCGGCTGTCCTGAGAATGGTTTTACGTGGTTTTCCATTATCCTGTCCTAAGGCGAATGCCAGGACAGCCCCTAGTATAGGCCATGGCCACCAAACGCCTCATCTTCTCCGAGCATGTTCTTCACCGTAACAAATCTCCCGGGCTGGGAGACGGCATCGCCGTCTAAGAGGCCCGCCTCCCCCTTCAGGGGAGGAATGGAAAAACATTTTAGCAGTAGTACTACATGTGTCTGGTTGTACTCCCTCTTAGAGTAATAATCACTACTACCTGAAGAACTCATACCACTACTGCCTCCAGCTGGGTCTGCGATTGATATCATTGGAGTAGGATCACTATGGGAGTAGTACCATTGTACGAAAAACGCCATGGGTCTGTGTTGCTTATGGGTGGTGCCATAATGTGTGATACACCGTGGGTCTACATTGCCTATGATTAGTACCACTGTGTGAGCAACACCATTCCAAAGATGCTATGATATTACTAAAGCAGTTATCTATCTTACAAAAAGCTTTAAAAACAATTATATTTCTTTTTTGCAGAGCTATATCTATATGTTAATTGTTTATATGTCAGGAGCATCGCTTTGTAGCAAATATATGCTTAGGCCTATATATAGCTTATAGTACAATTCTGAATTAAAACACACACAGTTTACA
Organism: Anabrus simplex; assembly: GCF_040414725.1. Classification (NCBI taxonomy): domain Eukaryota; kingdom Metazoa; phylum Arthropoda; class Insecta; order Orthoptera; family Tettigoniidae; genus Anabrus; species Anabrus simplex. The sequence continues at coordinate 114,444,223 of NC_090271.1, read as the reverse complement.
CAACAACTGTGCAACACAACTTCTACATTTCACTTAGAATCCGTTGAGAGAGTCTTCCCTTTTCTTGCACGATTGTCAGGCCCCCAGAGGTCTTCTAGCTTAAAATAACAGTTCTGGTGAATACCACCATTACACCCCGCAAGGTATATAATTATTTGTTTCATACTATGACGTAATTGCCTTCCTCCTTTACTTAAAAGAGCACGGAGAATGACCGTACTGTTACCTAGGAGAATAATGGACTCTGCCATGGAGGGTAAGAGAAGTAGAAGGGGACCAAGACGATGATGGTTACACTTAGTTTCTAACGATTGAAAGATAAGAGGTAGAGAACTAAATGAGGCCACAGCGCTAGTTGCAAATAGAGGATTGTGACAACGTTTAGTAAATTCACAGAGGCTTGCAGAATGAACGCTGAAAAAGGCATAACAGTCTATAATGATTATGTATGTATGTATGTATGTATGTATGCAAATGACACATCTCCTCCTAAATCACTAGAGCAATTTCAATCAAATTTTGAACGCTTATTATTTGCTATCCGGAGACGAGCACTGTGGGGGCAAGCCACCTATAGCCCCCTTAGGAGTGGGGGGGTTAGGGGGTCAGGTAAGAAAATAATCGAAAATAGTGTCGGATCCATAGTTTTTGGGGTCGCTGAGGTGAATAGTGACACTCCCGATTTTTTCAGTCAAATTTCTGCTCCCATTTTGGTGGGGGGCGATGGGGGGACATGATGGATGTATGTGTGTAAATGACACATCTCCTCCTAAACCACTGGTGCAATTTCAATCAAATTTTGAAACTTATTCTTTGCTATCTGGAGACGAGCACTGTGGGGTTAAGCCACCTCTAGCCCCCTTAGGGGTGGGGGTTAGGGGGGTCAGGTAAGAAAATAATCGAAAATAGTGTCGGATCCATAGTTTTGGGGGTCTCTGAGGTGAATAGTGACATTCCCGATTTTTTAAAAGTCTAATTTCTGCTCCCATTTGGGTGGGGGCGAGGGGGGACTGATATATAACATTAAATGAAAATAGTGTCGAATACATAGTTTTCGGGGACGTCGAGGTGAATTGTACACTCCGGATTTTTAGTATCACGTAGGGGTAAGACAGCCCAGGAAACCTTAGGGGCGGGGGGGGGAAGGGGGTCAGATATACAATTTAACGAAAGTAGTGTCGAATCCATACTTTTCGGGGTTGCTAAGATGAATAGTGACACTCCAGGTTTTTCAAAGTCCAGGTTCAGCCCCCTTTGGGAGGGGTGAGTGATATATAAAATAAACGAAAGTAGTGTCGAATACATAGTTTTCGGGGTCGCCGAGGTGAATTGTACACTTCGGATTTTTAGTATCAGTAGATAAACCACGTGTGGGTAAGACAGCACAGGAAACCTTAGGGGCGGGGGGTGAGGAGTTCAGATATACAAATTAACGAAAATAGTGTCGAATCCGTACTTTTCGGGGTCGCTGGGATGAATAGTGACACTCCGGATTTTTAGTATCAGGAGACAAACCACGTTGGGGTAATACACCCCAAGAAACCTTAGGGGCAGGGGGGCAAGGGGCTCAGATACAAAAATCATCAAAAGTAGTGCTGAATCCATACTTTTCGTGGTCGCTGAGATGAATAGCAATATTTCGGAATTTTTTAATGTCCAAGTTCAGCCCTCTTCGTTGGGGCGGGGGATGGGGGAGTGATATATAGAAATAATAGAAAATACTGTCGAATACGTAGTCTTCGGGGTCGCTGAGATGAATAGTGACACTCCGGAATTTTAGTATCAGAAGACAAACCACGTGGGGGTAATACACCCCAGGAAAAAATTAGGGGCGGGGGGTGAGGTGCTGTGTTAACATATTTATTACTAAAACTAACAGGGTGTGGGGTAATAAGCTTACTTTTGACAACATACCATATAAGTTCTGGGAAAAGGAAATTGGCGTTCGGTTTCCCCATTAATTTTGAGGTTAAGATATTTTACTTTCAATGAAATGAAACTATGAATTCGTTTGATAGAACAATATATATATTCTTTAAATAATATATCAAAAATAGTGAGTCTTGTTGCGATAAAACAGATGAGAATATGAAATTATGACATTGCAACTGAAAGAAACTAGGCATGAATTTGAATTCTTCTTGACCGGACATTTAACAATTTATACGAAATATTTCCCTCACTGATTCACTTGACTGTACCTTCAACACTTTTAGTGTAATTACGACGTAATCCAATGCTCTGGTGTTTACTGTAGATGTGTCACGCCTAACGTGGTGATACATCCTTGCGACTGCTTCTTCTCCATATCATCTGACTTCTTTGTAAGTCAATATGTTATGACCTCTTGGCAGGTCCAGGGTTGCCCTCTCTGACTCCTTGGTAAGCCTTGCGTCCGCGTCTTCCACTAAGTGACGGACCAACCATTTGGTCTCACTCTCTCAATGACCAATATTGGCTCACTGAGTCTTCACCATCTCTCGTTCACACTGGTTGACTGGCCAACTAAGGCCTCTTGATCTAGTAGACTACTTCACTTTACTGCATCCGTATAAGTAATGACTGACGCTACAATGTGCATCCACCTTATATAGACGTTGGTTGACACAGCTACGTAATCTCCAAAAATAACAATGACATACTCCCACCTACGCGACAGATATTACATACAGTGGTGAAATAGCCCCGCGGCGACTAACTCCGTGAGCGCATATCTAAATAAATACAATGCCGTAGCCAAGGCGCGGCGATGACTTGGCAGAATCGCCACTAATCTTGCACAATGTCCCAACGTCACTTCCAATCTCTGATATATATACAACAATTCTCACTGTACAGGTGTTTAATGATAATCTACACATACGTATATATGCATACATCTAAGTGCAATCTTGCAAGCAACAGGCAATTGCAAAATTGAATAAAACGGATAATTACAATAATAGTAACAATATCACAGATAAAATAATAATACTGACATAATAATAATAATAATAATAATAATAATAATAATAATAATAATAATAATAATAATAATAATAATAATAATAATAATAATAATACAGATAAAATCATACAATAATAAAAATACAGATATCATCTTGTAACGGGATTTGAACCTTTACAATTCGCCTCCCTCATAAATAAATCGAAGAACAAAGAATCGATTGATTTATGAACAAAATGATATATATAACACTGACACATATAAACACTTTAAATGAGTATACAACAATAATTTTCTTTTTCAGCATCCATACATTTTATAATACATCACATATGAGAATTTTTCTCGCACATTGCCATCGTAGATAACTGTTCAGTGTCCCATTCTCTTTTTCTCTCATACAAATCACAAGAGTACAGCACTCAATTTAATACATACAAATAATTTTAAATGATTACACTACATTCTTCTTTTTTTAACATATCAAAACTTTTTGTGAAATATCACTTATATGAGAACTGTTCTCGCATATTGTTATCGCAGTTAACTGTCCAATGTCCTGTTCTCCGTTTTTTGTCACACAGTACATGACAATGTAGCACTTATTCTTCCAATACACCAATACGACACTTGGTTCACACGCATATCGCAGATGTTAGTTTTATTTTGCCAGTTTCTCACAAAAATTAATCATCTTATTATTATCTCAACAAATCTCACGTGAAGTACTTCATTAAATATATAATACTATAAATACCGACAATATCCCCTTCCTGATCTTTTATAAGAATATGCACACTCCCCGATACGGTTCACAATAGTGAAATACCCCTGATAAAAATAACTTCAACATATTTCCCGCCTCTGCAGATGATGAAATGGAACTCTGAGTAGCACTCTGTCACTCAAACTGAATTCGTCCAATTTTGCCCTCATTAACTTACATATCTCAATAGATCACATCCTCCTTGGCAACAATAATTAAAGAATCAATACTATGGCTACAAGATGGTTCAATTATTCCGTAATCCAGCATAATGTTTATTTGTTCTTAGACTTCACTAGCACATTTTAAGTTGAATGGGGTACTTACCTCCCACAATGATGAATGGTCATGTACTATAAATTTATGTTCATATACGTGTTCTTCCTCACTTACCACTAAATACCTCTCGATGCTTACCTAACATCGCATACAAGTACTCCTCCTGTAATTCACTCAAATTACCTCACGTCACTGCCTCATACCGACTATCCCTCGGATACAGGTCGTACAGGCACGTAACACACCCAACAAAACATTTCCTCTCACTAGGAACAACTTCACTCACCTCTCATATATTTCAAAGAACACACGTCACCAACACACTTACCTCAGACCATCATAATTAACACGTACTTCTTTGCTAGTTTCCTCACAGAACAAACACACACTACCTAAATTAAAGTCTACTCTACTTCCATGATTAGCAACCAAGTCAGCCCCTAAAATAACTGAATACACAAGATCTGGTACAACAAGGCATAATTGAAAGTTACATTTATCTTCAATCGTAATTGGTACCGCTATCATTTTATTTACTCACTGTGACTTACCCAACGGCTGTTATAATATCTAATAGAACCTTCATCACATCACAATTTCCATCATCGACTACCTCACTACTTACAGTATACTCTCAGCATTACAAGTACTTACATCACTTACCAGAACACTTCTTACGTCTAACTGCTACTATTAATTACTGCATGATCTACGACTACGGCACTACTTAAATATCTCACTTAACATTACTTAGGTCACAATCACACTACTCTTAAATTTACTTTCACTACATAACTACTTATAATAAATACCAGTTCATCTTCTACCTTCGGCCTGTCCACTTAACTTACCCGATTCCCTGTGAATCTGAAATACTCTGGCTCGATAACGACACCTTGATAACCTTCATATTATGACTATTATAATCCCTCTGATAACTCAGATCCGTACGCCTCCCATCTTCCGATTCTCTCTGATTACTCTTCTGACCTTCTCTCTCATAACTCAAATACATACGCCTCCCATCTTCCGATTCTCTCTGATTACTCTTCTGACCTTCTCTCTCATAACTCAAATACATACGCCTCCCATCTTCCGATTCTCTCTGATTACTCTTCTGATCCTCTCTCTCACAACTCAAATCCATACGCCTCCCATCTTCCGATTCTCTCTCGTTACTCTTCTGACCACTATCACCATCAACACAACTATTAATCCTCGGCGGATCATGATCACCCCCTCTCCTCTGATACACGGCTAACATTTTCCCCCTTCTCTCTACAATATTACTTTCCCTAGACATCATGCGCTCTCTCTCTCGCGCGCGCCCTTGCACACATTCTTTCCAAAGCCTATCAATGAATTTGCCTTTAATCTCTCCTAAATTAGACAAATTATTCCAGTACACTCGAAACCATATTCTACTTTCACCGATAAAAACATTCGACAAGATTTCCAGTACGTATTCCCATTCAATAACATTATTCCTCAACTTACTTGCAAACGTTTTCTCAACTACTTTTACAAATTCTATAGTACTGAACTGTCTTCCAGAAAACTTGGTTAAATCACGATCCCTACTGAACAAACCACTCGCTACTATAATTTCTCTCGCCGTCTCACCTGTACCTTTCTGCCGTATCACTCCCTGGCAGTTCTCAACGTCTTCTTCTTCTTCTTCTTCTTCTTCCGCTGCTCTCTCAGCATTCTCTTCCACTATTCTCACGTCTTCCTGCAATTCTTCCTCTCTCTTTCTCACCTGCTGTGATAGCGTTTCCTGTTCGTTCCGTAGTTCAGTGACCTCCACAAGTTTGCTTTCAATTTGTTCATTTCTACTAATCTGTTCCCCCATCTCTTCCCCAACTGCATTGCAAATCTTGTCCAATCTTTTCTCGACTACCTCATGAATTTCTTCCCGATTACTAGATATTTCTGACAACTTAATACTTACCGGTACAATCTTGTTACTGTCCTTTGTACATATTTCTTTGAGTTGCTCGGTCTGAATATGAAGACTGCTCCGATTCAACTTCATTTCATCTTCAATTTCTACGCACTCTTCATTTGACTTACTTTCTAACTTACATGTTGACTTAGATGTTTGATTATTTATCTCTAATATCTTAGAATCTATTTTACTAATGGTCACATTAAAATTTTCTTTATAACTGGAAATTAATTCTTCCATCTGTCTATTCCTATTTTCGATACTTCTATTAATCATTTCTTCCATTTTGCTACAGCTACCAATCACTTCTTCCATTTGTTTATTATTATTTTCATTACTAGTATCAATCTTTTCTTCCATTTTGCTACAGCTACCAATCACTTCTTCAATTTGTTTCTTATTCTTTTCATTACTAGTATCAATCTTTTCTTCCATTTTGCTACAGATACCAATCACTTCTTCCATTTGTTTCTTATTATTTTCACTAGTACTACTAATCTCTTTCTTACTATTTTCGTTACTACTAATTATTTGTTCCTTTCTTTTAAAAACCTCTTTCGTAATATTTTCGTTACTACTAATTAATTCTTTCACCTCTTTCTTATCATTTTCACAGAACTCGGTCAATTTGGCCAACAAGAAAATAAGAAATTGTCGTTCCCTACCATCTGGGACTTCGTTTTGAGTTTCAACGTGCACTTTTCTGAATTACCTCAGAAGTTTCCATTGTATTCATCTGTTCCCTACTCTGAATTTCACCTTGGATGTCCGCAGAAGCAATGACCTCGTCCTCACATGACTTGTTATTGTCTTCCTTGTCCATCTTTGGTTCACTAGTGATAGTACGCGATCTCAAATTAATTTCCCTCTTCAAATCCCTTGACATATCCCCAAAATACAAATATATATCACAAAATTACAATCCTGAATTTTACCGATAATGATTCCGTTGGCTTAAATTTGCATACTCCTCCCAAAATGAACCTATGATATGCTGTCATTCAGAACAAATTCTGAATTTATTCGAGCACCACGTTGCGGAGACACATTGTTAACATATTTATTACTAAAAACTAACAGGGTGTGGGGTAATAAGCTTACTTTTGACAACATACCATATAAGTTCTGGGAAAAGGAAATTGGCGTTCGGTTTCCCCATTAATTTTGAGGTTAAGATATTTTACTTTCAATGAAATGAAACTATGAATTCGTTTGATAGAACAATATATATATTCTTTAAATAATATATCAAAAAATAGTGAGTCTTGTTGCGATAAAACAGATGAGAATATGAAATTATGACATTGCAACTGAAAGAAACTAGGCATGAATTTGAATTCTTCTTGATCGGACATTTAACAATTTATACGAAATATTTCCCTCACTGATTCACTTGACTGTACCTTCAACACTTTTAGTGTAATTACGACGTAATCCATTGCTCTGGTGTTTACTGTAGATGTGTCACGCCTAACGTGGTGATACATCCTTGCGACTGCTTCTTCTCCATATCATCTGACTTCTTTGTAAGTCAATATGGTATGACCTCTTGGCAGGTCCAGGGTTGCCCTCTCTGACTCCTTGGTAAGCCTTGCGTCCGCGTCTTCCACTAAGTGACGGACCAACCATTTGGTCTCACTCTCTCAATGACCAATATTGGCTCACTGAGTCTTCACCATCTCTCGTTCACACTGGTTGACTGGCCAACTAAGGCCTCTTGATCTAGTAGACTACTTCACTGTACTGCATCCGTATAAGTAATGACTGACGCTACAATGTGCATCCACCTTATATAGACGTTGGTTGACACAGCTACGTAATCTCCAAAAATAACAATGACATACTCCCACCTACGCGACAGATATTACATACAGTGGTGAAATAGCCCCGCGGCGACTAACTCCGTGAGCGCATATCTAAATAAATACAATGCCGTAGCCAAGGCGTGGCGATGACTTGGCAGAATCGCCACTAATCTTGCACAATGTCCCAACGTCACTTCCAATCTCTGATATATATACAACAATTCTCACTGTACAGGTGTTTAATGATAATCTACACAAACGTATATATGCATACATCTAAGTGCAATCTTGCAAGCAACAGGCAATTGCAAAATTGAATAAAACGGATAATTACAATAATAGTAACAATATCACAGATAAAATAATAATACTGACATAATAATAATAATAATAATAATACAGATAAAATCATACAATAATAAAAATACAGATATCATCTTGTAACGGGATTTGAACCGTTACAGCTGAGATATACAAATCATCGAATGTAGTATCGAATCCATATTTTTTGGAGTCGCTGAGATGAATAGTGACACCCCGGAATTTTTTAAAGTCCAATTTCAGCCCCCATCGTAGTGGGGAGATGGGAGAAATATATATAGAAATAGTCGAAAATAGTGTCGAATCCATAGCTGTCGGGGTCGCTGAGATGAATAGTGAGACTCCGGTTATTTTATAAGTCGAAGTTCATCCCCCTTTGGGATCGGGGGCGAGGGGGGGGAATGATATATAAAATTAATCGAAAATAGTGTCGAATACATAGTTTTCGCTTTCGCCGAGGTGAATTGGACACTTCGAAATTTTAGTATCAGGAGACAAACCACGTGGGGGTAGGACACCCCAGGAACCCTTAGGGGCAGGGGGGGGGGGCGAGGCTGCTGAGATATAAAAATCAGCGAATGTAGTGTCGAAACCATACTTTTAGCGGTCACTGAGATGAATAATGGCACTCCAGAATCTTGTAAAGTTCAGTCCCCTTCGTGGTGGGTGGCAATTGGAGAGTGGTGTATAAAAATAAACGAAAATAATGTTGAATCCATAGTTGTCGGGGTCGCTGAGATGAATGGTGAGACTTCGAATATTTTACAAGTCCAAGTTCGTCCCCCTTTCTGGTGGGGGGTGAGGGGATTCAGATTTAAAAATAATCGAAAATAGTGTCGAAGCCATAGTTTTCGGGGTCGCTGAGATGAATAGTAACACTCCAGATTTTTTAAAACTCAAAGTTTAACCCCCTTTAGGGGGGAGCGGTAGTGAGATATAATAATAATCGAATATACTGCCAAATTCATAGTTTTCAGGGTCGCTGAGATGAATAGTAACATTCCGGATTTTTAATGTCCAGCTTCAGCCCCCTTTGGCATAGAGGGTGAGAAAGGGTGAAAAAATAAATTGTCAAGAATGCCCAAGGTAATAGACGTGTGTATGTTCCAGTATGACTTTCAAGTATGACTTACTACCTGGAGAACATACTGTGGGAGTAAGACGCCCCTAGAACAGCTTCGGAAGCGGGTGAAATATATAATCCATATTAATAAATAGAAGTCAGGTTGGCGCGATCTATATATACTGTACTATACATATATAAATTAAGGCATAGAAATGAAAAAAGACGTGAATTAATTAGACCATTCTAGGCATCCTCGAAACTTAAAACTTGGTACCAGACAACCTGATGACTTCAGGATCCCTAGAAAACACTAAAATTCTCAAAATTCTCTGAGAGGGACGCGTTGGGAGTTTCAAATCTGCATAAGAACACAGTCGGTGATATTTATCCTGAACGATAACCTATAGGTTTCATGGGCTTTAAAGTTTCCTGAAAGTCCTAATTTTTAACCCTCTCCCCCATATCAAATGGTAGCACAATCTCCCCGACGAGTTAGAAAATAGAAATTTGGCCAAATTATAGCTTTTTGCCTGTAACCGATGGAAAATTTACGAGTTGTTTAATTTTTTTTACCCCCACAAAATATCGAAATATGGAGGCAATTTTAATGACGGTGCAGACCTTCTTTTCGAGGTATTTGGTGTCTAAACGGGTAAGTCGTATCACAAAACGGATAGCACAATTTCCGTTCAATTTGGAGTGATCTACAACATTGGTCCTATGACTTTTTGTCGTATCTCTATCCCTTATGTTAAATTTGGCTCTATTTCTGGATTTACCTAAATTTTGCACTTTGTACACGTATAATTGATGGTTGAGTCACTTATAGGAAAGATGGGATCATCAAATTCTACACGAATATTGGCCCACCCAGCCAAATTCTATGTTGGAAGCTGTCGCATAAGTATCTGAAAAGTAATTCACTGTGTGAAAACCTTACACAAATTTTACCCTATTCAACCTTTATAAAATAATTTTGCCTTTCAATAGATGAGATACGAGGAAATATCATAGGGCCAGCCATTTAGATAGCTAAATGAGGCCAGAGTCGTCTTTTTATACAATCCGTTTTTCAATATGAATGCACCGTTTAGCAGCAAACTCCTAAAAGGTGAACATGCATATACAGTACTTCCGTATGTCGATCTACATTTATCAATTTAAGTCGATTTGTACCGATCTAGAAAGGGGTGTGTCTTACATTGTAATTAATACTTTACAAATCAATAGTGACTGTCAGTAGGAGGGCGTATGCTGTTGTAATCAGTACTCCCCAGATCGACTTTAACTAGCAATAGGAATGGGGTAGTTCTCCAACGCCTGTGTACCATTGTAATGCATAATTCCTTTCTTGATTTGACTAGCAGAAGGCAAGGGAGCGTGCATTTTTTTTAAACTCTTTTACCTGATTCTCTTTATCATTAGGTATAGGTGCCCCCGATTATAAACAAATTTACCCATCAAAATGTGACTGACGTTACGCGTAGTGAATTGCGGCAGACAAGTGGACCTGTCGTTATCATCACAACCTTGCAACTCGCATTTCACATTGGAAACAACGTCTGCGGACCTCCCTATGCTTTTTCTCGGATAACGCCAAGAGACACGCAATTAAAAAATTTGTATTCACCTCATGTACAGCAATTTACTTCGATATCCGTATACATTGTATAATACCGTAGCGAAGCACGGGTACATTTGCTAGTATGAAGATAGTTGAAATTCAAGAGGACAAATTGGGGCAAATATTCGTTTATAGGAAGGGGAGTTAGGGATTGGACTAACTTGCCAAGGGAAATGTTCAATAATTTTCCAGTTTCTTTGCGATGATTTAAGAAAAGGCTAGGAAAACAACAGATAGGGAATCTGCCACCTGGGCGACTGCCCTAAATGCAGATCAGTAGTGATTGAAATATTGTACGCTGTAGCCATTAAAGGTATAAGTTTACGTTACTCCTTTCGAAATTCCGTGAACTTCTCACTCGTAACGTAAAAGATCCCTTTCCGTGGCAATTGCGCAAATAACTATTACTTCTTCCTGATGAAAAAAATCTTCAAACTGCACTTCACTACCCATGTAGATTTCAAAAACTGACCGCTCATCATCACTGAAATTGGCCTCGAGCATTTATCGAGTATCGCTGGTACGATCCCGCTAATTATCGGGAATAATAATAATAACAACAATAATAGCAACGTTTAGAGACAGAAACACACCAAGGAACTATATACAATAGTGTCAACAAAGCAAAGTAGTGCAGGACAGCAGAAGCATGATATTTTCTTGACAGTGTTCCACAAATCAAATGAAATCCAATCAAAATCTCTTTATTTGCAAATGAGGTGTCTACCTCGGTGGCAAATGGTACACTAAAATACATTATTGTCAAGCACTAAATTTTAAATTAACAAGAGAAGAAAAACATTTTTAGAATACAATAATATAAAATTTATGCTAACAATTTTTTTCTATTAAACAAACAGATCATCCTTAATAAATTTATATTGTTTACAAAATTCTACTTATAATATCTCCTATACTTACAAACATAGTCAACTCATATACAGTATGTGGAATTACTTCAAATATACTATGCAACTGGTATAAGATTAAAATTTACATTGCATTTATTTACTTTTTTTTTTTACCCATTTTGGAACCTAAGTAGCATAACGACCTGTTGCGTCTTAACCAGAGCTTCCTTTAGCCACCACTTTTCAGAGTTCCTGAAGGGCCTTCACAGCTACCGTAGCGGTCCCAGGGCTCTCGAAGTCCCCACTGTACTTCACCCCTACAGGCAGTCCAAACTCCATGGACCAGGGGATGGAATCAAATTTTTTAACACACATTTTTTATTTACAATAGCCTGCACTGGTCGAATGCCCTCTAACATTTCATTTATTTTCCCTGTTGCTGTTTTTATTCTCTTCTTGAATACCTGTACAGATTTTGGAAAAGGATCAAACACTACCCCTGGTAAACTGTTCCACTCCTTCACGCCCTTCCCAGTGAATGAAAATTTACCCCAGTCGCTTCTGCTAAAATTCCTTCTAATTTTATACTTGTGGTCAGTTCTGCCAATATAATTATTTTCCAACTGAAGCCCCTCACGGATTTCTCCCCATGCTTCTTCTCCTGTATAGGCTCTATATAATCCTATAAGTCTAGTTTTCTCCCTTCTCTTACTTAAAGTTTCCCACCCAAGTTCCTCTAACATTTCTGATACACTACTGTTTCTCCTGAAATCCCCTGTTACAAATCTTGCTGCTTTCCTCTGCACACTATCTATTTCTTTTATTAGGTATTCTTGGTGAGGATCCCAAACACTGTTTGCATATTCCGATAATGGACGAACCATACTTAAGTAACTTTTTTTCTTTTAATTCTTTGTTGCATCCTTTAAGTAGCCTCATTATGGCATGTAACGATCTGTATGCTTTCCCAACAATGTCATCAACATGACCCTTCCAGTGCAAATTACTTTCAAATCTCGCACCTAAGTATTTTCACTTGCCATCTTTTGGGATAACTACCTCATCCAAAGTATATTCAAATTCAGTTTTAAAGCTCTTGTTTGTAAATGTTGTAACAGTTCATTTGCCTCCATTAATCTTCATATTATTTTCTTCAACCCACTGTTGGATACTTTCAAGGTCCCTTTGTAATTCTGAACAATCCTCAATGTTATTTATTTCCCTATAAACAATTATATCATCTGCATACAATCTTATTTTTGATGTTATATTATTCCCTAAATCATTTGTGTATATTAAGAAAAGTAACGGACCGATTATACTACCCTGTGCGATTCCCTTCCAAACTTTCTCTTTCTGTGATATATTATTTCCTACTTTGACTTTCTGAACCCTTGAATTTAGAAATGTTCTTATCCAATGTATAACCCTTACGTCCAATCCTATTCCCTCCAATTTCTTTAATAATATTCCATGTTCCACTCTATCAAAGGCTTTGGAAAGTTCTATGGCTATGCAATCTAACTGGCCTACTGAATCCAACTGATCTGATAGGTCCTGCTGAAATCCCACCAGTTGTGCCTCACAAGAAAATTTCTTTCTAAATCCATACTGGCTCCTCATGAACCAATTTTTATCATTACATATCCCTCTGATGTACTTTGATATTAAACTCTCCAGTATTTTACAAACTATACTGATCAGGCTGATTGGGCTGTAGTTCTCTGGTTTCCTTTTATCACCCTTTCCTTTATAACTTGGTATTATTAAGGATTCCTTCCATTCTTTTGGTATTACACTATTATTTATGACACAGTCAAAGAGAAATTTTAAATAAGGCACTATGTACCACCCCATTGTCTTTAATACCTCCCCAGTAATTTGATCACTTCCTGCTGCTTTTCCTTGCTGAAGCAGTTGGGTTTCTCTGAAAATATCTTCATTTGTGAATGAGATGCTTCTTGTTTCCCTATGTGTCTCTCCTTATCTATCTTCTGATACTGTTTCCAACTCCTGGCAATCTTCTACTGAATCTCTGAATTCCCTACTAAATAGATTTGCTTTCTCAGTATCTGTTGAATAGTGTTCACCCTCTTCTCCCACCGTTGTAGGAATTTGGATTCCTTTTCCTTTTTGATTCCTAATATATGAATACTTCTTTCCATTTCGCTTTGTGGTCATTACCCTCTAGAAGTATGGCATTCATATATTTCTCTTTTGCTTCCTTTTTCACTCTATTCAGTTCCCTCATTAGCTGTTTTCTAGTTTCTCTATTCTCCCTACCCTCTTTGATTTTCCTGTTTACTATTCTACATTTTCTTTTTAATTTCCTTATTTCCCTTGTATAATAAACAGGGTCTGAGGTCATTTTACCCTTCTTAACAGGTACAAATCTCTTCTCTCCTTCCCAAATGATTCCTTTAAATTTAGCCCAGAGTGTATCCACATTACTCCCTTCACTTATCCAACAACTGAATTGTTATTCGATTGTAAATCCATTTCTTGAAAATTATCGAACATTACTCTTCCGAAATACATAATTTCTATAGCACTCGGTAAAAAATAGTTCTATCACTGTTCAAATGCCTGATATGAGGCGTTTGCCAACTGGCGCATTAAAGTAATAATCATCACTACCACGGTTTAGTATTTTATTTGTTTTTGATAGTTATTGTTAGATTAGTTGTATTAATTATCCCAGTTCTAATGCTTCATTTTTCTTGTTCCAGGTGAGTACCGGTGCAAACATCCTCTGAACGATAAGTAGTAACTCAGTATCTTAATATAATACAGATAGAGAAATGTGATCTGTTGTCTCAGATAAGTAAAAAGAAAATGCATGGCTTGTAACAGTTGTGTAAAATATCGTGAACTGGGTGCAACGATCGTGAATTTTTAAGATATGGACTTTACTAAATTCATTACAGAATTACGTCTCAGAATTTGAAAGAGATCAATACAGAACAACTGGAGGTCGTGTTGTTACACGAATGGGCAGGCGTATATCTCACACCTGTGCAGATCAACTGTTCTGCCTTCCACTCGTTACATCGCTGTAGTGGAGGGGTAGCAAATTTTCTCTTTCACTACCTGAGCAGGTGGCTGTCCCGCTCTGTCTGGACGTTCCGTCTCTACGCCTTTCTCCATAAGGTTTGAATTCTCTAGTGTTAACAATATCCGTACCGGGTTTTCGTTATTAAATGCAAACACGATGCTAGGTAGGACCTTCTTTACAATTGGCTTTACGTCGCTCCGACACAAATAGGTCTTATGGCGACGATGGGATAGGAAAGGGCTAGGAGTGGGAAGGAAGTGGCCGTGGCCTTAATAAGGCTCTAGCCCCAGTATTTGCCGGGTGTGAATATAGGAAACCACGGACAAGCACCTTCAGGGCTGCCGACAGTAGGTTTCGAACCTACAATCTCCACGCGCCTAACCGTACGGCCAACTTACTCGGTAGGACCTTCTTTCTCCGCTGCTGCTGCTGTTGTCCCCCACATAGGTTGGCGATCATCATAGGAGATTTTGTGTTTCTATCTTGCCTTCTCCGATCGGTTTTATCGGACTGTACTTGTCATTCGGATGATGTGGACGAAACAGGTCGCTTTCCTGCGTTTTGAAAGAAAGAATTTCTCGGAATGACGGTAGCGTGGTCTGCCCATGCAATCTTGAGCATTCTGCAACACATCCACATTTAAAAGGCCTAGAGTCGGTTCAATGACGAAGACTTCGAGATCGAAAAGCAGCACTGGTAACACGACACGCCCAGGAGGTCACTGTTGTGCACAAGATGTTTTAGTTTCAGAAACACACTTCTTGCAATCACGATTCTGGTTTTGATTTCTACATCCAAATCCCATTTTCATGTTAGATAGCATCCTAGCTATGAAATGAAATGAAATGACGAATAGCTTTTAGTGCCGGGAGTGTCCGAGGACAAGTTCGGCTCGACAGACGCAGGTCTTTTGATTTGACACCCGTAGGCGACCTGCGCGTCATCCTAGCTGTTAAAAAGAACTTGACGATAACAGCTTAGTGATTTTATTTTCGCTGATTACCAGAGCTCGGATGTTTAGGCAGGTGTCGTCTAGCCCGTTCTCGCTAATGTAGTGGGAGTAACACAACTTTAGGGACCCGGTCTCTTAGAACCCCCAAATGTTCATGCGAACCTTATAACAGAAATGTTCTCCAGGGTAGAATATACTTGTTACTCGCTTCAGTAAGCTTGCATTCTAACCTGTATCTGACTTTCTTAAGACCATACAACCTTCAACACTCTTGCACTTATCCTTCAGCTATTCTTCCTTAGCTGCCCTGCAATTTCTATCCACTTCATTCTTTAATCGCCTGTATTCTTTTCTGGCCTCTTCATTTTTTGCATTCTTGTATTTTCGTCGTTCATCGATCAGGTCTAGTATCTCTTGAGTTATCCATTGATTCTTAATTAATCTTTCCTTTCTTCCTAACATTTTTTCAGCAGCCCTACTGACCTTATTCTTCATGACTGTCCATTCTTCCTCTATTGTGTTTCCCACAGCCTTTCCATTTAGTCCTTGCACAACATTATTCCTTGAAACAATCCTTCGCATTTTTTTCTTTCATCTTGTATAGATCTCATCTCATTGGATTCCTTCCCTTCTTCAATTTCTTCAATTTCAGATGGCATTTCATGACCAACAAGTTGTGATCAGAGTCCACGTCTGCTCCTGGGAAAGTTTTGCAATCCAAAACCTGATTTCTGAATCTCTTCATAATCATAATTAGGTCTATTTGATAGCTTTCAGTGTCTCCAGGTCTCGTTCTTGTGTACAGCCGTTGCTTGTGGTGTTTGAACCAAGCATTAGCAAGGACTTAATTGTGATTGGTGCACAATTCAACCAGCCGACTTCCTCTTTCATTCCTTTGTCCCAATCCGATTTCTTCTACTGCATTACCTTCTCTTCCTTGGCCTACCACTGCATTCTAGTCTCCCATCACAATTTGAGTCTAGTCACCTTTTACATTTTATTAAATCTTCTATCTCTTCATGTATTCTTTCGATTTCCTCATCATTCACTGAACTAGTAGGCATATAGACCTGCACTATTGTAGTGGGCATTGGTTTTGTGTCTATCTTGACAACAACAATCCTTTCACTATGCTTGTCGTAGTAGCTTACCCGCTGCCCTATTTTCTTTTCCATCATTAAACCAATCCTGCATTTCCCCTGTTTGATTTTGTGTTGATAATTATATAGTTGCTTGCCAACGTACTTCACTTATACCAACTAAATCTAACTTTAGTTCATCCACCTCCCTTTTCAGATTCTCTAACCTACCAAAGCGATTCAAACTTTTAACATTCCTCGCTCCGACTCGCAGAATGTCAGTATCCATCTTCCTGATGGTTGCCCCCTCTCGTGCAGTTCCCTACCGGAGATCCGAATGGGGGGCTATTTAACGTCCGGAATATTTTCCGCGGGAGGAAGCTATCATCAGTGCGTAATTCATACAGAGAGAGCTGCATGTCTTCAGGAGTTAGTTACGGCTGTAGTTTCCCGTTGCTTTCAGCCGTGCAGCAGTATCAACATAGCTAATCCATGTTGAGTATGATTACAAGGTCATATCAGGCAATCGTCTAGATTGCCGCCCTTGTAACTTCCGAAGGGCTGCTACCCTCTTTCGCTGAACCATTCGTTAGTCTGGCCTCTGGACAGATACCCATCCGATATGGATGCACCTGCAGCTCAGCTAGCTGCTTCATTGGGACCCGCAACCCTCCCCACCGCGGCAAGGTCACATGGTTCGCAGGGGAGGTTTTCTAACCTATAAATGACTAAACATCCGGGCTCTGCTGATTACCATAAATTTTGTATTTTTAATATTTTTAAGATGCACACGATGTGTCATCTCGATTCGTAATTAGGCTGAACATGGACGAGGAGGATCAAAATTTCCGATTCGTCAGAGCTGTCCAGCTGAGTAAATCCCTTGGCCCTCAGTTTCCTTCCCCTTAAAAGCCGAATTCCTTCCTTAATTCGCAGATGCTTTTGAAGAGGAATTAAAGGCCGTCTCAGCAAGGTGTCATGTGCATAGCCGATAGCATTTATTTGCTTTCTGGTTGATCTTGATTCCTTCATCAACTTCATCAAGAGCAATTTGAAATATAGCTTCAGAGTATAAGTTAAAAATGATTGGGGGAACAAATCTTGTCTCACTTTTATTTAATTATATCTTAATCTCTTAACTACTACCAATCTAGGTAAATCTTTACATTATTATTATTATTATTATTATTATTATTATTATTATTATTATTATTATTATTATTATTATTTTCCCAGTCCCAGCTTTTTTCCGTCCCATAGTCGTGAAATCCTATGAATTATTGCGGACTCGCAGGAATAAAACTTTATAGTTTAATATCGAGTTCTATATAATTTTATATCTTCAAATATGCTCATGTTTCTAAACACATTGCGGACCGGGTGCCGTTCGCCCCATGCACAGCCCTGTTCCCGGCCACTTTCTAACTACCTCTAAGCTGGAGTGCATGCATACAAATAAACTGTCAGAACTTCAATAGCTTTTGAAGGACTATTGTGTATTTTTCTATTGGCCTTCCTGAATAATTGTTGAAATGCAGGGTATTTCTTGAAATCTATTTCGGCTCATAGTTTTCGGAAATATTGGTCTTTTTATTAGGGGATCGGTTGGCCAGTAATCTTTCAGACATGATTTCTTCACCTGCCGTATCAATATACACAGAGGATTAATATTTTAATTTCCCTGCTAGTGACATTAGTCCACTTTAGTGTTTTAGGGGATACGTTATGAGAATGTGATTTCTGCTCATAGTGTAAGTTTGTCTTTTCAGCTACATACTGAAAAAATTCCTCACCAAACATAAGTCCTGCTACTTGTCGTATGTTTCCAGATTCATTAGGCCATAACTTTATACCAGGAGCACCTACAAAATCCTCTAACCTAGGTTCACTGTTGTCCATAACCCAGTCGTCATAAAACACTGCATTATTTACAATATTTAGAATATTTACACCCGTAACACAAATATAACTTACGACTCGTTCTGCGCTACGTGAGTTCCACACCTTGCCTCGTCATCACTTGAAACATTTCCGTTAGAAGATATTTCATCGTCGAACTCTAAATACTCAACATCACTTAATATTCGGAGCCTGTATCAGCACATAATTCGCGAATAATTTCATCTTTGTGTAAACACGTGCGATCGCTAGGCGCTGCCATCTTGCATGGCTCTTCGAACTTTGTAAACATGTTGTCAAGAAATGCAAAGAAACTCTACGATATGAAGAATACTCGAAAACAAATGCGACTATCGATTGTGTAGAACCATACGTAACAGAGTTCTATCATCCTTGACCTCCAAATAGTTCCCGTACATCTCAAAAGATAGCACTAAAGTTCAGTCTGCTGAGTCTGCTGCTAACACGAGATAACTCGGGACCGGTCCGCAACGCTCGGCTAGGCAAACACGAGTTTTCTCGGGACCGGTCCGCAATGTGTTTGCAGAATATGTCAAGTTAATGCCTGAATGTTTGTCATTTTAAGTACACGTTTGTTTATACTTTTTATTGTGTTCAGGTCACCTGAAGTTATCTAATCCAATGCAGACGTTACATAAAGAGGTCACTCACTTCCGTGGCAAGCCTCTAATGCATTCAGTTCATGTAGTATTCTGTCTCTGCATTTCCTTAGTGCAGTGCGTCGAATTGCAGCTGCACATCGTTCGTTTGGCAAAACATGGCAAGGTCACACAAGAAGCACACATGCTGAGAGAGACTACGATATCTGTATATCTACAATAACTAACAATTCGACGTCTATATCATAAAATGTTCGCAAATTCTGTGAGCTTGCATTCGGGAGATAGTGGGTTCGAACCCCACTGTCGGCAGCCCAAAAGGGTTTTTCCCATCTCCACACCAGGAAAATGCTGGGTCTGTACCTTGATTAAAGCCACGGCCGCTTCCTTACCACTCGTAGCCCTTTCATATCTCATCGTCGCCATAAAACTTATGTGCACACCAGGCAAATGCTGGGGCTGTACCTTAAGGCCACGGCCGCTTCCTTCCAACTCCTAGCCCTTTCCTATCCCATCGTCGCAATAAGACGTATCTGTGTCGGTGCGACGTAAAGCAGATTATTTTTGTTATTGTTGTTTACAAATTTGGCGGGAATTAGTAATATGGCGCTCACTTAGTTCCTATTGGCTATTACTGTAGGTGATAGAGTAGCCAGTGTGTGCTAGTGGCATCATATGGTCTCTTCGTAGTTATAATCAGGGTCACCAACTCTCATAAACCAAAACCACACTCCATGGCACAACAGCCCCAAAGGGCTTTGCCCTATCAAGCGACCGCTGCTCATTCCGAAAGCCTGCAGATTACGAGGTGCGTCAGCATGACGTTTCCTCTCGGCCGTTATTCTTGGCTTTCTAGACCGGGGCCGCCATCTCACAGTCAGATAGCTCCTCATTTGTAATCACGTAGGCTGAGTGGACATCGAACCAGCCCTCAAATCCAGGTACACCGCGGGGCCAGCATTACCAACTCTCATACAAATAATAAAAGCATTGCAGATTTTTTTTTACAATTCTCTTTATGTTGCACCGTCACAGATTGGTCTCACAGCGACGATGGGATAGGAAAGGGCTAGGAGTTGGAAGGAGTATGGTTCCAGTGTATGGGACCCTCACCAGGATTACCTGATTCAAGAACTGGAAAAAATCCAAAGAAAAGCAGCTCGATTTGTTCTGGGTGATTTCCGACAAAAGAGTAGCGTTACAAAAATGTTGCAATGTTTGGGTTGGGAAGAATTGAGAGAAAGAAGAAGAGCTGCTCGACTAAGTGGTATGTTCCGAGCTGTCAGCGGAGAGATGGCGTGGAATGACATTAGTAGACGAATAGGTTTGAATGGCGTCTATAAAAGTAGGAAAGATCACAATATGAAGATAAAGTTGGAATTCAAGAGGACAAACTGGGGCAAATATGCATTTATAGGAAGGGGAGTTAGGGATTGGAATAACTTACCAAGGGAGATGTTCAATAAATTTCCAATTTCTTTGAAATCATTTCGGAAAAGGCTAGGAAAGCAACAGATAGGGAATCTGCCACCTGGGCGACTGCCCTAAATGCAGATCAGTATTGATTGATTCCATCTCCCTTTATCCAACCACCATTGTTTCCCCGTAACTTAAAGGGCTAGGAGTTGGAAGGAAGCGGCCGTGGCCTTAAGGTACAGCCTATTGTGAAAATGGGAAACCACAGAAAACCATATTCAGGGTTGCCAACAGTGGATTTTGAATACACTATCTCCGAAATGCAGTCTCTGAGCTGAGCGCCCGTAACCGCACGGTCAACTCGCTCGATTTGTAGTATTATTTCCCAAATGTTATGTTATAACTTTCTCGGCACACGTCTTTCCTGAGAACATTTTCACTTCATGAGCAAACGACTAACCAGTACTAGCTGTTACAATATCTCGCTAATTGAGAAAACGCACTCGATTACATGAAAATCGACTAAGGATATTCCGAGGAGCAAGGTTCACCACTTGGGCAACAAGAGAATAATGAGGTCTTCAAGGACTGCTCAGTAGAATTCATCCCAGTGGATTAAGATACGTTCTCAACATCAATACGACAGAAACTAAATTCATGGTATTTAGTAGAAGCAACCACGAAGGTGTCTCCATTTCATTAACTACTCAAAACATTGAACGAATAAGTCAGTTCAAATATCTTGGGAGCACCGTAACAGACAATCTAGATCCTGAAAAAGAGGTGAGACGCCATATTGATATTTCCCGATCATCTTTCCAAAAGATGAGGTCTTTCTTTTGTGATGATAATCTAAATCTCAAATTCAGGCAAAAGCTGTTCAGATGTTACGGCTGGTTAATATTGCTTTATAGAGTAGAGACCTGGACTCTCAAACTTTCCTACACGAACAGATTAGAGGCCTTTGAAATGTGGTTCCATAGGATAATGCTCAGAACATCCTGGACAGACTTTGTAACCAATAATGAAGTGTTAAGGAAGCTTGAGTTGGCAAACAGCATCAAAGCCAAGCAAACAGATTATTTAGGCCATGTTCTAAGAGATAGAAGGTACGGGCTTCTAAAACTCATATTACAAGGAGAGATAGAAGGCAAGCGAGGAGCTGGTAGACCACCGGTGTCATGGCTTCAAAACATCAAAGACTGGACTTACACCAACACTGAGCAACTCAAGTTGGCTTAAGAAAGGCGTGCTTTCTCCAGGGTGGTCAACAACGTCTAGGGGACCGGATATGGTACTTGTCGAAGAAGAAGAAGAAGAAGAAGAAGAAGAAGAAGAAGAAGAAAAAGACGGTCAGCTTTCTCCACTTTTGGCAGGGGCTCTTTCATTTTGAGAGAAATGCACTGTCCATTACTGGGATATGTAGCCGTGTTAAGGCGGTCATGGGGAAGTCAGTGTGAACGGAAGACATCCTGTTGACGTGAGGCCAGGCGTACGGTCTGATGTTTGTGAGCACTTGGGCAATGTTTTCCGTTGAGAAACACCACGCTTTCACCATAGCATAAGTTCAGTGTGACATGCAGCGTCACCAGTTGTTTACCTTTCCCCACGGCCAAAGAGTAACTATACTTGGAATCGTATAAGGTTGGTCCCTAAAAAGAAAATACGGTTGCCCAAAGTATGCCTCATCACTGCTATCAACTTAACAAGTTACGTACCTATTAAAATCACCAGACAGATGTAGCATTGTCTTTCATAGGTCTACCGTCACACGCAGTGGCGTGCGGTGAACATATTCATTACCTCAGCTGCAAAAAAGTTTGTTTTTAAAATATAAACAATCCTCTAAAGTCAACAATACCATCTTATAAGGCTGCGTTTTTCATGGAAAGGTCTATCTGAGAAAGATCTTTCAAGAATGTTTTCAACCACACGCTCGCACATACTTCCAAATTGATATTCACGGCAGTAACGACACCGTCATAACTTAATCTATAGCAGATTTTAAACAATGTACTTACTTTCATCCGGTGACGCTTCGTGATGGTTTTCACAAAAATACACTGGGACTATCTATTTGTTTTTACCTAAAAAGCTAATCTAAACTAATCAGCAAAATTTAACTGGTATTTCACTCGCATACTGAGTGTACGTGCATCAACGACGAACGACGGAAAATATTTGTCACGACGTATAACACACGTTATATTTATGAAGAATGCCACAGAATTCACGAAACCTTCACCTATAATCCAAGAGGAACTCTACAAAAATTCACTATAAATTCACCATAGTCACAGACAACCAAATACAACATTCTTTTATTTCGCGCTTAACTCAGTGTTCATGCTGGGCAACCTAAATATTTTTCTCCGGCTATCGGAACACAATAGTCTACAACGTGCCATCAGTGAGTTGCTCGAAGAAACTGTATACATGCCGAAACCCAAGACTAAAATTTACAATTGATTTCATATACTGGCTCTATTTTTATCAGCAAGACGATGTGAAAGTGACTATACTGTTAAGATGTTGATATTTTTCTTGCAGTCTCTAGTGTTTGGCGCTGAAGACTTCGAGTGTCAAGTATTAAAACTAACATTACCTTACCTTACCTAAGCTAGCTGCCCTGCCGCCGTAAATGGCTGTCGGAGGAGGGCCTATAGCTCCGCCCAGCTCCCAGGACAAGGAAGCTTCAAGTGCGTGCGTCACTCAAGCGACCTTAAATTTCGCTGGGGTAGCTCTCTTTTGCGCCGGCAAGGAAACCCAGCTCGCTGGAGAAGCTGATCTGCGGTAGTGCGAGCGGATTGTCGATACAGCTGTACTTGGCTTATATGTTCGCAATTGTTTAAACACTATAAAAACCGTTGTAAGGTATAATTAGAAAATGTTAATACAAAGTTCTTTACCCAAGCAGCGCTGGTGTAGATGGGGTTCAGTGCACGCCACTGGTCACACGAAATAAATCACGACAGTCAAATTTCAAGCTCACTGAGGAATTAAGAAAGAATCACTTGCGAAAATCAAATGATAGTAAATCTCTCGGTCATGGCCATCCATCAACGGCTGCTAATTTCACATGACTGCCAGCCGTAAGACATAATCTAAACAGGAGGCTGTGGATTTACATATTAGCTCTCCAGTGTGTACCGTAAGAGGGATGCCATTGATCTGAATTTTAATCCGGACCCCATTAGTTCGGACTTCGTTTAATCCGGACAGCCATTTCATAATAATACCTAAATCAAGTTATAGTATAAAGGTGAGTTACAAGCGCAATGTTGTGAACTGCGCAGAAGACGAGATCATTGATAGTGTGATCGCTGCAGTAAGCTCTGAAACGGATGAATATGGCCAGAATGAAGGTGATATGATTTCTCTTTTTACGATTTCCTTTACATCGGGCCGACACAGATAGGTCTTATGGCGATGATGGGATAGGAAAGGCCCAGGAATGGGAAGGAAGCGGCCGTGGCCTTAATGAAGGTACAGCCCCAGCATTTGTCAGGTGTGAAAATGAGAAACCACGGTAAAACATCTTCAGGGTTGCCGACATTGGGATTCGATCCCACTGTATCCCGGATACAAGTTCACAGACGCGCGCCCCTAACCGCACGGCCAACTCGCTCGGTGTGATATTATTAATCCTAAAACAAAACAGTGAAATTAAGGACCATCTAAACATTTTCAATAAATACGTTGAAGATAACAACGATGAAAACATATCTGCATGTTACGAACATTTGATGCATCTGAGTGAGTTAATTATCAAAGAATTAATGTCAAAGGAAGACAACAAAAGACCAACAGTTTCTTCAAAACAGTAAGCGTGTCAAGTGTGGTCAGTGAAGGTGCACCTTGATTGCCATGTTCTAATTCTGTACTGCACTAGTTATTCTGTATTTTGTAGGGCCTAATACCGTATTGCATTACACCTTGTATACGAAATAAGCTTTATATTTCTTAAATTTAAAACATTTTTTTACAATTTGTTTTACGTCGCACCGACACAGATAGGTCTTATGGCGACGATGGGAGAGGAAAGGGCTAGGAGTGGGAAGGAAGCGGCCGTGGCCTTAATTTAGGTACAGCCCCAGCATTTGCCTAGTGTGGAAATGGGAAACCACGGAAAACCATCTTCAGGGCTGCCGACAGTGGGGTTCGAACCTACTATCTCCCGAAACTGGATACTGGCCGCACTTAAGCAGTTATCGCGCTCGGTACATTATTTTTTACTGGACAGAATGTTTAAATATGTACCTTGGCTCATTTCTTAAGTTAGTTTGTGTAATCCGGAGTTCCATTAATTCGGACAATAGAGCCTCAATTAGTCCGTATTAATGAGGTTCTACTGTACTACCACGGCCGACGTGATGCAGCGTAGATCTAGATGGCCGTGTTACTACAGTCCGTATTTTAAACTACAACTACCTTCTATTTCAACACACGCTATTTATACAAATATACAGCCCGTACACCTCTCAAGGTCACTGTTGGTACGTAAAACATTTTGTGACGTCACTTCCATTATACATTTTGTCACGTCACGATACGAACATTTTCGGATGACTCTCAGCTCTAAGACATATTCATGTCAAAAAGAAACCAGTTATTCCGTAACTAGCATGGCTCCAGTGTTTTCGCAAGGCAATAGAGGTCGAACTGTTGGTATGTTGGAGGTTTACGTGACTCCAGAACAAACCGCACATGCAATACCTCGCAAATTGGAGACCATCTAGAATTGGATAGAATGTATCTGATACATGCATTAGACTTCCTTTGTTGCAAATGTGTGTCTCTTACTACAGTAAATATTACGCTTAAACCTAGTGGTGTTTATGTCCACACCGGGTTGAGTAGTTCACTTGGTAGAGCGCTGGCCTTCTGAGCCCAACTTGGCAGATTCGGTCCTGGCTCAGGCCGGTGGTATTTGAAGGTGCTCAAATACGTCAGCCTCGTGACGATAGATTTACTGGCATGTTAAAGAACTCCTGCGGGATAAAATTTCGGCACCTCGGCGCCTCCGGAAACCGTAGAAGTGATTAGTGGGACGTAAAATCATGTATTATTATTATTATTATTATTATTATTATTATTATTATTATTATTATTATTATTACATTCTGCAGATTATCACACTTGTTCTATTTTTGTTATACAATGTATATTCTAGGACAAAGGTATATCTTATCCTTCATTAGTGTCGTTAGTGCTTATTTTATTTTATTTTACGACATGTTTTTATACGGAAAATGATGATGATGACCCCCTGTGGGTGGGGAACGCAGACGAAGAATATGCCCACGATATCCCCTGCCTGTCGTAAGATGCGACGAAAAGGGGTGACCAAGGGATGATCGAATTAGAACCACGAGACTACTTGTAATTAGTATAATCACGCGGGGAACATCATGGGTCGCCTTTACTTGCGAGTAGTACCACTATATTAGGTACACAATAGGTTTGTGATTAGTAGCAACAGTGTGTAAATCAGGATGCGTTTTACAGTACCCGTGATTAGTACACCTATGTGAGGAACACCGTAGGTTCGCGTTATATGTGCGTATTACATCACCTGTGAGTAGTGCCATAATGTGTGGAATACCGCGAGTTTACGCTACTTTTGATCAGTATCGCAACGTGAAAAATACCATGGTTCTACTTTCCTAGCGATAAGTAGCCTACCATTATGAGGGGCCGATGACCTGTATTTTAGAACCCTTTGGACAACAAGCATTGTCGCCGTAAGACTTATGTGTTGGTGCGACGTAAAGCCACTAGCAAGAAGAAAAAAAAAAAAGACAAGTAGCATCATTGATTCAGGATTGCGCTTTAGAAGCAGTCCCTTGGTCAGTAATACTATTGTTTTACGATAGTTTCTGGGAATGTAGGGCATTGCGGGTCGGATCCACTGAATGTTTTAATTCATATTCATCCTTCATTCGTCATCACGTTTTGAGTTCTGGTCAGTGGATGATTTTGGACTTTTAAATTGTCATTACATTTCGTCTCATTTCGTACCAACAGGGGCCAACGACTTAGATGTTAGGCCCCTTTAAACAAGAAACATAATCATCATATATTTAAAGGGTCTATCATCTAGGTCATCACCCCAACATACAGAAACTATTACTGTTCTTCCCGTTGTAATCCACTCTTTATTTAACAATTCCGTCCCCTGCAGTAGGTAAATGACCCTATGGTTGTTTACGGCGACCCACCGTCAATGACGATGACTATACAATCCTCCGACTGACTCGAAATGTCATGAAAACGACTTCCTCAGTTATTTTTATCTCAGTGCTCTGCTGTTACTGATCCTAAATAAATTAAATAAATAAATAAATAAATAAATAAATAAATAAATAAATAAATAAATAAATAAACCACCCGCCTCTGTGGTGTAGTGGTTAGCGTGATTAGCTGCCACCCCCGGAGCCCCGGGTTCGATTCCCAGCTCTGCCACGAAATTTGAAAAGTGGCACGAGGGCTGGAACGGAGTCCACTCAGCCTCGGGAGGTCAAATGAGTAGAGGTGGGTTCGATTCCCACCTCAGCCATCCTGGAAGTGTTTTTTCGTGGTTTCCTACTTCTCCTCCAGGCAAATGCCAGGATCCAGGATGGTACCTAACTTAAGGCCATGGCCGCTTCCTTCCCTTTTCCTTGTCTATCCCTTCCAATCTTCCCATCCCCCCACAAGGCCCCTGTTCAGCATAGCAGGTGAAGCCGCCTGGGCGAGGTACTGGTCATTCTCCCCAGTTGTATCCCCCGACCCAGAACACTGCCTTGAGGCGGTAGAAGTGGGATCTCTTGCTGAGCCCGAGGAAAAAACCAATCCTGGAGGGTAAACAGTTTAAGAATAAGAATAATAATAAGAAATAAACTCATTTGATCGTTCTCCAAATATCCTTCAGTTGTTAGTAATCCCTACTAAGGTATCCAACCCTACGAATGACCTGACATATCGTCAGAAGTCAATCGGCTCCGCCTGTCGCATGCCCAATTTCTAGTTTCCCAAATATTTCTCATTTATTTGTATGTTCCACTCAGGTGTCAAACCCTCGGCCTGACCGGAAATCTCGAGAGAAGTCCGCCTTAAAGATCTGTCACAGATCTCGTGTCGCGATACCAGTCCTGTAACGATGAGCCGGAGCTTTGTGTAGACAACATTGCATCAGACTGTGATTCCATGGTGAGTTCATCGTAGCTTCATAGTGAATGGAAGGAGGCACCACCTTTAATTAAATCGAGCTGTGTGCTGTCCAGTAGAAAGTGCATTTATGAAGGGACAGTGCGTAACCTCCACGAAGTATGCTACATACCCAACGATCTTGCTGGTTGCTGCATTACTTTGTCTATTTTCATGGTCAAGGTATCCAATTGACTTGTTTACCGGTTGCCAGCTAACCGGTACTCTACCCATTCCCTCTTCCTCCACAAGGTTACATAACGGTAGGTGGCGGCTACAGAACTCTGTTCTTCATTGTATTTCTGACTGGTTAAATGTTTTGATTTTCAATGGTGACTTGTTTCAACAGTGAGAATGTGAAGTTTCCAATCGGATGAGTACAATCGTACACAAGAGCCTCATTTATCCGGATTAAGTGGGACCGGATCTGATCCGGATTATCGAAAATCCGGATAATTCGGAAAACTAAAAAACAAATATAGTACATGTTATATAATCTATTAACATTAGTTGTACATTAATGCCTTTTTTCAGTTGTACAAAAAAAATCAGAACACTGTTCGTACATTTATGACTTTGTTTTATGCTCTAAAATAATAAGCGATTTTTTTCTGTTTTGTATAGCGTTTGCGCGATCACGAAGACGTTTTACTAACATCAGTTCTGCCGGTATGGTTTCAGTCAAGGATTCTAAATACGCCATCAGTTTGTCCAGCTGCATTGTTGCCTCTCCATGAGTCATTGTTTCTTCTGATGGAGCACCGGGTTCATTTTCGCCGTCAGTGAATTAATAGTGCGTTGCATTCAGTAGAGCGTGGGTTCAAATCCCACCTCGGCCGACCTGGGAATGGTTTTCAACGGTTTCCCATTCTCAATTCCAGGCGAACGCCGCGCAGGGATGGTACATTTGTTAGACCGTAGCCGAATTACTTCCAATTCCTGTCCTTAACTATCCTTGGTGGAAAGGACATTCAAGAAGAATCGATCCCGTAAAAGAAATACTGTACAAGTAAAAAATAAATTTTTATTTTCGACCCGGATTAACCGGAGATCCGGATTAATGAGGGACGGATAAAAGCGGTCCTTGTGCATTAATAGAATAACTCCCATCTCTAGTTCCCGATCGCCTGAGACTGAGGAGAGAGCATTCATTTATTGCCATCCAGATTGTTTTTGATACATGTACTCGATTTTTCTTTTACAATTTGTCTATTACTTCATTAAACATAAGACTAATAAATGCGTATGCACCGAACGAGTTGGCCGTGCGGCAGTGGCGGCGCGTGGATAAAGCGTCTGGGGGTTCACTGCTGTCGAAAATAACGCGTAGAGATTTATTGTTACTTGATGTTTACATAGATGTAAAATAGTGACATTACTTGATTAGAAACTCGACTTTCCTTTGAAGGGACACGGCTACAGCTCAAAGAAGTTACCATATCAATGAATATGAAAGACAGAGAACATGAGGTGCAGTTACTTAAAGCTGATCCAATTTCCTCTGATTTTGGAGACGTTGCTTGCGTACAAATAACTTCTTCAAGAACGTGTTAGGCAGACTGCTGTTGTTTATGTATTTCGGCTTACTTTTCACAAAACACGCTTTATTAATGAAAAGCTCCAAGGGCTCTCAACTTGGGAGCGTGGGTTGGTGACCACGGGGCCCTTAGCTGAGTCCTGGCATTGCTTCCACATACTTGCACCAGGCATCTCACTTTTATCTATCCTGTCCGACCTCCCTTGGTCAACTCTTGTTCTTTTCCGACCCCTACGGTATTAGAGCACTCGAGGCCTAGGGAGTCTTTCATTTTCACGCCTTCGTGGCCTTTGTCTATCTTTGGACGACACCTTCATTTTTGAAGTGTAGGATCCCTTTCATTTGTTCTCTATGTTTAGTGTTATATATTTAGCCGGGTTGAGCGGCTCAGACGGTTAAGGCGCTGGCCTTCTAACCCCAACTTGGCAGGTTCGATCCTGGCTCAGTCCGGTGGTATTTGAAGGTGCTCAAATACGACAGCCTCGTGTCGGTAGATTTACTGGCACGTAAAAGAACTCCTGCGGGACTAAATTCCGGCACCTCTGCGTCTCCGAAGACCGTAAAAGTAGATAGTGGGACGTAAAGCAAATAACATTATTTATTATTAGTGTTATATAGAGGATGGTTGCCTAGTTGTACTTCCTCTTAAAACAATAATCGGGCCGATGATCTTAGATGTTAGGCCCCTTTAAACAACAAACATCATCATATTCATCAAAACAATAATCACCATCACCACTTACTAATGAAACGATTCATTAATTACATAAACTTAGGCTACGTTCGCCTATTGATGCTATACAAAACGCAGTTACCAAAATGTTCTGGCTCATTGCAGTTAATTACATCAGAATTGCAAAATCGTCAAATTAAAACCCCTCCGAAACCTACCACATACGGCAAACTTTCACCGCGCGCTCGGACGGTGCTTCGGCTAATTTCGGAACTGCTCGATGTAACTCGTGTCTATCGCTGGTCCAGTCGCCAGCGATTCCTGAGCCTTGTTTTCCCTGCTCCTCACAGCCCCTCGCCGTGTGCACCCTCCTTACGTCTCACGGCCCCGCTCCCACAGTCCTGAAATTGAACCTCTTCGCTCGCTGGTTCCGAAGAGCAACAGAGTGTTATGTCAAAAATACCGCTCCGCGCGTGGATATACAGAGCTTATTAAAGGAATAGGCTGTAATAAACCATTTTACATACACTTATCTACTTCTACACTGAACCATTGAACATATAGAACGCACCGCCACTGCCGTGCGGTTAGGGGGCGCAGTTGTGAGCTTGCACTCGGTAGGGTTCAAATCCCATTGTCGGCAGCCCTGAAGATGGTTTTCCGTGGTTTCCCATTTTCACACCAAGCAAACGCTGGAGCTGTACCTTAATTAAGGCCACGGTCGCCTCCTTCCCACTTCTAGCCCTTTCGTATCCCATCGTCGCCATAAGACCTATCTGTGTCTATGCGACGTAAACCAAAATTGTTCAAAGAAAGTGTTGAGGGAACTTCGGCAGAAATTAAGGATGCAAGTCGAAGTATAGCAATCTCCAAAGAACCCTAGGAAAATTGAAAATTGCCAAAACTCGCCGAAGGGATCGAGCTGACGGGCTTTGAAATTGAGACTCGATTTCGAAAAACGAAGTGTTGTTAAGAAGCCTACCTAATTCTTTCTTTCTTAATCCGTTTACCCTCCAGTGTTGATTTTCTCCTCGGACTCAACGAGGGATTCCACCTCTATCGCCTCAAGGGCAGTGTCCTGGAACGTGACTCTCTGGGTCGGGGATACAACTGGGGAGGAGGACAAGTACCTCGCTCAGGCGGTCTCATCTTCTGAACAGGAGAGGGGATTGGAAGGGATAGACCAGGGATGGCGAACCTTTTCCATCAAGTGTGCCATTTTAAGTCTGGTTTATTATCGTCAACTGTTGACTGTGCCACTTCTTATTTTCCTTTAAGGAATGGCTACAACCTACGATACCCATACCCCCGACTTTCTTCCCAAATTCCCAATTATGTTGCATAATATGTTATAATTTAATTAATTAATTAATTAGATAGATATATTGTAAATACATTTGACTGCATGTTCCGTGGTCGTATTTTGCAAATACTGCAAAAAATACATTTTTAAATATGTAAGTCTTGAGAATACCTATTATTATTTGTAAATAAATAATAAGCTCCCATTGTAACATACTTCGTCATTACATATTATCACCGGGTGAGTTGGTTCGAGTCCCACTGTCGGCAGCCCCGAACATGGTGTTCCGTGGTTTCCCATTTCACACCAGGCAAATGCTGGGACTGTATCTCAATTAAGGCCACGACGGTTTCCTTCCCACTCGTAAGCCTTTCATATCCCATCGTCGCCGTGAGACCAGATGTATGCAGTATGTTTGATGAAAGCATGGATGCGACCTTACAAGCAAGGATAGTTGTTTTATATTTCCTTGTGGAAATGTGATGAGATAGAAATGAAATTGTTGAGCATACGAACCACGACAACATGGGAAGATGATGAAGCTAATGGAGTGCGACGTAAAACAAATTGTAAAAAGATAAATATTATTAGATATAAAGATCAAAAGTACTAATCTTGCTACTGGAGTTCACATCCTCCATTAGCTTCATCATCTTCCCATGTTGTCGTGGTTCGTATGCTCAACAATTTCATTTCTATCTCATCACATTTCCAAAAGGAAATAAAAAACAACTAACCTTGCTTGTAAGGTCACATCCATGCTTTCATCAAACATACTGCATATATATGGGAGTTATCCAAATTAGTTTTCATTTGCTCCGAAACTTCTTCACTCATTCTTATTATTCTATCCTTGACACCAGTTCATCTGGCTGGCATTCCTTTAATTCTGTTAATTATTTGTTGTTTGTTAAGGAAGTTTTCAAACAATGAACCGGACATCAATAAAGAAGTTTATTTCAAGAACGCACCGTCAGGAAGCGGTTTCCCATGTATGCTGTACTATGCAGTGAGACAGATGGAAACAGCCGCACAAAAGAACTACTGTAGGTTGTTTTGTGTAATGTTAGATATTTTGTGACACGAACTCTCTTCTTTCTTCATTTGGCATGGAACAAACATTTGAATGATTAGTCTCGAAATGGCGCTTTACATTAAATGTGAGGGACACAACTGTTTCTGTTTTCGAACACAGGCAACATCTTTCTGTCAGTCCGAATTCCCTTGTCCACTGTTCTTGAAAAATCCGGTCACTACCTTTGTTAAGTTTCTGTTCTTTTCGGCACCGAAAACATGTTTGCGAGGTCCGTAAACAAAACCACCAGAAAACGGCACTGTTATCCCACTTGACATTCGGACATATCAGTATGGAAGTGTTGCTATATTGCACGTTCGGATGGAATTAGTATTTAGATTTTCGATATTTATTTCTTACACGTGAAACACTAAATTATATGTATTGTCTGTGGTACAAGACATATACTAAAACATTATGTTCTTGTGGCGTGCCACGGAAATCTTGTTCACGTGCCACCTAGTGACACGCGTGGCATAGGTTCGCCATCCCTGGGATAGACAATAAAGAGGGAAGGAAGCGGCCGTGGCCTTAATTTAGGTACCATCCCGGCATTTGCCCGGAGGAGAAGTGGGAAACCACGGAAAACCACTTCGAAGATGGCTGAGGAGAGAATCGAACCTCCCTCTATTCAGTTGACCTTCCGAGGCTGAGTGGACCCCGTTCAAGCCTTCATACCACTTATCAGATTTCGTGGTAGAGCCGGGAATCGAGCCCGGGCCTCTGGGGGTGACAGCTAATCACACTAACCACTGCAGCACAGAGGCGGACAGTACTACAAAATACCAAATATATTACATTTCGTGAATGTTACAGTAGTGTTTAAAATATATATGTTACATATCCAATACATATTATAGAACCTTATTTATACTACCTATGAATGGACGAAGATAATGAACAGAATCCCGCCCACCCCTGTCACCGATTACCACCAGCTGCGGGAGAGAACATCCGCCCATTGCAATAATCGGTCACATTCAGGTAATGTTGTTAGTCTTAGAACATACCAAACATATTCCTACTACATATGAGCGAACGGAAACTACGAACAGACCCGCCATTCACGGATAACCACCAACCTTTGCATCCACATGCAAGCAGTATTGTTAGTTTTAGATCATATCAGATATTGTTTACTACATATGACCGAACTAATACAACGAACAGACCCCCCCCCCCAACAATGGCTTACAGATGAATAATAATAATAATAATAATAATAATAATAATAATAATAATAATAATAATAATAATGTAGATTAACCTACCATTATTTGGAGTTTAGCGTCCAATTCCAGACATTTTTCACACGCGAAAATTTTTCATGCTATGACTGTGGGTGAAAAACATTACAAAAAGGGGATCGGGATAAGGATCACTAAACCACAGCTGAGTACTACTACTGCTCTAACAGTATCGATGAAATAATATAAGAGTACTTAATTCACGATGAAGTTGAATATTTCGAAACTACCACAGAGCTTTCACGGAAACACAGAGTATTCAGTTCTGAAATATTTGTGTATAGTGTAATTTTTGATGGAGATGTTCTTCAACAGACTTAAAGCGAACATAATCTAGGGACGTAAAACTGATTTATAAATGAGAAGACTGCGTTAGATTGACCATCGGACTCGTTTGATTCCGACTTGTAGAACCAGTAGTTTCAGATTGTTTTAAACTATTTAAAACATGATGTGCAATTCAGTCGATAAAGTGTTGTACATATGTTTATATTTCACTTTTCATATTCTTTGGACTTTTATTTTCTCCACTCTCTTAATTTATTATTATACTAGCTACAACTTACTTTCACTTTCTGAATTGTCGAGGTGGTGGTGGTGGTGATTATTGTTTTACGAGGAAGTACAACTAAGCAACCGTCCTCTATATAACACTAATCAGAGATAAAAATGGAAGGGATCCGACACTTCGAAAAATGAAGGTATCGTCCAAAGAAAGCCAAGGGCCACGAAAGGCGTGAAAATGAAAATACTCCCTAGACCTCGAGTGCTCTAACACCGTCGGGGTCGGCAAAGAACAAGAGTTGACCAAGGGAGGTCTGATAGGATAGATGAAAGTGAGAAATCTGGCACAAGTAAGTAGAAGCAGTGCCAGGTGTCAGTTCAGTGCTCCGTGGTCGCCAACCCACGCTCCCAAGTTGAGTGTCCCTGTGGCCCCTTTTAGTCGCCTCTTACGACAGGCAGGAATGTTATTCTACCGCCCCCTCCCACAGGGAGAAGAATTGTTGAGATCCCTTATTTACGTATCCATTGAAAAACGCGTATAAGTAAACGAAGTTATTCTGTCGTCTGTAAACAAAGTCTCAGATGTACGACATATTCGTGTTTTGCTGCGCATTCCTCTGTGTAGGTCTGTGTGAATATCGAAGGTCGAAGGTTATCTGCCTGGAGTTAGCCAGTGTTGCAATATTTAAATCAGTCTGTTACGGATTCTCTTATTGAAGTAGCCTACTGCATGAGTATCACACTGAAATAGTCGCCGAGTAACGAAACCTAGCAGGAATATGTTCTCCATCAGATACTAAAGAATTGTATCTGTAGTCTGGTATTACATCGTTTTTTTGTACGATTTTGTCATTATCAAGCTGAAGACATTTCCTCGTACACATTTGTGCATGTAACTGCTAAACATGCAGAATAAAAAGTCCGTTTGATGTCAAATTCTGACGAATAACAGTCAATTCTTAGTGTTTAAATATGCTTGTTTTGACCGTTAGCGCCTATTTCGGGTGAAATGTCTATTTAACCATCTAGGACGTTTTTATTTTCTAAATGTTGAATTCTATTTTTTGCTTCAAGACTGCGAGAACATTTTCTCGTTATAGATATATATTGACTGTAACGAGGCATAAATGTACACCGGAAATTAAAGTATAAAGGCATTTTTATTATTATATTACACCGGAAACCTTGAAGAATACAATGTGGTCAACCGTAATATAGCTAAAGTATAAGTTGTTTCAGTATTTTT
This sequence comes from Anabrus simplex, assembly GCF_040414725.1. Classification (NCBI taxonomy): domain Eukaryota; kingdom Metazoa; phylum Arthropoda; class Insecta; order Orthoptera; family Tettigoniidae; genus Anabrus; species Anabrus simplex. Next base: position 114,408,822 of record NC_090271.1, on the reverse strand, counting down.
AGTACGGTATCATTCTGTCTTCGCAGAATTGAGATCAGTATCAAACTGGCACTTCTAAATACAATGAAACCTCTGTTTAATATTGATCAGGAGATAATTTAAATGTTTAATATATAATACAATGTCAGCCTGCTTAGCTGAATAGTCAGCGTCGAGAAATTAAATTGCTGGTGGTGGTTATTGTTTCGTACAACTGGGCAATCATCCTCTGTTAACATTGATCAGAGTTGAAAAAGAGAAGAATTCCAACGCTTCGAAAAAAGGACCGACCGAGCAAGTGGCCGCGTGGTTTGGGTCACGTAGCTCAGCTTGCATTCGGGAGATAGTGGGTTCGAACCCCTCTGTCGGCAGCCCTGCAGATGGTTTTACGTGGTTTCCTATTTTCACACCAGGTAGGTGCTGGGGCTGTACCTTAATTAAGGCCACGGCTGCTTCCTTCACGCTCCTAGCCCTTTCCTATCCCATCGTCGCCATAAGACATATCTGTGTCGGTGCGTCGTAAAACAAATTGTAAAAACACAAAAGGAAATGTGGAGGTATCGGCAAAAGAAAAGAAAGGGCCATGGAGACCTCGAAAACTTAATACCGTTAGGGCAGGAAAAGAACAAGAGTTGATAGATGAAGGCGAGGAGCCTGACACAAGTAATTGGAACAAATGGAAGACTCAGCTAAGGGAACTGTGGTCGCCAACCCACGCTCCAAAGTTCAAATCCCCTGGTTCCTCTTTCCTTTACGATAGGTAGTAGATATCATGACTGTTATTCTGTTGCCCATTCCCATTGGAGGGGGGGGGGGCGACTTCATTTGGAGGGTTCTGGGTTCGACTCCATCTGATTAATTCCTCTGACTCGGGGGCTGTCTTTTTGCAACACACTCCCCTTCATATACAGACAACACATTGCACTGAATACATCCCTCCCCATTAAAGTTAGCACCTGGAAGGGCATCTGGCCGTCAAACAAGCTCAGTTCCCCACAGTTTACACCCATGATCCCACCACCGTTTGGGAGAAGCGGAATGAGAAAAAGAAGAAGAAAATACAAGTTAATAAAATAATGAATAGTGCCTATTTTATCTTTTAAATCCCAATTGAGCATACCAGCAGTACCGGAAGAGGAGCATATCGCGCACCGGGTCCGAATTGTCCCTCTTCTCGGTGGGGTGGGGGATGATAAACTCCAGCGATCTTTGGTTTATTGCCATTTCCCCCCTTGGACCTTGATTGTGGGTCCACGTAACTTCCTTACATTTACAGCCTTTAAGCGTACGTATCCAGGCTCCGTTTACCCGTTTGGTTTCTTCCGCCGTGTTAAAATTGTTAGTATGTTCGAGCTTAGCAGTGTGTTCGCGCTCCGGTAATGTATTTTTGGTCCTCTAGCAAAGAATGTTTCAACTTCTGATAATACCTAATTTAACGCCTCGTGTTGCTGTTGCTCAACTGTTCTATCACATGAACATGGATAAGGAACAGTGTGGGCGCTATCAGTTTGGAATCCCACACACACCTCACGAAGTTATCAGCCAGTAGCTGTGGCTTAAAATTTACAATGAACAGTCGCATGAACTTTCTTCTTGTTTAAATGATCAGACATCTTCGTCTACAACCCTAATTGCTTCAACCTAGCCTCTGAGGCGACTCTTCTGATACGTAATTTTTTGGTATTAGGACTGGGAAAGAAGAAAAGGCTTGAAAATTCATGTAAAGTGGAAACCATTGGAACACCATACCAGGTTTATCGGCCTACTGCGTTGTTGCTGGTGGTGATTATTGTTTTAAGAGGAAGTAAAACTAGGCAACCCTGCTCTGTTAACACAAATCAAGGGAAAAATGGAAGTGGAGTGCGACAGGTTTCGGCAACCGGCACAATCCCTGTCCTCACCGCTAGAAGGGGGCTCCATTCATTCCATTCCTGACCCGGTCGAATGACTGAAAACAGGTTGTGGATATTCTTAAGGTGAAAATGGAAGAGGTCCGACACTTTGAAGAATGAAGATATCGGCAAAAGAGAATGGAAGGATAACGAAGGGAGTGAAAATGAAAAACTGCGTAGGCTTCGTAAATCTAATATCGTCGGGGTCGGAAGAGAACCAGACTTCACGAAGGAAGGTCGGATAGGAGCCTGCAACAAGTAAGTGGAAGCAATGCTAGACCCATAGTCGCCAACCCATGCTCCCGCGATGAAATCCCTTAGGTTCCCTTTTAGTCGCCTTTTACGACAGACAGGTGATACCGAGGGTGTATTCTTACGACACCACCCACAGTAGGTCGGTCACCTGCCTCCCTTATCCATTATTACTCGCCACAAACCTTGTGTAGCTGTAAGCCTGTATTTAGCAGATGGTATGTCCAAACTGTAACATCGGCAGCGCTGAATAAGGTTTTCCGTAGTTTCCCAACTTCAGATCGAGCCAGATAAGGTCGCGGCAGCTTCATTTCAAATTCTAGCCCTTCCCTATTACAGCATCGGCGATAACATGAGTCGAGTGGCATAAACATCTAGAAGGATAATCTTACCACTGTAACTCCTAATTCCAACGTAGAAAATAGGATAAACATTCCTTACAATGTATCCAGCCTTTACAGTGCTACCAGTGATAATGACATTAAACTTCTCTTGCCACAATATATTGGTGGATTCAAGAGAAATTTGTGATCTGTATGTTTACAGCCTTGTAAGACAATTATAAATGTAAGTATTATTTCACCGGGCGAGTTGCCGTGCGCGTAGAGGCGCGCGGCTGTGAGCTTGCATCTGGGAGATAGTAGGTTCGAATCCCACTATCGGCAGCCCTGAAAATGGTTTTCCGTGGTTTCCCATTTTCACACCAGGCAAATGCTGGGGCTGTACCTTAATTAAGGCCACGGCCGCTTCCTTCCAACTCCTAGGCCTTTCCTATCCCATCGTCGCCATGAAACCTTTCTGTGTCGGTGCGACGTAAAGCCCATAGCAAAAATAAAAAGGATTATTTCGTTTTTAACCAACGAATTGTATTATATTGATCCAATTTACAATACAGTGACTAATTTCACCTCGTTGGACGTTATCATTGAGTCAGACTCACTGACTGAATGGCCAGCATTGAGGCCTTCGGTTCAGAGGGTCCCGCGTTCGATTCCAGGCCGGGTCGGAGATTTTAATCGCATGCGATTAATTCTTCTGGATCGGGGATTGGGTGTTTGTGTTTATCCCAACACTTTCATCTTCATATTTACACAACGCACTACACTACCAACCACCACAGAAACACGCAATAGTGATTACATCCCTCCAGGTAGGGTTGGTGTCAGGAAGGGCATCCGGCCGTAAAACAGGGCCAAATCCGCATGTGCTACTTAGTTCGCACCCGCAACCCCACAGGTGTGGGAGAAGCGTTAGAAGAAGAAAAAGAAAAAGAAGCAGAAGAATTTGGACGTTATAGCCGAGTGGCTTAGTCATTAGTTTCTCACTAAGGTGGCCGCAATTCGAATCCAGCGAGTACATTTGTTTTTTAAATGAGGAGTCACATCCCTGTAGTTCGGATTCTGCGATAAACCGGAGATCCTTAGACTTTGATCATGCTGTCGGCTGCCACGTAAAACTGAAATATTGATGACTGGTGAAATGGTCTACCCTCATTAGTCGTCTGATGGCAGATGAAATGACATCACAGTCTAATATATGCAGTTGCGAAACTCTGGTGACATTTTTCATCCGAGGCGACTACAGCGCTCCAAGCGGCGAGGTAGAGGCAACTTGCTAGCAGACAACAGGGAACGAATTACCACTACAGTCTAAAATGGTCATAACTTCTGAATCATTCATGCAAATAATATCCTGACAAGGTTATTGTAATCCTTATGAAATAGTGGAGGAGGTGAAACAATTTATTTCGATGAGGAGTTCGAGAATAATATCGAAATATTTAATCTTAAGGAGTTGTTTTTCTTTACCGCGGACTATAACATAAAATCGCTTCTAGAGGGCAACCGGTTCGAAATAGGTATATACCATCCCGGACTTTTTTGTAGAGGTTTCTATGCTCTACAATTCGTACGCTTACACTTGGGGTCTATCGTTGACGGTTCACGCAGCGTAAGCCAAGGAAGCAAGTGACCGACCGACCGACCGACCATGGTAGAGCGCTGGCCTCAACTTGGCAGGTCGGTCACTTGCTTTCTTGGCTTACGCTGCCTGAACCGTCAACGATAGACCCCAAGTGTAAGCGTACGAATTGTAGAGCAAAGAAACATCTACAAAAAAGTCCGCGATGGTATATACCTATTTCGAACCGGTTGCCCTCTAAAATCGATTCTAAGTTACAGTTCGCGGTAAAAAACATAACTCATTAAGATTAAAAAAACATTTCGATATTATCCTCGAACTCCTCATCGAAATAAATTGTTTGACCTCCTCCACTATTTCATAAGGATTACAACCACCTTGTCAGGACATTATTTGCATGAATGGTTCAGAAGTTATGGCCATTTTAGACTGTAGTGGTAATTCATTCCCTGTTGTCTGCTAGCAAGTTGCCTCTACCTCGCCGCTAGAGGTGCTATTTTTTTATAGTGTCGCTCCAGTTGTCAAGTGGATGAACCTTCTTCTTATTAGAGCTTCGCGACTGTATATATTAGATGATATCTTAATAAGTCCCGAGATGGTTGATGACAAAGTAGACTCTTTGGTCAACAAATGACAACTGAAATGATTTCTTCGTTCGTTCTCTGATGCCCGATGAAAAACGACCATCTACCGCGGTATCCCCTTCCAGTCGTAAGACGCGACCTCCAGGTACAGAGAAGAGTAGCTTCGGCTAACAGTGGCCACGGATTTACCGTGACCGTACAACTCTGAATTCGGGAGGCGGTCGTCTGTCCTCTGTCCTGAGAATGGGTTTCCGTGGTTGTCCGTTCTCCTCATTAAGGCGAATACTGGGACAGTTCCTTGTGTAAGTCACGACCGCTCACACTTCTCCGTAACTCAAATCACTGCAACATATCTCCCGGCCTGAGAGAGGGCGTCATCCGCTAGGAGGCCCACCGTGGTGTACGGAATGGAAGCTTAAAAGAAAGGCCGAACTCCAAGGGCTGTTAACTTAGGAGCATGGATTGGTGATCACAGGCCCCTAGTTTGGTCTGGCATGGATTCCTCTTCCTAACTTTCATATTCCGACCCAATCTTCCTTGGCCAAATCTTGCTTTCTTCTGACCCGACAGTATAAGGTTTGCAAGGCCCTTCGTGATGTTCTCCCTTTCTTTTCGCTATACTCTCATGCTTCGAAGGCTCAGAATTCCATTTTTTTGTTTTTCTGATTAATGTAAGAGGAGATGGTTGCGCAGTTGTACTTCTCGGGAATCAGTAGTTAACTAACAACAATGTTACTTAGTTTTCTTCTTCTGCCGCTTTTCCCCACAACTTGGGGTGGTGAAATGAAATGAAATGGCGAATGGCTTTTAGTGCCGGGAGTGTCCGAGGACATGTTCGGCTCGCCAGGTGCAGGTCTTTTGATTTGACGCCCGTAGACGACCTACGCGACCAATGATGGTTAAAATTCTCGATCCTGCCGGGAATCGAATCTGGGACCAAACGCCAGCACGCTAACCATTTAGCCATGGATCCGGACACTTGGGGTGGTTGCGGGTGCGAACTGAGTAAGCACATTTGGATTTGGCCCTGTTTTATGGCGGTGTTGGTAGTGTGTGTATGAAGAACTGTATATTGACACAAATACAAACAGTCAGTGCTCGAGACATAGAATTAACCAGACGTAGATAAAATCACTGACCCATTGGGAAATCGAACCCTGGACCCAGTAATCCGAACGTTGCGACACTGACCACTCAACCAAGGAGCTAATAAAAGTAAGGAATTGACTGACTCCTTGGCTGAATGGTGAGTGTAGTGGCCTTCGCTTCGGGGGGGGGGGCGGGGGGGGGCGGGGGAGGGCGGGTTCTATTCCTGACTGGGTCGGGGATTTTAACTTTATGTGGTTAATATCTCTGGTTCGGGGGCTGAGTTGTCTTAAATGTGTAGGTTCAGTTCATCAAGTCAATTCGTAATTAATAATAAGAAAAATACAAAATTGTAGCTGACTACATGGTCGGTAAAACCGAAAGTAATAATAATAATGATAATAATAATAATAATAATAATAATAATAATAATTGTTACGGAGTTATCCGTGGAAGTCAGAGGTGAAAGAAGGTGCGGGCTGGAATGGGTCTAACTACAAGTTCGAAAGATGAATTAAAATTTCAACAAGGTTATATTTTCAAAACTTAACAATGGTGACATAGAATTTTGAGCGTACAACAAATAACAAGAAGTTAAATCAGGTACACAACCAAGAGAAAAATTTAAACAGTTTCCACTAGGGGGAAATAACAAAGAAAATCAGGTATAATGCCGCTTTGCAAGAAGGCACCAGTTAAGTGGTCTTTACGAATTCTGGGCTACGGGCCCAAATTCATCAATCCTTGAGCTCTCAGCTCACAATCACAAAACACCAAAGGGCAGAAAACCCTTAATTACATGGAGCATTAGCTCCCAACCTTACATTTCAAGCCTCTCTAAGGCACTTTTACCACAACTCCATAAAGAGCTGATCCGCTCTCGATCTTTCAAGCCTATAAAGGCAATAACAAAACTTTACACAAACTGCCATCAAGGCATAATAAAGAAACAGGGGTATCTCGTACCCAATCTACTGGGCCTTAGTGTGCAAAACCAGGTTAATTTAAATGGCCCAAAACAAAATTATGGAGGCGTGAATTTGCACTCCTAAATCTACATTTTAAAACCTAAGTGGCTCTAGGCCGATACACAGGGGCTAATCCCAAGCTAGGAAGGTGACTCGTATGAGAAAACTTTAATACATTAAGGAAGAGAAGAAACGGTTACGAAAATATAGTCACCTCACTTTCAAATGAAGGGGAGCTCGAGAGGGTAAAGCACTCTCTATCCCCGAATTAAAGTTCAAGAAAACTGAAGTTTACCAGGAAAAGGGTTTACATGTTTAATAGTTTACATATTAAAGGTTTCGAACCTTCCCCGGGAGTTAAACTGCTGAGCTAGCAAGAAATAAAGATGTTAAGAGGCCATTACCTTGTAGAAGAACTGCTGTCTGAAGAACGAGGCGCTTCCCGCCCCCTGCTACATATTCACACACTGAGTTAGATGTTATACCAGTGGCCCGGAGACAAGAAAATAAGCAGGTTTTATACCCACGTGGAAAATTCGAGACATTTCAAGAATGAGTAGACACACCCCCTCAATTTTTATTGGTAGACTATGAATTACACATGGAAATTTGAAGAAGAAAGATATGATTGGAGGAAAATTAATTACAGAAATTACCGATTGGTTAAATTCAAAACAGGCGGAAAGAAAGAGTTAATATTACCAACCCACAAACCACAGAACAAAATTTAGTAAAGACAAAACTTATGAATACAAAATTTCTTCAAGAGAGTTCATTCCATTGCACCAGAGTGTATTACCATAGTTTTTGGTAGAGACATATGTTAGAGAAAGTCCACACTTCTTGATCAATGAGAAACAAAAGCAAATCAAAAACACACAGTGACATCTTCTGATAACCAGTAGAGTTAGTTCGGTGGTAAAGTTCCGGGTTTCTCCACTAGAGAAGTTTCAATTGGCGCAAGATTTGAACTTGCGTCGTAGAGATGTACCGCTCGGTACAATAATAATAATAATAATAATAATAATAATAATAATAATAATAATAATAATAATAATAATAATAATAATAATAATAATAATAAAGCAAACGCGAAATAGCCTACAAAACGCCGCGCACGATCTAAAACAAAAAATGCCTTTTCAAAATACTAAGATACGTAACTATGAAACGGTTCTGAAGCCAGTAGTTACGAGTGCATCCGAAACCCTAACCTTAAATGCCAAGAAAGGACTCCTCGAAGAAATGGAGAAAAAGGAGCGCAGAATAGTTACCTTAGTGGGAATCATGGGATCCAACTACAAGTATGGCATCCACCAAGAAATCCAATAAGGAAGTCTATAACAAAATAGAGAAAAATAGAGACACGATCAGCAAAAGACGGACACGATCTCACGACCACCTCAAACGAATGGACGGAACCATGTTGACCAATTAGATCTTTCACCTATTTGATTCAAAACCTAAAACCATGATGCCTTGGTTTAGAAACACCTACAGATCAAACCGGAAGACGCCTTTGACAGAGGTCTTTTTCGAAAGAAAAAAGAAAAAAAAGATAATGTCGAACAGTCGGTTTAGAGACGAACAACCGAAAAGAAGACACTGTGTCCCTTGGACAGAGGAACAGGCAGGCTCACTCAGAAAGAATGAGGGAATTCTGGGCTCAAAAGAAAGCAAAGTTCACTAACAATTAATAATAATAATAATAATAATAATAATAATAATAATAATAATAATAATAATAATAATAATAATAATAATAATATTAAAGCGAAGAGTTCTTCAGACAACTGGACTGATAAGCTCACAGTGTTGAGAGCCAGTAATTATTAAAATATAGAGCGGTCCATTATTGCTACAAACTGATCCATGTATTATTATTATTATTATTATTATTATTATCCGTCTCTGTCGCATACTGGTTAGTGTGATTAGCTGCCACCCCCTGAGGCCCGGGTTCGATTCCCGGCTCTGCCACGAAATTTGAAAGATGGTACGAGGATTGGAAAGGGTCCAACTCAGCCTCGGGAGACCAACTGTGTAGAGGTGGATTCAGTTCCCACCTCAGCCGTCCTCGAAGTGGTTTCCCGTGGTTTCCCACTTCTGGCGGGATGGTACGTAGCTTAAGGAAACAGCCGCTTCCTTCCCTCCTCTTTGCCTATCCCTTCCAATCTTTCGATCTCCCCACAAGGCCCCTGTTCAACATAGCAGGTGAGACTGCCTGGGTGAGGTACTGATCGTCATCCCCAGTTGTATTCCCAGACTCAGTCTCACGCTCCAGGACACTACCTTTGAGGCGGTAGAGGTGGGATCCCTCGCTGACTCCGAGGAAAAAAACCAACCCTGGAGGGTAAACGGATCAAGAAAGAAAGAATATTCCATTTCAAGTAATATAGTATGACAATTACCACGTAAACACTTGCAAATGCACAAATTACTTGTATAGTTTCACTATGGACTGTTCATTGACTTTACTACCTTAACATTGTGAACCTCCAATTTGGCATAGAAATATGCACAATGTTTAAGAATAATAATAATAATAATAATAATAATAATAATAATAATAATAATAATAATAATAATAATAATAATAATAATAATGTTATTTGCTTTAAGTCCCACTAACTACTTTTACAGTTTTCGGAGCCGCCGAGGTGCCGGAATTTAGTTCCGCAGGAGTTCTTTTACGTGCCAGTAAATCTACCGACACGAGGCTGTCGTATTTGAGTACTTTCAAATACCACCGGACTGAGTCAGGATCGAACCTGCCAAGGTGGGGTCAGAAGGCCAGCGTCTCAACCGTCTGCGCCACTCAGCCCGGCACACAATATTTGGGGCCGATGACCTAGATGTTAGGCCCCTTTAAACAACAAGCATAATAATCATCATCATCATCATCATTACACAATATTTACTGGACATTTGGGTCTTTTCTTGAAGCATCTAATTTTTTTCGGACTAGGCTGTCTGGCTGCTGCAGATTATACATAACCGAGCGACTTGGCAGTGCAGTTAGCGTCTCGTGAGCTTGCATTCGGGAGATGATGGGTTCGAAACCCATCGACAGTCCTGAAGGTAGTTTTGCGTGGTTTCCCGCTTTCAAACGGGGTAAATGCTAGGGCTGTACCTAAATTAAGGCCAGAGACGCTACATTCCCAATCCTAGCCCTTCCCCATCCTTCCATGGCCGAAAACCTTCGATGTGTTTGTGTGGCAAACCACTAAAAACCACTAACAAAAATCACACATTTCAGTTATCAATGCGTCGATTTGCGAACGAATATTTAACATAGTTTGTTTTCTACGTTCTACATTTTACTTTGCGCGAATTATCGGCCCTGTCTATGTAATAGTGCTTTTCTAGTCAACTCTTTCCAAGCTGGCCTTGTTTTTCTGGCAAGCTCTGAGGCTGGTTGGATTCTTTAGTAGCACTGCTAAAGGTTATGCGGTTACACGGACACCGTAGAACCCGAAGACGACGCCAGAAGGAGCCGTACATTGTACGATGAGGAGTGATGTAGTTTGCCGTTGCTTTCCTCACTGGGACTGAAGCTACTATTTTTAGCATGACCTGCCCCAGGAGTAACACCTTTCATAACATTCAGACGCAATAATCATTCTCTGAATATAATTAATCAGCACCACCCGTCAGGTTACATACATACACAATCATAAATGAATCTTCGGTAGAAGTTATTTCTTGTTCTGGCCTGTACCAAGATAGATGGAAAGATACTGCATCCATCAGGAAACAGGAGCAGGGGGAATGGGCATTGTTCACATCACCTGAACGTGCTCTTTACCAGCGTCTCCCATCCAAGTTTTTTTTTGCTAATGGCTTTACGTCGCACCGACACAGATAGGTTTTATGGCGACGATGGGATGGGAAATGTCTGGGAGTTAGAAGGAAGCGGCCGTGGCCAACTCGCCCGGTCCATCCAAGTTTCTCCGTAATTGTCACGCTACTTCTAGGATTGAAATCATGTTGTAAAAATTGTTCAAATGTAACTTATTTGCTTTCGAAGACCTTGCAGTGCGTTCTGTATATCCAGAAAATTAGCATTTGCTTGGTGTGAAAATGGGAAACCACCGAAAACCATCTTCAGGGCTGCCGACAGTGGGATTCGAACCCACTATCTCCCGGATGCAAGCTCACAGCCACGCGCCTCTAACCGCACGGCCAACTCGCCCGGTCCCTCCAAGTTTCTCCGTAATTGTCACGCTACTTCTAGGATTGAAATCATGTTGTAAAAATTGTTCAAATGTAACTTATTTGCTTTCGAAGACCTTGCAGTGCATTCTGTATATCCGGAAAATTCTTCTACCTCCTGTGGGTGGGGGACGCAGACGAAGAATACTCCCACGGTATCCCCTGCCTGTCGTAAGAGGCGACTAAAAGGGGCGACCAAGGGATGATCGAATTAGAACCATGAGACTACTTGTAATTAGTACCATCACGCAGGGAACACCATGGGTCGCTTTTACTTGCGCGTAGTGCCATTATGTTAGGGATTAGTACGACAGCGTGTGCTTCTGGCTGGGTTTTACAGTACCTGTGTTTAGTAACTTACCACTATATGAGTGACACCATGGGTCTGCCTTGCCTATGATTTTTTTTTCTTTTGCTAGTTGCTTTACGTCGCACCGACACAGATATGGTGACGATGGGATAGGAATGGCCTAGGAATTGGAAGGAAGCGGCCGTGGCCTTAATTAAGGTACAGCCCCGGCATTTGCCTGGTGTGAAAATGGGAAACCACGGACAACCATCTTCAGGACTGCCGACAGTGGGGCTCGAACCCACTATCTCCCTATTACTGGATACTGGCCTCACTTAAGCGACTGCAGCTATCGAGCTCGGTTGCTTATGATTAGTACCCACTATGTGAGGAACACCAGGGGATAGTAAAAGTCCCTGTGGTTAGTACACTTACGTGAGGAACACCGTAGTTTTGCGTTGCCTGTAAATGGTGCCGCAATGTGAAAAACACCGTAGGTCTGTGTTACATGTGCGCATTACATTACCTGTGAGTAGTACCATGATGTGTGGAATGCCGCGGGTCTACGCTACTTTTGATCAGTACCGCAACATGACAAATATCATGGTTCTACTTTCCTAGCGATAAGTACCATTGTGAGGGGCCGATGACCTGGATTTTGGACCCCTTTAGACTGCAAGCATCGTCGATTCAGTATTATGCTTTAGAAGCAGTCCCTTGGTCAGTAATACTATTGTTTAACGCTGGTTTCTGGGAATGTGCGGCATTGCGGGTCGTATCCACTGATTGTTTAAAATTCATATCCATCCATTCATTCTTCGTCCTCACATTTTGAATTCTGGTCAGTGGAGGATTTTGGACTTTTAAATTATAATTACATTTCGTCTTATTTCGCACCATTAGGGGCCGATGATCTAGATGTTAGGCCCCTTTAAACACCAAGCATTATGGTCATCATTATCATAATCATCATCATCATCTTCTTCTTCTTCTCTCACACGTACATTCGTATACCTGGACATTTACTATCTTCTGAATCATTAGTTACAACACACATCAGTCACCTTTAGTGCATATTACTTAACACATACACTTTAAATAACAACGCTGACCTTAGTAACGCTGTTGGTTACTAGTTGTCCTTCTGTTCTAAAGAGAGCGGGTTCGACCCTGACTATGGCCGGTGGACAGTAAAGAAATCCTATGGGACAATATTCGAACATTTCGACGTCGCTTAAAATCTATAATAATAATAATAATAATAATAATAATAATAATAATAATAATAATAATAATAATAATAATAATAATAATAATAATAATAATAACGATCAATGAATTAGCGTGTAGCAATAATACTCTGTCCTAAAACACTTCAACAATTACTGGCGTACTCACATTATTATTATTATTATTATTATTATTATTATTATTATTATTATTATTATTACAAATTTTTATAAGAAGAATGGAAAGACTAGTCGAAACTACCGAGCTCGATAGCTGCAGTCGCTTAAGTGCGGCCAGTGTCCAGTATTCGGGAGATAGTAGGTTCGAACCCCACTGTCGGTAGCCCTGAAAATGGTTTTCCGTGGTTTCCCCATTTTCACACCAGGCAAATGCTGGGACTGTACCTTAATTAAGGCCACGGCCGCTTCCTTCCCACTCCTAGCTCTTCCCTGTCCCATCGTCGCAATAAGACCTATCTGTGTCGATGCGACGTAAAACAACTAGCAAAAAAAAAAAAACTAGTCGAAACTGAGTTAGGAGAACATCAGGTTGGCTTCAGAAGAAATGTAGAAACACATGAAGCAATCCTGACTTTACGTCTGATCTTAGAGGACCGAACTAAGAAAGCCAAGTCCACATACATGGCGTTCGTAGATCTATAAAAAGCATTCAATAATGTTGGTTGGACCAAGCGATTTGAGATTCTGAAGGGGATCGGGATCAGATACACAGAAAGAAGACTTATTTAAAATCTGTAAAAAAAAAAAAAAAAAAAAAAATCAGTCTGCAGTGATAAGAATCGAGGGATTTGAAAAAGCAGCAGCAGTCCAGAAAGGAGTGAGGTAAGGCTGCAGTTCTTCCTCTCTCTCTCTCCTCTTTTCATTGTTTATATGGGACAAGCGGTAAAGGAAATCAAAGAGGAAATTAGAAAGGGAATTACAATCCAAGGAGAGGAAATCAAAACCGAGATTTGCTGTTGATATTGTTATTTTATCTGGGTCAGCAGAAGATCTGGAGAAATTGCTGAATGGTATTGACAGAGTCTTGGAGAAGGAGTACAAGATGGACATAAATAAGTCCAAAACAAAAGTAATGGAGTGCAGTCGAAGGAAGTCAGTTGATGTAGGAAATATTAGATTAGAAAATAAAGGCTAAAAGGGGGTAGATGCATATTGTTAGTTGGGTAGTAAAATAACTAATGATGGCAGAAGTAAGGAGAACAATAAGTGGATACTAGCACAAGCAAGCAACGCCTTTCTTAAGAAAAGAAATTTGTTCACTTCTAACATTCATATTGGAATTAAATGTTTTTTTCAGTCTTGCCATTACTTCTGGTCGTTTTCACAACTACTTGGAGTCGGCGCTGATTTCTGATTAAGCTCAGTTTTTTGGCGGATGCCTTTCCTGACTCCAACCCTACTATGTGTTTCTGTAATGGATAGTAGTGTGATGGAAGTTTATCTGAATGAAGGTCATCTCTTGAGACTTAGCAAGAAATTAAAATTGGGAAATTCAATAATAAAAATTATCTCGTACGACTTAATGGATATCACCGGTGAATAGAGCGATAAAAATAACAGACTGGTGTGAAAATGTTAAAAGCTCAAAAAAACTCTATGACCTGCTGGCGATCAGTACATCAGCGACATCTTGACGAAGATTATCCCATTCCATCTGGACAACTATAATAAGGTCTGGAAGTATTTGTGGAGGTTGTGAACGATCAAACAGCCGTTTTCAACCTGTGCCATGCATGCTCAATGCAGCTCATCTGCGGTGAATTAGCTGGCCAATTCATATATTTGATACCCGCCTCTCTCATAAAGTTCCCTACTGATGCACTTCGTTGAGAGTGAGCATTGTGGTCGACAAAAATGAATTCATCACCATATTCATCCAAATGGTCGACAAATTTCATTGATATATGGCTGGGCAGTTAACGCCCCTCGAATTTGTATCATAGGTGTACGACGATCTTGCATAAGACCAACACAAAACATAAAAACACCACCACTTCTAAGTGATATCCGTATTTCATTTGCAAACACGACATTACGCCATTCATTCAACCCCTAGTTAAGATGTTGGATGGCCCATCTTCCCCTCTCAATACGGTGACGATACGTCGAATCAGTCGAAATGACGCTAATTGGGCACTATGCAGCCGATTGCTTACAGTTTGTGCATATAAAGTGCACTGACCCCGATAGCTACCAAGAAGTCATCTCGTAATTGTCGAGCAGTCGAATTTGGTCTTCTCTGCGCTGTTACGCGGATATACCGATCTTGACTTAGCGTTGTCATCCTTGGTCGACCGTCCCTCCGTCTATCAGTGACATCATTGGACTCACTGTACCTTTTTCCATGTTCTTGCCACTGCACTTTGGCTAACCTCTACGATAGATGATACTGCTGTTTGTTTATGTCCACCCTGAATCAATGCCGCAATTCTAGGTCGGTCAAATTGTGAAATACACATTGCACTGCTTTGTGATTTGTGCTGGATAAAGCGGAGGTGGGACAGGTTTCTTTCCGGGTACTCCTCTTTTCCCTGTCATCTTTCATTCCAGCAACACCCTCTAGTGCCATTTAATTTCATCTATCAGTCATTAATCATTGCCTCAGAGGAGTGCGACAGGCTTCGCCAGGCGGCACAATTCCTATCCACGTCGCTAGATAGTGACTTCATTCGTTGCATTCCTGACCCGCTCAAATGACTGGAAATAGGCTGTGGAAAATTTCTTCCATAGAAGAGTCCGTTGAGCTTGTATCAGGACGTGTACTTATATTTACATCTTAAAACTTATGTGACTGTGCTGTCATCTCTGATATTTTATTTATGCATGCTCTGAATTGGGGCTTGTATTTAATTCACCTGGTATTGAACTGAAGGAATGTCGTTTGTAGAATTCCCACGAGTGGAAATTTTCTTTCTTTCTTAATCTGTTTATTGTCCAGGGTTGGCTTTTCCCTCGGACTTAGCGAGGGATCCCACCTCTACCGCCTCAAGGGCAGTGTCCTGGAGCTTCAGACATTGGATCGGGGGATACAACTGGGGAGAATGATCAGTACCTCGCCCAGGCGGCCTCACCTGCTATACTGAACAGGGGCCTTGGTGGGGGATAGGAAGATTGGAAGGGATAGACAAGGAAGAGGGAAGGAAGCGGCCGTGGCCTTAAGTTAGGTACCATCCCGGCATTTGCCTGGAGGAGAAGTGGGAAACCACGGAAAACCACTTCCAGGATGGCTGAGGTGGGAATCGAACCCACCTCTACTCAGTTGACCTCCCGAGGCTGAGTGGACCCCGTTCCAGCCCTCGTACCACTTTTCAAATTTCGTGGCAGAGCCGGGAATCGAACCCGGGCCTCCGGGGGTGGCAGCTAATCACACTAACCACTACAAGTGGAAATTTTACCGACTTTTAATTTAAGTTATCTATGATTTTAATTAGCATTTTTGCCAAGTCCTTGACTGCCATAGTGGAAGAATCTTATGATGTGTTGTTATTGCATGTGACTCTGGAAAGTGCAACTATAAATAGTTGGCCTTCTTGTCGTAGTCGCCCCGCTAGGCACATCAAAATTCCAGAAGGACGAATGACAGTCCCGCAAAACATTTCATTGAAGGACTCTATCCTCGCAGCTTCCGAGAATGTGTTTAGCGGGACTGCGTTCCTCCTTACAGCTTCGACAAGCTATTGTTGGTAACATTTTTAGTTTCCTCAAAGTGAAACACCATAATTATGTAATATCAGCACTCTTTTAAGATGCAGATTGTTGTATAAGGATATCGCCATCAGTCCTTGTTTCTTCAGAGTTAGGCCTATGTTATGTTTCAACACATCGCAAAGAATATACCTCCATTTCTCTGTCAAGAAGTCCAAACATTTTATTGCAGCAAATCCTATATTGCGAAAGATGTAGGATGATCATGTAATAATAATAATAATAATAATAATAATAATAATAATAATAATAATAATAATAATCGAGCAAATGAATGTGTAGTTTACGTCACATAACTATCAGCTTGCATTGGGGAGACAGTGGGTTCGAACCCCACTGTCGGAAGCCTTCAGGATGGCTTTCCGTGGTTTCCCCATTTTCTCACCATGCAAATGCTGGGGCTGAACCTCAATTGAGGCCACAGTCGCTTCCTTCCCACTCCTAGCCCTTTCCTATCCCATCGGCGCCATAAGACCTATCTGTGTCGGTGCGACGTAACGCGGACTGTAATAATAATAATAATAATAATAATAATAATAATAATAATAATAATAATAATAATAATAATAATCTTTCTACCGTTTTTCACGCACAGTGGCAGAGTCCAGGGATACACCAGAGCATCCGGAATTCAATGATAGGGCAAGTTGATGAGTTTGTCACTGCTAACGGAGGGCATTATGAGCATTTTGTATAAGAGTGAGTTTCATATGCTATGATGCTACGTTCTGTTCCTGTGTGTTTCCTATGAACTATGTAGAGTTGCGGAAAATGTGTTCTAACATGGAAATAAAGCGTTTCCGGTCCCGTGTCCATATAACATATTCTCTTCTTCTACTTGTGGGGAACATATCCTACAAGTTTGGCCGTGCCTTATTGTTGCACCCACCGAGCTCGATAGCTGCAGTCGCTTAAGTGCGGCCAGTATCCAGTAATCGGGAGATCGTGGGTTCGAGTCCCACTGTCGGCAGCCTTGAAGATGGTTTTCCGTGGTTTCCCATTTTCACACCAGGCAAATGCCGGGGCTGTACCATAATTAAGGCCACGGCCGCTTCCTTCCAACTCCTAGGCATTTCCTATCCCATCGTCGCCATAAGACCTATCTGTGTCAGTGCGACGTAAAGCAAATAGCATTATTGTTGCACCCTGTGTATACAGTAGATGGCTATGCTAAGTAGCTCAGGCGGTAGAGTGCTGGTCTTCTGAACCCATCTTGGCACGTTCGATCCTGGCTCAATCCGGCGGTATTTGCAGGAGCTCGAATACGTTAGCCTCGTGTTGGCAGTTTTACTGACGCGTAAAAGAACTCCTACCGGGCGAGATGGACGTGCGGTTAGGGGCACGCGTCTGTGAGCTTGCATCCGGGAGATAGTGGGTTCGAACTCCCACTGTCGGCAGCTCTGAAGATGGTTTTCAGTGGTTTCCCTTTTTTACAACAGGCAAATGCTGGGGATGTACCTTAATTAAGGCCACGGCCGCTTCCTTCCCACTTCTAGGCCTTTCCTATCCCATCGTCGGCATTAGACCTATCTGTGTCGGTGCGACGTAAATCAAATAGCAAAAAAAAAAACAAGGAACTTCTACGTACCAAAATTCTGGCACCCCGGCGTCTCTGAAAACTGTAAACATGTAGTTAGTGGACATTATTATTATTATTATTATTATTATTATTATTATTATTATTATTATTATTATTAAATGGAATAGGGGCTGCCTGGCCGAGGCGGTAGAGGCGTGCTCGGTTCGCCCGGAAGGATGTGGGTTCGAATCCCCGTCAGGAAGTCGTAAAATTTAAGAAACGAGATTTCCATTTCCGAAGGTGCACATGGCCCTGAGGTTCACTCAGCCTACACCAGAAATGAGTACCAGGTTAATTCCTGGGGGCAAAGGCGGCCGGGCGTAGAGCTAACCACTCTACCCCATCAAGTGCCGAGGTTACGGACAGTGGAAGCCTTTACCTTCCACCCCTCCAAGGGCCCTCATGGCCTGTACGGAGATGACTTTGCTTACTGTGCTTTTGCTTTTTATTATATGGAATACCTGTATTTCGTATAATGTAATATTTTAGCTTCTGTTTTAAACCATACAAATGTATTAAAACCCAAAACTTCTACGTTTCAGTAAATGATCATTGTACTGTAGAGTGTGATATTCTATTCGTGTTGACAAAATCTGATTTTGGATATAGATAAGGCCGTGGCCTTGATTGAGTTCCATCCCAACCATTTGCCTGTTGTAAAAATGGGAAACTATGGAAAACCATCTCAAGGGCTGCTGGCAGTGGGGTTTGAACCGACTATCTCCCGAATGCAATTTCACAACTGCGCGCCCGTAACCACGCGGCCAACTCACTCGGTTATGTCAGTTGATCATTGACCCAAGTTTCCATGAATAACCCAACCAAAACAGTTCCCTTGTAAGATACATCTTTTTTATAATTTGCTTTACATCGCACGGACACATTAAGAGAGATATATATATATAAGAAGAATATTTTCAAATCTCGTCAAGTTCCGGAACTCTTCAGCACAAGATTGTACGCGCTCTGTTGTGGAGCCACGATATCGCGAGTCTCGTGCAGGATATGTTACGCTGTGCCACGTGCTCTCAAGGCTGATTTCCAAACACTTCCCTTCTCAATTCGTATAACAGCCAATCTCTCCTCTTTCTTCATTAAGAATTCAAGTAGTGCGGAGGCTTTTGTGACAACTTCCTATTAAATTGAAATACATTTCTTCTCCCTACATCTTTTCAGTCATTTTAGCCATGTTTACAGAAAACCTGTTCGGAAATATATGTGTTAACAACAATAATAATAATAATAATAATAATAATAATAACAATAATAATGTTATTGGTTTTACGTCCCAACAACTTCTTTTACGGTTTTCAGAGACGCCGAGGTGTCGGAATTTTGTCTCACAAGAGTTCCTTATCCGCCTCTGTGGTGTAGTGGTTAGCGTGATTAGCTGCCACCCCCGGAGGTCCGGGTTCGATTCCCGGCTCTGCCACGAAAATTTGAAAAGTGGTACGAGGGCTGGAACGGGGTCCACTCAGCCTCGGGAGGTCAACTGAGTAGAGGTGGGTTCGATTCCCACCTCAGCCATCCTCGAAGTGGTTTTCCGTGGTTTCCCACTTCCCCTCCAGGCGAATGCCGGGATGGTACCTAACTTAAGGCCACGGCCGCTTCCTTCCCTCTTCCTTGTCTATCCCTTCCAATCTCCCCATCCCTCCACAAGGCCCCTGTTCAGCATAGCAGGTGAGGCCGCCTGGGCGAGGTACTGGTCATTCTCCCCAGTTGTATCCCCCGACCAAGAGTCTGTAGCTCCAGGACACTGCCCTTGAGGTGGTAGAGGTGGGATCTCTCGCTGAGTCCGAGGGAAAAGCCGAACCTGGAGGGTAAGCAGATGATGATGATGATGATGATGATGATGATGAAGAGTTCCTTATTTACCGTGCCAGAAAATTACCAACACGAGGCTGACGTATTTGAACACCTTCAAATGAACCAGGATCGAACCCTCGAACTTAAGTGCAAAAGGCCAGCGCTCTACTGCCAGAGCAACTCCGCCCGGCTTTTGCTATTATTAGGAGGTGGTGGTGGTGGTGATTACTGTTTTAAAAGGAGGTACAACTAGGCAACCATCCCCTGTATAAAACTAATCAGAGAGAAAAAATGAAAGGGATCCGACACTTCAAAAAAATGAAGGTATCGGCCAAAGAAAGATACGTTCCACGAAGGGCGTGAAAATTAAAGACTCCCTAGCCCTCGGAAACCTAATAGCGTCGGGGTCGGAAAATAACAAGAGCTGACCAAGGGAGATCGAATACGATAAGATGAAAGTGAGGAGCCTGGCACAAGTAAGTGGAAGCAGTGTCAGGACTCAGCTGAGAGCCCCGTTGTCGCCAAAGTTCAGAGCCCTTGGGGCCCGTTTTAGTCACTTCTTACGACAGGCGCCCCCACCCACAGGGGGTTATTATTAGGGGCTGCTTGGCCGAAGCGGTAAAGGCATGCTCGTGTGAGGAGGTGTGGAAGGAATCAGTTGTGGCCTGTGAATAAGAACTGTCGCGGCAGTTGACTGTAAGTGGAAGTGAAAGTGGAAATCATAGGAAACCATTCTCGGGACAGCGGATGGTGGGGTTCGAACCCGCTCGCCTCCCGAATGCAGAACTTGGCTGCATAGCCAGAGCGCGTTAATACGCGCAGCCACTCCTCTCGATAAGTTGTTTTAATTAATAAAAGTATGAAACTCAGTCAGGATTATGAAGACAGCATAATGCTGAATTCACACTCAATGACAATTTCTTACATATTGCTCCATTCTGTTTTAGAATACTATTGTGCTGAATACAGTAAGTTCCGGCACTTAATGAAGTCAACATATTATATACAGTCGGTAACAGTTTTGTTATCCGGCCCCGCGGTGTAAGGGGCAACGCGTCCGCCTGTCACCCGGCGGCCCCGGGTTTTTTAATTGTAAATGATTAACATTCCTGGCCTGGGGACTGGGTACAGCTGGGACGTGAAGACAAGTGGTCTGTATGTATTTGTTTGCACTTTTCTAGAAGGAATATGATAAAGTATGACGTCTATTTTAAATACATGAACTCAAATTTTACATACCACCTTCAGAAGAACTTCAGCCGGGCTGAGTGGCTCAGACGGTTTAGGCGCTGGTCTTCTGACCCCAACTTGGCAGGTTCGAACCTGGCTCAGCCCGGTTGTCAGCTTCATGTCGGTAGATTTACTGGCACGTAAAAAAACACTCCTGTGGGACTAAATTCCGACACCTCGGCGTCTCCGAAAACCGTAAAAGTAATTAGCGGGACGTAAAAACAAATAACATTATTATTAAAACTGAACTTCCTTTACAACTTCTCTATTCGTACACTTAATTCTAAGAATAAATCCAAACACAAAAAATTAACATTTCCACAACATTTGCATCGTGTGGCATATCCTTTTGTCTTAATAGCTTCCTCACATCGTATCTGCATAGAAGAAACTAGTCTCTTGCATTGCTGTGGACTGATTTTCTTCCATTGTTCAGTAATAGTAATGAATCTTCGGAGCTTGTTGCAGTTTGCTTTACGTCGCACCAACACAGATAGGTCTTAAGGCGACGATGCGATAGGAAAGTTCTAGACGTGTGGAGGAAGGGGCCGTGGCTTCAATTAAGGTGGTACAGCCCCAGTATTTTCCTGGTGTTAAAATGGGAAACCACGGAAAACCAATCTTCAATTTGCCAGCCACACTTCACTCCTAAATCACTCATAGCAACCTTCAAATACAGTTAACAAACACACTCTACCCTAATTCCAAATATACACACAAACTCCACATTAAAGTCACTATTCATTTCAATTCATTTTAGCACCAATACCCAGCTTACTACTACTACTACTACTACTACTACTACTACTACTACTACTTGATTTTTTACTTCTCCTTACCATGCCTTCGTCACTTTTACCTTTCTTACCCCATAGTTCCTTTAGGCTCAAGCTTCTCCCTTTAGCCAAAGCACCTTTTACTTCTGCTTCTCCCCTGAAACCATAATTTTCACTTAGTTGATGACCACTTGCCACTTCTTGTGCCCCTCCCCCTCCCACCGTCTATTCCTGTGTCCTAATTTTTCTCTCGCACGTGGCTCTATCCTCAGTTGGTTTTCTGCTTCCTTTCATCCTTCTAAAACCGCTTCTAAGATATCTCTTCTGCTCGGTGCCCCTCTCTTGTTAATATGCTCATGATGTGAAATGCGCCGCTGTGCTGCGCACGTAGCGAACGATAAATGGGACACGGCGGTTGGCGAATGGCCCACTTCGTGCCGTGATTTCTCAGCCGACAGTCATTGTAGAACGTGTTGTCGTGTGCCACAGGACACGTGTATAGCTAAGAATGCCAGGCCGCCGTCAACGGAGGCATTTCCAGCAGACAGATGACTTTACGAGGGGTATGGTGATCGGGCTGAGAAGGGCAGGTTGGTCGCTTCGTCAAATCGCAGCCGATACCCATAGGGATGTGTCCACGGTGCAACGCCTGTGGCGAAGATGGTTGGCGCAGGGACATGTGGCACGTGCGAGGGGACCAGGCGCAGCCCGAGTGACGTCAGCACGCGAGGATCGGCGCATCCGCCGCCAAGCGGTGGCAGCCCCGCACGCCACGTCAACCGCCATTCTTCACCATGTGCAAGACACCCTGGCTGTTCCAATATCGACCAGAACAATTTCCCGTCGATTGGTTGAAGGAGGCCTGCACTCCCGGCGTCCGCTCATAAGACTACCATTGACTCCACAGCATAGACGTGCACGCCTGGCATGGTGCCGGGCTAGAGCGACTTGGATGAGGGAATGGCGGAACGTCGTGTTCTCCGATGAGTCACGCTTCTGTTCTGTCAGTGATAGTCACCGCAGACGACTGTGGCGTCGGCGTGGAGAAAGGTCAAATCCGGCAGTAACTGTGGAGCGCCCTACCGCTAGACAACGCGGCATCATGGTTTGGGGAGCTATTGCGTATGATTCCACGTCACCTCTAGTGCGTATTCAAGGCACGTTAAATGCCCACCGCTACGTGCAGCATGTGTTGCGGCCGATGGCACTCCCGTACCTTCAGGGGCTGCCCAGTGCTCTGTTTCAGCAGGATAATGCCCGCCCACACACTGCTCGCATTTCCCAACAGGCTCTACGAGGTGTACAGATGCTCCCGTGGCCAGCGTACTCTCCGGATCTCTCACCAATCGAACACGTGTGGGATCTCATTGGACGCCGTTTGCAAACTCTACCCGTACGGACGACCAACTGTGGCAAATGGTTGACAGAGAATGGAGAACCATCCCTCAGGACACCATCCGCACTCTTATTGACTCTGTACCTCGACGTGTTTCTGCGTGCATCGCCGCTCGCTGTGGTCCTACATCCTACTGAGTCGATGCCGTGCGCATTGTGTAACCTGCATATCGGTTTGAAATAAACATCAATTATTCGTCCTTGCCGTCTCTGTTTTTTCCCCAACTTTCATCCCTTTCGAACCACTCCTTCTTGGTGTTGCATTTGCTCTGTCAGTCAGTGTATATCATTTAGCGGACAGCGGAATTTTTGGCGGAATTCTCGATTTATTATAGCGGAATTTATTGTTTTATCCGTTTTCTTTTTAAATTTGTACTCTAGTCTGTCTCCGAGCTGTTCCGTATTTCTTGTCAGGAGCTGGCAGTCACGTCAGGAAAACATGTTATTTGGATTTGATGTTATGAGATCATGGTATCATAAATTTCTAATGCGTAGGGAAAGGTTACTTATCTCTTAGTTGACGAATGACGACAGATGATGAAACTGTGAGAGAGTAGCATTTATATTTACGCTATGAAGGAAGACCGTTTAATGAACTGGCCTGTTTTGTGTGTGGGCCTTGAGGTAGGAAATTCACCTAGTTCTCACCCGGCACTAAAACGCCTACAAGTTTTAGCTCGCCGGCCCACAGGCAGGGGATTAATCCCAGTGAAACTCACAGATCAGGTGAGTGCAGACATTTACTTTATTATTATTATTATTATTATTATTATTATTATTATTATTATTATTATTATTATTATTATTATTATTATTATTATTATTGTACCGAGCGGTACATCTCCACGCCGCTAGTTCAAATATTGCGCCAGTTGAAACTCGTCTACAGGAGAAAGCCTGAACTTTAACAAACTGTATTAACTCAACAGTTTCTCCGAAGATAGCTCTGCGTGAATTTTTATGTGTTTTTGTTTGCATTTGATCAAGAAGTGTGGACGTTCTCTACCAGATGTCTCTACTAAAAACTATGATTACGCGCTCTGGTGTTAAGGAATGTACTCTCCTGAAGAAATATTGTATTCCTAAGTTTTGTTTTTACTAAATTTTGTTCTGTGGTTTGTGGGTTGGCAACAGTTATCCTTTCTTTCCGCCTGTTTTGAATTTAACCAATCACTAATTTTTGTAATTAGTTTCTGACCAATAGTGTCTTTCTTTTTCGATGTTGATGTGTAACTTTTAGCTATCCAATAAAATTGAGGAGGTGTCTACTCATTCCTGAAAGGTCTCGAATTTTCCACGAGGGTATAAAAACTGCTGATTTTCTTGTCTCGGTGCCACTAGTATAACATCTAACTCAGTGTGTGAATATGTAGCAGGGGGCGGGAAGCGCCTCTTTCTTCAAGCAGCAGTTCTTCAACAAGGTAATTGCCTGTTAACATCTTTATTTTCTTGCTAGCTCAGCAGTTTAACTCTCGGAGAAGGTTCGAAACCTTTAATATGTAATCCATCTCCCTTAGAATGTAATTCTCTTTTTCTGTCTATGTAAAAACTACTATTTCTTGAACTGTAAAGCGGGGATAGAGAGTGCTTCACCCTCTCGAACTCCCCTTCATTTTGAAATGGAGGTGACTACGTTTTCATAACAGTCTTCTCTTCTTTAATGTAGTAAAGTTTTCTCATACGGGTCACCTCCCTAGCTTGGGATTAGCCCCTGTATTATCGGCCTAGCGCCACATAGGTTTTAAGACAACAACTTGTGTAGGAGTGCAAGTTATCGCCTCCATTCAATTTTGTATTTTGGGCCATTTATTTAACCCGTTTTGTTTTCCTTCCTGCGAAGGCCCAGTAGATTGGGTACGAGGTACCCCTGTACCATTATATGTGTGCCTTGAGGGCAATTAGAAGTGAAATTCGTTGTGGCCTTTGATAGGCTTGAAATTTGAGAGCAGGTCTGCTCTTTCTTAAATTTGATTTTTGTGTCGGCCTCCGGATCCCAAGATAGCGGGTTCAAACCCGGCAGAGGTAGTCGGATTTTTGAAGGGCGGAAAAAAGTCCATTCGACACTCCATGTCGTACGATGTCGGCATGTAAAAGATCTCTGGTGACACATTTGGTGTTTACCCGACAAAATTAATTAAATCTCAGCCATAGACGCCCAAGAGAGATCCGGTTTACTCGGTCTGCCATCTAGTGAGGGCCTAGAGTAAAACGGAACGTCGAAATTGACGAGCAGACAGCCAGATGGCGTCAAATTGAAATGTCTGCACACGGTAGCTGAGGCCATACGATTATTATTATTATTATTAGCGTGGTAATTGGGAGCAAGTGCTCCTTGGCATGATTGGGGTTTTCTGCCCCTTTGTTTGAACTTGGTACATTGGTAAAGTTGGGCTTATAGCTCAAGGATTGTGAGTGTGGGGCTCGAAGCCCAAATCTTGTAACGAACTGTAATTGTAATTTCTTAATTGTTGATCTGCTACTTGGTACCTGTTATACTTTGTTATTTGTTGATTTTAAAAAGAAAATATAACCTTTGTTAAAGTTTTAAATTAACTTTAATTTGGTAGTTGAGACCTATTCCAGCCCGCACCTTCTTTCACCTCTGCTGTTCCACAGATACCTCGGAACAATTATTATTATTACTATTATTATTATTGCTCATTTTATTGCTCATTATTTGATATAGGATTTCTTGGCGGAATTTTAGCGGATTTTTAGTAGTATTTAGCGTATTTTGAAAATATAAGTTGGCAACACTGATCGAGGAACTTCATAAGAGAGGTGGTTATCAGCCATATGAATTGGCCAGCTATTTACCGGGCATGAGTTGCGTTGTATAAGCATGGGATAAGTTAAAAACGTCTATTTTTGATCACCTCATAACCTCCATAGACATTCCCAGACCCCATTAGAGTTTCCCAGATGGAATGGGATCTCCTTCAGTTTTTTTTTCATTGGTTTAACATAGCACTAACACACCAAAGTTTTTTGGCGCCGGATGGTCGGGGACGGGCTAAGATTGAGAAGCAGTGGCCGTGGCCTTAATATCACTTAGGCCAGATACACGACAATTACGAGATGACTTCTTGAGTGCAACGACTGTCCTTATACTTGCACAAACTGTACGTAGGCCTAATTGACACCATACTGCCCAATTAAGGTCATTTCGACCGATTCGATGCAGCCAATTACGTATAGTTTGTGCAGTTCTGGATATTAAAAAGACGTGATGCGGAAATGGACAACCCCGGAAAACTATCTTCAGAGATGCCGACGGTGAGATTCAAACCCACCATCTCCCGAATCAAGCTCACAGCTACGCGACCTTAACCGCACGGTCCTGAAGGCGACTAATTTGCCATTTGTTTTACGTCACACCGTCACAGATAAGTCTTATGGCGACGAAGGGATAGGAAAGGCCTAGGAGTGTGAAGGAAGCGGCCGTGACCTTAATTAAGGTACAGCCCCAGCATTTTCCTGGTGTGAAAATGGAAAACCACGGAAAACCATTTTCAGGGCTGCCGACAGTGGAGCTCGAATCCACTATCTCCCGGATGCAAGCTCACAGCCGCGCGCCCCTAACCACACAGCCAACTCGCCCGGTGACTAATTTGGTAAGGCAAGAGGCAAACTTCACTTTAAAAAATACAAAAATATAATCTTTTCTTTATTACCGTTTTTTTTTTCTTTTTGTTTGCGTTAGATATTGAAGAAACCCATTTGAGTTTGTAAATGTTTCCATTTTCAAGTTGTGTGTATCTGTGATACAGTAAACAAAATTCTTTAACTTTATTATTGCATTGCATCCTGGATATTACACACTTTTTTTTGTGATGTACATAACCAACCTTCAATGGCAAACAAGTTAACTTCCAATTCGAGTTAAAACTTTGTATCCCCTCAGCTCTCACTGAGCTGTTACTAGTCGTGTCAAAGTTTGACATAGTGAGTAGCTTTTGATGGGATTCCCGAAGGTTTTGTTCCACTTTCCGAAGTCATAACAGCTCGTTAATAGACTAACTTCTTCTCTCTGTGTATTTTTTTTTTTGCTAGGGGCTTTACGTCGCACCGACACAGATAGGTCTTATGGCGACGATCTCTGTGTATTAGTTTGCTCTTAGGCCTAATTACATTTAAAGTTAAAATATTTAGGTACCTAAAAATAAGGCAGTTCTCTTTCAATCTTAGTCTGTTCTCCATCAATTTTGCTTTTAGACAGTAATCCAAAGGGTAAAACGACGTCTGCAAACAACATAATATGTAAATTCGTCATTGAAATACAGGGTTGAACAAATTGCTACTTTAAATCTGTAACTCCGCGATGTTCTGTTAAATTTAAAATAAAAAATGGACTACATTAATTTTATTCTAAATTTATCTGAAATACAGTTTCGGGGAACTGGGGTTGTATTTTGTTTCTGTGTTATACATTAATTTTATTTTAAATTGTTTATTTATTTATCTGAAATGCATGTGACCGAGATGATCCAGAATACTACAAGAAGTTCATAGATCAATAGCCTACAGCAGTTATGAATAAGGAAAATGTAACGATTTAAAAACGTTTGTGATTTTTGACACATTGAATGCGTCAACATCAGGATTAACGTAAATAATATCTCAGTAACCTGATTGATCCCTTTAATGCTGTGATGTCAAAGGCATCGACGACACCGTTACTGATTCTGAGTTTGTTGCAGAAATCGTGTCTCTGGCTCTGGACCTAAGTCCTACAACTTCAAGGTTCTTAAGGTGATATTTATTAAGATGCGAAATGCCCGGATACAGGTCTATTTATTATTTTTCTCTTTGTCAACCTAAACTGGCTGTCACATCAGTCTCAAATCCGACGGTTGCCTCGATTATATAATATCCATTTGTTGTTTTCTCGTCCAGCGAACATCATTACACTTGGCCGGATCTTTCATACTTGGTTGTGGTATACGAATACAATACTGCTTCACAGAAACGTTTAGCGCTTTGCCTATGCAGCCGGACTACAGTATTCAGTTAACCTATGGTCTTCATACTCGATTATGCAGGGCTCTAATTCGAACCTCAGCGCTTTGCCTATGCAGCCGGACTACAGTATTCAGTTAACCTATGGTCTTCATACTCGATTGTGCAGGGCTCTAATTCGAACCTCAGCCGTTCGGCTAGAGAGCTGGGAGCTAAGCTACTGGGCTAATCACATCCTCCCTCGTTGACATTTTGTTGTTAGGTTCAAATGAAAGATGGTGGTAGCTGAAAAAGAAAACAGCCTACCAAAGATATCGCCCCGGTGGCAGACTGAAAATGAGAATTTGAGATGTCAGGTGATATCTCTAGGTGACAATTGACGTCATTCATAGTCACGTGGCCGTCGGCAAGCTCCTGGCATCCCTGTTATGCAACGTGCCACCAGCTCTGACGTCACTACCCATTTGTCTCAATGAGCTTCTTACAACTTTCTAGAGAACAGTGGTAGTTTGATAAGGAGGAGACTAGACCGCTTGTTTGCAGGACATTGATGTAATTTTATTGTTCATCGACCTTTACCTTGTTGTATTGTGACGGGAAATAAGACATCCTTCAGTCTGGAAAGAATATGTATTCTTAGCAGTCACAAAGAATGTCAGATTGTTATTTATTTTGCTCCTTGTCTGACGTCCCACTAACACATCGGAGAATTTCGGCGACGGAAGAAAGGGTTGCCTGGTGTAAAAATGTGAACCATGGAAAACTATCTTCAGCGCTGCCGGCGGTGGGATTCGAACGCACTATCTGCCGAATGTAAGTTCATAGCTGAGTGACCCTAACCGCACGGCCAACTCGCTCGGTAACGAGTCAGAAGCTCCCCGTAGAACCTCACAGCATGTTACACTGTAGAGTGCAGTGCTCCCAAGCGAAGTCTTGCACCGGGTTCATTTTGTTAGACTCTTCCACTTTATCTTTCATATTCAGCGTCTGTAGGTTAACTCATGTTTTGTTATGGTTCTAATGGAATGAAATGTCGTATGGCTTTTAGTGCCGGGATATCCCAGGACGGGTTCGGCTCGCCAGGTGCCTGTAGGCGACCTGCGCGTCTTGATGAGGATGAAATGATGATGAAGACAACACATACGCCCAGTCCCCGTGCCATTGGAATTAACAATTAAGGTTAAAATCCCCGACCCGGCCGGGAATCGAACCCGGGACCCTCTGAACCGAAGGCCAGTACGCTGACCGTTCACCCAACGAGTCGGACATGGTTCTAATAATATTTGGCCTATGTGGCGAGGAAGTATTTCTCTTTCTCACCTCTCATATCTTTACCCGATACCTTCCTTCTTCAAGGATCGTACGCTTTCTTTATTCGGCCGAGTAGAGTGGCTCAGACGGTAGCACTGCCTTTCTGACCCCAAGTTCGTGGGTTCGTTCTTGCTGTGGCTGAATAAAATATTCCTACCGAAGTCGTACCAAATCTCAATCAGATCGGAGACTTGCAAAAGAAAGGGTTTCCTTGTAAGTTACTTTATGACCATAATTAAAAATTAACTAGTCGCGATAATAAAATACATAAAAGAAAATGATGAAGACAGACACAGTAACAAATGCACAAGCAGCGTGTCGCGAAGCGCGAAGTTCAGTAGTTTTGGTAGGTTTAACAGTTCCTTCAAACAGCTCATCCAGTGCAGTATGCAGGCTTCATCTAGCTCTCCGCAAACCAAAAGGTGTTCTGGATGCTACAGGTTTCTTCATGCACAAAACTCATCTATGGTTGAGATTGTTACTTATTTGATTAAAAAGCTTGTCAATGAAAAATGAATTTATCATCACTAGCTTGTAAGTAAATTCACATTATGTGCACTGTGCTCATTTACCCTAGATTTCATAGTAACCTTTTTTTTTTTTTTTTTTGGTCGTTGCAGGCTACTTCGTAACATGGAATGGGAGGGGGTCGACCCCCCGCACGTCCATGGCGCATTCCCTTCCCTGGGAGTGCAGACTACGGACTCCTACGAAGTCAGTAACGAGTGCCTTGGTATGTACAGTATGTAACGTATTTAGATGCCTAACATCGGACACTAATGATGATTCGTATATAAGTAAAACTCGGATTCTTGAACATTTTACCTCCTTCCAAAACCTTTCTCTCCCAAACTACACTGACAAGGAGGCATTCCCTACTCGTCACCACCGATTTCGCTCAAATTTATAGAACATGCAGGGCTTGGCTAGAAATGAAAGTACCGAAAGTGGGAACTCCAGATGGCCAAGCGTATAGAAAATAAAAATAAAAATAAAAATGTTGACGCGGCTCTCGCACCGTATAAGCCACTTACGTTAGTGCGCACGCCGAGCAGTAGTTGGCGTAGCGGAAAGAGCTTGGACTAGTAATTGGACGGCCGTGGGTTCGACTCCCCGTGTCGAGGATATTTTTCACAATTCTTATATTATTCATTTATTTTAATTAATTTAATTTATTTACTGTATATGCAAAAGGCATTTATGACGTCATTTTTTTTAATAAACGCACAATTGTAGAAAATTTGGAGTTGCGAAATTTCCCGACGTGTTCAAACAGAAATTCTTCTTTTTTTCTCCTTTATTGGCTATCTCCCCTCCTTGGGGAACGTGAACAGTCGTTTCGCTGTAAGATTCGTTTTCACCTGACAAGTGAAGGTTGCTCCTGGCGGCTGTACACAAACAATAGATTCTTGACGCAGGAAGAAAAAAGTCTGACAATGAAATCCCAATGTTTTACCTTTTCTATGCCTTTTGCGTATAAATAAATAAATAAATAAATAAATAGATAAATAAAATGAATTATTCACCTCTTTGCTTAATTGGAACATGAATAATATAAAAGTTGACAGAAAAAACAGTCTTCACACAGCGAGTCGAACCCACGACCATCGAATTACCTGCCCCAGCTCTTACCGCTATGCCAACTACTGCTTTATACGGTGCGAGAGCCGAGTCAACATTTATATTTTTATTTTATTTTCTATACGCTTGGCCATCTGGAGTTCCCACTTCAGGTACTTTCATTTCTAGCCAAGCCCTGCATGTTCTATAAATTTGAGCGAAATCGGTGGTGGTGATGAGTAGGGAACGCCCCCTTGTGAGACTCAAAAGAACAGGAAATGTTTAAACGTGTTATAGCAACCCTAGGAGGTAGGTAGCGCTGAATGACGTACACAACTCTCCATTTAATAATCGTGGAGCATAGAATGGTGTGCAAAATGTTCTTTGTAGACTAAGCATATTACAAGAATGGCAGTGTGGACTGTGGAGGCCGCGCGCAGAGAATTTCAGGGTCAGGGTAATTTCAATATCGAGCAGCATGACTGTGTTCTATCAGCGCATGCAATTTACACATGTCTAGTTTTTCACAACAATTTGACAACACCTGGTTCCGACAAGCCGGAGCAACGACACACACAGCTGTATGACAACTGTTCGGCAACAGTGCCATTTCAAGGAACGGGAACATTGCATGCCCCACCACCACGAAGACCAATAAATAGGAGTATATTTTAAAATCCTGCGATAACTTTTACTGTGCAGGATTGTAATAGTGACCGGCAAAAATTAATAGATCACTTGAATTTTCTAAGGAAAAAGCACGTTCATTTGTGAAACACTTGTTTTATTAATTACATTGATTATTTTCATGAAAAATGTATGTAAGTTACTAAGGATAGCAATAACAGGCAGATAACATTACTTAATATTTTTTCATTACAATCATTTTAAATAATAAAACAAATGTTTCACAATTTCACATATTTTTTCCTTTGAAAATTCAA
The DNA here is from genome assembly GCF_040414725.1 of Anabrus simplex. Lineage (NCBI taxonomy): Eukaryota > Metazoa > Arthropoda > Insecta > Orthoptera > Tettigoniidae > Anabrus > Anabrus simplex. The sequence continues at coordinate 114,377,122 of NC_090271.1, read as the reverse complement.
GTGATCCATTAATTTTGCCGGTCAGTGTAGTTTGTCGGCAAGAGGAAAACTTGAAGAAAATTATTATTCAGGGAGAAGTTTGAAGGGCGAAGATCTCGTAGAAGATGCTCAATGCGATGGATAGACCAAATGAAAAAAATAATTAACAGAACGGAAGATCAATCAAGCCAGGAAGTAAAAGATTGGATCCAATGGAGGAAACTAGTTAAACACATCACGTAATAGGTTGCCAACTTTCATCATTGACCAAACGGAGGTAATGATGAGAATATATGCTTGACAATTGGAATGTATCACCGGACCAATTCAAAACTGCAAAACACAGAACATACTTCACAGAGCAGTAGTCCGAGCCGTTGACTGAATGGTCACCGTACTGGCCTTCGGTTCAAGGGTCCCGGCTTAGGATTCCCGGCCGGGCGGGGATTTTAACCTTCATTGGTTAATTCCAATGGCCCGGGGGCTGGGTGTTTGTGCTCTCCCCAACATCCCTGAAACTCACACACCACTCTTAACACTATGCTCCATCACAATAACACGCAGTTACCTACACATAGCAGATGCCGCCCACCCTCACCGGAGGGTCTGCCTTACAATGGCTGCACTCGGCTAGAAATAGCCACACGAAATTATTATTATTATTATTATTATTATTATTATTATTATTATTATTATTATTATTATTATTATTGTTACATACCAGTAAACTGCTTGTTGTATTTCTTAATTCTCAAAAATTATATTATACAATATGGATTTGCACAGCATGCATTTTATTTTACTCATATTTGATAATCGACATTTCTAAGGTATCCTGAAATGCTTAGTTGGGTACTGGTACTGACACCGGCAACATTCTCTTCTCTTAAATACCTTCCTTTTAAATACCCTTATTTTGAACTGTTAAGCTTGGTTGCAAAATATCCTTGCTATTCAAAGAAGCACATGATAGTTTAAATGGAAATTTGACTTTGATTTTGTGCTTGCAGATCCTTAGCTTAATAATTACTGAATTTCCTTTTGCAGACACCTTGAACGAAATCTTAGATAAACTGTCTTTGGAGGATCGAACTCTACGAACTTACCGAAGAGCACTGGGGTATTCCCAGATCGTAAAGAAGGTACGCATTTCAGAATCCTTGTTAAAGTACCGGCGTGGAAAGTATTTGTGGTGATATTGCATATCTATGTAAATCTAATTGTGATGCCTTTCCTGTTTGTAGGAAATACTCCCTCTGATGATCAACGTAAAAAATGAATTTCAAATAACTGATACAGCTGTGAGGTAAGAAGATTATCATGTTGTTGTTGTTGTTGCTACTTCATCCCCTTGCCTCCAGACCCTTCTCAGGACAATAGTAAAAGATCTCAGCGATACTATCTTGTTAACAACACGATTTGCAGTGGCTCAGACGGTTGAGGCTCTGGCCTTCTGATCCCAACTTGGCAGGTTTGCTCCTGGCTCAGTCCGGCGTTATTTGAAGGTGCTCAAATACGTTAGTCTCGTGTCGGTAGATTTACTGGCATGTAAAAGAACTCCTGCGGGAAAAATTTCGGCATCTTAGCGTCTCCGAAAATCTTCAATAAGTAGTTAGTGGGACGTAAAAACAATAAGATTATTAGACGCTGGAGTGTTCGAACTTCGTCCTGCAGAAATTTTGTACCAGAGTAGAATAGTGATGATTTCTAGAGAACGACTGGACTGGATCCGAGACGTTTGAGAAATACGGGCGCTGGTTATGTTGTTGCTGCTGCTGTTGAGTAATCGGTGTCCATAGACTGGTTTGACGCAGCACCCCATGCCACCATATCCTGTGCTAACCTTTTCATTTCTATATAACTACTACATAAATTTGCAGACTAAGTACAAGGGAAGAAAAGAAGAGGCCAGCCTAGGAAAAAAAAATGGAATTCAGAAGTTACGTGACGATAAAAAGAGCGGCGCAAGATAGAAACGAATGGTTGCCTTTAAGAAATGAATGATTTAATAACTACTAAGTACCGGGCGAGTTGGCCGTGCGCGTAGAGGCGCGCGGCTGTGAGCTTGCATCCGGGAGATAGTAGGTTCGAATCCCACTATCGGCAGCCCTGAAAATGGTTTTCCGTGGTTTCCCATTTTCACACCAGGCAAATGCTGGGGCTGTACCTTACTTAAGGCCACGGCCGCTTCCTTCCAACTCCTAGTCCTTTCCTATCCCATCGTCGCCATAAGACCTATCTGTGTCGGTGCGACGTAAAGCCCCTAGCAAAAAAAACAAAAAAACTACTAAGTCCTATATCTACGTTCATCTCTTTGTCATATTCATACCTTGGTCTGCCCCTACCGTTCTTACCATCTACACTTCCCTCAAAAAGTAACTGAACAAGTCCTGGGCGATTTTTCTGGTCTCATTTCAAAAAAATTGTTCTCCTCTCACCATTTCGATTCAATCTCTCTTCATTCGTGATTCGGTCTACTCATCTAACCGTCAGCATTCTTCTGTAACACCACGTTTCAAGACTTCTATCCTCTTTCTTTCTGATTTTTTTACTGTCCATATTTCACTGCCATACAGTCCGACTCGTTGGCTGAACGGTCAGCGTAACTGGCCTTCGGTTCAGAGGGTCCCAGGTTCGATTCCCGGCTGGGTCGGGGATTTTAACCTTAATTGGTTAATTCCAATGGCACGGGGGCTGGGTGTATGTGTTGTCTTCATCATCATTTCATCCTCATCACGACAGGCAGGTCGCCTACAGTCGTCAAATAGAAAGACCTGCACCTGGCGAGCCGAACCCGTCCTGGAATATCCCGGCACTAAAAGCCATACGACATTTCATTACTGCCATACAGTGCCACGTTCCAGAATAAAGTCTTAAAAAACATCATTCTAATTAATATATCAATGTTCGAAGTTAACACATTTATTTTCTTAAGAATGGCCTATCTTACTTGTGCTAGTCTGCATTTTATATCATCCTTACTTCTGCCATCGTTAGTTATTCCACTACCCAACTTCTTCCCTTAAGATTTAATTTTCTAACGTAATATTTCCTGCACCATCTTACTTCGTTTGACTGCAGTCCATTACTTTTATTTTCGATTTATTTAATTTCTCCAAAACTATGTCTTCACTACTCAACAATTTCTCCAGATGTTCTGCAGACCCCACTGAAGACTGACAAGCCTGCATTTCGCTGATTTTTCAACGAGGCCTCTAGCTACGTGATGACGGAAGTAAACAACGGGATGGCTATGAAAGAGCTGTTGGTGAATGTAAATAAGTAATATTTGGATTGTTACTAGAGTGTATCCGACATGAAAGATGCTAGCGGAGAAGCGCAAACAACTGTTTTCTCGGGAACAAAGCATCGGCCGGAGTTGAGGGGATATTATTGACATTGTAATGCTAGGATGTAACAAAGACGCTGGAAAGTTCTACAGCGAGTTATACTGTAGTCTGTTTTAGACTCCTTTATGAACATCAGACACATTTAGTTGAGTCTCTTATAAATTGAGTTGGTTGTATTGTTAGGTACAAGCTAGACCCAGTCGCTGCAACAGTCTATAACTTTATACTTCACTATTCCCAGATAGATCAGTGTAGATCAGTGGTAGAGTGTAGACCTATGGATCACAAGACTGATGGGTGGTCGAAAGTACAGTCAGTAGCACGGAATCTTGCCTATGCATCTAGTTTCTAATAGTGTGTTCTCTTATCTAATGTTGGCAGACCCTCATTAGCATTTATTGGCGACACCAGCCACTTGGCAAACCAGTCTTATTGGTATGAAGTCAATTCCGCCATACGCACTCTAACATATAAACAAAGGTCGATTCAAAATGACAAGTGCTCGAAACTCACTGTCTTGTAAAGTGTGTCTGAACCCGTCCTCCCTACAAAACAGCAGCTGAGTGACACACAAACAAACAAACAAACAAACAAACAAACAAACAAACAAACAAACAAACAAACAAACAAACAAACAAACAAACAAACAAACACACTCGCACGCATGCAGAACTTCACCGTAGCTGTGACGTATAGTTATAGGCCTATACATTATCTTTTTGTAAGACTGAATAATTATGGTTCATTATAGACGCATCACAAATGTTTTGCATCACCTCGCACCAAAGAGTTCCTGACTCTTCACAAAAAATCCAAGGACACACGTTCAGAGGTACACGCACGCACATTAATGGTGTCCCGATATGAACAATCAACACTGCCCCACTCCAGTACTGAAAAGGAGGGGAGAGAGTGAAGGGATAGTGATGAAGGCCACTCCAGTACCGAGAAGGAGGGGGAAGGGAGTGAACAGGTAATGCTGAATACACAGTGTGTGTATTCCGCCCCACATTTCGTTATAAACATTGTAAGATGGCCCCTATCTTATCATAGGTGAATCGAAGCCGTATTATTGGCACGTGGGAGGCTCACATGGTCCATCAAGCAGTAGCTCAAGCAATACCATGCAGTCTCAAGACAATTTGGAGATGGGTAGAAATATGGCAAGAACGAGGTGAAGAAGGATACCCTCTGGTATCTGTGTTGGTGCGACGTAAAGCCAATAGCAAAAAAAGAACTACTTCCGAACAGGATGCTGGAATCGTTCAAACTAGGGACAATTCTCCGTTTGCAACTATCGATAATGCGATTGCCGCATTGAAATTACCGTGAGTCGCCGACTCCACGCGGCAGGTATTTACAATCGCCGAGCTGCGAAAAAGGGGCGACATCTTCCTATCCACAGAGAACTTCGCGTAGGCTTTGCACTACAAGAAAGTGTTACTCCACGACAGGAATAGGAAATTACAATTTGGTTGGATGAAAAGGTATTTTGCTCCGATCGAGGTAAACAGCTGAAGTGCTGGCGTCCAGTTGGAAAGCGTTATGAAAAGCCCTTTGTCCAGGTAACTAATCAGTCGGATCGCGTTACATGTGGCGTATTGGGGTGGATAAGTGGTGCTGGTCCAGGAGATTGATAGAGGTCACTCCACATATGACTGCTTGTGAATATGTGGATATTTTAGAAGGCGTCGTTCTTTCTAGTGTTCGAGCTATTTACCCCATAGAAGAAGTTCCCGTTATCAGGTTTGTGCAGGATAACAGCCCTGTTCATACTGCACATGTAACCGAAGCTTTCTTCAAATAGCATTCTGACGTTCACGTGCTTGACTGGCCTTCCAAGTCGGCTGACTTAAATGTAATAGAACATGTTTGGGCACGAATGGTAAACATGTGGGTTCCAGGTCAGGAGAGGACAAGGGCGGCTCTGTTAATGCACTGACATCGAGATTGGGCGCATCTAAGGAATGAACCAGATTTTTTCCAACATCTAATAGATTCCATTCCCAAGCGGCTAGAGCAAGTGATAAACAGGAACATAAACATAAACTGATTAACTCTGGGAGGGAGGAGGAACCCGTCACTTACATTTGCTGTAAATTCAGTATTTAGTTATTTAATACCCATTTCACAATAAGTGTTCAATATATTTCCATTTTTATTTTCTTGAAATTATATATCTATAATAATAATGTTATTTGCTTTACGTCCCACTAACTACTTTATCGGTTTTCGGAGAGGCCGAGGTGCCGGAATTTAGTCCCACAGAAGTTCTTTTACGTACCAGTAAATCTACCGACACGAGGCTGACGTATTTGAGTACCTTCAAATACCACCGGACTGAGCCAGGATCGAACCTTCACAGTTGGGGTCAGAAGGCCAGCGCCTCAACCGTCTGAGCCACTCAGCCCGGCTATGTATCTATAGACAGTGCATTATGTTTATTATTTTACCGTGCATTTATTTTATTTATTTGTTTATTTTCGAGGAAGATGCGATACGTTCATGTGTTTGATAAGATATTTCTGTAAAAAAAAGTGTTAATTTTATAATAATTAGTTATGTTGAGATGTTGCAATAATAGCATTTTTGTTGTATATTATAAGACACGACTTTCTATTTCATGAAAATTGAATTTGAATGATATTAAATTATTTTCAGATGTATTTTCTTATTGCTCAAGAAGTAAAATGTATCTTCAGTTATTTTTATAAAGAAATGTTTAGACAGTTATGCATCAATATCTTATTTTAGCATATTAAGTTTCTGTTTATAGAATTTATCGTAATTCTATACCCGAGGTGGTAAATTATGATGATATAACTTCAGTAAAGTCCAGAACAAAGTTACGTACCAGTAAAAGGTATTTTCAAATTAGACCCAATATAACGCAGCTACAAAATATTCCTAACTAGTATAAAACAATTTTCGATTAAAAACCTGTTTTACCTCTTGATAGTGTAATTATCAGAGTAGGTTACCTAATGGTGTACTTCAATTCATCCGCCACTGTGCCCATTTCAATCACAACAAAGTCTAGTAGCGGGCCTACATGCAGCAATGCGTTAAGCGAGAAGGTGGGTCAGTGTGCTAGTGATGGGCAACGCTCTCGCTCGAGACTCTCGAGACTGACGTCGCATATCTCGAGACTCACGCGAGAATCCCGAGACCGATCCTCCTGTAGCGCAAGCTGTGCGATGTACCAGTAAGTACGACTGTGAACTTGACAGTATATCATTGGCAGTTATTGCGTGAAATAACGTTCTCTTATGAAAACGCTTGAGCCAATACATTTTGTCAAACGCCTGGAAAAGTACTGCATGTTCAACTATGAACCCCTTAATACCATTAACTAAAGTGGAAACAGAATGTCAATATCTTAAACTGTTCACGACTTATTTGGGGTAGACATCTTAAGTGAATAACAATGCATACTTTGTGAATAACTGTAGATAGGATGTACACCTACTAGGATACTAGAGGCGTGCATTATTCGAACCTGAGACGGGGAAGATGTGCTTTGCTACATATACAACCCCCATTACACAGGAGTGGAACGTGTAACAGGGGTGATGGGCAACGCTCTCGAGACCGATTCTCGAGTGCTGCGAGCTGTGCGACGTCCCAGTAACTACGAGTGTAAGCTTGATAGTTATCATCAGCAGTTCTCACATGGAAACGTGTGTGACGATAAATTTTATCAAAATCCTATGAAAGCACTGCATGTTGAACTACGAGCTCCTTACCATTAACGAAAGTGAATACAGAATGCCAGTATCTTAAACTGTTCACGAGTTATGTCAGGTGGACATCTTAGCTGAATAACCCCTATAATTTGTTAATAATTGTTATTAGGATGTAATCCTACCTGGATGCCTCACAATCGTTGTCGGAAGGGTAGTTTCTTGTGATTCAGACCGGGCCAGAGGTGTTCTGTGACGATTCCTCTTCATTGATTTTTTCTAGGGGCATTTCTAGGGACACAGATAGGTCTTATGGCGACGATGAGATAGGAAAGGCCTAGGAGTTGGAAGGAAGCGGCCGTGGCCTTAATTAAGGTACAGCCCCAGCATTTGCCTGGTGTGAAAATGGGAAACCAAGGAAAACAATCTTCAGGGCTGCCGATAGTGGGATTCAACCTACTATCTCCCGGATGCAAACTCACAGCCGCGCGCCTCTACGCGCACGGCCAACTCGCCCGGTCTTCATTGATATTATGCGTTTGTAAGTGCCGGATCATCCCAGAAGTATTTCTGCCGATGTATTTTACTTCTTTTGAATAAGCAACACAGTGGGCTGTGCTATGTGACATCTCTTAAAAATAACCGACATCCACGACTTACGTTGCGTTTCGGACATCGTCTTCAATTTGTCGCGTACAGTTCGACATTGCACTGTCATCGAAGTACCTACCTAATTATGACGCGAATACTCCATAGCAATTTAGATTGCACATTCCACTCGTGCGTAATGGTGGTTGCATATGCAGCAAGGCGCATCTTGCCTCGTCTCGAGTTCGAATAATGCACGCCTCTAGTAGGCCTATCCAGTTACGTGTACCTAGTAGCCGTCAGGTTCTGTACTTAAACCACTCATTCGTGTACCTACCAGTGCATACAATGCCCGAATGCGTATCCTTTATAATTATGTTATACTTCGTCAAAATAGACCTCTGTATAAACGAACGCCCTAGTCGCTTGTTGACACGTAATTACGAAAATGAGAAGGCCCGTGGGTTATTCGCATATTCGGAACAAACAACGTTCAGCTCCGACTACCTGCAGGCCTACGACACGCTGCTCGCCGCACATTGTGGGGACAACGCTCTCGAGATTTCTCGAAATTTCTCGCGAGAAATAATGCCTGCGCTAGTCTCGAGAAATCCCGAGAAATCTCGAGACCTCGTCTCAGACTGCCCATCACTACATTGTGCCTTCGGCACTACCCCTTCACTCCCTTCCCTCTTGTTTTGTGCTGGAGTGGCCTTCAACACTACCCCTTCTCTCCCCCCCCCCACCTTTCAGAACTGGAGTGGGGCAGTGTTGATTGTTTATGTCGGGACACCATTAATGCGCACGTCTGTACCATAGCAGCGTCATTTATTATCTAACACAGGGCCTCTGAGTGCATGCGCCGTGCGGTGCACGGGCGCAAAGTGCAGGAGACGACTTCACTAGGTTGACCAGAGTGCAAACTCCCACTCCACTTCCCCTACACCTGTCTCACCCGTTCGGCCTGTCTTCGCCTTCTCCACCTTCCCCGCTGATCTTCCCCTCACTGCGAAATGTTTATGTGCGGTGAGCGGTGACACTGTTGTATGGGACAACGTTTCCAGTGTTAAAACACTCTTCTTTCAATTTGGTTTGAGCAGACAATTTATCTTCTCTAGCTCTTCTTTTCCTTTATCTTTGCAATGATACGAGTTATGCATGGAACAAGGGACCGGCTGACAGCAGTTTGAGAGCCTTCTTTAAATCACAGTTAGAAATAGGCCTACTCGCACACAATCTAGTTTTCGTACAAGTCAAAGCTGGAAAAAAGTTCCTTTCACGTATGCATGTGGAACCAAACATAGAAATAATATTAGCTGCTTCTCAATGCAGCTTAGGAAAATCTTCCTTCAACAATTTCTCGTAGAATTTGAGCAAAGCCTTTGTATTGGAAAATAGATCTTTTTATTAACTTATCACATAATTATTGTCCCACGGATTAAGCATTTGGCTTTATCGCCACGACTGACAAAGATATACGAAAGTTCCCAGTTCGATTGAAATGGACTTTCGGAAGTCTTTGCTTTCTTTGAAACAGGTTGCTCCATTATTATGTCGTTGTCTTGCGCTTATCTATTTCATTGATAAACAAGCCGTCTATCACAGAACGCTTCGTCGCTCTGAGCGCACTACACCATCCGAGTCAAGCCGAGTTGAGCCGAGTCGGAACGATGCACAGTGCACGGAGTCTCTGCGCCTCGATATGCACGCGTGAGATTTTGAGCGTTTGAGAGGCCCTGATCTAACAAAACAACAAATGAGAGCCTCTATAACAATACAGATCTGCTTTCTCATTTTGAGTTACTGAATACAGCACACACACCAGTAGCTTTAATAGCGAGTAACACGCCCCCTTGCTTTGATGCATATCTGAACTCGTCTTGGCATGGTTTCCACTAGTTCATCAAGGTCCAAATTGTCCCACTCCTCAGTGGTGATTCGGCGTAGATCTCAGAGTGGTTGGTGGGTCTTGACGTCTATAAACAGCCTTCTTTAATATATCCCTAGCATGTTCGATAGAGTTCACGTCCGGAAAACACGGTGGCCACTCTAGTCGAGCGATACCGAGATCACGAAGGAAGTCATTAACGAGAACTGCACGATGGATGTGCGCATTATCATCCATTTATACAAATTATCTTCCAAAATGCTGGCGGTATGGTGTCACTATGGGTCGGAGGCTGTCGTTCCTGTATCGTACAGCCGTGACATTAGTCTGCATGTCTAGGATTGGCGAACGGTGGCCCCACATAATGGCACCCCAAAACATCAGGCCACCATCACCTGTTGCACGTGCTGGACAGTGTGTCTGAGACGTGAAGCCTGGCCAGATTGCCTCCAAATACGTAGTCGACGATCATGAAGAACAATGTTTATGCGGCACTCATCGCTGAAAAGGACTTTATGTCAATTCTGAACAGATCATTCAGCATAATGTTGGATCTGTCTCTAATGTCCCCCAATGATGTCTAGGTTTGAGAGCTGGGCCTCGCCATGAGCCTCGAGAATGAAGTCGTGCAACCTGTTTCTGACAGTTTGAGTTGAAACGCGGCGATTTGTGGCTGCCCAAAGATCATTATTCAACATGGCGGCATTGTGTTCAGGGTTCCTCCTTCCGAAGTGAAATTCAATGGTAACGGTCATCGACTGGCAGCCCTTACACACGAGGAAAATGTATAATGTCCAATAACGGACCATTTATATTGGTATTATAAATTTACTCACTCGGAACAAATATTTCAGATTCTCTATGGGAATCAGAATCTATATGATAACTGGTATGTTGCAAGTGATAATGATAAATTCCTAAATTTTTAAAATTTCTAATGTATTGAATAGGTGACATAGGCCTATAAACTATTTAGCACCCTACACATAAGTGGTATGTTCCGAGCTGCCAGCGGAAAGATGCGTGGAATGACATTAGTAGACGAATAAGTTTGAGTGGCGTCTTTAAAAGTAGGAAAGACCACAATATGAAGATAAATTTTGAATTCAAGAGGACAACTTGGCGCAAATATTTATTTATAGGAAGGGGAGTTAGGGATTGGAATAACTTATCAAGGGAGAAGTTCAATAAATTTCCAATTTCTTTGAAATCATTTAAGAAAAGGCTAGGAAAACAACAGATAGGGAATCTGCCACCTGGGCGACTGTCCTAAATGCAGATTAGTATTGATTGACCTGTTCGAGGCAAGTTATCAACAGTTCCTGTCTCCCTGTACCGCTTCCATGTTCAAACCACATCACTTTGATTAAGGACCACGCGTCGACCTTGTTGACCATCCTTCTTGACATAATGTGATTTTTTTTTTTTTTGTACAATTTTGCTTTACGTCGCAACGACACAGAAAGGTTTTACGGCAACGATGGGATAGAAAAGATGTAGGAGCAGGAAGGAGCGACCGTAGCCTTAATTAAGGTACAGCTCCAGCATTTGCCTGGTGTGAAAATGGGAAGCCACTGAAAACGATTTTCAGTGGTGTTCGAACCCACTATCTCCAGAATGCAAGCTGACAGCTACGTGATTCAAACCACAGAGTCACTCGCTCGGTACATAATGTGTTTATGCTGTGCTTGTTTACCACCCTTCTTGACATGAGTACACGTTCACATGTCGATATTGTACGTCGTGACATCCTAGAGCTAGACACTCGCTACACTGCTTACAACACTAGTGCTTAAGTGCTACACATTCAACTGAAACACTGTCCTTTGGGTTGGGGTTCCTGCAGTTTTGAATCCTAAGGGTCGTCTTTCCGGCCAGCATTGGACATGCCAAGATTGTTACATAGTTAAATGACACACATGGGGTGATATACATTTTTTATATGTACACTGACTGACAGAGCAAATGCAACACCAAGAAGGAGTGGTCAGAACTTTATGCTCATGATGTGAAATGCGCCGCTGTGCTGCGCACGTAGCGAACGATAAATGGGACACGGCGTTGGCGAATGGCCCACTTCGTACCGTGATTTCTCAGCCGACAGTCATTGTAGAACGTGTTGTCGTGTGCCACAGGACACGTGTATAGCTAAGAATGCCAGGCCGCCGTCAACGGAGGCATTTCCAGCAGACAGACGACTTTACGAGGGGTATGGTGATCGGGCTGAGAAGGGCAGGTTGGTCGCTTCGTCAAATCGCAGCCGATACCCATAGGGATGTGTCCACGGTGCAGCGCCTGTGGCGAAGATGGTTGGCGCAGGGACATGTGGCACGTGCGAGGGGTCTAGGCGCAGCCCGAGTGACGTCAGCACGCGAGGATCGGCGCATCCGCCGCCAAGCGGTGGCAGCCCCGCACGCCACGTCAACCGCCATTCTTCAGCATGTGCAAGACACCCTGGCTGTTCCAATATCGACCAGAACAATTTCCCGTCGATTGGTTGAAGGAGGCCTGCACTCCCGGCGTCCGCTCAGAAGACTACCATTGACTCCACAGCATAGACGTGCACGTCTGGCATGGTGCCGGGCTAGAGCGACTTGGATGAGGGAATGGCGGAACGTCGTGTTCTCCGATGAGTCACGCTTCTGTTCTGTCAGTGATAGTCACCGCAGACGAGTGTGGCGTCGGCGTGGAGAAAGGTCAAATCCGGCAGTAACTGTGGAGCGCCCTACCGCTAGACAACGCGGCATCATGGTTTGGGGCGCTATTGCGTATGATTCCACGTCACCTCTAGTGCGTATTCAAGGCACGTTAAATGCCCACCGCTACGTGCAGCATGTGCTGCGGCCGGTGGCACTCCCGTACCTTCAGGGGCTGCCCAATGCTCTGTTTCAGCAGGATAATGCCCGCCCACACACTGCTCGCATCTCCCAACAGGCTCTACGAGGTGTACAGATGCTTCCGTGGCCAGCGTACTCTCCGGATCTCTCACCAATCGAACACGTGTGGGATCTCATTGGACGCCATTTGCAAACTCTGCCCCAGCCTCGTACGGACGACCAACTGTGGCAAATGGTTGACAGAGAATGGAGAACCATCCCTCAGGACACCATCCGCACTCTTATTGACTCTGTACCTCGACGTGTTTCTGCGTGCATCGCCACTCGCGGTGGTCCTACATCCTACTGAGTCGATGCCGTGCGCATTGTGTAACCTGCATATCGGTTTGAAATAAACATCAATTATTCGTCCGTGCCGTCTCTGTTTTTTCCCCAACTTTCATCCCTTTCGAACCACTCCTTCTTGGTGTTGCATTTGCTCTGTCAGTCAGTGTATAATAGTTTTGATACAATTTCTTCAACAATAAATCGTTGGCAACATACAGTTATAATTGCCAAATAACTACATTTAATGAAAATGTATACAGTCTTATAAATGAATAAAACTGGTCCAAATGATGTTTAATATTTAAACTGTAAAATGCAAGTACACGCACAAAGTGTAGATACAAATGTGACGTGCATGCATGTTTCTTTGATTATGTTCAAGAGCTTTCGACCGATGTCAAGAAGACTAAATGATCGCTACACTGCAGAGAGTAGGCTTAGGCGACGCAGATTTCGGAATAATCATCAACCTTCACTGGCATCGGATAGTATTGGTCAGATTTGAACGGCATATGGCCGAACAGGTCAAGATTCGTAGAGACGTGCGTCAGGGTTGTGTGTTGTCCCTAATGTTGTTTAATATTTAGTCGGAAATAATTTTTACAGTGGCCCTTTCACACATTAACATTGGCATCAAGGATAAATGGGGATACGTGAACAACATTCGCTATTCTAATGATACCGTGTTGCTTGCTTACGAACCTAGAACCTTGCGGATCTCCACTTGTTTTAAGGCCGAATCATGGTTTCGAGTGAAAATGATGGTTTGGATCTGTCAACCAAGTATCTAGTCGTTGGTAACGCAGGGTAGACTTACGGCTAGAACAAATCAGATTTAAATGTAGTAACATTATTTATTTGGGAAGACTTCTGAATGAATGCTGGGACCACACGAAGGAGATCCCAGTGAGAATACAAAAAGCAAGATCCACTTTTTACACAAAACCTATTACTTGACATGATAACTAGAACTGTAAAGGGCTACGTGTTCCTGTTTTTTACATGGAGTTAGCCCAGAACACTGAACAAAGTGTCTGAGAAGAAGAAGAAGAAGAAGAAGAAGACGAAGACGAAGAAGAAGAAGAAGAAGAAGCTTTACTTTACATCAGGGCCTCTCAGAGTGCATGCACTTGGTGCATGCCAAAGACTTTAATATTACTTATCGGTGCATGCACTGTGCACGGTGCAAAAGACGACTTCGCTCGGTTGACCAGAGTGCAGACCCCCACTCCTCGATTTGGATCAATAGCGCTGTCTCTCTCTTTCCCCACGTCTGTCTCCATCTTCCTCACTTGTTCCGTAGCGCTCCAAATCCGAGCCGAGTTGAGCCGAGCGTAGCCGAGTAGTCTAGAGACGAATCGTTGGTCCGAGCCGGGCCGAAACTCTGCGCCTCAATTTGCACGCGTGAGATTTTGGGCGTTTGAGAGGCCCTGCTTTACATGGAAGGGATTGAAATATTTACTTTCAACTCGTTTTTTAGCCAACCACTAGGCATACAATTAAACGAAGATATATTATTCGAAATATTGGTTAAGATTGTCTGCTTATCAAATTATTATAACTATCTTGATCTCATTCGGCTCTACGAGTCAAGGGTGAGGGTAGACCGCCAGTCATCACAATGGAATGTCTAGAACCAGATAAAGGGCGGGGCAGAGGTATTGTAACATTCCTATACGAACCATAAACCACTGTTTATTGGCAAGATTCCGTGCACTCCACCATATATTCGACACTCCATGCCGTTCAACGTCGGAATGAAAAAGATGTAAAAGATCTCTATGATGCGTCACATAGCTAAACATCGTACCTTAAATACTGACCCGCAGCACATACATAATGTAAGAACGGGAATTCTTTGTTACTGTTCGCCCAGTATTGAACCTAATGCCTAGTCAATAATGGGGAGGTTATTATTATTATTATTATTATTATTATTATTATTATTATTATTATTATTATTATTATTATTATTATTATGAAAAAAGGCGATTACTGGAATTATAGATATTTTCTGAACCGTCGACAATTTAAAGCATAATGAGCATAGCAGGGAAAATATAACTTAGTGAAAAACACTAAGTCCGTGATCTGCCCCTAATCATCACCTCTCATTCTCTGGCTCCATGCCTAAACATGCTGACATTTGGTCCAAGAAGTCGCGGGTTCGATTCCCGGCCGGGTCGGAGACTTAATTGGTTAATTTCGATGGCTGTTGTGTGTGCCGTCTTCAGCATTGTAATTCATCATAGGCAGGGTCCCATTCTCACAGACTTACAGGTCACCTACAAGCCGTCAACTCGAAAGACCTGCAGCAGGCCTCTCCGGAGGCCACATGCCGTTATTATTTACTTCTCAAACTCACCAGCCTTGAAACCCGACAGGTTGTTATTTTTGCTATTGTTTACGTAACGCAATATAGCCTGCAGTCGTTTGTTGCAATCTAGCTTCTGTTGCTGACGATTTTGCCACAGGGTTGTTGTAGGCTATTTAGTCGGAAGTTCCATTCTCGTCTTGGTTTTCGTGTTTCTCTCTTCCACGTCTCTGCGATGACTTGCACTCTAATACTTATTAGGTACGGTACCGGTAACATAATATGCCCTATCTAGTCGGTTAATACATAGCGAGTTCCAAATTATTTTGGCTGAGCGATCTAATTAAACAGTAGTAAAGACTCTCTTCTCAACTCTTTTGTTGTCAACGCTGTCGAAGTTGTCCTGATGCGTATACCAAACTGCCCCATGATTCTCTCTTTTGTGTCAGAACGCGAATTCGTTTTTAAGCGATGAAGAGCACCAGAACTTATCCTGCTTCACAGTTTGAATTCGGTTTAATAAGCAGTCGAAGAAGAGTACCGGTACCCACATATGAAACTAAACATCTTTCTTTTGGGCTCATCTCACTGAACCGCCATGTTCTTAACAATTAAATGTTCTTATTCTCCAGAAACAATATTTCAGTTCTAAATCTAAACATGATATGTATATAATCTGAAATTACTGCAGTCCGTCCACACATCCTACAACCAGCAGCACATTATCCACTATTAAGACTTGTTTCATTCCTGGCCGATCGAATCTCTTCTTTATTCCCTAAAGAACTGCGTCTTTTAATCTCATAGTATTCTCGTCTTTAGTGGACTTCTGCAGATGTAGATGCCTGAGCAGGAGTTGAGATTCTGTAAGTTTTATGGCGAAGTGCTGATAGGTTAGTTTTCACGACACGGTTTATCACTGTACCGTACTTCATCCAAACTACATTTAGCATTGTAGAAGACTTAAAATATAGACACAAGACATGACAGAAAATTATCGGGAGGGACACGTACCACCCGTTGGTTCCCCCTTCATCCCTACCACTTAAAACTCCCATGGAGGGTACCGTGCGAGTATTCTGTCCCCACCCTCAGAGGATGTTATGTTATTTGTGCACACGTGTGAGGTGTGAGTCATCTACCATTATCCTTTGTCAGATACATAAACAAGGATTTGTATAAGCAGTTTGATAATATTTGTCAACATTGCCGCTGTTCTCCTACCCTCCTGCGCAGTCTCGGTAACTCCTGTGGTCTGTATCTATCGACTGGTGAAGCATTACGTAACAACCAAGATGAACTACAAATTGTAATTGGCCTTGTAACAGCAGAATCGGGAATGGATGG
The DNA here is from genome assembly GCF_040414725.1 of Anabrus simplex. Classification (NCBI taxonomy): domain Eukaryota; kingdom Metazoa; phylum Arthropoda; class Insecta; order Orthoptera; family Tettigoniidae; genus Anabrus; species Anabrus simplex. The sequence continues at coordinate 114,360,809 of NC_090271.1, read as the reverse complement.
GGATATATCGATCGACAGCATTGTGCTTTACAATCAGCCGTCGAGCGAGGGGTTCAGTAGCAGGGTTGCCTGTTATTGTTCTTCATCTGGCTCCTTTAGCTATCGTAAACCGGCGCCAATAAACCAAAATTATCATTATGGATTCCGGAGGCCATTTCATTAAGGTTTCTGCCATTCAGAACGAAAGACACTTTGTGAATGGACTTGCATCTTTTAAGCGCTTCGTTTCGAGATGGGCCTACTTCACGTGTTAAAATTCTACATCTCATTACAGACTTTCTTTTCCAGATCATTACAACTTTTCATAAAATTCTAAGATTGACACAATAACAAATAAATGTCAACATACCAACCAAGATCCTAGTTCGCCGTAATTCCTTCTACCAATACCGTATTTCGGAAGGTCTTGAAAAAACCTGAGAAAGCTTCTTCAGACGCATGCTTTTCAGCTCATCCACTGCAGTTTTCTGGTATTTATATTGTACGTTCTTTACAACCCGGAAAAGAGAAAGAAATCAGACTGGGACATATCAGGCAAATATAGGCCTATACGATGTAGAATAGCTGCTACTTTATGTTTACCAAGAATTCCCTGTACCGACAGAGCAGTCGTGCAATAACATTCATTGTAATACTTGCCCAGATGACAAGAAGAAGAAGAAGAAGAAGAAGAAGAAGAAGAAGAAGAAGAATGCCTGGTTTTTAATGCCTAATGCCGATCTGGTGATTTTTGTCACCAATTGTTTTAAGTTGTTCTTATTTGTCATATAAATGCATATTTCAGTGTTATTTTGACTATGTATGCATATCTAACCCTTTCTTGATACTGATTGGGGATGAGGTGAGATGAAATTAACTTATATGGCATGCTTTTTTACGGCCCTGACGCCAACTTCAGTTGAGAAGCTAATGGGGGTGAAATGAAATGCTTGCTTGATGATGATGCTAGTTGTTTTAAGGGGCCTAACATCGAAGGTCATCGGCCCGAAATGAAATGAAGATGGTGAATGAAACTGGATACGGAAGTGGAAGGAATCTGCTGTGGCATATGGATAGGAACTATCCCGGCATTTGCCTGGAAGTGAAAATGGGAATTCAGAGAAGACTATTCTCAGGACAACCGACGATGGAGCTCGAACCCACTCGTCTTCCGAATGCATAACTTAGCTCCATAGCCCTAGAGCATTAATACGATCGGCCACTCCGCCCGGTAGTTTGGTCATATTTTGAGCTTTTTTTTTTTTCTTTTCGAAATAGGGTCATATTTTAGCTATATTTGAGTGGTTTGACAGCAGCAACAGCTGTGCATTTACAGTATTAAGCAGGAGACGAGATAATTCCTATCGCTGAGTTGTTTGCTTTCGCAAAAATAAGAGGTCTTTCTGACATTATTTTATACACCCTGAACTGAAGAAAATCTTTATTCATGACGCAATGATCAACTTAATATATTTCTAAGAGGAAATTTATGAACATAAGGGAAGACAACAAACTCAGACATTGAGGTTTAATTGTGTACGGTACAGGCTCATTAAGAAACCAAGTATAATAATAATAATAATAATAATAATAATAATAATAATAATAATAATAATAATAATAATAATAATAATAATAATAATAATACTTTTGCTACATGTGTAGGCCTAGGCATTTTAATTTGAAGACATTTAGACTGCCTGCATGTCAATTCCCTTTTACTCTATTACATAGCCGAGAAACTGAATCTCTACTGGGCAATCTATACCAGAGTTTTAATTAATTTTGTCAGGTAAACACCAAGTGTGTCGCCAGGGATCTCTTACACTTTTGACATCTGGACTTTTTTTTCCCATCCTAAAAAAATCCGACTCCCTCTGCCAGGTTTGAACCCACAGTCTAAGAACCTAGAGGCCAACACTCAACTACTGATTCATAGAGCGGGTTTATGAATTTTAGTAAGAGATTATCATAAATAGGTAAAAAGGAAGCTGTTTGTTTTCAGGGTCCTGGTGAATCTCTCAATTCCTGTTGAGTGTCTGTTACCTATGAAGGCAATGCTCAAAACTGATGTTGGACAACATTCAATATCTGATCTCAACTATCTTCTAATGTCGGTGAAAGAAGCCTTTGTAGATGTTCGCAGCACTCGAGCTGTCGTAGATCACATGAAGTTCATTCTGGAGAAGGTAAGTGTTGAGGAAGAGAGTTCCTTTGTGGTCAGGCCTGTAAGATTCTCATGCTGACAATGTAATCTAACTTCAATTTCTCTTGAGGTTTGCTCCTTCAGGTTTGTTTTATGGATTTGCTCTCATATATATGAATGAAATGGGTGGCTCAGAGCTACAGTGGCTAACCAACATATTTTTTAATTAAAAAAAGGCTGATAGTGTTACATCTACTCCTGATAGTTGCCTCTGTCATTCCCATTTCTTGTAGTGTCTGCTGTGCGTATCCAACATCAAGATGGCTAAAGATGGCCAGAAGAATGGTGTGATGTAATTGAGAAGGCTAAAAAGCAACGACAAAGATGTGTTTTACATAAACTGACAAGTAATCTCTTTTGGAAGAAGTGTAAATAATTGGAAGTTAGTAGGCATACACACAAGAAAAAAGTGGAATGGTTGAAAATATGATGGCCTAAGAAGAGAGTACCCAAAGGTCCTGTTTTATAGCTACAACTGCCATGGGGATGAGATACTCAATACTGTTAATTCCTCAGAGAGATCAATTCAGGGTCATCCCCTCCACCAGTTTCCAAATTTTCTGGCACTGCTTTATCCCACAGACAGGACAATCTCAAAAGAGAAACTAAAAGATTTACTTGATTTTTGGAGAACATGTTCTATCCCTTTCAGACCTGAAAGAAAACTGGCAGTGTGAATTTTTGTTTGTACATCAAAAACTGACTAAAATGCTCTAAAATGCATATATTTTTAGTTTATTCTACTAAATAAAAATTAACATCTGAGAAAAAGCACCCACACAATTGTGCGTGTCAGGAATTAATTCACTACTTACAAAAAAAAAAAAAAATACCTCAATGCATGTGAATATACACTTGTACATGATCAAATGTTCTATTTTATGGTGTGGAACAATGTATTTTATGTATTTTAAACAATTAAAATCTTATACATTACATTTCTCACGTAGAGTACGAGTTCTGTTTTCACAGTCCTTTTGGTGGCAGCGCCCAGCACTCTTGCATGCATTGCCTGTAGGGAAACCTAGCCTGCACACTTGTGTTTATCAACATTCAAAACCTCATGGTATCACGTACGATGTTGTAAGTTCACAATTTATGTTCGCTAAACAATTTACACACTTCATTGATTATATTCTGATATTCATTAGAGCTTCTAGATTAATATGACTGCAATAAATAAATACTTATTTTAGGCATTACTGCTTCCCGCCATCTTGCCGATGAACTGCATTTTTAAACTTTTCTTCCTGCCCCCCTGGTGGTCAAGCGCTAAATAAAAACAACTGAAGTACATGCTACATGTCCCGCCCAAGCAATGCAGTCCGGTCTAGCGCCAAGAAAACGTCAAATAAGCTCAGACATAAATAAAATACGAACCTGCACAATTGTGCATACACGGTCTGAAAGGGCTACCACAACAACACCCAGTTTTATAGATCACTGTTAAGAAGCAAACCAGACAAAGACTGAAAGAATAAGGAGTTGGCTATCTGATAGCCTATATATTGTCTCAGGAGTAATTTAAAAAAGCTAATTTCTGTCATCTAGTCATCTAAGTACCTACCTTAAAGAGGTATTGACTGACATTGTTATAAAAGCTTCTGTTCATTATGAGAATTACAAAAGGCCTTAGGTGTAGGTCCATAGTTGCCTAATAAACAACTTTCTTTATGAAATATGTTCAGTACCCCTACAGATGTGGAGGAGGGGATGTGTAAAAATAATTGAAAATGACCAATTTTAGTGTCTAATCCATAGTTTTTGGGATCGTTAGTTCAGAGCCAAAGTTGCCCATAAGTTTGTAATTAAATTTAGTTGTGAATAATTTGTACCAATTTTCTTTATTGCTATGTGTTAAAATCGTATTTGTACTAGGTGATGAATTAAAAAGTAATATTTGCATCTCCAAAAACCGTCAAAGTATTTGGTGGGATACAAAACTAAGAACATTATTATTCATTAAAAAGTAATATTTAACCCGTGATTGCTTGTGCCATTAGGAAAAATGTAACAGTGACATATTTCTAGTATTAACTGGTGTATTTATGCTAACAGCACCTCGATGTATTGGATATACTTTCTTTGATCTCTATAAAAGTGTATGTTATCACCTCAAGACACAGCAGGAAGTCATTAGGCTGTCAATAGGCAAATTTGCTTACTAGATAAAATCTAAAGCAGGAGTGATGGCATCAGGTTCTGCTCACACAGCTAAGATTGCAACAATCACAGTCTGTCCATTTTTTTATCAAATATGTCCCTATTTCCTGTCATTGACCAAAGAAGGAAGTATGTCCCTTTAGATGGCAACATTAACTGGAACCACAACTTAAAGGAAAAGAAGAATCTGTTTACGATGCAAGGTCCTAGTTAAGGATGGGATGAAGCGATGATACCTGAATTGAAAAATGGTGAGGGATGAGGAGTTGTGAAAAGATAAAAATGGACAGGAATTAAATTCTTCCAGCTCATCTGTACAAGGATAAGTGGTGGTGGTAATTATTGTTTTAAGAGGAAGTACAATGAGGCAACCATCCTTTATTAACACTAATTACAGGGAAAATATATGGAAGGGATCCGACACTTCAGTAAACAAAAATATCGGCCAAAGAAAGACAAGGGCCATGAAGGGCATGAAAATTACTCTTAAACCTCGAATGCTCTAATACCATTGGGGTCAGAAAAGAACAAGAGAGTTGACCAAGGGACGTTGGATAGGATAGATGAAAGTGAGGAGCCTGACACAAGTAAGTGGAAGCAATACCAGGACATATCTAACGGCCCCATGGTTGCCAAACCAAACTCTCAAGTTAAGAACACCTGGGGCCTCTTTTAGTCGCCTCTTATGACAGGCAGGGTATACTGTGGGTGTTATTCTTCCACCTCACACACAGGGGATCACACAGATATGGAGAGATGATGATGATGATGATGATGATGATGATGATGATGATGATGATGATGATGATAACAATAACTATGCATGCTAATCATTACATAGTTTGGCAAAATCATTTAAATAGTATAATATATTCATGGTTGTATTCTTTTGCTGTGGTGATGAATGAAAAGTGAATGGTAAGAATTTCTTCTCACCGGCACAGTTGTTTTATGCTGTATGTTAGACTAACATTTAGGTAAACTGAGATAATCGGTTGATAAAATTATTTTGTCATGCTGGGAAGAGTAAGAATGAATCTTATTGAGCTCGTTAGAGTAGTATGGCTTACTTCTAGTGCTCGTACAGCCTGCACTGTCTTAGTTCTTGAGATGATGTGTGTAATCTTACAGAACGAGACACTCACCAGTGAAGAGTGTGAGAGTATCAACAACTGTCTTCTGTTACTGCGGAATGTGTTACACATACCAGAGCCCAGGATCTCCTCATCGGCCAACATGTACAGCAGCATGCAGAACCAGATATTGTGGAACCTGTTCGCTCAGAATATTGATAAAGTACTTGTCCAGCTTATGACTTCTGCGCAGAAGGTATGCTTATCTTGTGCTTAGTCAACACTACATAGACTCATATGGCTCCTTACTTAGTCTTTTAAATGAAATACTCCTTAATAAAAGCTGAATTGTGAGTTGTATCTAGAGCTTGGAGGAGTATTTAATTTGAAAGATGAAATTTTGGTTATAGGCAGGTAAGTTTAGACTTCAGTCGTGACTGCACAACTTTTGCTGTGGAATATCAAAGAATAAAATTAAAGTAACTGTTTACAGAAACATTTCTCCCCTTTTTAAGGTGCTGCCATCATACCCTGTCTCAATAAATGTGATTTTGAAAGAATTATAATGTTTCATACACATTATGCATTGGAAGGGAAGATAAATATACCAACAGATTTAGAAGATAGAAAGCTAGAAAGGGGCAGGGGAATATACATATAGTATTTACACAGTTGAATATTTAGCTTTCATGACCACACTCTACTTGAAATAGACTTTCAGCTAATTAGGTCATGTTCAGTAGAGACAGTACAAGCTGTTAAATACAAGTTAAATACAGAATAAATATGGCCAACCAGACACTGGAGGTAACCCAACCCACAACCTTCAGATTTTGCGTCTGATGCTCTCTCGATTTAGTATGACACTTTTAAGTTATGCCAGACCTGTAGCTAAGATCCCAGCCAACAGAACAAGAATGACCTAGGCCACTGCAGCTCAATAGGGGGAGCATTGGATGCAGAATCCTAAAGGCTGTGCGTTCGGTCCTGAGTGATCAGTTGGTGATTTCTGTTCTGTACTTAATATCTCTTCAGTATATACTATATATACTCAGCATGACCTAATAAGCTGAAAGTTTATTTCAAGGATTTACACAATGATTGATTTGGGTGGATGAGGCAAAAATAGCAAAGATAGGCAAGGACAGACATTAGGAAATTGATAATAGTTGATAGTCACATGTTAAATTTTTAAACATGCATTTCTTTTTGTTACTGTATTGTGTACAACAATCTGATGTTTTCCTCTGTTATGAGAGAGTTCTTTCTATGCTTTGTAGAAATATCTATTCTCTGTACAAATTCTGTTTGCTTAAATTAAATAGTCTTTTGTAACTGCTCCATCCATGGTAATGATGCTTTAATTCTCTCATTTCAGTCCTCCTGGGGAGTTTCAATGGTCCAGCTGATTGCCCTCATGTACAAGGACCAACATGTAGGAGTGTTGCAGAAGTTGCTCAATCTCTGGTTCGAAGCATCTCTAAGTGAAAGCTCAGAAGATAATGAGAGCAATACTTCACCTCCGGTACATTTTCATCATAAATAGCCTCTTTAATTGTTACAGACAACATGGAAAGTCTCCTTTCAGAGTAGAGACTTAAAAAAAATGAGCTATTTAGAATCAAATCACAGGGCATCCTTTATCTTTTTTTAAGTTATTTACACAAAATTAGAACTTTGAGAATGATTGGGCAACCTAACAGCATGTAGTAAATAAACTTAAAGCCTTCAATCCTTGAATACAAACATTTCATGCACCTAGTTACTTAAGTAGCCACAAGATGGTATAATTATCATTTCTTTTACTTTTCAAATTCTCAGAAAAATTCCTGTCACAATGCAGAAGGGTAAAAAGATGAGAAGGGAATTGAAATATGGGTATACATGTGTAGACTGTGACATAGATTTGTGTCATATCATGTAGTAACAAACATTTGAAAATAATTTATGCAGAATTATGACAGAAAATGTCATGTTATTCATTGATTTTTTTAAAAAATTTTAATATATAGGCAATTATTTTCATTGTATTTTTTTTACTGCAGTCACTGAAAATTTAAAATGGTAATAGTTCACAAAATATTCAGTGCTGACAGCATGTCACAGAATTTACATTTATTTTTAACAGCAACAAATGTATTCAAACTCATAATTTAGGTTGTTTTAAAAATGTCTCATCAACATTTTTTGTGATAATTTTGAAAATGATAATTCTCCCTAACCTATGTTTATAAAAAATTGAAATTTCAGCAATAAAAAATTAGGAACTCTTTTGAACAATATTTATGTTAAGATTTTTCAAGTTCAGAGGTTAACATGACAAATATTGAATTTCCCTCTTTTTCTTTAATCTACTAATAAAATGCATAATTTGCAACTTATTATTTAATTTCTAATGCATAGGAACAAGGATCTGGAGGTGATTCATCTGCTATGCTTACTTCAGATCCTACATCAGACTCTTCTGACAATGGTAGCAGTAGAAAGAACAGTCGAATGCATTCCCACAGCAGTGGCGACAGTGACGGAAGCTCAGGAAAACAGGTACAGTTCTTTACCACCCACAAAATGAAAATTCCTTAAATGCTCTACTGTTTTGTCACACTTTATACAGCTGGATCTTATAGGCCCTGCTATTCCACATGGTACATTACTGCATGAAGAGGTTTTAACAATGTCCACTATTGGAATATTTAATACTTGTAAGACCTCAACTGGAGTACAATAATTCAGTAGTGTGGACCTGATAAAAGAACAGGAGGGAGTACGTAGGAAATCAGCTAGGTATGTGGTAGCAGCCACATAATCACTGCCAGTGTCAGTAGAATGCTAAGGGAACTCAAGTGAGAAAATTTATCAGGATGGAGGTCAAGTTAAAAAAAAAAAAAAAAGAATGTGGGGTGGTGGGGAGTGTACTTGACATGAACTGGGGAAGTGCTTGGGAGAATACTGGAAAGAAATTAAAGACAAAAGATATTTCTAGAGTTGGGTATGATTTTATTTCATTTATCACTGGTCTGCATTTAGGACTGTCAACCAGGTAGCAAATTCGCTATAAGTTGTGTGTCTAGTCTTTTCTGAAAGGATTTCAAACAAGTTGGAAATTTATCGAATATCTGCTTTGGTAAATTATTCCAGTCCCTAACTTCTCTTCCTATAAACAAATATTTACCCCAATTTGTCCTCTTGAATTCCAACTTTATATTAAAAATCTTTCCTACTTTGAGAAACTCCAGTCAAGCTTACTCGTCTACTAATGTCATTCCACGCCATCTCTCCGCCGACAGCCCAGAACATATCAGTTAGTCGAGCAGCTCGTCTCCTTATTTCTAAGTCTTCCTAGCCTGAAGATTGCAACATTTTAATAACACTTCTTTATCATCATCATTTTTCGTTGAAGACCACGACTGCTGCTTTCTGACTCCCAGCCTTTTCCTGTCCCATCGTCGCCATAAGACCTGTCTGTGTTGGTGCAATGTAAAGCAACTTGTAAAAAAAAAAAATTTTAATCATTTCTTGTTGTCCAGCTCTTGCCAGGTCGGGGTGTTGATGGTATAGCATCACTCACTTTTAGACGATATTTTTACAAAGGGTTTGCCACTCCCAAAGGCATTTTAGAGCTACTGGCAGCAGTTATACAGGCTGCCCCTTACATGGGAAACAGACACCCTTGCAGCAGCCCTTAATATGGGAAACAAACACTGCTGATGAACAGTGTACTCGTGCTATTCCCTGAGTACTGGGCTGCCTCTTCCACAGTCTCCACCAGTCCATCTTCTCCGCTTTATATTCCATTGAGGTCTTCACCCATAACCCTGAGCTGGGACACTTACCAGATGATACAGTGTCAGTGTGCTCTGGGACTTGTATAGGTAGGGACGCCACTCCCTGGGCAGAGCTTCCTCCGAAGAGGGTCCCTATCTGGTACCCGATTTCATAATACTATGTGTTAGTCAGAAATCACCTAGAAAAAAATAGTGCTGCTTTCCTTTGGATCTTTTCTAGTTTTTGAAGGGTCACATACCTTGGAGCTTGGGGTCTTACCAGTAAATTACATGCCCTCTCCTGTACATCATTACTTCAATCCCTAAATACCCTCATAGTCTATGTAAAAAAGATCTGCAACTCTTATTTACAACCTCGTTAATGTGATTTCCCCAATAAAAATCTTTCCTTATATTAACATCTAGGTACTGACAGCATTCCCCAAGAGGTACATTTACTCCATCAACTCAGTAGTTAAGTGATGTGACTTTTCCTCATAGGTTTAACCCTTAACACTTGAATAAGTTTGGTTACACAACTCACTCATATATATATTTTCTGGAAGGGTATGGATGTAGTACTATCTGTTTTTACGACTAAAAGTGACAAAAACTGAAATGAAGTTCTTTACATGATTTTATAAATCTGGAAGTCTTATTGCGAAGATTTTGAAGAAGTGAGTTTCTCTTTGCCTTTCTTTGTTCTGTCTCTTACTGCACTTAGCAGTCCTTTATAATATTCCAAGTGTGTAAGATGAAGTGTGCCTCTCAGTTCAGGGATCCCTCATCTTTATGGCAAAAATACATTCCACAGACCATAAGCTGGTACTTTACGGACGTGATACTGTCCAAAAGTTGCTAAAAGCTTAAATGATGCCGTTAATGTGCGCTGTTCTTTGAATAAACTTATGTCAGAACATATCCGACATACAAGAGCAAAGGTTTAAAGTAATGCTAAGTTAACAATGTAGTAACTGGGGAAAATATTAATTTGGTGGGAGGAGAGAAATGGAATGGAACAGCTTACCAAAGGTAAAATGAGGTTATGTCGGTATAAACTAAGACCTCAGCAGGAGACCAAAGTATGAGTAATTTGAGATTTTATGTCATGATTTATTTAAATACTTATATACTTTCCATTTTTATAAATTTCATACTAATTTTGTAATTCCTTAATCATTTTGCCATGAGGGAAAATACCTCATTTGAGAAAAGGAAGACGTTCATTGATTTATTTATTTATTTATTTTAGAAAAATTGTATGGCCAATGCATTTTACTTTTTTAACTTTCACTTAGGAGATTTATAGCATTGACATAGCCTGATTTCTTTGCAAAATGGTTGCAAAGATTAATCCATTGTATGTTATGTAATACCACAGAAAAAGTTTAAGTAACTTATGTAATCTTTTCTCTTCCAGCATTCTTCACGAAATTATCCTCATTCAGAGTGCAGTAAATCAAGTGGAAAAGGTAAGTTTAGAAATATTTCTCACAAACTAGTTAGTCTAGATTTGTACAATTCTAGTCAAGGGTTTGGCATAATTTACAAATTACTTCCTCACTTTTGAAAACCATGCGAAACATCTTGTATAACAAACATCTTGTATAACAAACATCTTGTATAACAAACCTGATAAGTATAGTTATAGCATGTGATATTATTATTAATATGATGATGGATGTCAGCCTTCACTGAATAAATGTCCGGCTCCATGGCTAAGTAGTTAGCATTTTGGCCTCTGGTCCCAGGTGTCCAAGGTTCAATTCCTAGCCAGGTCAAGGTTTTAACCTTAATTGGTTAATTCTGATAGTTTCGAGGGTGTGTGTGTATTTGTGTGTGTGTGTGTGTGTGCATGTGTGTGCGCGCGTGCGTGCGCGTGCGTTCGCGCACACACTAAGCTTCTCCCCAGGCCACATACCATTAAAATACTGAATAACTTATCATTACTCACAGGTAATACCAGAATTAAGATCATTTTAAAACACCAGAAAAGTACTATAAGTCGCTAACATGCAACATGGTCACGCAAAATGAAACTTGGACAGATGCAATTTTTGTCATGCTTCCAACGTTATGCAAGGTGTGAAAGCTCAGTGTAGACAATGATGTGCATAGAATGTCACTCCCCTAGTAGAAGACTGCTCCACGATGTCTCATGCTGTTGGATTGTGTTGTGACTTCGCGCCTGATAGTGTATGCAAGCTGGCTCATTTAACTGTTCTCCGCTTCTCGTAAACATTATGAGACAATGCCGAACTTTGCGTGTGCTATGCTGCTGTTCAGAAAATTGCGCCTTGCTTCTTTTAAGTGACTTACCTTCTACTTCTTCTGAATTTTACGGTCCCTATCCCTTTTGTTTTATATTGCCTCTTCAACTGTTTTTGTGGGGTCTTGAACTTTAATTTCTTTCTTACCTATGCATTGTTTTTTGCGTTTTATTCGGCTGATGATGACCTGGATTGGGGTCGAAACCGGTACCGCTTCCGCTTATAATTAAATAGGAATGTAACACTACATTTCGTATTTATTTGTATTGAATAGGGTGAACTACCTTATTTATTTTTTCAATTTAATTGTGATACATTTCAATACAGAACATTATGAAATTTTTATCTCTAAAGGTTAACTTGTAGCGAGTGGGCAGTGCAGTTAGGTGCTCACAGTTGTGTGAGCTTTCATTTGGGAGATAGTGGGTTCAAACCCCACTGTAGGCAGACCTGAAAATGGTTTTCCGTGTTTTCCCATTTTCACATTAAGCAAATGTTTGGGCTGTACCTTATTTTTTTTTTACAAGTTGTTTTACGCCGCCCCGACACAGATAGGTCTTATGGCGACGATGGGGAAGGAAAGGGTTAGGAGTGGGAAGGAAGCGGGCTTGGCCTTAATTCAGGTACAGCCCCAGCATTTGCCTGGTGTGAAAATGAAAAACCACGGAAAACCATCTTCAGGGTTGCCGACAGTGGGGTTCAAACCCACAATCTCCCGAATACTGGATACTGTTGCAAGTGACTAATCTCATATATTGAACAGGTGGATCATAATACAACTTTGTTATTGTAAATTTACTGGATACTGGCCGCACTTAAGCGACTGCAGCTACCGAGCTCGGTGTGTACCTTAATTAAGGCTACAGCCGCTTTCTTCCTGCTTCTAACCCTTTCCTCTCCCATCATCGCCATAAAACCTATCTTTGTTGCCGTAATGTGAAGCAAATCGTAAAAAAGAACAAAAAAACATCTTATTCATGTTTTATTCTTATTTTGTTTCAGGCTCAATGGACTCTCAATGCAAGAGCCAGTCAAGTTGTAGTTCCTGTCATAGGGGAAGTGCAGGGAAAAGTAAAAAGGATCGAATGAATGATAGTGATTCATCTCAATCGTGTCATATGGAGATCAAGGTGATAAACACTTTCTTTATTATTTATGTTTTGATGTGTGTCCAACAGTTGATTGATTTCTCTTCAGATTTGGGTATGAAGTGAGATGAATCTTCATAGCGTGTTTTAACTCCTCATCAGATGAGTTAATGAGATGAAATGAATGGCATGATATATCTGATAGTATGAAGGAAGAATTGAGACCCGGTGCCAGCACGTAGTCTACTCCTGTCCAACAGCACAAGGGGCCTGTTCAAAGCTCAACGTCTCCCCACCTGATAATCGAATCACCATCAAGAACGTTATATGCCCTCACTCCATATGAACACTGCAGAGAGGTTTGTACTGAATCCAAGCTTTTGGCACACAATCTAGTGATTAAAAATTGTATACCACCACCTCTCTACCCTGCTGGCCAGCATTCTGATGGTGACATTCTTTTTCAACCAGTGGGACTTAAACTGGCTAACTACAGTTCCAGACCACATAGATTTGACGCTTTAACAATCATGACCACCAGGTGGGCTTTTGTTTTGGTATATGGTTAAATTTTTATAAAAGCATATGTATTATAGATCTAATATTGGAATTGCCGCTAGAAATTTTCTCTGTGCTAAAACTTAATTATCTTAGTATCACCAGGAAAGGAGATGGATGATCCCGCACTAGAAAGTAAGTCTATTGTCTCCAAGATACAAATTCAATGGATCGGAAGACACTTCGTTCTTGCCTTACCCAAGTAATTCTTTTGATCTTGTTTTGACTATATTCACCCTCTTTTTAAAAACACATCTCTAATTTTAGACTGCTGTAGCAGGGACAGCGTTACTGTATGTTGGGAGGGGAGGTGGTATTTGGTATTCTTTTTATTATTCAATACATTTTGACCAACTGTAGACAATACCATTTAAACTGTCTCCTTCATCAGGCTTTAACTTTTATTCAATGCTCCCACATTCATTCCCTGTGTTGCTCCTTTCTCTCCTAAGTCCACACATTTCCTGTTTATAGCTTTAGCTTTTCTTGAAAAGCTAGATTATTTTGAATTTCTTCTTAAGCAGATCATACTCCTGGATGTATTCATATGTGATCCACGTTTCCTTTACGTGTCTTTCCACTTTCTTGTCCAAAAGTAGGCATAGATCTGGTTGGTCATCTTGCTGGGCTCATTCATGTCACAAGTCCATGACTGGCAGTCCTTCCTCTTTGTCTTTGGCTAGGCCCAAGATTTTTCTAAAAACCTTTTTTCTTTCTTTTCTTTCTTTCTTTCTTTCTTGTCTCGATCGGCCTTTCTCATTCATTGCAAGAAATTTCACTGTATATAGGACCTGTGTTCAGAAGAAAATACAGTAGTGTTTGATCTTATCATTCAACAATAATGATCTTTCATTATAGAATCCTTTGCTTAACTGGTATACCACATCAGAGATGTCGGGTTCAATCAATTTGACTTTATTTAACAATAAGTTATCATATGTAATTCTATCAATTTATCAAGGGATTTAAACATTATTATTATTATTATTATTATTATTATTATTATTATTATTATTATTATTATTATTATTATTATTATTATTATTATTATTATTATTTTCAGGGTTCAGTCTGCAAGCCTCTGTGAATTTACTAAACGTCGCCACAATCCTCTATTTGCAACTAGTGCTGTGGCCTCATTTAGTTCCATACCTCTTATCTTTAAATCGTTAGAAACTGAGTCTAACCATCGTCGTCTTGGTCTCCCTCTACTCCTCTTACCCTCCATAACAGAGTCCATTATTGTCCTAGGTACCGGTAACCTATTCGCCTCACATGACCTCACCACCGAAGCCTTTTTTATACGTACAGCTTCATCCATCATTTTCATTCCTAACTTAGCCTTTATCTCCTCATTTCAAGTACCCACCTGCCATTACTCCCATCCGTTTTTACCAGCAATCATTCTCGCTACTTTCATGTCTGTTACTTCTAACTTATGAATAAGGGTCCACCCAACTTTCACTCCCGTAAAGCAAAGTTGGTCTGAAAACAGACCGATGTAAAGATAATTTCGTCTGGGAGCTGACTTTTACAGAACAGTGTTGATCGCAACTGCGAGCTCACTGCATTAGCTTTACTACTCCTTGATTCAATCTCACTATATTACCATCCTGGGAGAACACACATCCTAAATACTTGAAATTATCTACCTGTTCCAGCTTTGTGTCAGCAATCTGGCATTCAGTTCTCTTGGATTTCTTACCTACTGACATCAGTTTAGTCTTTGAAAGGCTAAGTTTCATACCATACTCATTGCACCTATTTTCAATTCCAAGATATCAGACTGCAAGCTTTCTGTACAATATGCCATTAATCCTTAGCCCTCTTTTTTTTTCTGAACACTCCTGTCTCTCCAGCTCCATTTAAGAACCTGCTTGGAGAGGGATAAGAGACAGCACAAACATATGGACGGCATATATATAAAAAAATCAACTAGAGCAAACACAAAATAAATATAATACAAGCACAATACAATATTCAGGTGCAATGTTCGGCATTTTTAAGTCTGAAATTATATCAGATAGTCAATTTTATCTGTATTTGTGCATTGTGTGGAACTTCTCAAAGCATTTGCTGGGATGTAATCCAGGCTTTTTTCTACAAGTATTGCAGGAAAAACACTGTCTCATGTTCATTGCCATATTTAGGAGTATGCCTAAAAATGCTTTGAATTCAGGAAGAGTAACATCTATACATGACCTCCAATTAGACTCACGTCTGAAGGGCTTAACCTTTTGAATGTTTACTCTGGCATACCAGTTAGTCTCATGGACAATTTCCGACAATAACTCGTCAGTCATGAATAACTGGAAAAAGTACAGTTCACTGTTAGGTTTAGTCCCTTGCAGTGGCTTATAACCTGACATACCTGTGAATGGGGTTCTTTTTAATTCCAAGTCCTTGTTACGGTATTCCCTCCGGCCATCAGTAGAGGTACCAGCACTGCCATTTAGCATACTTTTCTCATTATCGGGAACTTCACTCATCTCAACACAATCTCGTTCCGCAATATCTTCTCACATTTTAATTGAAAATCACTCTCACTATCACTGAAATCAATGTCATTTTCATCGAAAAGTCTGGCTATTTCCTTCTCATGCTGCTCGAACGACGCCATGTGGCTAAACAATGTCTGTTTACAAACTCGCATGGTGTTCAAAGAATTTGCACAGAGCCTAATTTCAAGGAAATTATAGCTATACATAGCTTCAAATTGTCATCAAAAGATGGCAGTAGTTTACTGTACCTGTAATGCATGCATAACACGATGAAGGAGTTATATAGGGAAGAAAATCATGCCGGGCATTGCCCAACATAGGATCTATGCAGGATATTCTCGTCGGGCATGGCCTGCCATGCGAGCGCTAAGGTTTAAGACTAAGTCGTCAGCATAGGTCAGAATGCTTACTATATTTCCATCTAACTGAATCCCTCCCTGCCAATTTATACCTTTCAGCAGATTATCCATGTAAACCACCAACAACAAAGGTGAAAGATTACAGCCTTGTCTAACCCCTGTAAGTACCCTGAACCAAGTACTCATTCTACCATCAATTCTCACTGCAGCCCAATTGTCATAATAAATATCTTTAATTGATTTTAATAATCTACCCTTAATCCCATAGTCCCCTAGTATGGCAAACACCTTTTCCCTCGGTACCCTGTCATATGCTTTCTCTAGATCTACGAAACATAAACACAACTGTCTATTCCTCTCGTAACATTTTTCAATTACCTAGCACATACTGAAAATCTGATCCTGACAGCCCCTCTGTGGTTTCAAACCACACTGGTTTTCATAAAATTTTCGCTCAATCATTGATCGCACCCTCCCTTCCAAGATACCAGTGAATACTTTGCCTGGTATACTAATCAAAGAGATATCTCGATAGTTGTTGCAAACCTTCCTGTTCCCTTGCTTATAAATAGGTGCAATTACTGATTTTGTCCAATCTTAAGGTACCTTACCAACACTCCATGCTAATTTTATTAGTCTGTGAAGCCATTTCATCCCTGCCTTCCCACTATACTTCACCATTTCAGGTCTAATTTTATCTATTCCTGCTGCTTTATGACAATGGAGTTTAACACCTTTCCCACTTCTTCAAGCCTAATTTCACCATCATCATTTTCTTGCTCCCCATGAGCTCGGTTGTTCACGACATTATTATTATTTATTTGGTATGACACTGTGGTTAGCTGGTTCGACTCGAATTGGTGGAAAAAATTTCACTAACAGAATGTTGGCTGGCAGGATAGGAGAGGAGGTGGTAAACATATTTCTAATCACAAGATTGCCTGCCAAAAGCCTGGGTTCAGTTCAAACCTCTTCACAGTGTTCATATGGAGTGAGGATATATGATGCTATTGATGGTGATTTATCCATTAGATGGGGACGTTACGCCTTGAGCAAACCCCTTGATGTTATTGAAGAGGAGTAGGCTATTTGCCGACTCCAGATTTCACCCTCTCCCTGCCTCATTATCATCACAATTTCACAAGAAGACACACAGATCGCCCCTGGTGAGCCCAACATATCCTCAGGACACTCCGTCATTAAAAGTCGTATGGTAAATAATAATTTTGTTGTAAAGGAGTTAAAATAAGTAATTGTATACCACCACCATCATCTGCTGACATAACTTCATAAGTTAACTCTGTGATGTGTCCTACATACATTATCTGCTCCTTCTTACTTCTGTTCAAATAATGTGGTGATAAAACTGTTTTGTTTGTTTTGAGAAAACATTCTAGACTCTAAGAATTATCTCTAAAATATTGTTACAGGCTTGTAGCTCCCACAAACACCGCATGTCCCACAACTGGCATTCAGACAGTCAATCAGCTCCTAAGAAGGATTGTCCTTCATCGTCCGAGCTGTCTGACTATGGTTATGCCACACAAGTCGAGAATCAAGAATGTATCTCTACATCTAGTAATGAGGATGAACGCATGCATTCTGCAAGGTAATGGAGTTTTTCCATAACTTATTGAATTCAGGATGTAAATCTGAATCCTTAATTTAAATACAGTACTTGATTCTGATTCCCTGAATTGGAGACTGTCTAATAGTCTAACATTAAAAAAAAAAGACTCGTAACTCACAAAGCTTACAGTTCATACAAGTCTGAAATTATAAAATAGCTATGATAATGTGCAAATTACCTCCTTTTAGAAAGTATGTGTGATAAGTTAGAAGGGATTTTGTACATATGTTGTTCAAATCCATGGAAGGATGGAAACATCTGTTATTACTGATTACTGCACGGTTCACCACTTGTCCTGAATGCTCATGGCTAGTTTGCTCAGGGACATGGACCGCTCTGAATTCTATCTATCATTACAGACAACAGGACAGGGGCGGAAACTATGAAATGAGAACCAGAGAAAGTAGGAGAAATCATCATTTATTACAAGAAATGAAATTCGTATTTATTTTTTTAAACATAATTTATTATCATTATGGCAGAAGAAAATAAAACTGACAGAAATATTAAATCATGTAAAATGCTTACAATTTACAAATGGTATGGGCTCTCATGCCACTCTCACTTGAATTTGTGTTCATTATAATTAGGGGTACATTATTTCATGATACTGGGTCAACACATAAGCTCTGTCACTTCCTCGGTCCTCAGACACCTACTTTCGGTACTATTATGAAAGAAGTAGATAAGTTTCACACCGAAGAAAATTTATCTTACCTGGGCTTAGTATGGGTTTCACAAACATAACACATAAAAGAAAATCCATAGATATGAGGTCAACACTAACCCCACTAACCCCCCAAAAGGCACTGAATTTGTAGTACATACACGACTGTAGTAACTTGGATGGGTCTGAACCTACAACCACTGGCACAGACGATGCCCACAGAGGAGCAAAAAAAACCAATGGCCATACATATAAAATAAACACAACATGGGCATCATGTAAATGACGCAAGATCCCAACACTGAAGACCTGGAAAAAAAAAAGCAAAGAACAACATTTAAATGTGGTAGCATTCCATTGTATGAGCTGGCTAAGTATAAGTTCATAATTTCAATAAGTCACTACTGATCTGCATTTAGGGCATCGCCCAGGAGGCAGATTCCCTGTCTGTTGTTTTCCTAGGCCTTTCTTAAATGATTGCGAAGAAATTGGAAATATATTGAGCATCTCTCTTGGTAAGTTATTCCAATCCCTAATTCCCCTTCCTAAAAACAAATATTTTCCAAACTGTATCCTCTTAAATTCCAGCTTCATATTCATATTGTTATCTTTCCTACTTTTCAAGACTCCACTCAAACTTATTCGTATACTAATGTCATTCCACGCCATCTCTACACTGACAGCTCGGAACATACCACTTAGTTGAGCAGCTCGTCTCTTTACTCCCAAGTCTTCCCAGCCCAAACTTTGCAACATTTTTGTAACGCTACTCTTTTGTCGGAAATCACCCAGAACAAACTGAGCTGCTTTTCTTTGGATTTTTTCCATTTCTTGAAACAAGTGATCCTGGTGATGGTCCCTTACACTGGAACCATAATCTAGTTGGGGTCTTACCAGAGACTTATATGCCTTCTCCTTTACATCCATAATACAACCCCTAAATACCCTCATAACCATGTGCAGAGACCTGTACCCTTTATTTACAATTCCATTTATGTGATTACCTCAGTGAAGGTCTATCCTTACAGTATATTAAAACCTGGGTACTTACAGTGATCCGCAAAAGAAACTTTCTCCCCATCAACACAGTAAGTAAAACTGAGAGGACTTTTCTTATTCGTGAAACTCTCAATCTGACTTTTAACCCCATTTATCATCATACCATTGCCCACTGTCCATCTCACAACATTATCGAGGTCATTTTGCAGTTGCTCACAATCTTGTAACTTATTTATTACTCTGTAGAGAATAACATCATCTGCAAAAGGCCTTATCTCTGATTACACTTGTTTACTCATATCATTGATATACAGTAGAAGTCCATTATAGCGAGTACGGCATATAACGAGAACACCGTTATAACGAAAATTTTGTCTGTCCCTTCAAAATTCCTATATTAAACTGTGTATTATCCTTTGGTTATAGCTAGAGCCCTATCACTGACACATCCGTTATTACAAGCAATTAAGCGCATACAATTTTTTCCATTCTGATATTTATGTACCCCAGTGATTATGTTGCATGCGACCGATTACCTTTGGTATAGTTTCCTCACTATTTCCACTAGCGAGTTCTCTCGTCAACAATTGAGGGCGATGTCGGAGTCGATTGGTAATACCTGTCAACTGCTGTTCCGTACAGACAATTCAAAATGAAAGAGGATAATACGTTTTCATAATATGTGCGTAAATAACGTGTCTGATAACAGTCGTTAATTATAAGTTAAAAATTGTGAACAGTTGTTACCTCGTTAAAAATAAAGGCTGACTAAACGATTGCTTAATTTTAATGCTAAATACTGCAATTATGTAAGAATGGGATACACCTTGAGATATGGCAGAGTGCATAATTGATTTCAGTGGTTAGTTTATATTTTCTCGCGTCTTGTAAAATTACGGAAAGGCTATTATCATGTAAATTTATAGCAAGAAGTTCATAATTTCTCTACTGGCAATTGAAGTGTGTTTTCATCATACGTATAGTATGGTTAAGTTAGGATAGGTGACGCTATTTGAATAAGAAAACTGAAACATTTGCCACAAAATGCGATCGATCATCTTCGGTACGGTATAGTTTTCTCACTATGTACATTTGTGAGCTCTCTTGTCGACATTTGAAGGCGATGTTGTAGTCGATTAGTAATACCCGTCGACTGCTGTTCTCTAAAGACAATTTGAAATGAAAGGAATAACACGTTTTCGTAATAAGTGGGTAAATAACGTGGCTAATAGCAGTTGTTAACTCGTTAAAAATGAAGGCTGAAGTAAATGATCACTTAATTTAAATCTTATATACTGAAATTAAGTAAGAATGTGATACACCTCAAATATGGCAGAGTACATCACTGATTTCAGAGGATAGTTCATATTTTCTCGCGTCTAGTTAAATTTCAGAAAGGCTATTCACATGTAAATTTTTAATGTGGAGGTTATCATTCCTCTACATGCGTTTCAGATATGTTTTCATGATACATATACGGTTAGGTTAGGTGGCGCCGTTTGAAGAAGAAAACTTAAATGTTTACCACAGAAGCTTCTGGAGTGATGCCATATTTTTCCGAATCCAAGACGACGTTTTTTCTCAGAATCTCATGTGAAAAATCAAGGGTTGTCTTGCATTCACGGCCTAACAGTAACAAATACCACTGGCAACTACTGTGGTAGCCACGCTGCTTCTTTTCACCCCTGCACGTGCACGCTCACACAAAACTCGTTGACAATAAACGACCACCTCTTTACGATACATCGCTAGCCGCAACAACCAGTTGTACAGTGCCTGTGTGTAACGTCACTGGATCTCGGGAAATAGTGAAGAGAGAATGACGTTCTATTAGCCTCTACAAGAACGGTTCTCAAATCTGCAGAATGGCATCAAAACATGCGAGCCTTCGAATTTTTAGAAAGGCCACGGCTACTCAGTGGCAGAGTTATAATGCGTCTACTGTACCTGATGCTTAGTAAAATTAACTTTTATATACAGCAGGAACATTTTCATGATGGACAGTCGTATTGTAAAGATACGTGGAACAGGTATTGCCGGCAAATATTCAACGGGTTTTTGTCGTTATTATGATGCAAATTTTAAGTTACTGGCTATTAAACACTTGGAAATGTAGAATAATTGTGCAGCCGCAAGAAATATGGCATAGGCCTAACTAAAACCAAAATTTGACGTTAACGTGAAGACAAAGATAGCTAAAAAATGCGTACAGCACAAAAAATTCATTCAGTGGTCCACAACAAGGACGCTTTGAAGAAGTCAAAGATGAAATTGAGAGGTATGTGGACGAAAAACTCAGAGGCAAAATGATCATACCTAGGCGCAATAAACTTGTTCGTTGACCTTCAACTTAAAACGATTAGGCCTATAGACTACATCGCTAGCCGCTGAAGTTGGCCGAATAATGCAAGCAAGGTATGCGTGTAGCGGTAGTGGGTTATATCTGACGCTGAGTAAAAGTAACAGTTTTATAGACAGCAAGAATATTTTCTTGATGGATCGTCATGTTGTAGAAACACATGGAATAGGTATTGCCGGCAAATTTTCAGCGGGTTCTCGTCGGTATTATGATGCAAATTTTAAGTTAATGGTCATTAAACCTGCGGAAATAAAGAATAATTGTGCAGCCAAACAAAAATACGGCATAACGAGAGCCAATCTTCGGCATCTAAAAATTCGTACTGTACAACAAAGGCATTCATATTTTATAAAGCACTTTTTGAGCCTGATTTATATTTTATGAAGGAAAAAATGGGGTTCGTCTTGGATTCTAAAAAATACGGTACTATAATTTTTTCAGAATGAAATTAAACACAACTTTCACAAAAAATAACAAACAAGTAAGCTGCAGTGCGAAAATGCAAGTTTTTAACAAACTAATTGCCGTTTCATACCGATTTTAATGTGTAAGGGTTTTTTCCGACTTTTATAAAAAAATCGGAGTACAATATAGCGAGTACATTTTTCGCTGTTATGAATTCTCGCTATAACAGACTTCTACTCTATATAAGAAAACATAAAGTTCCATTACTACTGTCTTGAGGAATTCCCCTCTTAATTATTACAGGGTCATATAAAGCTTTGCCTAATCTAATTCTCTGAGTTATGTTTTCTAGAAATATAGTCACTCTTTTGTCTAGTCCAATTGCACTCATTTTTGCCAGAAGTCTCCCATGATCTGCCCTATCAAATGCCTTGGATAGGTCAGTTGCGATACTGTCCATTTGACCTCCTGAATCCACGATATCTGTTCTATCTTGCTGGAATTCTACAAGTTGAGCTTCAGTGGAATAACATTTCCTCAACCCGAACTGCCTTCTATCGAACCAGTTATTAATTTCGCAAACATGTCTAATATAATCAGGAAGATCACTTTCCCAAAGCTTACATGTACTACATGTCAAACTGACTGGCCTGTAATTTTCAGCTTTATGTCTATCACCCTTTCCGTTATACACAGAGGCTACTATAGCAACTCTGCATTCATTTGGTATAGCTCCTTCATGCAAACAATAATCAAATAAGTACTTCAGATATGGTACTATATCCCAACCCATTGTCATTGGTATATCCCCCGAAACCTTATCTATTCCAGCTGATTTTCTAGTGTTTAACTTTTGTATTTTACTGTAAGTGTCATTGTTTCATAGGTAAATTTTAATACTTCTTTAGTATTAGTCACCTCTCCTATCTGGACATTATCCTTGTAACTAACAATCTTGACATACTGCTGACTGAATACTTCTGCCTTTTGAAGATCCTCACATACACGCTCCCCTTGTTCATTAATGATTCCTGGAATATCCTTCTTGGAATTTGTTTCTGCCTTAAAGTACCTATATATACCCTTCCATTTTTCACTAAAATTTGTATGACTGCCAAATATCCTTACCATCATGTTATCCTTAGCTGACTTCTTTGCTAGCTTCAATTTTCTACTAAATTCCTTCAATTTCTCCTTACTTCCACAGCCATTTCTAACTCTATTTCCTTCCAACTTGCACCTCCTTCTCAGTCTCTTGAACATCTGTTATAATATAGTGGATCTTTACCATTCCTAACCACCTTTAAGGGTATAAATCTGTTTTCACATTCCTCAATAATTGCTTCAAACCCATCCCAGAGTCTGTTTACATTTTTATTTACCGTTTTCTACCGATTATAGTTACGTATCAGCCTAAATAGTCCTAATTTTTATACCTTCCTTTCTATCATATTTATTTTTAACTACCACAAAAACAGCTTCATGATCACTAATACCATCTATAATTTCGGTTTCTCTATAGAATTCATCTGGTTTTACCAACACCACGTCCATAAAATTCTTTCCCCTAGTTGGTTCAATCACTTTCTGAATCAGCTGTCCTTCCCATATTAACGTTTTTTTGCCATTTGTTGGTCATGCTTCCTGTTGCTCGCATTATCTTCCCAATTGACATTTGGTAAATTGAGATCACCCGCTACACTCGTGTTCCTATCCATATCGTTTCCCACATAGCTGATTATCTTATCAAATAATTCTGAATCAGCATCAGTGCTAACCTTTCCCGTTCTGTACTCTCCAAAGACATCAAGTTGCGTATTATCTTTAGAGATGAGCCTTACACCTAGAATTTCATGTTTGTCATCTTTAACTTTTTCGTAGTTTACAAATTCTTCTTTCTCCATAATGAATACTCCCCCTCCTACCATTCCTATCCTATCTCTACGATACACACTCCTGTTCCATAAGAATATTTCTGCATCCATTATATCATTTCTTCCCAATCACCTATGTTTTACAAATTAAGAGTCCCCCAGTTCTCGATAAATTACATCAGAATTTCTCCTGGTTTTAGTTTGACTCAAAACAGCTCTATGAAGGAAATATTGGCCTTTCTTAGGAAGTTTTCAATACTGGAATCACTCAGAGCTCTCAAGCATAACTTGGCTAGGGAAACTCCAAAACAAATTCACATATCTCCATTTCCCTCACAGCTCTTTGCTCTTTTTCTCACCGGGCGCTTCTCTTAGGTGTTCCTTTGTATGCCTTGTGTAGCAAATTGAGGCTTCTCTGTTTGCAATCTTTGGCTCTCTGTATCTGTTCAAATGGGGTCCACGATTGCTGTCTGATATGGTTCGTTACATATATGTACAATGGAAAGAAGCAACCAATCATAAGAATATTCACCAAAGATAAGAAGCTAGGAAAGGGGTAGGCACCAAAGATTGAATACTTTTCCTGATCAGTCTTGGTTCGCCCAAGTCTACTTCTTCTCACATCCTTAAGAGCTTGCTTCTGCTTTCCACTGTGGAGATGAGTGTCCGCATATATTGAAGGTATTGAAGGAGCCATTCTTGAGAGAATTTCATTTTTGATGTTGGATATTTTAGAATAAGAGGAAGTAAAACAATAGCAGAGGCAGAAAAATAAACAAAAATTTGTACCTAACCTTTCGTGCTTTCATGTTTGTTTTTGTCTCTAATTATCTCATATCTAGTAATTCCTGTGTGTATTTCGAGTAAACTTAGAAATTAACTTAATGATTGTTTATTCATTTCCAGACCAGTTCATCAGAAACATCATTCAACACAGAAAACACGCTACAGTGGCAATAAATGTAATATTACTGTGCAGGATAAGAAAGAATGGCGACGGAAAAAGTTGGTGAAAAGAAGTAAAACGAACATGTAAGTGACTGAATTAATGTATAAAAGAAAACTGGTTTAAGCTTATTTATAGCAGGGTATCAGTTCTTAAAATTAGTCTTTGACACCAAAGTTGGTCGTATTAACTTCTGGTTTTTTGAGTGTTGATGGTGAGGCCAAAATGATTGTAAGCACACTTGAAACAATTAACTGATTGATATAGCTCATTAGGTGTAAAAAGCTGGTGATGCAATGTCATCAGCATACTGCTTTTCAGTTACCTTGGTAACATTGTTTCATCGCTGTGAGCAAAGTCTGCCCAAGTTGATGTGTCCTCCATCAAAGCGATGTTTGATCTCTGTACCTGGATTGTTCGCAGATGATATTTCACAAAGCATGGTAGTAAGGTAAAGAGTAGAAAGCAGTGTGGCAAGTACACAGCCGTGCTTGAAACTACCATACTTACTTGCGTATTAGACCTCTTTTTTTCCCCCACTTTTACAGCCATAAAATGTAAGGCGGGGTCCAATATGTTATAACCTCAAATTTTGTGCAGTGAACACATGGCTTCTAGGCTATAAAGAGCTATAAATTATACATGTAAACATTCTACACTATTCTTTAACAAACCCTTGCATGTATTTGAGTTATTCTGGCTATTTTCGTTTGAAGGCAGTATTTGTAAATGTAAAAAGACAATAAATAGGTAACATGATTTTTAGGCCTACATAACATATTATAAAGTAGATATAGTCAGGTTTAGTTACTCATATCCCGCCATTCGTTTCATGTCATTCATTCCTCTGATTAGATTGACGTCAGGAAGGACATAGAGTCGTAAAAACTCCCTACAAAGTTTCATCTCACTTCATACTTGACCCCGTAGAGAAAAGGGACAAGGGTATCGTATTATCATATTATGCAATATTGATACAAAAGAAATCAATGGCCAGTCATTTGTCACCATCAGTTGAGTAGGAGGCCTTCCACACAGTAAACCTGAGTAAATATAATCACTGCTTTCATTTGAATTATTGTCTTGAGCCACCAACTTCCCTGCTACTGGCATGTCATAATTCCAAATAACATTGTCTTCACTGCAATCTCGTCAGTCATGAATCGAGCGCTTTCGAGATTTTGAGGTCCCATATTTTTTTTTTTTTTAAATAGTTTTGTTCCTGACTACACAGTCCAAACAGTGAGAATCTATTTCCAAATGGTTTCTGGATCAGTTGGTGTATTTGTAGCAGAAGACACTACTTCCAAATAAAGCCGTGCTTTAGAAAGCGTGCCAACCCACCAGCATAACTAGCATATGTTAAGAGTTGTACTTCCGAATGTAATACATAGTGACTGGAAGCGTTCTTTGGATAACTGCTGCTGTTGAAAGCCAAATCCTTATTTTTAGGTATATATGCTTGTTCTCCACATTTATCACAACAGGATTTACCTAAACAACTGTAAATGAGATAAGAGAGACTGCACTGTTTAGATTAGGTATGCTATCCAGTGCCCACATAGTGCCAGAAGTTCCACGACTGGAAGATTTAAAATAAATAACAGGAAAGTTTGCAGCATTTATTGATATCTACAGGTGTGGCGGTAATGCGTTTTATTATCGCAATGATCAATTTTGTATGATTGTTATCTCAATTTTTTATTAACGCATAGTATATTTTGTTTGGCGTCTCCGAAAATCATTAAGTGGAGAGTTATAATAATAACAACAACAACAATTTGTGAGATACATTGGCAAGAAAAACAATCGTTATGATTGGATTGTTTTTATCACGTTTTAAACCTATATTGGCCCTGGTTACGAGATATTAAGCGGTAACTTTGTTAATGATATCGCCTGCTATATTAATAGCAACAACTGTGAATATTTCTTAATTAAATAAACTCGTTTCTGTATCCTGAGGTGGTGCAGCTCTTTTTTAGACAGGCCCCCAGTGAAAGGGTGTTGCATGTACCATTTTTACCGCATATCATCCTTCCTGCCATTCGTAAATCTTTGGCAATACGGTACTGGAAATCAAACTCAGGCTCCCGAGAAAGGCAGCTAATTGTGCTAACCATTACGCTGGCAGACATTCTTAATTACAAAACCCAGACATATATACATGACTGATGCATGTTTGCAATGCGCGGGTCGGACACACAACTATTCAGTTATTTGTGCAACGTCGTCGGAGCTGCAGTAGGCCTACGCTATGGAGGCAGACATTTCTTAACTACGAAACACAGATGTACCGTATGACTTCGAGGTGTATTTTCATTGTGTGGGTTGTACAGACGAAACTATTCACAAATTTGTGTGATGTCGTCAGAGTTGCAGTAAGGCTTGTACTCGTTTCGAAGTGGAATCATTGTTGTTCTTCTCTGACGAATTATGTTGGAGGGTCTTATATGTGAGATTTATTTTTTTAAATTTTCTTCATCTCGAAAAGCCAAGGGGTAAGGGGGGGTCTAATATGTGAGGGGGGTCTAATACACGAGAAAATACGGTATATATGATTGGAAAAGGTTCATGTATGTTTTTTCAACTCGCCCAGACATGCCATCATGTAGTGCCTAGACTAAACTCATAAATAGTTCTGGCAACCAAAGAGTCTGAGGCACTGCCCACATAGCAGATTTCGATTCAGAATTGAAGGTCTTTTAAACTAATTTTAATTGAACCATTTTGTACAGTAATACTTTTGGTCTTTCTGTAATGCACTCACCCTCAATAAATTTGATTATTTTGTAATCTTATGTATTTGATGAGTTGTGTAGAGGAAAGAAAAAAGGAAAAAGGAATTATTAAAATTGGAGACAAGGAACTTGAAGTAGTTGAGCACTTCAAGTAGTACGTTGGAAGCAAACTGAATATGGATATCAGTAAAAGAATACAACTTGAGAGCCTTCCATGTTGTTTGTTTCTATGAATTTACAAGGGCTGGTCGCATAGAAAAGACGCAGACAACACGCATCACACACACGAAGCCAGCGGAAGGCCAGAAATGGACAGATCACAAGTAGGACACCGAATTTCTCTAGATTCCCGTTTTCGCCAATTGGAAACGTCATTATTCCGACCAATCACAACTCATCTGATTTCTGCAGGGGAAGTTCGAGAGAGTTTGATTGCAAAACACGCAGCAATTTCACAATAAAAAATTTACACATATGGCACGGGTTGCCTCAAAAATAAAGACCCTTTTAAATTTTTCAAACATATTTCAAAATTACAATTTTCTTCCAATTACATTAAGAAATATTTCTTGAAAGCCCAGAATGTCTTTTCTTCATGCTTCTTGAAATTAATTTAAATAATACACAACTTCTTCAAAATTCAATAATTCAATACATGAAATTTAAATACAAAAATCACTTAGAAAATAATTTTTGTGATGTTAATAATTTCTTGATCTGTTCAGAAAAATAAAATGGTAAAACAACATATTAAGCTACTCGATAACTGATCACCTTCAAAGTTCATGAGTCCCAAAGTTTGTTTTTTGAGGTCTCTTAAAATAAAAGGTAACTAGTTTACATTTCCAAACTCAATAATATAATTTTATGAAACACAATGTTTTTTTCCAGTTCTCCATCCCACCACAGGCAACAGAATTCAATTGTTTTTTGTTTTTTTTTGGATGTAGTCATCTTTATTTAGGATAACTGTGACGTTGCCCTTGTCTGCTTTAGTTACAACCAAGTTATTACTTTTTATTTTAGATTAATTATTAGTTTTTGGTGTGTACTGCTTTCTTTGTTTTCTTTGGTTTGTTTTTGATTTTCTCAATTTCATTTGCTACTAAGTGTCTTACAGTTTCTTTTTTGTTGTCAGGGTCTTTTGGGATAGCTGACTCAGTCTCTGTTATTAGCTGCTTTAGTGTGGCATTATTAAGCCTCTTGGAGCCAGGTGTTAGTGCGAGCACCTGCCCTTTAAATTGCCAAAGCCAATCAAGTCGGCCCTTAAAAATCCAGTCGGAAGTTGCCAGTATCAATTACATCAGCCAGCTTAAATTTCTATGATATACATAATTTTGTGGCAACTTATAGTGATGTACACACCTTTGTGACAACCTATAGTAAGGGGACTACAAGTTATTGTGTGTCTGACCTTGCTTTGGCAGTTCTAAGAGGGTGTTCTAGCTTTCACAAGAGTCGTTCCCTGTGTTTACAAATACAGTACCATTAACCGGTCAGTAAGAGCATGCTTCTTGCAGTGAGTGGATTTGTGACAGCAAAATGGCAAGTGGTTCACATGATACTTTTTCAGCAGGTATTTATGATGATAAATTAAGGCAGTATTTGGAACAATGCGAGGATTTATTGGATATTGAGAGAGAAAGTGCGAAAATGTTTTTCTCTTCCTAAAAACAAACGTTATCAACAACTATAATATCAACAATAAAACGTTTTTGATTCTTTATATCACTCTAAATCAGTCGCTTATTCTTTGTAGTCGATATGTAGAAAATTTCTTGCTGGTATTTGCCATACACCAGTAGATATACAAGAATTTTATAATGCATGTATTTCCACTAAAAACGGCCTGGCACTTTACAGTAGTAGAGTGGAGGCAGAACTCTGGCCTCTTCCAGCTGATGGTGAGCAGCAGACCAGATCGGCTCCTGGCTCCAAGAAGGTTAAGGTTTTGTTTGAGATTGTGTTTGTGACCTAGTTCTGATAGGTTGGTTTCATCTTGCATTAAAGGTGTGTCCGAAAATTTACTTTTGTCTTTCTTCGTTCTCTCTCCTTTCTGGTTGTAAAGACGGCGCACCGGTACTTGAAAGAATATAGTGTGATCAATCTTGGACATACATCAGAAGGAAATAAAATTTGGGTCAGTTATGTTGACGACATGGTAGTATTTTTAAATGGAGACCTCATTACTCCTGAATCACTTCTGGGTTGTTTAAATTTTCTTGACAGCAACATCAAATTCACTATGGAAAAAGAAAACGATAAACAGATGAACTTCTTGGACCTCACATTAACAAATAACAATAGGATAGATTTCAATACTTTTAGGAAATCCACACAGTCCATCACCTCCACCAACAAAAACTCCAACTACCCAGGAACTCACGCAGCTTACAACAGCTATATTAATAGATTATTTAAAATTTCCACAAGTAATGAAAACAAACTGAAAGAAATCAGAGTAGTAAAACAAATTGCTAAAGCAAACAGCTACAACCCAGAAATGATAGACAAAATTATACATAAAAAAGAAAATGAGGGAACAAAAGGAAAACAATGAGAGGAGAAAGGTAATCTTTGAACGTAGTCAATTTGTAACATTTACGCATTTTGGAAATCAAGCTTTCAAAATTGCTAATATATTTTAAGAAATTTCAACTCAAAACATCATTTTGAGCCAGAAATAAAATATCAGAACATACAGTGGAACCTTGATTCTCCATTTTTGGAGGGACTACAGAAAAAAAACGTACAACACGGGAAAACGGGAAATCCGGGAATGAATGAACCATCAACAATTTGGCTAAACATCACAAAAATGAAATAGGTATACTTATATAATCTTATAAACACCCCTAAACCAAACCAAACGACAGCCCAACGGGCCTTCCGCCTACCAAGCGACCGCCTTCGGTCCGAAGGCCTGCAGATTACGAGGTGACGGATGGTCAGTGAGACGAATCCTCTCGGCGGTTATTCCGGGCTCTCTAGACGGGGGGCCGCCATCTCACCATTCAACAGCTCCTGAATCAAAGGTAATCGTAGAATGAGTGAACCTGGAACCAGCCCTCATATCAAGGTAAAAATGCCTGACCTGGCTGGTAATCGAACCCGGGCCCTCCGGGTGAGAGGCAGGCAAGTTAGACCGCGGGGCTGGCTTCAAACATGAATTACCAGTACGCGACTTAAAAATCTCGGAACTTTACATTCAGTTTTACCGGGGAAACTTCGTCAGTTTCCTTTGAAAACTTCCTTCATTTCAGCGACTTTGATTAGCCAGAGCCAAACTCTTAGAAAAATCTAATACGGTACCCGTAACGACAAGCCAAACAACAATCGACCACAAGTAGTTTTTAATTCTCTATCTAATAAAATAAAGCACATTAGATACAAAAGCGCCCAACATGATGGCGAAATCCTCTTTTTTCGTCTTCCATTATAATTTGGTCACTGGTATACTGTTTGTAGTCAGTTTATGGAAATCTTGTACCACGTAAATTAGGCTTACATCAGCTTTTCAGGGTTATGTTGAACTTGAGAATATGGTTTTGAATGTAAGTACCGATCTTCAAGTTCTCAAATGCATTTAATTCAATTCTGCCTGTCACTAATCATAATCAAATTGGAAAGAGAAAAAATATCATTAACACTTCCGAAATTACGATTATTCGCGACCTTGAGCTCAGCTGAAAAGCGTGCTCGCTGTACAAGTCGGTACGAGTGCGATATGATACAAAGCTTTAAATGTAACATGCATAGATAAAACGACTGCGGTTTTCACAACATTTTAACACAAAAATGTGAAATTCCCAGTCTTATATTAGGGCGAAAACAGTAATAGGCAATCTCAAAACCTTCCATGGCTTTATGCATGTAAGGTGCAACATTTCGGCGATACACTCGAAAAGAGTAAAAAAATAAAATAAACATCTAACCCTGGACATAATCTAGACATTTTGCAAGCAGGCCTACGAACATTTGGCGAAATTCGTTTCGTGTTCAAGTAGAGCTGTCAAAGAAATGCACTCTGTTTCCTTCCAGTTGTTGTGGACACAGTCTGCTTTATGATTTCCACGGATTCTCTGAACAATACCACCGGAATGCGATGCTAAGATGGTCCCTTATGCAAGTTTGCTGCCGGTCGCTTTTCCAGTACAGTACTTCCTCAAATTACCGGTACCGCAATGACGAGATGTTTACACCAAGATCCATAAGTATGCCGTAGCCATCCTTTCGTGAGATACAGTTTCTTGAAAAACATGTGATCGAGGATTTAGCGTTGATGGGACTGAAATTTCTAGACGGTTGATCCAGGAAATCGTTTCTACAAGGAACGGATGATACAGGATTTTTACAACGTGATTTAATTAGGATGCTCACGGGACCACGTAATTTGAACGAATAATACGGGAAAACGTAGTTTCCAGGAACGTATACTCGAGGTTCTACTGTATATATAATGCACATAGTATCAACAAAAGAGATGTCTACACCAATTCGGGAGTAGATAGGCTTACTTGTGACAACTGCAAAATGTTGTATAGAGGAAGGACTGGGTGAGTCTTAAATCAAAGATATCAAGAACATTTCAAGGCAATAAAGTACAACAGATATTCAGCTTTTGCGGAACACATTTATGACAATAATCATAGCTTTTTAGGGATCGAAAAGAACATGAAATTAATTTTTAAAGGTAATTATGGATTTGAATTAAATACTCGCGAAAACATTGAGATATATTCTTGGTGCAGATAAGGGAACCTGATCAAATTGTAAATGAAACAGTCGCAAGCAACATTTTGTTTACAACCTTGAGGTGACGTAATATCATGTGCTTCCAGCGTGCCCCGTACTTAAAGCTGAACAATTGTTTAGTATTTGAGCAACAGCCTGAGCACTAGTATAAGCCAGCCCTTCCTGTGGTATGTCATACCTTTTACAACATCATTGTAAGGTTATATGTACTGTATTGTTTGCATACTTTTACACTTGTTTTTTCGTTTTCTTATTTTACTGTTGACTTCAACAGGGCTCCATTTTAACTTTTTTAAAAATTTTAATTCATTTTGTCAATACACTCATGTGGAATTAAATGTTTTAAATAATTTCAACAATGATGATGGACCTTAGAGTACAAAAACCGTTTTTGAATTACAATTAGTGTGCTGATATGACTGTATGTGATTAATTATAATAATAAGTACTATCACCAGCACTGTTACTAAGATGGTTTTGATATTTTACAATGATTACAATTCAGCCTGTGAAATCAAAGAAGCAAGAGTTCTCTCCTCATCAATCCCAACTGACAACTTTTTATCCCATAATAACATAGTGATCACACTTCACTTTCATTGCATCCATGCATAAATCAAGGATACTTATGTTTCATTTTATCTAATATTTACATTTCTTTCTTCGTTCTCTCTTCTTTCTGGTTGTAAAGATGGCACACCGGTACTTAAAAGAATATAGTGTGATCAATTTATCTTGAAACTTGGACTTGATGGTGGTAATAATTGTTTTAAGAGGAAGTACAACTTGGCAACCATCAACACTAATCAGAGAAAAAATGGAAGAGGTTCGAGAAGTGATCTGTAAAACGAAGATAAAGGCCACGAAGGACTTGGTACAAACTCACACTACCATTTACAATTTTACTATTACACCACACAACTGTTAAGCACATAATTGCAATTCTCAATACTCTTCTGGTTCTTCTCAATATGTAGGTGGAAATTTACGCTGCAGTTCATTCAAGTGAGAATCGCTCATTGATCAGCGAGTTCAATAAGTTGAATGTTAGTGTTCCTTGCCTTCACCCACAGAAGTAACATGGGAGGCACATGGAGTCATGTGTTTACTGGTTTATAATACAATAAAATTATTTTTGCAATGCTTTTAGCCAAATAAGTCTCAAGTGCAACTTATGACATTTAGCAGTCTTGTCATAGAATAAAGCTTGACACACCGAGCTCGATAGCTACAGTCGCTTAAGTGCGGCCAGTATCCAATATTCAGGAGATAGTGGGTTTGAGCCCTGAAGATGGTTTTTGGTGGTTTCCCATTTTCACACGAGGCAAATGCTGGGGCTGTACCTTAATTAACGCTATGGTCACTTCCTTCCCACTTCTAGCTTTTCCTGACCTATCATCGCCATAAGACCTATCTGTGTTGGTGCGACATAAAGCAACTTGATATAGATATTGATTCCCATAGGGAACATGAAATAATTGTCCTGAATGAGTAAATTTATAATACCAATATAATGGTCCGTTATTGGACATTATAAATTTTCCAGCTAACTCATTCTTGGTTGCCTGCATTTCGCCCTCGTGTGCTAAGTTGGGCTCATCAGTTGGTATTTAGCACACCTACCAAGACGCAAGGCTAGTGCATACCGTGGAGGCCACTGCATAAGCTACTTGAAGCCACCAGCAGTGCCAATGCACTATGAGAGCTATGCCTCACTTCCAAAAATTGATGCCTGCCTGGCCATCAGATGATATAGATGTTGATTCCCATAGAGAACATGAAATAATTGTCCTGAATGAGTAAATTTATAATACCAATATAATGGTCCGTTATTGGACATTATAAATTTTCCAGCTAACTCATTCTTGGTTGCCTGCGTTTCGCCCTCGTGTGCTAAGTTGGGTTCATCAGTTGGTACTTAGCACACCTACCAAGACACAAGGCTAGTGCATACCGTGGAGGTCACTGCATAGGCTACTTGAAGCCACCAGCAGTGCCAATGCACTATGAGAGCTATGTCTCACTTCCAAAAATTGATGCCTGCCTGGCCATCAGATGATATAGATGTTGATTCCCATAGGGAACATTTTTTGGAAGTGAGACATAGCTCTCATAGTGCATTGGCACTGCTGGTGGCTTCAAGTAGCCTATGCAGTGGCCTCCACGGTATGTACTAGCCTTGCGTCTTGGTAGGTGTGCTAAGTACCAACTGATGAACCCAACTTAGCACACGAGGGCGAAACGCAGGCAACCAAGAATGAGTTAGCTGGAAAATTTATAATGTCCAATAACGGACCATTATATTAGTATTATAAAGCAACTTGTAAAAATAAAAAAATAGCTTGACATTTCCGTAATGAAAACAAATACAAATCTGATTCAGATGGTTGGTATTTGTTTCTGTTCCCTAGCTTCATCAGATGGGGTGGGCTTGAACACTCACTGATGTGGAGATTGTCCTCACCTTTTTGTGTTTTTGTATTTCTCCTTCTTATGCTGACCTGCAATTGTCTTTGTTTGATTATGCATTCTTATTCATGCTTCTGTCCCTCTATATATTAATTGATTTGTCATTCGATGTTTTCTTTCCATGATTATTTTTCATATATTTTACTATATTCTATGTAATAAGTGTTTACTGTCTAGTGAACGAACTTGTTCTGTGGCAAAACAGCAACATGCTTGTAATCAGTTCTTATATCATACGATGTAGTCAAAATGTGTTAAATTTTCTCTATTCTGAATCAGAATATAGGACTATTTCTTTGTATTTCTATTTCCTTGAGTTTCCCCTCCTATGTACTAATTTATACTACTGCTAAAATTTTAATTTTAATATTCTTAAATTTTGTTTTTAGAATAAATAGTTAATAGAAATACTGTAGCAGTTCAAATGTAAATATCTGTCTGTTATTTTCAGAATGAATATGAAAGTTTTACTCCATCATGCACCAACAGATGAAGACATTTCAAATCTCCTTAAGGAGTTCACAGTGGACTTCCTGCTCAAAGGCTACGGCTGCCTTGTGCATGAACTTCACTCCCAACTTCTGAGCAACTCAGTTGATATGCAGGTGGACACCTCACACTTCTTCTGGCTAGTCACCTATTTCCTCAAGTTTGCTACTCAGTTGGAGATTGAGCTGGAACACATAAGGTAAATGAAAAATGGTTTCTGAGAATTAACAGTTCTTTGGTGTTTGATGCTGAACAAAGTAGATGCTGAGAGACAGTTCTTGTGTGCTCTAATGAAGCAGAGTTTTCTCTGATGTTAAGCTAAGAATCAGCACTTCTTGAGATGAGTAGTTCTGGTTTGAGTAGGATGGAATCAAAGAAATATATCCATGACCCAGAAGCCATACATGAATCTAATAATAGTATTTAACATATCACTTGTCTTTTTTCTAAAACAATTGAGGAGAAAGAGACCTAAACATTTATATGCAACAAGCAGATACCATATTAAAGATATAATGTAATATTTATATATCATCATCATCCATTTCCTTTGTTCATCTCCTGCTGGGTTGGAATGTTTATCACACATTTCCATCTTCCTCTATCCAATCACCATTGTTCTTCGTGAACTGTGTTCCATTCCAGAATTCTTATAATTAAACTATTCTTGATTATTTTCAGTAGCCTTAGTCTGGGTCTTCCTCTTTCCCCCCCTCCTTCCAACTGGGTCTCCATCATTTGGTTCATTTGCTTTGGTATCTTTCCATCTTCCATCCTCTTTTAACATGTCCAAACCATCTAAGTTTACTGCTCTTCATTCTATCATAAAGCTTTTCAACTCTGATTACCTTTCTGATGCCCTCATATCTTACTCTGTCGTTTCTTGTCTTTAAATCATTTTTCTTAAAAATTCATTTCACTGGCCCGGATTTTATTCTCCTGTGTTTTTGTCAGTGTCCTGGTTTCTGCCTCATATGTCAGTATTAAGAGTACGGTAGTATATCTTATACATCACCGCCTTATACTTCATTGGTACTTCTTTCCTCCACACCAGGTATCTCACACTCTGGTAGAATACATTTCCCATTTGAATCCTCTTACTGATCTCAATGTCAAGTCCTGCATTCTATATCATTTTGCTTCCCAAGTACTTGAAGCTCTCCACAATTTCAAGGTTTTGGTTTTGTCCCTTTCTTTTTAGAATTCCTTTCCTTTCTTTTTTCTCCTCTAGTATGTACTATAAATAAATACTTCATCACTAAGAGAAACATGGTCAGCAGATGAGCAATGATTTTAGTGTGGTTTGTTTTGCCGCGTACCACCATATATCGGCTTTATATTTTGTGTACCTTCTCATTAATAATGAATAATGATGAAAAATTTTTATTCATGATTTCAGCCCAGTTCTCTGTTTTGACATCATTTCCTACCTCATTTATGAAGGAGTAAGCCTATGTGAAGAACTGGAGTTATCAATACTTCGAAAAGATAGTGATGTGACTCCTTGTTTACGAAGAATGCACCTGGTGAGAACATCATTACTTATTCTTCATTGACCTTGTTTTTTTCAAATCTAGCTTCATCTTCTTCTTCATTTTTTAAACTTTGGTTGTTGAAAGTGATAAACTTATAACTGAGAATTAATTTGAATGAAGAAGTAAACTCTAGCTCCTTGAGTGAGGGATCAGAGTAGTAGCCTTTTTTTCAGGGGAGCCTGGGTTTCATTCTCAGCCAGGCCAGGGATTTCAGCCATGATAGGTGGCTTGGGATATGGGTGTTTGTGTTTGTTTTAATGATTAATTAATTTTATTGGTTTCACGTTCCACTAACTACTTCTTTTAATGGTTTTTGGAGAAGGCGAGGTGCCAGAATTTAGTCCCATAGGAGATCTTTCACATGCCAATAAATCTACAGACATGAGGCAGATGTATTTGAGCATCTTCAAATAGGCCCGGACTGAACCAGGATCGAACCTGCCAAGTTGGGGTCAGAAAGCCAGTGCCTCAACCATCTGATCCCAGCTGTTTGTTTTTATATATATATCTTAATTTACCTACAATATATCACATTATCAACTACCACAGAAACACACAATAAAGAATACATTCATCTTTATAGGGTTGACATCAGGGAAGGCATCAAGCCATAAAGGTGGGCTTAATCCACAGGTAGTACCAACACCATGTACCTGAGAGAAGGCCAGAAAGTAGAAGTAGTACAGGGAGAGGCAGCAAAAAGTTACTGGCATTTAAATCAGTGCTGCCATGCAGGTGGACTGGGAAAATGCTTGGACAAAGCTTGTTTCTACCGTACAGGGAATTATGATGGAGATATTCATGATCATTGCATACACAAATTTTCAGATATCTTCAAAAACATTAATTCTATATTTATTTGCTTCCCTCAATTATGGGCTGCCTCATTGAACAAAGTGTAATGTTTGTATTTATTTATTTATTTATTTATTTATTTATTTATTTATTTACAGAGTTTATGCCCACATTGGAGCACTTAAATCAGACTACAACAAATTTGTCTTCCTTTTCTTCTCCCAAAAAGTCTTGAGTCTGGCTGACCTGGCTGCCCTCTCCGCATCCGTTATAACATATTGTTTCCTCTGTACAGTGGTCAGAGGAAGCCTGATGCATTTATTCTTCAAAATACTTTTCTCGCCTCTGCTTTCTATGGTTTGCATGGGAATATTCAACTCCTCCAAATCACTTTGGACTTCTTTAAACCAATTGTTTTTTTGATTTATTATTCCAAAAGTAATTAAATAATTGTTTTAAAACTCTGTTATCACTTAGTCGAAATATATGACAAAAAAAGGAAATTCTTCTTTTTCTCATCATGTCTGTGATGGACTCACTTTCCTGATAGATAACCTCATTCGGCAACAATCTCCACTGTCCATCCACCTGATGTTTCTTGTTTATGATCGTCCGAGTATCCTTCAATCAACTCGTTGTAAGTGTTCTGTTGTTTATAGTATTGAGTTTAAATAATGTTTCACAAGCATAAGTTGCTTCTGGTTTAATAACAGAGTTACAATGCCTAAATTTAGTATTAATCGAAAGACATTTCTTTTTGTATGTAGGCCAAGTTATCCATTGTGCCTGCTTCAATTTATATATTCTGCTCACTATTGATGGTTTTTCATTGCAATTCCAAGTGAGATTTTCACCCAAATATTTAAATGTACTTACAATTTCAATTCGTTTATTATTATTTAATAATAGCTCTGAATTTAAAGTTCTGAAAGTAGGCATTATTTTTGTTTTATCATACGAAATTTGCAATCCAACTTTTTTCACTACATTTGCAAGTTCTTCCAATTGAACTTTAACCTCTTCGAAACCATTTGCCAGTATCGCAAGATCATCCACGAATGCCAAGCAATTTAGTTTGATATTTTTTCCAATTTTGACTTTTGGAGGACATACCTTAGTCCACTCTCGCATGACCTTTTCCAATACACAATTGAACAATAATGG
The DNA here is from genome assembly GCF_040414725.1 of Anabrus simplex. Classification (NCBI taxonomy): domain Eukaryota; kingdom Metazoa; phylum Arthropoda; class Insecta; order Orthoptera; family Tettigoniidae; genus Anabrus; species Anabrus simplex. Next base: position 114,322,020 of record NC_090271.1, on the reverse strand, counting down.
CGAAAGTCCATCTCCCTGGCGGAGGCCTGTTGTAATTGCAAATGATTTAGATAACTCATTTCTGAATCTCACTTTAGATTGAGTATTCTTAAGAGTCATACCAATCAGGCTAATAAGTTTGGAATGTAGACCAAATTCCTGAAGGACATTCAACAGTGATTCACGATGTATACTACCATACGCCTTTTGAAAATCAACAAACGTAATAACTAAATTTTTGTTTCTAGATCTATGATGTTTCATAATCCATTTTAAACTGATGATTTGGTCAGGGCAGCTTCTTCCTGGACGAAATCCACCTTGATATTCCCCTAGTTCACAGTCAAGATGTCCCTGTATTCTGTTATAGATAATCTTAGATAAAATCTTATATGTAATATCCAATAATGATACTCCCCGATAATTATTTGGATCAGATCTATCGCCCTTTTTATGCAATGGTTGAATTATTGCCGTATTCCACTCTTCAGGCATTGTAGCAGTATTCCAAATATCTACAAGATGTTTATGTAGATTCTGAACGGTTTGGTCATTAGCATTCTTCCATACCTCTGCGATGATTTGGTTCTCTCCCGGTGCTTTATAATTTTTAAGGGAATCAATTGCTGCTCGTACTTCATTATAAACGGGCGGTGTAACCTTTTCTAAAGGTATCCTATTTTTTGGATGTGTGTCATATTGCAGATATTCTGAAGGTTCCTCACTGTTAAGTAAGTTCTCAAAGTATCTAGCTAAAATATATATAATATAAATGAAAATGAAATACCACAATTTAAACGTACATCCACAAATCAATCTTTTCACTAGCAAGCGAAGTACGAATTAGACTGGGCATACAAAGCACTGCAATAGACTGGTACCACTCGGCAAAACCTGCTGTTATTGTCAGCTGTAAGCATGATTATACAGCGTTTCCAGATGGCTGCAAGAAATTGCATTAATAAATGAATCTGGAAAAATTTAAAGCAACATTTCTCCTAACATATAGAGTTTATTAGTGCATGTGCATAAAAGGATGTATAAAAAAGCATAACAACAGATTTTAAAGAAATGTGACATGATGTGGAAAAATTAACATTGGATCCTGATTCACGATTCAAAAGTCATCTAGAAAACAATGCAGGATGGCAGCAATGAAACAATCACAGATCAGGGATATAAATAAACAGATAGACTAAAATCAATTCTGCCATTCAAGAATACGACTGTCCTTGGATATAGAAAATTTCAGGGATATAAATAAACAGATAGATTAGAATCAATTCTGCCATTCAAGAATATATCTGTTCTTGGATACAGAAAATTTTCTATCAGTGCAATCCAAAGATAATCTGTTATTGACTGCTCATTCTTTTTGTAATTTTTATACAGGTTCAAACAAACACACTAATTGAGATCGTTTGGTCTTGTCTTACAAGTATACACCAGGAATTTATTGCAATTTTTGTGTACATAATTTACTGAAACATTCTGAGTACATTGATTTCAGAAAACAGAGGTTTTATTGGATAATCAATAGCATTCTTTCAGAGATAGATGAGGTTCGCTTCTGAGGCAGGGAAGCAATGTCTTCATGAAACATGAGGTTTCGCTGCAGTTTAACTAGTTTCACACAGTACAAAACCAAAAAAATAATATGTCTAGTCTTAAAATCTATTTTGGCTTACACTTTATGTTTAAATGTTCTTGTTTCCTTCCAGGTTGTTACAGCGATTCGAGAGTTCATCCAGGCTGTAGAGACATATAAGAAACTGACGCACTTAAGTCAGCAAGATCGAGACCATCTGCTGCGACTTCAGTGTAAGTTGTTCTACTATTGAAATTATAGCTATCTGCTCTGTACCTGCCATTGACAGGTTAGTTTTTTAATTGCAGTAGTAATGTTATCTAAGGGATATGAGTAGCAACTGAACAACTAATAACAATAATCATAAATTTTAGGGGCTTAGGATATTGTAAGCCATTACATTCTTTTTCTTCTGGCCTGGTGATATTAGGACATTTGAGGCACAGGTTCTCACAGATATATGATTCCTTTTTTCCCTCATTCTTCACAATTTTCTCCTCATTTTGATAGTCATCTTAATTAACTTCTCGATTGACAGACGTTAAAGACCACACGGTTTTGCAGCTTATAAAACAACCACTAAGATCTAGAAGAAAGAAACAGAGTTAGAAATGGCTGCAGAAGTAAGGAGAAATTGAAGGAACTTACTAGGAAATTGAATCTAGCAAAGAAGTCAGCTAAGGATAACATAAAGGCAAGCATAAGAACAGGGGGAGTGTATATGTGAGGATCTTCAAAAGGCAGAAGTATTCAGTCAGCAGTATGTAAAGATTGTTGGTTACAAGGATAATGTCCAGATAGAGGAGGTGACTAATCCTAAAGAAGTACTAAAATTTACCTATGATAACAATGACATTTACAATAGGATACAAAAGTTAAAAACTAGAAAAGCAGCTGGAATTGATAAGATTTCTGGGGATATACTAAAGATAAGAAGATGTACAATATTATAGGGAAGGATCCACCTTTCAATACTCCGTAGTAAGTTGAACATCTTCTTATTTCTCTATTCAATACGGAACAATCATGAAGTTTTTAACTTTAAATGATATACTAAAGATGTTGGGTTGGGATATGGTACCATATCTGAAGAACTAATTTGATTATTGATTGCATGAAGGAGCTATACCAAATAAATGGAAAGTTGCTATGGTAGCCCCTGTGTTCAAAGGAAAGGGTGATAGAAATTTTTTTTTCCCTTGCTATTTGTTTTACGTCATACTGACACAGATAGGTCTTATGGCAACGATGGGATAGGCCTAGGAATGGGAAGGAAGCAGCCATGGCCTTAATTAAGGTACAGCCCCAGCATTTACCTGGTGTGAGAATGGGAAACCACGAAAAACCATCTTCAGGGCTGCCAACAGTGGGGTTCGAACCCACTATCTCCCGGATGCAAGCTCACAGCTGTGCACCCTTAACCGCATGGCCAAATCGTCCGGTAGGTGATAGACATAAAGCTGAAAATTACAGGCCAGTCAGTTTGACATGCATTGCATGTAAGCATTGGGAAAGCATTCTTTCTGATTATATTGAGGAAAAACAACATTATGTGTATGTTCATTTATTTCTTCAACTAACCTTTCCATAACTGATTTACATCTTTACAGACGAAAGGGTAAGTGTTTATACATTCTCCATTTTTTCTTTTTAAACCCAAATTCTTTTCAAAAATATCTTTCCTAAGCATTCACTTTCCTCTGGTTACAGACTTTACACCAAAAAGCTCTAATCAACGTCGATATACCTTCGACTTTCACTCCTTCAAGCAAGATAAATACAACTACAGACAGCCGAATATCTTTCCTTACTCCCACAACTACTTAAAGAAGACTGTTATCTTATCTTAACACATTCGACTTTCACTCCTTCAAACCAGTTAAATACGACTATAATCTGCTGAACAGCTACTTAAAGAAGACTGTAAGAAGACTGTTGTCTTATCTTAACATACAAAATTAACATCTTTAACAGTCTATCAGCTTTATTTTTTCTTATCCCCCAATAGGAGTACTTATTCAAGAAAACACATTTCTACTTCATTATAAAGGTTGAGCTGTTTATTGCTCTACCCTCAACAGGTTTTGGGCACATTGACTCAGCACTCTGGAGAGTGTAATCTTGTGAACTTGTGACATGCAGCTTGATACTACGATTTTTACCAAGGGCATTCTAATAATTTTATGTTAGACAAACACCTATATTGAAATCCTCCTTTTATGATTTGTAAGAACAATCAGGATCCTGATTATTCACTTTTCAGGTTTGAGTTTGAGGCTGATGATGGGTGAAACATGTCCCTTGTAACTTTTTATGATAAGATTTAATTTACTAGATCTTTTTGTATTGAATAGGTGGATATTAAAAGTAACACTAGTAACATACTTTATTTACGTACATTTCATTACGGACCTAACATGAGAATTATAACGTGTAATGAGTGGTATGTTCCGAGCTGTCAGACGAGAGATGGCGTGGATTAACATTAGTAGACAAATAAGTTTGAGTGGTGTTTAAAAGTAGGAAAGATCACAATATGAAGATAAAGTTGGATTTCAAGAGGACAAATTGGGGCAAATATTTGTTTATACGAAGGGGAGTTAGAGATTGGAATACCTTACTAAGGGGGATGTTCAATAAATTTCCAATTTCTTTGAAATCATTCAAGAAAAGATTAGGAAAACAACAGATAGAGAATCTGTCACCTGGGTGACTGCCCTAAATACAGATCAGAAGTGATTGATTGATACCACCACCATCGCAAGTTAGTTTGTTACCATGGCAAATTTGTTCAGCAAGAAGCTATACTTTTCATTGACGATTCAGTGAATATATGCTGAAAGTTTTTCAGCCTGTTGAGCACTAATTATAATATCTTTTACACTATAATTTACCTGTAAAATGAAATGAAATGAAATGAAATGTCGTATGGCTTTTAGTGCCAGGATATCCCAGGACGGGTTCGGCTTGCCAGGTGCAGGGCTTTCTATTTGACTCCCGTAGGCGACCTGCACATCATGATGAGGATGAAATGATGATGAAGACAACACATACACCCAGCCCCCGTGCCATTGGAATTAACCAATTAAGGTTAAAATCCCTGACCCGGCCGGGAATCGAACCCAGGACCCTCTGAACCGAAGACCAGTACGCTGACCGTTCAGCCGACGAGTCGGACACCTGTAAAATAACACACTATTAAACAAAGAATGACAATGTTCTTTCAAGAATAAAACATATCAGATTCTATCAAACCATACCTTTTTTTTCTCAAGTATTAAAGGGTCTAAACAGAATTTAAACATAAATGTTTCTACTTTTCTAAACAATTTTCATATATTTCTATAAAAAAAAAGTGCAATTTGATAGAATCTGATGATGCTCTTTTAAGAACGAAATATGTCACTCCGTTTAATAGTGTTATATATATAATTAGTGATCAACAGACTGACAATCTTTAAAGTTACTATAGCAAATGAATGAAATTTCCACATCAGCAATGTTTACCCTAGGAATAAGCAATAAAAATGTCAATTCAAGAATATCTCTGTTATCATAACGCATACGGTGGAAATGTGTATGCCATTAATGATCGGAAATTGTAGTTTCTGTATATTGTTATTACATTATTATGAGGCTATCACTCGTTAACGAGTATGATTGTCTTCCAAAGGTAAAGATCAAATCACATGAGTTCTTTGATGTATAATCGAATTCTGGAACCACAGACTCTTCCACAATGTTGGCACACAGTGTCTTGGGTAGCCACTGGTCCTTGAGGGTTGATACTGCTCTTTCCTAGCATTGCGTTTGTCGACCAAAAGTTTCCTCTGTTGCAGTTCAAATGATAGATGCCCTTGGCAGATGAGCTGACACCATTCTGGATGAGTGGATGCCGCATCCTCCCAATTTTCAGGGCCTGTTTGACATTTCTTTAGATTTGCCTTCAGAACATCTTTACAGCGTTTTGGTAGCCCACCCTGTTTTCTCTGTTCAACCTTCAACTGATGGTACATGATTTGTTTTGGGAGACGTGACTCAGGCATACAAATTACATGACCTGTCTATCGAAGCTGGTGTTCTGTTATGAGAGCCTCACCGCTGGTTGTATTTGCTTGCTCCAAAACACTTACGTTAGTGCGTCTGTCGTGCCATTTTATTCCTAGGATTCTTCTAATGCAACATTGATGGTATTTTTACAGGCATAGTAAGTGCCTTCTGTATGTAACCCGAGTTTCACAACCATAGAGTAGAGTAGGAACATCAACAGCTTGGTATAGATACAGCTTAGTTTGAGTATTGATGTTACGGCTGTCAAACACCCTAATTCACACATGACCATAGGCTGCACTGGCACATTTGAGACGATATTGAATTTCAACGTCAAAGTTTGCATTTGCTGAAAGGTGACTGTTCAATAGGGAAAGTGTTTAATATTTTTTAAGCTAGTTCCATGCAGCGTTACAGGTTGGTGCAGTTTGACATAAAATGTGGGTTTAACTGGTGTTTTATGTCTAAACCAATGCTCCTATATGCCTCCTTAAATGCATCCAGGATATGCTGAATATCATCTTCAGAGTTTGCCAATATAACATTATCATCTGCATACAGGACTTCGAGAATAGAAGATACCTTAGTGTTTTCTCGCAATCTGCTAAGATTGAATAGTCCTCCATCTGTTCTATATACAATTTCTACCCCTTTTGGAATTTTGACTTTGACCAAATGAAGTATGACACCAATATATATGGAAAACAGTGTGGGGGCAATCACACACCTCTGTTTTACACCTGTTGCAATCTTAAATGGTTCTCCAGGTCCACTGTTGTTAAGGACTGCACCATTCATGCCATCATGCAGTAATCAAAGAATCTGTATGAATTTTGGAGGGCAACCAATTATGGATAAGATCCTCCAAAGAGTTTCATGATTGGCGGAATTGAAGACCTTAACGATATCAATGAATGCTATATACAGAGACTGACCTTGTTCTCTTGATTTCTTCTGCAATTGCCTGGCGCAGAAGATCATATCAGTTGTGCCTCGATTTTGTCTAAAGCCACATTGAGTTTGACAACATTATTTCAGCCAGTGGTTTCAGGCAGCTGGTCAGTATTTTGGCAAGAATTTTGCCAGCGGCAGAAAGCAACGAGATCCCTCGATAGTTGGCACATTGCGCTCTATCAACCTTTTTGAATGTGGTTACTATCACGGCATTCGTTAGATCTCCAGGTATTGTTCCAGTTTGCCGTATCTTTTCAGTGAGCTTGTGCATGTGGTGAACTAGTGATGTGTTCCCTTTCTTGAAGAGCTTAGCAGGAATTCCATCCATGCCTGGTGCCTTATTATTCTTGAGTTGACTGATGGCAATTTTCACTTCTAATGGACTGGGAGCTTCTTCAAGGTGGTCTTGTATAGGGCTATGAGGAATTTGGGTAAAGATGTTGTCAACAGTTTGTGTGACCCTGTTCAGTAGTTCATCAAAATGTTCTTTCCAGCAGGAGTTGATGGAGTTTATGTGTCTAAGAAATTCAGTATCTTTTGATTTTATGGGATTTATTCCATGGTGAGATGGACCATATACAGTTTTAGTTGCATTGAAGAAACCATGGGTGTTGTTTGTGTCAACAAAATGTTGCATTTCACGGGATTTAGATATCCACCATTGGTTTTTCATGACCCGAGTTTTCCTCTAAACTTAAGCTTTTGCATATTGATACATTTGCCTTTTGGAGGTAGATTTAGGGTTATTTTGCCAGACATTAAATGCTTTCCTTTTCATTTGTATGAGAGACTGAATTTCTAAGTCATTCTCATCAATCCAATCTGCATATTTCCTTTTGGCAAAACCAGCCAATTCTTTACAGGCTGAGAGTACTGCTGATTTGAATGTTCGCCAATGGTCTTCACATTCTCTGGATAATTCTCAGGCAGCTTTTCATCAAGGAGTTGGTGTAATTTCCGATTTAATGCTATCATCTTTGAGATGCTCGGTGTTCACTCTACATCTGATATGCTTTCCCTGCTTCCTGTACTTCTGATTAACTTGCAGAGCAATAACAGACCGTATCAATCAGTGATCAGTCCAGAGGTCATCAGCATTTATCAAAGCCTTTGTGATGAATACGTCATGTTTGTCTCGGGTATGCACAATCATATAATCCATTAGATGCCAGTGTTTTGATCTGGGGTGTTGCCATGAGTCTTAAATTTGTTCTTTTGTCAGAAGAATGTGTTCCAGTAGAGTAGCTATTACAAACATCATCTTTGTCAATTACACCAGACCATAATGGTGAATCTCTGCCAACTCACGCATTGAAGTCTCCTAGAAGGATAATTTTATCTAACTGTGGTATATTTTTTATTCTTGATAACAAAATTAACTCCATGGATATGGGACTCATTCAAATTCTTCCCTTTTCAAAAAAAAAGTATAACCTCCACTGTGTTCCTTCAGTTGTCCTTCATTTGCAAGCCTTGTTTCACTGAGTGCAGCAATGTCACTGTTGAACCTTTTCAGCTCAAGAGCAACAATTGCTGTTCGTCTTTGTGGCTGATTATCTGTGTCACTGTCCATCACAGTACGTATGTTCCAAGTAGCAAAATTCGTTCTTATTTTGGTTCGACTGCAAGCGGTGTACCCTCTGGACTCGGCTATCCAGTCGGGTGAAAATAGGCTGATTACGTTTAGGGCACCTTTTTCTGACCCCTCCCCATTCAGGATAAGCAGAGTGGATCCTAAATAGGTCCGCTTAGTCACAAATGCAGCATATGAATTGTTCTACAGCGCATCCTCGAGCAAAGCGAAGGTCACACATTCACTGCCTATGTGTCGGCTTGTTGCTAGGAGCTCCCAGATAACATAATCCAGCGCATTTGAATCTTTGTGAGGGAATGTTTTATTTCCTTTCCTGAGGAAAATATGTGAATATTTCAAGAGAAGTTATGTAAACTTTCCATCAGTCATACTACAATATGTAGGATCTTATTTCTGTAACATGTTTTTTCTAGGGGCTTTACGTCGCACCGACACAGATAGGTCTTATGGCGACGATGGGATAGGAAAGGCCTAGGAGTTGGAAGGAAGCGGCCGTGGCCTTAATTAAGGTACAGCCCCAGCATTTGCCTGGTGTGAAAATGGGAAACCACGGAAAACCATTTTCAGGGCTGCTGATAGTGGGATTCGAACCTACTATCTCCCGGATGCAAGCTCACAGTGTTTTATTTATTTATTTACAACTAGCTGACCCAACAGACGTTGTTCTTATTACATGTTATAAATCTCATTTTTGGTCCGTATTGAAAATTTACAGTTCAACAACAATAAAGGTGTTTTAATTTAATCCACCTATTCAATACTTTTATTTCCACTTATAGTGGTTACATAAATAGACTCACAGTTAAATGGGACATGTTTCGCCCTCAATTAAGGGCATCTTTAGCCTAAAAACAATCAAGAGTACAACTAATATTAAAAGTGGAAGCTAAAAGTTTAGCCAGTTATTAAAATTTGGGACATAAAAATGTGAAAAATGATAAATTATATGAAGATGCTAATGTAAATACTGTCAATGATTAAACTAAAATCTTGTCGGAGACTAAAACTTCTTTAATTAAAATTCTAATTAAAACAGTTCATTAAAAATGTTAGTGGAAAACCAAAGTGGTAATAATATAAAGCCAACGACATGAGGGCGTGAACATAAGCATAAACATGATTCTCATAAATATAATATGTCCAAGGCCGCTGATGAAATTCGTCAGCATGAAGTGAGACAGAAGCATCAGTTGGAAAATTGTAAGTGGCCCTTGGCACCGTAGGTAATACTATTGGCTGAAACCTTGCCAGAAAATGCCAGTAGATACTGAAATAATGTTTTCTGTAAGAGAAGGAAAAGATGAAATAAGAAGACTTCCTGTTGAGAGTTACCGATTGAAGTGTGTATTGGTGTGTATTGTGTGCGTGTGATTGGTAATTGTAAAATTAAAAATTGTTTCTGTTAGTTTTATATAATATAAACGTAAGGGTAGTTGATAAGTATGTACATTGTAAGTGTATGTGCAAGTGTCTGTGTGAGATAGAAAAGAGGACTGAAGTAACGAGCTAATAAGCTAATAAGCTGCATATTGTGTGGATGTGTAACTTAAGCTTAATTTAGGAAATAGTATAAGTAGTGTAATTAGTATAATTAGTAATAGGCAACCTTAATATTATTTGTTGTATTGTGGTTACGTGTAAGAGAGGGCCGTGTACCCTAACTTCGCCACATGAAAGAAGCCATAATAAATAAATAAATAAATAAATAAATAAATGAGGACTTGCATGTTAGTTGAAAGTTGTTATTTGTTATCTACTGTTGTGTTGGTTGCTGCCCTTCTGTTGGCTCTGAGTCTGGTGTTATAACTGTGCTGCAGAGGTGGCAGTGAACTCGGAGGGGAAGGAATAGGGGAGTGTGGAAGGGAGGAGAGGATGGGTGGAGTCAATTGTGACGAGGCTGACAAAGGGGCGGAGTCAACCGTATTGCTGGAAGTAGACTTAATATCTGTAGATATGGGAGGAGTATTAGAGTATGAAGAATTAAATATATTAGGTATCCTAAATTTATTCAAACTAACTGACTTTAATAATTTTGGCATTAATTCATGTAACATACTTTTACTGTCCGTGGTTTCATTAAGATTTTGTTGCTTATTGTACGTCTGATCTAAATAGATATATAAACTTTCTAATTCGTTCAACATTCTCCCATTTTCTATGTTTCTAATTATCGCTAGGTCTTTCTCTATGGATTCAAATCTGTGACCAGTCTCCCTCATATGTAAACTCATCACTGAGTATTTCCTATGTTTTTCCGCATTAACATTTTCCATGTATCTTGTCATAAAACTTCTCCCAGTCTGTCCAACATATGAAAAATTACACTGAGTACATTTGAGTCTGTATACTCCTGATCCCGAATAATGATTTTTTATCATAATTAACTTTTTTATGATTAAAGAATGTGGACTGGTTAGTATTAGTAGTTCTGAAAGCTATATTAAAATGATGTTTCTTGAATATGTTAGTAATCTGGTGTATAGCTGGATTATTAAAAGTGAATGTAGCATACTCCTAGGCTCCCAGAAACTAGAGCTTTGCCCAAAATACATAAAAAGGATATTCAGATTTGTCCGATTATCAATTGCCGAAATTCTCCCACGTATAAGGTCTCCAAATACATTCATAATTTTTTGAAAAGATATTACACTTTTAATAATAAACAACCATTAAGAAATTCCATTGACTTGTGTGACATTTTGCTTAAATTTGGCGTGCGTCCAAACCAGATGATGTGTTCGTATGATGTAATGAATATGTTCCCGAATATTCCAACAGATAAAACTGTTAATATCATTCATTATAATATTTGTAAACACAGTAATCTTAGTAAAATGGAAGTAGAAGAATTCACTAGATTGTTAAATTTCGTGTTAGACAATAATAACTTCTCATTTAACAATAATATTTATAAACAGAATGGATTAGCAATGGGTGACCCAATATCAGGCATCCTTGCCGACATATTTATTGATTCAATCGAACACAATGAAATAATAGCAAAAATTAAAGGAATGGATTTATGGTTGAGATATGTAGATGATACATTTGTAATCATAAACAAAGATGTCACTAATAGTCAAGAAATCTTAATTAAGTTAAATGAAATCGAACCTAATTTGAAATTCACGAAAGAGGACGAAGTCGATAACTCATTGAATTTTCTAGATGTAACAGTTACGCGTAACGTTAACACTTTTGATTTCCAAATATTTAGAAAACTGATACAATCATCTACAACTATAAACAATTTTTCTTTGGACCCAAATTCATATAAACAAGCATCTTTTCACAGTCTGATTTATAGAGCACTTAGAATCCCTCTATCTCCCAAAAATTTGAAGAAAGAATTAAATTATATTAGGTACCTCGCTAAACAAAATGGTTTCATAATAGAAATGATCAACAAATTAATCAATAAAATTAAGAACAAATCCACAAATCTGATACCAGAAAAAACCAAAAAAACTGAGTATGCTACATTCACTTTTAATAATCCAGCTATACACCAGATTACTAACATATTCAAGAAACATAATTTTCATATAGCTTTCAGAACTACTAATACTAACCAGTCCATATTCTTTAATAATAAAAAAGTTAATTATGATAAAAATCGTTATTTGGGATCAGGAGTATACAGACTCAAATGTACTCAGTGTAATTTTTCATATGTTGGACAGACTGGGAGAAGTTTTATGACAAGATACATGGAACACGTTAACCCGGAAAAACATGGGAAATACTCAGCGATGAGTTTGCATATGAGGGAGACTGGTCACAGATTTGAATCCATAGAGAAAGACCTAGCGATAATTAGAAAAATAGAAAAGGGGAGAATGTTGAACGAATTAGAAAGTTTATATATCTATTTAGATCAGACGTACAATAAGCAACAAAATCTTAATGAAACCATGGACAGTAAAAGTATGTTACATGAATTAATGCCAAAATTATTAAAGTCAGTTAGTTTGAATAAATTTAGGATACCTAATATATTTAATTCTTCATACTCTAATACTCCTCCCATACCTACAGATATTAAGTCTACTTCCAGCAATACGGTTGACTCCACCCCTTTGTCAGCCTCATTACAATTGACTCCACCCATCCTCTCCTCCCTTCCACACTCCCCTATTCCTTCCCCTCCAAGTTCACTGCCACCTCTGCAGCACAGTTACAACACCAAACTCAGAGCCAACAGAAGGGCAGCAACCAACACAACAGTAGATAACAAATAACAACTTTCAACTAAGATGTAAGTCCTCATCTGTTTCAATTTATGTAATCCGTATTCTCTCCTTACGTTACACTTCTTATTTCATCTTTTCCTTCTCTTACAGAAAACATTATTTCAGTATCTACTGGCATTTTCTGGCAAGGTTTCAGCCAATAGTATTACCTACGGTGCCAAGGGCCACTTACAATTTTCCAACTGATGCTTCTGTCTCACTTCATGCTGACGAATTTCATCAGAGGCCTTGGACATATTATATTTATGATCATGTTTATGCTTATGTTCACGCCCTCATGTCGTTGGCTTTATATTATTACCACTTTGGTTTTCCACTAACATTTTAAATGAACTGTTTTAATTGGAATCTTAATGGAAGAAGTTTTAGTCTCCGACAAGATTTTAGTTTAATCATTGACAGTGTTTACATTAGCATCTTTATATATTGTATAATTTTTCACATTTTTATGTCCCAAATTTTAATAACTGGCTAAACTTTTAGCTTCCACTTTTAATATTAGTTGTACTCTCGCTTGTTTTTAGGCTGAAGATGCCCTTAATTGAGGGCGAAACATGTCCCATTTAACTGTGAGTCTATTTATGTAACCACTATAAGTGGAAATAAAAGTATTGAATAAGTGGATTAAATTAAAACACCTTTATTGTTGTTGAGACGTTCTGTCGAAAATAAATGACAATGGAACGAACTGAAATTCAGTCTGTACTGCACGCAAAAATCAGAATAATGCAAATGACGAATCAACATCAAATGAGTTAATTTTCTACTGCTACTAAAAGTTAGTAAGAAACAACTGGAAAAACATGTTTTCATTACCTGCAATATTAATATCTTGATTGTGAATAAGGAAATGCTCAAATAAGTCACACCATATCACTACCCAGAAATAACTCTGATTGACTGTAACGTAGATAGGAACTGTTCAGCAGGTCTTCAAATACCTCACAGAGCCATAATTATCCCCTGTTGCAAATCAAGTAATTTGATAAGTTGATGGTGTGAAGATAATATGGCAAAACTTACTCCTCTTTCTTCGTAGGAAATAACTATCATAGAAAACACTGATTCCAATCAACACTATGAAGATTTTTTCATTGTAAAGCTTTAAGGTACACAATATTTTTGTTTGATTACCTGGCACGTAAACAAACAAAGTTGATGGTTTTCCAACACGGGAACACGCAACATACAATTGGCCATGCGAGAAACATGGGTTTTCAAGATTAATGCCGCAAACACTCAATGACTGCCCCTGGGATTTATTTATGGTCATAGCAAAAGCGAGCCACACTGGAAACTGTAGTCGTTTAAATTCAAATGGTATGTCAGTCGGAATCATAGGGATGCGTGGTATCTCCTTTATTCTTCCCCGTTAGAATGGTTGCTTCGATCACGTTGTTCAGTAATGTTTTCACCGCTAGCCGTGTGCCATTACAAAGACGCGGTTGGTTGATATTTCGCAACATTATGACCACTGATTGGACATTTAATTGAATGTGAGGTGGCAATCCTGGCAAATCCAGCGAGTTCAAAAATTCGGGTGGATAGTTGACTACATCATCTTGGTTTGTAGCAGAATCAACTGATTTGTATGTCCTCAATTCACCGGCAATTTCATTTTCAATTTTGAAATTTAATTCATTTACATCCATGTTTTGGCAGTCAATATAGCTCGTTCGCTCAACCAAATTTGATCTGTGTAATTTTGAGCAATGTTTGGGAACACCTCTTGAATGAGTTTGGTTTTGGATTCAATAAACCGACAAAATTGTCAGGAAAAGTAATGCAGCCAGTCAGAACGTCTGAAGGGAATTTGCCATTACCAATGTCAATGAAAAAATAAAAAATAAAATTGAAATGGCGTATGGCTTTTAGTGCTGGGACATGTTCGGCTCGCCAGGTGCAGGTCTTTAGATTTGACGCCCGTTGGTGACCTGCACGTTGTGATGAGGATGAAATGATGATGAAGACGACACATACAACCAGGCCCCGTGCCAGCGAAATTAACCAGTGATGGTTAAAATTCCCGACCCTGCCAGGAATCGAACCCAGGACCCCTGTGACCAAAGGCCACCATGCTAACCACTTAGCCATGGACCCGGACACCAGTGTCAATTAGTTGTTTTGAAAATATCTCTCCAGATGGATCATTTTGCAACTCGACACGCATATTCTGGCTTAAATTTAGTATCTTGACGTGTTTCTACAAAACTGATGACTTTAAACATGCATCAAGTTCATCAGCTGGCGTTGACCATGGAATCACTGGCAATGTTTGACGAAAATCTCCTGCTAACAAAATCATCGCTCCACCAAATCAGTTTTGATTGTTCCGCAGGTCGGAGTTTCATTGCTTTGCATAGTCAACGGAAATTTTAGCGCTGAATGGGCTGTTCGACCGCCTTACAACAATGTAGCTACAATGCCTGATGAAGCAAGTGCGAATACAATTTCATTGTGTGACCGAATTGTTGCTAAAATCAATGAAATTAAGAAAGTTTTTCCTGTACCCCCGGGATCATCCAAGAAGTAAATCCCTCCAGTTCCATCATTTACAACTTTCATTAGAGTATCAAATACATACTTTTATTGTTGGTTCAACAGCGGAAGATTTATTCGAACTGATTCTCTTAAAGCACCGAGATCGTACAGTTTTCGCGTTGCAACTCTTGATTAAAAGCGTTGTGCATCGGGCGATTGGGCGCGGCCATGCCTAATTGAGATAATACTTTGTTTGACATCATCAAACACATGTTCTTAATTGATATCAATGCCTCATTGTACATTTCTTCACTGATTTGTAAATTTGTGCAGTCCGATTAGACTGAAAATTGGCTTGCCTTGCAGCATTTCGAGTTCTTTGACCGAAGTTGCTCCGCCCGCGTCTTATAGGCGGCATGAGTCTTGAAATGAGTATATTGTATATGGAAGCACACACAAAATAAACCAATCAACCAAAGAAATCGATGAACTTGTTTGTTGAGAAGCGAAGATTTAAAAACAATCAAGGTAGACAAAGGTCTCTAACTACGACACTGCGTGCGACTGTCTGGAGAGCGTACACGCGAAACCAAAACCCAAGGAGACATTCTTCCTGTCACAAACTGAGAACTAAGCGAGATAAGAACTTGGGGTTTGTTTTAAAAATAACTTCCATATATCAAGACCATTTGTCTCGCTTTGACCCCCCATGCAAATTCAATAGCAAAGAAGTTGGCCAGCGGCTGACTTTTTCGTCCCTGCACATAAAAATCTCTGAACATGACTGAAAGGAAACACAAATAGTGCATGTTCTTATCATTTAAATGTAAAAACAAACTTATCTACGTCGAGCTGAAATGTTCCTTTACCAGCAGTGAAAAAATTACAAATATAGTGAATATAAAATAGGAGTTATGACATGATAAGTTCTATGCAATGAAGACTTTGCATTTGAGGTAACATTCCATTATATTAACATTTTCAAACTCAATGATTTTGTAAAACTTTTTTTTTGTTAACGGCATCAAATGCGGCTTGAAATTTTGTACGTAATCCGATATTCACCCATTTTAACCGATAACATTGAGATTTACGGACATTTGGCAAACGTGCTGGATTAGAGGAGGACAGCGCCAAGCGCAAATGTGGGAGAAGGAAAGAGAGACGAACAGTTTGAATGGAAAAAAAGAAATGGGGCTTTTACCGTTTTTCCTGGCATTTTGTCCAATTTTTCTCTTCGTAAAAACCTTACTCGGACTTCGACGAATATTTGAAAAAAATAATTAGCCGAATTGGTCCAGCCGTTCCTGAGTTTTACGCTTAGCAACACATTTAGCGATTCATTTTTATTTATATAGATAGCCTCCATTATCTAACCATAATAAAGACATTTTTAAAAACCATGGCACTATAGCCCTGAAGGGCCTTGGCCTACCATGTGACCGTTGCTCAGCCCGGAGGTCTGCAGATTACGAGTTGATGTGACGTTAGCACGATGAATCCTCTCAGCTGTTATTCTTGCCTTTCTAGACCAGGGGCACTATCTCATCACCAGATAGCTCCTCAATTCTTCTCACGAAGGCTGAGCTGACCTCAAACCAACCCTGAGATCCAGGTAAAAATCCCGGATGACTGGGCAGGAATTGAGCCCAGGACCTCCGGGGAATGAGGCAGACTCGCTACCCCTAGGTCATGGGACTGGCATCTGACCATAATGCTATTTGTTAATTTTGTTTTGTCTATGCCTTATCATTAGCTATGTTTCAGAAGAAGAATTTTATTTATTTGAATATAATAATTCCTTATATACATCTCTGTTATTTACAGTGCAAATTGGCTCAACAGATGACTTGAAATGTTTGTTTGTCTTGTTGCTGCGGCAATACAATCCAAGCCTGCAAAGTAGGCAGTATCTTCAAGATCTTATTGTAACCAATCACATCCTTTTGCTGTTTCTGGATAATACTGGCAAACTTCCAGAATACAGAGGAAGCATCAACATGCTGGAACATATAAAACAGTAAGCCTTTTCATACTTATTTTTGTTGCTTGCGGGCATCTCGTAG
The DNA here is from genome assembly GCF_040414725.1 of Anabrus simplex. Taxonomy (NCBI): domain Eukaryota; kingdom Metazoa; phylum Arthropoda; class Insecta; order Orthoptera; family Tettigoniidae; genus Anabrus; species Anabrus simplex. The sequence goes on along the minus strand of NC_090271.1, from coordinate 114,305,055 downwards.
CAGAAATGTTTGACTTCTGTTGGGGTAAGTAGCCATTTTCCCCCAAATTTTCATAATAAATACAGATCTGAAACTAAATGCCATCTGAATTGTGGATTGCGTTATTTCTACTAAGCTGTGTATATTTTCTACATCACCATATACTTAAGTGGATTAAAATAGTTGTTCATTTATTTGGAAGCTGCAATTAAATTTGAACATACAGTAGAAGTCCGCTATAGCAAGTATGGCATATGACGAGAACCCTGATATAACGCCAATTTTTTTGCTGCCCCTTCAAAATTCCTATATTAAACTCTGTGTTATCCTTTGGTTACAGCGAGAGCCCTATCACTGATGCATCCGTTATTATGAGCGCTTACGCACGCAAGATTTTTCCCATTACCAATATTTATGCACCCCAGCGATTATGTTGCATGCGATCAATTACCTTCGGTATCGTTTCCTCGCTATTTCCACTAGCGAGTTCTCTCGTCGACATTCGAAGGCGATGTTGGGGTCGATTAGTAATTACCCATCAATTGTTATTCCATAAAGAAAATTCAAAATGAAAGAGGACATTTTCATAATAAATGCGTAAATAACGTGTCCGATAACTGTTGTTAACTCATTAAAAATAAAGGCTGACTAAACGATCGCTTAATTTTAATGCTAAATACTGCAATTAAGTAATGGGATAACCTTAAGATATGGCAAAGTGCATAATTGATTTCAGAGGTTAGTTTATATTTTCTCGCATCTGGTTAAATTATGGAAAGACTATCATCATGTAAATTTATAGCGAGATGGTTATAATTTCTCTACTGGCGCCTGAAGCATGTTTTCATCATACGCATATATGGTTAAGTTAGGATAGGTGACGCTGTTTGAATAAGAAAACTGAAATGTTTGCTACAAAATGCAATCAGTCATCTTTGGTATGGTAGGCTATGTTTTCTCACTATCTGCATTTGCAAGCTCTCTTGTCGAAATTCGAAGGCGATGTTGGAGTCAATTAGCAATACCCATTGACTGCTGTAATGTAAAGAAAATTCGAAATGAAAGAGGATAACAGGTTTTTGTAATAAATGCATAAATAACATGGCCGATAGCAGTTGTTAACTCATTAAAAATAAAGGCTGAAATTAAGTAAGAATGTGATACACCTCAAGATATGGCAGAGTACATGACTGATTTCAGAGGATAGTTCAAATTTTTTCGCATCTAGTTAAATTTCTGTAAGGCTATTCACATGTAAATTTTTACCAAGGAGGTTATCATTCCTCTACATGTGTTTCAAATATGTTTACACGATACATATATAGTTAGGTTATGTGACGCTGTTTGAAGAAGAAAACTGAAATGTTTGCCACAGAAGCCTCTGGAGTGATGCCGTATTTCTCCGAATCCAAGACGTTTTTTCTCAGAATCTCATGCGAAAAATCACGGGTTGTCTTGCTGTCACCTCCTAACAGTAACGAATACCACTGGCAACTACTGCGGTAACTACGCTGCTTCTTTTCACCCCCATACGCGCACGTATACACAAATTTCGTTAAACTTGGATTAGTAGTATTACTTACAGCATCATGAAGTATGTCTGATTTGGTAGTAAATTTACTGCTGTCAGCTGTTCATTACAAATGCCTAACTAGAAGTATCGAAAGAGTATGGTATGATCTCATTTTTAGCCAAGGAAGGAATAAGGTGGTTATAATACAAACGGGTAATTATTTTGAAAGAGAAGTTAAGAATAAGAGCCACAACGAATGAAACAGGCAGCTAGTAACACACAACATAGTGGAGGAAAATATAATATAACTGATAAATTCAAATAGCTAGACATTATCATATCAAATACAAATTCAACAGGAGAATGAATCACTAATCGTCAAATTCAAGCTGGAGACTTTTATAAAGTCATTCGAGATTTGAAATAGAACAAGGAGATGCTATAGATATGCAAGAGAGCCAAACTTCTCATACTGACCTTGACTTTCAAAAGTAAAATGGTAAGATATGGGCAATCAAATAGAGAGACGAAAACATGATTCTAGTAGCTGAAACAAGGCTTATTTAGAGTATGGTTAGAAAATCACAACAAAACAGGCTGTGGAATACAGATACAATATAAAAACTAACACAGCTGGAGTCGGTAGCTACAGAACATCATACCAACATCTGAACTAGAATAGTACGTACACATGAGGAATGCAAATGAATGGAATTCAAAGGAAAATGCATGACCTAAAATAAGGTACACAGCTCTGTACTAGGTATAAAATACAGTGAAGTCTAATATTGAACAGAGAGGATAAGAATGGGGAATTACCAAAGTTGAAGAAAAATCGATGCATCCAATGAGCAGTTGAAACAACATAGAATATGTCTACATTATCTCTATGAAATGTCACAACTAAACAGTTTTAATTTTGTGTGGCTATTTCTAGCCGAGTGCAGCCCTTGTAAGGCACTGATGAGGGTGGGCGGCATCTGCCATGTGTAGGTAACTGCGTGTTATTGTGGTGGAGGATAGTGTTATGTGTGGTGTGTGAATTGCAGGGATGTTGGGGACAGCACAAACACCCAGCCCTCGGGCCATTGGAATTAACCAATGAAGGTTAAAATCTCCGACCCGGCCAGGACTCGAACCCGGGACCCTCTGAACCGAAGGCCAGTACGCTGACCGTTCAACCAACGAGTCGGACAACTAAACAGTGAATACTGGGGATAGTTCAAATTTATTCTCACTTCTAACTTTCTATTCTTTAGTTGATTTAGTGCATCACTGTGCATCATTAATATGAATTTGCTGCACCAAATTTTGGTATGTACCTGTAATTTACATTGTTATCCAAAGCAAAATGTAACAAAAAAATCTGGAAATTCTAATATTACAAAAAGACTTTGTATCTTTGAAATATACCACTATTAACCTAAATAAGTTTTGAAAAATTTTCCTCACATGTAAGAGGTCAAACACTTTTACTGCTATAATGACCTGGGTAATAATCATCATGAAACTGCCTACAACACAAAGTAAATTTAAACAAATCTTTATGCATTGCTGTACCGTATACTATTTATGAATAAGAAGTAATAAAAATTATTCTTAAAAATGTATTTAACATTTATATTATTTTGGTGATATTCTTTAATAAAGATTACCCTTGTGCTGGTAAAAGGGCCCAGGAAATATTCAACATGGAAATGCCAACAAATCTTGGATTACAAGTTTATATCTCTGGCTCTCCAGAAATTAATACTGTGAGATGAGGGCTCGTTTCTATAGGCTCACATCTCTCAAGATATGTGTTGATTATTGTGGGACCCAGCTGAACCTGGCATTATTTCCACTTACTTGTACTCGTCTGCTTTCTTTTGTCTTCCCTGTCTGACCACCCTTGGTCAACCCTTTGTCCTTTTAGCAGTTGGATAGAAATTGATTTGTGTGACAAGGGGGAATCTTTCATTTTCTTCAAAGCTCTTCCCTTTCTTTACCAAATACTCTCTTTCTTGAGGGACTGGAAGGACTTCTTCTTCTTCTTCTTCTTCTTCTTCTTCTTCTTCTTCTTCTTCTTCTTATTATTATTATTATTATTATTATTATTATTATTATTATTATTATTATTATTATTATTATTATTATTATTCCAGTGTTTATGAAACCTAAGAAGGTCAATCAATCAGTCATGTTGGGATATTTATTTCAAAATTTTCTGTCTTAAAGCATTTAACTTAGCATCCTTTTTGATGATTCACTTTTCAACTCATAGAGACATTTTAAGGACATAAATATGTAGCTGAAACTATTTTATTTTGCATTGTTTCTGAACAATTGACATTCAGGAGATTACACTGATTACCGTAGTCTCCCAATACAAATCAGTTGTCTCCTTAAAAGAAGTGTTCATCTTTAAACATCTACATGATTGGGAGCTTATGGGCTGGAGGTATTATTAAAGCTTTGTTTGACAGCCATGGTGCTATGTGACACTTCTTTTGCAACTTTTCATGTAGATTCTGTAAAATCTGTTGTAATGTTTATTGAATAAGATGATCCTGAATTATAGTTTACACTTCCAGTTTATGAACAGAAAAGAATCACATCTATTAATATATTCACTCTGTTACTTAGACATTAGTCTTCTTATTCTGAATTACATTGTGGTTCTTTATAGTATATTGGGCAAAATATGCTGGAAAATATTTAAAAACACTCACCATGCAGAAATAAAGAACAACTTGAGCAAATTATAGTCTGATGTGTTCGTCTGTGCTCTCACTTTGATCATGATCCTAATAATGGTTTGAAAAATATCTTCCGTCAATTGATTATTGCTTACCAACGGATTTTCATCTGTATTTAGCTTGTTATATGATTATTTGTAACCCTGGCCTTTCATTGTGAGTATTCAAATTAATTTAAGGTTGCTTCAGCATGTTGCTCCAAACTCTAGTCCATTAAACGTTCCCTAATCAGATCTCCCACTAAGAATGGCAAAGGAAGCTTTGGAAACTTAATTCCTGTTTGCTGCATTGGCGGTGAGTTTGTTGTACCCTATGAGTGCTTATATAAAATTATGTTACTTTTGTTTTTGTGATCTGTGAAAAAATAATTTGGTTTAATATCTGTAACAGTCCCTGTTATATATAATTTTGTCATTGTTTAGTACTTGCATAATTTTAACATTATTGACAATTTTCCTAGGTTTAATATCATGATTTCTTATTGAAATGTTTATTACTGAAAAGTCTGCATGAATTTAATTTATAATACTGTACACATAAAAAAATATAAGAATAATTCATTTTTCATGTTGCTCACCAAAAATTATTTGATTTACAGGTTTGCCACTGTTGAGGTGATGCATCAATATGGCTTACTGCTCGAGGACTTTGAGAGCAATGGAGAATTCATCAATGACTGTATATTCACTATGATGCATCACATTGGTGGTGATATGGAGCAGGTGGCAGCTCTCTTTCAGCCCAACATTCTGAAAACTTTCTCCCAGATTTGGGAAACTGACTTTGATGTGTGTGATGTAGGTAGAAATCTCTAATCTTACATGGTTTATGTCTTTAATTTCAGTTGTTTGTTCAGTTAAGGTGAACAAAAGTTCAATGAATCTATCATATATCAGTTTATTCAAACTGCTGTGAGCTTACAAATATGTTAACCAATATATTGATCCAGACATGCCATGATTTTAACTGCCATAACCACCAGATGCATTGGGTCCTCTTCATGATTATGGCCAGGGACCATATCTAACAGTGATTAAAATTTGAACATTTCAGCATACAGGAATCACACTGTCATTGAACAAAAGTGGTAAATAAAATCCTGTGTGCTCATGAAATGGGGAAATAATTTGCCTTTTTTTCTTTTGATCAAACCAGTTACTGTAATATTAGCCCATATGCAGAAAAGCATTTTTTTTTTTTTTTTAATTACAGTAAACTGTAGCGAATTACAGAGTTTTAAATTGCATAGCTTGTCAGTGAGCTCATATCCATACCCCAGAAAGCATGTCCACAATCTACATTTGTCACAAGTTTCCACATACAAATGGTAATGACAATGGTGTGAACCTAGTATGATCTTCAGAGTTCAATTATAAGATTCAACATACAGTATTGAGCTTTCTTTGAACTTCTGGAATGTCTTTCACTGAATCTTGCAGAGCTTTTTGAAGCCTCTCAAAAGAATCTAACTAGGAAATACTTTGTCCAAGGGCACTTTCTTCACCAATTTTTAAAACAAATTTTTACTTGCTTCAGAGCAGTGAGTTCCCTTCCCCTTTTTCTTCCAGTCGGTTGGGTGAGAGATCATTCAGGTCCAGTAGAGTTGTCCAGGATTTTGAAACCCAAATTTGCTTTCTTACTTAGAATTATACTTTTGTCACACAGTAATGGGATAATTTTACATCATTTTATATTTTAATACCAGCACTTCCTCATATATATTCATTTCACATAAATCAAAACATGACATTACTAAATTTAAGCAATAAAAATGTTCCCATTTGTGTATAAATACCAGGAAACACTAGTTGTTTGCTATTTCATACAAAAGAAAAACATTTCTAAAAAACAATGTTTCCAATAATAGCAGTAAAGCCTTTGAAAATGAATGTCAGGAAACTTACTTGCAAATAACTTCTCAACAGACAGAAATTTTAGTACAATTTAACCTTTGTATCAGTAGCTGAATGTCAATTATTATAATATTATTATATTATATTATATTATTATATTATATTATTATAATATGAAAATGAATGTCAGGAAACTTACTTGCAAATAACTTCTCAACAGACAGAAATTTTAGTACAATTTAACCTTTGTATCAGTAGCTGAATGTCAATTATTATAATAATTATTATGGTCATCATCATAGTCATCAAAAACATAATAATGGTTAAAAAGCCTGGATGATAATTCAGTAGAAGATGCCAGTCAAGAAAACCTACTACAGAAAATGTTTACTCATTTTTTACTTCACCTTCTAGCTTTGCTAAGAAATTCATACTGTATTTTCCTCCTATTTGAAGAAATTTACTCTAATTGAAAAGGAGACTCAAGAACTTGGTTTATAACTGAATACCTTGAAAACGAACATAATGATAGTGGACAGGCAGAATAAACAATCATCCAGAAATAAAGCAGATTGATTTGAAGTTGTCATTGAATACCAGTACATCTATCTTGGATCTCTGATAACAAATTCTGGGTCATTAGGAGAAGAGATAAAAAACAAATATGCAATCTGGCTAAGGTGGCAGGACCAACAGATTTCTAAGAACCTGAAAATAAGACTGGTAAACAGCTGTCTATTATTTCTTATTACAAGTGAAATGTTTTGCTGGTGAAGAATGTTATCAATTCTCTATCCTAAAAGGGCTTAAAATTGAAAGGAGATTAGGATATATATGAGAGAGAGAGAGAGATATTCTTTCAACTCCATTATTTATTGAGTTTCTGTTATGCTTCAACTTCCCTTTTATCATACCCATTCTTTTCTAGACAGCTTTGTAGGGACAGATTAAATCTTTACAGATCAGTTGGTGACTATGTACACTTAACAGTGGAATGCAAATAGATTGATCATGGCATGTTGAATCAATTTCACTGAACTAAAGAAGCTCAAATATACCATACCTGCATACCTACTGTACTCTGCAGAAATAATCAGTGCATGGCAAAATCACAGTTAGCTACTAACTTGTCAGTTGATTTTTAAAACCACCTCAGTTTTGATACATTTTAACATTACTTGTATTCTTCAGTGTTGATGTCCATTATGTAGAGAATTGTAACAAATTTACTAGGTACCTCCTTATAGCTTAACTGGAATTACTAGCACCTGTATATTGAGGATGTTATTCTCCTTTCCAAAAGTAATGTAAGGCAATGTGTACAACTGCCTGCTCATATCAGCAGATTATCCAAAAACATACAGTACATAACAGAATATGAATCCAATACCAATATACCAACCAACTTCTTAGACATCACCATCACAAAATACTGCAACCAGAAACATAAATTCAAGATAAATGACAAAAGTCTGTTATGATTAATACCTTTATCCACAACACTTTCAAACCACCAAACACTAGTACTCATTGAACAGACTCAGCAACTATTCTCCACAGAAGACTAAAATGAATAACTGCTTCCCTTAAGGTACTTGACAGCCATTGATGCTTAAAACTATACACTCGTTGACAGTCTCCAAATAAAACAACAAAACAAAAGTTCATTACATGTGCAAAAATCACAACAAAAAGTATATGTCTTGCTATTTCACTGTTTCATTAAACTTGCCCAAGAATTCAAAAAATGAGGATACCGGACAGTAAATCTTTATGATCCAGTGAGTGAATTGGCTAGGTGGTATGGGTCATAGAGCTGCAAGCTTGTATGGAGAGTTCAAATCTCACCATTAGCAGCCATCAGGTTGTTTCTTCTATGGCTTGCCATTTTTATACCAAGCAAATGCCAAACCTATAACTTAAGGACATAACCACCCATCCCAGCATTACTGTAAAGTAGTGCAGTGTTAAACTGGTAGCAAAAAAAAGAAATCTTCACAGTTTAAACATTTTCAGTTTTCTGCACAAATTGCTTTACCTGAAGTTCTCAGTAACAAATGGTATCCCTTTTCTTTGCAGTTTCCAATCAAAATATGGTTACCACATTTTGGAAATATTCAGAAGTTATATCTTCATTAGTGATTTACATGCTTTCATTCTTCTTTACTACAAAGTTTAAAAATACAGTTGAATTTGGTTGTAATGACATTGTGTCGTTATAAACAAGTGTTGTCATAAGAGAGATTTGTGCTATCAGTCCTGTAAGGTAGAAAATTATATAAAACAAAACTTAATTAGGCTTATTGTAGACAGTACATATTGTATTTAGTATTAAGTCTGACATCATAGGGCAAAATTGAAGTACATACAACCTAAAATACAGTATTAAATTTCATGAAAGTTTTTAGCTTGTATGGTACTTGCCAAGTTTCTTCATTTCAGAATAATAATGAGTAATTTTTGTCTGTCTTGTCTTACTTGCCTAATACAATTTCACTACACATTCCCCTCGCTTCATAGAACATATTCACAGCTCGTACAGCTTCTAAAGCGTCATTCAAGGTTGGGATAGGCACTTCAGACTTTTCTTATTATTATATTTCATGTCCACTGTGGCCCTTGTTCTTCACTTCAATTGTGAAATCATCACCCATTTGTGCCTCTGTTGCAACTAGACCATCAACCATCAACCGTTGACCATTTCATAGTCTCATCACTTCAGAATATCACTATTTTTGTTTTCTTTTTTAAATCCAGATAACTACATATTATCACTGTCATCATCATCATCATCATCTTCAGCTTCAAGGGTATTTATTTCTTCATGATGATATAGATGAGTTGTTGCTGAAATTATTGCTGTTATAACAAAGTAACCAAGAATCTCTCTAGAGAGTGCTTTCTCAAGCATATACACGAATTCTTACAAACATAGTGTACATATCATAAAACATAGTGTACATATCATTATAACCACTACCGGTACATTCCCTTTTATGAGATAGATATATCTTTTCAATGCTATTTTCTTTAGAAAACAGTAATATTCTACAGAACACTGTCCAATTTTTTTTTACACAATATATTAACATTTCTGAATAAGACTGACATCAGGAGTAAGAAATCACATCTGATGCAACAAATACTCAGTTCTGTGTTTGATCAAGTTCTTGCTTTGACATTCATCACCTAGTACTCTGTGTTCTTTTCTGAGTATTCTATCCCCTTGCCTCCAGTTAGTTAACTTTGTCTGTAGTTCTGTTTTAAGCTGTACGTAAATAGTAGTGAGTATAATATTGCTTCATTAAGGTCTGCAAAAAGTTCAATTTAACAAATAAACTCTTGTATGTAATTTTGAAAATTGAATCTGTCATTGATAAATAATGAAGTTGCAAATTTTCAAATTTCAGAATACTTGGTATATTTGGGACTTGAACTTAGTTCTGCTTAATTGCAAGCTGTGTACACTGATTAATAACAGTGACAAGTTATGGTACTGCTAAGAAATTTAATTTAGCTTATTTTTGTACTTAGCTATATAGGAAGTAAATTGATACAAAGCTGAAAATTACAACTGAGTTGAAGAATTGTGAATTCCTTTTATATTTATTTAACTGTATGATTCATGGCCGATCCATCTTTTAATGAAAATAATTCATTATTAAAGACTTGGAACAATAAGATGGGTATTCCATAAAGAAAAAGTTGTCAATCCCAACCTCAACATACTCCATGAAAATGTTAAAAACATAATATTGTTTATTTAGTAGAACCCTTGAACAGTCCTAAACTCAAAATAAATATATTTTTATTTTAAGAAAACCACAAGGAATATTCATTGGAGAGTAACTGGAATCTCCTTATTTCTCCAAGTTCTTAAGTAAACTTTGAAATGTAAACTTATAACATTTTGATAATGTAAAATTTTAAGGCATGCTATCCATATTCATACATGGAAACTGAATAGAGACGAATGTGAATTTTGAGTTATAATGACCATGCATGAGAATTGGAGCTGTATGTCCCCTCTGCAGAGGTTTTGTTTCTCTTCTCATTAAGGGTGAGTTGTTTATGTAAGTATGGTATATTTCTGTTGTACTTCACTGTGTCAGAGAAATCCAATTGCTAAGTATTGCTTCATATTTTGGGAGTTTACTTGATATGAAATCTCATATTTAATCTTTTATCACTAGAACTATAAAATAATTTGATTTTTAGGATTGGGCTGACCTCATTGAATATGTTATTAACAAGTTTGTCAACACTCCAAAACCAAAGCCATTGCCTCTTCAGATTACGCCTGTTCCTGGTGAAATGGACTGTGATATAGTGGTGGGAGATGAACACACTGTTGGGTGAGTTTCATGTCCATTAATCCTGATCATTATGGTGGTATATTAATTTATGAGTCTCTTAAAATCCTAGATTTAATAATTGGAGCTAGCGGGACTACTTATGAGGCAGTCAGTCCCCTGAGCTGGAGCTCATGCTGAGGATAGTACAAGTTAGTTGCAAAGCACGATGGAGATTTCAAAGTAAATACTTACAGGGTCTCTCATATAAACTAAGACCGCTGAAGCGATGTGTTTACTCTCAGAGATGTACGCTGTAGTATGGGAGGCGCATGCACAGTTCTTGGCCTTGCAAGCAACCTGCGCAAGTATCAGCTGCCAGTCTGAATCTCATTTGTTAACATGGTGAGACAGTCATCATTGCAACACCGTATTTTCTTATGTAAAAGTTCTGGTTTCATCATAATGGTCGTGTGAACAGTCGTAACACTCATTATTGGTGTGCAGAAAATCCTAATGGTGTTTATGAAGTCCCTCATTATGATAGGAAGATTGGAGTTTGCTGTGCTGGTAGTGCAAGATGAATAACTGGGCCTATTTTTTTTTCTTTCGAGATGACAGTAAATGGAGAGAGGTACTAAGATAACATTTTGACGCTGTTCTTTCATCAGTTAACGGAGGAAGAAAAATCGCGCAGGTGGTTTCAGCAAGCTTCAGCCCCTGCTCGTGCAGCAGAAGATTCCCTTCTTAATATCTCGGAAGTGTTTACAGACAAAATGATCAATGTTGGTCTATTTCTGCCTCATTCTCCAGATCTAACAGTGTGTGATTTTTACTTGTGGGGTAAACTGAAAGAAAAAGTGTATTGAACAAATCCTCACACATTGGAGGAACTGAAAGAAAACAGTACGAATGAAATCAGAAACATTACAGTGGCAGAACTCACTCGCGTCAGACAGAATGTGGTTATCAGATACAATGCCTATATAACCCAGGAAGGATGATACTTCCAGCATTTTTCATAAGGTAAGATGATATAAAATTGTATACATGCTTAAAGCAGGGCAGCCACGCAGACATAAGTTCAGCTGAGGCAGCTGCCGTAATGCAGAGTACAAACACTGTGCGTTCGGTCTTAGTTTATATGAGATACTCTGTATATATTTAAATGTCAAGAAAGAATATCCAACAGATAGCTGTCCGGCAATTACAATGAACTTAATCATTTTTCTGTGTTTATATTGCTATTTTTCTAGCAAGCAGATTCATATCTGGTATCGAGCTTGAAGGTTATCTGTTGGATTTCCTGTCCTCTGCTTTATTGAAATTTTAAGGAATACTAAAATATCAAAAAAGGCTTTCACGGCCGCAGATCTTATAATATTATATATATACTAGCAAGATACCCGTGCTTCGCTACGGTATTATACTGAAATTTATAATTGAATGCTTATTGTTTTAGATATATAATCCGCCGAAATTCGCGATCTGACTCGTTTTCTGCGAGAATCCACCAAAATTCCCGATCTGACTGGTTTTCTATGATTTTACGGCACGTTTCCTCCCATTTTTAAATCTTCCTTTCCAGCAATCGATTTCGTACTTCCCGGGCTAGGCTCAGGTATTCCTCCCGGTCAGTTGGGTTCGTAAATCTTTGCCATCTTTTCCTATAATATTTTTAATATGGATAAAATCCTTCAGGAGATCCGGCGTGGTGTCATATTGGGTGCCTTGGTGGCACTGAACCCGCGGCCGGACTGCATTCTAAGTCATTACCCGTCCAGGAGCCGTTTCCAGCGCGGTCCGCGCATTTGACGACGGTCCGGAATATTATTATTATTATTATTATTATTATTATTATTATTATTATTATTATTATTATTATTATGTGTTGCTGGAATGGCTGATGACAGGGAAAACCGGAGTATCCGGAGAAAAACCTGTCCCGCCTCCGTTTTGTCCAGCACGAATGCCACATGGAGTGACCGGGATTTGAACCACGGAACCCAGCTGTGAGAGGCCGGCGCGCTGCCGCCTGAGAAACGGAGGATCCTGATAAGTACATTAATAACAGTAAAATCAATTGGTCTCACCTCCTTCTACACCCCACCCCCCACCGCCGTTAAGTTTAATTACCGCCAACCCCCCCCCCCCCCCAACCAACAAATTTAAAAGAATGCTTGTTTCTTTATTTTTAAAGGAGATCCCATATGCAAATTATCAGTTCTGTAATATCTTTCGTTTATGAGATATGTGTATCCTCATTAAAGGCATTCAACCCATTTTTCACCCTTTTACACCCCTCCTATTAGGATTTACGGGAAACAAAAAAAATACGTGTTCCTTTATTTTTAGAGGAGATTCTAACTACCAATTTTTACATCTGTAAATTTTAAAGTTTTAAGATGTAGACACACTCATTTTAAAAAATTCACCCCCTCTTTTCACCCCCAATATTTGTATTTTCCAAAAACGAAAAAATGCGTGTTTCTTTACTTTTAAAGTAGATCCAAAATACCAATTTTCAGGTCTGTAATATCTTCAGGTTCTGAAATATAAGTAGCCTCATGAAAGGCATTCAACCCATTATTCACCCTTTTAAACCCTTCCTATTGAGATTTTCCGAAAACAAAAGAATACGTGTTTTTTTATTTTTAAAGGAGATTCTAAACACCAATTTTTACATGTATAAACTTAAAAAGTTTTGAGATATAGATACACTCATTTTAAAAAATCACTCCCTTTTCAACCCCCCCCCCCAATTAATTATATTTTCCACAGACAAAAATACGTGTTTCTTTATTTTAAAAGGAGATCCCAAACACCAATTTTCAGGTCTGTAATATCTTCAGGTTGTGAAATATAAGTAGACTCATGAAATGCATTCGACCCCTTTTTCAACCTTTACCACCCTTCCTATTACGATTTTCCGAAAGCGAAATATACGTGTTTCTTTATTTTTAATGGAGATTCTAAATACCAATTTTTACATCTATAACTTTCAAAAATTTTGAGATATAGATACAATCATTTTAAAATATTACCCCCTTTTCACCCTCCTTAATTGGGTTTTCCAGAAACAAAAAAATACGTGTTTCTTTATTTTTAAAGGAGATCCCAAACACCAATTTTCAGGTCTATAATATCTTCAGTTTCTGAGATATAAGTAGCCTCATTAAAGGCATTCAACCCCTTTTTCACCCCTTTTCACTCCTCCTATTGCGATTTTCCGAAAACAAAAAAATACGTGTTTCTTTATTTTTAATGAAGATTCTAAATACCAATTTTTACATCTGCAAACTTTAAAAGTTTGGAGATATGGATTCACTCATTTTAAAAATTCACCCCCTTTTCACCCTCCCATTAATTGAATTTTACAAAAACAAAAAAAATACGTGCTTCTTTATTTTTAAAAGAGATCCAAAGTACCAATTTTCAGGTCTGAAATATCTTCAGTTTCTGAGATATAAGTACCGGTATCCTGATTAAAGGCATTCAACCCATTTTCCCCTATTTTCACCCTTTTTCATCCCTCCTATTGGGATTTTCTGAAAACAAAAAAATACGTGTTTCCTTATTTTTAAAGAAGATTCTAAATACCAATTTTTACACCTGTAAACTTTTAAAGTTTTGAGATATAGATACACTCATTTTAAAATTTCACCCCCCTTTTCACCCCCTTAGCGACGGAATATCCAAAAATCCTCTCTTAGCGAGCACCTACATTTTAATATGAATATATCCCAAAAATTTCATTTCTTTATGTCCAGTAGTTTTGGCTCGGCGATGATGAATCAGTCAGTCAGTCAGTCAGTCAGTCAGTCAGGACAAGTTATTTTATATATATAGATATAATATATATTATATATAATATTATTATAATATTATAATATTATAAGATCTGCGGCCGTGAAAGCCTTTTTTGATGTTGTCTCTCCAATGGGGGAGCATTTTTTTGAACGGAGAAATCTTTTCTCCTTTAGCAGGTTAGCAAACTTGATTTGCTAACTCGGCGGGGCCACACAGTTTGGTCTGCCTCTGCTATGCAGAGTCCTGGAGGGGCGTGCCATTCCAGCTGATGAGTCCAAATGGCACGTCTGGACGAAACTCTGCATTATGCACACGGCCTAACCACCCAAAAGCTGGTTCTATTGCTGTGATTATAATACTAAAATAGTTATGTAATATTTAAACATTAGATTGAATAGTCCTGTATGTTACAATCCATTACTTTACATATAAGTGAGTTTATATAAAACTACAGAAATAGGTATGTATTTATCCAAAAAGATCCTTTGTTAGTAACTATTTGAAAGTAGCATAGTTTTGACAATTTCTAACTAATAACAGAGTTAAATGCTTCAACTGCTCAATATAATATAAATTCCATTTTTTACTCTATTCATTCTTTGACAGTTGATGAATTTCGGTGTTTCAATACCTGTGTTGACACTATCCAATTCTCAAATGAAAGGGCCCACCTGTTGAACACTTTATCTTGTATATTGCCCAGTTCCTTTAAAAATAGGCTTACTGGGTGAGTTGACCATGCGGTTAGGGGCGCGCAGCTGTGAGCTTGCATCCAGGAGATAGTGGGTTTGAACCCCACTGTCGGCAGCACTGAAAATGGTTTTCCGTGGTTTCCCATTTTTACAACAGGCAAATGCTGAGGCTGTACCTTAATTAAGGTCATGGCCGCTTCCTTTCTACTCCTAGACCTTTCATTGCATCGTTGCCATAAGACCCATCCATGTCGGTGCGACGTAAAACAACTAGCAAAAAATAAAATAAAAATAGACTTCAGAATACAGGGACAATATTTAGTACTATATTTGGTCTTTTAAAAGATAATGTCTATAGTTTAAATTTTATCTTGAATATCAACTTATCATCCACATCATTTTAAGGTTATCCTTACAACATTGAATTTTAGTGTGTGCACACATAGACTGCAAGTTGATGCTCAAGATAAAATTTAACTTGTAGACATTATCTTTTAACCGCTCAAGCTGTTTCGACGTGTATGTGTACGGACCTACAAAACATAAGCCAGGAGTGGTTACACGTATAGCTGTACGGACTAGGCTAGCAATGTTTTAGATGTACATCTGTGTGCCATCTGTTGGTTGTCAACGTGAACTTTTAGCACAGCTCACAGCATAGGGTATCATTCTATGCAGGGGAGTATCTTTTACCATAATGTGGCATTGTGTTGGTATAAAAGGAATTTGATTCATCAATGTCGATCGTTGTAAACAACATGGCGGCGTCCTCACATAGTCTGTATTTATCTAATGTACCGGTAGCTCTCAAATGCATATTAGGTGAAAGTAGTTATTAGAATAATCTGAGTGATAATGAAAGTATTAGTGATGCTGATGATTATGTACAGCAGGAAATTACATGTGATGTACATCATGATAGTGATTAAGTGAATGCTTTCTTAAGTGGTCATGAACACTTGTTGATTCAAATTTTATTCCAACAAGAAGGTAATTAGGCATTTTTTTACTATGCATACCACATTTTTTTATGTAGATACAACATCTGCATGATATGAACTATGTATCCTCTTATTTTGAACAAAATCAGACAAGTCGTTTAGAAGGGCGAAACTTGGCCAGCTTTTAATACCGGCTTGAAGGGTTAAAAAATCAAATATGTAAATTTCTGCCTGAGAGACTGATTACCTCGGATCGAGTAAGGGTATTTCAGTCACCTTGACAAAGAATACTGCAATGTATTCAAAACGTCGGCAAACTGTACGTGATGTGCAGACAACTACAACACAGTTCAACCCGGAAATCAAATTAAATAATGTATACTACTAAATATTGTCCTTGTAATCTTAAGCCTATATTTAAAGTAACTGAGAATGTCTCTATAAGAGTCAAAACGTGTATTCCTGCTGATATGTGATGCAATCAAATGTTGAACATTTCGACCCTTTCATTTGAGAACTATTCATTCTTGGAACATGTAAATTTTCCACCTTTCATGTGGCCTTTTAATGAATAGTTCTGCTGCTAATAAGTTTATTTTTGATATCTACTTGAATATCGTTACATTCAGTTTTATGATCAAATGATTCCAATGAATACGTGATACCAAATCTGCTGATTGGAATTCCTACTGAAGAGTACATCACTTGCATAGACATTAAGAAAGGAAAAACAAATATGACTCTGAGGGATTTATTTTGTAACAGTTGTAGCTCATCTGTCTGACCCTGTGTGCAACAACTCTAGACAATATTAATGTACTGCAGATAACTATATATTAGTGCAAAACTACTGTAACACTGTTTATGGTATCTACAGGAACAACTCTGTATATACTGTTATGTGCTCCCTATGATGTGTACTATTTTGTTTTCAATAAATTGTACATGATGGCTCCAACTTAGACTTGTGTCTGTACACAGGCCTAAGTAGTATAGTAAACTTTTATAACTCCAATATTGAGAGCGAGAGCATTACATGCTCCTACTAGTGTTTTACCAGCTTTTTGGAATAAAAATGTGTTTTGTTTGTCGATGATGAGATAATTACAGTTAATCCATTCAGTTAATGTGGAGAATTCCTTCATCTTATGTAATATAGTTGTGTTTCTCTCCTGAATAAAATAAACACTGTTACCTGTAAATAAAGGAGGATTGTCCTCTAGATCAGAATCAAAGATGTCATCCATACAAATAATAAATAGCACTGGACTCAGAACAGAACTATGGGGAACACAGTACTTAACATTCATTAGAGAACTTCTCACATCATTGACATTGACAAAGTGTTTCATATTTCAAACAACATCGATGGTCTTCCTCTCACACCAGTCATCTCTATTTTTAGCAGCAATTAATTGTAACTAATTGTATCGAATGTGTTACATAAAGCAATGAAGAGACCCCCCACCACTCATGCCATTGTCCAAACTCGCCCGTAAGAACTGCACTTCATCAACCATGAATAAAGTGATACTATATTCCTCAAGAAACCGTACTGACTAATGGCAAAATAATTTACTGAATTCAAAAAGTAAATAAATCTGTTTTTACAGTAACTGCATTTCATCTCCTTTTTTTTTTTTTTTTCCAAGTCCAGATAAGATGAAGATGGGTCTGTAATTGCTGGGGTCTGCTGCATTTATGTTTAGGGACAACTCCAGCTATTTTAAGCTTATCTGGCATACATACAGAGAGTTTGATTAACTTGGCAATAAGAGGCACTAGAATGCCTTTACATTTTCTAAGTAGAAAACTGCTTAAACTCTCTCTCCATCACTAGATCCAGAATCACTTAATCATAATTTTTTTATTTATTTGCATTGACTGGTCTTAATTATTAATACCATTTTTAGTAGCTGTTAACTTACTGGAATGAGGGATATTTTTGCTTAACTCTTCTGCAACTGAAGTAAAAATTTGTTGAAATATCCAGCTATATCTTCATTTGTTGTATGTTCAATACCATCATGGTGTAGTACTGTAATGATTTTACATTTTATTTTGCAATTTTTGCTCCTCTCAGGACCTGGTTGTTAATTCCTATAAGAAGTTTATCCTTTGATTAATGACGTTTGTCTTTAAAATATGAATAGTTTTCTAAACATCCTTAGGAACCATTTATATAACTAACTAGCTATTGTATACTCATCATTGACAGGTTAGTTTTTGCAGCAGTAACGTCATCTAGCAGGGTGAGTAGAAGCAAAAGAGACAGAGCACACCTCAACTAACAAGAGTAGTTGGTCAGTGCAATATTATTTTTGATTAGTTTTAGGGTCTTAAGACATTGTACACCATCAAATATTGTTTGCTTTTAGTGTGGTGATATGGCATTCAAGATCTAGGCTTCCACCATCCCTTGTTATGATTCCATCTTCCTCTCATTATTTGAATGAATGTTTTAGGGGTTTAGGACACTAACAATCGTGACAACAATAACCATCATTGCTAGAACCTGAATAACCTGAATAACCTGAATAATATTTCCATATTAGTGATGTTTGGCATTGATGGACTTAGCACTAGAAATCTAAATTCATGAATATCTTTGTTATAATGTGCATGGTAAAAATGTGTGAGATATAAATGATTTACAATTTTAGTTTCTAGAACTTCCGTTATTTACAGTTTATAGATGGGACTAATATTTCCAGGGACATTTGGAATTTATAGAAAATGTAACAATCCCGAATACAGTTATCTCATTTGTTATTCTTTATACAGTGAAAAAAGCACAAAATGTAAAATAATCAGAAATAATATTTTACAAAACCTTTAACACATTGGAGACGGCCATATTGGAATGTGCTACCCTCCAGAAATTGCAGGGTTTTTAATGGTTTTTGAAATTTTTACAATGCTAGGGTAAGCCATGATTATAACAACTTTTGGAACAGTTAGAAAGATCACACTTCTTTCCACACTAAAATGAGTTTTAATAATCATAATAGTGCAGCAATTTTTAAATACAAATGTATGAAGATAATAAGTTTTACAAACGAAAGAAAAATCTGATGCAGCTATGGATGCCAGTTCAGTTAATATTTCAAAATCTGTCTAATATTGTGGACACATCTACTGAAACACACTAATACAGATTCTAACCTAATTGGTCAATTGACACCGGTATCCTTGTTTACAACCAGTAATTTGCCCACTGTTCGTTGTTTGACGATGGGGTTGCATCGAGTTGCTGCAGGTTGTCATCTGTACACGGGAAACACTCGTGGTTGAAAGAAGGGGTGGGTAATAGAGAAGTATTTCCAGAAGGGTACACAGTCTATCGTAGAGACCGAGGAGATAAAAAGGGAGGGGGGGTGTTTATTCTGGTGAAGGAAAATTACTGTTCACATGAATGGTTTACCGATGAAAGGGATGAAATATTAGGGATAAAATTAGTTTGTGATAATATGAAGGAGGTGGGAATTATAGGAACATACAGGCCTGGAAGAGAGGAAAGAGACATGGAAATCTTTGAAAAAATAATAGATTATACTCATAAAAACAATAATAATGATATGGTAATAATTGGGGGAGATCTAAATTTGCCTGAAGTTGAATGGAAAGGAGCTGCAAGTGAAGCCCATGAACAGAAACTGGCAAATAAGTTAATTTGGGAGGGAGGATTTACACAAGTAGTACAAGAACCGACTCGTCTCAATAACTTACTAGATGTATTCTTGGTTAAACCATGGGAAATTGTTGATAAAACTGAGGTAATTGAAGGAATAGGAGACCATAAGGCTGTAATAATGGATGTAGGACTCGTACCAAAAAGGCTTAATAAGAGGGTTACACAAGACAAGAAATTGTACAGAAAATCTAAAGTTGATGAATTTGGGACTTACCTTAAATCACAATTCAGTTGTTGGATAAGTGAAGGGAGTAACGTGGATACACTTTGGGCTAAATTTAAAGGAATTATTTGGGAAGGAGAGAAGAGATTTGTACCTGTTAAGAAGGGTAAAATGACCTCAGACCCTGTTTATTATACAAGGGAAATAAGAAAATTAAAAAGAAAATGTAGAATAGTAAACAGGAAAATCAAAGAGGGTAGGGAGAGTAGAGAAACTAGAAAACAGCTAATGAGGGAACTGAATAGAGTGAAAAAGGAAGCAAAAGAGAATTATATGAATGGCATACTTCAAGAGGGTAATGACCACAAAGGGAAATGGAAAAAGCTGTATTCATATATCAGGAATCAAAAAGGAAAAGGAGTCCAAATTCCTACAATGGTGGGAGAAGGGGGTGAACACTATTTAACAGATACTGAGAAAGCAAACCTATTTAGTAGGGAATTTAGAGATTCAGTAGATGATTGTCAAGAGTTGGAAACCGAAACAGAAGATAGAGAGGGAGAGAGACAGAGGGAAACAAGAAGCTTCTCATTCACAAACGAAGATATTTTCAGAGAAATCCAACTGCTTCAGCAAGGAAAAGCTGCAGGAAGTGATCAAATTACTGGGGAGGTATTAAAGACCATGGGGTGGTACATAGTGCCTTATTTAAAATTTCTCTTTGACTATGTCATAAATAATAGTGTAATACCAAAGGAATGGAAGGAATCTATAATAATACCAATTTATAAAGGAAAGGGTGATAAAAGGAAACCAGAGAACTACAGACCAATCAGCCTGACCAGTATAGTTTGTAAAATTCTGGAGAGTTTAATATCGAAGTACATCAGAGGGATATGTGATGATAAAAATTGGTTCATGAGGAGCCAGTATGGATTTAGAAAGAAATTTTCTTGTGAGGCACAACTGGTGGGATTTCAGCAGGACATATCAGATCAGTTGGATTCAGGAGGTCAGTTAGATTGCATAGCCATAGATCTTTCCAAAGCCTTTGATAGAGTGGAACATGGAATATTATTAAAGAAATTGGAGGGAATAGGATTGGACGTAAGGGTTACACGTTGGATAAAAGCATTTCTAAATTCAAGGGTTCAGAAAGTCAAAGTAGGAAATAATGTATCGCAGGAAGAGAAAGTTTGGAAGGGAATTGCACAGGGTAGTATAATCGGTCCGTTACTTTTCTTAATATACGCAAATGATTTAGGGAACAATATAACATCAAAAATAAGATTGTATGCAGATGACATAATTGTTTATAGAGAAATAAACAACATTGAGGATTGTTCAGAATTACAAAGGGACCTTGAAAGTATCCAACAATGGGTTGAAGAAAATAATATGAAGGTTAATGGAGGCAAATCAACTGTTACAACTTTTACAAACAGGAGCTTTAAAACTGAATTTGAATATACTTTGGATGAGGTAGTTATCCCAAAAGATGGCAAGTGCAAATACTTAGGTGTGAGATTTGATAGTAATTTGCACTGGAAGGGTCATATTGATGACATTGTTGGGAAAGCATACAGATCATTACATGTCATAATGAGGCTACTTAAAGGATGCAACAAAGAATTAAAAGAAAAAAGTTACTTGAGTATGGTTCGTCCATTATTGGAATATGCAAACAGTGTTTGGGATCCTCACCAAGAATACCTAATAAAAGAAATAGATAGTGTGCAGAGGAAAGCAGCAAGATTTGTAACAGGGGATTTCAGGAGAAAGAGTAGTGTATCAGAAATGTTAAAGGAACTTGGGTGGGAAACTTTAAGTAAGAGAAGGGAGAAAACTAGACTTACAGGATTATATAGAGCCTATACAGGAGAAGAAGCATGGGGAGATATCCGTGAGAGGCTTCAGTTGGAAAATAATTATATCGGCAGGACTGACCACAAATATAAAATTAGAAGGAATTTTAGCAGAAGCGATTGGGGTAAATTTTCATTCATTGGGAAGGGTGTGAAGGAGTGGAACAGTTTACCAGGGGTAGTGTTTGATCCTTTTCCAAAATCTGTACAGATATTCAAGAAGAGAATAAACAGCAACAGAGAAAATAAATGAAGTGTTAGAGGGCATTCGACCGGTGCAGGTTATTGTAAATAAAAAAAAAATGTGTGTGAATAAATTAATTCCATCCCCTGGTCTAAGGAGTTTGGACAGCCAAAGTAGGGGACTGCCTGTAGGGGTGAAGTACAGTGGGGACTTCGAGGGCCCTGGGACCGCTACGGTAGCTGTGAAGGCCCTTCAGGAACTCTGAAAAGTGGTGGCAAAAGGGGCTCTGGTTAAGACGCAGCAGGTCGTTATGCTACTTAGGATCCAGAACGGGTAAAAAAAAAAAGTAAATAAATAAATGCAATGTAAATATTAACGTTATACCAGTTTTATAGTATCATTTGAAGCAATTCCACATACTGTATATCAGTTGACTATATTTGTAAGTAGTACAGGAGATATTATAATTAGAATTTTGTAAACAATATAAATTTATTAAGGATGAGCTGTGTGTTTAATAGAAAACATTGTTAGCGTAAATTGTATAATATTGTATTATAGGAAAAATTTTCTTCTCTTGTTAATTTAATATTTAGTGCTTGACAATAATGTATTTTAGTGTACCATTTGCCACCGAGGTAGACACCTCATTTGCAAATAAAGAGATTTTGATTTGATTTTGATTTGACATTCTTAGGAAGTGGTATAAAACAGTATTACAGAACCCACTTCAGGAAGTGGTATAAAACTACATTTCACTTCACACCAATTTGAAATTAGCTTATTATCTACATTTGTTTGCATGAAGCGCCAGAATCATCATGTTTATTTGGTGTGTAATTGTTATCCTCATCATTTTCAGAACTCGTATCTTCCATAAGAATATTCATTATGGATTCGTTGTCAAAATTTCGTACACTTGAATTAGACATGCTAAATATTCATAAGAATTACACAAACAAGCCTGCATCTTGAACATACACTCTTCCTGTCCGCATGTACTGTACGTACTTTCCCGCCCATTTCACAGCTGAGAATCAACGATGATGCAGCCCCAGGTTATGTGGGAACGTGGCTGTGTTATCAATGCCTTGAAAGAAGAGGTTCTGATTTATGTTCATAACTAGTATATTTTATGCTTATAGAAGCATTCAACTGTATCCTAGTGGTCACAGCTCTCTGAAATGGCAGCTATTATTTTTTTAGCGACAGTGAAAATGTTCCTGTAGATTGTCTGAGCTCCGTCAGCAGCAATAAAATAGCGTGCCCGTAGTTTCTACGAGCGGCGTCTCCAATGTGTTTACATGTACAGTTTTTCGATATAGTTAATATTAAGAATCAAAGAATTATTTCACCACCTAATCGATACCTTTATTTGCTTTTGACAATTTTATAAAATCATTAGTAGTACATGTTTCAACTACTTTGCAGTCATCATCAGCTACATTCTTTATGCTTAGCTATAGAAAAAAGATGAAAGTATACACAATATATGTTCTCGTAACAGCCTTGAACTCTTCTCATGAGAAACGTATGACTTTGTATAATGGGGAAGGATGATCGGGGTGACGGGGAGAGGAATACTTAAAAAGTATAATTAAAAACTTATCCTTAACTAAAATATTGTTAAAAAATGTAAAAAAAACCTGTAAAAATGTACAGTAGTTCAAACATGTACTACTAATGATTTTATAAAATTGGCAAAGGCAAATAAAGGTATCGATTAGGTGGTGAAATAATTCTGTGATTCTTAGATTGTCATATCGAAACGTACATCAAGTGCATAGTTCGTAATAGTTACTATTAGCTGAGAAATTTGACATTTCCTGTTCTGGTCACCTTAATCTATACATATATATAATAAGGATTTTGTCTGTACATTGCTCAGAATTTAAAAAGGATGGTATTTCTCTATCAGTCGTGTCCACAGTAACAAGGAAATGCACTTTTTAATTTTCCGTAATTTCTGTCTGTATGTCTGTCTGTCTGGACACGCATCACAAGAAAACGGCTGAAGAGAATTTAATGAAAATCGGTATGCAAAGTCTGGGAATAAGTCGCTACAATCTAGGCTATAAATAATTTTCTTCACGCTGATTGAAATGGTAGTTTAGGGGAAGGCCTAAAACTTAATTCTCAAATATTTATGTTATTATTGGTCATATCTTAATAAAAATCTATATGAAAAGCCGGGGTGATAAGTTGATATAATCTAGGCCATAACTAATTGTATTCACGCTGAGTGAAATGGTAGTTTAGGGGAATGCCTAAAATTTAATTCAAAGATACGAGTTTCATTGTTGTTTCGGTATTGAACTGAGATCACAGAGATGAGTTATTTATAAGGTTCAACCTATTCAATACTAATTACGTGTTGTGAATAACATCTATACAAAATGTAATTAGTATTGAATAGGTTGAACCTTATACAGTAAATAACTCATCTTTGTAAAATTTAATTCTCAAATATTTATGTTATTAGTGGTTGTATCTTAATGAAAATCAGTAGACAAAGTCGGAGATTAAGTCTCTACAATTTAGGCTATAAATGATTGTATTCACGCTGAGAAAAATGGTAATTTAGGGGAAGGCCTAAAATTCAATTCTCAAATATTTATGTTATTGGTGGCCCTGTCTTAATGAATATCGGTATGCAAAGTCGGAGAATAATTCACTATAATCTAGGCCATGAATAATTTTATTCACGCTGAGTGAAATGGTAGTTTAGGGGAAGGCCTACAATTTAATTCTCAAATATTTATGTTATTAGCGGTTGTATCGATAAATATTACATAATTAAAGTTATATATTAATAAATTTCCAATCATTTATGTCTTATACATTGTTACCGTACTGACTATGATCACAGATATATTCATGAATTTGGAGTTTTGTTACTAAGTCCACATCAGCGCCGAGTCATGAGAAAATGGGTAAACAGAATTCAATGAAAATCGGTATGTAAAGTCAGAGAATAAGTAACTACAGTCTTTGCTATAAATAATTATATAACATGCCCTAATATCACAGAGTCGGAAAAAACTAAATGTGAAGGCCTACAATATAGAAAGCTCATAAAACTGATTAACAGTAGCATTACATTGACCACTGTTTGTTGAGATGTGCTTTATGTCTTCTGCTGCCACTCATCTCCGATAGATATGATTATTGCTGCGTACCAAGTAATTTTTTTAAATGTGCTTTACGTCGCACCCACACAGATAAGTTTTATGGCGACAATGGGATAGGAAAGGACTGGGAGTGTCAAGGAAGCAGCCTTGGCCTTAATTAAGTTACAGCCCCAGCATTTGCCCTATGTGAAAATGGGAAACCACGGAATACTATCTTCAGGGCTGCTGACAGTGGGGTTCGAATCCACTATTTTCCAGATGCAAGGTCACAGTTGCGCGCCCCCAACCACATGGCCAACTCGCCTGGTCGTACCGAGTGTAACAGCCTGCCTGAATATTGGCAGGAAGTAGCTGGGGAGTTAAATAACTGTCTTCTTTAGCATGCCATTCCTTTGGTTCATAAATTTTCTGATAGACCCTACTATTATATGTAACGCACTGGTTCATCATAGAATTCAACTATTCGATCCCTACTCTGAGGCACTGATTGGAATGAGCAGTGTGCATATTTAACAGAATAATGTCAGAGGAGTGTTCACGGCTGTCTGCGGCCTGGTCATTCTAGCTCTGAAATTTTGGATTGTTAGATCAACACCGTAGTATGTTAAAAGTGAGAAAATGTGCAGTTTTTCATTTGATAAGAGTATCTTATATGATAGCATTGCTTTTAATCGCTATATTTCTACTGACACTTTTGTAATGACCTTTGTTGAT
The DNA here is from genome assembly GCF_040414725.1 of Anabrus simplex. Classification (NCBI taxonomy): domain Eukaryota; kingdom Metazoa; phylum Arthropoda; class Insecta; order Orthoptera; family Tettigoniidae; genus Anabrus; species Anabrus simplex. The sequence continues at coordinate 114,279,486 of NC_090271.1, read as the reverse complement.
TTCAATTAGGAAAACCACAAAGTCAGTCTTTCTGAGAATCCCGTAGCAAGGCACGGGTACATCAGCTAGTATATAATATGTGTACAACTACATGCTTACTTACCCAAAACAATACATAGCCAAGTGCTCACCCCAGGTAACCCTGAACTTTAATACAGTTTTGACGAATTCTGTTGTCCACTAATGAAATCGCTATTATATTTCAAAATCAGCCATGTCAATATTTTATAATTCTTAATTATTTATTTCATCATTAAACACCATACATGTTTCAAGAACATTTTACGTTCTCTCCGTGAGCGGCTCCAAAACTAGCAAATATTTCTTGGACCTACCTATTATCTCATACTTAACATCAACTAAATTACTCCAAATTAAAATATAATATATATGTCAATCAATAAACTTCAAACTACAATCTTCTAGACGTACATACAATTCTCTTAAAATACCAGCTGTGTCTGTTAACTCAAACATTTAAAACTAACATATAATCAGATTCTCTTAACAAGAAGTGTCTCTGTCACTTAAAAACTACTAAAATTTTTCAATTCAAAGTTTACGTCTGAGAGTTGTTGTGGGTGAGGGAATTTATTGATAACCTGCTTCAAAAGTTGGTATCTCTGACTTACCAACTAATTAATCACTAAAATCTGCCACTCATTGTTGCAGTTGGCTTACAGGCAATTTTTATGACTGGTCATAAGCAGCGATATTCCCTTTCCAAAACATTGAAGAAACTCTGTTTGATAACTCCTAATTAACAATTAAAAATAGGAAAGGACTTCTACCTTATCAATACTTATTGATAAATAAATAAATAAATAAATAGATAAATAAATAAATAAATAAATAAATAAATAAATATTGATAAGGTGGAAGTCCTTTCCTATTTCTAATTGTGTAGTTCGTCAATACGGATATGAAGATCATAGATTACGATGATAACTCCTAAGTGGCTTGATCACTGGTATTTGCCACAGAAATATTACAATATTTAGTTAGATTTTAGAATTTAAAAATAACTTGGGTCTGTGCTTTTCAATACAATCACAAAAATTATTCTCCTAAGAATATTTCCTCTACAAAACATTTGTTTGTGGAAAATGCTTAGAAAAGTAAAATAACAAATTCCAAAAGAATATCTCATTGCTCAGTGTAACTTGCCAGGGCCCAGTACAGGACTGTGGCCCAGTGGTTGTGAAACCCTGGTCTAGGCAACCTCAAGTTATAAAAGAAAAAGAAAGTCCCATTCTACCACATTGACCAACATTGAACATTAACACTTAATTATCTTTGGTGTTGTTCAAAAGAATTTTGCAGAATATTTATGCTTAAGTAATAAGTAATAAATAGTACCAACTATATTCATTTTTATTTAACCTCAAGTTACGGAGAAAGGAGTATAAAGTTTATTCATAATAAAATATTCTGTATTTCCAGATGGACCAAAGACGAATTAGACCACCTGTATTGGTTTTATGAGCAGAGTTTAAAAAATAAAGACACAGTTGGGAAGATAAAAGATCTGTTTGAGGACAATGGAGCGGCAAACAAGTCTAGACTTGGAGTAAGTATGAGAATCAAGTAATGATATAGTCCTTGACACATTAAGCTTACCTACTCTTCTTACTCGCCTTCGCAAGAAACCACATCCCTTGGCATGTGTCGAAGATGTGAAATTTACAAGGTTGCCACATTCCTCTCAGAAGGCAATGTACATGTTTTATACATTTGATTTTTTAGAGTGAAAATACTACAATTAATGTATTTCAAAATCACATAACTACACAACTCTTACAGTATTTATTTCTTCACATCCAAACAACAACTAAGTTCTGAACTCTAGAATGGTGCTGACAACCCTGTACCCATGACGGGGTTGTACCGCAAACTGTCCGACTCGTTGGCTGAATGGTCATGCCTTCGGTTCAGGGTTCAGAGGATCCCGGGTTCGATTCCCGGCTGGGTCAGGGATTTTAACCTTCATTGGTTAATTCCAATGGCCCGGGGGCTGGGTGTTTGTGCTGTCCCCAACATCCCTGCAACTCACACACCACACATAACACTATCCTCCACCACAATAACACGCAGTTACCTACATATGGCAGATGCCGCCCACCCTCATCGGAGGGTCTGCCTTACAAGGGCTGCACTCAGCTAGAAATAGCCACACGAAATTATTATATACCGCAAACTGGCCTTTGTTAACTTTCACCATATCTCAAGTTGGCTGGGGTACGGGTGGAAATGTCCTTCACAACATTTTGGAAACGGCTATTTCTTAACAAGTCCAAAACTATAGTTATTGCATATGATGAAAGTAAAGAAGGAAATAAATTCCTTAATAAAAACTATTCACTTCAACAAAATGCTGTCAGCCAAACTAGATAGGCAATTTCGATTTAATAGAGCACTGTCAACTTCAGAGAGAAGAATTATTTTACTTAACATCATGTGATTTATGGTTAAATTAATATTCAGAGTTACTTTTATTACGTGCTGGGTATTTGAGGGAATATTTTAATTATGAAATGTTCCAAAAAGGTATAAATATTACAGCATAAATGGGTATCTAGATCAGTTTTGATTTCAAGGTATGGAAAAACATATGTAGAGACATATGAAATGATGAAGTGTTTTTATAGGGACAAGTGTCTGCATCTTTTAAAGTATTATGAGTGGTTCAAGTAATTCAATGATAATTGGTCCTGCAACAGTCGGTCAATAGTTTCAAGAGCACATATGATCATTTCAGCCTCATCATTAATGCACAAAAAACAAACAAAAAAACAAAAAACAAGATCCTTGCCCAAATTGACGGAAGGACTAGCCTTACAGAGTTCAATGTCTGTTTCAGATGTCATTCTGGAACAGGTAGATCACTTCTCGTACCTTGGGAGCATTTTGTTTAAGTGATTGCACTTCAGAAGAGGATGTGGAAAACAGACTCCGTGCTACTCATTTGGCATTGGTCAGCTAGCCAAGTGGGTCTTTAAGAGACCTAACAATCATACCAAACTCATGGTGTATAAAGCAGTCATCACATCGATACTCTATGAATGTGAAACCTGGAACCTGTACCGCCATCACATCAAGAAACTTGAACATTTTCATTAGCAGGAACTTTGTTCAATCTTAAATATCAAATGGGAGAACCATGTCTCCATTCTTGCAGGTCTTGAGAAAGCATGCAAGAACAGTGTAGAAGACTCTATTATTGGCCATTGGCTTTGGCAGACTGGGCATATGTACCATTTGAGTGGCACCAGGCTTCTTCGTCAATTCCTTTGTGGTGAACTTTCCTCAGACACATGACCCCACGGTGCCCGTTTGAAGCATTATAAAGACCAGCTTAAACAAACCATGAAGGTCACAGACATCTACCCTCAAACCTGGGACACACTTGCCAAGTGAACTATTCAAACAAGAGCATCACAGACACAAAGAGGTTAAACTACAGTCGTATACTCCATCAGATGCTCCCATCCATTGAGTGCAATCTGTGTGGATGCATGTTTAAAGCTAGAATTGACTTGTTCAGTCATCGAAAGTACAAGCACAAACAGCACTGAATGCTAGTGGATTGTAAGCAGCGGAATTTTTATATTCTGAAATGAGTAGCCAACGATGACTACAAAGATTCCAAGAAGTATTTAGGGAATACTGATCACACTGACCAATACAAAACCTGTTCAAAGAATTACTACTTTTTAAACATGCTGTATTAATGCAATGTGGTAATAGTATCTGCTAAGTGGTGCTGTATAGTGATGTCCTTCCTAACAAACTTCCTACATGCCATGGATTTCTAAATCATCTAGCAATTGATTGGACGATCATTAGTTTGCTGTTGAATATGTTGCATTTATTGAGAGATCTGATTATTACAGCATAAGTAGGGTATCTAAATCAGTTTTTGTTTCAAGGTAGGGAAAACATTTACAGAGACATATGAAATGAAGTGTGTTTGTAGGGACTAGTGTCTGAATCTTTCAAAGTATTGCAAGTGACAGATAACCACTCATGGTCAAGATGACTATTAATGTGATCTGCTTCTCATGCTGCACTAATTCATCAAATAAAATTCTAACTTCATGCTATTACATAGGTCTAATGTTCTTTCATGACCATTACCCTAAACAAAGTAAAATAGAAAATTAGACTTCTGTTTTGTAGCATGGGTATAAAGGGTGGCTTGGCAAAGTATCTTTGATTCTGATGGATACCATAAATGATTGACTGTATCTTTAAAAATAATTAGAGTTAATAGTGAATTGCAAGTCTGTATTCTATTGTTTCAGATTATCCATCATTTGTTCACTCAGGATGTGATTAGTCATAAACAATTTAATGAATTCATGAAGATCGAAGCACTGGTAAGTTTTATTAATTGTGTCATTAGCTTGAGTCAGATTTTTTCCAGTTAAAAGGAATCACTAGGAAAATAACATGATTATGTATTATACTGTTGTGGAACTTCTAATGGCACTGCTGAGAAGATTGCTAGAGTACTGTAAGAAATGTAAGAAATACTGACTATCTCCTGTTTTTATATTTAGGAAAACAAGAACACAGAAAAAACTGATAAATATTAAGTGATAGAGCCTGAAAAAATTCAGACAGGTGGTGATGATGATGATGATGATGATAATCACATGTCCTCGGCTATATATATATATATATATATATATATACACACTACTGGAAAAAAATTAGTACACCCTCTTAGTTTTCCAATTCACTCTTAAGATTTATTGTAGAAACAGTGCATATGGAGTACATGAAATTATTACATTTACAGATCAATAGCTCAAGCAGTACTGAGGTACCAGGTGTCGATCCATGCTGAAACACTCATATTAGTACAGGGTGTATCCTCCACGGGTGGCAATGCAGGCGCTGATTCTGGCATCCATTTGATCATACAGATGGCGAATACTGTCTTGGGATACGTTATTCCACACCTGTTCGACCTGTTTACGTAGTTCTGCAAGAGTTGTGGGTTGACGGGTCGCACGTGTCAGTTGTCGTCCCATCATATACCACACGTGCTCGATGGGAGATAAGTCCGGAGATTGTGTTGGCCAGGGAAGTCGCTGCACGTCATGCAGAGCACGAGAGTTTCACGTGCATTGTGTGGGCGAGCATTATCCTGTTGGAACAACACATCACCTTCCTGTTGCGAAGAATGGCAAAAGAACGGGTCTTGCAACATTCTGCACGTACCGAGTGCTGGTCAGCATTCCCTCTACAAACACCTGGCGCTTGCCAGGTCTATGTCGTATGCGCAAACGACCATCACTTGCATGCAGGCAGAATCTGCTTTCATCGCTGAAGACCATGGCCTACCATTCCATCTTCTAAGTGATCCTCTGACGGCATCAGTCGAGCCGCAAACGTCGATACTGTGGCATGTGTGGAAGATGGGCTAGAGGTGTGCGTGCCCGTAGTGCCACTGCTAGTAACCGGTTGGCAACAGTTCGTGTTGATACTTCTGGGTTCACAAACCCTCTTATCTGTGCTATGGTAGCTGTGATCTGCCACTGCTGCCCTAACAATACAATGATCTTGGCAGACATCCATGCTGCGTGGACATCCAGAATCTCGTCTACGGGTGTGAGAATGTTCACCTGACCATTGCAACCAGCATCGTTGCACAACTGACGCAGCACATCCAACTTGTGTGGCAATTCTCCAAAAGTACCATCCCGCCACTGGGAAGGACACAATTTGACCCCTGTCAAACTCACTCACGTTCGCATCACACTGAGCCTTATGGCTGTAAACATTCCCTATTAAAGGGTACATGCAGATGGCACTCTGGCTGCTATGTCGCTACGCTATCTGTTGGCAGACAACAATGAAACCATTATCAGTACATCTACTATCCCCCAGGTGGCATCTGCCGTCATCGAATCAAAATCGATGCTGTCGTTCCAGCTGTACTAAATTTTTTCCGGCAGTGAATATGCAGATATTTTTATATGATGCCATCTAGACTGTTTGGGTATCAATTTTGAAATGCCATTTTAATCTACCAGATGCAAGAGAAACACATCTCTGTTGGGCAATCTATGATGTTTTAATTGAAATGGAAATAGCGTATGGCTTTTAGTGCCGGGAGTGTCCGAGGACAAGTTCGGCTCGCCAGATGCAGGTCTTTTGATTTGACACCTGTAGGCGACCTGCGCTTCATAATGAGGATGAAGTGATGATGAAGACGACACATACACCCAGTCCCCGTGCCAGCGAAATTAACCAATGATGGTTAAAATTCCCGACCCTGCCAGGAATCGAACCCGGGACCCCTGTGACCAAAGGCCAGCACATTAACCATTTAGCCATACCAAATGCGTCACAAGAAAGATAACCTGTCATACAAAATGTACAGGAAACCTACTCAGACTTCACACACAATAGACAACGAATCCAATCGCCTGACCATACACAGACAGGACTAAACACAACGTTACACAGAGCAATAACCATACCAATGAGCAAAGCAGATTTTAACAATGAAATACAAATAATAAAAGACACTGCGGAAGAAATCAGCAATCCACCCAACACAGTAGACCATAGAAAATAACAGAAAAAGCGTGAAGAAACCTCCACCCAAAAATTATAATATAGCTCTCAGTTTCGTGAACACAAACATGTACAAAGTAGCTATCTTATTCAAAAAAACAAAGTTTTAAAACAGCATTCAGAACAAACAATACATGTTTAAAAAATCAGCAAATGGAACATAAATTTTTAAAAAAATCATTGTTCCAAATCAGGAGTATATGAACTAAAATGCCAAGAACTAAACTGTAATGCCACATATGTCAGCCAAACAAAACATAATTTCCACATCGGGTACAAAGAACACAAAAATGCAGTTAGACATAACAGACAGTCAGCCTTTTGTGAACACATATATGACAACACCTACTAATTCACATACATCAGTGCAGATCTGAAAATATTACACACTGAAAATAATATAAAATGATTAAATATAAAAATAGAATAGAAATACACATTGCCAAAAAGCCAACCATAATAACCTCAAGGATCTCGCACAACGAAAAGATTCTCCACTATTCACTCTACCAAATTAAGTCACATATCCATAAACCACAACATTCACACTACATTAAATTTTGAGTTTTATTAACTCACTAATGCTTATTAGATATCCCCAAAATCATTTCCAAAGCGGTTTAAAAGACAAAAAAATAAAAAAAATACACAAATAGACTTTAAGTGCATTTCCTCAAAAACCAGGGATGTCACAGGAGCATGACATAACAGAATGTTACCACTAAACAAGCCAGCTGGTGTGATGCCAGAAAGCATGCAAGGCAGTCCACACTGAACAACTGAGGAAAGAGGAAGCATAACAGGAGAACAACAATGAGATAAGGTCAATCATTTCCACATTTATTAAGAAGTTAAATTATTATTATTTTTGTCAGAAATCACTCGGAGCAAATCGAGCTGCTTTCTTTGGATGTTTTCCCAGTTCTTGGATCAAGTAATCCTGGTGGGTCACATATACTGGAACCAATATTATTATTATTATTATTATTATTATTATTATTATTATTATTATTATTATTATTATTATGCTGGCTCCATGGTGTGGGGGTAACATGCCTGCCTATTACCAGGCGGCCCCGGGTTTTACCTTGATCTGAGGGATGGTTCGAGGTCCACTCAGCCTACACAACTACAATGGAGGAGCTACCTGATGGTGAAATGGCAGCCCTGGTCTAGAAAGCAAAGAATAATGGCTGAAAGGATTTGTCGTGCTGACCACATGGCACCCTGTAATCTGCAGGCCTTCAGGCTGAGCAGCAGTTGCTTGGTGCACCACAGTGTCATTCTGTTTTTAATTAAAAGTTATAATTTTAAGGTATATTCTTTTATTAATTAAATGTTTTCTTTTTCAGGTATGGTATTTCATGATTTTATTAACCTTGCATTCATTTTGACAGACTGAAAAGCCTTTAAAGTTATATATTAAGTGAAAAGAAAATGTCTTTCACTATAACAAGTTAAACCACTAGTAAAAGAAAAGAAAATAATACTAGCAACGGTGCTGAGTGCAGTAGCAGACAGAACAAAGAAAGGCAAAGGCCAATCCACTTCTTCTGCAAACCCATTTCACTGAGGTGTTATACAAAGAGAGAAAGTGTATAAGACAAACATGTTGACAATTTTTGCATTTATGTAATCATGTAAAATTGATTCGATATTGCTAGGCTGAGTGGCTCAGACGGTCGAGGCACTGCATTCTGACCCCAACTTGCCAGATTCGATCCTGGATCAACTCAGTAGTGTTTGAAGGTGCTGAAATACTCCAGCCTCATGTCAGTAGATTATTTGGGACGTAAAATAACTTCTGCGGGCACCTCGACGTCTCCAAAAATCATAAAAGTAGTTAGTGGCATGTAAAAACAATAGCATTATTATTATTTTATTCAGTATTTAGATACGACGAATACTAGTAGAGCATTTTGACTGTGATATATTCTTAGATATTTGACTACAAGGATAGCTTATAAGTATAACCTAATACGAGTATGGGTTCGAGTACCATTCATCACCTGAAATGTATTTGATTTTATTGCAGAATTCATCAGAGAGCTTAGCAGAAAAAACAGCACTGGAGAAATTGCCATTAGAAGAAAGCCCTATGTCTGTAGTTAATGAGGAAACCTCAGAAAAAAGGAATGGTCTGGATTCATCAATAATCGAGCCAAAATCTTTTGAAAGAATATCTGTTTTACGTGGTAAGTTTCAGATTCTGTCCTGTTGGTCCGAGATTGATTTTTGGCTGCAGTATAAATACAAAAATAGTTTTAGAGCCTGGAACAGAATGCATTCAGCATGGCTATTAACTGCTCGTTACTCTCAGCCAGGACTGCTACATCATCCGCAAAGTGCAAGTGTCCATCTGTCCACCCTGAACACACACTCAATCATCTTCTTCCCCCACTACGCACACACACTTCTCTTTTACTTCCTCCAGAGCTTGTTGGATGTACACGTTGAACAGCGGGAGAGAGAGTGAACGGGTCTGTCTCATCCTTTGCTTTATTCTTGCTTCATCTTTGTGGAGATGCCAAATTACCCCCTAATCTTGAATTTTATTCCTGCTTATCTCAGCACTTGAGACAACTAGAGCCATTCCACTCTGTCAAGTGTGGTTTTTCCTTTTTCTGCAGTCAATGAAATCAATATAGGTGTCCTTACCTTACTGAATTCACTTCTCTAGTATCAGCCTCACTGCTCAGTGTTGTAGAATTGAATATTTGTGTTTGAGGCAATCACAGAGACAGCCTTGTTGATACATTTTTATTTATGAACCAAACAGACAGTGATGCAGTTTATTGCACGTCAATTATATACTAACATTTCCTGTCTCTTGGTGTCTGTTAAGAATTCTTGCAGCCAGCAACATTAAGTAAGGACTTCATTAAGATAATTTCCAAATTTTAAGGATTTAAACATAAATGTTAATACAATTCTAAATATTTTTGATTATGATTATGATTTTTTTTTTATTTTTTTTTTATTTATTTATTTATTTATTTATTGGTGACAAAAGGTCCCATGAGCCTCTGGCTCGTGATAGGGACAATACAGTACATACTTTTTTAAGGCAACACAATAATTACATTTCATATACAATGGCTTTTCTGTAAAGTGACAAGTACTTTTTTTTTTTTTTACATGTTAGGATCATAATTTTTCAGAAGTATATTCAGATATTGCATGGCTGTAATATACTAAATATGGACAATATATATATATTATTGTATTAATTAAAGCAAGTTATATAGAGATTATATTAAGATATCTGTAAAAGAGTAATATTCCTTCAGTTTTTTCTTAAAACATATAACCGATTTACAGTTCTTTATATCAGGAGGCAACACATTATATTCCCTAAACATTGATGATTCTATGCCTTTCACTCCGTACTTTACTGAATTAGAATGAGAGGGATATATCCTTAATGATCCTCTAGTTTCATAACCATGAATTTCACTAAAATGGGAGAAGTTAACAGTAGAATGGGTTAATTTCCTGTCTAGCTTATACATAAAGACTGCTGATGAAAATGCAATTTGTTTATGGAATGGCAGAATATTTGACTCTGAAAAAACTTCATGTGATGGTTTGAGGAAGGGGAATCCATACATGATTTTGATGGCTCTTTTTTGTAGGATTTCCAAATTATTAATGTAATCTTTCCTACATCTTCCCCAAATAAAGCTTGCGTATGTTAGATGTGGGTGGATCATTGCATAATATATACACTTCAATTGTTGATGAGAAAAATTACTGTATCTTAATCTGTGCATTATTCCTATCAAAGGGGTAATTATGCTGATTACATAATCAATATGGCTTTTCCAGGAAAGTGTTGAGTCTAATATTATACCAAGATACTTAGCTGAGTTGACTCGCTCTATTACTTGGTCCTTTAGGATAACAGTGTTAGCTGCTGTTATCTTATGGGCTGTTTTATGAAAGATTAGGTATTTTGTTTTAGTCACATTTATGATCATTTTTTTAGATAAAGCCCAGTCCGATAACTTGTCCAAGTCACAATTTATGTCTTCCATAATTCGCGTTTCACATAGTCCTTTGTAAGTTATTAAGATATCATCAGCAAATACTTTACATTTCCCCTTTAGTGTTAGAGATTGTATGTCATTAATATAAATCAGAAATAGAATTGGTCCTAGTACTGAGCCCTGCGGTATTCCCGTTTTTGTCTGCTGCTTAAAACTTTTAGTATCGTTAATCATCACATATTGTGTTCGATTTGATAAATAATTTTGGAACCATTTGTGTGCTAAACCTCTAATTCCTGCTAATTTTAACTTGTTCAGAAGTATTTTGTGGTCAACCAGGTCAAATGCTTTTTTAAGATCTATGAGTAGCCCTGCTGCTAATTTATTTTCATCTAAGGTCTTTTGAACATCTATTACTGTATCAAATACAGCATTATCAGTTCCTCTATTTGGGAGAAACGCATATTGATTATTGGAAAAGTAATTAGTTTTACACAGAAAATTTACCAACCTAATTTTTACTACCATTTCTATGAGTTTTCCAATTGCAGATAATATACTAATTGGTCTGTAATTGGATGGATCTGTGTTATCTCCTGATTTAAAGATAGGTACAATTCTGGCACATTTGAGTAATTGGGGTATTTCTCCACTGAGAATTGAACGGTTAATAATTTCCACAATATATGGCACTAAACTTTCAACACAGGTTTTTAACATGACATTGGTTATTTTATCTTCAGATAAATTATTTTTATTTTTTAGAGAAGTGATAATTTTGAGCACTTCACATTCATCAGTAGGAGACATGAAAATACTATTAGTTTGACTTTCGGCTGTTGTGCTGCCATGAACTTGCTCATCTTCAGGAAGACCTTTTCTTATATTTTCAGCTACATTAACGTATAGTTCATTTAGGTTATTGCATATGTCCTCTGTGTTTGTAATGCTGACATCATTTACCACCAGATGGCTGATTTCATGTTTATGTCCAGGCTTCCTATTTAACACTTCATTGACTACATACCATGTTTCTTTTTGGTTTTTGCAATTCTGTAATTTGTGTTCATAATACCTTTTTTGTAACTCTCTCTTCAATTTGGTTATTTTATTACTGATTCTTTTGTATTCTTCAATTACTTCTGCAGAGGGGTTTTTAACTTTAGTTTTTGAAAACAGTGAGTCTTTGATGTGAATCAGTGTTAGTAATTCTTGGGTAACCCAAGGTTTTAGGGGAATGTCTTTGGGGTTCTTTCTTTTTATTGAAATTGAGCTGGTTTCAATTCCTGTGCTAATATACTCAATAAATTTATTATAATAAGTGTTTATATCCATTTCCTCACATTTAAAATTATTTTGTAGGATATACTGATTTAATTTGTTGTAATTTACAAATTGCTTACCACTATCTTTGATTATCGGTACTACTGGAACTGCTTTTTCACTAGAAATTTCACATACCAGTAGGTAGTGATCACTTAAGTTATTTGTTATATTGAATACATGACATTTTTTACTACTATTTGTGACAAGTATGTGATCAATTAATGAGGAGGTTGTTTTTGTTACTCTAGTTGGGTATTTGTTATTACATGTTATATAGCCGTAAGTTGTTATTAAATTGTCATACAAAGTTCTGTTTCTGGAGGTAGAAAGCAAGTCTATATTTGTATCTCCAAGTATTATTGAAGTATGTCCTGAACTGCTATTTAGGATATTTTCTAGATCAAACAAAAAACTTGGTGAGTTGCTATCCTGTGGGTTATAAATGGTAATGATTTCATATCTTTGATTTCCTTTTGTAATCATGACTTGCAGTATGCTATGAGATTTATTTATTTCATTTATGACATTGCTTTTCCATTTGTTTGAAACATAAAGTGAAACACCCCCACCTATCTGCTCTCTTACCACATGATTTTTTTTATTTTTTTTAATTTTTTTTTTGCTAGGGGTTTTACGTCGCACTGACACAGATAGGTCTTATGGCGACGAGATTATGATTTGATAGCATCTGATGATGTTCTTTCAAGAACGAAACATGCCATTCTGTTTTTAATGAAGCTGTTTCTTTTTCAGGTATAATTCTGCTATCATATGTTTTCTGTCTCGGGTGCTTTCTAAATTTATTTAGCCGGGCTGAGTGGCTCAGACGGTTAAGGCGCTGGCCTTCTAACCCCAACTTGGCAGGTTCGATCCTGGCTCAGTCCGGTGGTATTTGAAGGTGCTCAAATACGACAGCCCCGTGTCGGTAGATTTACTGGCACGTAAAAGAACTCCTGCAGGACTAAATTCCGGCACCTCGGCGTCTCCGAAAACCTTAAAAAGTAGTTAGTGGGACGTAAAGCAAATAACATTATTATTTATTAAATTTATTTAACCATAAACTAGCAGTTACCCGCGACTTTGCTCGCATGGATTTCGTAATTTGATGAAAGTAGTCGTTCCTTGGTACTGTACTAAGACATCATCTGAAACTCCCGAAAGTATAAAAACTAACTGAAAAATTGTGTTTCATTTACCCCAGAAACTCTTTGTAAACGACGTTTGTGGTATTGCATTTTGGGGCTAAGATGACCATGCGACATATAACTGTACATGTGACAAACGGTCTTCTCTCAAGTTGAAAAAATGTTTATTTTTAAAGGAGATTCCAAATATGTATTTCTACATCTGTAACATCTTCAGTTTTTGAGATATAAGCATCTTTGTAAACAAATTATTCAACTCTTTCTTCACTTCTTTTCACCCCGTTTAAGTGCCTTTTCTGAAAAAAAAAGTGTTCCTGTATTTTTAAAGGACTTTCCTAATGCCAAGTTTCATGTCTGTGACACGTTAAGTTCTTGACATATACTGTAGATATACCAGTACTCATTTTAAAAATTCACCCACTTTTTCAATTCTTTTCAGCCCCTTAAATGGATTTTCCGAATACAAAAAGTACATGTTTCTTTATTTTTAAAGAGATTCAAAATGCCAACTTTTACATCTTTAACATCTTCAGTTTTTGAGATATGTTTCCTCATAAAAAGAATTCAACTTCTTCTCTTTTTTTCCACCCGTCTCTCCCCTTAAATGGACTTTCCAAAACCAAACGCGTGTTTCTTTATTTTTAAAAGAGATTCAAAGTACCAACTTTCACGTCTGTAATATCTTCAGTTTCTGAGATATAAGTATCCTCTGAACAGAATTGAACTCCTTCTTTACTTATTTTCAACCCTCCCCCACCGCAGCTGATTTTCCGAATTAAAAAAAAAAAAAAAAACTGTTTATTTACTTTTAAAGATTTCAAATACCAATTTTCATGTCTGTAACATCTTTAGTTTGTGAGATATAAGTATGCTCATAAAAAGAATTCGACTCCTTTTTCATCCCACTCCTGTTAAGCCGATCCCCCACCCCACCCCGCCCCCAAAAAGGAATGTGTGTGTGTTTATTTTTAAATGAGGTTTCAAATGCTAATTTTCACATCTGTAAAACTTCAGTTTTTGAGCTAGCTATAAGTATCCCCATAAAAAGAATTCAGTTTTTTCACTTCCTTTCACCTTCCCCCTTAAGTGAATTTTCCAAAAACAAAAATATATGTATTTCTTTATTTACAAAGGAGCTTCCAAATACCAATTGTCACGACTATAACAACTTCAATTTTTTGAGATATGTGTCCTCAAAAAAGGAATCCAACTCCTTTTCAACCCCTCTCCCCCAAGTTGATTTTCCCCCCAAAATGCGTGTTTCCTTGTTTTCAAGGAGATTCCAAATACCAATTTTCACATCTGTATCAACTTTAGTTTTCTTTAGATATAAGTACCCTCATTACAAATAATTCAATTAATTTTTCAATTCTTTCACCTCCCCCCCTCCTGAAATGGATTTTCCGGCATCAAAGGAATATGTTTTTCTTTACATTTAAAGGTGATTCTAAATACCAATGTTCCCATCTGCAACATCTTTAGTTTTTGAGATATAAGTATTCTCGTACAAATAAATCAACTAATTTTTCAATTTCTTAACCCCCTTATGTGGATTTTCCAAAAGCAAAAAAATATGCATTTCTTTATTTTTAAAGGAGATTCCAATTACCAATGTTCACGTCTGTAACATCTTCAGTTTTTGAGATATCAATATCCTAATAAAAAATCCAACCCCCTTTTCAGTTCTTTTTACCCCCTCCCAAGTGGTTTTTCCAAAAGCAAAAGAGTAGCCTACATATTTCTTTATTTTTGAAAGAGATTAAAAGTACCAATTTTCACCTGTAACATGTTAAGTTATTGAGATATATTGTAGATATATTCATTATACAATTTACCCCCTTTTTTTAGTTCCCCTTAAGTGGATTTTCCAAAAAAATATTCAAATTCCTTTACTTTTAGAGGAGATTCAAAATACCAGTTTTTCCGTCTGTAATATGTTACATTTCTGAGATATACTGTAGATAAGGCTTTCTAAAAATTCACGCCCTTTGTCACTCCTGTTCACCCACCCATTAATTGATTTTCCAAAAACAAAAATAATACGTGTTTCTTTATTTTTAAAAGAGATTCCAAATACCAATTTTTATGTCTGTAAACTTTTAATTTTTTGAGAAATAGATATACATTTAAACAATTCACCGCCCCTTTTCACCCCTTTAGGAATATCCAAAAATCCTCCCTTAGTGAGTACCTACGCTTTAATATAAATGTATTCCCAAAATTGAATTTCTTTAAGTCCCGTAGTTTTGGCATGGTGATATGTTATTTTATATATATATATATAGATTAGTTTTGACAGACTGAAGAACCTAACAGTTATAAATTAACTGAGTCAAAATGGCTTTAAATATCACAAATGTTTCTTATAAGGGGAAAAACCACACAATCATCAACCACTATAGATTAGGAATGTAATGAAGATGATTATCAAAGTGAAGAGGATGTAAAAATTTTTTACAGAGTATGAAGGGGGGAAGAGGAACCAGAAAAGGTGCTGGGAGAAGACTGAAAGACTCCTTAGGCCTCAAATGCCTTAATATCTCTACACTGCCACCATCAAGAAAACCAGTACTGCTCTAAACATGAGCGGGTGCTTGTGTTAAGGTTTATTAGTTGATGCTATCATAGAACACCTACACAGACATATCAAAGTAGTTCGATAGAGAGGTCGGGACATAATGCGATCGTACATGCAAAATGTCCAAAATATAATTTCTCAAATAATTTAAGAAAAATGTGCAAGAACCTTTTTGCATTCATTTTCAGTAATATAAACAGCAATTCAAATAGAAGAGTAGCGGAGACGCACGTTCTCAAGCTTGACCCACCATGTTGTATCTCTAACCTCTGTGACATCAACTATCGAGAATGCTCAATGGAAGCTTTATCCTATTGAGTTGGTTTGGAGTCTGGTAAAGGGAAATGTCTCCAAACTCCATAAGAGTAGTTAGTGGGACGTGAAGCAAATTACATTATTAAAGGAAATGTTGCGCAAACCTTTAAACTCTTAGGCGAGGTAATGACAGTTCCTAGATAACCCCATATGACTCTTGCCATGTGCTCGGAGGTAGCCCGTTGATTCTCCAATCAACATGGAGACCGTGGATGGATACATGATGTCCTTTGTTTGTATCAGTTTCGGTTCTCTCAGTGACGGCAGAATAGCAGAAAGGGACACTTCACTAAAAACTTATCAACAGTGCCATTACACTGACAGACTATTACTAGGTGAGGTGTGCTCTGTCTCTTCTGGTACCACTCATCTCCATTTGATGGCATTACTGCTATAAAACTGTACAAGAACTAACTCATCAACAGTGGCCATACAGCAGCTAGTTTAGCATATAATTAAAAATAACTTGTATAACTTACAGTACTTTCAGTACCTTGTATTTCTTAGTGCACATTGTTAAGTATGAATGGTAGTTATGAATATTGAGAGAAATTTTCTAAATTAAGTTGTTGTTGTTGTTTTTTCTTCTGACAGTAAATGGCTGAACTGGTTCTACTGTCATGCATATTTTTATTACTATTACAGATTATTTACTGAAGGAAAAAAAAGGCAAATCAATTGTATGGCTGCAAAAATCACTTATAGAGGCCTGCTATGTGAAGCTCAACTCAAGCAATCTGCTTACACCTGACAGCACACTCATCATGGAACCTGTACCACATCATTACAATTGTGAGTAGTCCATCAACACTTTGGTAGTCACTAATGGAAGAGAAGAGAATAAGTGTTTAATTCAGGACAAAATTCAGTGAATTTGTTGCTACCTGGTCATTAATATTGTCAACAATAAGATTACAATGGTGGTCAACACTCAGTTCTACTGTGCAGAATACAATACTTAACTGTCTGTCCATCACCTTTTATCTTTGATGATGCATCTAAGTGATGAATCCAAGTCTGCAAGTCAGTATTTTTATAATTAGTTTTAATATATGGTCATTCATGAACTGATAGTAAATATATATAAGGCTTTCCCAATACATTTTTAAAAGGCCTGAAGCCAGAAACACTAGACTTGTTAAGCTGGTATTTTACTGGAATTGTAAAGGTGCGTCCACACCAAGACGTTTTTGTTAGCTTTGTCAATAAACATTGTTAATGAACAATGTTCGTGAACATTTCTGTCTGTTAATAAACAAAATAGTGTGTTCATTAACTATTCGAGCATGTTGATAAACTAAACTTCTTTTTTGTGAATGAAACTTTTCAATAACAGTTCATGTTTTTGTTAACATTTCAGTTGCACATGCACAAAGATGCAATTAGAACACACAAATTTGTAGCGCGGAATACGAAGCTTTTTTTATTTAAATCTCGAAATCGACTGTTGAATTGCAAGCAACTTGTATACACCATACAAATACATAAGTGAAGTGTAAGTCACCAGTTGCTAGGAATCTTAAAGTTATGCCTAGCCTAACATTAACGGAGATGGAATTCCAACAATTTGTATCATTTCTTGCAATTTCAGGCCCAATTGCTGTCAACAAGAACTGAAAGTCATGTGGGGACTTCCTCAGAAAGTTCTGAAAGCCAGCTGCATCACGAATTAAAAGTTCTGACCCAAGTGTCCTCTCCAAACTAAATTCTAAACGCTTTCCCAATATTTTTCTTTGCCATGCTTTGCATCTGCGCTTTACTCTAATTGCACTCATTAAAATAATGAAAGCTGCAGCTGTAAGTATTTTCTTCTTCCTGACCCTATCTATTGTAACCTTACAAACAGATATATTGGTGTGGACACAATGTTAAAGAAGTTTGTCAACTGAACTTTATTTGGTATGGACACAATGTTAAAGAAGTTTGTTAACAAAAGTTTATTAACAACTTGAGAAATATTTTCGTTAACATTGTTTATTAACTTTGTTTCGTTAATACTGTTTATTCACTTTGGTGTGGACTAACCATAATTTAGCAGTTACTATTTATATCTTCATTTGTCTTACCCCAAATTAAACAAAATTTTCTAGAAAGTCAATATGATACAAACTAAATTGGCTGTATAACCACTCCATCATTCCTATGTCTAAATTTCTATACTATTGAATTAAATAGCATTTTTAAATTTCTTTTTTTCCCAGCAGTTTTAACATCATGCTAACTCACATGGGTTTTTTGGCAGTGATGGGATAGGAAAGGGAAGGTTTATATATGGGAAACCCCTTCAGGGCTGCTGATGGTGTTGTTCGAACCTACCATCTCCCAAATGCTTTTTATTATTATCACCTTGGCTCCTTTACAGTAGTATGGTCATTTAAGCATGGTCAGGTTCTGTGGCCTGTAGAGGAGTATGCTCATTTAGAGTCACAAATGGGTTTTTGTTTTGTAAAAGAAGAAAGGGAAGTAGAAGATGATCATCAGCTTTCTTCTCTTCTTCTACCGAGCGAGTTGGCTACACGATTTGGGTCACCGTAGCTATGAGCTTGCATTGCTTCTGGAAGATAGTGGGTTCGAGCCCCATTGTTGGCAGCCATGAAGATGATTTTTCATGGTTTCTCACTTTCACACCAGAAAAATGCTGGGGCTGCACCTTGATTAAGGCCATGGTTGCTTTCTTCCCATTCCTATACCTGTCCTACCTATTGTCACCTTAAGAGTGGTGGTGGTGATAATTGTTTTAAGAGGAAGTGCAACTAGGCAACCATCCTCTATTAACACTAATGAGAGCGAAAAATGGACAGGATCCGACACTTCGAAAAATGAAGATATCGGCCAAAGGAAGACAAGGGCCACAAAGGGCGTGAAAATGAAAGACTCCCTAGGATTCGCAACCTAATACCATCGGGGTGAAAAAGAACAAGAGTTGACCAAGTGGGGTTGGATAGGATAGATAAAAGTGAGGAGCCTAGTACAAGTAAGTGGAAGCAATGCCAGGACTCAGCTAAGGGCCCCATGGTCGCCCACCCACGCTCCCCTAGTTCAGAGCCCTTGGGGCCTTTTAGTCACCTCTTATGGCAGGTGGGGGATACTGTGGCTGTTATTCTTCTGCTCGCACTCACAGGGGATCGCCTTAAGACCTGTTTGATTTAGTGCAATGGGAAAGTAAAAAAAAAAAAATTATATGGAACAAAATGTAGTACCGTATTTACGCAAATAATACCCGCATATTTTTTTTTTTTAAATTGAGGCACGAAATTGGGGTGCGGGTTTTATTTGCGTCAATGTTGGCATTTTTTTTTTTAAATCAGCCTTCCTAAAGTTAGGGTGCGGGGATTATTCGCGTAAATATGTTATTAAAATTATTTATAGGGTTGTGCAGCTGTGAACTTGCATTGGGAGATAGTGGGTTCGAACCCCACTGTTAGCATCCCTGAAGATGGTTTTCCGTGGTTTCCCATTTTGACAACAGGTAAATGCTGGGACTGTACCTTAATTAAGGCCACGGACATTTCCTTCCATTCCTATCCCATCATTGTCATGAGATTTATCTGTGTCAGTGGGATGTAAAAAAAAAAAAAAAAAAAGGTTGCTATGCCTGAAAAAAATTCTACATGACAATGTTGTCAGAGAAAAACTGACTCACACCACATATATCATTAAAAAGTATTCTTTCCTATAACTTGCACAATATTGAACCTTAAATGACAGGACTTTACCAGCCAGAGTTCTAATTCTAAGATGAAATATTTCACATAGGAGTTTGTTCTAGATGCAGAAATGGTATATTTATATATTGTAAACTAATATAGATTATAACAATTTTTCAGTCCAGTATACTTGAATATTTGACATTCAGTTTTCAAACCGAATTCCTATAATTTTTCCAGTTCTTTGCTTGCTATTATCGTCATAATTACTGTTATTTTTGCTAGTCTTAATCCTAAAAATATGCATGTTTATGACATTGTTTTCAACGTGACTCCTTATTCAGAGCTAACTAGGCTTTTAATTGCTGTTAATCCATCACCCTGAAAACATGGAATATTTTAATTATCTGCTGATTATGTTTGGTATGAGGATCATAGAAGATATTTTTATACTTTTGGAATAAATCAGTCGTACAGCCATACCATAGCGTTCTCAAAAATTGTATTCATTACAATAAAAGTTGTTATTTTTGTGTACAGTGATGAAACAATCCATACCAGTGGTGCCCTGGAGTACAGACCAGAAGAATATTCTTTTGTATCAGCCTTTTATTCTCCTTCTTCACAAACTGGGCTTCCATTTGCCTGCAGATTCAGGCAAAATGTTTGTGCGTATACCTAACTTCTGGACTCCAGACGTGATGTTCAGTATTGCACAACAGCTGGGACCAATTGATAAATGTAAGTACCATATAGTACCAAACACCCAACTATGCTGGAAAAGTTCCATATTATGAGTAAATTTGAAGGCATAGTTGAGTAGCTATATTTCTGCCCATGACAAAACTTCTAATGAAGTTTTATTCTTGCCTATTCTAAGCAGATGTTACAGTGGTAAAGTGTAAAAATGTTGTCAATCACCATTCTATTCCATTATAAACAGAGTACAAAACCAAAATATATCCTTGATGTTTAGGTTGATGCTTCCGTGGGCAGAACAGTAGATATATTATTGGATTGATGCTGTGTAAAATGAGATAAACTACAGGGATACTTTGTTGTGAACATTTGTAGGGCCTTTGTGTTGTACATGATATTCTGCTTGAAAGAGTAGCTTATTATGGATTTTCTGGAAATCAACTTACAATTTGACATTTCTTTATTATCATCGTGGTTACAGGGCATTCATACCATACTTGTTGAAGGAGCCATTCATAACACTTATACTGCAACTTTCAGTTTTTTCTATAATGTTCAACTTTAGTCTATTTACAAGTAACAATGTCGCAGTCTGTTGCGTTGCTTACCTTTACTCCTTGAACTACAAAAAGAAAAAAGAGTCTTGTTTGGTGCTACAGTATTCTCAACTTGCACATCTATGTATTTAAAATCCCTGTGTGTCTGTCTTTCATGACAATTTTTGAAAAATGAAGTGAACTATTCAAAGAAAACTGCCTTATTCTACAGGTATTCACTAATTTATGTTGTATTGAGTTAGTTTCGATAGACTAAAGAATCTCACAGTTATAAAATCCATCTCATTCAGTGAGGCGAGAAGATTGTCATTTTGTTGCATTTAGCAACATGAATGTCATATACTGACATAAGACTGAACTAAATCTTACTAACTACTTTAAAGTTTTAATTTTGAATTTCCAATTATTTTTCATATAGTAATTTTTACTGTCAAAGACGGGCTTACATACTAGTTGTCCATGACCTTTACAGTAGGCTGAAAAAGCTTTTTACACCCTGAAATAGCTGAAGAGCAATGTGGCTTTTTTGCTAGTGGCTTTACGTCGCATCGACACAGATGGGTCTTATGGCGACAATGGGATAGGAAAGGCCTAGGAGTTGGAAGGAAGCGGCTGTGGCCTTAATTAAGGTACAGCCCCAGCATTTGCCTGGTGTGAAAATGGGAAAACCACGGTAAACCATCTTCATTCGAATCCACTATCTCCCGGATGCAAGCTCACAGCCGTGTGCTCCTAACCGCACGGCCAACTCGCCCGGTCAATGTGGCTTCATTGAAGGAAAAGGCACCTGAGAACAAATTCTCAATGACCAGCAGATTTTTAACGAGGCCAGAGAGATCGATGTTGTGACCTTTCTCTATTTTGTGACTTTCACCTAGGCATTTGACTTGGTGAAATTGGCACCTCTCTGGACCATTCATCTGGAAATGGAGGTCCCACAGCATTTGGTGGTACCTGTCCAGAATCTTTACCAGACCAATACAGCAACTGTCTGGGTCAACCAAGCAGTGTCCAAAAACTTCAGAGCAGAAGGTGGTAAAAAACAGGGCTGCATTATTTCACCCATCCTCTTCAATATTGACAGCCTTAAATGCAGATCAGTGATCACTGACTGATTGATATCTACACTGAGCACATAATGAGAGAAGTGCTCGAGAACTTGGAAGGAGGTATTTCTATCAAGGATAGGTAGATCAGCAACCTGAAATACATTGATGACACGCTGATTCTAGCTTCTAGTGCACAGGAACTACAGATCCTCATAGAGATGATGATGTTGACCAGCAGGGAATATGGCCTCAAAATCAATGAAGGAAAGTCAAAAATGGTGTTTGTTGACCAACAGATAGCCAACCAACCCAGTGTAAGGGAGACAGCTGGTTTCGAGGTCATCCAGAAATTTGTGTGCTTTGGTTCGATGATTTTTGAATAAAGGAGGTTATTTCACCAAAATCAGGAGAAGAATGGCTATGATGAGGGCAGCCACCACAAAAGTGAGCAGAACATGGAAGAATCAGACAATCACAAAGAACATAAAACTGCAACTTGTTCACTTTCTCTTATTCCCTATGAAGCTGAGACATGGACAATCAAACAGACAAGTAAGAGGAAAATAGAGATCTTTGAGAGATGTGGGTTTACAAATGCATTCTCTGAATTTTGTGGACTGAACACCAAACCAATATGTCTGTGCTGGAAGAACTAGGCATCCAGACTACACTTCTCAAGCAGATCAGCCAGGCTTACCTCCAGTACTACAGACACATCATCAGAAGAACAGGAACCCTAGAGAGCTTGTGGTGGAGGGAAAGATTAATGGCAAGAGACCCTGAGGAAAATGCCCAGTCAGATGGATGAACCAGTTGCAGCCCCTGGTGGCAAAATCTTTCCACGAGGCTACCCTTATAGCGACAAGCTGACAGGGAGAAAGCAAATCAGGACAGTAAAAATGTGAAATCCTTCATGCCCTGTTGAGGGTAAATGACGAAGGAGGACCAGTCTACTCTGTTGTTATCAAGTAACAAAGCCTGAAATTAATGTCTTATAAATATTGTCATTTCTTAGGGAATGAAATATAATTTACAGACATCATTATAGTCTAACAAAATCATTTGTTACTTAGCGAGTATCTTGGTGGTTTGGGTCACATAGCTCTCAGCTTGTATTTAGGAGATAGCGATTTCAAACTCCACTGTTAGCAACCCTGAAGATGGTTTCGCATTTACACACCAGGCAAATGTTGGGGCTATACCTTAATCAGGGCCACTGTCGATTCCTTCTCCCTCCTCACCCTTTCCTATCCCGTCATTGCCATAAAACCTATCTGTGTCGGTGCAACAAAGCAAATTCTATTTTAAAAAATTTAAAATATGTTGAAGTCAATTAGGAGTCATCAATCAATCAATCAATCAATCAATCAATCAATCAATCAATCAATCAATCAATCAATCTCATCGCCATAAGACCCATCTGTGTCGGTGCGATATAAAGCCAGTTGTAACAAAAAATATCAACCACCCAACACTGATCTGCATTTCGGGCTGTTGCCCAGGAAAAAATGAAAATGAAATGGTGTATGGCTTTTAGTGCCGGGAGTGTCCGAGGACATGTTTGGCTCACCAGTTGCAGGTCTTTTTGATTTGACACCTGTAGGCAACATGCGCCTCATGATGAGGATGAAATGATGATGAAGACAACACATACACCCAGCCCCCGTGCCAGCAAAATTAACCAATGATGGTTAAAATTCCTGATCCTGCCGGGAATCGAACTCGGGACTCCTCTGACCAAAGGCCAGCACGCTAACCATTTAGCCATGGAGCCGGACGTCTCCCAGGAGGCATTCCCTATCAGTTGTTGACCTAGTCTTTTCTTAAATGATTTCAAAAAAGTTGGAAATTTATCAAACATCTCTCATGGTGAATTATTTCCTCTTCCTATAAAAAAGTATTTGCCAACTTAATCTTCATATTATGATCTTTCCTACTTTTAAAAACTCCATTCAAGCTTATTTATCTATGCCATTCCATGCCATCTCTTCACTGACATCCTACATGGTCGAGCAGCTCGACTCCTTCCTCCCAAGTCTTCCCAGCCCAAAGTCTGCAACATTTTTGTAACGTACCAAACAAGTTGGTTGTGTGGTTAGGGACACACAGCTATAAGCTTGCATTGGGAGATAGTTGGTTTGAACCCCACTATCAGCAGCCCTGAAGATGTTTTCTGTGTTTTCTCATTTACACACCAGGCTACTTCCTTCCCATTCCTAGCCTTTTCCTATCCCATCAGCACCATAAGACTTATCTGTGTCAGTGCGATGTAAAGCAACTTGTAAAAAAAAAAAAAAAAAAAAAAAATGTATATGTTTGTAACACTACTATTGAGTCAGAAATCACCCAGAACAAATTGTGCTGCTTTCCTTTGGATCTTTTCTGGTTCTTTATTCAAGTCCCATACATTGGAATTATACTCTAATTAGGGTTTCCAGTGACTTACATGCCCTCTCCTTTACATCTTTACTACAAGTCGTAAATACTCCCATAACCATGTGAAGAGATCTGCAACCTATATTTACTATCCTGTTTGTCATGATGTTACTACCATCTGAAAAAGATACTTGGCTGAATCTCTTGGTAAAGATTGTTTCCTGTTAATAGTTTTGTTTTCACAAGTTTGAATATGAATAGTGAAAAAGTTACAGTTTTAACATATGATAGCGTGTCCTTTTATGAAAGACAGAAGAAACACTGCATCTGTGAAGTGTATGGTATGTAAAGATCTGTTTTTATATTAACACCTTTACAGTGATCCCCATGAGGTACTTCCACTCCATCTGTCAAGAGAAGGGAGAAGTCTGGTTGGTATAGAATACAGAATTACCAATTCACTGGTCAGGAGAGCTTCAAGATTATTACATTAATTTCCATTTGCATACTCTATCAAATGTACTTTTCTCTAATTGAATGCTCTCTTCACAGCATCGCTGAAATTTGATGCCAAACTGGTGAACAGAAACAGCTGTACTGATGGAAGTGAAGAAGCATGCACAGATAATCACGGCACTTCAGTTGAAAACCAGTTTGGTGTTCAACAAGAGAAGCACTCTTCCTCCATAATTAGATCTAATCCACTGTAAGTTTATAATATATTACTTTTATTGCTTAGCCTTATCAGTGAGATCCAGAAAGAAAGAAAAATCCATCACATATACAGGATCTTGAAACAATACTACACAGGGAAATAAAAATACAATATTATTATGATGGGTACTATCTTTTGGTTGCAGTGAGGTCACATTGGGTTGGTAAGAAAGTTCTGAGTGTTTTCAAAGGGTATAGTGGTACCAAACACATCACAAATTAACAATGTATTGTGAATATTATCCACTCGGCACAGAGTGTGGGTTGGAGGGGGTGTTTGTTAATTGTAGTGACGAAGAACACAAGAGCAGAGTATCTTTGTTATTGATGCATTTGCTAGAACTTGCTTCCCTGAAGCCTCTTAAAGATTTAGCTCATTCTTATTCTAACATAAAGGAAATTACGATAATAATCAACATTTGAAATTTCTATATTTCTGTACATATGTAGTGTGTCAAATTATGATAAACATCACATAAGAGCTAGCAAACAATGTAGTTATAACTCTTCTTGCTCGAGATAGGTCACTCAATATTGATCTCCTTCACTTTGCATATTCACTAAAAGTCAAACTTGCCTGTAATTAAGTCATGACCTTGGTAACATGACAAATAATATTATTGCAAATACTGCTGTTGACACCTATTAGTATTTTAGAGTGCAGTAAACATTTCACATTCTTGTTATGACTTTAAAAAAAAAAAAAATACATCAACCTATTCTGCCCTAAATACATGTATTCATGGATGTTTTTGTGATTTTGGAACCGATCTTTCAAACAATAGTGTAATCCCTACACAGTACATACAATCTTTGAACAGCACTGAATAAGAGTATTATCTGCTGGTGTTACCTCTTCTATAAGTTGAGTGAGGTGGGGTATGTTTTGATGTCTTCCTTCTGCTTGTCTGTGTTCAGGGGGCACATCTCACAAGATCACACTTCACAACTACTGGTGTACAGTATATACAAACATTTAATATGCAGTTGTACGGTTTGAAAATATCTTGTTACTACCATTTGAAAAAGATAATTGGCTGAATCTCTCGGTAAAGATTGTTTCCTGTTAATAGTTTTGTTTTCATTACAGAGTTTGAATATGAATAGTGAAAAAGTTACAGTTTTAGCATACGAGGACGGTTTGAAAAGTTCTTGGAATCACCGCTAGATGTCAGTGTTAGAACAACGAGGTTCCCGCGCAGTAATCGCACATCCTTTGTGAGTGAACACGTGGTGCGTCAGTGCTCTAGCTGCAGGAGTGTGGTAGTGACGACTCTTTGTTGTTGTTCCCGCGTAGTGATTTGTGACATTGGAAAAAACTTAGATTCGAGCAGTGATTAAATACTTTGTAAAGAAAGGTATGAAAGCAAAGGAAATTCATGCCGACTTTCACAACACACTGGGGGACTCTGCTCCTTCATTTTCAACTGTTGCCAAGTGGACCAGCGAGTTTAAATTTGGTCGGGAGAGCTTGGATGATGATCCGCGTAGTGGACGGCCAAAAAGTGTTACGACCCCAGAATTTATTGCAAAAGTGCATAAAATGGTCATGGAGGATCCTCGACTGAAAGTGCGGGAGATTGCTGAAGCTGTAGGGATGTCTTCTGAACGGGTATATTATATTTTAACCGAAGAATTGGGTATGAAAAAATTATCCGCAAGATGGGTGCCGCGGCTCTTGACATTGGACAATAAACGCACCAGATTGGAAATGTCCAAACAAAGTCTGGCCCGTTTTCAGTGCAACCAAGGTTTTTTGCGCCGATTTGTGACTACAGATGAAACTTGGGTCCACTACTATACCCCAGCAACAAAACACCAGTCAAAGCAGTGGAAACATTCTGATTCACCACCACCAAAGAAAGCAAAGGCAGTGCGTTCGGCCAGAAAGGTCATGGCCTCAGTTTTCTGGGATGCAAAAGGCATTCTCCTGATAGATTATCTTCCTACTGGCCAAACAATTACAGGACAACAATATGCAAATCTCCTAGACCAACTACAGGAAAAGATACGCGAAACAAGGCCTGGTTTGGAAAGGAAAATGGTCATCTTTCATCAGGACAACGCTCCGCCGCACACAAGTGTTATTGCCATGGCAAAACTTCATGAACTGGGGTACGAATTGTTGCCACATCCACCTTATTTGGCACCATCAGACTTTCATCTATTCCCCAAGCCGAAAATTTTCCTCGATGGACTGAGATTTTCTACAAGGGAAGAACTGACAGTCGAATTAGAGAGGTATTTTGCAGCCCTGGAGGAATCTCATTTTCAAGATGGGATCAAGGCATTGGAACATCGCTGGACCAAATGTATTAGTCTACAGGGAGACTATGCTGAAAAATAAAAGCAGTTCCATCGAGGTAAGATACTTAATTCTAGTACATTCCGAGAACTTTTCAAAGCACCTACGTATGATAGCGTGTTCTTATATGAAAGACAGAAGAAACACTGCATCTGTGAAGTGTATGGAATGTACTATTGATGAATCACTGGTTAAGACTGATTTGAGCAGTGCAGTCAGTCATTCAGTCAGTCAGTTGGTTACTTATGTACCCAAGATAGTGGGTTCAGTTGCAACTGAGGTGTATGAAATGTTTAGTATTATGTCTTTTAGCAACAGATTCTCCTAGTTTTATATTGTTGATATACAGTAATATTACACTCCAGTCAGAGTTCCATAACAAACCAGTTTGCAAACCAACATAACTTGCAATAAACACATCTATGTATAAAATGTGTTGTTTGGTGTAGTGGGTGATACATTTTTTACACTTTGAGTTTTCATGGTCCCCATATTCTGTACTTGGTTGTATGTTTGAGGCCTGGAGAATTACATGTACTCTTGTAGTTTCTGAACTTTGAATTTGAAATATGGAGTCTAACATGTATTATGATACATGAACTTCGTAATTAATTAGTTGAAGAAGTACACAGCCTTAGGAAACCTCAATAACCATTTAGAGGATGGTCGACAGTAAACTTCAAGCCTACCTCTTCATTCTGTAGAGAATGACCTCTGTGGCTTGTATCTTCATGTCCCTTAGTGATTGGTAAAGAAGAAAAATTTTGGCCACATATTAGACTCGCACTAGGTTTTCCTTTTTTTATTTTCACTGATTTGCATTAGCCATTATCCACTGCACTGGAAAGATGACTGGATGGAGTCATATTTTCAGCAGAAGATGATATAGCATGAGCAGACAGGATTAACCAAGAGCAAATGGGTTGATCATGAACCATTATCTCATCCCCATTGTACACTGTCAGCGCTAGCATGAATGAATGTTTCTTTACTTCTTACCCAATCTATTCATTCATTCATTCATTCATTCATTCATTCATTCATTCATTCATATTTCAGTCTATTCAAACAACAACTTTTGTGAATTCAAAATCATTTATTTACATACTTAGAGAACATTTAACAACACATCTGGAATACAAGTAGGGCCAATTATAATAATGATGAGAAATAAAACATATATTTCAAACAACAACAACATAATTATAACTAGGAAACGTAGTCAAATAAAGACTTCGTGAAATATTTAAAACAAAAGAGAAATCATAGCATCAAACATGTAGTAATTTTAGTGAAATAAGAATGATAGCAATAATTTGTTGTATCCCCATTTTATGATTAGTCCAAAGGGTCCTGGATTCCATCATCTTCTCCTTGTCCTAGCTGGGTGCAAGACTTGCAGTATGTGGCAGTTTGGCAGTTTCTTTATGAACTCTACACACAAATTTGTAATACTTCTTACATGTGTATTTTGTCTTTTTGTCCAGACTGTGGTGATCCTTCAGACATCACAAGATATTCCTCAGGAATCTCTGCCAGTTTATTTGTTTTCAGTTCTCTAGACAGGTTTTGTTCTATCGTTCTTGCCTTCATATGATAGAAACAAAGTGTTTTTATGTAGTTCCATCGAGGTATATTTTGTTGAGTATTAGCCTGGTGAATGATATAGCTGTTTACACCACCTATGATCATCACGGAGTAAAACACAGTGTTCATCCATCGTGTCAACATTTCCTTTAGTAGCCTTGTAGAACTGGACTTTTTTTTTTTTTTTTTGCTTCTCTGGAAGTTATATTAGTATCAGAAAAGTGCATGGAGGAGAGCAGAATAACAATCAGATTTCTCTTTGGTACATAGGAGAGTACTGATATATATTTTCAGCAAATCCAAATAGACTGCTACATTCTTCACGGCACCTTCCCTTGCTGAACGCCACGGGAACTTCCAATTTGTTCTTCCTGAGTGTGGCAACTAGAGATAGTCTGTGATGTTGCAATTTGTCTGCCAGTGGTATAGAAACGAACCAGTTTCTGTTCCTAATATTCGTTCAACCAACCTCAGAACACTTTGAGGTCTGTTATCCTGTTAGAATGGCCCAATTGGTTGCTGAGCTGCATATATTTCCATTTTTACATCATAAAAAATCTTGGCATCACACATGGTAAATATTTTTATACCATACATTGCTGGTTTTGACTTCATATACACTCAGAAACTGCAGCTTTCTCGAAAAGGCTCCAACATTTTGTCTATGTAGTGTAAGTACCAACACTATAATTATTCTTGCAGCACATATTGAACATTTCAAAAATGTGTCTGATGGGTGCAAGGGTATCATACTGCTTCCTCTCGTTTCTGTTAAGTCACATCATCAAAGCGAAGTGCTGTCAGAAGGAATCTGAGTCTTCTCAGAGGCAGTGTTCCTGGAAAATATTCCACCCCTGTACCATCCTTGGCATATACGTAATCCACAATTTTTGAAATGACTTCAAAACATCTGAAAGGTACAAAAGGACTAATAGGGTCTTGAATTCTGTTATACTTGTACAGGTATTTTGGGCATCTCCTTCTCGACTACAGTTTTCTATGTGTGCAGAAATCCTTTTGTTCATGTGCACATCTATTTCTTCCAACATTCTGTCTGCAGAAAACATACGCTAGTACTCTATAGGCATTCTTGCTTCCTTTGAGAGTCCCTTTTCATCTGGTGATTGGTTCACAATATTCCATCACCTTGCTTTGATAGTTTGGCATGGGCAGTGCACAAACCACTTTGTTGTATTGTCCTTCCCCAGCAAATATGGCATCTGTATGGAGGTAGCGGGTTGTGATAATTCTTGACCTGGCCGTGGCGGAACAAAATTCTATGCACAACAAATTATGGATTATCTAGAACAGCCAGAGAATAAAAAATATAAAGGGATCACTTTCCCTCTCCCATTTATTATTAACATTGCAAATATGACAAAATTCTAATAATGCTATTCTGTTAATCCAGACCTAACAGTGGATCTAAGTGGTTGCAGCTTGTTCTTCTCCACTCCAAGAACTCACCAGTTCATCCTCTTGCTGTCCCAGTGCTCAGGTGAATATGCATGTCCATTTATATAAAGAAAAAAAGAAATGAGACAGACACTTACTTTGTAAGGAAGTCGTACACATTTATAAATCATGTTACATAATTTAACACTTTCTAACACAAAATAACTTTCACGTCTTAATGTGGTTGCATGGTTGTATATCTTAAAATGACAAAAAATGCATGTTGACAGTGTTTTTGCCAACATTGTTGTAATGTTATTATTAAAGTTTCAGTATTTAAAAAAAAAGAATGGTATGGACTTTTACATGTTAAATGAGGAGTGTCTGAGATCAAAAGGTGCTATTTCCACTTCCAAAAAATAAATCAGTATTTTGTCCACATGCATTAAAGTACCGTATTTACGCGAATAATCCCCGCCACCGAATAATCCCTGCACCCTAACTTTAGGTAGGCTTATTTTGAAAGAAAAAAATACCAACTTTGATGCAAAAAAAAAAAAAAGCATCCCAATTTCGTGCCTCAAATTTTTTAAAAAATGTGTGGGTATTATTCGCACAAATACCCGTATTTACGCGAATAATACCCGCCACCGAATAATCCCGCACCCTAAATTTAGGAACGCTAATTTTGAAAAAATAATGCCAACATTGATACATATAAAACCCGCACCACAATTTCGTGCCCCAAATTTTTTAAAAAATGTGGGTATTATTCGCATAAATACGGTAGTTGAATATTGCCATGAACAATCCTGACCAGAAAAATATAATTCTTTAAATGTTGTACCAAACCCAGTCATGGGTACATTCCATTTGCCTTTTAATTTGTGTTTCTTGCATTTTCCCCACAACTTTCTTAAGATGGAAATAGCACCTTTTGAACACACTCCTCAAATGTGCATAGCTCTGTTCTTTTTAAAATTTCACATCTAGCTCACTGCGAAGTCAAAAATATTACTTTGGTGCATGTATAGGGAGTTGGGAGAAGATCAGTTTGGCTTCAGAAGAAATGTAGGAACTTGTGAAGCAATTCTGACTTTATGGCTGATCTTAGAGGACCAAATTAAGAATGGCTTGTAGACCTAGAAAAGGCATTCGATAATGTCCAAATGTGGACGATGAATGGTCCAACTTTAAAAGGGCATTTGTAAGAGGCACAGAGTGTTCCTGTAGTAGAATATCGATGAGACTGAAAGAAAATGAAACACCATGGTGGAATGAGAAGATGAGAGAAGCAGTAAAAGAAAAGAAGAAAATATGACTAGAATGGAACAGAGATATGAAAGAAAAAAAGAAAAAGTATCTCAATAATAAAAGGAAATGTAAGAAATTTGTAAGAGAAGAAACAAAGAAAAGTTTGGAAGAATTTACAAAAGATGGAAATGGATGAAGCTGGCAATAAAAGAATGCTGTGTGGAATTATATGAAGTAATAGGAAAGAAAGAGTTTAGACAAAGCTGATGAATAAGGAAGGTGGAGAGTTGGTAACAACACATCCAGAAGAAATAGAGATGAAAGGAGTATTTTGGTAAACTGCTGAATGTGAGAAATTGCACAGAGGAGACGGTAGTAATACAGTGCAACGACTCAACGGTAGATGATATAACAATCTTAGAGGTGGAATTAGCAGTCCATAAAATAAAGATGGGGAAGGCACTAGGGATGGATGAAATTAGTTTGGAAATAACATATTGGACTAAAGTGGGTGAACAGATTGTTAGGAATCCCACTGTTATAACAAGTGACAAAAATACTGGAAAGCATATCAGATAGGAGAATGAGAAGAAAGGTATAGGGAAAGTTGCAAGAGGAACAGTTTGGCTTTAGAAGTGGAAGGTCTACAGCAAACCCAAACTTCAGCATGAGGCAATTAATGGATGAGAATTGGGAATAAGGAAAGGATCTGGTCATGACATTCATAAATTTAACAAGGGCATACACTAGTGTTCCCAGGAAGAAAGTTTGGGAAACCATGGTCAAAAAGAGACTGGGTACACAAACTGTACAAATGCTGCAAGCAACAAAAACTTCTTCAGAAGTGTACAGACTCTGGTTTGAAAGATGGAATGGTTTAGAAATGAAACTGAACTAAGATAAGAGAGGGTGCTGTCACCTCTTTTATTTCTAGTTATGGACAGAACTGTAAAAGAGACAAAGAAAAAGAATATGGAAATAGAGAAATTAAGTTGTTATTATTTTCAGACAATATTGTGGTCTGGGGAATGAATAGCAAAGAAGTACCAGAAAAACTTGATGCACTAAACAAGAAAACTGAGATGTGTGGTATGAAAATTAGCACAGAGAAAAGAAAGACCATGGTACTATAAAGAAAAGAAAGACAAGGGAAAGGCATTTT
Organism: Anabrus simplex; assembly: GCF_040414725.1. Lineage (NCBI taxonomy): Eukaryota > Metazoa > Arthropoda > Insecta > Orthoptera > Tettigoniidae > Anabrus > Anabrus simplex. The sequence continues at coordinate 114,246,797 of NC_090271.1, read as the reverse complement.
GAAAATTGGTGGTCAAAGCCTTGAAATTGTGGACAGTTTCAAATACCGAGGGCATGAATTAATGTTGAATACAAGGCTGGACATGAAGATTTGTAAGAGGGTGCAAAAGGCCATTGCATTATACCAAAGTGTAGAAACCTTGTCTGGAATAAGAAAATGCCAAGGAAATACAGAGATAATGTACAAAATGTATTATGCACCCGTATTGACTTGTGCAGCTGGGACCTGGACAGTGACAGGTAGGGAGGAAAGTAGAATTCAAGCCAGTGAAATAGAAGACCTAAGAAGTATGACAGGAAAGACAAGGAAATACAGAGGGAGAAATGAAGATGTTAGAAAGGAAATCGGAATAGAAAATCTAAATGAGAGATTTGATAGGAGTAAACTAAGAGTGTTTGGACATGTAAAGAGGATGGAGGAGAAAAGAATATCGAAACAGACAATGGAGATAAAGTTCGAGGGAAAGAAAGCGAGAGCGAGATCTAGAACAGGGTGGATCGATTCAAAGAGGAGTGCAAGGTAAAGAAACCTGGACTGGGACAAAATGATGGAAGAGGAATGGTGGAAGGAGAGAGGAAGGTGGAGATGTGCTATAAATGCCCCAACCTGGCAGGAGCTGGATAAGAGGAGAGGAGGAGGATTAGGATTAATAAATGACCTAGCTCAAGTTTAAAAATACATATAAATCTGGGGCATTAAGAGATTAAATATCTGACAGTATGTTATCACTTAACAAGGAACCCATCCCCCTTTGAGTTTGGGAAAGCATGGTGTTGATATTGTTGAGAGCACCACATAACATCTAGTTCATATGAGCTGTATTAGCTACTAATGGAAAACGTCCACACGAGAATGAAGAGCATCTGCCTCTGAATAAGATGGTGATCTACAGGTATTAGGAAATACATTTCACTTAAAGGTCATTGTCAGGGTTCACAGGCTTTTGACTTGCACCCGAACAGCAAACGAAGAATGAATCTATGCACTGATCATGAAAGTTCACTCCATCTAAAACAAAAGACTGAAGATCTGTTAAGACGGTCCTCAATAACTGTTGAAACCAGCCCTCTTGATGAAGCTGGGAAGCAGGAATGAGCTTGACGGGGGCAGAGAAGAGATGGATTAACTTATGACTGGTATTTATGATGAGAGATCCCATCTATATGAAGATGTGGAGAACGTCCAAGTCCATTTGTTTTCATATTTTGTGTCTTCTTTCTGTTTTTCCCTTTTTCCACAATGACCTGTCATTGTGTTTATCTTATTGTATGTTCCTTCCAAAGTCCCATTTCAAAATTTATCAGTAGTTCGATTAAGCTACTGCCTAACCTGACAGATGGTGGTGGTGGTGGTGGTGGTGGTGATTTTTGTTTTAAGAGGAAGTACAACTAGGTAACCATCCTCCAACTTGACAAGCTTCCTCAATGGAAGATTATGATGTAACATTTTGCAGCCATTCCCTGTTAAGATGTGTGAAAAATGTCTTTCATATGGTTGGTTAGTGCATGCATTTCGGTGGGCTTGGCAGACTTGAAAAATAAGAACCAAATTGAGAGAAGTTGAATTTAGTAAGTGGTGTGAAGTGATGGAGGGAAAGGAGTTACCTTTTTTTCGTCAACACCCTCCAACCAATCTTAGGTTAGTCGCCTTCAAGGATTATCCTGTAGCGAATGGCGTGATGTCTCGTATGCAATTATCTTTATTTTGGTCAGTATTCATACAATTACAATAAGTAGAAGTAGGGATTCCACCTAATCAATACATATTTATTGCGTGTGCCTAGTCACATATATCACATTGTGGGACTAGTTTCAATCATATAATGATCATCCTCAGCCACTCATAGCTAAAAATTGACAAAGCATTAGACTCTGTATGTATGTATGTGTATATATATATATATATAAATAAAACAATGACAAAACTTATACATTAAAATTGGGTGATGTGCTCATGAGCTGTGTTATGAAGTTTGATGTGTCTAAAGTAAAATTTTGCATCTGGTGACGTCACAACAGGTATAAATTCTTGAAATTAAAGTTACTTCTAATGAAATTCACATTGAATAAAATAATATTTTCAAGAATGTCAAATTCATTCCATTTGATTAGTTGAGTCTGTGGAAAGTATGTCTATGAGAATTTCAGCATTCACTGTAATAATGAATATCACATGAGTGCTCTAATCAATATAAGAAAATATTTCCACCTAATCGATACCTTTCTTTTATTTAGCCTTTGGCTACTTATAAAAACATTAAGAATAACAGGACATGTTTCGATCGATTTGCAGTCATCATCAGCTGCAAACACAAAAGCTTAGATAAAACAGCATAAAGCAATTACATAGGTAAAACTTTGTTGACTTTAAAAAACTAATGTTTGTAAAGGACGTATGGGTTGGAGGGGGGGAGAGAGGTAGTGTGCGGGGGAGAGGGGAGAGTGTTATAAGGATGTTAAACTTAAAATGAATTAAAAATACTATCTATGAGCTAAAATGTCTTTGGTATAATTTTGGTCCCTAAGGCTTGATAAAATCACTTGTTTAAAAATTTTTAAAAAAATTCTTGTGTTGTGATCCTGAAGAAATGTTTTTTCTGAAGTGTGCTTCTTCTGTACTTGACTTCTAGTTTTCTTCCTCGCCACTTTGTACTGTACTATAAAGGCTGATCCTCTTGTTTATCTTTTTCTAAGTGGAAAGGGCGTATCCGCTGCTGTTAGTTGAATTGAAAATTGTATTCATAAACATATCAGGTTGGATAGCTTGTTGTACGATCTGTAACCGGCAGAAGGAAATATGCATCTATTAGTTAAAATCGCCTGGTGAAGTGTTGTCTAAAGAAATTATTTAGAATAATGGAAATTGATTGAGAAATTTTGAACTTACCCCTGTCCAATTCGCTTCCTTTACTTCCTGCAATTATGGGTGTGGGTCCGATTCCGCTGTCCTCGACGTTGTGTGATGTGGTCTGTATGCTAGCTTGATTGGGAGGGGGGACGGGAAGCGAGGATGTGTCGTCATTTGTTGTTTCATGCGAGGAGGTGGCTTCTGTCTGTGACATAGTGGCCTCGTGCTTGCTTGTTACAATTGCTGGGTGTGTTTGATTCCTACTTAATAATTCCATGTATCTCAGTATATGTTTGTATAAGGGATTTCTTTGTTCATTTTATTTAAGTTCTTGTCCTTATTAATTAACTTATCCAGAAAAATGTGAATATTTACTAAACTATTCATCAGTCTTCCTTTATTTAGTCTGTTAATAATTACAAGGTCTTGTTTGATATCTGTAAATTTATGACACATCTCTTTCATATGTACTCCCATTGCGGAAAACCTGTGTTTTTCCGCACTGACGTGTTCGTGATACCTTATTGCAAAGTTCCGTGCGGATTGCCCAACATGTGGCCTTGCACTGGTTGCAAATCAACTTATAAATTCCTGAATCCTGGAAACATTCTTCTTTGTTCTTATTAACCATGTTGTGGTCAACAAAGATTTACCTGTGTAATTGCTTTACGCTGTTTTATCTAAGCTTTTGTGTATGCAGCTGATGATAATCGCAAAGCGATCTAAACATGTCCTGTTATTCTTAATGTTTTTATAAATAGCCAAAGGCTAAATAAAAGAAAGGTATCGATTAGGTGGAAATATTTTCTTATATTGATTAGATTACATTATCGATACGGCAATGAAGTGGATAGTTTGTAACATGAGTGCTGTCAGTTGAAACTCACAAATTGGGTAATCAGATGGTGCTGAGGAGAAATTGTCAGTTTTTTCTTGAGAGAGCTTCAGTAGAGTTGATAGCCTGTGTTTAATTTGTAAACTTCCATCGTTTTCTGGAAATTTTAAAATGAGGTGCGGTTAATTGACATTTATAGAACCTCGTAAACTGTATATCGAATTTGTGAATTATTCCAATATGGGTTGCTGAAGATGCCATCCCTGATAGCACCATCACTGCTGATTGTACACAGACTAAAGCAGCTGCAGTTGAGGTTCTTTAAAAAATCTTGATGAAATCAACCTGTTGTGATGTGTGTTTTGGCCCATTAGCATGGTTCCTAAATTTACAAATGGAACTTTTTGAACACTGCTATGGCAAGTGTGTTTATGAGGGTCTTGTCTCCAGACTGTTAGCAAAAGTCTACAATCTTTGGTGGGGGAATGACCACTTTGGCTTCTATATTAAGATAACCACAGTAATTGATTCAAGATGATATTTTTCTTAAAAGTAAATCAGCACTTCTCCTGTAGGCTTGCTTCTTGTTGGCATCAAATTCCTCAGGTTAGTTTTTGTGAATTTCAAACTTGGTAATAGGATTGATGATGTAACCATAAGGAGAGTTTGGCTTAGATGTAATGATGTCTGCCCGTCAGTTGCTATCAGTATTAGACAGCCCATGCACCTCTTAAAGATCTTGAATCTCTTCTTCTTCAAGGCATTAACAATAGCTGATCTTGTAGTGTAGTGATGCAAGTTTACTGTAAGAGTGGAACATGAACACATAATCCCAGAACATGAATATGAATTGTTTCAAACTGCCAGTGGCAGTGCTGTCAGAGGATTTTGCCCAGAGATCTGCCTGGAATAGCTTTAGGCTTCAAGTGAAGGAGAATTGGAGTTCAGTTGTGGTACTGTGATTTGTCATAATCTTTTAAAGATAATTCACTAGTCATTGGTGTCCTATATTTATTAATTAATGAGTTTCCTGTATTTTGCAGAGTTGCCTCGCCACTGACACGGACTGAAGAAAGAGAGGAGCCAGGAAGTAATCACAGCATAAGCGGAGAATCTGTAGCATCAGATCTCACACGGATGTATGTTAGTGATGAAGATGAAAAACTGCCCTCTTTGAGTGCATTGTAAATAACATTTTGGACCTTACATAATGAGGTCAAAATAATTCAACTTTAAAGCCATGAAAGTTTGTTGATCATTGATATCTTACAGTGCGTTGGTGTAAGTGGATCATAGTGCAACACCATTTTCAGTTACTTTGAACAGTGACGTACTATAACTAGACCTACCACAGGCCTCAGCAATTACCAGGACTAGGATTTGGCTTATAGTAGCACCTACATCAGTGCCTGACAAGTTTAATGGATTTGTCTTGAGGGAAGAGAGAATTTAAAAGTCCGAGGAGTCATATTTCTAGAAGCAAACAGCACAGCAATGTGTGATGCTAGATCTCAAATAATGGACATAAATGCTCAAGGAAGAAAATAAATCCTAAGCTATACAACCTGCCAAATTAACATAATGCTCTGACTTGTTCAGTTACATGTAAATCAGTACTGCTAGTTTGAAATGTCTGTGATACGCAAATAACACAAACAATTACAGGTGATACCAATGATTAAACTGAATAATTCTCTAAGAATTATGTTCATGACGGGCTATATCAGAATGAATCCATAAGAATAATTTCTCCTTTGCTTAAGAACAAATTCCTATGGAATATGAAATCTGAGGAGAGGTTTTTCTTCCGGCAACAAAGTGATTAAAAACTTGAATCTGAGTATTTTGATGAAGTAGTGGTTTTTATATTTATTGCCTTCATTGCCCAGATGGAAAGAATTATGAACATCACTTTATTTTGACAAATGCATACATGCCAACTTTTAGAAATCAAAAATAGGAAGATATTGTGATGTGTTGGCGGGGTAAATAAGTAAATAAATGCGTACAGAACCTGGTAGCAACCTATTTCTAAGATTTATTAACTAAGCACTGCAATTACAGATTTACACGCTCTGTACTCTCTCTCACAGTTGCTCATGTCCCCCCACCCACACTCTCTCTCTCAGCCACTCAGTCACACTCGTTGGCACTGTCGCGGTCCACAGCCTACACGTCAGCCTCGCAGGTCGGGATAGTATCCGCTGTTCACTCAATCCGTCGAACCCTGTTCGCAGTCCGCACACGTCGGCACCCAGTGTTCCCTTTGCGTTGTTCCAGAACACTCCAGGTTCTCCTCCAGCAGCAGCCTCAAGGGGGGGAGAGAGAGAGAGAGAGAGAGAGAGAGAGAGAGAGAGAGAGAGAGAGAGAGAGAGAGAGAGAGACAGACACACACACACACACACACACACACACACACACACACACACACACACACACACACCAGGGAAACAGGAACGAGTCCTCGGCTCCAACAGGCAGATGCTCCATCAGGCTGCACTCTCCCAGGCCATCACTGACTGCGCTCCAGCGAACTCAATCTCGCTCTCACTCACTCTTACTCACTAACTCCGTCTCTCACTGACTGACTTCCACTCCAAGTTACTCCTCTCCTTATATACCTACTCTGGGCCTTCCAGAATAGTCCGGATGCTAGATGTATCCAGGAACCTCGCGAGATAGAAGACTCCAGATTAATAGTCGAGTAATTTCCGTCGTCCTCTGCTGAGAGACCGCGGACGGAGGCGAGAGGACCGGCCTAGCACCAAGTGTTGCTCGTGATTGGCGCGCTCGAGCGCAAGGGGGGTAGGGCCGATACGATGACGCCCCGGGCATGTAGCGACTTGGCATGGCGGACGCTATAACCATTACAATATTTTATTTCTTGGATTTGATCACTTATATTGTGCTACAGTCTAAGTAAAAAAAAAAAAAAAAAAAAAAAAAAAAGACAAGATAAAAGGCATACATACTTGCAAGCACTAGACATCGATATCTTGGCTCACATTTCGTGGAAGACATCAGGAATGCCAACATCCGGACACTGGTATCCTTTATAGGAGCACTAGGGCTGGACTAGGCAAACCCGTTTAAGGGACACAAAGGGTCTTCACAGACCTACGTGTGGAGCCCTGCGAAGGCAGGGCTCACCCATTCTTTATCTATCTATCTATCCATCTATCTCTAAAGGCATTTACATCTACAGTTACAATGTGAATTGACCATTAAATTTAAAATCTTAAACTAAGAAAACAAAAATGGTTACAAGAAAATATAACAAACACGGAAGAAAATGCATAATAGTTCTTTATTAGACTATAAAATGAAAGGAAATTCAATTTTATAGGTTTTCTGGCCGTAATGTGAAGAAAAAAAATACCAGAAACTGTCGCCGAGACAGCTCTATGAAATACATTCCAGTCATTAAAATTATGAACTTAGAATGAACACAAATAAAATGAAATATGCGAAACTACCGCACACAAAACAGATCAATATGTCTCATATATTATTAACATATGACTTTGACAGGGGGAAAAGCCTGCAAGAAAAAAACACATGGACTACAACTCCAACGAAACTACGCACAGAAACAATGTTAACAGTGCGCGAACCACACAGTAACAAAGTAAGAACAAACTCATTTTTTTATCATGAATCCCGATTAACGATGTTGCTAGCGCATGCTAGCCTCTTGGTTGTAGGACAATTTCCATACAGAATTCCCAGCTGTAAAGCACACACACTGCTGTAGTGAGCAGGAAACATGATACAATCACCAAATAAAGCACCACGCTTGAAATAAGAATTAATTCCAGGGGAAGAGTATTGGCTGTAGTAGAGCTTATAGGCCTATTGGTCAAAAATAGGAAGAAGTAAAAATAAATCGGAAAATCGGAAGAAGAGTTAAAAACGGAAAGTTTCTGGGTAAATTGGAAGGGTTGGCAGGTATGCAAATGTGATGAATTTTAAAAGCATCCTTATCACAGGGTTCTCCTTAGACAGTACCTTAATAAACTTTATGCTCGACGATGCCGAAATATAAATATTATATACCAGAAAATAGAATCTTAATGAGGCTCATTATAGTTCAAGTTTCATTATGATACAGGTTCTCAACCAATCAGAGTTACGATTTTCATTATGATACAACTGTTTGACCAATTAGGTAAGGATAACATCGCACCTGCACTCATCGCACTTGTTTCCAAAATCAAACATGTCAGACACACATATTAACATCTACTTCTACTTCCAGTATTCCACAACCACACGGCACATTCCCGCAAATTCACTTCACTAACTGTACAATAAACATTTGTATTTGAAATAAAGCTAGGTTATGATAATCTTCTATCAAAGCTTTGAAAACACATGACATTGTCAAGGTCTCTGATCCACTCGTGGAAAATCAATAACCCCGCACATGCGCTTTGTTCAGTAAACTCAACTGTCAAGCGACATCTTGACAGAAATTTATGAATATTTAAAAAAGAAACAATCATATGCAACTCGCCTATAATGGTAATTCAGCCACTCGTATGGAAATTATAAAACTCGCTTCGCTCGTTTTATAAATATACTAATGTCTTAATTATTGCTATTATAGATTTGTTGCATAATGTACTATTATGCATTTTGCTCAGTTCTGGAGCTACTACTTTTCAAATCCTAAAATTTTCTCTCAAAACATATTGCAGTATAAATCAATACCTGATACTTTACTACACAGTACTCTATCATCCTTTAGGGAGATAATATAAGTAACATTCAAAACCGTAGCATGCATCAAACTAACTGGCAGTGATCCAAGAGTTTCCTCTGTTTAGTCTGAACACCACAGTGCTGTAGCCAGCAGAGTATTTTACAGGATTAGGGAAGTAATTGATGATGAATACAGAATGCCACAATGCACTGTCAGAGTATCGTGCAAAAATTTACCCAACACAGAGATACAGTAAATGAACAAGATTATCAACAATGTGAAGGACTGCTTAGATGAAGTGATTAATGTTGTAAATATATGTATATGAAATATGCTCCATAGACTTTTATACATTTTTCCCCACACGTTTGCTTTCCTAAAATAGTATGGGTGAAGACTTGATCACTTAGAATGATGCCAGGATTACTTATATAGCAATGAATAGGTCTTCTATTTGTAATAATTCTTTCCTCAGAGTGCTTCACATTTTCTGCAACCTAATTATGATGTATATAAGAAAAAATCTCTTAATATATGCAGCAGTAACAGTGCTATGAAACATCGTATATCCGCGAGTACAGTCAAAACTATATCTACCATTTCCCAAGATAAGAGGAAAGTATTAAAAGGTGTGAAAAACACAAGAGAACAAATATGAAAACCTTTTCTGCTTGGGCTTATAAAATAACAAGTGCAGTGAACGGTGTGAAAAACACCAAACAATAAATATGAAAACATATGCACGGGGACCAATAAAATATCCAAGTATTATTGCAAATCACACTTTTTCTAAAACAAATGTTAGCAGAAGCATTTTGTTTTGGAGCGTGGATTATAAAACATTATTTTTTTGGTCACACTCTTAGACAATTAATTGGAGGTTATATTCGGCCATGTGTGACTGCGATAGAATGACTTTGGGCGCCAACTTCAAACTTCGACCTAGTTGAATCGATCGAGTCGAAACTTGCTTAAAGATGTGGAGGCCAGTCCACTTTCTGAGAGATTTTAATGTCTTCATTAGAAAGGAATTTCACTTTTTCCGTATCCATACCTAGGCTATCACAAGACAAATGTGCACCATGCTAGTCATTTTCACACGATTATGTTCCTAATCCAAATATAAGCTACTGTGTCACGCGAAAAACCTTCGCTGTACCACTCAACACAAAATAAATTTCTAACTTCTGAATGGAATAGAAGCACAAATAGGCTCACATGTTTCGTAATCACGCAACTGTGGCGACGGCTCTTACCCAAGTTGTAAATCAAGTTTCTTGACAAGAGATGACAAGTAACATTTTTAGGGCTAGGAAAAATGTGATCGTACTTGTAGTAAGCGGTAATAGCAATCTTGCTGCTAACTGGCAAGCAAAATTGAAAATTCCTGAGGCTAGCAGCTTGTTCCCTGAACGTGCAACTTATCCTGTGAAGTTCAGAAATTTAAGGCCTTTTTCCGTAATCACGCAGCTGTGGTGACAGATCTTACCCGAGTTGGAAATCACCCTTGTTTTACAAGGGATGACAAATAAAATTTTTCAGGGCTAGGAAAAATGTGATCGTACTAAGTGATAATAGCGAAATTTCGTGATGCGAGAAGTGAGGCATTTTTATGTAGATTTAATACGATGAGAAACCCAGTGTGAGAGAGCTCCATAATCAGCCTCAAATTTTTTAAATACACTTTTTCTAATCACAACTTCAACATATGTAAGTTTTTTGACACTGTAAGAGGATAGAGTTTATAAAATTATTTAATTCAGTGTGCACAGCACCTACAGCATCACAGAAATGAATATATAAAACCTAGTTGAATCGATCGAGTCGAAACTTGCTTAAAGATGTGGAGATGTAGACAAAGAATAACAATGACTTGACAGGATCAAGATGCATTCACATTATTTTTTGTAACTTTGCTAACTAAAATAAAATTTATTTTTACTTAATTTATGTGCAGCATGGTTTTTTCTTGCTTAGTATGTTCTATTAATACTGTATTACCTTTCTCTAGCATTATTTGGTTAGACGAGTGATTACTCTGCTGCCATCAATTAAGAATGTCTCTATAACCCATCATTATCTATAACAATTAAGTCCTTATAAGGGAAAAGTCACACATCTCGGTTATGAGCATAGCTTCTGCCTCTGTTGTGGACTCATTTGTGACCGTTGCGCAGAAAGGGACCTGAAGTCAGATTTTTCATTTTTGTGGTTATAAAATTGGCATAAGATACTGAGCATTTAAAAAAAAAAAAGAATTCATGCTTCTAGGTGCAGTACTCCAGAAGATATTAATTATTGACTGTTGACATTCAGAAAATTGTATTTTAAGAAAAATGCAATTACAGCTTTCACTAATTTTCTTACGCCGGGCTGAGTGGTTCAGACGGTTGAGGCGCTGGCCTTCTGACCCAGCTTGGCAGGTTCGATCATGGCTCAGACCGGTGGTATTTGAAGGTGCTCAAATACATCAGCCTTGTGTCGGTAGACTTACTAGCACGTAAAAGAACTCATGCGGGACAAAATTCCGGCATCTCCTCGGTGTCTCTGAAAACCGCCGAAGTAGTTAGTGGGACGTAAAGCAAATAACATTATTATTCTTATTTCTTAAAATTGTACAAAGTTTTCATGTCATCGAGTAACAAAGACTCTAACTCTACGAAGACCCATAGGTAGCACAAGAAGTCAAAACAAGAAATGCAATTTTTACACCCTGACTTTTGTTCAGCTCTGCTGTAAAATTTTCATTGCAGACTTAGAGTCCCTTTCTGTACAACGGGTCACATTTTAAGTTGAACTAATAATAGAATTAATGCACTTGGACAGAATTATTAATTTTCGACCTGCTTGTTAATTTTAATGGGATTCCTTTACAGAAGTCCCTGTGTAAGTGCCTTCATAATGCAGAAAATGGAACATATTAGTATATTTCATTTTGATTACATAGAAGAGCATACTCTGAGGGAAGGATGTTGAACTACATGCTTAGTATGTTCTATTAATACTGTATTATCTTATTCTAGCATTATTTGGTTAGACGAGTGGTTACTCTACTGACATCAGTTAACAACTCATGAAGGCTGTTGCAATAAGCAAATGAATGCTCAGCACCTACAGCATCACAGAAATGAATATATTCAGCCTTAACTGTTTATGTTCCTTCCTACAACTGTGAACTGTATTGAGAGATGCCCGGGTGCTACAATTTTACCCTCAAAGGGTTTCTTTTTATAGCCTGTAAGTGTACAGGCATGGCATTTCTTTCACGTAATTGCCTTTAAATACTGACTGTGCTGGGACTGACCTGACCTATATTCTCAGGGATGGCTGTCCTTTACGACCTGAATTTCTTGAAACAATTCCCGCTGAATGCAAATGAGAACTTGGGATAAAAATTCTTCATTAGTAATTCTAGAGTTCTTTCCTCGCATACAAAAGCATACCCCTTTCATTTTCACCAATGTAATGTGTTTATGCTCCTTCCTATAATGGCCAATGGTCTATAGTTTGTAAAAAAACTAAAAACCATAAATTAAACCTCATATATGACAAACAGATACTTTGTGAATGACATGAGAAATTTCTTGACAGAAGTAAAAACAATTGTACATACTTTTAGTTGTAGGAGAAAGACACCAATGAGTGAGATATATTTTTAAGGGTGTGTACGATTTAGATGTTATCTAGTAACTTGAAGTTCCACCAAGTGGAGTACACCGATTGAATAAAATGTTCTATGAGATAAATGAGTACAAAGAATCCATTCTGTGATCCACAGCTAGTTGTTAAGTAACCAAAATGTAAACTGATGGGAGCTAAAATGAGGAAAGCTGAAAACTTTTGAGTGCTCTATGTTTGAGTATGTCATGAATAGAGCAGTGAAATTTTTTATTGACAGGAACATTCCTCCACCTTATTTACTTTTAGCTCTCACCTCCGGTGAGACTCCCATTTCTCTGATAAATATACTTCAAGTTAATTTACAAGAATCACCTAGGGAGAATCAGGGTTCATGAGGATGAATGATTTCCCAAAATTCAACTGAACCAGCATTTAATAAGTTATAAGTATTTTCTTATTTACATATACAAATTTTAAGTATTGAAAATGCATGTACAAATAATTATTTTCCAATTGTGTAATAAAAACTGACTAGTATAAACAAGTTGTTCTTTATTCTGAGAAATTAAGTTCCCAAAAGTTTTAATCACATACATGCCTTTTGAAGCAAGTGCAATCCTGTGCAATGAATAACTTGTGTGTGGACTGCTCCTTTTGGAAGGGAGACCATCACCCACAGCAGACTTGTGAGAAGAGTCCTCTTGAACATCGTGCTTCTCCTGAGACAGACTGAAGGTATCTTAAACAGATCAGCCTTCTCCTAGCTCCTTGGCATATTCAAGTTCAATTTTTTCTTCAATTTTCTCAGGATCCAGTTCAACCTAGAATTATACCATGGTAAGATAAACAAGAGTAATATCAAGTAATGGAAAGGAACAAACAGTGACAAATTAAACCATGTATAGAAAGGTAGGAATTAGGGTTACCAGGTCTTAGGTTTTTCCTGTAAGATTTAAATTTTTACTACATTTTATGGCTTACATTTTCCTTCTAACCGTAGAGTGATTTCTTACAGTTTTTGCATCAACAAAAAATTTGATTATTTTTAATTTGCAGAGAATTGAAATTAAACATAGGTCATACCCCAACAATGCTTCAATTCAACAGTGTTGTTAACATATTTTTGTAGCTGTATCATGGACTTACGTATGCTTTAAATCATTCAATGAAATAAAATTTGTTCATAACTGATTTTCGTTGGTTAAAACATACAGTTTTTAAAATATAGCAGGTTCGTATTAGTGCCTATTACTTCCAGTCACGTTGCTGTGTTGTCGTTTGAACTGAATACAATTGTTGTGTATGTTAACAAACTTGGCCCCATTATTGACTGAGATCATCAAATAAACAAAACAGGTTTTTACTACATAGTTAATCTACATTATTCATTAACCATACATGTTTAGAGAAATTAGTACCATTCTTTTCATCAACATGTCAATCTCCTTTCAATACGAACCAAAGATGAAGTTTATAATTTAAAAAAAAATCGTTTCATCAGCTATATCACAAGAAGAAAATTACAATCAGTGAACATTTATTGTTACAAATCTAAAAACTTAGCACTAAAATGCAATCTTCATAATAATGATGATGATGATGATGATGATGATGATGATGATGATGATGATATCAGGATATAATTCCTTAAATGTTGCTAGGTCCGCTCTTGAAATTAATGTTCGAAAAAAAACCACTTATTAGTTTATGTAATGTAGCACCAATATGATGTGGAAGAAAATCAGATCATAAATGAATTAAAATACATAGTAGTGAATGCTTAATGTTATGAAATATCTTATAGTCCAGCTATGATGAATTAAAACATTTTTATAAAAATCCAGTGCCTGTGTTAAGGCCGTCAATGTCTTATAGTACTATAAAATTTAATTCTTGTTCGTGCTCCCCCTTTACAGAAGCTTACGGATGCATAATGGAGCGACCTCGTCTTGTGATCATGTTGGGCCGAAATAAATGCAGTACGGATCCAAAAGTACCATTTGTACTATTTGTTTTAGTGTGGCAGCAAGATATATTTCGCTCTGTGGCCAGATGTGCACTTGAGAAATTCCATTTAAATTGTAGTTACATTTCTGCAATTTCTGCTGATAATGTGAATTTTGATAGACACAATTCTGTTTTTCAACTTCGTAAGTTAAAAAACAGAAACATTATAAAAGTTTCTTGTTCAAATCATTTGGGCCATGATGTCATGAAGTATGCTACAGAGGGGTTGGATTATTGACACTGAAAGTATTTTTCTACAAATGCCTGTGAAGAGAAAGGAGGAATTAAAAAAATTAAAATCCTTTTTAATTTTGTTGACAGAGTGATCAGAAATAGTGTCATATGCCAACAAGATGGCTAAGTTTAATGCCAGCAGTTAAAAGAATGCTTAGAAGTTGGCCAGCCATTAAGAGTTGTTTACAAAGTCTTGATGATTGCCCCAATTTTTTCAAAAATGTTCCAAAATGATGATCCAGATTCAGACATATATCTAGTTGTATCTTAATTTCTTTGTCAATGCAGGAGAGCAACTTGGTATTTCCAGTAAAGCTTTAGAAAAAAGATGAATTTAGTGTGTTTGAATCCTTCAGATGCATGATCTTAGAATATTCCAATTCCGTATCCAAAATATAGAGTAATAGGTTTTTATTAAATATTCCAGAAACAACTGCTTTGTGGAAAGAATATGGATAGATGGCATGGAATGACATTAGTAGATGAACAATTTTTTTTTTTTTGCTAGGGGCTTTACGTCACACCGACACAGATAGGTTTTATGGCGACGATGGGATAGGAAAGGCTTAGGAGTTGGAAGGAAGCGGCCGTGGCCTTAATTAAGGTACAGCCCCAGCATTTGCCTGGTGTGAAAATGGGAAACCACGGAAAACCATTTTCAGGGCTGCCGATAGTGGGATTCGAACCTACTATCTCCCGGATGCAAGCTCACAGCCGCGCGCCTCTACGTGCACGGCCAACTCGCCCGGTATGAACAAGTTTAAGTGGTGTTCTTATAAGGAGGAAAGATCACAGTATGAAGATAATGTTGGAATTCAAGAGGAAAAATTGAAGCAAATATTTGTTTGTAGGAAGGGGATTGGAATAATTTACCAAGGAAGATGTTCAATAAATTTCCAAATTCTTTGCAATCATTTAAGAAAAGGCTAGGAAAACAACAGATAGGGCATCTGCCACTTGGGCGACTGTCCTAAATGCAGATCAGTGCTGATTGATGGATTATTTGATTGAATATTTTTCGCTGTTGAAAAATAAGTGGGCAAATGTTAGAAACCAGAGGCAGCCAGAACTGAAAGACAGAATTACAAGTTTCTAAAAATGTATCACTAAGGAATCTTACCAATTTGCTAAGCAGGATATTGAATTGTTGAGAGTAGACAAGTCACAAGAGAAATACAGTACCATGTAACGATTTAGCTAGTGTATTAAAAAATAAATATACCAAAGATGTTTTTCAGTAAGTCATAAAATCTTCCTTTTTTCCTGACCAAAACCTGGCAACCCTCAAAGGAATACGAATAGGAACATATGTAATTGGATAAACACAATGACAGGTCAGAATAGGAAGAGGGAGGAATAGGACAAGGACAAACACGTCCTTCCGTAATTTCATATCTGTCCTCGTCTTATTACTCCCTCTTCCGATGCTGACCTGTTGATGCTCCTATCTTTCTATATATGGCTTGAAGAGTAATAATAAAATGACTTTTAAAAATGGTTACACGAGTATTATCCAGTATGTTTGGGTAATACCCAGATGCTCAAATACCTGGTTAATAGGAAGTGGGTACCTGTATTACGTAGGGGTACCCGTTTATTCACAAGCTGATTCTCATATTATCTGGGTACTTGTTCGTACAATTTTGCAATCTCTGAAATCTTATGATAATGAAGATGAATAAAGACCAGTCATTTCAAAATGTTCATACTAACACAAAAAGTAACAGTGTAAAGTTAGTGTTCTACAATAAATTATATCTTATGTAATAGCTGTGATATAAATGACATATGAATATTTAATTAAAACAGCTTGCTTATATTTTGAAAGGGAGGAATTTCCTTATGAGGAATTAGTTGCAATAATTGTATTTTAGTCACAGATTATTATTCAAACTTTGGGATAAGTTCTGTTAATCAAAAATATTTTATTTAGGCCCACACTTGCACAAAAATAAGACATAATGGGTTGATACTTATACATCCCAACCAGTAGCTGAATCTGTTGAAGAGATGAGTAGACTACAGCAGAACCTCAACTCTAAAGATTCTTCGGTATCCAGACTGATCATATTAAATTGATCCTTCTACGGCAACTAAATGTATTGTAACAGTAAATGTGGTACTTTGGTGAGCACAAGAAACGCAGGGCGTGTACCAATCTGTTGAAGTGCATACAGAGAAAGAGGGTTTGTTTTAGAGAAAAACTTTCAAAATTTTTTCTGAGTTTATTTTTTTTTTTTTTGCTAGGGGCTTTACGTCGCACCGACACAGAAAGGTCTTATGGCGACGATGGGATAGGAAAGGCCTAGGAGTTGGAAGGAAGCGGCCGTGGCCTTAATTAAGGTACAGCCCCAGCATTTGCCTGGTGTGAAAATGGGAAACCACGGAAAACCATCTTCAGGGCTGCCGATAGTGGGATTCGAACCTACTATCTCTCGGATGCAAGCTCACAGCCACGCGCCTCTACGCGCACGGCCAACTCGCCCGGTTTTCTGAGTTTATTAATGAGTTCAAAATCATGTCACCTTTGTACAGAAGACACAGTAGAAAGTGTTTCTCGCCCTAGGGTTGGCGATGTCCTTGGATTCCGACAGCTCCTCTCTTTTCCATACCAGTGGACCACCATTCCTCCCTCGATGGAAGTTCTAGAAGATCCATTCGACGTCTAGAAGATCCATACGGTGCTGATGAAGGGCGATGTAAATGATGAACGTGAATGAACACCATTAAGCCTTGGGGCGAGTTGATGCAAAAACCGCTTTCGAATGAGCATATAAGTTTAACACTCATAAAATGAAAATCTACTTGAAACTTATCGTCGAATTTCAAAATAGTAACTTAAAGTTTGTGGCACTTGACATAATGTGAAGTTATGCCACACGACTTAGTTCTTAGTTTGAAGCACCATTCAACGTAATCAATTGCATTGGAAAAAATAAGGATGTTTCACTCGTGAATTCAGACATGTTCACGCATTGGTAACGACATGAAATAAAAATAAAACAAAATTAATCATGCATCAATAGTCCTCGGTTCGACTGTTCATTGAATCGAAACGCACAGCTGAATGTTCGTAGAATTGAAAGGTACAGTTCTTAATAGAATTGAAATGCACAGTTCACGCACGCAATCTACAGTTCATTACCTACAAATATTTACACAGTTCATGAAATGGTAAATTAGTGACGTAGTCATGCTTGCAATTTGAGTAATTCTGAATTAAAGCACAGTCTCATTAAATTTAAGTATTCAGTACTTTGTAAGGAGCAAACTGTTCCAAATCCTGTCCACAACATTAAACTTTAAATTACGAGCACTTGAAAAATATTCACAAGTCTTAGGCACTCGTGTAGAATAAACAGTCACTTGATGATGTTCAGATGAAGCACAATTTATATCACGCCCCGTTGGAGCAGAAGTTTATCACTCACAGTTTAAAGAAACCCGTACAAGTTCATGCTCCTCACGTTTGAGTTAAAGTCCACGGACTCGAAGTATGACGGCCGTTTCACGCTATATCGCGGTCCTCGCGAACCGACTGCACGAACTCCACTGCCATGCGTGCATACACACACACTGGTCACACACTGCTCTGCTAAGCGAAGCAGTACTGTATTTATATCCGATCCGTGCCTTCACATCTCATTCCATAACTTCGTCGTCTCATGCCAGATCTACGCGAAACTTTGCAGGAACGTAGATAAAGGATTGGGCTACACGATGATGCGATTAATTTTATCTAATTATTATTGTGGGGAAAGTTATTATCCATAGAAACTCGAGGAACATTCCACACTAGTCTAGGCTCTGTGTGTTGCGGTGAGGCAGGCTGTGACGTCACTCGTTCTACGTCACAGGCACACAGCTGTTGCTCGCTGTTCAGTCAGTCTTTCGCTGCTGGTCTGGAGCGTAACGCGTAAGTTTTTAAATTTCCATTACGGGGACTTAGTTTTGTACCGCTGTTACCGGTACATCTCCTCCTGGGGAAAAGAAAATTCAATAGGATTTTCTTTTAATGATGTTCTCTCCTGAAATATTTCTTTAGGTTGGCTGCATTGTAAATGCCCTCGACGCTTCCATCCAGCTCATTAATTTTGTATGCCCCGTTTTTGAGAACCTCTGCAATTCTATATGGTTTTACATAAAGTGGGCAAAACTTTGCATAAATGCGAAGTTCGGGGTGCGAAACAGCTGGTTTTCTTATCAAAACATAATCATTGACCCTAAGTGGTTGTCGAAACGCGCGGTTTCGGTATCGGTTCTCTCTAATCCTAGCAGCGTGTCTGAGTTTCTCCCTTGTTGCGTCTACGCGAGTCTGATGAGTGATTGCTGGATCTTGAGGTGAGGGTAGTACTTGGTCCCATGGCCTGTCAGGCACGACATCCCTATGTACAGTTATGGGGATGTCCTGAGTAGACTCACGAATGGTTGAATTAACACATTGCTGCATCACGGGTAAGACTTCGATCCATTTCCAGTGTTGAGTTCTGCAATACAAACGGCAAAACCTTGCAACCTCGCGCATGATTCTCTCAGCGGGATTAGCCTCTAGGTGTCGAATAGAATTCATAATGTGTCTTATACCGAGTTCTTCAAGTGCCGTTTGGAACTCCATAGATGTAAATTGGGGTCCATGATCGGTGAGTAGGAACTCCGGTTTCCCCATTCCTGGAATAATGCTTTTCTTGATCCTTCGGAGGATACCTCCGGCATTAGCCTTCTGTATGGGCAGTAGCATCGTATACTTAGAGAAGACATCTACTGCCACCACAATGTGCCTGTTGCTGCGGTTCGCCTTGGGAAGCGGCCCATATAGGTCTAAAGCCAGTATTTCACCGGGTCTTTCGGGAAGATGTGGCTTCGGAAACTCCCTCAATAATCTATTATTAGGCTTAGTCCGTTGGCAGACAAAACAAGTTCGGAGAATGTTTCTAATATCACGTCTCATGTACTCCCATGTGAACTTTTCCTTTATGATCATCATTACTTTATCCGTGCCAGCATGTCCGGATATTGAATGACAGTGTCAGATAATGTTGGACCTTAAGCGCGGAGGAGCACAAATTCGGCGTTTGGTTTTGGCATGATCAAGATACTTGTATAACAATCCATCATGAAAGCAAAAAGATTGAGCCAACTGTGAGATGCGAAAATAGTCATCGTCATTTGCAGGAATCAAACCCTTAAAAATTCATATCAATTCTCAGGACTTCCTATCTCTCCCCTGTGCTTGAGGTAAGTACTGTAATTTCCTAAGAAATTCCTCATCTTCGTTGCTCATGACTTCTATGTGATGACTAGTGACGACATCGACCGGATTGCGGCTTAAAGCGTCAGCTAGGACGTTCTTCTTTCCTGGTCTGTGGATGACAGTTATGTTGAACTGCTGAATAAAGAGCGCCCACCGGGTTACTCTCTCACTAGTTAGATCAGAAGACATGATAAATGTGAGGGCTTTGTGATCCGTGTAGATGGTCACGGGATACCCATATATAATCTTCCTCCAGTACAACAAGGAATACACAATAGTAAGAGCCTCAAGTTCCGTGATAGTATAAGATCTCTCATGTGGTCTCAACTTCCTGCTCATGAATGAAATGAAGATGCGGACATCAGGCTTCTCAGGATCGATTTGGTACAGCGCTGCACCGATGCCCACGGAGCTGGCGTCACACTCAAGGCGAAAGGGCCATTCAAAGTTAGGATATGCTAACTGTACGCTTCCCCCGAAGCATTTTCTTCGTTTTGGAAAAAGCCTCCTCGCATTCCTTTGACCACTTCCACCTGTTATTTTTCTTGAGCAGCAGCTGCAAGGGTGCCACTGTCTTGGTGTAATCTGAGCAATGCTGTGCAAAGAACTGACACAGTCCCAGGAATTGTCTCACATGTTTAATTTTTGTGGGTTTCAGGAAATCCAAAATGCTCTGAATTTCGGCCGGATTAGGCCTGATCCCGTCTCCACTAATGAGGTGTCCCAAAAACAGTACCTCTGTCTTAAAAATCTGGCTTTTACAGGCATTTATCTTAAAATTTTTGGTTTTGAGTTCGCTGAGTACCTTATTGATGTCTTCAATGTGTTGCTCTAAGGATTCCGAAGCTATCAGGATATCATCAACATAAACCGTTGCGATTTCTTTAATCTCATCGGATAATTGATTCTCAAGAGCCCTGATGAGAATTGCCCCCGAATTCTTGATCCCGAAAGGGAGACGATTGAATGCATATGTAATGTTCTCAAAAATAAAGCCTGCAAATTTCCTGCTATTCCCTGCCAATAAGATGTGGAAATAAGATGACGTCATGTCCATAGTAGAGAAGAACTTCATGCCTCTAAATTTCCGGATGACATCCCTGAGTGAAGGTGGGTGATCATGTTCCAATACAAGTCTATCATTGAGCATGCGTGCATCTAAACACAAACGTAGACTGCTGTTCGGTTTTCTAACAATGGCCAGGTGGTTTAGATACGGAGTGACACATTTAGAAATGATACCGTTGTTTTCCATCTCTTTGATCACAGTCCTGGCTTCCTCTCGGTACTTCTCAGGAACTGGAGAGGGCCGTTTTTTATAAGGAGAGGTGTCCTTAACATTCAACTGGTATTCAAAATCTCTAATAACACTGGGTTTGTCATCAAAAACCTCAGGAAATTTCTCAAATATTTGTCGAGTTGCCTCTGCCACGCCGAAATCGAACTCTGGGCTTTCAGCCGCACTGGTGAGAAATATGAAGTGATCACGACCTTCGACGAACACATCCTCTATAACGGGCACTTCCTGGCCCTCGACGGGTCCCTCTTCACCGGGTCTACCCTCTTCGTAATCTATTTCATCGAGAGGCAGAGCATCGCTCATCTTGCCTTCGGCTTCTATGAATGGGGTACCAAGACCTTGGCACTTCAAACTATTACAGTCTACCAGCTACAACTCTACAGAGTCGATGTTAAAAAATCGTATGACGTTGGCAGGATAATCAATGATTCCCCCATACTTGGCTAGGAAATCTGACCCTAGGATGACGTTGAATTTCATCGGCGAAATGACTAGTAATATATGTTCGAACTGGACACCTTCAATGTCAAATGTAACGAAAGCTTGAAATTTACATTTGATATGCCTGTCCGGTACTATCCCTTTAATTTTGATCTGTGTGACTGGTATCAATAACATGTCTTTTTCCCCCTTCAACATCTCAATTAACCTCTCAGAAATTAATGAAACCTGAGCTCCAGAATCGATTAAGGCAGTTACGTAAAGGGTATCCAAAGTAATATTAATAAATGGAAGACTTCGTTGGACCTAAGGAGCAAACTGTTCCAAATCCTGTCCACAACATTAAACTTTAAATTACGAGCACTTGAAAAATATTCACAAGTCTTAGGCACTCGTGTAGAATAAACAGTCACTTGATGATGTTCAGATGAAGCACAATTTATATCACGCCCCGTTGGAGCAGAAGTTTATCACTCACAGTTTAAAGAAACCCGTACAAGTTCATGCTCCTCACGTTTGAGTTACAGTCCACGGACTCAAAGTATGACGGCCGTTTCACGCTATATCGCGGTCCTCGCGAACCGACTGCACGAACTCCACTGCCATGCATGCATACACACACACTGGTCACACACTGCTCTGCTAAGCGAAGCAGTACTGTATTTATATCCGATCCATGCCTTCACATCTCATTCCATAACTTCGTCGTCTCATGTCGGATCTACGTGAAACTTTGCAGGAACGTAGATAAAGGATTGGGCTACACGATGATGCGATTAATTTTATCTAATTATTATTGTGGGGAAAGTTATTATCCATAGAAACTCGAGGAACATTCCACACTAGTCTAGGCTCTGTGTGTTGCGGTGAGGCAGGCTGTGACGTCACTCGTTCTACGTCACACGCACACAGCTGTTGCTCGCTGTTCAGTCAGTCTTTCACTGCCGGTCTGGAGCGTAACGCATAAGTTTTTAAATTTCCATTACGGGGACTTAGTTTTGTACCGCCGTTACCAGTACAGTATTCATTGATTCATTTTATCCATAATCTGAAACTTTTATCACCATTGTGACCTTCCCATCATATCAGTTATGCACAACGTCCAACACATCACAGCGCAAGCTGTCAGAACTTCATAACGAAAGAATTACAAGTCTCAAGATTTTTCAACATCCAAATTGATAATCTTGAGTTCTTCCTTCAACGACAGCTAAGTGCATTAATTTATGAATTTTATGCATTATCTGAAACTTTTATCACAATAATTGTGACTATTTCTTCTTCATCTTTATATTCCACTATATTTTTGCAACTTTTTACAATTTCTATGGACTATTTGATGCATTGTGCAACTCGTGCTTTTGGCTGATGATGACCCTGATAATGGGTCGAAACTAGTACCTAATAAATGTTTCTTCTCTAAAGTAACCCACATTACTTGAATTTGTATTGAAAAGGTGGAACTATTGTACTTTGTACTTTCAATTGTAATTGTAATCATTACGCCAGCTGTCACATAAACGTTTGTACAATATGATCAATGAAGGGGCTGATCTTCTTAAGATTGTGCATAAGGTTAACACAAGATGGATATCAATTGAGGTGGCAGTCAGTCGTATCCTTTCTCAATGGGTGGAGTTAGAGAAACATTTTGAAATAGTTAGGTTGAGTGACAAATGCTACACGGCTGAACTGCTCTACAATATGTACTGTAATGTTACAAGCGGAGTTTACTTGATTTCCCTGAAACCTTATCTAGCAGAATGTGAATATGTAAATCGTTTCAATTGAACTCAGCAGATCCTTGTAAACTGTTGAATGATCTGTTTGCATAGATTATGGGACTTACGAGAAGAATTGTAAGAATTAAAAGGGAGATCTACTGAAAGCTCACGTACAAAATCACAAAGCCCATAGAATTTACCTCGGACACGAAGTTGGAAGTTTGTTGACAGAACTGAAAAATTATAATATGTTAACCTTGGATGCAGAAGATAATCTTCAGAGAAGATGTGAGAATTTTCAGTTATGTCTTGCATCTGAATGGTAACATCGTCTGCCACAAAATGTCATTTTTACAGAAAGTGTCACTACTCACACCATCCAAATGCCTATGTGTTATAAAAGAACCCATCTTACCGTTAGTTGAGGAAATGGAAATGCCTGTTTATGATGTAACCAAAACTGACTTTCAATGCAGAAAATTAACACCGGTGACGCATCAGATTTGAATTCATTCCTGAAATTTTCTTAGTCTTGTCGTAATCAAATGCTGAGGTAGAAAGAGCATTTAGCCAGTTAAACTTAGTGAAAACCTAACCGTCTGAATGTTCAAATGATTAATTCCATTAAGGGCTGGCTTAAGACGCATAAGAAAGTCTTAATTAAATTGAAATAACAAATAACATAGTTCAACCTATTCAATACAAATAAATAAGAAATGTAGTGTTACATTCCTACAGAAGATAATCTTCGGAGAAGATGCAAGAATTTTCAGTTATGTCTTGCATCTGAATGGCAACACCGTCTGCCATAAAATGTCATTTTTTCAGAATGTGTCGCTACTCATACTATTACTACTTATAAAAGAACCCATCTTACAGTTACATTCCTACACTACATTTCTTATTTATTTGTACAGGTTGAACTATGTTATTTGTTATTTCAATTTAATTGTGATACAGTTCAATACGGAACATCATGAAATTTTTATCTTGAATAAAGTCTTGTCACAACTACAATTTACCCACACGTTCTGGTAAAATGTGTACCATGGAGTTCTAGGGGTGCAGTAATGGGATTTATTCATGTCACATGTTATAATCGAAGACATAATAAGGAGCACCAATCTTGAACTTGAAACCAAAAGACCTTCAGTTCTTTAGAAA
Organism: Anabrus simplex; assembly: GCF_040414725.1. NCBI lineage: Eukaryota > Metazoa > Arthropoda > Insecta > Orthoptera > Tettigoniidae > Anabrus > Anabrus simplex. Next base: position 114,222,668 of record NC_090271.1, on the reverse strand, counting down.
AACACCCCCATGGGTGGGGGTGAAAATATCATCCATGGTATATTCTGCCTGTCATAAGAGGTGAATAAAAGAGGCCCCAGGGGCTCCTAACTTGGAAGTGTGGGTTGGTGACCGCGGGGGACTTAGCTGAGTTCTGGCATTCCTTCAACTTAGTTGTGCCAGGCTTCTCACTTTCATCTCTCCTATCTGACCTCCCTTGGTCAACTCTTCTTCTTCTTCTGCTGCCCTCGACACTGCCAAACCTACACACAATGGTCATCAGAGGTTATGTACTACTACTACTACTACTACTATCCCACTGTCGGCAGCCCTGAAAATGGTTTTCCGTGGTTTCCCATTTTCACACCAGGCAAATGCTGGGGCTGTACCTTAATTAAGGCCACGGCCGCTTCCTTCCCACTCCTAGCCCTTCCCTGTCCCATCGTCGCCATAAGACCTATCTGTGTCGGTGCGACGTAAAGCAACTAGCAAAAAAAAAAAAAACTACTACTACTACTACTACTACTACTTCCCTGACCCTGATAGTATTAGGTTGTGAAGCCTAGGGAGTCTTTCGTTTTCACACCCTCTGTAGCCCTTGCTTTCTTTAGCCAATACCTTCATTTCTCGAAGTGTAGACCACTTCAATATTTTTTCTCTGATTAGTGTTAATAGAGGATGGTTGCCTAGTTGTACCTCCTCTTAAAATAATAATCACCACCACCACAAATAGAAATAGCAGCATGTAACAGCTGACAACATTAAAGTGTGGGTTTAAAAAAAAAAAAAAAAAAGTTGCATATTGGAGCCGACAAGGATTGGGATATAGCAATTAGAGAGTAATTTTTAGGAAAATTTTCCCAATCCACTGTATCAAGTAATCATGCCAGTAAGCCACTTTGAAGATATCAGAAGATTTTTGTGATTTGATGACAAGTGAACCAGGCTGCAGACTAACAAACTAGCTCCCTTTTCATATGTATGACAATTATTCCTTGAACATTGTAAAAAATATATATATACATATATATCCCAGCAACAACTTGACAACAGATGAGCACACTGCAGATTTGTTCAATATATGCCTAACACATCTGGCTAAGAAATACGGCGTTAACATTTTCTGGGTGGATGAATAAAAAAACGGGGTATACTGTGGATGGGATTGTGTATGCAGGGAAAAATCTCAGTGAAGTTTCACAGAAAGACATGGCCATGAACATAGTGAACAAGTTACATACAACAATTAGGGCTTTTCCCCAAAATGCGACATTGGACAACTAGTTTACTTTTAGCCCAGTATGTGTCTGAAGAGAAATAAGAGACATTTGAAAGGAACTCAATACAAAATCAACAACGACCAGTACACTCAAGTATGTTCGCATTCCCAAAAGACACTATCATGGTCAGTTATTCATCAAAGAAAAACAATGTGTAACAATCCTAAGTACCATGCAATACAATGCCGCTGTTGATGAACACCGTATGAAAAAGAAGCCTGTGATGATTAAACACCACAATAACTCCCAAGGAGGCATAAAAGTAATGGATTAAAAAGTAAGCAACCAACTACATATGCAAGATGCAAACAAAGCAGTGGCCCATGATGTTGTGGTATAATATCACGGATGTATCAGCTACAAATGTGTTCATTCTTTACCGTACAATACATCTCTCGTACCAAACAGGTCTTCTTCATGAAAGGAGATTGTTTATAAAGGACCTTTTGATGAAAATGATCCAGCCATACATGATCTGAAATCTGCTAATCCATTTCCCCAGAAATCCGTTTATTTGGATATGGAAAAGTGTGTTACCATCCCTGCTTTAATAGATTGTGCCAGGGGCAACCAGTGATGTAATGTCAAAAGAAGGTGTGTATTCTGACCACCATCCAAGGGCAGGAAAAGCAAGATGGTGTGTGGCAAGTGTTCCGCGAGTGTGTGCCAGGAACATAGCTCAGCAATGTTCACTTTTTGCACAGGTTAAGAAAGAATGGGGCTAGAACATTACAAGCCATTTCATATGAGAATCAAGCAAGAAAGTTGCATCATGATGCAACATTTATTGATTTTAAGTGATGTCAAAATAGTATAATGAATTGTGATGTGACATTTATTAAGGGATCTAAAATGGTGTTCCTGAATAAATCAGTTAATGCAAAGTAACTGGCCTGGAAATATATACCAAGCTCCCATATCATAACATAAGGTTCCAATGGACCACTTTAGTCGGCAAACCACACGACAATAAGAACGCTCGTGGATATTTCTTTTGCACTATCTATTAGAAGACTGTACACTCTAACAGCAAATGCAAATGGTCTCACAAAGCAAAGTATTCTGAATACATGATAGTGCAAAGTAGGATCCAAGTCTGAATACTTCAAAGTAACTGTGCTTGAAATGTATTCTACCAACCCTCTCCTCCATAAATAAAACAGACTAGAATGAACGGTGAACAGCAGTGTAAAAGAAATGTTCTTCAGTTGTCAGCCATGCTTGAGGTGCAAAGTAACAAACACGGATGTTCAGGAGAAGCATGTAAACATTACGTTTTGTTTCTTCTGGAAAAATGCTTTCAGAAACTTTGGCAGTGATAACAGCAGTGTTCTATGGCTATGGCAGCGAGATCAAAAATATTCACCTTTTATGAATGGCAGGACAGGGAAAGTCATTCTAAAGACATTCTTTTTATTTTCAGGGAATTGTCCAATCAAAATCCCTTCCAGAGAGAAAACCAGTAATCAAGGAGCTGTATCTGGATATTTTACATTCCTTTCGGGAGTCCATCTGTCATAAACAGCCTGAGATGTGGTGAAGTGGACAATGGTACCTTCTCCATGACACACTTACCAGAGTTTCTTGCCAAACATGGTACTTCTGTGTTTCAATATCCTACTTATTCACCCAATTTTGCTTCTTTGACTTTTATGTAATTCCAATAATAATAATAATAATAATAATAATAATAATAATAATAATAATAATAATAATAATAATAATAATAATAATAATAATAATAATAATAATAATAATAATAATAATAATAACAATAATAATAACAATAATAATAATAATAATAATAATAATAATAATAATAATAATGTTACTGGGTCGATGCATAAGTCTGTGAATTTCTTATATTTTATTTTACTGTCACTGTCATGCATTGTAACCCACAATTACAATCACTCACTGATCTATTCACCTCCACTCTCTATGACCTTTTCTGCCAACGTTCAGGTAGCAATTGAATGCCTTGCCTGTAGATTGGTTTTGACTGGAAGAAATCTGTTAGCCACTGGTCAAGAGAAGCTTTGTCAGGAAACACTTGCCTCTGATTGTGGTTAGAAAGAGAGCAGAAAAGATGCAAATCTGAGGGGGCAAGGTCAGGGCAATACAGAGGATGAGGAAGAGGTTCCGAACCAAATTAAGCAATCACACCTTTGGTCAATTGTGCTGTATGCGGACGAACGTTATCCTGGAGCAATAAGACTGGTTGCTGTCTTTGTCTTTTGTTGTCAATAGCAATGGCAAGCCGTTTTAGCTGGTCACTATACACAGCAGAGGTAGTTGTTACGTTTTTTGGAACAAGTTCATGGTGAAGAATGCCATCTTTGTTCCACCAAACACACAACATGATTTTCTGTGGGTGGGCACTATCCTTCATGTTGACATACAGGCACCGTTTCTCGTCACCGGTGACAATGTTCGAAAGGAATGCTTCATGCCTAACACAAGCCAAACGGTGCCGGGAAAGCAATGACGAACAGATGTTTACTCGCTGATTTTTCTTACTGCCACTAAGCACGTGTGGTACCCATATATCCTATTTCTGTACCTTACCCATCGAATTCAAATGGCGTACAATAGTTGACTGATCACATTCAAAAACTTGTGCCATTTCCCGCGTTGTTTGACAAGGATTCTCATGAAGCAACTCATTCAAGCGATTTTTGTCAAAATCGGAAGAGTCTTCCAGAACGTGGATCATCAGACAAGTCAAACTGTCCTGCTTAAAAGTAGGAAAACCATGTGTGTGCTGTTCTTTCAGCAATTGCTTCATTCCCGTACACTTCACAAATTGTTCTCGCAGCTCCTGCTGCACTGGATCCTCGGTTAAACTCAAGGAGTAAAATGTGTCGGAAATGCTCACTTTTCTCAACTTGACATTCCATATTCGTTTGTCTGAAATATACACAAATAATACGTTCACAATCAAGAAAACCTATGTTTCACAACACCCAAACTCAGTTAAAACAATGGAAGAACGATAAGCAATCCCTTCATGCTGCATTGTTACCAATCCACAAGAATACCGCACGAACTTATGCATCGACCCTATAGTTTTATGTCCCAAATAATGACTTTTAGGGTATTTGGAGATACTGAGATACCAGAAATTTTGTCCTACAGGAGTTCTTTTACCTCTTGGTAAATCTACTGACACTAGGCTGGCATATTTTAGAACCCTCCAACTTGAGCTCATTCAGAAAGCCAGTGCTCTACCATCTGAGTCAATCAGCCAGCTTACCTCACTCCAAGAATGAAAGTCATCTGACAGGATGTTATTTTGCATCAGAAAATAAAAGTAGCATCGCAGGAGATATTATGATAGGTTGCCAAAGATGGCTTTTAGCAATGCTTCCATAAGCTTTGCCAATGCTGATAGAAGTATAAAGTTGTCCGAGGAGATTCTTTTGAAGCTCATTTTACATTGGTGTTTAAACTATATATGCTAAGGAGCTATATGCCATGTCCTCAAACTTTGGTCCTAATCTTGTAGAACAAAAACAATATCTTCAAACAAATTTTAAACAAAACAGGTTAAATGTAGGTTAAAATCCTACAGATGGAGCACAAAAGACAGATCTAAAAGTATGTTATGAGACAGCTGGTTTCTACAGCATACTAATGTACTTGAGCATCTCTGATCTTGGTCAAAATATTGTCTAGTACAATAGTTTTATAGCATCCTTCATATTCTCCAGATCTATTATTGCACATCTTTTCTTCATTCAAAGTGGTGGTCCTATCTGAGGATCCAACCAGCTTTTGGACTAATGCCCTAACACACATTCAAATGTTGCTTTATTGCCACTACCTTCTTTTGTAATTCATTTTCTATGTTACCTCATCTTTAAATTTCAGGTATTCTGGCTTATCCTCTTCCATCTTCAGCCCTTCCAAATACTGCTTCCGTTTCAGCAGCACAGTATCTACATGTGTCTTGTTCCTCACAGCAAGATCAAGTGCTCTGTAACAATCCAACAACTTTCATAAATAATGTACAGTATATTTAAAAAAGAAAGTAATTTAGAGAATTCTATTATCGTAATACAATACAAAATGAAATTTAAAATAGCAATCATAAGCAAAACTTAAGTTCAGCTTCATCTTTAGTTAAAATACTTCAATACTTGCATCACTTTGATGTCTTAGGATATAAGCAGCAGAGCAGTTTGGATTCAGAAGGGGAAGATCAATGATAGGGCCCATTTTTATCATGAGAAAGAATATGGAAAAACATCAGAATACAGGAAGGACATCGTGATGACATAGAGCATACTGACAGAAAAGGCTTACGAGAGTGTCGCTAGGGTAGTCTGTGAAAATCTGGCACAGGAGGGAATTAGGCAAAGGACAATAAAAATTATCAAGTCAATGAACAAGTGGGTAAAACAGGATGGTTTAAGACTGAATGCAGGCTGAGACAAGGAAGTGTTTTGTTATCCCATCTGTTCATAACAGAAATGAATAACATCATGAAAGTAGCAAAAACAGCATACAGAGGAAGACAAATGATCATGATATTATTTGCTGATTATGATTTGGGGAAAATATGACAAAGAGGTTCAAGAACAGACAGATATAGTGAATGGAAAGATTGAAGAGAATGCCAAAAAGAGCAAGACAATGGTGATGACATGAGGAAACAAAGAAGGGAAAGGTCATATAAAACTTGTGGGCAAAGATCTGGAATTGGTGGGGACTTTCAAGTACTTGGGAAGTGAACTAATGCAGAATGCAAGACTGGATGCTGAGATTAGTGGAAAACGAGGTTTACTAATGCAAGGGGTGCTTTAGACCAGTAGCAGTGAGTAACATGCTGTGAGCAACTGTTCAGTTGTTATCTCTTCATATTCTGATGTAACCTGCCCGCTGGCAGTAGAGCCCCTGTGAAAATCAGTTGGTAGACATCCCATTCATCATTTGTGCATGCGGGACATTTATAAGTTGAAAGCAGGTGCTCGCGAGCTGTCTGGTATATATATTTTTTTCAATTTGTGGTTGAAAGTCGAAAAGTAAAGGATGCAGTCATAAAAAATAACATTTCTTAATTGATTGGATCCAGTAACTAATTAAGACATTTATAAATTTGTCTACATCATCTAAGAAATACTCAGATATTCAAATAAGAGAAGGAAAATATTTAAATATGTGAAAACTGATATACAGTAGTTGAAAGTGGGAATAGAAAGCAGTGAAGAATGATTGTTCATGAAGCATTGTCTAATATTATTTATTTCAGTTTCAGGGTTATTCCCAATAAGAAATGTGTGAAAATTACAGCAGAATAATGAAGCACTTAAAGAGATCGTGGTCACCAAAGTGGAGGAGATGGTGACTTAAACCAAAATATATGGTCGAAATGTAATTCAGACCTCATCCAGACTCCCTCCAGATGGTCAAATAAGTCAAAATTTCAATTTTATTTGCACTGTTCTTAGTTTTTTCTATTATGAAATTCCATCTCGTAGGATATTTTTATAGTTGGGTGTTTTCTTAGCAGTTCTGAATGGGAATTAGACTCTTTTCAGTTTGGTTTCATAGTTATTTAAAAGGAAATAATTTACGATGAATTAGTTCATTATAAAATAATAATAATAATAATAATAATAATAATAATAATAATAATAATAATAATAATAATAATAATAATAATAATAATAATCGTATGGCCTCAGCTACCGTATGCAGACATTTCAATTTGACGCCATCTGGCTGTCTGCTTGACAATTTCGACGTTCCGTTTTACTCTAGGCCCCCACTAGATGGCAGACCGGATAAACCGAAACTCTCTTGGGCGTCTATGGCTGAGATTTAATGAATTTTGTCGGGTAAACACCAAATGTGTCACCAGAGATCTTTTACATGCCGACATCGTACGACATGGAGTGTCGAATGGACTTTTTTCCGCCCTTCAAAAATCCGACTACCTCTGCCGGGTTTGAACCCGCTGTCTTGGGATCCGGAGGCCGACACTCTACCGCTGATCCACATTGATGTTTTATCACATTAGGATCATAATTAGATAAATCACGCATTGGAAGCTAAATGTTAGAATAATAACTATGATGTGTTCAATGAAGTCAAACCAGTTTCCTTTTTATGTCACTTTGATGGTCAATCAGCTGTTACTTACTTAATAATGTCATCTCTTCGTCTTCAAAGACGTGTCAATGCATTGAGAAACAAATATTAAGATCCATGCAAAGAAATCTATTTGATCATAATTAGGGAATTTATGGAATATTTGTTTAGTAAAAGAATGAGCGCCAGTATTAACGTATGTTCTATGAACTAGTTGGTGAAGGTTAGGATAATTATGACAAGACATAGTATTGTTTGTCAGAAATATTTAATAAAATAGAGTGTGAAAATATGATATAGTTAAATCTATTTAATAGGGTTTTCGACCAGAATAAGAAGAATGTAAATGGACAAACATAGGTGTCATATTGTTTTCAAAGATAACCCCAGTGGAGAAGGACATGGATTTTAATCAGCGAGATGAACAAGGTACACCAGATCTCATCTGCAGACATGAACATCTAGGTTATTCATCCACAGCTGCCTGAGACAGAACACTTTTTCCGTTGGTATTTTAGGTAAAGGTAAAGCCTGCTGTAAGTCGTATGTGATAACAAAGTATTCATAAGTAGGAGTCTTTTCTGGTATCAGTTTGAGTTTTATATCCTTGTTCTATTTTTATTTGATGAAGCCTAACTGCATAAGGGACATCATCCTCATCTATAGCCCTCCACTTATCACATACTGTGCAGGTGTCACTGAAAGGTGTTTTAAATCCAATGTTAAAGTTTTCATTAAAAACATGCAAGTTTTTCTCATATGAAAGGGGCGGGCCTATGTCACTCTGTTTTTCGTGTTCTTTGAGATAGGGTCTGTGCATTTCAGAAACAGATGCCACCGACCTTATGTAGCCCTTGTGTGGGCTTTTTTCTCTACTATAATGGCTAATATACCTAGGAAACATGTTAATATGTTTACACGCAAAATTAAATTGGCAGTCAGGATTTTCTTTTTCCAATACTTCCCATGTCTTCCTCTCTTGTCCTGACATGGTACTGAGGGGATGGAAAGTGACCCAGAAAATGAAGTACTTCCATTCGACTTACATCACTATCACGAAAATCATCATTAACTATTCCACATGACTGTTCTTCTTTCATTCCACGTATAGCAACTGAAGCACGCTTTCTAGATACAGAAAAACATGTCACAGAAAGCTTTTAAACACACTCTAACATCTTCACCGCTTTTATTTTTTAGGTAATAGTAGTATGTCACCTTTCTTTTAGGATCAGTTTCCTTTTTTTGCATAGGCTCTCTTACAATTCTGTTTAATCAGACTGCACAAAAAAGGCATTTTGTAAGTTGTAATTTGGAAGTTTTAAAATCCAAAAAAAAAAACAACAACAGTTTTCTTTTTCAATATCATATAGTTTGTAATACACCACTTAACATAAGCCTTTTCATTCTTCACTGCACACTTACATTTTTCACCCATTCTCTTAGCTGGCACAAATTTCTTGGCTTTATCAATTACATAAGCTTCACCACCATTTCTCAATCTCTTAGCTATAGACCTCTTCTAGTCGTCTTGGTTTCGTTTACGTTTTTTACAGTTACTCACATTAAAACCACTGTTTGTGCCACCACAAGACATTTTACTAACATTACTATTCCTACCATCACAAGACATTTTCTGGTTAGAAAAGTAACTACATGTCACTCTAACCCCTCCGCTCCAGTTGACTGAGGCATGTGGGTTAGCTCCTTCTCTTACTAACTGTACAGCTGATTCCCAAGGTTCTCATTTTTGTGTGTGTATTTGGACAGACAAGGAACTATCCCCAAACCACAAGTAGTGCACAGCAATGCTAAGAGATACCAGCACTATGCAAAAAAAAAAAACGATAAAATGAATTTCTGAATTTTTGTGGGTTAGCCCCTTCTCTTAATGAGGCACTCAATTGTGCAAAACAGAACAAAATTGCATCCAATCAGTAAAGTGAGTCATTACTGAAATGTCCTGAGGTTTTAGAATATAACAAAGAAAGTAACTGAGAAAATGGAGCTAAGGATGTTTTTAAAAATTTTCTAGCTGTGAGTAACCATAGGGTTAACTCCTTAGGGTGAGTCAAATTCAGCTGAGGAACTTGATCCAAACACTTATTTACAATATGAAAATTCACCGATTGCAGTTGAGAAGAATTAGAAGGGTTGTCAAAGGATTCATAGAAAAACTGCGGAGAAGGAGTAGGCGGCAGAGTTTGGGTAAAAGCATTGGACTGAGGTGGGTCCTGAAAAGGATTGACCGGCGGGGAAGAAGGAGCAGCGACTGATGTGCATGTGTTTTGATTCTGAAAGGAGAGTGTGAAAGTCAGGATATGGCTTGTTTACCTTTTGAGGCGATGTGTGAGAAAGCTGATCAGAAATCTAACTAGGTATGGTGGAAAGACCAGTAGCGATAGAAGGTAAAGAGGATGAAATGTCAGAAAATGAGTTTGAAGAGAAAAATTTGTCAAAAATCAGATGAGGGTTTGGAGCAAACAGATTAGGGGGAACACGAAAAGAGTCCGCTGAAATATCAGAGTGATATGGCGCGAAATTATCAGAAAAATATTCCATAATGAGGTTTAAAAAAGGAACTGGCTAGCAGAACAAAGGTAAGGTAAAATTATGATGCTCCACGTGACAATTGATACGAAGCAGTGGAACTATAATACGGCACCAGAAATAAATGAGTAATACAATAGTATTAAGAAAGAAAGGATCGAGTCAAACGCTCTGCTACCATTCTGTAATAAGCATGCAGTATTATGAGAAGAAATAAATATAAAGAAGAAAGGAACAGTGGACGTGACAAAGATAACTGGATTCGGACAACATAAAGTAGAGTCGAGTCCAAGTAAGAAGGGCTAACATAAGGTCGAACAGGGTAAAACCGCAGTGAGACAATGGGACAAGGAAGCACAGGACACAAGTAAATACTTGGCGTCACAACATTCTAGTGCTAGAATTAGGCAAAGGGAGGGGAAAATAACCCAGGCATAATAATAATAATAATAATAATAATAATAATAATAATAATAATAATAATAATAATAATAATAATAATAATAATAATAATAATAATAATAATAATAATAATGGTATTAGGACAAAATCAGGGAAGCCAATGGGAATCCAGAGGAAAGGGCAACGTATAGTGAAATGTATTAAGTCAAATAACAAGTATAAATTTACATATATTTGCATACCTGCCAACTTTTAGAACCCAAAAATAGGAAGATTTTTTAAATTCTTGGATTTCATCACGTATATTTCACCACAGTCTACGTGAAAATAGGTCAGGATAAAAGGCATACATATCTACAGTTACAATGCGAATTGATAATTAAATTTAAAATCTTAAACTAAGAAAACATAAAAATGGTTACAAGAAAATGTACCTAATCACTCTCATTTATGACACATACGAATAATAATATTTATGTCACACCGACACACACAACAAAATCCATACCATATTTTCTCGTGTAATTAACGCACTTTTTTGATGAAAAATACAGGCAAAAACTGTGGATGCGTAAATTATTCAAGGAATTCAGATCTTTACAAATGATTTATAATTCATTTACATTTAAAAGATACATAAAATATAATATATAAAGACAATTGGTTCAACTCATTTGCGATTATCGTCATACAGAGTAAAATTCCGGCGTGAGATTTTTTCTGAAAAGTCAAATAAGGTATATCAGGTAGGTCAGACACGTGGGTTTGAAGTACCGACACTAGAAAATATTCTTCTCATTACGAGCTGAAAATACGACCTGAATGGCATACCAGAAAAAAAAAAAAAAACTATCCAACACGAGAAGGGCCGGGCATCGAAGGAGGGACCCTGCTACATTACCCCAAACCGTTCGTATCCAATCTTGTACAAGTGACGTGTCCATCCACCCTTTCTGTTGAATACGAATGTGGATCACTTGCGGAAATTTTGCTTTAGGCATTGTTTTTCGTTTTAGAACAATGTAAGGTGTAAGCTTTCTGCCATCAGCAAGCATTGCAGTACATCTTTGTTTTTGGCTTCCGATAGCGTGTACGATAACACTGTATGATCATTTCTTATCGATTGTTCGACTTTGCGGCGTACGGAAACTGACTGGCGTCTGACGTGCGGGTCCTATAAAGGGGGATCAAATATTCCTTCATTTCACGCTTCTCAATCACAAAGCGATGACAATGGTTGAAATCATTCGTCATTTTTTGGCATAATGTTGTTCTTCGTCAAAGATAAAGTTAATTTCTCTTCAGAAAATTAATCAAGCCTTGGCTAACCTTCAAATCCGAGACACTGATTCCGTGTGCCGCGGCTATTTCTCATTCTTTAAAACACAGCATTTCGTGAGAAACGGCTTATCCAACAATGCATAACAAAATCATATATTTAAGCAGATAATCCTCTACCTGCAGAAACTTGCCGCCTTTTGGTCCGCGAAATGCTTTGGGAGACTTGTTGGCCGCTTGAAGTGCACTTCAGTTACCGCGGTAGCGCACGTTTCATTTGGACACTGAATACTTGCTGCCCGCTGCTCTATTCCCGTATGTTTCGACGTAAATGATCACATAAAATCAGCTTCATGGTCCGTATCGCACTTCAATAGATTCACAATTAAGTATTTATTTTCCACCTAGTCGATACAATGATTGCTTAAGGCAATTTTTAATGGTCAAAAGTGGTACATGTTTCGTATATTATCAACATCTTCAGCCACATAACACTGTTTAGATGAAAAATGTATAAAATTGACAAAGTAATGCTTTAGAGGAAGTGTCCTTAAAATTAACATAAGATTGACAAGATTAAAACTAACAAATAACTCAAGAGAAAATATATAAATTATTTCTACAATAGAAAGCAGTCGTCAAGGAAACACTTGTACAATATTCCATAGAGAAATTGTCCTAATAAATATTCTTTTCTTAATAATTCATGAAAAAAGATCAATTTATAAATTAAAAATTATACAATTTACAAGTAATTATCGAAATGAAGAAATCTTGATATCACAGTGCGGCTCTTATTATTAATGTAGATGAAGATATAACTAATTCCTAGTTGTCAAATCTTATTAAGCCTGCTTTCCTTTGGAACAGTAACTCCTGTCATTCTTTCACAGTTTTGCGCCGGGTGTAATATTGATGATGCGTTCTTCCTTGCTCTTGCACCTGAGGAGGTGGAGGAGCGGGGGATATAGGTGTGTCAAGAACTTCCTTGCTGTCACCTATAGCTTCAACTGAGGAGGAATAAGTTGTAGGGCTATCTGTAGGAGGAGAAATTCCAATTCTTTTTTCGTGATCCTTCTCAAGCATTTTCAAATATACTAGAATTTGATAATATAATGGATTCTTATATTCTACAGCCTCATTAAGGTTATCATTTTTCTTTACAAGTTGGTCTAGATGAATGTACAGGTCTTCATATGTGTTCATTAAGCTGCCCTTTTTTAACTTTTTTATGATGGTCAGGTCTTGTTCTATGTTGGTAAATTTATGACCTGTGGCAGTCATGTGTGATCCCATTGCTGAGAATCTTCTATGTTTTTCAGCATTCACATGTTCCAAATATCTAACTTTAAAATTGCGGCCAGATTGTCCTATGTATGTATTCTTACATTCAAAGCATGTGAGTTTATATATACCTCCACCTATTCAATCTGGTATACACCAATGGATCAATTTCTTCTGACCGGTTGACATCAACTTTCATCCCTATTCCAAAGAAAACAATGGCTAAATCTCATGGAGATTACAGAATCAAAAGCCTAATGAGCCATGTTCTCAAAATCTTCCTGAAAGTAATATAAGTTTTGCAAGAATATACAGCAAATGCAAATCTTACATAGATAGCACCCAGTTTGGTTTCTAGAATGGATTTGGCACCAGACAGGCATTGCTGGGGATGCAGATTTTGGTACAAGGATGCATACATACCTGCCAACTTCACAAAACCAAAAATAAGGATATTTTGATATGAAAATCAGGAAAAATCAGGAGAAATCAGGAGATAAAATTGGTCAAAACTACTTATTCTACATGTCTAGAGTAGAACGCAGCCCGGAAGGCGGTTTCGTTGCGCAGAGAGAGACAGAAGTATGAGGTGCGATGATGCCAATGTGGCTACTCATAACAGCATGTATGTGTAAACGTTTTTTCATCCAGTTATATCTTGAATTCCAAAGCGATGACCTATATGTTTTGTGGGCTTAAAAGTTTTGTGAAAGTCCAAATTAATTTTTAACATCAAACCTCGAGAAAGTGTTGAGTGAAATTTTTGAGATATTAAAGAAGTTAAATGGAAGTTGAGAGAAATGAAGGCGAAGTGCAGAGAGCATAACAGCATGAATGTGTAAACATTTTTTCTTCCAGTTATATCTTGAATTCCAAAGCGATGACCTGTATTTTTTGTGGGCTTAAAAGTTTTGTGAAAGTCCAAATTAATTTATAACATCAAACCCCGCAAAAGTGTTGAGGAAAATTTTCGAGATATTAAGGAAGGTAAATGGATGGTCCAGTTTCAATGCCGTAGGATATTCGCCATTTTTATACCTATCAAATATTGTTGTACACAGAACATTTTTATTGAAATCGTCGAGGACTGTCACCTGCTTCTTCCTCTAAGGGTTCTTCTCTGGCGACCTGAACACCGCATTATTTTTATTTCTGAAGCTTGTTTTATCCTCTGTACTGTTTGCAGGCCGATACCATACGCGAGTGCTGTCTTCTTTTGAAGCGTGGCAACATGGTGTTCCTCACCTTCTCCGCCTATGAACGCCTGATGCTGCATGCTTACCAAATACAAATACACTTTAAATACTATTTCCCTCGCCTGTCGACGGAATACATGTCTTTTTGCTCTTCCTGGATCTATCGTACACATGCAAATAGTTCCCTAAATTCGTTATGATATTTACAAATAAAACTCTAACCATTCACTCGTGACCCGCACAAACAGGCACCTCTTACTGAAATGATTCTATTGGCTCAGCGGAAAACACGTCATACTACAAAGCGTGCGAATGTTACTGCGCAACCCTCTTCAAACCGCCTTCCGGGCTGCGTTCTACTCTAGCGCAATACAATACTATGATATATTTACAACACTTATTGTCTCAAAGCCCGACTGTTGCTATAACGAGGCTACAAGGCTAAAAATTACACTTCTCTATTACCTCACAGGAAGTATGTCCGGCTCCATGGCTAAATGGTTAGCGTGCTGACCTTTGGTCACAGGGATCCCGGGTTCGATTCCAGGCAGGGTTGGGAATTTTAACCATCATTGGTTAATTTTGCTGACATGGGGGCTGAGTGTATGTGTCGTCTTCACCATCATTTCATCCTCATCTCAACGCACAGGTCGCCTACGGGCGTCAAATCAAAAGACCTGCCCCTGGTGAGCCAAACATGTCCTCGGACACTCCCGGCACTAAAAGCCATACGCCATTTTTTATTACAGGAAGTATATGAGTAAGATGATCAGTCTCTGATAAGCCTTCCGAAAATAGTATGAACTCATGCTCCACACACATGAATCGGTCATGCACTTAAATGCCATTACTTAGCAAATGCACAGATAGCGCCCGCACGATTATGCAAAGCGCAATGCTATTTGTATCAAATAATGAGGTGTTGCACCCGTGCTTCGCTATGGAATTCTCAAAAAGACTGTCCTTATAGTTTTCCCAACTGAAGTCAACATAGGTCATTACAATGACGTCAGTACAAATGTCACGATTAAAAGTAATGCTGTCATATGAAATATTCGCTAAAATGAAAAACAACACATTTTCTCACTTTTAAAGAAAAGTACCACGGTGTCGATCTAACAGTTCAAAGTTCCAAAGCTAGAATGACCAGGCCGCAGACAGCTCCTGTGTCATTATTCCATTTATGATGATGCTTGTTGTTTAACGGGACCTGACATCTAGGTCATCGGCCCCTGATGGTACAAAATGAGACGAAATGTAATGACAATTTAAAAGTTCAAAATCATCCACTGACCAGAATTCAAAACGTGGTGTTCCTTATATAGTGGCTACTAATCATAGGCAAGGCAGACCCATGGTGTCGCTCGTAAGAGTGGTACTAATCACAGGTACTGTAAAACTCACCCTGATTCACACACTGTCACTACTAATCACAAAGCTATTGTGTACCTAACATAGTGGTACTACATACCAGTAAAAGAGACCCAGCATGGTGGTGCTAATTATAAGTAGTCTCATGGTTCTAATTCAAACATCCCTGGTCACCCCTTTTAGTTGCCTCTTACGACAGGCAGAAGATACCGTGGGTGTATTCTTCACCTGCGTCCCCCACCCACAGGCGGTGTGTGTTTGGTTGTGAGAGCAATTTTATTTCGCTTAAGTCCGCTGGCAATTCAGTTAGGACCCCCCTATCCGCCACCTGGTATGCGCCACGTGGTAGTATTACCTCTCCCCCCTGTTATGCTAACATAGTAGGTTCGTGGTTATTCCATTTAAGTGTGCACACTCACTGCCTCAGAGTAGGGATCGTATAGCTGGAATACTATGATGATCCAGTGTGTTACGTACTAGTAGTATCCGAAAATTTATGAACCAGAGGAATGGCATGCTAAAGAAGAGAGACATATAACTCCCCAGCTACTTCCCACCAATATTTAGGCAGGCTGTTATACTAGGTACGTAGCAGTAATCCCATCTATCGGAGATAAATGGAAGAAGAATACACAAAGCACATCACAACAAATAATCGTCAATGTAATGTTATTGCCGATCAATTTTATGAGCTGTCTATATTGCAGGCCTTCACATTTAGTTTTCTTCCGACTCTGTGGTATTAGAGCATCTAATGTAAAGTGAATCGTCCTTTCTTTTATGACTCCCTCTTGTCTTATTATTCAAGAGATCGTTCCTTCATGACTTTTTTCTCATTCTTATAATATTCTTCACAATATTAGTATAGTCAGTACGGTAAAGCCAAATAAGACATAATCAGAAATTGTACCCTCTATAACTTTTGTTAAGACATAATCAGAAATTGTACCCTCTATAACTTTTGTTATGTAGTAACTTTGATATGACCAATTAGATAGGTAATTAAAAATTAAATTTTGGCACCTTCCCCGAAACTACCATTTTGAACAGGGTGAATAAAATTATTTATAGCGTAGACTGTAGTTCCTTATTCCCAACTTTACATACAGATTTTCATTAAATTCTGTTCACCCATTTTCTCATACCTCGGCGCTGATATGGACTTGGCAACAAAAATCCAAATTCATGAATATCCAAGTTATCATAGCCGGTATGGTAAAAATGTATAAGACATAAATGTTAAAATATTTAATAATATATAACTTTATTTATGTAGTATTTATCAATAGGGCCAATAATAACATAAATATGTGAGAATTAAATTTTAGGCCTTCCCCTAAACTACCATTTCACTCACTGTAAACACAATTATTTGTGGCCTAGATTTTAGTGACTTATTCCCCGACTTTATATAAATTCTCTTCAGCCAATTTCTTGTGATGCACATACATACATACATACACACAGACATTACGGAAAATTAAAACATGCATTTTTCCTTGTTACTGTGGTCACGGACCAGTACAGAAATACAATTCATTATAAATTCTGAGCAATGTACAGACACTCTTATTTTATTTATATTGAGATAAATTAAAATTAGTCAGAATTGTCTCCAAATGGCTCCTAAAATCTCTAGAAAAGTCACTAGTTGTTATCATTGAAATTCTATCACTAAATTACTAAAAAAGACTCCATATCTAGCGACTAGTCTCTAGAATCGACTAGACTGATGTGAAAGAACACGAACATAGCACATGATAACGAGAGATTGACGATCAATATACGCGTCGCGATATACAGGTTTCAATAAACATCACACATTCGCGCACATTTCTCTCATTAATAAACGTAGATATTTTGTTTGAAAGCGCCCAATGAGCGAAGGACTTCCGGCCACTCGCGTAAACAAGCTGAAATGGCAGGATTTGAAAACAAATGTTTGAAGTTCACCAAAACATTAGCTAAAATCGGGAGAAATAATAGAATGATCGGGAGGCAGGAAAAACTGTCGAAAATTGGGGGTCTCCCGGCTAAATCGGGAAGTTGGCAGGTACGTGCATAGGTATGTCTGTGGATGTATATGCTTCTTTTATTGCTTTTGAAAAAGCTTTGAAACATGAAACATTGCTGCATCTTCTACATGATATCAGCATGGATAGTAAGAGATATCCAAATTATTGCTAACCTGTATTGGAATCAGACTGCATCAGTAAGGCTGACAGCACAAACACCTGTGCTAGCAATAAAGCAAGGAGTGGGCAAGGATGTGGTCAATTTCCATTCCCTTCAATATTTACTCTGAAAGGGAATTTTCTGAAGCACTAAAAGAAAAACAGGAGGGCATCATTGTTAATGGGGTCACAATAAATAATCTGCGATATGCAGATGATACTGTTCTGCTTGCAACAAGTGGTGAAGGTCTGCAGACATTACTGAACTGTGTGGCTGAACACAGTGCTGCAGCAGGTCTGCATTTAAACATGCATAAGACCAAAGTACCGCTCATACATAAACGTATCATTCAACCTGTTAACTTGACAGTAGCTGGCACATCACTCGAGCAAGTCCACACTTTAAGTATATCGGCAGCTTACTTTGTCACAGCTGAAACAGTGCTGTCGAAATTAGGTCCCGGATTGAACAGGCAAAGACTGCGTTCAAGAGAATGAGCAAACTTCTCTGTAACAGGGACTTTAAGATCAATCTCCATCTCCGTTTACTTTGGTGTTACGTATTTTCTGCCTTACTTTATGGTGCCTAACAGAGACCACCACCAAAAAACTTCGATCCTTTGA
Source organism: Anabrus simplex (assembly GCF_040414725.1). Classification (NCBI taxonomy): domain Eukaryota; kingdom Metazoa; phylum Arthropoda; class Insecta; order Orthoptera; family Tettigoniidae; genus Anabrus; species Anabrus simplex. The sequence goes on along the minus strand of NC_090271.1, from coordinate 114,204,434 downwards.
GATGTAGTGCTACTGACGCCTGCTCAGAATACCATGGGTTGACAGAATACGTAACACTGAAGTCCTCTAATGCCTGAACAAAGAGCTAGAGGTCATGCACAACATCAAAAAGAAGAAACTTGAGTACTTTGGTCATGTCGTTCAAAATGATAAATATAGACTCCTTCAGTTTATCTTACAAGGTAAAACTGAAGGAAGGAGTAGTTGGCCTCCGTACCCTCACTCTTTTCCAAGTTGCTGAGAAAAAGAACCAGATCACCCTGATGACAGCTAACATCCAATGAGAATGTGGTTCAAGAAGAAGAAGAATAAGAATTATAATAAGAAGAAGAATCCCTCGGACAACACTGAGACAGGATACAAGTTCGTTTGGTGTCCAACTGAGGCACAAACAAATACTGGGCTTTCAGAACCTAGCACCACGCATGTTCTGCTGCATGGCAGCAAAAACTATTGTATTGAAAGAATGGTGTTCTACAAATACTAAAAAAGCTAACCACCAATGCACAGAGCTTAGAGCAATTTGTTAAAATATTTATTTGGTAATTGGGGTTGTATGGTAGTGAAAGGTGGACACTTAACTCCAACCTGACAAGTCATATTTAGGCATTTGAGATGTGCCTGGAAGTAACTGCCTACAATCTCCTGGGTGGACTGAACCACAAACGTGGAGGTATTCAACTGACAAATAAAAAAGTGCGCAAAAGATTCACTTGGATTCAGTAGCCTACATGCTGTGACACGGAGGCTTGCTACAGGACATAATCAAAGGCAGACTGGCGGGTAAAAGACAAGCGAAGAAAGTCATGTCACACTTTTATACACCAACGAGAACAAGAAATGGCTTGGTCTACTAAAGAAGAAAGCTCTCTGCCATGACAGCAAGAGTGTTATCAGTAATATTATATCTCGGTATCTATTATTCTTTCTACAACTTCCCTGATATTACTACAGCCATATCCAATTCCAGCTTGTTAGAACAGGCTATTTCTGAGCATCCACTGGTTCAGTCCAGTCAAATTGTAACTAGACTGTCACTCTCATAGCTCTAAGTTTTGTTCATGTTCACTGTAAATAGTACTGGAAAAAATATCTTAGAACATGTTTGGTAGCTCCAAACAAATTACCTCTAACTGTGCAGAAACCTAGTGAAATGAGAAAAAAGAAGGAGAGTAGAATGATACCTCTTACCTGTCCCAATCGCACACATCAATATTCGTCATGATAGCCCGAAATACAAATCCATTCTGTAACAGGAGAGTTTCTGCTTCCTTAGAGTTCTTGTTTAACATCAATATCTGAGCCACTTTAATGGCCGGCACAGTGATTTTCTAACAAAAATCAAAAAACAATTCATTGTGATTACATGAAAATAAAATTTGAAAGCACTAATTCTGATTTGTAATTTTTCAATCAACTCACCTGTACTTCCAGAATTTTATCCACTGTTACAAACTCACGCAAAGCAACATATGCATCCAGAGCAGTATCCAAGTCTTTGGCATTAAGAGCCATTCCAGCCAAACATGCCCACATACTGGTGTCCTACAACAGAAAAGGATGCTAGATTTTAAAGAAAGAAATAATATACAGATTGTCTCATTTTATTTTCTTGTAGAATTCTGACATTCGAACAAATAAGATGATGAGCTAAGGCAAGTACATTTATGTTTTTCCTTCTCTCCATATTTCCAAATTAATGTTCTGATGCTAAATTTTTGGCTCCATTTAATTTGTTAAAGGGGGCTAATTATCACATTGTTTTGCTTCTTAAAACAACAATCACCATGACGACTCATCAAAAAATGTTTTGCCCACCATTGTAGCAATTCATTTCTCTTTTACAATCTGCTTTACGTCGCAATGACACAGATAGGTCTTACAACATAAAGATAATTGAGAAGTCTCCACCTTATCAATACATTAATCTATTTACTTTAAAGTAGTAAATTCAGTCAGTACCGGTTTCGATCCTTATGGGATCATCCTCAGCTGACACATAAAGAAATAGTTACAAAATCATCACATATGAAAGATTACAGTGTAAACCTCATTTTATGCATGAGGTAACACATATCATATAACAAGCATTTTTTAGCCAAGAAAGTTCCATTTCAACAAGCATTTCATCTTTGTTCCAATTGGACTAGTCATACAAAAGTGAAATATCCTAAATATCAATGCGAAAAGTGTAAATAATCCTATTGACATTTCATAGATCAGATACAATGAAGTGATAAGCCTCAAACAACAAATATTTTCTAGACATTACAACAAATTTACAATTACTAGTGTGTATAAGTGCAAACTTCATTCCATGTTCAATAATATAGGCATAGTGTGACGATATGCCCTAACACAAGTACTTTTTAAGCCAAAGATAGACATATTTATCATTTTAATAAGCAATTCTGAATGTTTGAATCAAATGGATCAATTATATCAAGTGTAATATCCTAAACACTAATGTAAACAAATGTAAAATCCATTTAATGTATAATAGTCTAGACATAGTGGGGTCATATGCTTCACACAGCAAGTGCTTTTAACCAAAGATATACTCACTAATATTTTAACAAACAACTTTTAACGTCTGATTTAATTGGACTAGTTTTACAAGGTGTAATCTTTCATATGTGATGTTTTTGTAACTATTTCTTTATGTGTCAGCTGAGGATGATCCCATAAGGATCAAAACCAGTACTGACTGAATTTACTACTTTATACATACATACATACATACATACATTATCATTATAGACTGTTTTGCCTTTCAGCATTCAGTCTGCAAGCCTCTGAGAATTTACTAAACGTCGCCACAATCCTCGATTTGCAACTAGTGTTGTGGCCTCATTTAGTTCTATACATCTTATCTTTAAATCGTTAGAAAACCAAGTCTAACCATCGTAGTCTTGGTCTACCTCTACTTCTCTTACCCTCCATAACAGAGTCCATTATTCTCCTAGGTAACCTATCCTCCTCCATTCGCCTCACATGACCCCACCACCGAAGCCGGTTTATGCGTACAGCTTCATCCATCGAGTTCATTCCTAAATTAGCCTTTATCTCCTCATTCCGAGTACCGTCCTGCCATTGTTCCCACCTGTTTGTACCAACAATCCTTCTTGCTACTTTCATATCTGTTACTTCTAACTTATGAATAAGATATCCTGAGTCCACCCAGCTTTCCCTCCCGTAAAGCAAAGCTGGTCTGAAAACAGACCGATGTAAAGATAGTTTCGTCTGGGAGCTGACTTCCTTCTTACAGAATACGGTTGATCGCAACTGCGAGCTCACTGCATTAGCTTTACTACACCTTGATTCAATCTCACTTACGATATTACCATCCTGGGAGAACACACAACCTAAATACTTGAAATTATCGACATGTTCTAGCTTTGTATCACCAATCTGACATTCAATTCTGTTGAATTTCTTACCTACTGACAACAATTTAGTCTTCGAGAGGCTAATTTTCATACCATACTCATTGCACCTATTTTCAAGTTCCAAGATATTAGACTGAAGACTTTCGGCACAGTCTGCCATTAAGACCAAGTTGTCAGCATAGGCCAAACTGCTTACTACGTTTCCACCTAACTGAATCCCTCCCTGCCATTTTATACCTTTCAGCAGATGATCCATGTAGACTACGAACAGCAAAGGTGAAAGATTACAGCCTTGTCTAACCCCTGTAAGTACCCTGAACCAAGAACTCATTCTACCATCAATTCTCACTGAAGCCCAATTGTCAACATAAATGCCTTTGATTGATTTTAATAATCTACCTTTAATTCCATAGTCCCCCAGTATGGCGAACATCTTTTCCCTCGGTACCCTGTCATATGCTTTCTCTAGATCTACGAAACATAAACACAACTGCCTATTCCTCTCATAGCATTTTTCAATTACCTGGCGCATACTGAAAATCTGATCCTGACAGCCTCTCTGTGGTCTGAAACCACACTGGTTTTCATCCAACTTCCTCTCAACGACTGATCGCACCCTCCCTTCCAAGATGCCAGTGAATACTTTGCCTGGTATACTAATCAATGAGATACCTCGATAGTTGTTGCAATCCTTCCTGTTCCCTTGCTTATAGATAGGTGCAATTACTGCTTTTGTCCAATCTGAAGGTACCTTACCAACACTCCACGCTAATTTTACTACTCTATGAAGCCACTTCATCCCTGCCTTCCCACTATACTTCACTATTTCAGGTCTAATTTCATCTATTCCTGCTGCCTTATGACAATGGAGTTTATTTACTATCCTTTCCACTTCCTCCAGCATAATTTCACCAACATCATTTTCCTCCTCCCCATGAGCTTGGCTGTTTGCAACACCACCATGATGATTTCCTTTTACATTGAGAAGATGTTCAAAATATTCCCTCCACCTGTTCAGTGATTCCCTGGGATCTGTTATGAGTTCACCTGAATTACTCCAAACACTGTTCATTTCCTTTTTTCCTACCTTCCTAAGATTCTTTATTACTGTCCAGAAAGGCTTCCTTGCTGCTTGACCTAGCCTTTCCAGGTTATTACCAAAATCTTCCCATGACTTCTTTCTGGATTCAACAACTATTTGTTTTGCTCTGTTTCTTTCATCAACGTACAAATCCCTGTCTGCCTCGGCCCTTGTTTGGAGCCATTTCTGATAAGCCTTCTTTTTATGTTTACAGGCTGCTCTCACTTCATCATTCCACCAAGATGTTTGCCTTTTCCCATCTTTACACACAGTTGTTCCTAGGCATTCCCTTGCTGTTTCTACTACAGCATCCCTGTATGTCACCCATTCACTTTCTATATCCTGAACCTGCTTACTGTCTACTGTTCGAAACTTCTCACTAATCATATCCATGTACGTCTGTCTAATTTCCTCGTCCTGGAGATTTTCTACCCTTATTCGTTTGCAGACAGATTTCACTTTCTCTACCCTAGGCCTAGAGATACTTAGTTCACTACAGATCAGATAGTGGTCTGTATCATCGAAAAATCCGCGAAAAACTCGTACATTCCTAACAGATTTCCTGAATTCAAAGTCTGTTAAGATATAGTCTATTATGGATCTGGTACCCCTAGCCTCCCATGTGTAGCGGTGAATAGCCTTATGCTTGAAGAATGTATTCGTAACTGCTAAACCCATGCTAGCACAGAAGTCCAGCAAACGCTTCCCATTCCCATTAGCTTCCATATCTTCCCCACATTTACCATTCACCCTTTCATATCCTTCAGTTCTATTCCTAACTCTCGCATTGAAATCGCCCATTAGCACTATTCTATCCTTGCTGTTGACCCTGACCACGATGTCACTCAATGCTTCATAAAACTTGTCAACTTCATCCTCATTCGCACCGTCACATGGTGAATACACGGACACAATTCTAGTCCTAATTCCTCCAACTGACAAATCTACCCACATTATTCGCTCATTTACGTGCCTAACAGAAACTATGTTACGTGCAATGGTATTCCTGATAAAGAGCCCTACCCCAGACTCTGCCCTTCCCTTTCTAACACCCGTCAAGTACACTTTATAATCTCCTATCTCTTCCTCATTATCTTCCCTTACCCGAATATCACTTACTCCTAGCAAATCCAGATGCATCCTCTTTGCTGACTCAGCCAGTTCTACCTTCTTTCTTCCATAAGCCCCATTAATATTGACAGCTCCCCATTGAATTCCATTTCGTTCGCCAAGTTGTTTCCAAGGAGTCCCTCGCCTGTATTGATAAGGTGGAGACTTCTCAATTATCTTTATGTTGTAGTAGCAATCAATACGGGATGAAGCCTTGTTTTAAGTGAAAATTCACCAACGTTTTACTAGTGTAACATTTTTTAATCAATTTGATATTTTTTTAATGATAAGATCTTGTAAATGCTTTTTAATGTATCCACTCATGCAACACATTTTTATAATTTCCACCAGATGTCTGGTAGAATTTTGAGGTATTGATATGACTGATGATACCCCACAGAAAAGGCGAAACATGTCTCAACTATTTTAACGATGTTTAATTAATACGTTAACATTTTGTACTGTATTGAATAGGTTGATGTTAAAATCAATTTCTTATATTATATTAAGATTCTTTCAATACGGAGAAATTGATTTTTGTTACTTGTAATTACACAATATTTGCGACTATTTATAGTTGTCGTCGTTTCTAGGTGTCCAGTGAAAGGCGATCGCATCTTAGTCAACATGTCCAGGGGATTAAACATCAGTAAAATCAGCAAAGAAAATCAAATCTTAAACAAAGATTATTAACAACGGAATCGCTAAATAAGAGAAGCAAAGACAAATTCCATGTGGACTTATGCGGAGCTCTTGTGTCGGCAAATATTCCCTTCAACTCACTTGAAAATCCTTCCTTCAAAAGTTAAAAAAAAAAAAAAAAAAATACTGTCATCGGAACATTCCATCTGAATCAACTTTAAGAAAAAAACTACCTGGACACTCTTTACGAAGACACAATCAGGCGGATAAGGGAAGATATTGGAGAATCATACATCTGGATCTCTGTTGATGAGACTACTGACACTCTACGTTGTTATATTGCCTACTTAATAGTCGGAAAATTAGATCCCGACACGCCGTGTTCACCATATTTGATCTGCAGCAGACAGTTAACTAAAACCAATCAGGAGACAGTTGCTCAGTTTGTAAATAAAGGTCTCAAGGTGCTTTTTCCCAATAACATGGATGAAAATAAGGTGCTTCTTATATTTACTGATACAGCCACCTACATGATTGATGCTGTTAAGTTGCTGAAAGAATTTTACCCTGCTTTGATTCATTTCACTTGTCTTGCTCATGCTATGAATCACATTGCTGAGCAGATACGTGCCGAATTTCCTCGAGTCAACAAGATTATCTCCTCCACTAAGAACATTTTTGTAAAGGCTCCCACACGAATCCAGTTGTTCCACAATGAATTACCTGATCTTCCGCTGCCAGGAACCCATCCTTACGCGCTGGGGGACTTGGCTTCAGGCCATTGTGTACTACAGTAAATATTTTGATGCAATCAGAAGTTTTGTTCTTGCCCTAAATGAAGATGCCATGTGCATCACTTTGGCCAAAAATGTTCTAAAGTATGTTAACCATTTCTCAAGAAATTGCCTACATCAGGTCCCTGTTATATCTGCACTTGAGTCTTCCAGGAAACCTGTTTTCGAACAATTGGATTTGTTAAAAGAGGTGAAAGAAAAGATCAGCTTAGCTCCAGGCCTCGCTGGAGATAGAATTCGGGACAAGCTTTATAAAGTACTACAGAAGAACCCAGGATTGTCAACGCTTTGTGCTGTGGCTGATGTTTTGATTGCCAAAACTAACGTTGAATGTGACATCTCCCCACATCTTGTACCAAAATTCAAATACAGCCCTGTAACCTCTGCTGACGTTGAGCGTACTTTCTCAGCCTCCAAGCTAGTGTTGTCAGACAAGCGGTGGAGTTCAATAACAAAATCTAGAAAAAGTGCTAGTGATTTACTGTGCATCAAATTATGGGCAGTAACGTGCTGTAATGTTTTAATTATTTAGAGATAAAAACTCAAAAATGTGGTGAACCATTGTGTATGTGAAATATTGTATTAACATGTTATTACCTTATTACTTGTATGCATTTAGAGTTATGATCAATTTAGAAAAATAAAAATGGTATTTTAATTGATAAGTGCTTATTAAAATACGTAAAATTGAAGCTGCCTAAAACATATTTTTAGAACCTATTTTTACATATCTGAGAGCCTATTTTAGGCACCTAAATTACAAATTTTAGCGTCTAAAAATCCGAGGTCTATTTATCACATGTGAAAACATTCACAATAATTACATGTGAAAACATTCACAATAATTATAGTATTGAAAGGTGGACCATTACAACATTAATTTAATAATTATTATTGTGATTACAATTCAATACGGATCAGAACCATGAAGTTTATATTCTATGATGTGAAAACATTTGAAAATAATAGAAACATTGTTTACAAAGACGAATCATTTGTTAATACCGGCACAACAGTGAAAAGGTGTGGGTTGACAAGTCCAGAAACACTTCACCAGCAGGCCTTTCTGGTTGGAATTTCCAGTGGTTTGAGGGTATTTACAGGTCATGGGCCATGATTTGCATTAGTGCACGCATATAATGAGAGCAGTTTTGTGCTGAATGCAAAGCTTATATTTTTGTGCAAGAAAAAACACTGCTGACACTCATGACAAAAAGGATAGTGATTTGCAAGAATCTGTACTTTAAAATATTTCTCAAAATAATCTGAAGATGATTGTAGAGCAGAGTCCATCGTACATCTTATCTTCAGTGTTAGAATGCTGATGGCAAAACAATGAGAGAAAGTCAAGAATTTGTTCATGGTATTCTCGTTTTCTGAAGGGGTAAACGACAATGTTTCAAGAGAAAGGATCTGGCAATGTTTGTCAAGGAGGAAAGTGCAGTTGATTAATCTCATATATGTCATTCCGTATTGACACCAGTATCATATAATAACCTTGAAAGGAAATAATTCCGGTTCCACATTATTCAATACTAATCAGCAGAGCCTGGATTTCCATGCACTATCAAATCTCAAAATATGCATGCATTCATGCGCTATCATATGGCAAAACATGCCCAATAAACTGAAAAATATGCACTATCAAAATTTAGTCCCTTTTGAAACTTTGTTGTACAACAACTGCTGTAATTTCTCCAAATTGTCTTGATTTAAGCTCATCCGTTTATCTTTCACCACATTCTTAAGCACAGAAAATAATCTTTCTGTGTCAAAAGAAGTGACAGGTGCATACTTAAATGAAGACGTTTTGGACAAAGTGAAGTCAAACTCTAAGTATTTTGCATTTTCCCCACAATACATCTTGTATAAGCTTGACAATTTCAAAATCACTATTTCAATGGATCAATTTGTTTGACCTATCTCTAGCTGCCACAGCTACTTCCCCGTCCGATGTCTGCAGACACATTTGAATATCCCCAATAACTGGTAACGACTGCCTGCTACGATAACAAAGACGCTGGACGAGGGAGTGTTCCGGGTAGAAAATTCCAGGACAACAACGGAAGAGGGTTCAGTGCAATACCAAGGTTTGTAAGCTGCTATCTCAGTAACGCGGCGTCAAAGAAGAGTGACACAAGTTTTGTTTTGTTCGACTAACATAGGCAGAAAAAAAAAAAAAAAACAGCCATGAATGAGTAATGCACAATATACAGTTCAATTTATAGCAATGTATAACTGGAACACCTTATTCCTAAGAATTAAAGAGATCGACGTGGGGCCTTCTGTCTTACGTCAATAAGAAAGAGCTTTGTTAATTGGATTATAGGACCTCTTCCGTATGTACTAACTTTGGTTGTCACATAGGATGCCAGGAATACATTCTATCCGTCTCTCAGTAATAGACATACTGTATAACGTGGAAAAATGTTCCCAAATTCTGCACACCAACATTCATAAAAGACACTATCATGTAAGTTAACATTATATATGCCCCAAAGTCAGAAGAAAAGTCATATTATGCAATATTAAACGTCCAAATATTCCCAATTAAATCCAGAATCTTCAAAATATGCATTATGCATAAAATTTCTCCTGAAAAGGCCAAAACATGCAAATATGCACAGAAAAAGAACGGTTATTTGGAATCGTTAAGCAATAAAACATATATTTGCAAAGTTTCAGAACTGTAACCAGTTTAATTAAAAACATGCATTTGCATGGAAATCTGGCCTCTACTAATCAGATTCTTAAAATCTTTAACTTCTTATTACTATTAACATTTACAAATTGCACATATTTTTGCTACATGTTTCAACCTCAATATATGGATATTCAGCCAATATACAATGTCAAAATAATTGATACATGATTAAAATAAATGTTTAAAAACATTGGATATTACACATAAAAAAATGTTCATACTATTGGTCATTACATTAAAAATCATCTACATACAGATAGCCTTTTTAGACTAAACTGTCCCAGTAAGATATTAATTAGATGAATAAAAACGTAAAGAGTGGACATAAACTGAAGTGTCAACTAAAAACTGTTGTGAATCATTGGCTGGAAGTCATCTATTATGCTCCCATGGTAAGGTTCATCAGAAAATTCTAAAATCATTGATCCAAATTTAAAATGGAGAGATAACTGCCAACGTAAACATTATATGTATAAAATTAGCAGTATTCATAAAAGAAACCTAAAAAAAAAAAAAAAAAAAAAAAAAAGAAAAGAGATACAACTTTGTTTTTGAATGCATATTTTCATGTTGTTTCTTTGTACCTCTTTTCTTCTTTTTGGATTTCTTTTATGAGTCCTCCTAATATCTTTCTACACATAAATGTGAAATACCACTCTCTCAATAAAATTCGGCATTGAGCTTCCCCTTAGGTCTCAAATAACACTTAAATTTTTCTCAAAAATGTAACCCACAAAGCGACTAACAACATGACTAGTGTTTTGGAGTGATAGGTCAAAAGCTGTTAAGATAGTTCGATTTGAGAACTGCTTGTAGTGCTCATGTACTATCTTGTCATGGATTTCTCTGTATTTTGGGATAGAGCAGTTGGCAAATCTGCTTCTTGTTTTGTTCTTTTAGTTGAAAGGGAAGGTACTATGTGTTTGATGTCCAAAAAAAAAATTTCCATTATTTAAAAATGCCTGTGGAATGTGACGATAGGTCAATTCTTGCATAAAACATGTGCCCATATAAATTGCACTAACTGAGTGGGGGAGAGCATGGTTAGGTTTGGCAAAGCTTACATACTTGTTTGAGATCTACATGTCTGAAACATTCTTGTTGATACAATTTGACACCAATGCCAAAGAAAGTGATCCTCAGCAAAAAGTATCCCACATTAGTGGGTTTATATTTGTCACTTTCCTGGTAACACTAGTTTGTCATTGAGAATATGGTCTGCTAAAGTTCAAAAGTCTTCCATCTGAGGTGTTAGTAGATGTCTTGTAGAGCATGGTAGCCAAGTACAGAGCAATGAGAGTTGGGGTGAGGACATACCCTTGATTCAGTCCAAGTGTGAATCAGAATATTTCAGAAATAAAGACCTAACAGTTTCATGCCACACTCATGAACTACCATGCTATTGTATTCTCAATGCTACTTCATGGGTGTGAAGTATAGACCCTGTACCACAACAACAACAAAAAACATGAGGGCTTTCACCAATAGAAGTTATTATTTCAAAATCATTTCATGAGAGGAAAAACAGAACGCACAGATTCAGATATGCCTAGTCACAGAAGCATACCTGCCAACTTTACAAAACCAAAAATCAGGAGATTTTGATATGAAAATCACAAAAAATCAGGAGATACAATTGGTCAAAACTGCTTATTCCACGTGTCTTGCACAAACATATATTATCCTAGCAAGCTCAATGTATCATGTCGTCAAGTCCACATTTAAATTAACACATATTTCCAGTGAAACTGAGTAGAATCAAAATGCACAAATATTTTACTCTCATATGTATTCATATTCAGTGATACCTAAATACTTGTATACAACAATAGAAAATTTGTAAGAACATGTATGGTATGGTAGGCATATTTTCCATCTTACTGATTTACAGAAACTTCTCCATCAGTAGAAAATTTCTGTTGATTAAAAGAAGCAGCAGTAGCAGATTTTGCCTATCTGAGGAAATCTCTGTCAAAGGTTTGTTGAAAGCAGTTGCCCTGTAGCCTTGATTTTACTGTCAACAACCTCTCCAAGTTTTCATCACCAATAGATGACTTGAACTGTGTTTGTGTTTTAGTCACCTGACTAAATATCCTCTCACATTCAGTGTTACTGTGAGGGATTGTTAAAATACCAAGAATAACACAAACTAATCTATCAGTGAACTATGTTCGAACTGATGAGAAAAATTCCTCCTCGCCTTGCTTCAGATGCTTTACAAATTGGGAAGTGCAACTACCACTGACTAAGTCACAATCATTCTTCTGGTTTCCCCTGCTGTGGTAAGCAACTTCCAAAAGAGAGGAGGATTTAACCACTGAAGATTGTACAAATTTTGATATCAAATTCCTTAATGTGTCCAGTATCAGATCTTGCAGTAAATGGATGTGACGCACACTTGACTGCAAAATTAAATTTGATTTATCAAATGTAGGTATAACAATTGATAAAAACAGGCATAAAGGCTTATTTAAATTTGATGACAGGAACATAAAAATCCTTTCTTCACAAGACAGACTGCACTTAATGAAGGAATCCTGTTTAGTTGTTTTGGGTGAAGAAGTACATGGAACTGGTGATTCATTGGTTCTTTTCCTTGAAGGGGCAGCACCCTCTACTGATGATCGTTTCATCTTTGGAATATGTTAAGTTTTGAGACGTCTTACCAGACTTCCACTTCATAATTGAGCAGACTGGACAAAGGCTGCCACTGTCCCAACAACATGGATAAACATATGACCACAGAAAGCCACCAGGTGCACACATGCTTTAAAATTTTCTTTGTCTCGACATTGTTCAATTAGCTTTACCTCGCACCGACACAAATAGGTCTTATGGCGACAATGGGATAGGAAAGAGCTGGGAGTGGGAAGGAAGTAACTGTAGCCTTAATTAAGGCAGAGGTGTAACATTTGTCTGGTGTGAAAATGGGAAACCACGGAACTCGCCTAGTGCTTAACAGTTTAAAGATGTCAAAATTGGTATTTGGAATCTCCATTAAAAACAAAGAAACACATTTTTTTTTGTTTTTGGAAAATCCACTTGAGGGAAAGGGGAGGGGTAATAATACGTGAAAAAGGGGTTAAATCCTTTTTATGAGGATACTTATATCTGAAAAACTGAAGATGTTACCGACGTGAAATTTGGTACATGGAATCTCCTTTAAAAATAAAGAAACACATTTTTTTTTTTTTTTCTGAAAATCCAAACAAAAGGGAGGAGAGGTGAAAAGAAGTGGAAACGGGGGTGAATTTTTAAACTGAGTATATCTCAAAACTCAAGATGTAAAAATTGGTATTTGGAATTTCCTTTAAAAATAAAGAAACTTGCATTCTTTTTGTTTTCAAGGAATCTACTTAGGGGGTTAAAAGAAGTGAAAATTGGGTGAATTTTTGAAATTAGTATATCTCAAAAACATGTTATAGACGTAAAAACTGCTATTTGAAGTAATCTTTAAAATGAAACATGTATTTTTTCCCGGAAAATCCACTTAAGGGATGGGGGGTGAAAAGGACTGAAGAAGTGGTTGAATCTTTTAGTGGGGATACTTATATCTCGAAAAAAGAATATGTTACAGACGTGAAAATTGGTATTTGGTACCTCCTTTAAAAGTAAAGTAACTCCTTTTTTATTGTTTTTGGAAAGTCCATTTCAGGGGGTGAAAAGGACTGAAAATTGGTTCAATTCTTTTTATGAGGATACATATATCTCAAAAACTTAAAATGTTACAAACGTGAAAATTGGTATTTGGAATCTCCTTCAAAAAATGAAGAAATATACATTTTTTTAATTTGGAAAATCCACTTAAGAGGGATTAAAAGAAGTGAAAATAGGGTGAATTTTTAAAAAGAGTATCTCAAAAATGTAACATGTTACAGACGTAAACATTGGTATTTAGGATCTCCTTTTAAATAAACACATATTTTTTGTTTTCGTAAAATCCACTTAAGGTGTGGAAAGAATTGAAAAATTGGGTACATTTTAACAATATATTCATAGTATTATATCTCAAAAACGTAACATGTACCGAAATTTGGTATTTGGAATCTCCTTTTAAAGTAAAGAAACATGTATTTTTGTTTTCGGATAATCCACTTTAAGGAGGGAGAAAAGAAGTGAAAGAGGAGTTGAATTCTGATACACATATCTTGAAAACTGAAGATGTTACAGACTCCTACTTTCAGATAATGTCTTAGTGGAGTACCGAGGAACGATTACTGTTATCAAATTACGAAATCCACGCGAGCAAAGCTGCGGGTAACAGCTAGTCAAGCAATAAATTAAAATTCGCCAGATTTGCCTCCAAATGGCTCCTAAAATCTCTTAGAAAATTCACTAGTCGCTATCTTTGAAATTCTGTCACTAAATTAAAGACTTCAAATCTAGCAACTAGTCCTCTACTGTAGAATCGACTAGACTGATGCAAATGAACATGAACATAGCACGCGAGAACGAGAGCTTGACAATCGATGTACGCATCGCGATATCAGGTTTCAATAAACATTGCACATTCGCACGATTTTTTCGTATTAATAAACGTAGATATTTAATTTGAAAGCGGTCAAAGGATTGAAGGACTTCCGGCCATTGGCTTACAAAGCTGAAATGGCGGGATTTGAATGTTTGAAGTTCACCAAAAAAATAAGCTAAAATCGGGAGAAATAATAGAATAATTGAGAAGCGGAAAAATAGTCCAAAATCGGGAGTCTCCCCCCTAAATTAGGAAAGTTGGCAGGTATGCAGAAGTAATGCAATAACTACTAATAAAATAATGATAAACGAACAAACCTTGGCTGTATGACATAACTGCAATGCCTCTTTCAACTTAGCTCCACTTACAAGTTCAAGAAAAATGGGAATATAGGGTGATACAGGAATGCTAACAAGACTGCCATCCACACGTCTTATACCAACATAACCTCCATCGAAGCTCACGACCCTTGCACCACATTCACTAAAACAAACAAAATGACATATGAGATATAAAACAGCAGAACAATAACAATAATTTCCCAACTAAAGACGAGAGAGCTGAAAATACCATATTTACTCACTTATAATACTTGTTTGAGGTGCATATGGCCCAGAGGTTCACTCAGCCTACATAAAAAATGAGTACCAGGTTAATTCCTGGGGGCAAAGGCGGCTGGGCATAGAGCTAACTACTCTACCCCATCACGTGCCGTGGTTAACAATAGTGGAAGCCTTCATGGCCTGTATGGAGGTATCTTTGTTTTTATATTACTTGTTTATACCTTACTAATTAGGTGAGTGTGTTCAAGGTGTGAAGGTTGAAAAATACAGTATATCTAATGATAGGATTTGAAGGTAGACTTGTATGACCAATATATTAATAATTCACATTAAACTACAAGGCATGTTTTTTAAGTAAGGGCCGTTTAAAAATAACTATCCACAACAAAAGACGATTTTCAAACACCACATTTATTTGCAGATTTACTTTACTCTATCTTTCAACACAGCCGCCAAGTTTGTTTGAACACTTATCATACCTCACAACAAAATTTTGAACACCCTCTTCATAGAAATGTGCTGCCAGCTCCAATAACCATGATCTTGTGCTGGGACAGAGTCTGTTTGGCCTTCACCTTTAGAGGTGAATGTGTATATCTCCATTCCATGCTCTGTTGCTTCGATTTGGGTGTGATATGCAAAATCCATGTTTCATCTCCCATTACGATCTGATTCAACATGCCGTCACCTTCTTCGGCACAACGAATCAAAAACACTCGAACACTCAAATCCTTCATTTTTGTGCTCCTCCGTTAGGAGTTTAGGGACCCAAAGGGAGCACAGTTTCCTAAAGTTTAGGTTTTCAGAAACAACGGGGCGGGCGAGTCGATAATCTTGATCATTTGAGCAAGCACAGAACACAACCGTACAGGTTAGCAACAGAGCTGCAACTGAGCACCGATGTTCCCGAGGCATGCCGGCACATGGCACACATGCTTGTTGCGATGCGCGCACGAACCACTAGTATCTACAACAAAACAACCCTTACTTAAAAAACATGCCCTGTGTGTACAATCAGGGTACTGAAACAAGGGCTTGTTTAATTTAAATTCAGAGGCCAATATCTGCAGTAAAACAGCTCACTTCCAGCACAAGGAAAAACACAGAGAGGGAGGGAGAGAGACCTCATTAATCCGGATCCCAGAAAGCTAGACTTTGCCTAATCCAGAGAGAGCGAGAGAGAGAGAGAGAGAAAAACAGAAAGAAACCTTGTGAAAGTGTAGAATGGAAGGTTTTAAAAGCAGCTGGAAGTCAATAATTGCATTAGTCACATTGCTAGAATGCCTGAAGCTGGTGAGCCGAAATACTCATCAATTTCTTAGAAAACACAAAAATTAATAATAAATTATTATTATTATTATTATTATTATTATTATTATTATTATTATTATTATTATTATTTCCCTAATATCCTCTTTTGGGCCAGATATGTTGATGACACATTAGTAATCTTAAATGAAGAATCAACCAACGCAGCCTCTACACTTCTTCTTAACAACATTGACTCTTAACATTAAATTCACCCTTGAATCAGAACACAACAAAACTCTTAATTTTCTAGACTTAACTATAACTAGACATCCTTCTTGTTTAACTTACAAAATTTTCAGAAAACCAACCCAAACAGCAACCACAATACGGCAAGATTCTTCACACCCTCAAGCACATAAACATGCTACTTATAACAGCCTAATTTTTCGTGCCTTCAACACCCCTATGTCTAAAAAAGATTTAAATAACGAATTCAACACCATCCGTACTATCGCTAAATTTAATGACTTTAACAACTTTTTCATAAACCGTATCATCATCAAATTCAAACACCGTCCTAAAACTATGTTATCAAAAGACAAAACCAAACCCACTGCATTTTCCACTTTTACTTTCACTCAAGATGCTTATAAAATAACTAACGTCCTTAAAAAACACAACATGAAAATTTCTTTTAGAACCAATAACAGAAATCTTGATATATTACAAAACTCTAAATCACTAAATAAATCTAATGCTTTTTCTAAATCTGGAGTATACAGATTCAAATGTAACAACTGCAGCTCCTCGTATATCGGACAAACTGGCCGCAACTTTAACACCAGATACTCTGAACATCTCAACGCCATTAAATACAACAGATTCTCTGCTATAGGACAACACATACAAGACTTCAAGCATAATTTCACCAATATTGAAAAAGACATAAAAATTCTTAATCATTAACCACTTGACGTACTTTGACGGATCTCTCCGTCCTGGCTCTCGACTGCACTCCGGTACAAAGACGGATCTCTCTGTCCGCGCGTAGTGTTTATTTCCGGACCCGCTCCAAGCCGGTTTCCTTTGTGAAAGGATTTGATATTAGTAAGGTAACCTCTTGACAGATGGAATCGCTGTTTTATTCCATTGATGTATTCGATAAACGCGTCTGAGAAGTTATTTCGCTGAAAGAGTAACCAGTATCTTAGCAACCTCATCGTAAGCGAAATCATGGCTGCCTACGTGTTGAGTGACGAAGCGATTATATGGGAATTTTTTGAAGAGAATGACATTGATATAGAAATAAGCGACAAAGAATTTAGTGGATATGGAAAGTAGTGAATGTAGTTTGTGTGATAGAAACTTTAGCGCTGGTAGGGGTGAACAAAGTGCTGTTTTGCCGTCAAATATGTCACTGAATTTTAGGCCTACAACTGATGCCGCACCAGCGGCTTCTAATAATGTTTTACACGATAGGGAATGGAACTGGGAGCACGTAAGTAATACTCCAGAGTATCATTCATGCATCGCAAGTGGTGAAATAGTGTTTTCCAAAGGCACCTAGGACAATGCCCGAACGAACTACAAGTTGTGAACGAATTTCTAACAGCAGACTTTTCGGGAACATCTAACCAATGAGGTAAATGCTTATGCAAGTAAATGTCTTGTATCGGCTGCCGAGGATATAAATAGGGTAATGTCATCTGGAAAGGAACACTAGTTTCCTGTATCTGTGGATGAAATAAAGGCCAGATTACTTTGAAGTGGTAATGCATGATAGAAAAGAGACGTTCAGACCCAATCTTGTTGTTGACTACAACTGGGGAAAGGGTAGTGTTGATTCCCATGAGACCAGAGACTCCTTGATGACGAAGTATGTAAAAGGATACAAAAACTATACTTCTACATGCTAGACATGACACTTCTGAATTCCAACAACAATCATCCGCTCCTCAACTGTGAAAAGAAGCGAGTAGGCTTTACCACCTTCCGGATCAATTTGGCCGAACAGCTGTTGGCAAGTGTGACCTTGCCTGACTATCCAAAATAAGGCACCCAAGCCCTGGGTATACACCAACGAGACTTCAAGAGAGGCACTGGGGACACTTTCCGACCAAAATACCCCCAACAACGAAGAAGGTCATCCCATCATGGAGATGCAAAGTCTGTGTGACACGGGGTCTGAGGAAGGAATCTTCATTTGAATGCCAACGGTGTAAGGTGGCGATGCACGAACATGACTCGTTTATGACGTACCATATTCATAAAGACTTCACAAAGTACATCTGACAGTAGTTTGGATATTTCCTTTCATAGCGTTGCTGTAAAGCATGCCTTTTCACTGTCGGTGATAATATCATGTAATGTAATGAAAATAAATGGTACACCAAGGCAAAAATAAGTTCAGTTAAATGGTATGTGAATGGGTTAACAAAGGCCCCCTTCTAAACACTACTGAAAATTGTTTTATTCACCTTGACCAATAATTCAACCCTAATTTCAATTTAAATGACATTTCTGAAAAACCCAATATCCTATTTGACTTCCTAATTCTTCATCTCAAAAATTCTAAATTTCTAAACCTGAATTCAATTTTCCATGCCTTACACAGTTCCTACCCACATTTTCTACCTCCAATAACCCACCCTCCTAACCCACCCTAAACTACCCCTCCTTTATTTCCCTATCTTATCCTTTCCCATCCTCTTTTAACTTACAATCCTTTTAATCTCTTATCTATTAATCCTCTTCCTATCTTTTCTTTTCACCTCTCCTCTCGAAAAAAAAAAAAAAAAACCAAACCACCCTACTTTCCGAATTGAACTGTATACTAGTATACTATAGTGCCTCCTGCATTTTGGGTCTTTGCAACATTCAAATTTAAACATTCAAATGCCTTGCGCTGCCTTGGACCACCTCAATTATGACCTGAATTCATATCTTCAAGAAGTAGCGCACTGTGCATATACGTTTTTCATTTGTTTCCGGTATTGCACTTTTTACCATTTTTCTCTTCACAATTGTTTTTTACGTCAACTGTTCTAAAGAATCTACAAGATCCCAGTTACATAGTTCAATTATATTGAATTATATATATACATTTTCGCAACCAAAACAATTACAGACTGGATCATTAAGCTATTCACCGAGTTCCGTCGGCATTTGAAAGCACAGTGCCGGACATTGAGTACGTTGCGCTGATCTTCAGGAGCTAGCAATTTGCTTCAATCAAGCGACTTGTCTTCGACTTCTACACAATTTTGGGACTTCATATTTATTAAATTGTGTTGTGACTTCGCGCCTGATAGTATATGCATATCTATCTCACTTAACTGTTCACCTCTTCTCCTAAACATTTTGAGACACAGAGCCGAACTTTGTGTGTGTTGTGCTACTATTCAGAAGAGTGCGCCTTACTTCATATAAGTGACTGACCTACTTCTTCTAGATTTTACGATTTAAAATCTCGCAGTGCCAATCCCCAATATCTTATATTGCTTCTTCAAGTGTTTTCGTGAAAGACTCATCCTTTAATTTCTTATTTACCTATGCATTGTTTTTGCATTTTATTCGGCTGATGATGACCCAGATTGGGGTCGAACTGGTACCACTTCCGCTTATAATTAAATAGGAATGTAACACTACATTTCTTATTTACTTGTATTGAATAGGGTGAACCACATTATTTGTTATTTCAATTTAATTGTGATACAGTTCAATACGGAACATCATGAAATTTTTATCTTTAAAAGGGATATAGGATGTAATTTTTTATTGAGCGCATAATTGCAGAAAATTTGGAGTTGCAAACTTTCTGAACGTGTTCAAAGAGAAATTCTTCTTTTCTCCTTTATTGGCTATCTTCCCTCCTTGGGGAATGTGCCATAAATGTGAATAGTTGTTTCACAATAAAATTCGTTTTCACCTGAAGGTTGCTCCTAGCGGCTGTACACAAACAATAGATTCTTGGTGCAGGTAGAAAACAGGTATCCCTGACTATTAGGGACGACGCTAGCTAGGTAGCTCATTTGTTTGCTAGCTCTTGGCCAAGTAACTTGAATTGTACAAGAATACTGTTAGAATATTCTGGAAGATATCGAAATTTTTGTGGAATTAACTTGTGAGGAAAATATTGTGGAAAAATCGACAATGTCAGACAAAAGTGAAACTTCTGATATGCCTGGAACGTCGACAGAAAAAGAACAGGAACCAGACGATAGCATCCACAGAGAAGCGTCGAAACAACGATTGAAGACGGCGGTGGATTATAGTTTACATCTTTTGGCCGAAGAAAATCTAATCTCATCAGAAAGTTCCGAAGTGGTAACTGAAGAACACATTCAAATGGGAAATAAAATACATGAGAAAGTAGTGGAAGTTTTATCGGAGTATCAGTTTATATGCGACGAAGAGTTGATCTGGAGTGAAGAAATCGACCAAGAAGAATAATATCAAATGTTGGAGGGTGCCAGATCGTTGTCAAGTGAAAAGCATGAATCCAATGAAAAAAAAATGAAAGAGGATCCAGATTACGCTCCACTCGACAAAAAAATAATAGTGGTTAATCGAGCCAAAGAGCATCCAATGTGGAGTTAAAAGTTTGCAAACCAAAGGAGCATCTCGTTTGAAGCATATGCGAGATTTGAATATTTGGGAACAACATATTAAAAATGGTGGAACTCGGAAGGATAAATGCAATACAATTGACTCGTGGACATATGATCACTTCGTAGAAGTGTGATGTTGTAACCAGCAAGTCATCACAAGAAACTTGCAACAATGGGCACTTGCTGCTGCCAGTCAATTTCCGGAGTTGAAATTCAAAGCCTCCGAATCGTGGGTCATCAATTTTAAACAAAGGCATAAGATTCGTCAGAGAAAAATTACAATATTTGTGTCGGAAAAAGGGACAGCTACACAACAGGAAATCCTTGCTGCGGCAGATACTTGACTCCAAACTCGAGCTCTCGCTCCTCAATACAAGGATTTTGCTATCAACACTGATCAAATGGGTAAGTCAAGAATTCTTATTTCTCTTCCTCAAATTAAATACTCTGTTTAACGGCATGTATAATAAATTTACATTTGTATACTCTCTTTCCAGGCTTGCCAGTACCAGTTGACGTATAACCGAACCCTGGAACAGTTAGGGGTAAAAACGGTTTTCGTAAAAAGAAAGGATATGAACAAAGTAACCCATTCATATACAGCGCAATATACTATGAGCCTTTCCGGAAAGCTATTGCCAAAAGTTTACGTATGCTTACAAGAGAATACTGGCTCTTTTGGACGGAGGATTCCAAAAACAGTGGGTGAATACACAGCAAAATACAAGAATGTTGTCATCACTTCTTCAAAATCAGGAAAACTTACAACAGCGTTGTATACAAAAATTTTAACGGATGTGATGAAACCGTACATACAAGTGAACAAATTTCTTCTGCTGACTGACTCGTGGGAAGGACAAAGAAATCCGCAATTATATGATGAACTCTTCCTAGATGAAGAAGTACTCCCAACGTGTAGCACTGAAGTAATTCGCCCTAAATGTAGTCCACTGGTGCAACCCTGCGATGTATATTTTTATCGTCAGGTCAAAAACTTGATTTAAAAAATACAAAATTGCTCTCATCTCATCGAGCAAGAAAAGAAAGAACTTCCAGAGAAGACTGCTTAAAAATAATTTGATTGTTCATCGTCAATTATCCGCGCCAATATTCGGTAACATGTTATGTTATGTGTGGTTCGCTTCTAAACTTTGCGATGAGAGACAATGCTTTATGAATGTCAATCAACTATGTTTTTCTATGGAGACGCTGAAACAATGATGTGGTTGTAAAAATGCGGGGTTTATAACTTGTGCTAGATGTAGAAATAATAATTGTTTCCCCTGTTTCTACGATAAATATCATCTCGACACATGTAAATCATCGAATGTCAATGAATAAAGTTTTGAATTTCATGTACAAAGTCTTTTCGTTCGTGCTACAATTCCTTGTTGAAAAATCTGACAATAAAATCCCAATTTTTTACCTTTTCTATTCTATTTGCATATAAATAAATAAAATGAATTATTCACCTCTTTGCTTAATTGGAAAATGAATAATTTAAAAGTTGAGAGAAAAAAAGTCTCCACACGGGGAGTCGAACCCACAACCATTGAATTACTAGTCCAACCTCTTACCGCTACGCCACCTACTGCTCGGCATGCGCACTAACATAAGTGGGCTTATACAGTGCGAGAACCACGTCAATATTTTTATTTTCTATATGCTTGGCCATCTGGAGTTCCCATTTCAGGTACTTTCATTTCTAGCCAACCCTGCATGTTCTATAAATGTGAGAGAAATCAGTGGTGAAGAGTAGGGAATGCCCCCTTGTCAGAGGTCTATATAAACTGAGGTAGCCCTACCCTGGGGTCTTCTGTTCTCATTGATTTAGACTTGGAACAATCAGATTCGTCTAGACGACTTCTACTCAAGACTCAGCCACTTTAGTCATACTTCTCTGTACGTATTGTACATAAATTCAGTCTTCTCAAGACTATTAAATATTCTTCAAGGGAGCAGCAAGCTTCTTCTTCTTCTTCTTCTTCTTCTTCTTCTTCTTCTTCTTCTTCTTCTTCTTCTTCTTCTTCTTCTTCTTCTTCTTCCTCTTCAGTTGGAGCTTCCTAACCAGCTCGTCCCATCCACGGGGGAACAACCCAATCAACTAGCCAGCCAACCTACCGACCTCCTATGAGGTCCTATCTCTGCCAGTCACGACACTCCACTGTTCAATAGCACCTAACCATTTACGCAGTGTATTTAATTTTAAAGATCCAAGGTGTATGTTTTCACATAAATGAAAAGTTTGAAATATTATGTTGCCAGAAATAATTGTGAAGAATTCTTAAAAACAAGTTTTTCTAATGCTCTGGACGGGAATGGAGATGATCCCTGGACCAATGGCAACTTTAATGATGTACACGAGGACTGTTCTTCAGAGGCAGGATGTAATGATAGTGAATAGGCTATTCTTGGCAGGTCAAACACAGTTGCAATTATTCTTAAAACTGTAAAGATTTTAGGATTTGAAATTGATAAATAAAGGTTAATAAAACCTTTTTGCAGTAGGATTAACATTAGAGAGTAAAAAAAGGGACAGTTGTAGGTACAAAGGTTGATCCAAAATTAAATGCATTCATTTGAATACCATGCCAATTTTTGCTCTATACCTTTGTTACTTTTACAGTATATTGCTACAGCCTTTAGGCACACAATGTTAATTCTCTACAATACTTCCATCCCTTTCAACTGCCATACACCACCTCAGAATGAGTGGATCTATGCCTGCAAAATAAAAGTCTGGTCTGACACATCTAAGCTGCTGTGAAACAGCCTTTATCTTTTCTTTCTACAAAGCAGGTGCCAGCAATGTTGTCCACACTTACTTTCTTTCTTGTTTCTTTATGGGCAGCTGTCAACATCTTCAGAATCTAGCTGGAGAAAACCTTTATCAACCACAGTGTTCCAGTATTCTGCACATGCCTGCTTCCCCAAGTCCCAGTTGGCATGACATTTTGCTCACAGTTATACGTTTGTTGCCAATACCATGTTGTTTATGTGGAGTGCAGTGTGCTACTGTGAGGAGGATCTTGATATGCCTGTTGTTGGCCGATACTCTAAAGCCAAGTGACTTATTCAACTGCCATCAACATGATCTCCGTACACTTGTTTCAAACACTTGTACTGAGTAAATAAGACTGTGGAAAACTTCCACAAGAACTTAATAACAACATGTTCTATCTGTTAGACATCAAGTGCCGTGGCCACCTTAAATAAGTTCTACAACCACACTATGGGAGAGAATGGGTTGAAATAAATCTGAATACATATGGTAACAGTGCTTCTATGTACTCTATAAATAGCAAAGATGTAGAAAGAAATTGGCTTTGTAATGAAAAGTGATCCACTAGTTTTGGAGCAATCCTCCTACTACAGTAAGATAAACTTGAGCAGCTGTCACCCTGTTTAATGTTAATAAACGAAATGTTAATAAAATTATTTATTTTATAAATAACATTAAATTTTAAAAGAAGATGAATATAGTGTGTTTGATGAACAGAGAGAATCTCCCGGCCTGAAGTTTAAGGCAGTTTAGGGGTTGAGAATGAATGACCTTCAATGCACTTTTGCAGCCACAAGAAGTGAAACAACTGTCAACCTTCCCTGCTTTGGGTCCTGAACTTTCCTAATCCCTTCTTGCAAAAATGTTGACATACACAACCTGACAGCATGTGCGTTTACCAAATTTCGGAACTATGGGCTTCTGTTTCCTTCCTCTTACCCATCATGTGACAACTGTTTGAAAAGAAGTGCAGAAAGAGTTTCTCCTCTTGCCAAACACAACATAATACAAAAGAGATACACATTTAACAGAATTTGTTTGAAAAAAAGTATAATCTATGCTCATATCTCATGCCTCGATTTTTAACATATAGAAACTTACGTGATTTGTTTCTTCACAGCAGTTTTCTCAAACAACTCTCTGTCATGAAAGACAAGAACTGGACATGGCCAAATACTCAAATCATTCTCCTGAATAGCAGCCAGCATGTTCAAGCTAGTGTTCCAGCACAGAGAGTAAATTATCCTCCCTGAAAGGCAAATTCAGATCATGCATAACAACTGCACAGATCAAATTAAATTAAATCATACAGGAGGACAGGATAAATACCATTAGTACAAGGAACTACTGAAGATAGTACAGGTGTATGCTCCATAGACATGATGTAGCATGAAAGAAAAAGAAGAGTTCCTCAATGAACTGGAAACACTTATTGTTGGGATCATGATAATGGGAGATCTGAATGCTCATGTGGGAACTGATAGAATGGGATATGAGAATATTCTGGGCCCACATGGGTATGGCGATAGAACTGAAAATGGAGAGAAACTGTTGGACTTTTGTATCAGAAATAACCTGATAATAAAAGAACACATGGTTTATGAAATGAAATGGCGTATGGCTTTTAGTGCCGGGAGTGTCTGAGGACATGTTCGGCTCGGCAGGTGCAGGTCTTTTGATTTGACTCCCGTAGGCGACCTGCGCGTCATGATGAGAATGAAATGATGATGGAGACGACACATACACCCAGGCCCTGTGCCAGCGAAATCAACCAATTAAGGTTGAAATTCCCAACCCTGCCAGGAATCAAACCCGGGACCCCTGTGACCAAAGGCCAGCACGCTAACCATTTAGCCATGGAGCCAGACATGGTTTATGAAGAGGAATAGCCATAAGATCAGCAGATATAGTTGGGATGGACAGTATGGAACACTCATCGCTTTTATAATAACATACCGAGAATGGGAAAGATACGTCATGAATACGAAGATAATCCCCAGTGAAAGTATGGAAGGTGATCAAAGATTATTAATTGTGCAATTAAAACAAGTAAAAATCCCTAAAATTGTATTGATGAAGAAACCAAAGATCATGATTTGGGAATTGGAGGAGGATAAAAGAATGGCATTCCAAGAATGTATAAAAAGGAAGTTGCCTAACACGGAAATACGAAGTGGAGAAGAAGAGTGGGACAATTTAAAACAAACATTTGTGGAAGCAGTAATTGAGGTATGCGGGAAAACAACAGCAAAGGTTAAGGGAAAGGAGACACGGTGGTGGACAGAAAAATAAAAAAGAAATAAAAGAAAGGAACAAGGTGAAGATAGAAATGGATAAGGAAAAGCAAAAAACTTATCAGAGGGATGAGAATAAGACAGATGGGTTACGTGTGGAATACATAAGATTGAAACTACAAGTAAAAAGGAGTATTAAGGAAGAAAAGGAGAAATGTTGGGGAGAGTTTACCAACAAAATTGAGCAAGATAGTCAAGGAAATCAGAAACTATTATACAGAGTAATAAAATCAAAAAGAATAAATCAAGAAAAAATCAAGGCATTAGAGAGAGAAGATGGATTTATAGTACATAACGAAAAGGGTCTTCAGAAGGTGATGGCAAAGTATTTTGAAAAAATTTATAATGAGGACGACTGCTCG
Source organism: Anabrus simplex (assembly GCF_040414725.1). Classification (NCBI taxonomy): domain Eukaryota; kingdom Metazoa; phylum Arthropoda; class Insecta; order Orthoptera; family Tettigoniidae; genus Anabrus; species Anabrus simplex. The sequence goes on along the minus strand of NC_090271.1, from coordinate 114,178,381 downwards.
GAGGAAGAAGAAGATAAGAAAATGGAAATAATAGATGGATAAAAAGAAGAGAACCTGATAACATGGTTGGAACTTGAAAGGGCAGTGAAAGCAATGACCAAAGGTAAAACAAGTGGAAAAGACAAATTCAATGCTGATATGATTAAAGCAGCAGGAAGCATTGGACTACAGTGGCTATACAGAGCCCTCAATGCCATATGGAAGGATGAAAGGATACCTGAAGATTGGCAACAAGGAAGCATTGTACCACTGTTCAAAAAAAAGTAAATAGGAAGAAAGTAGAAAATTATAGAGGTATAACCTTATTATCACATGAGCTAAAAATAATGGAGAAAGTCATAGACAAAAGACTGAAGAGTATAACAGAAACACAGTTAGAGGAAGAACAATATGGCTTTAGACCGAATAGATCAACAGTAGACTTGATATTTACAGTGCGAACAATAATGGAAAAACGCCTGGAAAGGAACAAGGAAATCATCTTTGTAATTTTGGATTTGGAAAAAGCTTATGATAAAATTAAGAGAAAACATGTATGGGAATGCCTACTGAAAAGGAATGTACCAAAATCATTAATTAACAAGATAAAAATGTTGTATCATGAGAGTAAAAGCAGTGCACAAGTGGGGAGTGGTGACTCTAAAACATTTTATACAAAAAAAAGGTCTCAAACAAGGGAGTGCACTGTCGCCATTATTGTTTATTATATTGAAATCATAAAACATGTAAAACAGAGTATCAGTAACGATGAAGTGAATGCTTTGGTATTTGCAGACGATGATGTGATTTGGGGAAAGGGAGAAAAGGAAGTAAAAAAGAGACTGGACATTTGGAATGAAAATCTAAAGGAGTTTGGAATGGTAATTAGTAAAAAGAAAACTGTAGTCATGCACTGTGGAAAATAGAAAAAGAGAAGCCAAGTGAACATAACCAGAGAATGGTTAGAGAATGTAGAACAATTTACATATCTGTGTAGCATTATTAATGGAAGTAATGAAATCAACCCTGAAATTAAAAACAGACTAACTAAAGGTACAACATTTTATCCTCAAGTCAGAGAGCTTTTATGGGATGACAAAGTACCCAAGAGAAAAAAATTAACATTATATAAACAGTATTTCATACCAATTCTAACATATAGACTAGAAACGCTGGTAACTAATAAGAGACAAGATAGTAAGATCCAAGCAGCAGAAATGAAATTTTTAAGAATATCAGTTAAAAAGACAAGAGATAGAATCCAAAATATTAAAATCAGAGAAGAACTAAATATAGAACCGTTAGTACAGAACATACAGAAAGCAAGACTGAGATGGTTCGGACATGTAAAAAGAATGGGAAAGGAACGGGTAGCAAGAAGGGAATTGGAAAGAGAAGTTATGGAAAAGAGACCAGTTGGAAGACCGAGAAGGTGGATGGATCAGATCTGGAAGGACATTAGAGAAGCTGGATTGGATGTGGCGGAAGTAATGGAGCGGGAAAAGTGGAAGGACAGAAAGGAGTGGAGGAGGCTTGTTAACCACACCCGGGCGACTGGAATGGGACACTGATGATGATGATGATTTGATGAGTACAAGGAGAAATAAGAAAGAGAGGCAAGGATATCAAGATTGAAGATGATTTGTTAAAAATGACATATGCCTGCTCCCTAACAAAGATGAGAAGCAGAAACAGGCTTATTGGGAACTGAGAAGAATTGATCTGGAAGAACTGGGATTGATGACGAGAACATCTATCTATCTGAAAACAGCAATAATAAATTTTTTGAGGTAGTCCCTCTTTCTATATTGACCTGTCATTGTGATATAGATGTTGATTCCCATAGGGAACCTGAAATATTTGTCTGGAATGAGTAAATTTATAATAACAATATAAATGGTCCGTTATTGGACATTATAAATTTTCCGGCTTACTCATTCCTGGTTGCCAGCGTTTCACTCCAGTGTGCTAAGTTGGGCTCATCAGTTGGTATATAGCACACCCACCAAGACATATGGCTAGTGCATGCCACTGCGTAGGCTACTTGGAGCCACTGGCAATGCCAATGCACTATGAGAAAATTTGTCTCATTACCAAAAATTGATCCCTGCCTGCCCATCAGATGATATAGATGCAAGATAGAGGCAAGCTCGCTACCTCCAGACTGTGAGGCTGGCTCTACTTCTTGCACTAGAGTTGGAAAATAATATTGCTGAATCAACATCTATATCATCTGATGGCCAGGCAGGCATCAATTTTTGGTAATGAGACAAATTTTCTCATAGTGCATTGGCACTGTCAGTGGCTCCAAGTAGCCTACGCAGTGGTCTCCACGGTATGCACTAGCCATGCATCTTGGTGGGTGTGCTACAGGGTCTTTTCTTTACTATGCTCGGCAGCACCACTCAGAGCACGGCACGGCACGGCTGGCGCAATGACACTCGGTCGCTAGCCGCTCCCCACTACTCACGGCAATTCACACTTATAGAAATCCATTTCTAGTGAAACTATTAGTCTAATACCTACCTGGCATTACATTTGATGTTCAAAATGTTGTCCCTCAGCTGTCAAACACGCCTGACACTTCGTAAATAGGTTTGCAGACACTCGACGAATCTCAGCTCGTGTGATGTTCGAAATAACTTGTGTAATGTTCTCTTGTAGTTCTTCTCTTGTGTGCGGATTGTTCACATACACTTTTCCTTTCAGCATCCCCCACAGGTAATAATCACAGGGATTTAAATCAGGAGACCTCAGGGGATAATTAACCACACGATCTTCAAAAACTTCGCGTATTACCTCCATAGACCGATTAGCAGTGTGTACTGTTGCATTATCTTGCATAAAGTAACCATTACTCCTTTCTTCTTCCGTCAGCTCTTGAAAGAATGGTCTGAGAATGAGGTCTATATATCGATCAGCATTTATTGTTTTGCAGAAAAATATAGGCCCTATAATTCTGCGAGTACTTATTGCGCACCAAACTCCTATTTTTTACATCATGAAGTGGATGGACATGCAGCTGGTGGGGATTTTCTGCACACCAGTAGCGACTGTTTAGACTATTTACATAGCCACTTAAGTGTAGCCAAGCTTCATCACTATAAAATAAAAGTACTGGGTCAACATACCCATCGTGAACTGACTGAAGAAACCAGTTACAATACCGAACCCTAGCGAAACTGTCAGGTCCTCTTAAATATTAGGCAGGGGTGGGTTTGTATGGTTTTGCTTTTAACAGTTTTGTTGCTTTGTGGGCAGAAGATAATGACACATTAGCTTGTACGGCGAGACGTGACAGGGATTTTGTTGGAGTTCTTCCCAAGAGAGCTCCTATTTCATCAAGCTTTTTCTCTGTTAAAACGGTTTGTCTCCTGCGTGATTTCTTATTAAGAATGGACCCAGTGGTGCGGAACTTCTGTACTAATCTACATACCGTACTCCTATGGGGAGGGAGGATTCCAGGAAATTTGCGAATGAATCGGAAGCGGCATTCTGTATAAGAAGAATGCATCGCATAGCACAACACAATGAATATACGCTGTTCTACTGTATACATCACTCGTTAAACACACGATTAGTATTCCTACAGAAACTACACTATTTTAAAGCGAACACATTGAACATGCTACCAATGCCGCAGATGAACTGAACTATTGCTGTGTGTGAAGCAATGGTTATTACTACCGTACAGCATTAGATCATCTTAGCCGGCCATGAAGCGATATATCTCTCGGCAAATGAGTCACCCGGCCGCGCTATCGCCTTCCGTGCGTGTTCTCCTGACACACCGAGCAGGCCATAAAAAAGACGCTGTATTTACCAACTGATGATCCCAACTTAGCACAATGGGGTGAAATGCTGGCAACCAGGAATGAGTTAGCTGGAAAATTAATAATGTCCAATAACGGACCATTTATACTGTCATTGAGCATATCTTGAAATATCTTCCAATCTTTGTTCTATTTAGGAGGAGGATCATCATCATCATCATGTGAGAGGTGACTTTCTAGGGAACATGTGCAAAATGTGAGACAGAGGAGAGAGATTAGCGATACTCTGTACGCAAAGAGTGGTCTGGGTTGGTGTCCTAGATCTGCCATAGGCTTACAACTTGATTGTTCATTCTGAAGACTCTTAGTACAAGAAAACAGGCAGAAGCAGTTAATGTTATTTCTTAATGAAACATTAGTCAACACATCCCCGCTAAGAGGCTCTCAACATGGAAGTGTGGGTTGGCAACCACAGGAGCTCTAGCTGACGGGCATTACTTTCACTCATTTGTGCCAGGCTCTTCACTTTCTTCTTGCCTATCTAATTTCCCTTGGACAAGTTTTGTTCTCTTCCAATCCTAAACTATGAGGTTTGCTAGGCCTAGAGATTCTTTAATTTTGACATCTTTTACAGCCCTTCCTTTTCTTTGCCATTACCTACATTCAAAGGCTCAGTTCTCTTACTGTTTCTCCCATGATTAGTGTTGTGAGAGGATCATTATCTCACATTTGCCCTATAAAAAAAAAAATCACTACTAACACCATTTGACAACAGAAACATTATAGGATGAAACATGCATGGGGAAAGGTATGAAAATGTGTTGTTTACATATGCCTTTATGAATTATTCGTCTGTTCTGTATAAAAAGTAGGGTGGTACTTGAACTAAAAATTGCATGACACAACAAAGGTGATGGACCTTGGTCTACCAAGTAACTGCTGCTTAGCCCGAAGGCCTGGAGATGACAAGGTGTTGCATGGTCAGCATGACGAATCCCCTTGGCTATTATTCTTGGCTTTCTACACTGGGGCTGCTATCTCACCATCAGATAGCTCATCAATTGCTCTCACACAGGCTGAGAGCCGTCAGATTCAGGTAAAAATCCCTAATCTGGCTGGGAATCGAACTTGGAGCCTCCAGGTAAGAGGCAAGCTCGCTACCTCCACAATGTGAGGCCGGCTCTACTTCTTGCACTTATCCCTTTGAAGAGGCAGATTATATTACAAGGAAGTGAGGTGAATTTGGTGCCCATTCAATGGATGTCATAGGTCTTGGACAAACTTTGCACAACGAATGGAATCGCACGGTGGAGGTCAGGTCTGCTGGTGGGTCAACATGTCAAGCAGCACAGTTCAACACGAAGTTATCAATAAGAGAGGAGGAGAGAGGATATAAAGCTCTTGATAGAGATGGATGATAGTTATCTAGAAGACTGCACACCAGTTCTTTCTTAAGCCCAGAGCAGATCCAAAAATCGATTATAAGATTATAACCTATCATAACACTACTAGCCTCCCACCTATATAATCCCTCTTCTAGGCACATTCATTTAAATTTAATGCAATCTATTCTCTGTTTCTACCTCTTCTCTAATATATGAAAAGGAGAAGGAAAAGCAAAATCAAAAGAATTCTGAAACCCTGGAAATTGCAAGAGAATCCAAAATCTACAAACCCATTTCACAGCTGCATCACCTACTCATGATCCCAGAACAAATTATCTTAGTAAGGTTTTTGAGGGGAAATTGAACCACTTCTAATCCCAGATCTAGATGGTTCTTAAAGATTTAACTGTTAGGTTATTCATTCTGTCGAAACTAATTTTGAATAAAATTTATAAACTAACCTGAGAAAGAAAATGTGTGGTAAAGGAATTATACCTGAAAGAGAAACAATTTAATTATAAAAGAATTACATGTTTCGTTCTGCACAGATCATCATCAGATTCTATCAAATCACACTCAAATATCTGTAAAAATGTATAAACATTTATGTTTATTTCTATTTTAATCCTTAAAAACTTGAATTTTGGAACTTATCGTAATAAAGTCATCACTGCTCTCACTCTAGCACGGAGGACTAGCGTTCATTTGGCTTACTCCTGATCCTTCATACCAGATGCCAGGACTGATCTGTCAAGATGATCTGCCTACGATGTGGATGCCCTCCTCTGATCGAGCAGGGAAGCAGAAACAAACCTAATTTTTTGTCTTACAAGTTCAATTCATAAGTGAAGTGTGGAGGAAGAAGCAATAGCACAGGAAACTACTTCGACTGTTTTTAGAGATGCCAAAGTGCTGGAAATTTTGCCCTGTAGGACATCTTCCACATGCCACTGAATCTATCAACACATGACTAGCCTATTTCAGTACATGCAGATACAACCAGATTGAGCCTAGATCAAACCTGCCAACTTGAGCTAAGTAGATCAGCGATCTATGACTGGGCCACTCAACCCAGGAAGTTTCTGTATCAAATGTCTCAAAAAACAGGTAAAGTTACTTATTTGATAGAAGAAATAAAAACTTCTGTAGTATAAAATAGCATCAGTATAGTGGTTACATGAACCTGATAAAGCAAAGATGATTTAATTTTGTTGTATTCAAGACCTCATTCAAAATAACCAAGGAGAGTTTGAGATCATGTGATTCACATTTGGTTTCATCTGTTAGAAAACATCAGTGCCAAAAATTTGAGGTGCTGATCTGCTGAAAACATGGTTCACATAACACCAAGCTTCACCCAGTAAGGTATGCCATATCTGTTTGAAGAATTGTTGGGTCAATTTTCATCCAGGATATGAATGACACTACTGCTTACCCAGGATATTTATAGAGTTCTCACTCCAACTTAATGACACAGAACTAATGCAAAGATACTTCCACACCAAGACCACCCGCTAAACATCAAAAGAGTCAATAAAGATAACAGCTAGTTATTTTTTATAACTGAGCCATTTCTGCAGCCTGTGGTCACCACAACCTCCTGATCTTACCAGCCTCGACTTCTTTTTATTGTGATTTGGGGAGAAGATGACAGGAAGGTTCAAGAACAATTGAATGTGGTGAATGGGAAGATTGAAGAATGTGGATTGAAAATAAGTGTAGAAAAGAGTAAAACTCTTGTTATGACTAGAGGGGAGAAAGAAGGGAAAGGTCAGATTAGACTTGCAGACAAGCCCCTGGAAGTAGTGAAAACGTTTAAATACCTGGGGAGTGAATTAATGGAGAATGCTCGACTGGATGCTGAGATTAGTAAAAGGATTCAAGCTGGAAGTTGTTTCTATCATAGTGTAAGAAATATGTTATGGGACAAAGATGTGCCAATGGAAGCAAAGGATACTATGTACAAGATGTATTACGTACCCATAACAACTTACGGTGCAGAAACTTGGACAACGACAAAGAAGGATGAGAGTCGAATACAGGCAGCCGAAATGAAGTTCTTGAGGAGTATGATACAGAAGAGTAGACGAGACAAAATAAGGAATGAGAAAATCCGGGAAGAAATTGGAGTGGAAAAAATGAATGATAGAATAGAGAAGAGCCGACTAAGATGGTTTGGGCACATAAAGCGAATGAGCGACGAAAGAATGCCAAAAAAGGTGATGGAAATGCAAATCCAAGGAAGGAGAGGCCGTGGACGACCACGATTGAGATGGAAGGATACCATCCAACGCAGCATTATAGAAAGAAACCTGGACTGGGACACAGTGTTGGAGGAGGAGTGGTGGAAAGACCGAAGAAAGTGGAGAGGAACCATATTTGCCCCTACCCGGCTACAGCTGGATAAAGGGAAATGATGATGATGATGATGATGATTAAACTATAAATTGTGTAATAGCCAGTGGACAATATCACCAGCACTGATGGTGCAATGCTTGGGCACTTAAGGTAAAACATGATGTGTGGTATCAAAATTAATATACTGACAAAGAATGGTCATTCCCAGCACCTTCTGTGATGTTAACATGTCTCACACGAGCAACTTTTACTATTCCAAATTCATTTAGGAACTCTATGTAAAATTGAATTCATTTCTATAAGAATCACCCAGTATAATGATAACAAAATTCTAAATTTTCCTGTAAAATTTGTGAACTATTTTTTTTTGTAATGTGTCTTTCCAATTCTTATTTGCCTTCAGTATATGCAGTGTGATTAATAGCAAGCAAGCTATTTCTCTCATACAGAGAAGAGGGATAAAAGCAGTCTTTGACTTTGAATCAAGTTTAAATGAATGAAGTACAGAAGGGAACCCATTGTATAAACTAGCATTTGATCATTTAAGGAAGAAAAAGAAGAAAAAAGAGGAAAACTTGAAGATCTTAAATTTATTTTGGTATTCTCATTCATCAAAATATTAAATTTTATGTAATGATCATTTTCATAATATTTCATTAGTTTCTTTATTCATTGATATGGTGAATTAGGCTACAATACTTCTTTAAATTGCAAGAAAAACAAAATATAGTATTTTATTCCTTGATTTGACATCAATGATAAAGAGAATGGATATTTTTCCTGAAACATGTATGATAAAATAATAATTTTCAATCATTAAAAGTGCATTGACACGATGGACCCAAATAAATTATTTTAAATAGTTTCTTTAACAGATTCAGACAAGTCAATACAGGATCAAATAAAATATCTATTAAGATTAAGTTTATCAACAATGGTATTCTATCGGTTATAACCTGTATATGCAAGATTAAAATTTGTGACTTACCTATGCGCTGAACAGGGTGCGCAACATTCCCTCTCACCATATAGATATGCACCAAGTCTCCTTTGTCCAGAATTGCCAGCAAACGTTCCTTGGCATTTCCAACTTGATTGAGTGCCACAACCATTACATTCTCCTTGTGTTTGAACTGAGGTAAGCTGGTCAAGTTACGAGAAGTATTGATTTCAAAGAGGTGCACCACTGTGTCAAAAGAAGAAACAAACTTTAGAGAAATAATCGAAACTGAACCACAAAATTGCAGTTGAAAAGGAAAAACATAGTATTTTTGTTGTCTACACGTAATTTGCCAATGCCCGTAGCCGTGTTGAAACACCGGATCCCGTGAGATCTCCGAAGTTAAGCAACTTTGGGCGTGGTCAAGATTTGGATGGGTTGCCATGCGCTGTTGGTGGGGGGTAAGGGAATGGAGGAGTGGAAAGCAACTGGCCACCCTACCGTACGTAAACTCCGGCTCAGGCACACCTGTGTGGAGGTTCGGACCTGCCTTCGGGCAGAATATATCCTTACCTTACATGTAATTTACAGGTTGCAGTCAAACATACAGTACTGAAATTACACATGTTCTGAACATCAAGATACGTCATTATAAGATGCAAGGTGATGACGACAACATGTATCTAATTGCATCGATATAGGAAGAGTTCAAAATGTTCACTCTTATGTCTTACACTTTTTTCATAACAATCCTGTAGAATGTCACACATGTTGATGAAAACAGGTTGCTGCAAAGACACTAAAAATTACTGTATCCTCTCTCGTAATTCAGGAACATTCCTACATGGATCATCCGACAAGAAAAATTATTTTTTTCAGCATGCCCTCATATGAAGGCGTCTGGGGGCGTGATCTTGGGAGTGGAGAGGGTATGGGAAATTAAGCAATCTCCAAAGTGTTGTTGCAGAAGGGCAAGTGACTCCTCATGGTGTGGGCTGTGGCTTCATTTTGCTGCATCCATTGTCCTTACAGTGGCCTGGCGACATTCAGTATGGCACTGTATAGTATGCAGAGCATGTTCTTTTTTTCTTTTGCAGCATATTGTACTTTCAATAGACAAAAATCAGAATGTTGATTTAATCAGTATTAGCAGACAATCTTGTTGTTATTTGAGTCATAAGTCCATAGACTGTTTTGATGCAGCTCTCCATACTACCCTATCCTGTGCTACCCTTTCATTTCTACACAACTACTAGATCTCTACATCTACTCTAATCTGTTTGTCATATTCATACATTTTTTACCGCCTACACTTCCCTTAAAAACTAACCAAACAAGTCCTGGATGTCTAAGAAATGTCCTATCATTCTATCCCTTCTCCTAGTCAAATTTTGCCAAATCGTTCTCTTCTCACTAATTCAGTTCAGAATCTCTTCATTTGTGGTTTGATCCATTCATCTCACCCCCAGCATTCTTCTGTAACATCACATTCCAAAAGCTTCCATTCTCTTTCTTTCAGAGCTTGTTATCATCCATGTTTCACTTCCATACGCCATGCTCCGAAAACATCTCTCCAGTTCCTATATCAATGTTCGAAGTGAGTAAATTTCTTAAGAAAGGCCTTCCTTGCTTGTGTTAGTCTGCATTTTATGTCCTCTTACTTCTGCCATCATTAGTTATTCTAATATCCAAGTAAAAATATTCAACTACTTCTTTTAAGACTTTGTTTCCTAATCTACTATTTCCTGCATCACCTGACTTCATTCGAATGCACCATTATGTTTTGGATTTATTTGTTAATTTATTCATTTAATTTCATCTTGTATTCCTTCCCCAAGATGCTGTCCATACCATTCAGCAATTTTTCCAGATCTTCAGCAGAATCAGATAAGATAACAGTATCATTATCAAAACTCAGAATTTTGATTTCCTCTCCTTGGATGGTGATTCTTTTTCTAAAGTCCTGTTTTGATTTCCTTTACCGCCTGTTCAATGTAAACACAGAAAACGAGAGGAGACAAACTGCAGCCTTGCCTCACTACTTTCTGGATTGCTGCTTCTTTTTCATAGCCTTCGATTCTTATCACTTCAGACTGACTTTTGTATAGATTGCAGATAATTCTTGTTTCTCAGTATCTGATCCCACTCACCTTCAGAATCTCAAATAGCTTGAGGAAGACAATCATCATATGTATCCAATAATCCATATTTTCTTTGAAATAATACATATACGGTCTGCATACAACACCTCGTAACCCACATACACGCCAAACTGAGATTTTAGCGGCAATATTTTCTGTGTTTGTTACGTCTCCTTCCTAAAAATCCCTGTAAGCCGCTGAAGACTCCAAAACATTAATTTTCTGGTATAATGAAAACCACATGCCAACTTGCATCTTAGTACGTGTAATGCAGTTCCTCTTGCTTATCCCAATGAGTAGTGTTACAAGTTATCGCTGATCAACATTTGCCGCGCTCGGGTAACAAGATCTCAACAAAACCTCGTAACCATTATTGTCGCGAATAGTGATTATCTGGTTTGCTAAGTGGAGTGTTTGTTTTTAATGTGTTCCTGATAATTCCATGTAACTGCTATTTTAATCGAGATGTGCAAGGGGCTTGTGTTTAACAAGGTAAGGACGTACGTCATCTTAGTTTTACTAGCATGTACCGAAACATTAGATAAATGAATAATGTCTATCATCCGTCCTTCCATGCAGCGAGTTTTTTAAGTATTGAAATAGGAGTGCGTGTTTAGAACATTGTGAGATTATTCAACCTCACGAATACAATGTTTGTCCGTTAGCTCAAATGTCACAGTATCATAAGTTATTTCTTGCGCTTATTCAATATGAGCACAGTTTTAAATTCGGGTGTATTTAATTTTCTACTTCTAGGTGCTGATTGATATTGTAATCTGAATATGGATTCAGACGAATGGCCTAGTGATTGTACAGTTAGTGATGAAGAAAACTGAACAGCTATATCAAAAGTTTTGTGAACAAAATCGATATTTTGTCAAAATAAATGTAGGAAATTGGACAAGGTTCCACGCGATCAACCGCTAGACGCTGGGAAGAAATCATCAAAACCGTGTGTGGAAGAGGGAGAATTAAATGAACCTACGGAATTATCTCCTGAACAGCTATCAACCCCAGATGAAGAATGTGCGCTTACTGAGAACGATTCTTTAATAAATGTTACTGCTGAAACTTCAAATGGAAACGGGCTGACAATGATGATGGTGATGATAATGAGAATAACAAAATTATTCCAAGGGCTTTGGGCAAGAGGGAGAAGAATAAAAAACTAAAAATGCAGAGTCAACCCTATGTTGGGTTTACTCATACCCAGGGATGTAAAAATGCTGTATAAAAAGTTTACAGGCCTGAGAGGGGACTATGAGCATGGTGTCAATCTCCACTCAATGTTCACTCAGCCTCTGTGATAACAATTGAGGAGCTATCTGATGGTGAGATAGCGGCCCCGGTCTCAAGAGCCAAGAATAACGGCTGAGAGGATTCGTTGTGTTGACCACATAACACCTTGTAATCTGCAGGCCTTCGGGCTGAGCAGCGGTTGCTTGGTAGGCCAAAGCCCTCCCAGGGCTGTTGTGCCATGGGGTTCGGTTCTGATGAAACAAGGGAACTTATTTTTCGTAAATTCTGGTCATATATGACATGGGAACTGAGAAAGGTTTACGATGTGAGTAATGTGCGGCGTATTGAACCAAAATGAAGATATACAGAGAACATCTCTAGAAGAAATAATACACTTTTGTATCACCTAACTGTTGATAATGAGCTTATTCCAGTGTGTAAAACGATGTTCCTTGCCACTCTTCGACTGCGTGAATTTTCAGTCCTTGACTGGGTGGGAAGGGGTCAGCATGGTATGTGTGATTCAACAGAGACTCAGAACCCGGCAAGGAAAAATCTCTGCCCAAGAAAGGAGATAGAAACCACATATTATGTGATTATTTTTAATTCTTTGCTCAAATTACTATCACATTATGCCAGAAAAAAAAAGCTCTAAATTATATTTGAAACAAAATACCACTTCACTGACTCTACAGTATGTACTGCATTGAATGTGGGATGCCTGGGAAGAAGCCTGTCAGCAGGAAGAAATTTGTAGCAATGTTTAACAAAAGAAATTATCACTTCACAAACTTAAAAAGGACAAATGTAATGAGTGTGTGAAGTATGAAGTCATAAATTTGAGTGAAAGTGACTGGAAGGAGCATATCATAAGGAAGCCCTCAACGGAATCTACAGCAGAGAAGATGGACTTCTGAATGGTGGAGATTGCGGAAGAGGCAGCCCAGTGCTTAGGGAATAATATAAGTACACTTGGCATCAGCAGCGTCTGTTTCCCATGTCAGGGGCGGCTGTAAGGGCGTCTGTTCCCCATGTAAGGGGCGGCCTAAATAATTGCTGGCAGTAGCTCTAAAATGCCTTTGGGAGTGGCGACCCCATTGTAATCAACGCTCCTGAATAAGATTCGGAGTGGCCAACCCTGAAGGCGTTTAGTCTTCACCCCTAGTAAATTTCTTTACTAGTTCGCATACGATGATAAACAACGACGCAGATGTCACTACCCCAGGGAGTATCCAATCTCCCGTCACCAATGGTGGCGCATTCAGGCCTTCGGATTCTGGGGAGCCTGACCTCATCGTGCGGGGAAAGTCGGAGTTCCCCAATATCACCAACCTATTGAGACCCAAAACTGTCACATACTTTGGAACCATCAATATTCAAACCCTCTGTAAGACCGGAAAACTCAAGCAATTGACGGACATCCTGCATAAACGCAAAATTGCAATAACAGGAGTCCAAAAATCCCGATTTACTGATGATGTGGCTTTTGAGTCAGAAGGTTACAGAGTAATCAAGGGGAAACCAGCATCTAAGAACACACATGGCTCCAGCGTTTTTGGTACAGCTTTTTTAGTACGACGTGATATAATGGATTCTGTCATCGGATTTACATCAGCTAGCGAACGCATCTCTGTGTTATCTCTAAGATGTGGCAACAAGGGATACTCTATTGTAAATGCACATGCTCCAGTTAATGATGACAATAAGAAGAACCCTGAAAAGGTCGAAAGTTTCTGGCAGATGCTAGAAGACGAGATCGGTAAGATCCCCGGTCACCATTGCAAAATACTCGTAGGTGACTTCAACACTCAACTGGGAAAAGAACGACAGTACCAAGATATACTGGGGCCTTACACAGCATATAGACGAACAAACACCAACGGCAAGCGCTTAATTGAACTGTGTAGATTACATTAGTTGAAGATCATGTCCACAGTTTTCCCCAGAAAGCCAAAATATCAGAACGCAGCTATAGGATCATTTCAAATCGATCATGTTGCAATCAGTGTAAAATGCAGGAAAGAGATCATGAATGTCAGAGTTCGTAAAGGATGGAATGTTGATTCTGACCATTTCTTCACACAAATAAAGACCAGATTATTGCCAAAACGAAATATACCTTCTACCACAGTTCCACCAAGGATTGATCCCCAATTCCTGTCGGAGAATAAAGAACGTTTTGCAACCGACATCTTGCAAAAAAAATATGAAAGACTGGAACCAACTGAAGTCCACCATATGCGAAACGACCAATAACCTCGGACAACCTCGAAGGAAGAGACGACATAGATGGTGGAATACTGAATGCGATCTTGCAGTTGATGAGCGTGCCGCAGCGTGGACGAAGTGGTACTCGACTAAACGAAAGGAAGATTGGGAGAATTTCAGAATGATGCGGAAACTGTCGAGTAAGACCATCAGACGTGTGAAAAGATCTTACGATCGGTCAAGACTGGAGAAGTTAGATGAAGAATTCAAAATGTACAACACCAGAAACTTTTATCGGGCCTTCAAAGAGGAACTTGGTTATAAACCACAATGTCTTCACTTTAAGAATACAGACGGGGAGTTGGTCACCTGCAACAGCCAGAACGTGGAACTTTTAACAAACTACTTTGAGCAGCTGCTCAATTGCGAAGAGCCCACGGAAAGATTACCTGTTGAAGATCCTCCAGAGATACACCTCCCATCTAACCCACCAACAATGCAGCAAGTTGCTAATGCCATCGGACATCTTAAGAACTGCAAAGCACCCGGGGAAGATGGCATCATTGCGGAAGCTCTAAAAGCAGGTGGAAATAAGATCACAGAGGCCATACACCAGATCTTGATCGATTGCTGGGAGACTGGCAGGATCCCTGTTGACTGGAAATCAGCTATCATACACCCTTTACATAAAAAAGGTGACCACAGTGATGTCAACAACTACCGAGGGATATCTCTGCTGTCAGTAGCATACAAAGTGCTGTCAAGGATTTTACTGGACAATGTAGAAAGCCAATGTGATCGAACGATTGGTGAATATCAAGGAGGATTTCGGCGGGGACGGTCTTGTACCGAGCAGATCTTCAACCTAAAAACCATTCTCCAACTAAAACAAGCAAGGAGTATGAACATCGCTGTGGTTTTCGTCGACTTTAAAAAAACTTATGATTCCATTGACCGCCAGACACTCTTCTCCGTACTGCAAGAACGAGGTGTTGATTACAACACACGCACCCTCATCCAACAGACTCTTACGGATACAACATCTAAGGTGAAGTTCAGGGGAGAACTATCTCGGACTTTCAAGATAAAAACTGGAGTACGGCAGGGTGATGGCCTCTCACCCATTCTGTTTAATCTAGTGCTTGATAAAGTCATCAAGTACTGGGAATGTACACTGAGGAATCTAGAAATCAAACCAGTTGCCATTGGAGCCGGGACTCGAAAGATTGAGATCAGGTGCCTAGCATTCGCAGATGACATTGCAATCCTAACCAACAACTTTAAGGATGCTGTCATTGCTATTGAAGCCCTGCACGAGATAGCGGTGAAGGCTGGATTACACATATCGTATGACAAAACTAAGTACTTTGAGACTCGGCATCCCGGTAACCTCCCTTTGACGACCATACATGGAACGATTGGGAAAGTCAATCGCTTCCGCTATCTTGGTGAATGGGTCCACCCCAATGGTAGAGACGGTACATCCATCCTAGAAAGGTGTAACAAACTCAATGCAGCGTACCAACTATCCCACAACCATTATAATAAGAGGTGCATTTCGAAAAATGCTAAGATCGGTCATTACAAAACTGTTGTCAGACCACAGTTTTTGTACGCCTCAGAGACCCTCCTGATGAACAAAAAAGGCACCATGGATGATCTAGAGAAAGCCGAAAGACGTATCCTCAGGAAAATTCATGGACCGAGATTCCTCCCAGATGGAACCTACAGACTTAAATCGAACTCTGAGCTGTATCGACAGTTAGAATCAGCCAATACCAGCATGCGACGTAGGAGGCTTAAGTTCTATGGACACCTACAACGAATGGACAGCAACAGGCTTACCAAGAAGATCCTTTCTTTGGTTAAAAGCTACAAGACTGGAAGCTTGTGGCTTAATGAAGTACAGAAGGACTTGGATTCGGCTGGGATTTCAGATATTGATATAGAAGATCGTTCCAAATTTTGTGCTATGGTACAGTCTTGGACCCCACCACCTAGAGTTCCTAGAAGTCGGAAGCCCCTTTCACAGGAGAGAAAGGAGAAATTATCAGCAGGGCTCAAGAGATATTGGGAACAAAGAAGAGCATCGAGGAAGAACTAGTCACCAGCGCTCCTTAGTGGGCTTAAATCAATAATAATCATAAGGAAGGACAGAGCTTGGCAGGAGAAGGAATTTGACAAAAGAAAGGCTGAAGATAACCAAGTGGTGGTCTTGACGATGGATTTGCAGGCTGTAAAAGTTGCACTGAGTTTTACAGCAAGTGCTACGTTTTACAAAACTAAACTCTGATCCACAACTTCAATGTCTATAATTTACGGAGCCATCATACCATGTGTTACTGGTTTCCTGAAGCAGATGCTGACTTAAGTGCTTCCACCTTCGTTACATGCATTATAGATTACCTCCAGACGTACTGCGGTGAATCAAAAGAAATAATTTTGTATAGCGATGGATGCACTTACCAAAATTGCAACGTAATTTGGCAAACAGAATTTTGGATTTTGGATTTTTAATCCAAAAATTCTTAGAGAAAGGATATTTACAGATGGAGTGTGACTCTGTCCACAGCTGCATTGAAAAGGAAACTAAAAAATGGAGAGATATATCTCCCCAGTGACTACCACTCGATAACTAAAGAAGCCAGATGAATCCAAGTGGCTGGACTGCTCGAACTTCTGAGATTTCTCAGTGAAAGCTCATCAAAGAAATGAAAAATGTACACTTTTATTCAAAAAGTATTATTTCCAAAATCGCAAGTTCCTTTTCTGGAATAGTTTCTTTGTATCTATACACTGTGCCCAATTTTCAAGTACCACGGCATTAGGCCAGGAAAGGACAAGGTGAAACAGATCAGGTCCCTCATGTACCGTTCTTCTGGTGAGATATGTTACAAGCTTAGTTTCGATGAGAACTGGACTATTATTTCCCAAAGAATTACATCGGTGGAGAAGTGTGAATATACCCTCCTTCAGAAAGGAAGGAGGAAGGTAACTGCCAAGAAATTTCAGCACTTCCAGGAGCTGAAAACAGTCCTTCCGAAGGACTGTAATCATTTCTATGACTCACTACCTCATGAAACCAATTAAAAGACGTGCATTTATGTTGAAGTCAGTAATGTAGGAAACTTTTCAGTGGAAGACTAGTAATAATCGGTGAGTGGTGTTAATAATTTCACAAGACTTGAGAAAGAAGATATTACAATTTCCTTTGTTTTGCTGCAGTTTGTTGCATTGTTTAGAATTATCGTATATAATTGCACTTTTACGTTCTAAATACACTAATGTTCATAAAAACGAGAATACCTTGAAAGACTAGAGAGAGGAAGTTCATATTCACAGGATACATGCATTAGTATGTTCTGAAGAAATGATTAGCAATAGAACCATGTCGGCCCTCAGGTTCATGCTCCACATCGATATCTCGGCACACTGCCACTGACTGGTAAAATGTGCCTGTGGCTCTCGTTGTCACTATAAACCGAAGGTAATGGATCAGTGTGGCTTGAGCAGATGTGCAGGATGTCTCGCAGACGTATGTGAGAACCGTACCGTCAAATGAGCAAGTTTGAAAGAGGGTGCATTATTAAAATGAGAGAACGCGACGCATCCACTCAGAAAATTGCTGCTCGTGTGGGACGAAGTATGTCGGCAGTGCAACGGGTGTGTACAGAATGGTTCACAGAAGGCTGTAGAACACAACGAGATGGGTCTGGTCACACCACAAAGACCACCCCGCCGAGAAGATCAACACCTCATCCGAATGACATTTGCAGGACAGATCTGTGTCTACCTTGGCTCTAGTGCAACCGTGAAACAGTGTAACACATCGTACAATATCAGGAGTGACAGTCTGTTGTCGTTTATTACGGTCTGGGTTACCAGCATGTCGTCCACTTCTCTGTGTACCTTTGACTAATGTGCATAAACATGCTAGACTGCAATGGTATATGAATGACGTCACTGGGAACAGGAATAGCAGCAGATAGTGTTTTCGGACAAGTCCAGGTTTGTTTGTTTGAAAATTATGGCAGCATTTTGGTTCGCCACATACAGGGGGAGAGGCATCATGCCGACTGCATTCGCACAAGACATACAGCGTCAACTCACGGCCTTATGGTGTGGGGTGCAATTGGGTACAACCACAAAAAAATATCAGTTGGTGCTTGTCCAGTGCAATGTGACCGGTCTGACCTACGTGAATGACACCCTGCGACCCATAGTCATACCCTTTCTGCACAACACCCCAGGCGCCATATTTACGCAGGACAATGCATGACCACATATTTCTGCACGAACCAGTGCCTTCTTGTTGTTACAGGATGTCAGACTGTTGCCCTGGCCCGCCCAATCACCAGACTTGTCGCCAATCGAAAATGTGTAGGATATGGTGAAACGAGTGTGGCACTATGACCCAATGCCAACCACAAAAGATGAACTGTGCAACCAGGTGAATGCAACATGAGTGGCTATATCCCAGGACGCTATTTGCACCGTATACGCGTCAATGCCATCACGCATGGAACAAGTTATCCGTGCCCGTGGAGGACCCAGTGCCTACCAGGCAACAGAACACATGCTGACCCTAGGTGACTGAAATGCTAATCGTTTCTGCAGAACATACTAATGAACATGTCCTGTGAATATGAACTTTCTACCTTTAGTCTTTCAAGGTGTTCTGTTTTTTATGAACATGAGTCTATTAGCAGTAACATTGATATTAAATTGATTAGTTGAAGTTTTATGCATTACGTACAATTAAAATCACTTTTACTTTTTCTTCATAGGAATTGAAGGGCCAGTATTTGCTTGTTTTTCATTGATATGTTTTTTTTTTTTTTTTTAAGTTTTATGCATTATGTTCAATTAAAACTATTTTTATTTGCTTGTTTTTCATTAATTTTTTTTATAAGTTACTACTTGCATTTTTTGTGTTCAGAAAGGTTATTTTCCAGCACACTGTAATACACTAAATGATAATTATGAAGCGCTGCATAACCTCGTAACCTGCAACACAGCTAAGTGACCCAAACCGCACAGCCAACTTACTTGGTCGCAAATTTAAGACCAAAGGGGTTGGAAAAGAACAAGAGTTGACCAAGGGAGATTGGAAGGAAAGATGAAAGCCAGGATCCTAGCACAAGCAGGTTGAAGTATGACAGACTTAGCAAGGGGATGCATGGTTGCCAACCTTCGGTCACAAGGTGAAAGCCCCTGGAGGACCCCCTCATCTCTTATGATAGGCAGGGCATGCTGTAGATATATTCTCCTACCTTCACTCATACAGGGAGAGTGAGGAGAGATATCTATGAGTTTATGAAGTGAATAGATTGTGAATACTATGCTATTAGTGTATTATCAGAATGAATGAATGAATGAATGAATGAATGAATGAATGAATGAATGAATGAATGAATGAATGAATGAATGAATGAATGAATGAATAAAGAAAGAAAGAAAGAAAGAAAGAAAGAAAGAAAGAAAGAAAGAAAGAAAGAAAGAAAGAAAGAAATAGGCTAAATAAAAAAATCAAACCATCTCAGCAGAAAGCATAAAGAAGAATGGACTTCCTCCTTAATTTGCTGAATTTTGAAGCCTTCTTACAAGTATCCTCCCAAAAGAGGTTTTTAATGTTGCCATTGATGCTTTCATGGCCCATACTTACAGACATGGCTTTTGGGCTTATGCTGTGTCAAAAAAAAAGGTGAAATTATTTAAGTTTCATAGAGAACCATGCTCTGGGTCATCAGAGGAAAATCTCAACTGTCCTTGAGAAAGGCTTCTAAAACAATGAGCTTTGTATTTAGACGGTACCCAACAGAAGTGGAAATGGTACGTTCGTGACCAGATGGCTCTTCGGACGTGGTACAGCGCTAGCGTTTGAAGTGGAAGTTGATGGAACCATCAGAATTAGTCTGAGAGGGTCATATAACAGAACATAACCATGGTTGTAACAATTTCTCTACACATATTGTACCAACAAAAACCATGCCATGTAACCTTCATAGATTATTGGGAATGAGTGACAAAAATGAGATTGAATATTAATGAGAAAAACATACTTTATGTCCTAGCACCCCACAATTAAATAAAACGTTCATTGCAAGTGTAGTCAGAGTAAGGACAACCGTCCCTGGATTAGCTCACAGTAGCAGTTAACCTCTAGATGCCAATAAGAACTGTAGATTCTGCTCTGTTATAAATCATTGCTAGATATACACTTCCTGCGTCAGCACTGAAAAATAAGCTGAATGACTTCAATGGGAAAGGACAGCTAGTCAAAATCAAAGGAAATCAATCAAATGGATCAGAATCAGATAAAAGGCTTTCCCAAATACCAATCTTATCTTTTCAGTCATAAAAAATGAATGCTATTTCACCAGCATTAAATGAAACAGGAGGATAAAGTAATTGTCTATTACTTGTGTCTGAGTATTAAAAGCACAATACACTTCATGCACAGTATTTTTTATGTACAATCTCTTGGTGATTGTACAGGATAATATTAAATGATCCTCAAAAAGTACATCCAGATTTGAGGGCTTGTATTTGTCATCTTCATGGTTTGTTCAGGCAGGTCTTTATAACCTCTTAAAGGGATTATCTTAAGGTCTTGTACCAGACCAAAGTTCACCACGATGGTGGCTTTTTCAAGAACCGTAAGATGGAACAAAGTTTCTGCAGGTGAAGGCACTCAAGATTTTTGATACAACTGAATGCAGAGGCAAGATGGAAGGAAAAAGTGGAGATGGGTGGAGAATTTTTTAAAAATAATTATTATTAGTAGATACCCAGAATCTCACAAAAATCAATATTGACCCACTGGCAAATACATGGACTATATGCACACAGAAAACCAAGTTGCTCAAGTTCACACTTAAGGAACCAATGGCAATAAATTTAAAACCGAACAACACATGGACAAAAGGAAGAAGACAGACTCATAGTGAAAGGCTGAGGTAGTTTTGGGAAGATAAGAGGAGCAAGACCAATGCTAGTTAAAGGTTCTATGTGCTCCTTACCCAGCCTGGTTGCCACCTCTGCCACAATAATATTGATTATTTAGTGAGAGATGCTGAAATGGAAATTCTAAGTTCCCATGGAGGGAATTAGATATTTTTCCACCAATAGAGCATATCAGAGCAAATCAGATCAAAAATTAGATGTATGGCTTTTCAGGCTTTTGCTCTATTAACCAGCATTTCGTCTTAGGTCTGACACTAGACTCTTCAGAGTGGGATGTGTCAGACCCTACCCACTGATCCTGGGGTGTATGCAGGTGAATTTTTTTTCACAAGGTTATTTCATTCCTACCCTATGGGTATACAAAGTAGCTCTTAGGCCGTGTACAATATACATATATGAAAGAAAAAACAATATATTTAGTGGTATGTATATACATACTTAAGGGAAAAGTAGGAGAAGAACGAATGAGGATACTCTGTTATACAGATAGGTACAGAAGAGGATAACAAATGGATGAAGAGACAGGAATATAAAGAATAGTACAGGGAGTTACATTATATATATTCAGCTGGAGTAATGAGCGGGTGTGGTAGGAAGTTGGAGACAGGAGGAGGATAATGTTGTGAGAGAAGGTAGGACAGGGTTGTGGTCATGTTGGTGACGGAAGTAGCGAGTAAACGGAGAAGGTCCAATATCGGGAGGGGCGGGAGAAAATGAATGGGCGGCGGAGCGGGGACGTTAAGTGGTGGCGGCGGGACTGGTGTTGGGCGAGAAGAAGGGTTTGGAGAAGAAGAACGGACAGGGCGGGGTGGGGAGCGGGAAGGTTCTACTCGGTAAGTTCTTCCGCGAAGACGGACGCCAGTGGTGATCAGTTGGTCAAAGGCGGCGGTAGACGAGAGCTGAAGACGGACCATGAACGTTGGGCCGTGATCGTTGAAGATACGGAATGCTCGACGGGCCTCCACACCAGCCAGTTGAAGTTCGGTCTGGATATCCTGTTCTGGGATGGCCGGGTCGATGCCACGGATGATGCAGCTCAGAGACGGTGGAAGAGGTAGCGTGGCTGCGTCGGGCGTGGATTCTTGGCGAGCAGGCGGAGCCGCAGAGGTGGCAGCCGAAACGGTGAC
The DNA here is from genome assembly GCF_040414725.1 of Anabrus simplex. NCBI lineage: Eukaryota > Metazoa > Arthropoda > Insecta > Orthoptera > Tettigoniidae > Anabrus > Anabrus simplex. The sequence continues at coordinate 114,156,265 of NC_090271.1, read as the reverse complement.
AGGGGGTAGCACTGGACTCGGGAGAGAGACAGGTAGGGAGATGGGGGAAGTAGACATGATAGGAGAAGAGTGGCTAGTCGTGGTAAAGACGGGCGAGGCAGTCATGGGAGAGGAGGCAGAAGAGGTGAAGGTGGGAGTGGTGCTGGTAAACGTAATGGAGGTTGGGGGAGATGGGGACCTCGTCGGGCGGGAGGAACGTGGTGGAACAGTGAGAGGGGGGTCCATAATGGAGCGCAGGTCACGGATGATATACTCGGGAGTCGGAACCACGTCGTGCCGGCGACCGGAGATGATGGCGCCAGCGGTGATGAAGTTCTCCACTTGGGCCTGTTCCCGAAAGAAGGCGAGGACGTCTGGCGAAGGCTGTCCAGAAGATCTGTCCTGTAGCCGTGCAACTTCCCAGATCGAGTGGCTGTGTCCATCAACTTCATTACAAATGAACCAGTCCGTGAAGGATGTGTCCACGCCTTTGATGAGACAGGTGTACATGGTGAGGGATAGGCGACAGCCAACTAGGCGTCTGCCCGTTTGATTGTTCTTGGGCCGACTGAGCAGAGAAGAGCGCCACCCAGCCGAAAAAATAGCGTGGAGAAGTGAAAAAGAGTTGTCACCGAAGCCCTATTCGTAGTGTGACAGTGTATGTGAGTGCAGGTGAAATTATCGGAAGCCTTTTATTAGGCACAGTCTGATAACTGCATACGGGAGATAAGACTCCACAATGGAATTAATGCCCGCCTAGCAATTCCAAATGGAAATTTTGAGTGCAAGGGGAGAGAAGGTACATCGGAATGCAGTTTTACCTAGTGTTGTATAGGCCTATTCCGAGAATTCTAATTGGCCAAAAATGCTGCTAGGGACTGTTGACTCACAAGTTACCTGGGGATTTTCTTCCCTTCTTGCATCATTCTATTCATAACTTGGATTGTCGCTGATAAGGTCGAGCTCAGGTAGTCAACTTGAGAAGGAAAAGGCAGTACAGGCGCGCTAATTAGTGAGACAGAAATGCCATAGCACTTCAGTTATCTGTTAAACATGAGTAACAAGGGACGATCGTGTTTAGATCTCGAGGCAAGAAGAAATGTAATTACAGAAAGTGACAAGGGACTTTCAGTGAGAAAGCTTGCCGAAAAATTCAACTGCGGGAAAACTCAAATAAAACACTGTTGTGAAGAATAGAACTGAAATTTTAAAGGAGTGGGAGGAAAATAGGAATCGAGGAGTGAAAAAAAAAAGCGGGAGTCAGTTTTTTCAGAAGTGAACATTGCAGTATATGAGTGGTTCAAGTGTGCTCGAGTGAAGAAACTGTGTGTGGGTGGACCAATGTTACAAGAAAAAGCTCGAGAAATCGCAAATAATCTGAAAGTTGAGAATTTTGTTGGTTAGATTGTTTTAGAAAACGTCATAACGTTAGTTTCAAAACAGTCTGTGGAGAAGGTGGTGATGTGTCTGCGACTGAAGTAGCGGATTGAAAAGATAGGTTACCAGACATTTTGAATAGTTATGAACTGAAAGACATTTTGAATGTTGATGAAACGGGTCTGTTCTTTAGAGCAATCCCGAAGAAGTCACTAACTTTGCCGAATGAAAGTTTCAAAGGTGGGAAAATGTCAAAAGAAAGAATCACCATCATGTTTTGTTGTAACATATTCGATAAAAAGAAAAATCCTCTAATAATCAGTAAATCCTTGAGACCCAGGTGTTTTAAAAACATGGACTTAAATTGTCTTGGTGTCGAATAGCATGCGAATAAAAAGGCATGGATGACGTCAGCAATATTCGAGAACTGGCTCCTAGCTTTGGATTCCAAGATGAAGGCCAGAAACCGTAATGTGATCTTATTGCTAGATAATGCTATGCGTCATTCAGAAATATGGCTTTTAAATGTAAAACCCCTGAACCTTCCACCCAATACCACTTCTCATTTTCAGTCATTGGATCGAGGAATCATTCAAGCATTCAAATTAGACCATCGTAAGAGGGTTTTACGGTAGTTAGTGGCACACATGGATGAAGCGGACTCAGCTTTTGATTTGATGAAGATGATCAATGTTGGCGATGCAGTTTCGTGGACAAAGGCAGCCTGGAATTCAGTCAGCGAAACCACAATCAGGAAATGCTTTGTAAAATGCGGCATCGCTAATTCTACAGTTGAAGAACAAGCAGAGGTAGAGGTTCGAAATGAATATGATGAACTTTAGACTTTAGCAACGACAGCTGGATTGACGTATGATATTGAAGCCAAAGAAGAGAATATTCCTTGCTGTGACGATCTCGAGTGCGACTGGCAGTCCTGACTCCAGGATGCACTTTATGGTAAGCTTTCTGTGTAATCAAGTTATACAGTAATTGTGTGTTGCATGTATCATAAAGTCCACGTTTATTTGCACCTCAACTCCTCATTCATTTCTTCTTGTGATAGACAGCTTTTAATTCTTTTAAGCTAAATTTTCAGCTTTAATTCACTGCACTTCGTAAATATTTCTAGCTATCCATAGAAGCCTTCATTAGTCATACAAAAGGACCATTTTGAATAAAACTTGTTACTGTTTTACAGAGCTCAAATCAGGAATGAAAAGTGACAATGACGGTGAGGCGGAAGAAGAACAAGAAGTTCTGTCAATGAAGCAGGGACTAAATATGCTTAAACAATTAAGGAATTTGTGTGTCACGCTAGACCGCAAGTACGGCGAGAACACTATGGAACCATTTAACAGACATTATTCCATTTTCGAGAATATTGCAGTTAAAAAAACATATGCTAAATTTACACAGACGAAGCTTCACGATTACTTCACAAAGCTGTAATGTTTGTAAATGATGTAAAATAACTTAAAATAACTCTCTATGAAATACTAACACAGAAATGACTTAGAATAATAAAAATAAATATATGTATGCTTATATTTACGATGAATGTTCTTTGCCGTTAAAATGTTTGATTATTTTTACAAACTTGTTTTAGCGGACACCTCTCGTAATGGACATTTTTCCTCAGAAACGACGGTGTTCGCAGAAGGGAGGTTCGACTGGAACTTTTATCACTGTGTGAAGCAATCCACAACAGAGAAGAGTGAAGTATCTTTTAAATATGTATTTACAAGTACCATTTGGTCAAACAGGATGCAAAGACTACTTTACAAATATCATTCACACAATAAGTCTGATCCTACCTGTAAGATCCACTTGATCTCTTACAGCGATTGTATCAGGGCTGATACTGACACAACTTGGGCTGAGTGTGTCAAGATGCATTACAGGCCAACGTGGTAAACATAAGAGCTTCCCATCATAACTGTACAGGCCTGTGCTGGATTTTTCCACCATCAGGAAATGTCTGAAAATATGAAATTTTCTACCTTAAGTTTCCTAGCCATCAAGGGTCATTAGAGAAAATGAGGAAATTGAAAATTACATCATTGAGCAGAATTTAAGGATAATGTAGGTTAGAGTATTTCTATAAACATGAGAAACAACAAAACGTGTCATTTAGCTAAACATCTTGTCAGACGACATTCGTAACAGAAAGATCACCTTTGAATTCAATTGTCTGTTACTCATCAATAGAGCACATGTGTTCTAATAATGCCCAAAGGTTTGAATTACTGTACTGAAAAGCAACAGCCAACTGAATTCAGAAGTTTTGGCATTATTAGAATGCTTGGGTTCAGTTGTGGTTCACTTCCAAGTTATGTATTCGTGGTGGTTTTTCCAGAAACAAAGAAATACAAGTTTCTTTATTTTTAAAAGAGATTAGTAATGGCAATTTTTACATCTGTAACATGTTAAGTTTTTGAAATATACTATAGATATGCTCATTTTAAAAATTCATCCCCTTTTACACTTCCCCTTAAGTGGGTTTTCCAAAAACAAACTATGCATGTTTCTTTACTTTTACAGGAGATTCCAAACACCAAATTTCACGTCTGTAGAATGTTACATTTTTTAGATATACTCATTAAAACATTCACTCTTTTTTCACTTCTGTTCACCCCCCGTTAAGTGGATTTTCCAAAACCAAAAAAATTGTGTTTCTTCATTTTTAAAGGAGATTCCAAATGCCAATTTTCATGTCTGTGACATCTTTATTTTTATTTTTAAAGGAGATTCCAAATACCAATTTTCATGTCTGTGACATCTTTAGTTTCTGAGATATAAGTATCCTCACAAAAGGTATTCAACCACTTTATCACCATTTTCCACTCCCCCTAAGGGCATTTTTCAAAAAAAAAATTACTTGTTTCTTTATTTTTAAAGTAGATTCCAAATACCAATTTTTACATGTGTAAACTATTCAGTTTTTGAGACATAGATGTACTCATTTAAACAGTTCACCCCCGTTTTCACCCACTTAGCGACGGAATATCCGAAAATCCTCCCTTAATGAGCACCTACACTGTAATATAAATGTATGCCCACAACTTCAAATATCTGTCAAGTATTTTGGCTGCACGTTGATTGCAGTCAGTCGGAGTTAGCCTTTTAGTGTATTATTATTATTATTATTATTATTAATACAACTACGTGATATTTATAGTAGTTTCATTTGGTTGGTAAATAGACTTCTTAACAAATATATAGGTAAATGATCTGCCTAGTCAATGCTATGTACTGATTTTTTATTTACCTTTCACCTCAATATTACGTCTAGTACATGTTTCGAGAATATATACAGTATACATTCTCTTCTTCAGCTAGTTGAATTAAAATTCCAGTATACAATAAGACCTAGTAAAAAAGGGGGGCCCCCCCATTAAGAAATCTAGAACTATGACCATTACAATGAAACATTTAAAAAATTGAAGGATGAAGACATGGAATTAAATTCCATCTTGCCTTATATAATAAAACACAATATAATAATGTCTGTTTGAATTAAAATGTTGAGCACAGCATCTTGTTGTGATGTGAGGTCACAGTATCCTTGTTGTTGCAATGCTTTCTTGTAAAACTCAAATGGAGTGGTATTAAGAATAAAATGAGATTGCACTAAAACTAGTAGTCATGCCGATACCCTCCATTAATAGGTGTGTTATGCAGCCAGGTTGAAATAAAGTTAAAAAGGTGAATATGATGATATAAGTAGTGCGAGCGGCCGGACAACTTCAGTTGCTTTTATATCTCCTCAATAGATGCGTGCCACATGCACTACTTACATCATCATATTTGCCATTTTAACTTTATTTCAACCTGGCTGCATAACACACCTATTAACGGAGGGTATCGGCATGACTACAAGTTTTAGTGCAATCTCATTTTATTCTTAATACCACTCCATTTGAATTTTACAAGAAAGCATTGCAACAACAAGGATACTGTGACCTCACATCACAACAAGATGCTGTGCTCAACATTTTAATTCAAACAGACATTATTATATTGTTTTTTATTGTATAAGACAAGATGGAATTTAATTCCATGTCTTCAGCCTTCAATTTTTTAAATGTTACATTGTAATGGTCATAGTTGTAGATTTCTTAATGCCCCCCCCGCCCCCCCCCTCTTTTACTAGGTCTTATTGTATACCGGAATTTTAATTCAAATAGCTGAAGAAGAGAATGTATATATATTCTCAAAACATGTACTAGACGTAATGTTGAGGTGAAAGGTAAATAAAAATCAATACATAGTATTGACTAGGTGAATCATTTACCTATATATTTGTTGTGATTAAGTCAATACAGATCCAATACCGGCCAATATGGTCAAGATTATTAAATAGACTTCTTTTCGGCATCCCCCTCTTCGGCCTAACCAACGTGTGACTCGAAGCGTATTGTGGGATCTAAGATTAGTCCTTGCCACAAGGACAAAGTATGTTGACTACACAGTATTTTTCTAAGTTACTGTCGAGTTTGCTAGTGTGCCAGACAGAAAATAACCGCCATAAGGCTCAGGAATAAATTTGCAATGAATTTAGGATATGGCATGATGTGTGGTTCTTCAAATGTTATATAGATGATTGTGGAGTATGGTTACTGAACTTCATATTGCGGAGATAGCGAAGTCGTGAAGTCGTGTCCGGTTGAGACCGAGAGAATCCCATAGCTGTACAAGAAATTTAAGGATTGTGCCTCGAGCTCCAATCATGAGTCCATGGACAGAATTATTGTCTAGGTGATATTCATCTTTATAGTAGTTTACAGTTGGCTGGTAAATAGACTTCTTTTTGGCATCCACCTCTTCGGCCTGGCCAACATGCGACTCAAAGCCTGTTGTGGGATCTAAGATTAGTCCTTGCTTGCTAGCTGGTTGAAAGGCTATCATGTCAAAATGCCTGTTACTCCTGTCAGTAGTTAGGCCAGAGACCTCTTCGTGGATCGTGAAACCGTGATCCCTCAGCAAGGTTGCAATCATGTGTCATATTGTATGATGGCGAGAATTTCTCAATACCTCCCTGTGAGGACAGGCTCCCAGGACATGGGCAAGAGTTTCGTGCTCTCTGTGGCAACGCCGACAGAGGGTGTTGTCCTGGGACCTTCCCGGCATGGAGCGAACAGCGCACACATTCGCTGTCATCTTGATGGCTTCTCTCCATTCCGCACAAGATAAGCTTCGGTGGTCTCTTATCCATTTGTTCCCTGGCATGTATTCCTGGAAGAGTCCAACACCATTTCTTTGTGCGGCAACTTCGTCCATGACTGAACTTCTCTGCCTCGTAGTATCTGTCGGACCTTCCTTACACTGGGAAGATGGCTACTTTTGGACATAACTTGATCATTCATTTCTATGCCTAGATCTTGCAAACAAATTGTATGTTCTTGCTCCAAGTTCCTAGTTGCATTAATGTAGCTGTTATTTGCAAGCAGTAATTTTACAGATGATAATATGCTGTAGTGTGACTTCCCAAGTGGCGCGAAACAAACCGAGGCTTTTATACTTCCTTTTGGTATACACCACGTGAACCGGAACATCTGCTGGTAGTTGTAATAATTCTTTAGTTCCACTGTTTAATATTTTATCCGCACCTGATAGAAAAGTTTGAGGTATCTTGTTTAGGGGAGTAACTTGGAGTGGGTAAATAAGAGTAGGTGATAATGAACTATTTAAAATTGGAAGTTTCTGTTCAGATTGCAGCAATGGTGAGTTAACAAGGATGTAAATCTTGTTTCGCGTCTTGTCAAGCAGAGATGGCAGATAAGCATGAGCACGTTTATAAGTGCAGACCTTCTCTTCGAGATTTACTGCTCCTAAATGGTGCATCATATCAACAAATGGTTTGCGCCATTAGGCGCCCCTTTTATCTATCTACATGTTTGGTCCCAAAACATTTTCTCGTATCTCCTATATTTATGGGTAAGTCCGACTCATTGGCTGAATTGTCAGCGTACTGGCCTTCGGTTCAGAGGGCCCCGGTTTCGATTCCCAGCCGGGTCGAGGGTTTTAACCTTCATAGGTTAATTCCAATGGCTCGGGAGCTGGGTATTTGTGCTGTCCCCAACATCCCTACAACTCACACACCACACACAACACTATCCTCCACCACAATAACATGCAGTTACCTACACATGGCAGATGCCGCCCACCCTCATCGGCGGATCTGCCTTACAAGACTGCACCCGGCTAGAAATAGCCACACAAAATTATTGAATTACCGTATTATTATTATGGGTAAGATTGAGTTCGAAAATTAGAACAGAATGAAATTTGGGAACATTTTTAACACTTTACATTATTTTTTGCATACTTATGTATAAGCCAGAACCATGAAATTTGGTTAAACATATGGCCATGAATCATGTCAATGTGCATACCAAATTTGATGACTATCTTTCCTATAAGCATGTCAAACAATGAAATATACACGTAAAAACCACAAAATTTATGAACAATCCAGAAATACAGCCAAATCTAACGTATAAGGGGGAGAGATACAACAAAAAGTTGTAGGACCAAAGTTGTAGATCACAAAAACTTTAACAAAGATTGTACCATCTGTTTTGTGATACGACTTACCATTTAGCCAACAAATACCTCAAAAGGAATGTCTGCACAGTCATTAAAATTGCCTTTGTATTTCCATATTTTTCTGGGTAAAAAGTGAAATATTTAAACATCTTGGAATTTTTCCGTCGGTTATAATTTTGCCAAATTTCAATATTCTAGCTTGTCTGGCAGATTGTGCTGCCATCTTGATTTTTGGGGGGGGGGGGATAAAAATGAGGAAATTCCTGTAAGTCTTTAAGCCCACGAAACCTTTAGGTTGTCGGTTTGGATAAATTATACAACTGCGTTCTTATGCTGAGCCCAAAATTTGAAGCCCCCCAGTGTGCCCCCTTCAGGGAATTTTGAGAATTTTCCATTTTTCTAGGGATCATGGTACCAAGTTTCAAATTTCTGAAATTTCTGGAAGTGCCTCATTAATTCACGTCTATTTTCATTTTTATACCTTTATATATAGATCCTCCAGACCAACTTGCTTTTTATATATATAGATACATAAGATAGATAGATATGATGTTCAATGCAGTCTCTACTATACTACCAATGGGGGACAGTATGGGTAAGTCCAACAAGTCTCTACCTCAACCTGAGTGAGAAGGTTTGGCTTCACAAGTGGTGGGAAATATGGAACATATTCTTTATTTTGCTTTAACCCAATGCAGTTAGGGCGCAATATATTGCATTTTGCAGGAAGTGCCATAGCAGTTACGATCAATATATTGTGTGTCAAACTTCCAAGTGTCATATCTTTGCTTCTCTATGTCTTTGAGCAATGACTCAAAAACATATGCTATCTGCCATCTATTGGCTATGTTACTGAAGCTTGCACTTGTTCCATATCCTCATGGGAAGTGCTTAAATTTATTTTTGTATGTGTATGTCAACTGTTTTTGGGAATAAACTGCTAGCTGATGAACATGGCTGCTCACAGTTGTGCTGAATTAGTACTAGATAGTGAGAAAGTGTTCGAAATTGTGATGAATGATGTCAGTGAGGATTCTGATTTTTTTTTTCCCATACAGATGAAGAAGTTATGATGACTTCCTCCCTGAATATATCATAATTGAGGGTAAAAGAGTAAGTGATAGTGACTAAGAAGAATTACAACCACCATCTGTAAAGAGGCACAAAACTTTTATCGTGCACAGTTCATAGAAAATACAACGGTTGGAACTTAAATAGTGGCAACACTGGTGTGGAGACGCTATGCAACGGAATCTAATATTGTCATTGATGGCACACGTTGGTTACATACCTTCTTTACCTCAGAGCAAATGGACCCGCCCTTCCCACATCACCTGCGTGCGCACAAGTGAGAGAAACACAGTCACTTATGAGCTAGCGGTCTAACGTAACGTTGTCACTATGTTTTCCAAACAGGAACAACGGAGTTGGATCAAGATTTTGAATATGCCAGAGGTCGTACAGCATGACAGTGTCATCAAGGTCTTCAGGAGGCTTGCGGGGAATATGTATTGCCTTACAGAACAGTGGCACGTTGGGTAAAAGCCTTCAACAATGGTCGCCAAACTGTGGAGGACATTCATCGGGCAGGTCGTCCTACGAATGTCAGTGAAGAAGAAGTGCATGCTCTTGCCGTGTTACTGGACAGTGATCGAAACCAGACGATTCGTGAGCTCGCATTCGCTTCAGAACTGTTGCAGAGATTCGACAGGCAGTAGACCACTCCATTCGCACCATCAACAGAACAGGCTCTGCTAAAGGTATACTATGACATCCACATTGCTGGCAACAGGTTATACACAACGCTGGTGACTACACTGAAGGACAGTAAAGGTTGCTAACATGTAACTCTTTTGTATCTGTTGTAAATAAATAGTTGCCACTATTTAAGTTACAACCTTTGTAATTATCTGGGAACTCATCTCTTAGCCTGAGTACAAAACGTGAGTGATGTAATTGCAAAGGGACTGCCTTGAATTTGATCCATTTATCCATAGTTCTATATTTTCTTGGCTTATGCTCTGCAATCACTATAAAGCATTCATTCCAATGATAACAGTTCCCTACCTCAAAATGACGAAATCAGCCCGAAATGAGAACCAACGGACCACGTATTAGAGCAAAGACTCTTAACAACATGCTGGGTCCACCACCATATTTTGTGAAATACTACACAAAAAACATTAATCATCAAGATTTTTACGTATGACTTGGACGCTTAAAAAAAATACGTGTTGTGTACCTCCATAGTAATTTATAATGGGGTTTATTTATGAGCCTGCAAAATACCTAAATTGTAGGGTATGTCAGTGCTTCAAACAGCTGACCCTCGAAGGCTTAATAGTAAGGTGCAACTGTCACAACATACTGTGATGTCAATATGTACTATAAGAGAATGAAATAAGACAATTCAGAGAGCCATTCCATTGAAATTCCTGTTAATGCAACAAAGAACTATGTTATAACACCAGTCAAAGAAGCAGTCTGAGAGGAGGAATAGGCTTTACAAAAGTGCACATTTTCCACTGCAGCAGACTAGTGTATTAACATATCAACAACACATGTGGGGACCCTGCACAGCAACACAGTATATGCAGTATAAAGGCTTCCATTAGTGATGGGCAGTCTGAGATGAGGTCTCGAGATTTCTCAGGATTTCTCGAGACTATCACAGGCACTATTTCTCGCGAGAAATTTCTAAAGATCTAGAGAGCGTGTCCCCGCATTGTGCGGCGAGCAGCGTGTCGTAGGCCTACAGGTAGTCAAAGCTGAATGTTGTTTGTGCCGAGTGTGCGAATAGCCAACCACGGTCCTTCTCAATTTCGTAAATACGTGTCAACAAGCGACTAGGGCGTTTCATTTCTACCGAGGTCTATTTTGATGCAGTATAACATAATTATAAAGGAAATGCATTCTGACATTGTATGCACTGGTAGGTACACAACTGCTACTGTAGGCACGCGTACCTGGATACTAGAGGCGTGCATTATTCAAACTCGAGACGAGGCAAGATGCGCCTTGCTGCATATGCAACCACCATTATGCATGAGTGGAATGTGTAATCTAAAATGCTTCAGTTGTTCCAATTCTTTCGACAGGTAGGTGTACATTGTTATCAGACCCCACATTCAATAAAACATGACCACCGCTTGTGTTTACCGTTATTTTGGTGACGAAGGAAACAATTTCTTACAATGTTATAGAGTATTTGCGACATAATTAGGTACTTTGATTTATGACGGTCAAATGTGAAATTGTGTCTAGTTGTACGCGACAACTTGAAGACGATGTTCGAAATGCAATGTAAGTCGTGGATGTCGGTTATTTTGAAGAGATGTCACATAGCACAGCCCGCTGTGTTGCTTATTCAAAAGAAGTAAAAAGACGTCGGCAGAAATACTTCTGGGATGATCGGACACTTACAAACGCATAATATCAATGAAGAGGAATCGTCACAAAACACCTCCGGCCCGGTCTGAATCACAAGAAGCTACTCTGCCGACAACGATTGTGAGGCACCCAGGTAAGTTTACATCCTAATAACAGTTAAGAAATTATATGGGTTATTCAGCTAAGAAGTCCACCTGACATAACTCGTGAACAGTTTAAGATACTGATATTCTGTCTTCACTTTCGTTAATGGTATTAAGGAGCTCATAGTTCAACATGCAGTGTTTTCCTAGGCTTTTGGCAAAATTTATCGTCACACGTGTTTTCATATGAGAACTGCTGATGATGACTATCAAGCTTACACTCGTAGTAACTGGGACGTCGCACAGCTCGCAGCACACGAGAATTGGTCTCGAGAGCGTTGCCATCACCCTCTACTGAAAGAATTGGAGCAAAATCGGGCATTTTAGATTACACGTTCCATTCATGTGTAATGGGGGTTGCATATGTAGCAAAGCACATCTTCCCCGTCTCAGGTTTGAATAATGAACGCCTCTAGTATCCAAGTAGGTGTACATTCTATCTACAGTTATTCACAAATGATGCATCGTTATTCAGCTAAGATGCCCACCCCAAATAAGTCGTGAACAGTTTAAGATACTGACGTCCTGTTTTCACTTTTGTTAATGGTATTAAGGGGTTCATAGTTGAAAATGCAGTACTTTTCCAGGCTTTTGACAAAATGTATTGGCTCACACGTTTTCATATGAGAACGTTATTTCACGCAATAACTGCCAATGATACACTATCAAGTTTACAGTCGTAGTTACTGGTACGTCGCACAGCTTGCACTACAGAAGGATCAGTCTCGAGATTCTCGCGAGAGTCTCGAGAGTCTCGAGCAAGAGCATTGCCCATCACTAGCTTCCATGCTGAGATCAAGAAAAATCAGTAGTCCTTTGGGTATGAAGTGTCATTTGTGCACTAAAGCTACCAGTAGTTCCTTCGATGTCTCATGGAGACACGATGCCCTGCGAAAAGGTCTGTTGTAACTGGATCTCAAAAATGCAAGATACGGTTAGGGCAGGGAGAACAGGTGAGATCGGACACTGGATACTGAGAAGATCACTAGCAGACCATGTAAAGTTAAAAGAGGGAAGTAGTGGAGGTCTTGAGTTGAATAGTTTTAGGTAGGTGTGTACAGCCGAGTGCTCTCCATATTTGTATGTATGCATGCATCTCTCTAGCGATTTTATAACTAGTTCCATAGCTAAAGCAGTAAAATAGCCATTGACTTTTAATACCCCTTGAAGAGATACCAACTTGAAAGATGAAATTATTTTATCAGAACAACTGAGTTCATTTGCCACTTACAGTCAGGCAACAGTAGTTAAAGATATCCACTGTGGGAAATGGTCTGTAAGGTTATAACTCTTCACAACAGTGCTCAAAAAATAAAAATAAATCTGATTTTGTTACCGGTATATACAGTTAATGGTTTAAGATTAAATGAATATAGAACAATTACACTAGTAGCAGGTTTCTAACTGTTGGAACAAGATGATATTGAAGCCATTAGTTCGCAGATGCTCCGGTTAATGACTGTTTCATTCTGTAAAGGAAAGTGTCTCATCACTGTGACTAGCTGTCTGAGAATAATCCCACTTGTTGCCAGTACAGGGTCTTCCAATTAACACAGAACTGCAGCTCAGGTGAGGTTGAGGCCTCGGATAGCAAACTGTCGCTTCTCGCCGGATGGGCAATACAAGGGCAAGCTGCCTGAGTGACTGCCTGATAAACTCTAATGTGCTTTAAAAGTACTCACCCATGTCGCTAAAGGAGATGCTGGAACTGACAGCCTTCAGTTTTGACACATTTCTGGCAGTCCATTAATCCTCTTCGTTCATTTCGTTAAAAGTGTGGTGTGTGAATTCGTTTTATACACTTTTTCTTTTAAAGATCCCCAGGCTGTTAAATCGAGGGATCACGGGGGCCCTATGAGCTATTGCTGAACACTTGTCAAATTTCCTGCAATGAAACAGGCCGAAGAAATGCAAAAGTATGTTCTCTCTCAGTTAATTCAGCAAAAAAAGGTCAAAAAATTGTTCACATATCTAACACTGTTAATTGTTTCCTCAAAACAATTTGGGCCCTATAATTCTCTCACCGGAAACTGTACACCACACCCCTAATTTCTTGTCATGAAGAGGTTCCCTTCAGAGCAGATCATGCTCTGAGTTCATTTGCCACTTACAGTCAGGCAACAGTCCAATATCGACTGTTTTGAGAATGTACGTATCTAAGGACGTGAAACCATGCTTTGTCTGAGATAAGATTTAGACTGGGATCAATTTCTCCATCATGCACTTTATTCAAAATCCATTCACTAAATCTAATCTTATACACAGGATCACATGATGTAAGTTCTTGCGCAGCAGTACATTTATAGGGTTTTAACTTAAGTAACTTTGTAGTCCTTTGTACAGAACTGTAAGAAATTCCAGTTTGCTGAGAAAGGCAGCTAAGAGATTTATTAGGAGAATTTTTCAGGTGTTGTCCAATATCTTAAAAATTTTCTTCTGTTAGAATTGTATGTTACCTTCTTTGCTTCTTATGATTAATATTCCTCGTTTCACAAAATGTATTAACTAATCTATGAATCGTCCCACGATTTGGAACTTGAACACCTAGGAATTGTTTTTGAAATAATCTCCTAACAGAACGAAAAGATTCTGTACGAACATATGAATTGTAAATAAAAACTTGATGAGGAATAGAATAATTAGGCGTATTATTATTATTATTATTATTATTATTATTATTATTATTATTATTATTATTATTATTATTATTATCTGTTTATTCTCACTTGACTTTACACACAGGTGTTGTTTCCACTAAAACATAACAAACTGTGTTGCATGACAAAAACAGAACCAGTAGACTCGAAGGCTCCCCTCCCTAGCATGCAACTGTCAACTTAGTCACTCCCAGCCAGTGCTCCAGTTCCAAGATAATTAGATGACCCAGTATAATCCCTATGACTTTGATGTCTTTTAACTTGTATTTGTCCATGTAATATGGAATAGTAGGCACATATTTTCTTCTCTTCATCCACTTCATGAGGTCGGGTCTCAAATTTGATTGTCTGGTCGAGTCTGAAACCTGTCTGATCAATGACAATCACGTTAATTCTTTTCATTCTGCTAACAATTGCAAGACCATTGACTTCTCTGTGCATTGTGTACTGCATTTCCCATAGTATCAGTTTAGATGAACAGATGCTGTGGCACCTCTGTTCATCAGACATTCACTGTTAATGCCAGGATCCTAAGATATGAACCAATGTCTCCACCTCACCACATACCCTACAGCTGTTATTGTCCTTGGATCTGCCTGGAAATGCTTGTAATGTGCGATGTTTGCTGTCATTTTTAGGGCATCTATCCATTCAGTACAAGCAAGCTCTCCCTGTTTTATTATCTATCAGTTAGCAAGAGTGAATTTTTGATAGAGGCCAACAATTTTCCCTTTCTTACTTAGTTGACACTAGTTTTTATATTCATGTCCTCTGAGAGATATCCTGATCTTCACAGTGATGCAACGTCTAATTGCAACTGAAAGGTCAAACTGCAAATTAAATAAATCTATAGTAACTATATTCTTTTTAAAAATTGTTTTACATTGCACCGACACAGACAGGTCTTATGGAGATGATGGAACAGGAAAGGGCTAGGAATGGGAAGGAAGCAGCCATGGTCTTACGTAAGGCACAGCGCCAGCATTTGTCTGGTATGATAATCGGAAATCACGGAAAACCATCTTCAGGGTTGCCAAGGAGGGGTTCGTGCTCTACAGTAAATGTGGATACCTTCATCAACCAGCCTTTGAGAAGCTTGTTTCTGCTTCACAGCTTCATCTAGAGGGAGGCATACTCAATCATTAAGAGAATTCTTCTTTCTAGTAGAAAGTGTAGGAAAGGGGGGGAAAAGAGAAAAAAAATGTAAAAGGACAAACACAGATGGAGAACAGGTTTGCCTCTAAGGAGGTTTTCTCAAATTACAAGCTGTTGTCATCAGAATATTCTGCACAAGTCCCCCCTTAACTGGCCGAGGATACATAGATTAAGCCATGTCTAAAAAACAAAAAGAAAATAATATAGTTAAACCTTTTTTATACTTTTTGTACTTATTTTTACACTTGTTTTTTTTCTGAAGTCAAGACTAAATTCTCATTTTTCCCATGTTAATTTATTTTGGATATTTTTTATTTATTCATTTTTTATGCTTATATAATAATACTTCAAGTCCCTGAAGATATGGAACATCATTTAAAATTTCAAATAATATTCATTGCTACAAACTACTTTTCTTGGTAATTATGCCTTGAGATGATGGGGTTAAGGTCTTAGCTTGCCTGAGCAGTGACCTTGAGTTCGTTTTCATCAGTAAAGCATTACCACTGGTATCCTTCACACATCATTAATTACAATGCATCACAACAACATGAGTAGTTGGAAGGAAAGTGTGTTACGACTCTTAAGAAGCTGAATACAGTATTACCCCTGTTTTACACTTTTCAAGGGACCCAAGGAATGCCAGTGTAAATGGGGGGAAAATGTAAATCATGGGAAACAACTTGTATATGTAAAAATTCTCTGCAAAAGGACATAAACATTACACAAATGCAGATTATTAAATTACAGAGTACTTTAATCTTAATCCTACTACAGTCCTTACCTCAAATAAAGGTCCAGAGTAAATTAACTGTTGACACTACACTGCCTTTGTAGTTCTGCTCATCTACTGACCACGAGCAGGGTACCAGTAGGTAGTTACAATATTGTGGAGTAGAGTATATTATTTTAATCTGGGATTTTTTTTTTTTTGTTTGTTTTTTTTTGTTTTTTTTTTTTTTTTTGAATGGCTACAGAATTTTCTAACATGCAATAAATTTTCTAACTGTTAATATATTTTTTTTAAATTCTATTGGGTAGGCAATCCACTCATCACAATTGTAATGCGTTTTGCGTAGATCTGTCGAGTAGGCAATCTCCTCGTCAGAGTTGTCATGCGGTTTGTGTAGCTTCCCCTGATACTTGTAATCGGCCAATTTCGCCCATGTACTGTCGTAAAGGATTATCTCAGAGGACAGGAAGGAAAGTAGGCCTCACTCAAATAATGTACAGGATACAGTGGATGTAAAAGAGGGATGAGAAGGATATGGGGGAATTGTAGAAGACAGGTGGTCTAATATTTTAAGGGGAAGGAGATTGCAGGCTAAGGGCTCTGTTCAGGATCAGAATTCAGGACAAGTGTCTGTTAGAAGTAGTCCAGTTTGGTCATCATGCCATGGTTACTCGAAGCATTGTAGGTTAGATGCGACGCCATTTTAGTTCGATTTTTTCCCATCTCAAACAGCCTGGCAGGAAGCATAAGATGTCTTTTATACATTGCGAGCATAGGGAATAGGGAATCCAAGTGGACCAATAAAAAATGTTGTAAACGATGGGAAAATGTGGACACAGGAAAGCGGGATAATACTGTATTGTGAAGGAAAGCGGCAATGAGAAGCTATTGAGGACATTGAAAAACTCCTGGAGAAACTAGAAAAGCAGATAACTAATGTGGAAGTGATTATAATGAGAGACTTAAATGCATAGGTGGAAAACCAAAGACAAGGAAAGGAAGAAGTATATGGATGTGGGAAAAGGAATGAAGGAAAGAAACTAGTTGAGTATTGTGAGATGCATGGAATGATTGTGGGCAACACATTGTTTTAAAAAAAAACAGCCGGGCTGAGTGGCTCAGACGGTTGAGGCGCTGGCCTTCTGGCCTCAACTTGGTAGGTTCGATCCTGGCTCAGTCTGGTGGTATTTGAAGGTGCTCAAATACGTCAGCCTCGTGTCGGTAGATTTACTGGCACGTAAAAGAACTCATGAGGGACAAAATTCCGGAACCTCGGCGTCTCCGAAAACCGTAAAAATAAAAACAGCAAAGGAAAATTACAAGATATGGTTGGGGGTTACAGAAGAATAAAATCAGTAACTGATTACTTTCTGGTGAAAAGGACAAATTGCAGACAGTTTATGAGGAGAAGAATTCGATGGAGATCATAGAGTTGTGGTAGCAACAATAAGAATGGGGAAAGTGGAAAAATTAAAGGAGATTAGAGATAGTAAAATAAGTGTGGAAATTAAAAGATAAGAAAGTATAGGAAGCATTTCTGGAGAGACTGAAACAACAAATTTCAGTTACTGAAGTAGGAAATGTGAAAGATTTGTCAGTGGGGCAGAGAGTGCCTATGGAAGAACATTGACGGGACTGAGAGAAAAAGAGAGACCATGATGGAATGAAAAGGTGAGAGAAGAAGTGAGAGGGAGGAAGAAAGCATGCCAAGAATGGAATAGAGACAAAAAAGAACAAAGCAAATGGAAGTATCATGATAATAAAAGGAAATGTAAGAGTTGGGAAGAATTTACATAAAAGATGGAAATGGATGGAATTGGCAGTAAAGGAGTGTTGTAAGGAATTATAGAAAATAAGAAAGAAAGAATTTATACAAAGCTGATGATGAAAGAGGAAGGTGGAGAGTTCATATCCAGAAGAAATATGGAGAAGATGGAAGGAATGTTTTGATACGCTACTAAATGTGAGAAATTGTGCAGAGGAGACAGCAGTGATACGTTGTAATGACTCAACAGTAGGAAATGATATAACCATGTTAAAAGTGGAATCAGCAGTTCATAAAATGAAGATGGGGAAGGCACCAGGGATGGATGAAATTAGTGTGAAAGTGACAAAGGCTGCTGGACTTGTTGGACTACAATGGACGTACAGATTGTTAAAGTGCATATGGAAACAGAAACGTGTGCCAGAAGACTGCGGAAAGGGAATAATAATACCAGTCTTTCAAAAGGGGGACAAAAAAGTGTGTGATCACTATAGAGGAATCAAACTATTATCACGAGTGGCAAAAATATTGGAAAGTATATTTGATAGTAAAATGAGAAGAAAGGTAGGAGGAAAGTTGCAAGACGAACAGTATGGCTTTAGAAGTGGAAGATTTACAGTGGACCCAATCCTCAGCATGAGGCAATTAATGGAAAAGAATTGGGAATTTGGAAATTATGTGGTCACGACATTTATAGACCTAACAAAGGCATACAACAGTGTTCCTAGGGAGAAGCTTTAGGAAACCATGGTCAAAAAAAGACTGGGTATACAAACTGCAGAAATTGTGCAAGCAATGTTCAAATGTGTCATCAGTGTACATACGAATACTCTGGTTGGAAAGATGGAATAGTTTAAAACAAAACTGGACTAAGATAGGAGTGTGCTGTCACCTGTCTTATTTCTAATGGTTATGGATGAATTTATAAAGGAGACAAAGGAAGAATATGGGACTAGGGAGATGAAGTTATCACAACTTGCAGATGATACTGTGGTCTAGGGAATGAATAGCAAAGAAGTGCAAGAACAACTTGATGCAATGAACATTAAAATTGAAAATTATAATATGTAAAGGGTGTAGGGATGTGGTGACCCCATCGCCCAGTGGGCAACCACTGCAGTCAGCCTCCCAAGCATTGGCAGGTAAACCATACACAGATCTAGCTGACATGAGGAAATGCTTGTCAGGCACTGACCATCTAGTGCAAAACCAAACACTTGCGCGAGGATCCATGATAGGGCCAGCAAGCCAGTGGTTAGCTTCTTTTATCGCTTTTAAACGTAAAAAGGACCTCGGATCGAAGTTATTACCTAATGTGACACAGTCTTTGAGCAGATCTATCAGGTATGATGGCCAACATGGTTCCGATGAAAGACGGATTTGCAAGAAGATTAAAGTACGAATTGGGACTATCAATATATTGACTCTAACTGGCAAGACTGAAGAACTCATAGATATGATGCAAAGGAGAAACATATCTATATTGGGTCTGAGTAAAACAAAATGGAGAAAGACAGGTAGCAAGGTTCTCAGAGGTGGCTACAAATTATATTGGTGTGGGCTGGAGAAGGAGGCCAAAAATGGTGTGGAATTTTTACTGACAAAAGATATTGATGCCATGTGAGAAGTTTCCTATAAGAATGATAGGATCATAAAATTATCTATACAATTAGAGTCAACAAATTACGTGATTGTACAAGTGTACTCCCTACAGACTGGATGCAGTGCTGATGATAAAGAAAAATTTCTTCAGGACTTAGATGATGTAATCGATGAAGAAAACGTTATTATTACTGGAGACCTAAATACGTAAGTTGGAGCAAACAGACAAGACTGTGAGGATATCGTAGGACCACATGGGTTTGGAAACAGAAATGCAGAAGGTGAACAACTGATTGATCTTTGTAAAAGAAATGGCACGATCATTAAGAACACCTTAAAAAAAAAAAAAAAAAAAAAAAAAAAAAAAAAAAAAAAAAAAACAGGAGAGCCACAAAATAACAGGGTATAGCTGGGATGGCAAACATAAATCTTTGATTGATTATGTCATCACCACGTCAGGTGTTTATAGACTCACTTGTAATAATTGTAATAATAATTGTAACGTATCTTATGTTGGTCAAACAGGTAGGAGCTTCCATACAAGACACTTAGAGCATACGAACGTCCTGAAATATAACAGAATTTTGGCTATGGGACAGCACATGTGTGATACTAACCATAAATTCACTAATATCAACCAAGACATGAATATTTTCAAAGTTATTAAAAAAGGCCCCCTGCTCAGTATTAGAGAAAATTGTTTTATCCATCTGGAACATTTTTTCAATACTAAATTCAATCTAAATTAAATTTCCGAGAAATCAAACATATCATTTGACCTCTTAATTCCTATCTTTAGTACTCATGTCTCAGATAAAAATAATTCTTTCTTTTATAATTTCTTTAAATTCCCCTCTCAACAGCAGTCTTTCTTTCCTCATCGTTCAGCCTCACCTCAGACTCCCCCTCCCACCCCTTCTGTTCCCATCCCTCACCGTTCGCTTCCTTCTTTACCCCCTCCCCATTCCCAGCCTTCTTTACTCCCCTCCTCTACCAATCTACTCTTTTGTTTACATTGCCTGCTTCCTACAGCAAGTCAGTGCTTGTTCCCTAGGGACCTGGGTGACTGCCCTAAATGCAGATCAGTACTGATACTGAATTCTGGTTTATTGCAATCAGAGCTATATCCTGGGGGGATATTGATATTTGTTTACAATCCCTGCCTGATTCCTCCAGCAAGTTAGTGCTTGTTCTACATCAGACATTAGAGGTGAGTCTCATAAATAATTTTTCTCCTTTTCAATTTCTTTTCTGTATATTTATTCATTCCTAATTCTGGCTATCATTTCCAGATTTACTTCTTTGCCTGAGATCCTAAGTCAACTTAAAGACATCATAGTAGGCCTATGGTAAGAAGATCATAACCTTAATTTTTGTTATTACAAGTATTTTAATATTATAATTATTTCTGCAACATTGTCTTTGTATGGTATACATATGTTTTCGTTATCACATAATCTGTTTGATTTTTTTCGGCTGAAGATGGTCACTAAGTGGCTGAAACTAGTCCCAAGACTGAAGTAATGTCATTTTCTAGATATACTGGTCAATTTATTTCTTATATGTCATCACAAACAAAGGTGGTGGTGGGGGAATGGCTGACTGATGTCAAGGTCATTTCCAGCGAAAGTATGAACAGCGACCATAGATTGCTCATCATGGACTTGGGCCGTATGGCAAATGAAATTCAAAAGAAAACAAAGAAGAAACAAAAAATAAAGATACGGAAATAAGAAAAAGCTCAGTTCCAGGAAGACTATCAGAATAGAATACAACAAAACCTACCAGAGGGAGAAACAACAACAGTAGAGGAAGAGTAAAAAAATTTTAAAGATACATTTGTGGGAGAAGCTAAAGAACTCTGTGGGTTAACAGGATTGACCAAGAAGGAAAAACAGACACCTTGGTGGAACGAAAAATTCAAAATAGCCATTAAAGCAAGAAACCAAGCAAAAAAGATTCTAAAGAAAAACAAAAACTATCCAAGACCAAGTAAGCCAAGAAGTTAACACAATACAGGAACTTCATAGAACAAAGAAACTCATAGTTAAGAGGGTAGTAAGAGAAGAGAAAGAAAAAGCATGGAATGAGTTTGTGGATAAATTGGAATTAGACAGCAGAGGAAATAGGAAATTATTGTACAGGGTAGTCAAGAACAGAACAGAAGGTGTGAGCAATGTGTAAATAACGTGGCCGACAGCAGTTGTTAACTCATTAAAAATAACGGCTGAAGTAAACGATCTCTTAATTTAAATGTTATATACTGAAATTAAATAAGAATGTGATACATCTCGAGATATGGCTGAGGACATGACTGATTTCAGAGGATAGTTAATATTTTCTCGCGTCTAGTTAAATTCTGTAAAGGCTATTCACATGTAAATTTTTAGCGAGGATAACTCATTTCTCTACATGCGTTTCAAATATGTTTTCATGACACATATAGGCGACATTTTTATCCTCAGAATCTCATGCGAAAAATCGAGGGTTGTCTTGCATTCGCGGCCTAACAGTAATGAATACCACTGGCAACTACCACGGTAACCATACTGCTTGTTTTCACCCCCGCATACACACATAAAATTCGTTGACAATAAACGACCGCCTCTTTATTGTACATCGCTAGCCGTGACAACCAGTTGTACAGTGCCTGTGTGGAACGCCACTGTATCTCGAGAAATAGAGAAGAGAGAATGGCATTCTATTAGCCTCTAAAAAAAGTTTCTCAAATCTGCAGAATAGCATCAAAACATGCGAGCCTTTGAATTCTTAGAAAGGCCACGGCTACTCAGTGGCAGAGTTATAACGCATCTACTGTACCTGACTCTTAG
The DNA here is from genome assembly GCF_040414725.1 of Anabrus simplex. Lineage (NCBI taxonomy): Eukaryota > Metazoa > Arthropoda > Insecta > Orthoptera > Tettigoniidae > Anabrus > Anabrus simplex. The sequence goes on along the minus strand of NC_090271.1, from coordinate 114,134,084 downwards.
TAAAATTAAGTTTTACAGACAGCAGGAATATTTTCATGATGGATACTCATAAAGATACGTAAAACAGGTATTACCGGCAAATATTCAAGGGGTTCTCGTCGATATTATGATGTAAATTTTAAGTAAATGGTTATTAAACACTCGAAAATGTAGAACAATTGTGCAGCCACAAGAAAATAGGGTATAGGCCTAACTAAAGCCAATATATGGCATCAGAGTGAAGACAAAGATAGCAAAAAAAATGTGCACTGCATAAAAAATGCATTCAGTGGTCTGCAACAAGGATGCTTTAAACAAGTAAAAAATGAAATTGTGAGGTATGCGCATGAAAAACGCAAGGGCGGAATGGCCATACCGTGGCACAATAAACTAGTTCGTTGACCTTTAACGTCCGCGATTAGGCCTATACATCGCTAGCCGCTGAAGTTGGCCAAACCCGGCAAGCGAGACGTGCGTGTAGTGGTAGCCGATTATATCTGACGCTGAGTGAAAGTACTGTAACAGTTTTATAGACAGTAAGAATATTTTCCTGACGGATCTCTGTATTGTAGAGACGCATGGAATAGGTATTGGCGGCAAATTTTCAACGGGTTCTCTTCGGAATTATGATGCCAATTTGAAGTTAATGGTCATTAAACCCGCGGAAATAAATAATAATTGTGCAGCTGCAAAAAATGCAGCATAACGAAAGCCAATGTTCAGCGTCTAAAAATAGTCTAAAAATGTGTACAGTATAACAAAGGCATTCATATGATTTTACAAAGCACTTTTTGAGCCTGATTGAAATTTTTTGAAGGAAAAAGTGGGGTTCGTCTTGGATTCGGAGAAATACGATATTGTAATTTTTTCAGAATGAAATTAGACATACACTTTCACGTAGTGTCAGATTAAAAAAAAAAAAAAAAAAAAAAAAAAAAAAAAAAAAAAAAAAAAAAAAAAACAAGTAAACCGTAGTGTGGATATCATCCGCAGAAACGCAAGTTTTGAACAAAATGATTGCTGTTTCATATGGATTTTAATGTGTATGGGAGTTTTCCCGACTTTTACACAAAATTAGGATATAACGACAATCCGCTATAGCGAGTAAATTTTCCGCTGTTGTGAATTCTCGCTATAACAGACTTCTACTGTCCTTATTTAAAATGGAGGTTGTGTTACAAAATGCCCCATGCGACAAAGAACGACATAAATCATACACTACAGAAATCATTGAAATCTTGTGAACATGTTTAAAAATGTTTAAATATAACTTTTCAGTAGTTAACATTTGTGTGGTAATTCTTAAAGCAAGAAAGAAGATATAAAGGTACTTCACTCACATTTCTTGCATTCCCAGGCTGTTTTGCTACGTTTTCCTTGAGAAGTACAAACTTTGCAGACCTTAGCTGGATGAAGCTTTTTTGTTTTGGGAGGAATATGTCTTGGAAATATGCCCATGGCTTTGCCTGCAGTCTAGCTGGACAATCGCCATTCAAAATCCTTCCACTTCATTTATAATCGGGCAATGTTACAAACTGAAGAATCTGATCTGCCAAATCCAAGCAAAACTCTGTAAATTTCTGTGCTTTTTTGTTTAATATCTTGGAATGGATGACACACGTGTTTAATAGAGCGATATATTACCAGGCGAGTTGGCCGTGCGCGTAGAGGCGCACGGCTGTGAGCTTGCATCCGGGAGATAGTAGGTTCGAATCCCACTATCGGCAGCCCTGAAGATGGTTTTCCGTGGTTTCCCATTTTCACACCAGGCAAATGCTGGGGCTGTACCTTAATTAAGGCCACAGCCGCTTCCTTCCAACTCCTAGGCCTTTCCTATCCCATCGTCGCCATAAGACCTATCTGTGTCGGTGCGACGTAAAGCCCATAGCAAAAAAAAAAAAAAAAAAAAAAAAAAAAAAAAAGCGATATCAAACACGTAGAAGAAAATCTTTTTGTAGCCTTTCATAAATTTCCTCATAATCGGAAAGCAGGCAAGTAGTTGATCCTGCCTGTCCACCTCTCCCATACCCTTGTTGTATTCAAGGACCATTTTTGGCTTCTTGACAGTTTCTCCTTCTGTTACTTTATCCTCGCTATTTCCTCTCTTCCTCCTTCTTTTCCCTGTGTCCATGATTTCAACACTTGCATGCTTTGAAGATAACATGTAAATATCCTTGCGGTTATGCCAATTTATAGCTAACAAACCGTGACTTGACCTTCTGTCTGCTTCACCTTTCTTCAGTTGCTTCTTCACTAAATCCTTGGGCATCATCTTCCTGCTTTTTCTTACAGCTCCTACAATATTTGTGTTTCTATCACAAAGTTTAAAAAACAGCTTAGGTGATGAATACCAATTATCTAAGAACAGGGTATATCCCTTGTCCAAGATAGGCTCTGCCAACTCCAGGACTACACTTTCACTTGCAGTCATCCCACTTCCCACAACTAAATCATTGCCAGTATAAATTTTAAATTTTATACAATAACCTGAATTTGATTTGCATAATTTATAAAACTTTATCCCAAATATAGCAAGCTTGGAAGGATTGAACTGAACATATGACAAACGTCCTCTGAATATCATGAGAGACTCATCATTTGCTATATTTTCCTATGGCACATAAATGGACTGGAATCGGCCATTCAAGTATTCCACAACTGTTCTATCTTTCCTTAGTTTATCACTAGTATCTCCCATAGTACTGTCTCGAAAGTGAAGAATTCTGGAAATGAGTACGAAGCGAACAAACGGCATTGTTTTGCTAAATGAATACCACTCTTTGACCAGTACATTTTTACACAGGACTTTTTTATTTGCGACATAATAATACATAGAGCGAAATAAGCCTTCAATTCATCATTGCCTGTGTCAAAACACTTATCATAAAGTTTCCTTTTATAATCTGGGTTTTCTAAGCAATGTTTACTGTATCTGTTCATTTCTGTTGTAATTAGAGTCCAGAATTCGTCCATCAGAACACACGCTAGAAAGTCTAGCACTGAAAGTCTCTCGCCCAAATTACGAGTAATTACCGCACTGAGGGATGATACATTACTAAATTTACAAATACCTGGTACATTGTCTTCATCCTTCCACTTCAAGTCACTTTCAACTGCTCGTGTTCCAGCATCAACATTGCGTCTATGCGATGTGGATGGCTGAGCTACATCTAACTCTTTGTCGAAGTCTACATCACTTTCCAACGTAGATTCATTACTTTCACGAACAGTAAACTCTTCATCATCACCTTCAGATACACATGACACTTCACTGTCACCACTTTTGCATAAATAATTACTTATATCAAGCTCAGTCAAATGTTTATAGCTGTGCGCAGTCATCTTGGCATGGAATTATTTTAGTGCAAGACATTCCACCTTATTTTCAAAGATTTCAGCGATCTAAACGCTTAGATGTGGATATTCTTTTAGTAAGAAATCTAAGAAGGTTTACATAATAGCACCAAGTTCCATCTATAAGTGACATGCCGAACTATGAGCTCACACAAGCGGAAAAGTTCATCATGTTTGAGAGACGGGGTTCGTCTGTTTGGTCTTGGCAGAGGACCATGTCTCCAAGATGACGTTAGTCGCCAAGTGGTTAAGGATGTGAAAACTGGACCTTTTACCATCGTGACATAAAGCAGCTTGAGCACTTGCACCTGCAGAAACCCCGTTCCATTTTGAACATCAAATGGGGAGACCATATCACCAATCTTGCAGTTTTTAGATAAATATTAATGGTGTGGAAGCTTCCATCATTGGTCATTGACTGAGATAGACTGGGCTTGTCCGTCGTATGAATGACAGTATGCTCCATTGCCAAATCCTCTATGGTGAATTTTGCTCTGGTACAATAACCGAAGGTGCTGTTTTGAGATGCTACACAAATCAGCTTCAGCAAATCATGAAGGAGACAATATAAACACCCAGACCCAAAAACACTTGCTGAGGAATGCTTGCTTGAGAGGCGATTCTTCCCTGCTGTTGTTGTACTGTTTGAACAAGAACATCAGACACACAAAGAGTCCAAACAGCAAACTTTGCCAAGCCCAATTACGCCCTCAACCATCTATAAACTGCAATGTCCTACTTAAGAATTTGTTTGTTTAGTCATCAGAAGTTTTCACATAAAGTGCCTCAAGTGTGAAGTGGTTTGTTAACAGGAAAACTGTATACTAAAAGACGAGTAACAGCCACCACTGCCGCTGATATTACCCCACGTATATATAATTTCCAATTTGATACAGTCATGTAGGGCTTTTTCTTTTCTGTATATCATAGGCACATTTGAAATCAAAACAGGAGTCAGACTAGGGGGTGGATTAACTCCCTTACTGTTTAATTTAGTTCTGGAGAAAGTGATTAGCATATGGCAAAATGAAAATAAGGTATAAATATTGGTAGATGTAACCAAAACAAAATTCTCCTTAATTGCCTAGCATTTGCTAATGGCATTGCTATCCTATCCAACAACAGACAGGAAGCAATCCGGTCTGTAAGAAAAACTCCATGAAATAGCAGCCAAAACAGGACTCCAAATTTCTTATGAATAGACAAAGTATATGGAAAGAACTAGATCAGGTTACAACAGTCAACCGTTAATCACCAAATATGGAAATATCACTTAAGTAGACATATTTAAGTATCTAGGTGAAATTATTGAACCAGTATGGTTAAATAAGCAAGCTAACAAAGAAAGAACTGCAAAACTTCAAAGAGATACAAAATTACTTGGAACAGATAAAATAACAGAACTATATCAAAAAAAGGCAAAATTACATCATAACACAGCAGTTAAAACAGAAGCACTTTAAGCACCTGAAACTATTATAATTGGTGGCAAATCTTGAATAAAGATGATCAAGAAACAAGAAAGAAAAATCCACAGGAAAATCTTGGAACCAAAATGCAAAAATGGAATTTGGATGAAAAAGAAATCACATTAAATCTATCAAGTTAGAGAAAAAAATTTTTTTTTTTGCTATTCTGTTTAACGTCGCACGGACACAGATATGTCTTATGGCGATGATGGGAGAGGAAAGGCCTAGGAAGTGGAAGGAAGCGGCCGTGGCCTTAATTAAGGTACAGCCCCGGCATTCGCCTGGTGTGAAAATGGGAAACCACGGAAAACCATCTTCAGGGCTGCCGACAGTGGGGCTCGAACCCACTATCTCCCACAGAAAAAAATCACTGGTACAATCAGGAAATGACAATTAAAATTTTATGGTCATGTATATATAATGGATAATAATAGGCTCACAAAGACAATTTTAAACTTTGCCTTATCCATGAAAAATCACAATAATTGGCCAAACGATATCAGTGTAAACCTAAATGAAATTGACATTAATGAAGAAACCATTCAAGATAGAATAAAATTCAGAACCTTAATTCACAAACACAAATTTTCTGTAAAGCCCACCCCACTAAATACAATGTGGAATTAACAATGTAAAAAGGAACACAGCGAGAAGATGAAGATATATTGGGAAGAGAACAAGAAAAAACAAAACAAAAGTGCTAATAAGTTCAAACACACTCCTTAGTTGGGCATAACGAATCAAGAACAGGCATATTTTTATTTATATGGTTTTTTTGCACTTATTTTTTTCTTTTTTGTGAAATGTATAAACAAAGCTTTGCTGTGGCTCTTACACAAACAGAAGCATATTAATAAGGTAAGTTATACATACCTGTCTCCTAAGACAATTATACTGACAGAGCCATCACGAAGGTTAAAGATAATTGGTGTGTTCCAGTTCTTGATACTGAAGATATGACATTGTGTAGGAGTTGCAACAACTAAATGGCCAAATCCAAATTCTAGTTTAACAATACGGTCAGAGAAGTCCAATGTCTCCCTTGCATCATTTGTAACATTGCGGATTGCAATGGTGTCCCGAGAGACCATGGTAGCCGTGTAGCAATCCCACTCCAATCGCCTGTATCATACACACTGTCCTTAGTACTGCATAGCGTATTACAATCAAATATCACATGTATGCAGCAAACTGTTTACCTTTCTATAACATGAGCTACAACAACATGTCCATTTCCACAAGCCCCTGCGACCTGTGTGCCATCAATGGACCAAGCTAAGTTGAACACACTCCCAGTATGGGGCTTCTCTAGAGAATGAGACCACTGTAGGGAAGGACAAATTATATTATGACATTAATAATAAAATTTATATAAAGATATATACACATGCACGTATGAGAAATATTGAGACCAGGGCCTTAAAGGTAAGAGAACATTGATACAAATACAAAAACTATAATATATATTCAAATATCTTCATCAGTAGAGGACAGAGGAAGACTTAGGTTGGAGACACAAACTGATGGTAAGAAACCAAGCAATCAGCCGAAAAAGAAATGGCTCAACCACATTAAACATTACCTGGAGAGATGAAGGTTAGAATGACCACAGATGGAAAATTGTGTCTATATGGACAGGCAGAAATTACTAGTGCCAATTCATCATGCCTGAGCAACAAATGGAGCTGGTTCTTGTTTGTGAACATTCCTATCCTCCTCCTGCTGTCTTTAACATACAGATTTTTAATTTACACTCCTCCCTCTGCCTGAGACTTTGATTAGTCTTATGACCTTGTATTGTCTATCCTCTAAGACATGGACATGTAAACATGAAATATCAGACCTGGAGCAAATACCGCAACCACGATTTCTTCCTGGAATACAATAGCGCATGATGGTCATTTTGTGACAAATAAGAGTACAGTAGAAGTCCGTTATAGCGAGTACGGGATATAACGAGAAACCCGCTTTAACGAGTCCCTTCAAAATTACTATATTAAAACTGTACAATAACCTTCAGTTACAACGAGAACCCTTTCACTGAGTCATCCGTTATTACGAGAGATTTTAACGAGTTTTATTTTCCGTTATCGGTATTTCTACATTTCAGTGTATAAAGCTAGCAAAAAACTATCAATTATTTTTTCTGCAAAACTCTCGATATTCCACAAACTAAAGTACGGTAAATATTTGTATATTACTGTGATCGTTTTACACAGTTAGATTATAAAACCTTCCAAGAAAAAAATCGACAGCGGGTCTCGTGCAAAGGATTTCATTGGCGCCATTATACTTTCATTCGCACCAAGCATTCACACGAAGCGATAGTTCTTTCAGATGTCACAGATTACTTTCCGTTATTGATAGTTATACTCTTCGGCATAAGTAGCTAGGAAAATACTATCGATTTTTTTTTCTGCGTAACTCTCGATACTCCACAAACTAAAGTACAGTAAATATTTGTACAATAGTGTGACTGTTTTACAAAATTAGGTTATAAAACCTTCCACAAAACGATCAACAAAAATTGCAGCAACGGGTCTCTTGCAAACTATTTTATAGGTGCCATTATACTGTTGTTTGTATCAAGAATTCACGCGAAGCAGTAGTTCTATGTATAAACAAGAAAAGTGTTCCACCGTTCAATACTTATTTATTGTGAATGGATTATTACACTAGTACCGGTTTCGGCCTTTCATGGCCATCATCAGCTACTACATAACATTTATAGTCATTAGACAAAATTACAAAGATGTTACGTTAGATCATCCGGATGTCTAATGAAGAATGGAAGTAAAATATATTGCAGTATTGTTATGTTAAAATATCTGTGAATAAAGGTGGTGGTGATGGTTACAATAAACTAAAACCTAAACCTAAAACACTTACTAACTCACATGATGAATCCCGAGAGTATGAATCAACATCTATATCATCGAGAGTGAGGAGGACGGGGACATCACAAACGTACCAACACAGTCTGCAGTCATGAGTGCTTGAGATGTTTTAAAAACATTTTATGCAATAAATGACACATCACTAGACGATTTGGTGGTTATGCAGTGAGGGGAGAATTTTGTGATAAGGAACACCATTGCTGGCACAAGACTGAAGCAAGTGATTTTGGACTCCTTTCTGAAGACTCTGTAAGGTAACTACTCTATTCAAATTTAGTGTTGTGAATGAAAACTTTAAATGCAAATGTATAGTCTAGAATAGTTTTAATTTTCATTCTGCATGTTGAAACATTTTTAATCGCTGCACTTTTCGCCACTTTTGGTAACTGGTCCCTTGTTTAAATTATGCTGGTGTGTGTTATTTTGTATTATAAAAAGTTGTGTATTGAAACTCAATTCATATCCTGTTGAACAAAGACTTTGATAGAATTGACCATTGCAATTCTTTTATTAACAGTGAGCGCTAAGTCGCCAGGCACGCTGGGATTTGTAGGAATGTAAACAACAAAAATGTTTTTATGACTGGGGGATGTTGCGTGTGTATTAACTGCTAAAGTATCAAGCCCATCTCTGCCTTTATACAGGGAGCCCTGTATAGTACCATAATTTATTATTGAAAAATGCGCACATGCCGTGCAGAATACCATTACATTACATTACATTTACATTACATACACATTACTTTTCTTTGCTATAAGCTACGATGGATTTCTGTCTATTCCTGCATTTTACAATATGGTATCTATCACAGAATTCCAAGCACAACTCACACATACATTCGTCATTTGGTTCGTGAAATAATTTGTTGCAGCACACCTTGTGGTGGAAACCATGGATCGCCAATCTCGTCGTCACGTGTCGCATATCATGATTAGCTTCCATCCAGGTCCTGTTTTGCATAGCAGATGTTGCATAGAAGTCCTCTGGTATGTTGTTTTTCTTCTCATGCAGATCTTGTATAAGCTGTTTGAAGCTGGTACTAGCTTGAAGTATGAGCTCGCATCTCAGATCCTCTATTAAGAAGGTCTCCCTGGTAAGCTCATACACTAGCCTCGATCTTGCATTCTGCGGGACTCCTAAAATTTTCTTCAGGTATCTAGCCTTTACTCGCTCCAATTCTTCCAGCTGTTTGTACGTGAGGTATTCTGCCATTAATTCTAGGCCATACGTCAGAACAGGTAGTATCTTTATCCTAAACAAGTCCATAGCTGTGCTGATCGATAGTTGTGTGATGTTCCTGATTTCATTCATAGCCCTAGTGGCCGCCACTGCTCTAGATCTTATATGTAAACTGAAACTCTTTCCCGTTGTTTGAATTGTGATACCTAGATATTTAAAATTGTTAGCCCTCTTGAGTAGTTTGCCATTGCATTTGATGTTCTCTGCTTCAGTGAGTCTTCCTCCTTTCCTAAATACTACCAATTCCGCCTTCTCTTCGTTTATCTGGATGTCGTTTCTCTCTGCCCATTCACATAGTGTGTTTAGCAGAAGCGTATGAGAAGACAGAACAGAAATTTCTCAAGGAAGTGGACAGCTTTTATATTTATTACCGTATGACAACCTGTACGTAAACACCATTCGCAATGTTCAATTTATGATGATCTTCACATATTATTATTATTATTATTAGTAGCGAATTCTCCCAATATTGGAAGCAAATAACATGATCAATATTATTACTGAATTCCTAATATGTTTTCGTGCAATAAGATACAAATTTCCATTGCATTGCTATAATTTTTTATTCAAATCATGTATGTAAATGCAATATAACATAACCTCTGCAAATGATGTTAATGCAGTAAATACATTACAAAAATTATGTAGAAGAATATTGCAATCTTTTTTCCATGTAAATTATGCCTTACTGCTTGTCTCTCTTCAATTTCACAATGTATCACACTGCTAGTCAAAAGCCACAACTGCTGGTTGACTTTTCTCCACATTAGAACAAAATTCCATCACACGATGCCAAATCTCTTCAAATCTTGTCAAACCTTCAGCAATGTTAAATAGTCATTGACAAGATTTGAAATTTTTCTTGTAAAGTATTGAACTGAAAGAAAAATGTGATGCTGTACAACAGGCATTTTTAGTTGTGTGTTTCTGAAGGCTAGATTTAAACTGAACACGATCGATCATCCATATCGATTTCTCACTACGTCCAAAACCCACACTAGCGAGCTATCTCCCACTGCCGATTATTAATCCCCATTGACTGGTGAAAAGAAATATTCAAGTTTGAAACGAGAGAGAACATGCCTTCATAATTCTTCTTCTTCTTCTTCATAAGTGCATGAATAATGTGACAGGTAGCTTTCGTTAGCTCGGTCAAAATAAAGGCTGAAATGAACAACTGATTTCAGTAATAACTACGTAATTGGCCTTAAGAACCACTAACTACTTTTACCGGTTTTCAGAGATGCCAAGGTGCTGAAATTTAGACCCACAGGAGTTCTTTTATGTAGCAGTAAATCTATAGACATGAGGCTGACTTATTTCAGAACCTTCAAATACCACCGGACTGAGCCAGGATCGAACCTACCAAGTTGGGGTCAGAAGGCCAGTGCCTCAACCATCTGAACCACTCAGCCCAGCAGTTGATTTTAGTACTAGATACAGTAAATAAATAAAAATGTGATACATCTCAAGATATGACAGTATACATCACTGATTTCAGAGGTCAGTTTATTACCATGTCGGGTTAAATTTCAGAAAGGCTCTTCTCTCATTAATTTACAGCAAAATTATTATTATTATTTTGCCGGGACCTACAATATGTTTCCATGATACGTGCATGATGAAGTATTTGGTTTTTTTGTGTATCTTCTCTGAAATTTAGGGAAAATCTGGTATAACGACAATTCGCTATAGCGAATAAATTTTTCACCGTTGTAAATTCTCGCTATAATGGACTTCTACTGTATCATTTCATCAACAGAGTAATAGTCAATGGAATTTAAAACATTTTGTCATTGCTAGAACAGTCACAAAAATTTTAATCTTTTATTGTCCCAGTCAATACTAAAATAAGTTACAATTTGATAAAAAATTGAACATTCACTAAACATACTTAATGTAAGTATGTTTCAGTCCATTGGACTATCTTCAGCTACAACTTATTTTTAATTATAAAATATTATGTACATAATTATGTACTTAGAAGCAATATATTATTTAAAGAAAAAATTAAAGTCCCATTTCCATATTAATTAAAACAGTCTTCATATTATATAAAGCACATATTAACATGTTCTTTCCTCCAAAAGTCCTTCAGAATCATATGGGGTACATTAAGAGAAAGATTAAACATTCTTATATATAACAGGCTTGTTGAAATCTTCTTGTGCAGAAAAGCCATGTAAAGCTTAATGTTGATATGGAATGTTAAGTAGAATTAAAATGATGACAATGAAAGGTGTGATATTTTATATGGATTTGAAGACTGAGAAAATAAAAAATATTAGAAAAAGGTAAGACGGAATTAAGAGACAAGAAGGGTAGAAAACAGTTATTGTGTACTCACTCCCCATTAGCCTTAGTTATTACATGTAATTGTTAGAACAGTCATAATTATGGTTGGGCATATTTTTCTTCCAAGGATGTGGAGCAAAGTCTTTATGACACATTGATGATTTCCTACAGTTTAAGTCTTTCACACAGCAAAAATGGTTCTTCCCTTTCCACTGCAAAGGACCAAGAAATTGTAACATACATACATAAATACATACATACATACATCTTCATTATAGACTGTTATGCTTTTCACTGTTTAGTCTCCAAGCCTCTGTAAATTAACTAAGTGCCTCTACAATCCTTTATTTGCAACTAGCTCAGTAGCCTTGTTTAGTTCCACACTTCTACCCTTGAAATCATTAAAAACTGAGCCGCTGCCACCGCTTTTTATTTCCTCTGCTTCTGGCCAAGTCTATTACTTTAACCTACCCTCCTCCATTCGCCTCACATGACCACACTACCAAAGCTGGTTTACACACACAGCTTCATCCACCAAATTCATTCTTATCTCAGCCTTTTATCTCCTCATTCTGAGTACCCTCCTTTCATTCTCACCTACAATATTTGTACCAGTAATCAATCTTGCTACTCATTTCTCATACTACCAATATATGATAAGATACCGTAAGTTCACATAGCTTTCACTTGCACAGAGTAAACTCTGTGTGAAAACAGAACATTATCAAGATAGTTTCGTCTGAGAACTCATGGCATTCTTTCAGAATATCGTTCACTGTAACTGTGAACTCACTATATTAGCTTTGCCATACCTCGATTCAATTTCAATTGAACACATTAAACAGTGGAGACTGGTGGAACATCAAGCTACCATCAAAGCAGCATTGAAATCTTCGATCTCAAATTCTACAATGTCATACGTGAAAATAGCCGGAACACATTGTCTGAATCCATCAAGTCATGTGCCACACCCACCCTAGATGTCACCAAACAAAATTGAAACCTTATTGACAAGCAGAGCTGGTGGTGGAATGATGATGTGCAGCAGGCAACCAGGATAAAGAAGGCTGCTTATAGGACATGGCACAAGACACGCAGCACGGAGGATTTACAGAGGTTCTGGGATTTTAAGTCCCCTGTAAATGAGCTGTAGAATCTGAAAAATTGACACATCACAAAGTCATCTACGACCAGCTGGATAAGCCTGGTAGCACGAATAGTATCTACAAACTTGCCCGTGTTTGCGATCATGCCACACAAGATCTAGGTCATGTTATCAATGTCAAAGACAAAAATGGGCTCTGCTACAAAAGGGACATGACATAGGCCTATTACATCACTGGAAGGAGTAATTCGAGGATACATGTAACAATGAGTTCCCTCATCCACCTCTACCTATAGTTAAAGGTGTTAGAAAGTATTTTTAATTTTTTTTTAATGATTTGTTGATTTAAAATTCAAAAAGTGGTGTTTTGTTTTTTATTAGTTGTCAGAATAAAATTTTAAAATTTGGAAAGCAACCAAGTTAAAAACATATACAATTAATAAAACATGAAGTAAAAAACAAAATAGCAGGTAAACTGTTAAATGTGCCAATGGAAGAATGAGAGAACGCTTATAAGGGAGTCACATTTTTATTTTACATTCACCTCCATGCAGCATCTCGAAACATATCTTAAACGAATAGAAGTTACCTTTTCCAGTTTTATCTGCATTTTGCAGTGAAATCATTGAAAGTAGATCATGGTCAGTGTCTCAGCATTTGCAGCTGCCAATCGTCACCTCCTATCACTTACTATGAGACTACATTTTTAAAACAACCTTTCAGAATCCGCATTTGAACATGGATACCACACACATTTTAATACAGCAGCAGCATAGTCTCAGTGTCAAGCCTTAATCCCATGAGGATTTCTGGAACATTCACATAATCTTCTTGGTGCAGTTGGTTCTTGATGGCAGTCAGGTAAATGCTGTGAGCCTCTAAAAACTGTTGAAACTCTTAAGAAATAAGGCATTCTTCTTAAACTGGAGCAGTTTTTAGGTGCATGCCGAGAATCAAACAATGACCTGATGGCTTCTACAGTCTTCCGGGCTGAATCAGTGGTCCTTAGAGTCCTGATTTTTACTAGAGCTGACTAGGCAACACATGTCAGCTTGGACTTATCTGCATCTTTTGAGGAAGCTGCATTAAGTTCTGGAGGATCATCTAGTTGAATACTCCACCATCGCCTAATATCCTGAGCTTTCCTTCAAAGTCATTTAGCTTCCCAGCGAGTATATGAAGATATTAAGCAAGTCCATAAAAGAGGCACCAACAAACATACACGGCTTGTAATTTTATCATTTGTATTGTTGAAGTCAATACTTGCTGGAAAAATTTGACCCCCACAAATTTGAATCTTCCAATGTTTTAAAAAGTGCTACCAGATCTTCCATGTATGTGGCCATATACATTGCAGCCTTAAACGAAGAATTCCATCTTGTATATACAGGCTTTGGGAAAGCTAGAATTTCATCTTCTTGTTCTGTGTTTTCAACTCACTTAGAAATGCAGTGTAGTTGCGTTTTCTTTTTTCATGTATTTAAAAAGAAATCATTTATCTTTGCTATAGACATATGGCATTCAATCTGTCCAGCTCATTTTCAAATATGCAGTCGACAAGGTTGACTTTATGAGCCCAGCCCTGGACATGACCTAATTCTTCAATCAGTCCTTGCAGAGTAGTTACACATTTTGTCATGTGGCGTGCAGAGTCCGTAACTACTGCCACTACATGGTCCCGTCCAATTTCGCAGGAATTCAAAGTGTCTAATAAAGTATTGGTGCAATTTGTGCTATTGGCAGAATCTAGCATAACTGAGGCAGCCAGATGGGTGTTCATTCCAGTTCATGGTACTGATGGACAAAGTAGGATGTTAAAATAATACCTACCATTCTTGTCAATTGTTTCATCACATAGCAGAAACACGGGTTTGATTTTTAGCTTTTCCTTAATTTCTGCCCTCCTTTCACCGATCATAGGGATGTGCTGTATTCCTGACAGATCTGATTTGCTGATGGTAAATATTCACTTCCGTGAATGTATTTATTAGGCCAAGTACGGATAGCAGGACTGCTTAGTTTCTCTACTGATATGTTAGCTTTCACAAACGCAGTAGTAGTGTCTTCTTTTGAATCATTCACGCGACTAGCACTTGATAATGTTTCTTTCACTGTGGCCACTTTAGGAACACTAACTTCAAGATGCATAGTTTCTTGGCATTTCGAAATCTTCTCCGATTTGCAATGTTTGCCTAAAACAACTTTCCTGTGATGATCTAACCGACAATCACAATATTTGCACACAAGAATGCCACAAAAAATCATAAATCCTTCATTCTTATATTCTTTAAGTCTGTCCACAGCAGAAACTGCTACCTTTGGCTTATTTAAACCCAATTTTGCAATGTCCAGTAACAAACACTGTTATCACACGGTTGATTGTAGTCACACGCCAGTATAAAGTTGGAACCACACGAAAAATTTATTTCTGAATTCCTTTCATAATATTTCAATTATGTCACATCTCATCTTTGCCTATTATTAAGTTCAGAACTACTGCAATGAACATGTGTTCGCCAACCGATTTATACAAATAACACACTAGCTTTGATGAAAACGCACAATTTGCACACTTTTTTTTAAATTATATAAAATTCTCTACCACGAATTACACTATCTACTGATGTAACAGGAGGCAAACGTAGTTCCCAAGTTGAATAACAACTGCGTAACTTTCTTGAGATAGTCAGCCAAATGATTCATGCCACAAGATAACAGCTGTTCACCACCAGCCACACCCACGACCGACTCCGATACTCTTTAAGTCGCCGTGTAACAAGACTATCGACAATATATCGTAATATTGATTGCCTGTCATTAAATGATAGAATCGATCATTCTCGAATTTACACCTAACAAATTCGAATATTGGCAAAAATATGGACAAAAATGTTTTTATTTCTCAAATTGTGGTGTTATTCACAAAATTTGTGTTATTTTGTGATTTAAATTCACTCCTCGACAACAAGAAACTTGTAAATACGTGAGAATAAAACCCATTCATGGCCTAGTGCCCACTATCCCTACGAAGGAAGTGTCCACTGCTATCAACAAAATGAATCCTGGGAAAGCCCCTGGTGCAGATGATATCCCGGCCGAAGTAGTATGTAATCTTCTTGAAGAACAAGGTGTAGTATGGCTTAGTGACTTATTTAACAAAATTATTAGGGAGGACACAGTACCTGAGGCCTGGCAGACCAGTATCACAATTCCAATTTGAAAGGGAAAAGGAGACATACATGACTGCTCAAAATATAGGCCAATCCACCTCTTGTACCATACTATGAAAATATTTGAACGTGTTCTCGATACGAGATTACGAAACATCATCACTGTCTCGCTTAACCAGAGTAGCTTTGTTTAAAACAGCAGAACAAGACGCCAACCATGCACTTCGTCTATTGATGGAAAGACAACACGACAAAAGGAAGACAGTTCACTTGGGCTTTCTTGATTTGAACAGGGTACCATATGATATCATCTGGCTGGCAATGAGACTACGCAATGTACCTGAAGCCTATGTCAACTGGATGAAACTTCTGTACAGAAAGTCTACAAGTTCAGTACGGTGTGCAGCAGGAATGTACGGTATCTTCCAAATCAATGTTGGTGTCCATCAAAGATCAGCCATGTCCCCAATGCTCTTAATACTCTGCATAAACGCCATCACAAATGACAGGACATCCAGACGAGTCATCCGTGGATGTTATTATATGATGACGATGTCATGCTAGCTAACGAGACATGTAAGGACCTCGAACAGTAAGTACTAGGTACAATAGTGGAAGATGCGTCTCGAAGAATGTGGGCCGAAATTAAATATGAAGAAGACTGAGTACCTGGAATGCGGTAATCAAACTGACGGCACAATCACTGTGTGTGGAGTTCAACTTAATAAAGTGACCAATTCAAATACCTCGGACTGCAGTACGATTCCCAACGTCGAAACAAGGGTCAGTGCCACATAGGTGAAATGGCACGGGTTACTAGAGTCCTGTATGATAAGAAAATTCCATTGGATCTAAAATCTAAAGTCTACCGCACAGTGATCAGACCAGTGGCCCTTTATGGAGCTGAATGCTGGCCTACAACATCGAAGCATGAACAGGCACTTCATGCAATGGAAATGAAGATGCTACAGTGGTCAAATGGCTTGACTCGACTAGACCATGTCAGGAATGATGCTGTGCGGAAGAAATTCAAGGTTACCCCAATCACAGAGAAAATGCGTGAATCACCCTGCGATGGTATGGGCATGTACTCCGTAGCAGTGAAACTTCAGTTGCAAAAATTCAACTCAACATGGAGGGTTGCCGACCTAGAGGGTGAGCTCAGACGTGCTGGCTGGACTGGGTAAGAGATGACATGCGGCTCACCAAACTCAGTCCCCAGGACACCAAGCATGGACTGAAATGGAGGAAATATTGCAAGAAGGCAGACCCCGTGTAAGATGATGACCTAGATTCAATTTCACTTACTATACCACCATTCTCCCACATCCGAAGTACTGTATTTGAAATAATCCATGTGTTCCAGTTTTGCATTCCTTATCTGACATTCAATCCTCGCACGTTTCTTCCCAACTGACATCACTTTCGTCTTGGAAATGTCAGTCTTCAATTCATATTCGCTGCACATACAGTATTTTCAAGTTCCAAGATATTAGACTGCAGCCTTTCAGCACAGTCTGCAATCAGGAGTAAAGTCATTAGCATAGGCCAAATGACCTACTACATTTTTGCCCAAATGAATCCTTCCCTGCCATTTTATATCTTTCAGAAAATTATCCAGAGTAAATGATTACAGCCTTATCTAACTGCTGTAAATACTTTGAACCAAGAACTCATTCTGTGTATCTGTGTAATGACATACATTATTTATTTATTTATTTATTTATTTATTCATGTATCTATGAACTTTTTAATTTTCGGAGGACAAAGTAGAAACAGTGAGAAATTAAATTATCTATATGGAGCCTGGCACACAAATAAATCTGTGGAAAAAGAAAGAAAGAAAGAAAGAAAGAAAGAAAGAAAATAAAAAACCCACCCTAATCAATCATGTTATTAGCATGTCATGATGAGGGGTGGAAACAAAGAATAACCCAGATAATTATAATAAGATCTACTGAGAGAGAGAGAGAGATATATATGATGTAGAAGAAGACTTTAAGAGAGACTAACTACCATTATAAATATTAGGATTAAAACATAAAAGAAAGTAGATTGTACTGGAAGAACAGACTATATATTTATAGAGTGAAAAAATGGGAAAATTTACATCAGCATTTAGGTGACGACCTAGGTTTCCATATTATTTTATAATGAACATCAACAGATATACTTACACCTCTCTTATCACACAGTCTGAGAGCATTAAATGAGCCCACAGCAAAGAGATCACCAGATGGACACCAGGCAAGTGATGTGATTGGGTATTCCTGGATAGAGCTGCAGTACAGCTGGCGACCATATGGGTCCCACACCTAAAATAATCATACTCATTTAGAACATTGTTACTTGGATTGGCTGACCATTATTGATACAATTTTATGTGATATCAAAGGAAGGAGTAGAGAAACAGTTCTCAAACCCTTCTGTTTTTAGTACTACCATCCAAGGGTAGGAGAACTTTTAAGTCAGTCAATATGATTTAACGTCCAATTTCATTTGTAAAGAAATGACTGCTAAAATATCAAAGCAAAATATATTTCCAATACTTAATCAAATAATAATGATGATGATGATGATGATGATAATAATAATAATAATGCTGATGTATATGAGCACCTTCAAATCTTAATCTTAATTTAATCTTAATTTAATAATTTAATCTTAATTCATTTCATCTTAATGTAATCTCACCATTCTTGTATTATTATTAATTTGTATTAGATCTAGTTATTGTAAGTAATACAATGCAATATATGTATATTTCAGTTCCTGGTTAGATGGAAGAGAAGGCTTGAAGGCCTTAATCTTGCCAGGTAAAATAAAACATTACTAAATTACTAAATACCACTGGACTGAGCCAGGATCAAACCTGCCAAGTTAGGGCCAGAAGGCCAGAGGCTCAACCGTCTGAGCCACTCAGCCCAGTTCATACATCAAAGACAAGATGCCACGAAAAAGAAAGGGAAAAAATAAAAGATAAAATAAATGACAGGTTGGGGGTGGCACTGTCATTAGCTTTCTGATATGGCTGCTGTGGTTTGCACCCCTTCCCTACATGAAATAAAAAGCAACTTCTCTGAGGTTTGGATTCCAGGTAAAAACTGCAGATTAACACAGTTGGGGATATGTGGGATCTGGTAAATGCAGCATGGGTGAAGTTTAAGGAAGTAGTGATTGGTATCAGTGGAATACGGAGTAAGAGGGATACTGTCTGTAAGGTGATTGGGGATTTAAATGAGACTATAGAGTTGGTATGTGGAAAAGTGGGAGTGAGATTTCTAGATCCTAATGGGTGGGTAGGAGATAGGGATCTGCACTCAGATGACCTTCACTTAAACCGCTGCAGTACGTATAAGTTAGAAAATTTGTTTAGTATGGTTACAGGGAAACAGGGTGGTCTAGGGAGCGGTGATAAGGGTACAGGGATTTCAGATGTTAGATTATATTTTTTCGCATCTGGTTAAATTTCAGTAAGGCTAAATTTATAGCAAGAAGGTTATCACTTTTCTATTGGTGCTTGATATATGTTTCCATGGGACATACGCAGTTAGGTTAGGTTAGCTGATGCTGTTTGATAAAGAATGCTGAAGCATTTGTCACAAATCGGGACCTTCGGTGTCGTTTTCTCACTGTGTGCACTTGCGAGCTCTCTCGTCAATATTCCAAGGTGATGTCGGAGTTGATTAGTAATACCCACTGACTGCTGTTCTGGAAAGAAAATTAGAAATGAAAGAGGAGAACAAGTTTTCGTAACAAATACGCAAATAATGTGGTCGATAGCAGTTGTTACCTCGTCAGAAAACAAGGCTAAGTAAACAACCACTTAATTTGAACACTCTACACTGAAATTAAGTAAGAATGCATTACACCTCAAAATATGGCAGGGCGCATAACTGATTTCATAGGTAAGTTTATATTTTCTCACGTCTGCTTTCATTTTGGGGATTTTATAGCGATTATAGAGATTTAAAAAAATGTAATTTACAGTGAGATGTACTGGTGCTTAGAATATGTTTCCATGATACATATAGTATGGTCAAGTAAGGTTAGACGACGCTGTTTGAATAAGAAAACTGAAGCATTTGCCACAAAATGCGATCGATCATCAAACAGTATCGTTTTCTCGCTATGTACACTTGCAAGCTATCGCCGGCATTCGAAAGCGATGTTGGAGTCGATTAGTAATACTGTTGACTGTTGTTCTCTAAAAGGAAATTCAAAATGAAAGATGATAACACTTTTTCGTAATAAATGCGTAAATGATGTAGCCGATAACAGTTGTTAACTCATTAGAAATAAAGGCTGAAACAAACGATTGCTTAATTTTAATATTATATACTGAAATTTAGTAAGAATGTGATTCACCTCAAGATATGGCAGAGTACATCACTGATTTCAGAGAATAGTTTATATTTTCTCACGTCTAGTTGAATTTCGGAATATTCCCATCTAAATTCGTAGCAAGGTGGTTATAATTTATCTACGTGCAATTGAAATATGTGTACATGATGCATATACGGTTAGGTTTTGTGATGCCGCTTGAAGAAGAAAACTGAAACGTTTGCCACAGAGGCCTCTGGAGTGATACTATAATTTTTTCAGAATGAAATTAAACATACTTTCAGGTAGAATTGGATTTTGAAAAATAACAAATGAGTAAGCCGTAGTGTGGATATCGTCCACGAAAATGAAAGTTTTGAACAAACTGATTGCCATTTCATACCGATTTTAATGTGTATGGCTTCTTCCCCGACTTTTACGAAAAATTGGATATAACGAAAATCTGCTATAGCGAGTAAGTTTTTCTCCATTATGAATTCTTGCTATAACGGACTTCTACTGTACTTACCAGATATTGTAATAGGAGTTCAAACATGGCTGAGAAATTATATAATGGATGCAGAAATGTTCTCACGGAACTAGAGTGTGCATCGTAGAGATAGGATATGAATGGTAGGAGGGGGAGTATTCATTCTGGTGAAAGAAGAATTTGTCAGCTTCGAAAAAGTTAGAGATGACATACATGAAATTCTAGGTGTAAGGCTAATTTCTAAAGATAATAGGCAACTTGATGTCCAGGAAAGGGTAGAGCTGACATTGACTGAGAATTATTTGATAAGATAATCAGCTATGTGGGAAACTATATGGAAAGGAATGTGATTGTAGCGGAAAATCTCAATTTTGCAAAGAGGAGAAAAATTCCACCTAATCAATACTTGTTTATAATAATAATAATAATAATAATAATAATAATAATAATAATAAAATAATAATAATAATAATAATAATAATAATAATAATAATAATAATAATAATAATAATAATAAGACGAAACGCTGGTTAATAGAGCAAACGCCTGAAAAGCCATACATCTAATAATATTATTATTATTATTATTATTATTATTATTATTATTATTATTATTATTATTATTATTAAACGCCTGAAAAGCCATACATCTAATTTTTGATCTGATTTATGATATGCTCTATTGGTGGAAAAATATCTCATCCCCTCCATGGGAGCTTGGAATTTCCATTCGGAATTGCTAGGGGGGGCATTGATTCCATTGTGGAGTTTTGTCTCCCGTATGCAGTTGTCGGACTGTGCCTCTTAAATGGACTTCTGATAAGTTCACCTGCATACACCCCAGCGTCAGTGGGTAGGGTCTGACATATCCCACTCTGACAAGTCTAGTGTCAGACCTAAGACGAAACGCTGGTTAATAGAGCAAACGCCTGAAAAGCCATACATCTAATTTTTTATCTGATTTCTAACATCCATTTCAAATAGCTTGGTGGAACAAATGAGATAAATATTCACAAAGTAAAGGAACTTACTTGTAATCTTGACAGGTTGTAAAATAACACAGTATTCACTTTTAGCATATTATTTTTTTTTTGTAAATCAGTTTCAATTCTAGCAATTTTTCTTCAAATTAAAATGAATTATATTGACTAAAATCTAGCAAGCCAAAGTAAAAGCACATTTCTTACTTTATTGGCACAGTAGTTTTAATTATTACCAACACTGTTTACGTTACAGATTCTTCAAATTATTATGATTCATTTTTATTTAGATTCCATGTACATGAAGCTGATTAATTTTTTTTTTTCATTTTTCCAACAAATTTCTGTGGATGACAGAGAAGTCCTACATGAAAGTTTCTCTTATAATATTTGCAAAACAGTATTAGCTCATCTAAAAACAAATTTTTGACATGATGGATAAATATTACAAAGCTGGATAAAAAGCAATGATTACTTAAAGCACAACCAAGGGAAAAGAATACCCACCTTATAACGACAGTCTTCCCCACCAGAAATTATAAGATCGTTGATGGGATGCCATGACACTTTCAGTATTAGACCTTCATGAGCAGCCCACTAGAACAGGATCATAGGACAAAATTGACAAACTGAACGTGATATTAAAAATGCCATTAATAAATTAATATTAATGAGCAGATTTATAAACACAGTAACAGGACTGATACAGCAGACTAAACAAAATTCCACTGCAAAACAGCAAAACAACTCATGGGTATTGTCTGCTCATAAAACAGCAACATGAAAATGTTGAGAGACTTCAGTATTTTCCCATCTTTTCATTTTAAAATTTTATTCCTTAGTCGGAAGTATGTTACTTCACCTGCTTCTTACTGGAACAAACATTTTTAAGCCTATGTGGAATCAAAAAAGTCTCTCTCCTAACTGCACAGTTAGATGGCACCACACAACTCTTTCCACCTTAACTCACACACTAGGACAGGCTGATTTTGTTGTACAAGAAGTTTTTTACCTTTCTATGCATGGGAAACTTGCTAAATCGATAACACTGATTTCAGAACAATGGGCTAGATACTAGATCTAACAGGTACAGTCAAAATCCTATATAATATATGAATCGGTCAGAGTAAAAAGGCATTATGTCAAATTATGCAATTTTTACTTTTTTCCTTAATTCGAAATTTAAGACTGAGATGCATCGAATAGTGCAAAAAAGAATTATGCCAAGCCTCTCCTTGTACTAGAAATCATTGTTAATAACTTTGCATACAGTGGATAAAAGCATTATGTCATTGACAACTTGCTTTTCAGCGCCGTAATTCTTTTCAACTTTCTTTTAGTGTGGCAGCGATCTTTCTCCCCTGCATCTTTCAAGCAATTCAGATATTTCAGTGACAAACCAGGAGTAGTAGAAGCTTCAATTTTCATATATTTCTCCTGTGAAAATACACTCCTTCTATGGAAACCTCAATTGACAACAATGGCCGCAAGACAAAGCCTACAGTGGAAAAGTGCCAATACAGACTAACAAAATATAGGACATTAAGAAAATAGCTAAATACGTGGAAACTCAGGCACCGAGTTCTTATGATGAACGTTTAAAATGGCCTTCTACAGAGAGTGCTGAAAATCAAAATATTTTAAACGGGCCTACCTATCAAACAGCCATGTTTTGAATGTTTTATTGTTAGTTCTTGCAATCCTTTCTTTAGTGGTACTTCTTTCATTCAGTAAACTAATTTTTATTGTTAAGTATCATAGGAAGCCTTACACTTTTGACGTAATGATGGTAGGTACAATATGTGGATCTCAAAATATTTGCACCCTTCAGAAACATTACTCTACTTTTTGGCTAAGGAGAAATTTCAGTTCCAAAACTGTTTTGAATCCCAAAACTAAATTTATTTATTTATTTAGCGTATGGCTAACACATCACATTATAGATACAATAGTAATACAAAATACAGGGAGAATAATTTAAGTGTTCATACTTCTTCTCGCATGCCGTGAGAAGTCCCGAGCGAGCGCCATATGGTTTCTGTCAACATGGTGAGATAGGAAGTGTTCACTGCAGCGCGCAGCTGTTAGCACTCTGTCCCTCAGTTAGTTAGAAAATATTGGACTTTTAAGGTGTGTTGTGAGGTTATTATCATGATGGTTAAATACACTATAGAGCAAAGAATATTTCTGGTCGAGTGTTATTTGCACAAGAAGAAGAAACCAGTTAAAAAGTGCCTTCGAAAATTCCGTAGACAATTTCCCAGTGCGACAGTACCATCAAAACGTTACGTGCATCAGCTCGTTTACAAGTGGCGTAGTACTGGTTCCGTAAGCAATAAGAAAAAGAAGCAAAGGAGAACAGCTCTCACATGGGAAAGGTTAGAAGATATACAGGCAAGACTCCAGGTCAGTCCACATAAGTCGCTTTGGAGAGTAGCTCAGGAAAGTGGTATTTCACCTTCTTCAGCATGTAATGCAACAAAATTGTTATGTTTATGATCTTATTGGATTCATTCAGTCCATAACATACTGCCTACAGATTTCAATCCAAGAATACGGTTTTACAATTGGCTAATAAATAGTGTCCACGACGGTATTGTGGATCCGAACTTTCTTTTTTATGAGCGACAAAGCCTGGTTTCATTTGAGTGGATATGTCAATTCACAGAACAACAGAATCTGAGATACAGACAACCCGCACATTTTACAGCCGAGACCTCTGCACGATGTGAAGGTGGGTGTGTGGTGCGCTGTCGGTACCCGACGAATTATCGGTCCAATATTTTTTCAGGACACGATTACTTCTGACCGTTATATTCACGACATTCTGGAACCATTTTTTGCTGAACTGACTGAAGAAGAGAAAAGGTACGGCTATTTCCAGCAGGATAGTACAACGGCCCATACAGCACGTAGCTCTATGCGACGGTTACGGGAAATGTTCGATGATGATCAGATCAACAGGAAAGGCTTATGGGCCCCTCGTTCGCCTGATGTAAGCACATATGATTTTTATCTATAGGGAAATCTTAAAGGAAAAGTTTACAGGAATAATTCAAGAACTGCTGATGATGACCTGGACTAAGGTCGAAACCGGTCCCATTTAAATAGGAATGTGATTACTGCATTTCTTTCTTTTAAGTATTGAATAGGTTGAACCTCCTTTTCAATTATTTAATTTTTAACATTAGGAACATTGTGCGTTCTATCGGTGTCCGTGAACTACAAAGTGTGTTTCGAAATCTCATTACAAGATGTGAAGCTTGCATTGCAGCTGAAGGAGATCACTTTCAGCATCGTCTATAAATACTGGTGAGTTCAGTTTAATTTCCTTGTTGATTTATTTACTTGTTTATTCATTTACCTATTTGAAAAGAGCACCTATGTAGCAGTGAGTTTAGTTTCGTTTAGTTTCTATAGGCGTAATCATACCGCTTCTTTGAGCCGACTATGCCTGCTTGTCATGGCGGGCACTGCGCTCGCTGTCTCCGCTTCCCAGCGCGCCTAATCCTCGGCACTCCGCTCTGCACTTTCAAATCAATCACCCTGTATTTACAGTTTGAAGTATTTACAGGTTCAAATTATTTACATAGTCAACACACAAGGGTGAGAGCAGAAAAAAGTCTCTTGGGTTTCCCTGGTAGGCAGTAAGAGGACACTGCTCCACAATGTGCCGAACTGTTTGCTTCACAGAATCACAACTGCACGCTGCCAAATTAAGTATTCTCCATTTATGGAGGGAGGCGGCACATCTGCCTTGGCCAGTGCGAATCCTGTTGATAGTTGTCCAAGTCTTCCGTGGAAGATCAAAACCCTCTGGTTTGTTTTTCAGCCACGGTAGATAGTGATATTCTGATGGAGCACTGGATATCCATACTTGCTTCCAGGCCTGAAGCACATTCAAGTTAGCGCCTGATAGGTTTCTGGCTGTTCTAACAGGTGGGTGTCTAGATTTTAGCCTGTTAGTAAAAGCATCATTCATGTCACCATGGATTGGCAACTGACTGTTGTTAGTTTTCTTATAATCTCGTAGGAGAGCATTTTCATGACAGAGGTGAGGTGGTGGAATATGGGATAGAACAGGCAGCACCGAGCTCGATAGCTGCAGTCGCTTAAGTGCGGCTAGTGTCCAGTATTCGGGAGATAGTAGGTTCAAACCCCACTGTCGGCAGCCCTGAAAATGGTTTTCCGTGGTTTCCCATTTTCACGCCAGGCAAATGCTGGGGCTGTACCTTAATTAAGGCCACAGCGGCTTCCTTCCCACTCCCGGCCCTTCCGTCCCATCGTCGCCATAAGACCTATCTGTGTCGGTGCGACGTAAAACAACTAGCAAAAAAAAAAAAAAAAAAAAAAAAAAAAAAAAAAAAAAAAAAAAAAAACAAGAACAGGTAGCCAGAAAGTGGGAGTAGATCTAATTGTCCCTGATATCATACGCATAGTATGTTTCAGCTGAGTGTCAATTAATTTGGTGTGACTGCTGTTAAGCCATATTGATGAGCAGTATTCTGCAGCAGAGTACATAAGACCAAGAGCTGAAGACCATAGAGTATAATGATCCCCAGGTGGTTCCACACAGCTTCTGCAAGACGTTGTTTCTT
Source organism: Anabrus simplex (assembly GCF_040414725.1). Lineage (NCBI taxonomy): Eukaryota > Metazoa > Arthropoda > Insecta > Orthoptera > Tettigoniidae > Anabrus > Anabrus simplex. The sequence goes on along the minus strand of NC_090271.1, from coordinate 114,108,186 downwards.
GATCGTAACTCAGCAGCTGTATTCTGAAGATGTTTCTTGAAGGATAGAGTTCTGTCAAGAGTAATCCCTAGATATTGTGGATATCTGTTGTGGGCAAGACAAGTGTTCTCAAACTGAACCTTCAGTTCATGATTGGCCATTTTGTTGCTAAGGTGAAAACATGTAACTTCACTTTTATTTGGATTCAGTTGTAATCTTCATTGGCGAAAGTACTGTTCCAAGGTGGTCAGACCAGCCGTCAAGTGTTTCTTCAGTGTTTTCCATGAATTTATCTTGTACTGCCAGAGCCCAATCATCAGCATATCCAAATTTCCTAGAGCTAGTTTCAGATATATCAGCTATGTACAGGTTGAAAAGCAGAGGAGCTAATACAGAACCTTGAGGAAGACCATTGTTTAGAGTTTTCTCACTGCTAGTGCCATTTCCCAGCATTACACGAAACTTCCTCTTGGTGAGCATGCTATCAATAAGTCGTGCAAACTTCTTACATGGCAAAACACGTAATAGTTTGCAAATAAGTCCTTGTTTTCACACAGTGTCGTAAGCTGCAGTCAAATCAATAAATGCCACAGAGGTTTTCAGTTGTTTTTGAAAGCCTGCCTCAATAAATGTTATTAGTGACAAAACCTGATCTGTACAGGTTTGTTCAACAGGCAAATTCTGAAAAATGATGGAACTAATTCTGTTATAGAATAGCCTTTCCAGAAGTTTGTATACTATGCTCAGAAGAGCAATTGGACGGTAATATTTGGGTTGTATAGATAAGAAATGTGTTTTTCCACCATTCAATACACAATTTATTTTAATAGATTAAACTAGTACTGGTTTCGGCTCTTTAACGGCCATCATCAGCTAGTACATGATTTGTTTTAGCCATTAGACAATTCACAAGTTGTTATTGTATTAGGCATCCGGATGTCTAATGGGGGATGGAAATGTATACAATAGCATATAATTAAAATATCAGTAGTCAGGGTAAAAAGTTACAAATTAGAACATGAGTATGTAAAACATATTAAAACACACAGGCCACAATATATAGTCTAACATTTAAAAAGTTTCAACACATTAAAATGGTACGTATAGGTAGACATTTGTTAAAATTTTCAATTCATGCTACATAGATTCCATTCTTCTGTCCTCTGTGCAGTTCCTTTGCTTCTAAGTTATGTTGATTTTAGCTGCGTAAGGTAATCTTCGAGAACATTCTGAAACTGGTGTACGTCTTATTGATATGGGCCTTTGTCATGAAGAAATTTTGTTGTGTTATATATCCCAACTTGTGATATACTATGGTAAGTTTCAATATAGCAAACAGCAGGTCTCGAGCTTGTATTTAGAAGTAGTTGGTGGCAACACCTCTCTCGTCTACGTTTGTTGTTGTAGTCTGTAAAGATAAGGTGATATAAGTATGCCGGTAGTGTGTGTATGAAGGAATGCCTAGTGTGTGTATGGAAAGAGTACTTACTATAGTTGTTGTGGAAGTCTTGTGCCGATGTGTTTGAAGGCTTGTTGTGTTCTACTGCGAATGCGTCTGGGGCTCATATTAGCTGTTGAGGGGAATGTAGGTGGAGGGGAAGAAGGAGTGGCCGTTGGAGAAGTAGGGGCGGGGTCAGGCTTGTGATTCATTGGTTTGTTAGAGCGTGTGTTTACTATATACACACACTACCGGCATACTTATATCACCTTATCTTTACAGACTACAACAACAAACGTAGACGAGAGAGGTGTTGCCACCAACTACTTCTAAATACAAGCTCGAGACCTGCTGTTTGCTATATTGAAACTTACCATAGTATATCACAAGTTGGGATATATAACACAACAAAATTTCTTCATGACAAAGGCTCATATCAATAAGACGTACACCAGTTTCAGAATGTTCTCGAAGATTACCTTACGCAGCTAAAATCAACATAACTTAGAAGCAAAGGAACTGCACAGAGGACAGAAGAATGGAATCTATGTAGCATGAATTGAAAATTTTAACAAGTGTCTACCTATACGTACCATTTTAATGTGTTGAAACTTTTTAAATGTTAGACTATATATTGTGGCCTGTGTGTTTTAATATGTTTTACATACTCATGTTCTAATTTGTAACTTTTTACCCTGACTACTGATATTTTAATTATATGCTATTGTATACATTTCCATCCCCCATTAGACATCCGGATGTCTAATACAATAACAACTTGGCTAAAACAAATCATGTACTAGCTGATGATGGCCGTTAAAGAGCCGAAACCGGTACTAGTTTAATCTATTAAAATAAATTGTGTATTGAATGGTGGAAAAACACATTTCTTATCTATACTTTGAATCTGTCAATACGGAAAATGAAATTTATAAATAATAATATTTGGGTTGATCGTTAGATTTTCCTGGTTTTAGGATAACAATGATCTTTGTCCGTTTCATAAGCTGATGGATAGTCCCTCTCTGCAGGATGTCAGAGCAGAATTTAGCAAGCCATATTCTAGCATATTTTCCACAGTGTAACAGAAATTCAGGGTGAATGCCATCAAACCCAGGGGCTTTGCCTGACTTCATACCTTGTAAGGCATTTGATATATCTTGTGGAGTGAATGGCTTGGAATAAGTACTCTCTTCTGGACTGGCTGCCCTCAATGTTTTCAGTTCACGTTTTATACGTGTAGTATGATCCTGATCTTCTGGAGCTTGTGAAATGTTCACAATCTGTGCTGCAACCATATCAAGAGTTACTGGAGAACTAATTAGATCTACCCGACAGCCCCCTCCTAGCTTTCTTGGAATGGACCATGCTTTTCGACTTGAGCGTTTGAAGTCAAGGCTTTCAACTGTTTCTGTCCATTTCTGCCTGCAGGCAGCATCCAGACTGTGGAGTAATTCATCTGCTATGCACGGGTCACCAGTTGTAAGGAAATCTTGTTAGAGAACATCACTGTTTCAATCCAACCAGGGACATATTCCTTTCGGTAGCCTCTAGGTATAAACTTCTTTGCTGTGCTTTTTATAGCACCAATAAATCTCTCTTAGTTGTCTTTTACAGGTGGAATCCATCCTAGGCACTTATCAAGGTGTTCAGCATAGCCAATCCAATTTGCTCTCTGAAAGTTCCAGCGTGGATGAGGAATTGAGGATACTATTGGAACTTTAATTCCAATTTCCACTACACCTGGTCGATGTTGGCTATGGGGAAAATCAGGGAGAACTCTTCACATGGTTGGTAGAGGTATAGTGTTGTAGTTGGTAGACACATAGCATAAATCAGGATTATACTCTCTCCTCCAAGCAGCTGATCTGAAAGTACACCAATCTTTAGAGTCATAAAGAAGATGGAAATTGTGCTCTTCAGCCCATGAAGTCAAAGCGTTCCCGTTGGAATCAGTCACAGAATATCCCCACTGCTCATGGTGACTATTAAAATCACCTTGATAGACAGTTGGGTGAGGGTATGGTTGAATGACATGTGCTGGCCATGTGGTAGCAGGAAGTTTATAGATATTGATGACTGTAAAATCTCCTAGCTTGATTACAATGGAATGGACATCATCTCTTGTGCTTGTGGAGATCATGGAATATGTCTTAGAGCTGGGGGTCATCCGAAATAGTGTCATGTAACAAAATGTGTAAAAGGCATAACCTTATAACCAGTAAGTTGGTCTATTTTCCTTATGTAAATTGAAGTTTGGAGCTGAAAGGAATTGTCATTAATTTTTTTTTTTTTTATAATTATGATACGATACACAACTGCATACTGTTACATATAGCCTAAAGCAACTGATAATAGTCTATAACACTGCATATGTGTCTTACGCATACTGACCATGATTTTCAAACTATAATGTTTTTTCCCCTCAGCTGAAAAGTTGCAAAAAGTGACATGATGCCTTTTAGCTCCAACTGATTCATATTATATAGTCAAAATTGCATTACACATTTTGTTACATGACACTATTTTGGATGACCCCCAGCTCTAAGACATATTCATGCACCCGATATACCACTGACCCCAGTTATCGGCCATGACAAGCAATCATCATCAACAGCTTACTGTTGTCTCACAAGAGCAGGGTCCGCTTTTAGAATCTTTGATCACTACTTCACTCGGTCCTGGGCAACAGCTGGATGAATGCCAGATTCCTAGGTCCTTGTTGATAGTCTGCCATCGTTGCTTGGGTCTGCTACAGGGTCCTTGGCTGTCGACGGCAACGTGATAGAATGTATTGGTAACTGTTCTAGATGCTCCCTGTAAGACGTGGCCAAACCATCGTAATAGCCATTCTCGCAATTTATTTTGAATGGGGGTGATACCAAACTGCCACCTGAGTGTGTCATTTTGGATGTGATCCTGAAGGGAGACACCTAATGTCTTACAAACCATGTGCATTTCCACTGCCTGAAGACGACTTTCGTTAGTTTTGGCCACGGGCCAGTATTCCATGCCATATAACACCACTGGACGCACAATAGTTCCGTATATCTTTGACTTAAGATGGATTGAAATTCTGCGCTCTCATAAAGTACCTGTGACCTCCCTCGACTTGGGTCATGTTGCTCTGACTCGCACAATCGTTAGGGAATACAATGCAAGAGATGTGTGAAGTATGGATGACACTGCTTTATTTTATTGTATGCAACCTGATTTTTTTAAAAAAATCTCAAATGCCTTTGTAAAAGGTTGCAAAAGAAAAACAGACAGAATAACAGTAGTATTTTTTTTATCACGACGGAAGGAATAAAACAACAGTGATTTGATTTGATCAAAGGATCAAATATTTCAACAATGACATGAGAATCATATTCTTTTTCAACTTTTCAGACAGCCTAATGAGACTGTGAATGCAAACTGTGTCGTAGATGCAAACCTGGCCCTGTTTTACAACTGCATGCCCTTCTTGACACCAATCTTATGTGGAGGGATGTATTTAGTATGTATGTTTCTGTGGGGTTATGAAGAAGAGTGTGTTGGAACAAACAAAAAGCAAGCTCACAGCTGTGCGCCCCTAACTGTACGGCCAACTCGCCCGGTAAAATAAATTGAAGTACTAATTTTATATTGTATTGATTAGGTAGATTACCTCATTTATCTACAAAAATTACTCATCCCTGACATGTGCCATGTCTCAACAGTCCAGCTAATTTAAGCAACATCAAGGTAGAATTTGTTCTTCTTCAATGCTCTGTATATTTTCAACCTTTGGATGCAGGAATAATCAACAGTTTTAAAGCACCTATTAGGCAGCATCAAGTCAGAAAAATCCTTCAGAAGATCAATGATAGTAATTTTGTTATCAGTCTGTCAATCAAATATGGCCTGTTCTACATCAAAGATGCATGGGTAGAAGTTTCAGATCAAACAATGGGGAACTGCTGGTTCCACACTGGAATCATTGCAGGAGCTAATGCATCAGAAGAAGATCAATCAATCTAAGCTTTAAAGAACACCCTTGATCTTGTAATATGTATCATGTTACATGCACAGTTGTTTAGGTTGTTGTGCATTATTAATTTGTAATAGCTTAACATGTAAATAAATATGGAGGCAATCATGTTATTATTATGCCAAAAAGAACTGGTAATATTGTAATGTATATACTTTGATTATTATAATTAAGTTAGGTATTTCAAGTATTTATTTGTTAAAATATATACTGTATTAGTGATAAGAATCAGACAGCCTTTTCTGGGACATTTCAACTTAGGCCTATGTATGTAATCTTGGGTAAAACCATGGACATGAATATCAAGGTAAACACAGTCACGTGTATATGATGCATACAAAACCGAAAACTTGGTAGGCCAGGTTTATCCAAGCACCTGATTATGAAAATGTGTAGAGATGGAATGGAAAAGTTTCCATTTTGAGTGAAGTAGAAAAGGTGTATTGGTAGCACATAAATATAAAGGAAGTGTTAGTCTGGAGGCAATTGCTTATTCGGACTCAGAAGATGAAAGAATTGCTTTTTTGGGTTCAGAGGATACGTGAAATTACTTGTATTGTTCGGTGTATCCTTTTTATATGGCGACTCTCAGTCTGTACTAATTGCTTGTGGACTATGACTGTTGTCAGTATATTGCACTGCCAGACCAATATTTATGAAGTTTGAGCAAGTGTATTTGTTGTGCCAGTGTTGTAAAGTGAGAGAAAACAGACTGGACTGCCTCAATTCAGGTGTACACGAATTATCGCCAGTCTATGCGGGAATAGCTTGATAAACATTACCAACTGCAACAAGTTGGGTGGCACTTGATGTCAGCAGTGACTAGTAGTATCCTGCACAAGAGAGAATAATGCGGCACGAGTTTGGAGACAGATCTTCGCAGGAAGGTTGAGACAGTTCTGGAGTTCTGGAACATGAGGCTTCAAATCCAGGCATGGAAGCAGGAAGCTAGTCTAAAGGCCATAAGAAAGAGAATAGTAATATGTCAGATAAGGGTTGTTCTGATTTTTTTTTTCTACAGAAAATTGTAGACTAATTTGTAAAATTTGACATAATCTTGCTTTTTTTTTTTTTTAATATATAAATATATATGAGTGAAACAGTTAAGTAAATTAATTTATGGTAGCCTAATAAGCATGCTCCTACCATTTTCTAATGTTTACACGGGAAAGTAGGTAAGGCCCATTCAGCAGCGTACCAGTTTTGCAGCTCTATGAACATGACCTGAGTAAAATCTTTTATGTTCTACCATATATTATTAATGTTCTTGTTGTTAATATTCTAAATTGAGGGATCTTAGGGCGACCTCTGGCACCCATTTATCTGCATTTTCAGCATCATAATATTATCATCATCATCATCATCATCATCATCATTGCCATTTACTTTTTAATTCACTCTTATTACAATGGAAGTTACCAAGTGAAATTACATTAAATTATGGTACAAGAATTGATTTTTTTAATATAACTTTCTTAAATGTTTAAATCAATGCCCAAGCATGAGGCAAAGTATTTAAGTAGATTACAATTATCACTCCAAGAGTGGTGCAAAGACTAGTGGTGGATTACAATTGGTGCCCAATGTGGGGCATATTTTATATCTATATTACAACTGGCACACCAATGAGGAGGAGAATAAAGCTGGTAAATTGTTGATGGACCTGTTCTTATGCACAAGTTTAAAGGATATCAGGTAGAATAAAAGATTGGTCCACCAGAGTCTCTTCAAACATCGAAAGTGAAGAGTGTATTTTAATGTATGTGTTCAAATAACGTTGGAAGTGAGGAGTATATTTTGATCTATGTGTTCAAATAATGTTAAAAGTGAGGAGTGTATTTTGATGTACTCACCTAAACAACGTTAAATGAGAATTGTATTTCTTATGTATTATGTACAGTATAATAGTTGTAGCAAATCTGAAAGTTTAAAGCTACATAACAGAATTGAAGTTAGATTTCCTAGCAATATGACAAGTGAAGACAATAGAGATTTGGTAAGGTTTGAGAATGAGAATGAAAATCTACAGCCTGTTTCCAGTCATTCGACCGGGTCAGGAATCAAATGAATGAAGCCCCCATCTAGCGGCAAGGATAGGAAATGTGCTGGCTGCCGAAGCCTGTCACACTCCTCTGGGGCAATGATAAATGGCTGACAGATGAAATGAAATGTTAATGGAGAGTGTTGCTGGAATGAAAGATGACAGGGAAAGCCGGAGTACCCGGAGAAAAACCTGTCCTGCCTCCGCTTTGTCCAGCACAAATCTCACATGGAGTGACCGGGACTTGAACCATGGTATCCAGCGGGGAGAGGCCGACGTGCTGCCGCCTGAGCCATGGAGGCTATGAGAATGACAATAATAGTGATATTTTAAGATGGAGTATAGCAATAACTCAGAGCATGACTTGCAGAGTGCAAATCGGGAGAGAGTAATAGAAAATAGCATGCCTAGCAAGAACTTAGTATCAGTAACTTCAAGGGCGACAGAGGGATAACAAGGATGTGTTAGATAATCTTTTGAAATTAAGTAGGAAACTTGGTGATAGTAGTGAGAAAACTGAGGATCAAAGTAAGACAGTTAATGAGCAATTTGGGGATGTTAAATTTAGTGAGAAATTAGAGGAGATATTACCGTAAGTAAAAAAATTGAGGATCAAAGTATGAAAATCAATGATGTTAAATTTAGTAGTGAGAAATAAAAGGTGAAATTAAGTACGAAAACTGATAGAGGTAGGGAGTTAGGTAAGAGAATTAATTATCAAGGTAGGATAGTTCCTGATGGGAAAATTAGTACTGAGAAAACAATTGATAAAGTAAATCAGGAAATTAGTGATAAGAGGGAAGGTAATCAAAGATATTTTGAGAACAGAGGGTGTGATGAAATTAGGGAAGATGTGTCAGATTACTTACTTTGTGCTAATGAGATGATTGATGCTCTTGTGGACTTAGCAATAGATTTTATGTCCCCAACTGATCCTGCCAAAGCAGATGATAGCACTTCATCTTGAATACTAGTATGCTTCTGTGAGTTATGATGGTCAAACTTCCATGTTTGACTCTGAGAATTCTGAAATTCTACATCATCTTGAAGGTGGGGGTGAAGCTGATTCCTGCCCCTGGTGCCCCTGCTAAGGTAGCTGGAATTAAATTTCCATTACTGAACTGAACGTCAGCACACTAGAAGCATTTGTGAGTTCAAGATTCGATTAAATAAACGGTTCTTCTCAGTTATTTCGGTGAATATCGAAGGCATTTCAATGTCTAAACAACAACTGCTACACGAATTATGCTGCGAACAGAAATGCAATGATCTTTGCATACAAGAAATCCATAGAGATACTCAGCAGAGATGACCATGTATACCCGGTATGCAGCTAGCAGTAGAAATTCCACATGCTGCACATGGAAGTGCTATTTTTGTCAGCCAGGAATCCAAGTCAAGAGTGCCCATTGTACCCACGAGTATAACATTGAGATGATAACTTTGGAGCTTAGTAAGTGTGTGATCACCTCAGTTTACAATCTGCCTTCAGATAAATTCTCTTTTCCTCCTCCTAACAACTTTGATTTCCAGGAAAACATCTGTAGTAATAGGTCATGCTTGGGGATACACACATGAGGATGAAAACGGCAAAGCTGTTCTATCATAGGCTCAAACCAACTCTCTCTCCTTCATTCATGATAGTAAACGATCTTCAATAGCGGAAGGTGGCAACAAGGGTACAACCCTGATCTCCTCTTTGTAAGTGAAAACGTAGCACAGCAATGCAACAAATCAGTGTGTTCTCCTATCCTCAGCACACAGCACAGAGTGATAATGGGTTGACGTTTTTCCACCATAAGACCCCAAGAAACTGATTTCAGAAGGTATAACTTCAAGAAGGCAGACTGGCTAAAATTCTCTGAAATGTTGGATGGAATAGTTCAAGCAATCACGCCCAAAGAGGATAGAATAGAATAGAGATGAAACTCAATAATAAATTTCGGTTCCAAGCCACTTGGCGCTAGTAGTTTTAGTCTCTTTTCCGAGATAGCGCCACAGTGTGCATTCTGGTGCAATGCCTTAGTATTACTATCAACAGATAGCGCGGAAAATTAACATCCGGCGCAATGACGCACATCCGGGTATGCTTACGGCTCCTCCCCCCCTCCTTTCCCTGCCCCCCCCCCCCCCCCCAAACGGCGATAATAATGCAGTTCTACTACTTCCATGCCCAATACATTGTAATTCATATATTTTTATTTCCAAGTGCTTACTATGTTGTAAATAATGATCTGATACCCCTAGTTCGTATGGCATACTATGTTACTGAGAACATAACCACACACCTCAAGCAGCTTTAACTTCAAATGAATGATTGACACATTAACAGAAAGCTGATATTATAACAAATAAGAAATCCCTTTGAAAACAAGACAACAGAGCACACCATATGCAAGACAATGGGGTATCACATCAATATCCAAGTACCACATGAAAATAAAAATAACAGAATTAAATGCACTGAGACAGGAAATATATAGAACTACATTAATAGAACCATTCAGCTTTCAGCCCCTGATGTGTACTCAAACAGGAAATACAGGATTTCAGGAGGACTGGCGAAGATATATTTCAAATAAACAAGCACAAGGAACTAAGATTTACATCACAAGCACATGAGCAGTTGCAATTCAAACAACACAAATACTGTAGCATCATGGGAACTATCGATTAAAATCGATATAAGTTCGAACAAGGTTAATCGATTGGGCAAAGTTGAATTCGATGCAATTCAGCAATATTATCTCCACAATGCTTGACGTTTTATGACTAATTAATTTGTGAGAAGTGCCCACTGATTGAGGTTAGACTTGAAATACTTTAAATACTTCATTTCGAGACAAACTGCCTTTAATTATTAACAACGCTCATTTCATGCTTACTTGCGTGCCATCTACAGAACGTGTATATAACTATTTACACGTTATGAATGACCTCCAGCGCCATCTACAAAAAGAGACTGAAACTACCTGAAGCTAGCTACAGATTGGGACCAAAAGCCCTATTAGAGTTTCACCCCCCTGATCACGCCTGTACCTGATAGTTATGATCAATTTGTTGAGCTTGTTACAATCTGTTCTTGAGCATGTATTCCAAGAGGTTGCAGGACGACCTACCTTCAGGGTGTGACTTCAGAAACAGTTACACTGTTCGAGGAGTATTATTCACGATATGATGAAAATCCATTTTGTGAGGAAACATCCTACACAGCTAGATCCATTCTCTCCTCAAGCTCTCAGGTAAAGAAGAAACAGTGGGAAAAATTGATGGTGGAATGTGATATGAGCAGGAGCAGCCACGAAGCTTGGAGACTTCTAAGACGACTGAATAATGACCCTTCACAGGCAAATAAGTATGCGAATGTTCGAGTTGATCAAACTGCCTGTCAACTCCTAGAAAACGGGAAACCACCTTCCACAACCAAGTCCGGTAGGAAGACATTTGAGAGACAACCCAACCAGGAAACTACTACCTTGCTACGACCCTTTATTCAGGCCGAGTTAGATCTCGCCCTGAGTAAATGTCAAAATGGGAAGGATGCAGGCCTTGATGTTATAAGAGTTGAGCAGATTAAGAACTTTGGGCCAATAACTAAGTGTTGGTTGCTAGATCTGATGAACAACTGTGTCCAGTCTTGTAAGATTCCTAAACTTTGGAGGAAAGCTCAAGTTATAGTTATTCATAAACAAAGAAAGGATAAGAATGATCCTAGAAGTTACCGTTCTATCTCTCTCCTCTGTCATTTGTATAAAGTTCTTGAAAGGCTCATTCTAGACAGAATAACGGAGAAGCTAGAGGCAGTCTATATACCACAACAAGCTGGATTCAGATCAGGAAGAGTTGCACGTCTCAGGTGTTGAAACTAACACAACAAGTAGAAGATGGTTTCCAAAGGAGAGTTTACAGGAGCTGCATTTATAGATCTAACAGCAGCTTATGATATAATAAATCACAGACTACTACTTATGAAAGTTTATAATGCTACCAAAGATTATCAACTAACCTGCTGGAAAATAGAAGATTCTTTGTTGAATTTCAAGGACAAAGAAGAAGATGGAGATCACAGAGGAATGGATTACCCTAGGGTAGTGTGCTTGCTCCAACGTTGTTCAACATTTATACTAATGATCAACCATTACCTGAGGGAATGCAGAGTTTCATCTATGCAGATGATTGTGCTATACTTGCCCAAGCTCATTATTTTGAAAATGTTGAACAGACACTTACTAAAGCATCGACAGTTAGAATCAGCCAATACCAGTTCTACGGACACCTACAACGAATGGACAGCAACAGGCTTACCAAGAAGATCTTCTCTTTGGTTAAAAGCTACAAGACTGGAAGCTTGTGGCTTAATGAAGTACAGAAGGACTTGGATTCGGCTGGGATTTCAGACATCGATATAGAAGATCGTTCCAAATTTTGTGCTATGGTACAGTCTTGGACCCCACCACCTAGAGTCCCTAGAAGTCGGAAGCCCCTTTCACAGGAGAGAAAGGAGAAATTATCAGCAGGGCTCAAGCGATATTGGGAACGAAGAAGAGCATCGAGGAAGAACTAGTCATCAGTGCTCCTTAGTGGGCTTAAATCAATAATAATAATAATAATAATAATAATAATAATAATAATAATAATAATAATAATAATAATAATAATAATAATAATAATAATAATAATAATAATAATAAGGCATTGACAGAATTGTCTGACTATTATATGGAAAACCACCTGAGACTTGCGCTTTCCACCTTAAAAACAGACAGGCAGAACAACCGAGGCTCTTATCGGGACACCACAGCACTCCTGAACTGATCTCTGGCGTGCAAGGTTTAACAGCCCCGAGGGATGGCTCACACCCTGTGAAAAACTTCCCTCTGGATACACATGGACAACATTGAGATTGCTCAATAGATTACGGTCAAGTGTTAATAAATGCAGGAATAACTTAATGAAATGGGGTTTCCGTACGGAGTCGCCACTATCTAAATATGGCGAAGTGCAGACGTCCTCCCATTTGCTCCAATGTAGTCAGTGTCCAACATCATGTACTCTGGAAGACCTGATTTTTGCTACACCAAATGTAATCGATGTTGCTATCTTCTGGTCGGCAAAAGTATAAATGAACTGACAATTCAATGTTATACTGTTCATGTATCATGTACATATTATGTATTATTACCATATTAACTTCAATCATTGTAAGTGCTTCTGAAACAAATAAATAAAAATCTTCAAGGTTCACATACTTACTATGAAACCAACAGCTACAAATATTACATTCAATTTTGGTCACTATATCCTGCCTAGGTACTGCTCTCTCCCACACTTTGCACAGGTACTAATACAGCTGTTCTTTAATGATAAAACTAACTTATTGGCCAATAATGTGTGCAGTGCGTTTTGAAACCAGCGTCACACTTTCAAATTACCTTGACTCAATATATCAAATCCAAGGACATTACGTGTAAGTGTCATTTCATATCATAAGCATGCTTTAACTACCTTGATGCCTTTGTTTACATGAGTCTTGCTTAAACTTTGACAAAACTCATCACAAGGTTAACTCTTAGAGAAGGATTAAACTTAGTTCCAATATGTATAGTTACATAGCAACCACAGTACTTACAGAACAGATGGGTCCAGTGTTTTCAATCACTAAACTTACAAGTTTTTATAGAATAACTCATAATTACTGGAACACTGATCACTCACAACCTTAGCCTACCATTGCTAACATAACAAATCTTACCTGATAATATTTTTTTGTGTTAGCAAGAGTCCTGACTACCAGGTGTTTTCCCATTGTATGGAGCACTTGACTACAATTAGGAGACCAAACAGCACTGTAGACAGGAGTTGCGGACTGCATAAGAGTGGAGCGTGGCAAGCCACTGCGAGTCCATATCTTCACTTGCCCATCTTCACCCGCTAGATAAATAATTAACATTCGGATAATTTTTCAACATTCCATGTAAATTATATATCTACCTATTATTAGATATCTTCCTACAACATTTGTAGGCTGCCACAAGGAAAAAGGTGCTTGTTAAAGGTCTATAGGTATGGTTTCTAAAGATGGCTACTGACCCCTTTGATGCAGATATCACAATTGAGTGGAGGTCATACTTAGTCCTAAACTTTTCAAGAAGTCCACAAGTACCAGGGGATTGCTTCCTTGGGCACCAATATTGAGGCCAGTCCTTATTATCTGTTTAGAAGGAATGTTATAGACTGGTTTCTGGTTGATTCCACAATATATATTTTAAATGGCATGACTAAATGCATTGTATTTAAACTCATATTCAGTGTAAGCCTAGTCAATATAATTGATTGTCACACCTCCGTGTTTGACTCTGAGATTTCAGAAATTCTACGTCTTTATTAGGTTCACACACATACCATACTGTGAAATCAACTGCTACGAATGTTACATTCAATTTTAGTCACTATATCCTGCCAAGGTACTGCTTCCCAAAACTTTGCACAGGTACTAATACACCATAATTCAAGAAAATCCTAACATGTGTCATGGAATATTTTGCTTCTACTGCTGAACCATTGAGAGAAGTTCAGCAATGTCATAAAACACAATAAACTAGTAGTTAGCAATCATCATCAATTCTCCACTCCAGCAAACTGGATGCAGGTATTTGCAAGCCTTCTCCAGTTCGTCCTGTCCATCCACGGCTAACGTTCTACGTTTTGCTGCCAATTTGCATCACGCATTGCAACATCTTTGAATATTTGCTCTTCCCAACCATCATAAGACCTTCCTCTGGGCCTCTTACAAATAACATTTGTTTCATAGTATGCTCCTAGGGTCCTACTTAGAGTCATCCTTCTCATATGTCCATACCATTGTAATCTACTTAATTCTGAAGTTTCCAACAGACTCTTGCCCAATCCAAGTTGTTACTGGATATTCTCATTCCTTATTTTCTCTCTCCTTGTCTTTTGAAGACAGGAACAGAGGAACTTTATTTCATGGGCCTGTAGGTGACTTTATGCAGGTCCAGTCAAAGTTGCTGCAACCAGTCCATACATTAGAATTAGTAAAGGATATGTTTTGTACAGTGTGATCTTTGAAACTTAGGAAAATGTGTCATTCCAAAGCAGCTGACAAATGGAGTGATAGAATTTTGATGCAGCTTGTATCCTATTCCTTATTTCTTGTTTTATGGTATTGTCAGAAGAAACGAAGCTCGCTAAGTACTTGAAGTAATTAATAATATCTACTTCCTCCTTTTGCACTTGCAGGTAGATTGCTACAAGATTTCAACTCATCACCAAACTAACTGTTTTGGTTCAGTTGATGACCAGTCTGATTCTTTCAAATTCTGATTGCCAAAGATCTAGTTTAGCTTGTACTACTTCTTCTGTCTTACTCCATAAAATAACGTCATCAGCAAATACAAGTTTAACTGTTGTCTGATTCTTCCTTTTCACTGCTTTTATAACCTCATCCATTATAATAATGAAGAGAAGTGACGATAGACAACTTCCTTGTTGGACTCCGCTCATTTCAAATCAATTTGACCTGCTTCCTTGAATTTGCACACAGCTCTTTGTTTCTTGATATAATTGTTTAATATTTAACAACCTGTGAAAAACAGGGATAATTATGGTCCGCCTGTCAATACAGTTGTTTATACAATTAATACCGGTATTACTATTTGTTTAATTCATACCACCACCGTACATGTTTCGAGAAATAGATCTATTCTTTTCTTCAGCAATAATAAAATGTCCAAATCTCTAAGGAGATACTTAAATGTATAACACACAAAACCTTAAAATAAATCTGACTCATTAAAATAAAATATCTACATAAAAAACTCATTAAAATCTCAACAGTTCTATATCATGTCATTGTCTAAAACATATCTTAATTTTCTTTATTGAGAAAAATAGTTCAATATTAAAACCCTACCACTTGTTGAATCAAAGTAGGGTACACGTTTTGAGAAACAATCATTCTCTTCCTACATTACTTACAAGTTGGTTTACATCACACCGACACAGATAGGTCTTATGACGACAACAGGACATGAAAAGGCTAGAAATGGGAAGGAAGCAGCCGTGGCCTTAATTAAGTTACAGCCCTGCATTTGCCTGGTGTGAAAATGGAAAACCATAGAAAGCCATCTTCAGGGCTGCCGACAGTGGGGTTCGAATCCACTATCTCCCAAATAATGGATACTGCCCGCACTTAAGCAACTGAAGCTATCGAGCTCGGTATCATTCTCTTCATCAGCGAAACTAACATATTTCTAAACTACAATGATTTTATTAAAATGCACTGAATAAACTTTGTAAAATGTTCCTCTACTACCAAAATATTTCATAAAACTAAATACCAATAACCGAACAAATATCACAGCTCATTATGAAATGTTTATTCCTCTTTCCATGAATTTCAAAGGTAAAAACTGCTTGGTCCTCTCAAATAATAATATTAATACTCCAAATAAAATGTTAGAATAATAAAAATTAAACATTGTTGTATGAAAGGACACAATCCTCCCAGCATTTGTCTATTTTTACAGTTAAAAACCTATGACTGTCTCATCCGCATGAACACATTGTTATTCTTGTATAAAATGTATTAATACTAATAGCAATCACTATGCATCTATTTTAAATTCTTTAATTCGTTATGACAGCGCGGATCCATTCAACTTGTTCCTCCACACGCTGAATGAGCTTCCTAAAATAACGCGAGCCAGGTTAAACTCAAGTTCTTCAAATTGTACTATAATGACAAAAAACAAAAATAGCTAATTAATCTAAATGAAGTTTGAAATCCTAATGAAAATAGAAAACATCATAACAAGTAAAATGTGAGGCCACTTGTTGTTGACACGTTGTTCTCCTAGCACTGCGAAGTGAATGTTAAACAGCTGTGGCCTAACAATGCAAAGCAGGTAAGGGGAAAAAGGGAGAGGCCTGACATCTTAACTCTTACTGGAAGTACGTTAGAAAACTTAATAGGGAGAAGGGTCATAGATTCATTATTATAGCCATTCTCCTCTTCTTTTCTACCATATAAGCTTGCTAATTTAAATGAGTTTTCTTCTGCCGAAACTTCATTAAAATTTAAATGTCTATTACTTTTTTTGCGACAAGCAGATAAGCAGTTTTTCCAAAATATTCATAAATTTCCTTACTAAACTGTGTATAATCATTTCATGTCCTTTTCTATACTCATAAAATTATGACTGCTATTATGCATATGTTTGCACATAGCTGAATATCTTGTATCACTAAGTTAATGTGCTCCTTATAGCGAACTTCTAAACTTCTTCCTGACTATTGTTTTTTTACTCTCCTGAGTTGTGCCTGCAGCAAAATGAAAGCACATCAAGGTGATATACCAAAGTTCCACTTCACTTAATACCCATAATTTCTTTGCTGCACTTTCACCGTTTGTTCCTCATATACTCCAAATAAAATGTTAGAATAATTAAAATTAAACATTGTTGTATGACAGGACACAATCCTCGTAGCATTTATCTATTTTGGGATAACCTTATTTTTTAAAGTGGTGGTGGTGGTGGTGGGGGGGGGCGGCGGTGGCGGCGGTGGTGGTGGTGTAGGTGGTGGGGGGCGGCGGCGGCAGGGCGTGTCTTAAATCAAATGTTGAGCTTAGCCACGAAAAACTTAAGCATGATTCTGTAGTATAAAAATATCTGCTCTGCTTGACTGGCATTCACCTCAAAAATGATTATGTGGAGAAAGTTGAAGAGTTAATTTCCTGTAACAACTGCAGGCTACTTCACAACCTATTACCTCACTGTTACCAAGATATAAAATCTACACTTAGTAATGTAAAATTATCTCTTAAGCGACCGAGAAAAGAAAACCATAGTTCTGAAGAATCCTAAACCTCCACAATTATATGGTCAGCCAAAATTATATAAACATGGAATTCCATCAGACCAGTGGTATAATATTCAGAAACTTCCTGAACAAAATAATCCAAAAAGTGAATACTATCTTCCAAACGAAAACTCAGTTCAGACCTAAACACAGCATCAAAAACATCTTAGAGCTCATATGTAAAGTACAGAATATCCCAACCCCATCTCCTCATAAACTAGTGTCTTTTGGATGTTAAGAATCTTTTCATGGATATTCCATTCTCCCAAACCCTATTTCTTGCTGAAAACATCATCTATACCTCTCAAATACTTTCCATGGACAAAAGTGGAGTTGTGTGACCATCTTTTTAACTGCACCAAAAATAACTTTTTATAAAGTTCAATGGACAAAACTACAAACAACTTGGCTGTTTTTCGATGGAAAACTACGTCACTCTACTTGCTGAGAATGTGAATTGAGTGAAATCTTCTTTCATCAGCAGATCCTCTCATTAAAGATACTGTTTATTTGTTTCATTATGTTCTGCTTGTTTCAAAGTACAACCACCAACTTCATAAACTACTTCAGTTACTAAATTCCTTTCACTCCTTGCAGTTTACTCTTTTAAATTACAGAAATTTCATTTTAAATATTAATTTAAATAATGACTACTCCCAAAATATCCACATCTTTAACAACTACAGGAAACCCACTTACACAGATTTGATAATTCCAGATAATTCATGCCACCACTTCCTATGCTATCGTAGTTAGCTACATTCCCCGTAACATGATCGGTCAAGTTTCAACAAAGAACATCAGATTATCAAAGAAATTGCAGTGAACAATGACTACAAGATGAACGTCATTGACAAATTAGCAATTCAAAAACAGAAGAAATTAAATAGTATTTCAGTGTACTCATCACTCCATCTTGAGAAGAAAAACTGGACAGTTCTACCATACTATGGTCCAGTTCCTGAAAACTTAGGAACTCTTCCACAAAGTCAGGGTTATTCTGTATGTTTAAATGTAATTCTTATTTCTCAAAATAATCAAAAACAAGAAAATACAAGCAGTGAATATAAATTACAGTGCAGTGACTGCAACTCTGTTCACATCAGTCAGGCAGAACAATCAGGATAGCATCTCAAAACCCTTCATACTGAAACCAAGGGCTCCATATTAAATTCTTTGGAAATAATAAGAAATACAAAAGTCTGTCAAAAAAAACCAGGAAAACTTTCTTTCCTGACCACTCTGTGGTTAATGAATTCTACAGTTCCATCCCTTCGATTATTCCCGCTGCCTGATTTTCCTTTGTCAGTAACTTGTGTTGATGCCAAACCTTCATTCTGCAGAAATACGTGTAAATTATTGTTTTGATACTTTAATGTACAATACCTTAGTTTGTAAGATTAGATATATGGAGTCTGCACTTACATATTTTCTACTGTATTTGTAGGCTGAGGATGACTTTGAATAAAGTTGAAACTTAAGTCCCTGAATTGAATTAATATGTGGTAAAAACTACATCTGAAACTTACCATGAATCCCATTTGTCACAATTGGGGGAAGAAGAATTACGGAAGAGATAGGAATGCAATTTCAAAAACAACAGTATGGTTTGAGAGGTGGAACGGCATTACTGGAGCCCATTTTCATTACGAGAAAAAGTATGGAAAACCACAGCCAAATATGAGACGGATACTATAATGACGTCGTTAATCATTACTCCACAGGAGTGAGACAGGCTTCAGCAGCTGGCTCAATTCCTATGCTTGCCGCTAGATGGTGCCTTGATTCATTCCATTTCTGACCAGTCGAATGACAGGCTGTAGATTTTCATTTTTTCACTATAATGATATTAATTGATTTTAAAAAGGTTAGAACAAAAGTTTGGGGTAGTATAAGGAGATATTGGAGACGGTAGAAGCAAATGTTGCAGTTGTGTCTAATCCAAGTGAATAAAACACGGTGTTCTAAATTAAAATGGACTGCAACAGAGAAGTGTACTGTGAGGTTTATTATTTATCCAATCTATTTTTCAAAATCCAATTTTTGCAAGATCATTTTTCCAAAATTCAATCCTACTTATGCCTTTTCTTACTAAAACAATTTTCTCCTTTAAAATCTGCAATAAAATAAGTCATTGATACTAATACCTAGCTAGGGTTATATGATCAACATGAAGGAACAAAATCTACAAGTTATAGTTTCTAGTACAGGAGGAAGGAAAGTATTTCTTAATTTTTTGCATATTACAGAAGAGAGACAAAAAATGGGAAACACTATCAGAAATGTACATGAAAATCAGAATATAAAGGAACAGCAGTCACTAAATCTAAAGGTGAAATTAATAACTTTCATGTTCTATCATATAAGATCATATAAGAATAGCAATTTGCTCAAAAGAAACAAGACCCATGATTAAGACACCTATGACTCCACAAGCTGATGAGATCTTCACCACGGATGAAATTGCAAAAGCGATACAGAAAATGAGGAATAACAGAGTACCAGGAGTAGATGGAATAAGAAGTGAACACTTAAAGCAGACAGCACAAGAATACTTACCGATATGGACCTCCCTTCTAAATAAATGTTTAGAATTAGGAAGTATACCAGACGAATGGAGAAAGTCAACAATCAAGCTATTATACAAGGGAAAAGGAGACACAGAGAACCCAAACGCGTATAGAGGAATAGCGTTGGAATCTACATTACTGAAACTCCTAACAGGAATCCTCGCCAAAAGGCTGGCAGAGAAGCTAGAACCCTTTCTACCAGAGGAACAGTTTGGTTTTAGAAAGGGAAGGTCCACGACTCTGGCAGTAGAAAACCTGTTGGAACAAATAAAACAGACGATAGAAGGACCAAAAGGAAAACTATATGTGGTTTTTGTTGATTACTCAAAAGCCTTCGATACGGTCAACAGAAAGGTATTAATAGATAAACTGGAGGAACTAATTGGAAGAACGAGCACAACGACCCTGATATCGAATATAATGGCAGAAAACTACATACAGATAGATGATGGAACAGGCATATCTGACTGGCTGTCGCAGACGAACGGTGTCCTCCAAGGCGATCCACTCAGCCCTATCCTGTTTAATGTTCTCACGAACGATGTCACCAAAGGAATGGCAGGAACAAGCACATACATATACGCTGATGACATGGCCATCGCAGCGACAGATATAGATAAACTGCAAGTATCGCTAAACACACTATGTGAATGGGCAGAGAGAAACGACATCCAGATAAACGAAGAGAAGACGGAATTGGTAGTATTTAGGAAAGGAGGAAGACTCACTGAAGCAGAGAACATCAAATGCAATGGCAAACTACTCAAGAGGGCTAACAATTTTAAATATCTAGGTATCACAATTCAAACAACGGGAAAGAGTTTCAGTTTACATATAAGATCTAGAGCAGTGGCGGCCACTAGCGCTATGAATGAAATCAGGAACATCACACAACTATCGATCAGCACAGCTATGGACTTGTTTAGGTTAAAGATACTACCTGTTCTGACTTATGGCCTAGAATTAGTGGCAGAATACCTCACATACAAACAGCTGGAAGAATTGGAGCGAGTAAAGGCTAGATACCTGAAGAGAATTTTAGGAGTCCCGCAGAATGCAAGATCGAGGCTAGTGTATGAGCTTACCAGGGAGACCTTCTTAATAGAGGATCTGAGATGCGAGCTCATACTTCAAGCTAGTACCAGCTTCAAACAGCTTATACAAGATCTGCATGAGAAGAAAAACCACATACCAGAGGACTTCTATGCAACATCTGCTATGCAAGACAGGACCTGGATGGAAGCTAATCATGATATGCGACACGTGACGACGAGATTGGCTATCCATGGTTTCCACCACAAGGTGTGCTGCAACAAATTATTTCACGAACCAAATGACAAATGTGTGTGTGAGTTGTGCTTGGAATTCTGTGATAGATACCATATTGTAAAATGCAGTAATAGACAGAAATCCATCGTAGCTTATAGCAAAGAAAAGTAATGTGTATGTAATGTAAATATAATGTAATGGTATTCTGCACGGCATGTGCGCATTTTTCAATAATAACTTTCATGTTAAATTTTATCTTTCACATGACTACTGTATTAGTTCATCGTACATATCTAAATAAAATTTTGATGATACATCCCTCAAAACCTTTGTCATTTGGGAAACACTGTCCTTTGGGAAAGTTAGACACATATAGACTGGGAAAGATATCCTAGGGAATTGTGCTTTGGGAGAAAATATTTTGGGAAAAGCCTGTGCAGAAAAAATGGAGCTATGGAAAATTTGGATTGACAAAATGTATGGAAATCCTACTGATCATTGTAATGGATGACATGATGGTAGCAAAGGCAATATATGGAAGTACTACAATGTTGTTTGCCAATAATATTCTTATTTGGGAAAAGGATGAGAGAAAAGTACAAGGTCAGATTAAGGCAATAAAATGGGACAATTTAAGAACGGGAATAAGAACCAATGTAAAGAAAAACAAGACAATGATAATGACTAGCGCTAGGAATTTTATGACCTAAAAATCACCATAATATGCACCAGTGGCGGTTCGTGACATTTTACTCTGGCAGGGCTGTGCCGCCATCTCCTTCCTCTCCCCAATCGGTCGAGTTTTCACTGACCAGCACCACGATACTTTTAGATGAATAATAATAATAATAATAATAATAATAATAAAAATCCAATGGCACTAGCTGAATAGAAATCTGCTTGTATTACAATATTAATTAATGAATTAACTACACTACAATGGCATTTATGCACACACATTAATAGGCTAACAGTTAATGCAATCCCAACTAGCAGACCATACACCCACCTGCACTCTTCCTTCCCCTGACAAGCCCACATCGTTCTTCCAGGCTCCTCCCGCACCCCGCACACTTGCAAAGTGTGGGACCTGTTCATGGCTCTGCTGCCACAGTCCGAACGCCTAACAACTAAAGAGAAAACATCGAGCATGCTGGACAGCAGCCATGATCTGAAAGCCATTGCCATTTTCTTGAAAATAGAAAAGCAAAATGTTTACAGCCGAAATAATAAAGATAACATTGTACGAAGTGTGTTAAAAAAAAGACCGAACTTTGTAAATTGCGCGCAAACCGCAACATTGAGCGAGTTGTGACTGTGGCGGCGCCTAGCGGCAACTTCTGACAACAGACCGCTGCTTTCCGCATTCCATTGCCTGCATTATCAGTTGAGTTAGAGCCTCTGAAGTGATTGCGTGTGTCACATGTTCGTCGAATTCTATAATGAAACAGCTTGAGGAACAACGCGTGTGCGTGAAGTTCTGCTTCAAAGTCGGGAAAACGTTTGTGGAACCATTTGAAATGTTGAAGCTAGCATACGGGGAGGAATGCATGAGTCGTACACAATGCTACGAGTGGTTTAAACGTTTCAAAGACGGTAGAACGTCTGTCACTGAAGACCCTAGGCCTGGGCGACCTTCCACATCAACAGACGACCGCCATGTCGAGAGAGTTCGTGAAGTGATTCGTGGAAATCGTCGTTTGACAGTCCGAGAGGTTGCTGATCAGGTGTGCATCAGCGTAGGATCATGTCATGCAATTTTAACCGAAAAACTTCAGTGCTAAATTTGTCCCTCGTTTGCTGACTGACGATCAAAAGGAGAACCGAGTCAGCATCAGTCAGGAAATGCTTGCTAACGCAGATGCTGATGACAACTTCCTGAAGAACATCATCACTGGAGATGAGACGTGGGTGTACGGTTACGATGTCAAAACCAAAAGGCAATCATCACAGTGGGTGGGGAAAGGTTCTCTTCGACCGAAAAAAGCACGAATGAGTCGTTCAAACATCAAGGTGATGCTGATTGTGTTATTTGATTGGAAAGGCATTGTCCATCACGAGTTTGTACCCCGAGGCCAGACAGTGAACAAAGAACTGTACCAGAATGTTTTAACGCATTTGAGAGATGCTGTGCGCAGGAAGAGGCCTGAACTGTGGGAAAACAAATCCTGGATGTTGCACCATGACAATGCGCCAGCACATGCCTCTCTCTCGGTCCGCAGTTATCTGGCAAAACACCAAATTCCTGTTGTGCCCCATCCGCCCTATTCTCCCGACTTGGCTCCAGCAGACTTTTTCTTATTCCTCAAATTGAAAACCACCTTGAAAGGACATCGTTTCCAAGACATTGAAGAGATCAAGGAGAATGCGACGAGGCAACTTCGCGCCATCAAAGAAAGTGCATTCCAGGAAGCATTCCAAAAGTGGAAGAAACGTTGGCAACACGCTGTTGATAGTGCAGGGGACTATTTTGAAGGGGACAGTCTGTGAAATGATGTAAGTTACATAATAAAGTTTTTCTAGCCACAGTTCGGTCTTTTTTTGAACACACCTCGTATAACTGAACAGCACACCACTATAAGTTCGACTTCGCTACATTTGCCCATCTCTTTATGTAATCAATTACAGAGTGCAATAACGATAAATGTTTTTGAAACGGCGGTGGGGCGGCGCCCAAAAGCCCGTCATGCATGAACCGCCACTGATATGCACACTCACAAAAAATGCATTATGACCTAAAATGTACAAAAACATGCAGAGTAACATAAAAAATATGACTTAACAATAATATATTTAAAGTTAAAATTTCAGTTGTAAAATCAATTAGTAAATCAATTTATGACAATGAACTACAGTATTTAGTTAAGAATAAAATGCACATGAGAAGCAAACTAAACTATGGAATTTGATAGTGCAGTATGCTTTTTATTTTATTAAAATTATCAGTACAGTGTTAACGTATGCTGTGATTACTTTGCACGTGCTTCTTTTTACTTCAGTTTATGAGCCCTGAATACTAATATACAATGAATATCTTGTACAATTTTGAAATTTAAAAAGTTCCTATTTTCAGTCAACAAAGCCTTGTACTTTGAAAAACTTATTTCTACTTCAGCTGACACAGAGGAGCATATTTAAAATGGACAATATCATTTCAATATAATTCTAAATTATTAAAAGAAAACATTTCACTAAACAAAATAACTGAAATAGTACACAATGTATGATGCACTCCTTTTCTTTCTAACACCTTTTCCAGTACATTTGGCACTTCTTGCCCCATTTGACCACAAAAAACATTAAATTTATTCAGTTATTTTCACTAGTTCTGTCGGCTTCACTAGTAACACTTCTGATTGCTCCAAAGTAGTTACAGTACCAGGAAGGAACCCACAATTTGATATGATTTAGGTATGGAAATTGACACGAAATGCCAGAATTAGACATTAATTCCTAGGCTAGTCCAACTGAAGTGGCTTAACTAATAATAAATTAATTAATGATGCTTTTCACAATATTGAAGTTCTGGCATTAATAGTTGCAGGCATCAATCCATCCCCCATCTTGTTAAAATGAGAGGAGGCAGCAACGGAATGTCTGGAGCTACTAACTGAAATGATTCAACACGTGAAGGTGCTTTCAAGAAGACCATTTTGACACACCCAATTAATTTATCAACTTGAACTACAAATCTCTTCTGTAACGCCTCTGTGTAGGACATGAGCTAAACAAGTCACATGCACAATTTTACTGTATAATGCTTTTAGCAAATTAGCAGCATTCACCATACAAAGAGCAGCACACTGCTATGATGAACACCTTTGGGCCATATGGTACCCATAGATCTTATGCATAAATATCTCCAGGATAATTTAATGAAACCACCTGTTCAATACATTAAATTATCCTGGAGATATTTATACATAACATCTTTTTCAATACAGAACAAGAATGAGAATTGTTACTTGTAACCCATAGATCTGTCGAACAGTTTACCAACGGTGGGATTTTTTTTCTATATGTTCACTTTTTATTAGAAACTTCTCACCAGGATCATTTTCTGAAGTTTCCACAATGGCATTCGCATATATCTTCCCACAAAGTGTGTGGTTTCATCAAATGATACCCTATCTTTTTTATTTGCGACCCGTTGTCTGATTTCTTGCAGTTTTTTTGTAACTTTGTCTGATGTAGTCCTTTCTTAGTGCGGAATAAATCAGGAACTGATCTGCCTGTGTTTCACCCCAAGGAAAATGTTCTCATGGGGATCACTGTAAGTACTTGGGCATTAAGATGTCCACTGGGGTAATTACATAAATGGAATTGTAAATAAAAGTTACATATCTCTTCATGTGGTTATGAGGGTGTTCAAGGGTTGTATTTAGAATGTTAAGGAGAGGGTATATAAGTCACTGGTAGGACACCAATTAAAGTATGGTTCTAGTGTATGGGACCCTCACCAAGAACTGTAAGAGATCCAAAGAAAAGCAGCACGATTTCTTGTAGGTGATTTCCAACAAACGAGTAGTGTTGCAGGAATGTTGCAAACTTTGGGCTGGGAAAACCTGAGAGTAAAGAGATGAACAGTTTGCATAAATAATAATAATAATAATGATGATGATGATGATGATGATAATAATAATAGTTTTATGTCCCATTAACTACTTTTACAGTTTTTGGAGATGCCGAGGTGCCAGACTTTAGTCTTGCAGGAGTTCTTTTATTTGCCAGTAAATCTACCGACACAAGGCTGACATATTTGTGCACCTTCAAATACCACCGGACTGAGCCAGGATCAGACCTGGCAAGTTGGGGAGTTTGACTAAGTAAAATGTTCTGAGTTGTCAGTGGAGAAATGAAATGGCATATGGCTTTTAGTGCCGCGAGTGTCCGAGGACAAGTTCGGCTCACCACATGCAGGTCTTTTGATCTGACGGCCGTAGGCGACCTGCGGGGCACGATGAGGATGAAATGATGATGAAGACAACACGTACACCCAGCCCCCGTGCCAGCAGAATTAACCAATTATGGTTAAAATTCCCGGCCCCGCCAGGAATTGAATCCAGGACCCCTGTGACCAAAGACAATGACGCTAACCATTTAGCCATGGATCCGGATGGAGTGGAATGACATTAGTAGACAAATAAGCTTGAGTGGAGTTTTTAAAAGTAGGAAAGATCTCAATATGAAGATAAAGTTGGAATTTAAGAGGACAAATTGGGGAAAATACTTGTTTTCAGGAAGAGGAATTAGGGATTGGAATAATTTACCAATGGAGATTCTAATACATTTCCAACTTTTTGACAATATTTAAGAAAAAACTAGGTAAATAAACAATAGGCCATTTATGCATAGATATGACCTAACAAAGTACTATAATTTGATTACTTTTTCCATAACAAGCATTTATCTATATATTAAATTTTTAAATGAAAACTGAAGCCAGTCAGTCCGCCATTCTATCCGGTCGATTTCCTTCATTCTTTTTTTAACTGAAAGGTATTCATGCACAGATTTGTCATCAGGTACTATAAATCACTTAACTTCCACCTTCCTCAAATTATTTGACTTTTTCGATTTTTTGTCTCTGAAGAATCATATCTTTGGTTCTAATTGAGGTACGGAGTTCGTTTCAGCCTAAGAACACTCATAGGATCGAGCTATTTCATTTCAGCTCTTAACTATTCAAATTGGTTGATTCTGAGGTAAGTTATGAGTGTACATTCAATTTGACGTCTCATTTCTTCAAAATTTTGTCTCATTGAAGCAATCATATCTTTTGTTCTAATGGAGGTACGCAGTTCATTTTAGTCTAAAAACACTCAGTGGATCAAGTGCTTTGTTTTGAGGTAATAACTACTTAAATTGGTGGATTCTGAGAAAAGTTAAGAGTACATTTGTCTCCATGACGAATATCTTTGAAGGACTTTTTACAGTTCGGCATGTAGTGTTGTTCCAAGGAACGTTTAATTCAATTTCTTTGTGTGATGTATTTTCAAGAGTTTTGTTGACATAATATTACTTTCTATTACCAGAGCAGATCATGTGCTTTATTTCATTAACTCGAAACTTTGCAAATACATCTGTGAGGATGGTAACGAACAACACCATACTTTGTACATTGCGGGCGGAGCCAGCGGGAAACTGCTAGTATATATTTAAGAAACACGTAAGTCTTACAATGCAATATATGCTCCATCATGAAAATCCTAGCCCTAATAATGACAATATGAGAGAGTGAAAGAAAAGGAAACAATAAAAATCCAATACAAGAGAATCTACTACAAAAGAAAGAAAAGAAATAATGCACAAGGTGTATTACATATCTACATTGGAGTACAAAACTTAAGGACGATACAGCTTTTCTCCAATGGTACCTTACAGGAAGTGTGTATCTTTGAGAGAATCACAGATACTAGATGTACTTCATAAGTTGCAGAAGTGATAAACAATATGGTAATGAATAGAAAAATATATAAGTAGACAAACTGATAATCATATTCTATTCAGAAATGGTTACATAGCACTGAGTGACACATACAGGTGCATCTACGGCAGAAATATAAAGAAGGGAAGCAGTGGTCAACAGTAGGGCCCTCTGTTGGCTGTGCATGCATTGCATTGTCCCTCTATACTTTGGAGAAGCCTGTTCAGGAATTCTTGTCTAATGTAGTCCATTCATCTTTCATTGCCATCTTCAGCTGCCACTGTAAATTTTACATTGGGTGTTCACATGCCTTTCCACATCCCGCACGTATTCTACGGGATTTAAATAAGAACATGAGGAAGCTGACTTCACTGCAGTAACATTCACCAGTTACAGTATCACCATGACGAATATAAGACCAAGTGTGAGGACCTAGGCCATTATAGCATGGTAGTTTGTGGTCCCACCACTGCAAGCAGTAGTTTTGACAATCCGGGTATAGAAAAGTGCGGGAGACATTACTGTGCAAGATATTTCAGTGAATAAGTTTAATTTTCTTTGCTTTCAGTTCCTAAACTCAGTTCATTGTGTGTTGTGTACTTCAAGCATGTATCTTATGTGGCTTGATTAAATTAATAGTTCAGCATGCTGTACTGTTTTGTGCCTGGCTGTAAGTCAGGCTGCGGTAGAGTTATTGATGATATGTGATTGTTTTCACCACCAAAGGATAGAAATCAATTTGAAAAACGGGCCAGAGCTATTCTACGGAAGGATACTGAGTTAACGCGTAGTAGCAGAATTTGTCGTGTTCATTTCTGTGATGATTTTATAGAAAAATCAGATAATTTGATAGTGAATGGTGAAAAAGTGGATATCTCTCGTGTGAGATGGAAATTACGTCCAGGAGCAGTGCCTCATATTTTCCCTAATTTGCCGAAATACCTTTCAAGTGAGACTAAGTCCCATGAAACTCGCAACAGGAAAAAGAATCTAGAGACCATCAGGAAAAGAAGATTGAAGGCGGGAGTGCAGCAGCGAATGGGGAATTAAAAGGTCAATCTAATGTAGATAAAAATTTGGGTGATTCTAGTGAACATTCTGATGCCGAAAAGACAATATTATCGCTCAAAAGGCGCCTAAAAGGCTATCGAAATTTAATTCGCTCAACTCAGCAAATACCAATATAAATGGTCCGTTATTGGACATTATAAATTTTCCAGCTAACTCATTCCTGGTTGCCAGCGTTTCGCCCTGTGTGCTAGGCTGGGCTCATCAGTTGGTACCTAGCACACCTACCAAGACGCTGGATAGTGCATACCATGGAGGCCACTGCATAGGCTAATTGTAGCCACAGGCAGTGCCAATGCACTATGAGAGACTTTGTCTCATTATCAAAAATATCAACTCAGCAAAATCGAGAATTAATTTCCTGGAGAAACAGGTTAGAAATACACAGGCATTTAATTGTAGATATAATAAATACTTAGCAAGAAGGAGAAATATAATAATTGGCTACATGCTTAAGAGATGCCAAGTGAAATAAGTCTTAATGGAATGAGGTTCAGCAATGAATTCATTTTAGAGTTTATTGTTGAGAATAAAATCACCGCCAAAACTTCACGTAAGCTTTCAAAAGTCCAGTAACTGACAAATTGAGTTGGTTATTACCTTTAAATAGTTTATGGGTGTTTGTTTTAACATGCTGGGAATTATGTGCTATTTGTCTGTGTGTGTACAACCCAGCAACCCGTGCTTTCTGCAACATGTAATAAAGGCCGTAGTTCTTACTTCCATGTATGATTTTTTCCATTGTACACTGCCGTGGTATTTTAATTGTAATATCTTTTTTCTTTTTTTTTTTTTTTTTTTACTTATCAGTTACGGAGTAATACGTTTCCTCTGGCATCATTCCTAAGACCAGCTGATTGGTACTGTGGAGCTTGCCCAAGCTGGTGCTGCCTGGCAGGGCGTGTTTGAACTCAAGGAGTCCTCACACTTGTTCTTATATGGTATCACGTCATGGTATCCCGTTCCAATATCTGCAATTCTGTACATTCACCCAACATACCTCCCCTGGGGTGGTACCTTGTTCCAACCTCACTGCTGAGGTTAAATCTGCTCTGATCAGTAAAGAGAACTTTATCTTGCTGTTCTGCTGTCTAATCCTTGTGTTCTTTGCACAACTGTTAACAGCATCTCTGATGGGCATAAGTTAATAGGCCACATCATACTGGTTGTCAGGCAAACAGTCCACTGCCGTGTTATCTTTTGACTATGCGAAATCACACAGTCTGCATCCTGTGCCCCTTTGCACTTATTGTGCAATGTTACTAGCTATCAGGCATCTATACGAGCAAGTCAAATGAGTATAGTAGAATATTTTGGTAGGATGATTTGTTGCTGCATTACAAAGCACCAAGGACACTATCCTAAAATTGGGATGGACAACATTGCCACAGCTGCCGTACAGTCCTGATTTGGTACTCTCCGACTGATAAAATGAAGAACTGGCTTCACAGAAAGAAGTTTGAAGATAACAACTCGCTTGCGACAGCTGCTACACAGTGGTTTAGACATGCCGGACTAGACTTCTACCATGCATGCATGCAAACGCTCATTTCAAAGTGCCATAAGGCAGCTGAAAGGGACGGAAATTATGTAGAGAAGTGACACTGTGAGCCTAAGGCTTCGGCCACTGTGCAGGCAGCGAGCAGAGCATTGCCGCTATTGAAAAGTTGAAGAGTGGGGAGGACAGAGCATCTATGTGGACATCTAGCGAGAGTCATTAAGTGGCACAGCGTCTCCCCTGCACGTGATGATTAGATAATGGCAGTTTCAAAGTTTTTTCGTTTGTCTCTGCTTTTAGAATTTTTTTTATCTGAACTGAAGAATTTGACGTAGGACTAGGAGAGAATTTCGTGATCATCCACTAAATAAATAACGTGAAATGCATGGGGAATTTAATCATTTATATGGAGAACTGAATTGATTTCCTGATAAGATTTTTCAAATATACTTGAATGTCCATTCAAACTTTTGACTTCTTACTAAAACTTAAGGCGCGACTACAGAAGCAAGTCACCAACTTCCAGACGCCCAGAAAAGTCAGATGTAATGCCGAACACACGTTTTCATCTCGGCAATATATTACAAAGGATAATAATATTAATGCATTAAATACAATATTGTTTAAGTCCATAACCGCATTTGATTTTAAACTGAATTAATCTGGTATATTTAAAATCGTTCCAATCTCTTTCCAGGCTTCCCTTGTCACAATTAGGTTTTCGAAATTTTCTCTCTGTCGTTCCATAGGAAAGTTCAGGTCTGAACTTCAGAAATTACCACTTTCTCTCTTCTATTGTTAATTCACTAACAATCATTGCGAGCGGCGCAGCTGAAATCTCAAACAGGAGTGAGCGGCCAGCGAAGGGTAGCGCTGTCCTTGAACCAACTTCCCCTCCAAAATGATGTGCCGCTGGCACTATGGCCACCTGCATTTGCTAACGCAGGTTTGAGTTTCATCTATGCCGCCACACAACGCAACGCTCCGCTCGGCGCTTGCACTGTGACTGAGGCCTAAAGGATGCAGCAATATACCAATAAAGAATTGACTTTGTAAAATACAAAAATGGTGCATTAGTTTTAAAGTGACCATTGTTCTTACAGTTATTTTTCACATAGGGTACTGTACCATTGCAAAATGTTAGAAAAGGGTCATGAGTCTAACTTCAAAAGTAACTGAAATAAGCAAATACAGTATAATAAAACTGATGGGATAACCTAATTATACATCGCATTACAGAACTATTCAACTATACAGCTACCTGTTAGAAAGTGCATTCCATCATAGCTCCAACAGCCACATAAGACAGCTCCCTTATGAGCTTCAACACTCTTCTCAATCCTTCCATGTTTATTGATGAAGTGAAATTTACCTAGAGAAAAACAATCAGTTTTAAAATATTATATATTAACCATCAGGGATAAAATTATTTATTTACTTTTTCCATGTCAAATTTACAGTCTTATAAATTGAGACATGGTGGAGGCAATCCTGCAAAGTGAGCAAGGAAAAAAATATCACAAAGTACGTGAAATGGATAGTGCAATGACTTTCACACCAGTTTTCTGTGTTTTCTTTGTGTGCTCTTTGTGTGAGTGGTTTTGATTTTCTAATGCCCAGGCAGTGGATACCATCCGTTAGCCATGATAATGGGCAATGTGTGATCTTTATTTATTTATATGCACCATGTTTGGTCAAGGAGTAGCCTCAAAGGTCAAGATTATTATATAAGTGTATGAGTCACTGTGTCTACAGTGATAACTACATACTGTGATGATGATGACGATGATGATGAGGTAAGGAGAGGATGAAGCCTGGTGCCAGCGCCACAACCTACTGCTTTTGAATAACACCAAGGTGTCTGCTCAAACATCCTCAAATGATGGATGAATCACCATCACCCGCATCATACGCCCTCACTCCGTATGAGTGCTGCAGAGAGTTTTGGAATTGAACCCAGGCTTTCAGCATGTAATTTACTAATTAGGAATTGTTTACCCACTTCTCTCCTACCCTAGATATTTTAATGTGTTCATGGGGTAAATAAATAAAGACAGAACCTGGTAGCATTTTACTTCTAATATGTATTAGCTAGTTACTAAAGCTACACATTACACACACAGGATAA
The DNA here is from genome assembly GCF_040414725.1 of Anabrus simplex. Taxonomy (NCBI): domain Eukaryota; kingdom Metazoa; phylum Arthropoda; class Insecta; order Orthoptera; family Tettigoniidae; genus Anabrus; species Anabrus simplex. Next base: position 114,075,874 of record NC_090271.1, on the reverse strand, counting down.
CCGAGCTCACTACTTGCACAAGTACACAGGGCACACATGTACAGTTAGTGCTTTCTCTCTAGTTTCTCAATGTTTATTTACACTGACACACACAGAGTCTTCGATAACTTACACTACACTCACACTTGTTGGTGCTGCCGCAGTCCACAATTCGCAGCCTGCGTATGACAGTCTCGCCACACAGGATGATGTTCGCTGTCCACACTCCGATGGAACTCCGTTCGCAGCCTACACATGTCAGCACCCAGTGTCCCCTATGCGCTGCCCCAGAACACCCAACGTCCTTTTACAGCAGCCAGCCTCAAGAGGCACACACAAGACCGCACAGGCAAACAGGACGATCCTCAGTTCGAAAGACGAATGCTCCACAGACTGCCCCTCTCAACTCCGGCTGTCTCTCGCTAGCAACTCCACTCGAACTAACTTAGTCCACTCACTCACTGAACTGGTCCAACTGAAACTCTTACCCAACTCTTGGCTGTGCTCCAACTGAGCTCCTTGCTACCTCACATGCTCCTCTGCAGATGCTCTTGCCTTATATAGACGGAGCCAACGTTCAAGATACGTCGGTCACTGGAACCCCGTAGAAATCTCCAGATATGGAAGGCTCTCGATGCGTCGGACTCATAGTTTCTATAGTCCTTGCGCCATACTACACGGGTGGAAGAGAGAAGGTGCCGGCCTAGCACCTAAGCCTGAATATGAATGGTGTAGCTTGAAGGGTTGGACGGGCCAGATGGTGACGTCCTGCACTAGCCTCGCCCACGCTGAAAAGCTGACATGGCGGATGTACGAGGCCATTGCATGTAGTAATATTATTCTTAAAATCCTACAGCTTAACATAATGTCTTATCAACTTACATGTGAAATAAAAAGAACCATTCTTATCAATGAACTACCCGTTTATTATAATAATGTTGGGCTGGTGGGTGAATAGCTTGTGTGATAGCATTGCCTGTTTAAGATTATAGGCTTGATGCTGGCAGAGGTTGGTGGACATTCGAAACACAAAAATGTAGCACTACACGTCATCAATGTAAGCATTTAAATGAACCTAGTGAACACACTACAGGTACATTTAGCAAAATTCTTTTAGTATTCCAATTCATCTACACTGAGTTCATGGTTTTACAACTAGGATGCAACATGGTAGCAAAATGGGGTGGACTAAGGAGTGGTGATGACAGAGTAAGAAACAGGAACTCAAGTAAGAATGACATAAAACTGTTAGTGTTAAACTGTAACAGTATTGTAAATAAAAGGAACACAATTAAGTAATCTAATAGATATTGTACCAGGAAAAGTTGTTGGGCTATTGAGCATGGGAAAGGTCTCAGGTGGTGTACGATCCTTAGGAGCCGGTACAGAGAAGGGAGTTCGCAGGGTGAAATAATAGATGTTATTTTGCTAATAAAATTTATTCAAAGTCTAGATGCAAAAATAACCCTCTTCTTATCTCACATTTAAGATTGAGAATATGACTTGAAAATATCTTTCCTCATAGGTTTGGTCAACTCAAAATTGAAATTCTGAAACTCTCTGATATTAAAAAAAATGAAACAGCGTAGGGCCTATGGCTTTTAGTGCCGGGAGTGTTTGAGGACATGTTCGGCTCGCCAGGGGCAGGTATTTCAATTTGACTCCCGTAGGCGAGCTGCGCATCGTGATGAGGATTAAATGATGATGAAGACAACACATACACCCAGCCCCCGTGCCAGCGAAATTAACCAATGATGGCTAAAATTCCCGACCCTGCCGAGGATCGAACCCGGGACCCCTGTGACCAAAGGCCAGCACGCTAACCATTTAGCCATGGAGCCGGACTCTCTGATATAGATAAAGTTGAACATAAACTTATCCCTTCATGCAGTTTCATAAGTCTTTAGAAGTTCAAAAATAAACACTTATTTTCATCAATCACACTCATATGAAACCTACAGTCTTTTTTAAATTCATGCCTACAGTCTGTTTAAATTATTAAATTGAAATTCATAAGTTGAATGTGGTTTCACAAGTCTTTGGATGTTCAAAAATAAACATTTGTTTTCATAAATCACTCATATGAAACCCTACAGTCTTTTTAACCCTCGAAATGGCGGTCATTTATCCTGTAATGGCAGCAATATTTTACCAGTGTTGCAGACTCTTAGTATAAATTGTGTTAAAAATCGTTGACTTGTTATACATACATAAACAGCACACCCTTTTATCCTCAAAAGTACAAGGAATAATATGATGATGATACTAAAGCTGTTATTTATCACCCACAAAGTGTAAGACCAAAAATATGTTGAATTTGTTTATATTATTTATTTTTGCAAAAGTTTTGCTATATATAAAATGTTTATATTTAGGTAAATTTAAAAAATGACAGATACAAAAGAAGCAACAATTCTTAGTAAATAGGTGCGTACCAGTATATAGTTTATAATACTGTTCTTAGCTGGAAAAATTATACAACAATGTATACAACGATTGTATGCTACCACTTGTACATTTCACTCACAGTCACTTGGGTGGGTCTTTCTTTTTACTCCATGATTGTGAGGCCTCCAGAAGTGCACTAGTTTACAACACCCCTGGTGAATACCACCATTACATCCTCGACACCAGAATGTAGACTTCTTCTTCTTTACTTTCAAGCACACAACACATAGGCGATTGTTATTCTGTGGCAATATTTTGAGAGCATGAGAGGGGCCTCCTGCATGACCTGTTGGCCTCACAACTGGAATTGGGAACTGTTCATTTAGCAATCTCCTAACTATAGTGATCATGAAGTCTCATCTTGCTAAAGGCTTATCAGTGTTCTTTATGTACAGGACGTATGTGTCAAATAATGTTATATCTAGAAGATGTGAAAAAAACTGCTTCCAGTACCTTCTAGTGGGTCTGGAACAAGTGGCATGGAAAATGCACTTACCTTTATTATCTACACCTCCCATGAAGTTATTGTACTTATGAATCAGTAGTGTTTTCAACCCCTCATTTCCCTCAGTGTAACATCCCGTTGTGAGACAATAGACTGGTTTCCTTGTTTTCGTCTCTTTATAAGCAACCAGTAGAACGTCACCTTGCCTAAAGTAAACGATTTGCCTAAGTTAAAGTTTTGTACCTAAAACAATCTGAGACAGTCCCTTTGAAGATTTATTCACTGTTCCTGTGAGAAAATGATTCAGTATTGCTGAGATGAGTGCATATCAACACTTCAGATTGATATCAGAAGGAAAACTGGCGACTAAATATAGCTGGCTCAGCTGAGACATTTGTGTGGCCGGCCGCCGAGTATGTAGCAGCTAGCAAAAGACAGCGGAATTATGACGCTACTTTGGCAACGATTTACACTAGATTAGTGTAAGATGTTATTATACAAACTATTTCATGATTATGGCCGAACATTTCTCCTTCAATTGATTCGTAATTAGCACATTTCGATGAATAATAATAAGGTTATCGAAATAAAATAAAGAGCATGTCAAAACGCCTGATATCAGGCGTTGCCACTGGGCAAACGCATAAAACGCCTGATATCAGGCGCTTGCCACTTGGAGGGTTAAATTGATGCCTAAAGTCTGATTAAATTCTTAAATTAATAATCACACGAAAGTGAACTTTCATCAATTGGCACCTGTAATTGGTGGTTAACATAGCACTTCAAAAAAAAAATTGTAAATGTGCCTCTTCAATAAGTCAATGATTGTCTAGTGCAATAGTTTTTAAAGTATTCACTTGCTTTTACCAGATTAAAATGCTAAATGCACTCATATCACCTGAGAGTTGTGTAGGCTGGAACTGGTGAATGCGGCTCCACGAGCAGCAACAGGAACTCCAACGATGTTTTGAGCATGATGTCGAACCAAGTACTACCAATGTCGTACCATGTTCCATATCCCTCGATGTACCACGAATTACATCCCTCATCGAACCACGTACCACCTCCAACGTTGTACTATGTCCCACGTCGAGTCACGTGTTGAGTTAATATGAGGTTTAACACTCGGTCAAGATTTCTGGTGTCGTAGAATGTTGTTGACACACGAGAAAGTTCAATTGACACTGAGTCATGAGTGTGAAAATGTAGCACTGTCTGTTAATTGAATATCTGCAAGTCAAGAATAAATAGCATTGCACTTAGAATCACGTGAATTTTAACTCACAGTTTATATTGAGCACTTTGAAACACAGTCCATTGTCTAACTTCAAAGAAATGCCGAAAAATAGTTATGGCTTTCAAAATGGTTTAAAGCACAGTCTGAAGCGTTTGAAACACATGTCACAGTTCGAAGTATTCATAGTTTTAAAATATTCACACTTCTTAAATAACCTGAGCTTTTAAAGACTCATATAATGTGAGATATATGCACTGAACACAATGTTCCTGACATTCAGAACTTGTTGTATTAAGTTCGAAGTGAAACTTGAAGTTCAGAGTTTATGGAAATAGCGAGTGTAAGTCCAGTCCACACACGATGCGTTTCACTGTCTCTAGCTATCACCAACACAAGTCTTAAGTAAGTTTTCAACGTTAATTAGCTGCACTTAAGTCAGTATTTCCTATAAATGACATAAAATGTCCTTAAGGTTTACTCTATTGTCTGATATCACTGTTAAACACTAGTTATATCTGTGAAAATAGTTCACATTCAGCCATAATAATTACTGAGTTTCTGATTATTAAAATACTCTAAGTTATGCGAAGTCACAGTTCAATGTTAAACACATGCAGAAATGTTATTAAGTTCGGAGATGCACAGTCAATAATAAAGTTCAAATCATCACACGCAGCCTTTTTTCAAGTCTGTAACACTGTATCTGAGAATGACAGAGTTCAACTTAATGCACACTGAAAATTTTACAAGTCCACAACACGGCAGAAAATTTATAAGTCTTGTCTTATTATACGCCAAATTTTTCTAAGTCTTTCCGTACGGCAGACGTTTCATAACTCCGACGGATCACTTCGCATAACGCGACACGATGATAGCACCATCTCACACGGTCGAGTTGTGCATTGCAACTGCCTGTACTCGGCGAGGCGATGCTTTTATATACTGAAAGCTGGCTGGCTCTCTGCTTCAAGCGAAAAAAATGCGTTTCTTTTACGCCTTAATATCTCGGAAACTAGTGGGTGGATTTCCTTCAAATTTTGGCTACTTTACTTTTCAAATACGAGCTTCACGCTGGTGTACTTCATATTTTTGTAATTTATGGCATTTAGTAGATATGAACTTTTTCTGGTCTAACTGGGAGCATAGCTCGCAGCGGCCGAAATAACGCTCAGGACGCGCTGCGGGCATAGCCCGTAGTAACTCTTGACAATTCACTAAAAATCGAGAACGAGCTATACACGCATTCTGGTGGTTACATCATGTTTCTTCATGTATTAATTATGAAAGTATTTAAGCAGATGGCAGTATTATATGTCTAAGTCAGAGAATTTACGACATTTTTGACCAGCATGCATCAGTAGATGTTGTCACTCAGTGAGCTCTAAGATATGGCTTCTCGCGGCAAACACGTGCTTGACGAAAGTGATATTTATGATATTTCATGATATAAGTTTATGCGCAAATGAACATATTACTGACATATGAATTCAAAACAACTTCTTATATTTCATTATGATTGGAGTTCTTTTTACGGCCTACCGCATGTTAAGGTCAAATAAATATGAAAGTTTAATTGTTCCACCTTTTCAATACATAAAAATAATTTTTAAAAAGAATTAAAACTGTAGGGACATGTTTCGCTCTTTAATTAAGAGCATCATCAGCCTATATCTCAAACTGAAAGGTAAATAATCAGGTACCTGATTGTAATTAAATTAAATATAAATGTGAAGATGATGTTACAAATGGTGAGCGAAATGGTTGACAATAGTTTAAAGATTAAAATATGGATAGTCGTAAAATTTATACACCCTCCTGAAAGTCCTTGTTTAAATATAGCAAATAGGTGTCCTGTGGAGGTTGAGGGCGTAATGGAAAACTAATAGATCCTAAACAGATTGATTAACACATTAATTAATAAAATGTAGCTGACAATTCCAAATGGTGCATTAATACATTGCTCACTTCAAGTGAGGTCTAAGGTAAATTGCTAACTTGGAACAAGAAGAGTAGTAGAGAAAATTTATCAGTGTTAAATATTTCGAATGTTGAGAATAAATCAGAGTGGAGTTCAGATCGAATTCTTAAAATTGATAGCATAGAGATGCTTCTGTGGTCCATTTTAAGTGAGGTTTATAATATTATGTGAAGAAATAAAATTGTAGTCCTCCAGAAGTCCGAGAGAAGAAGGGTGCTTGATGGTAAGTGGCTTGTCACATGGTAGTTGGAAGGAGTAACTTGTGTAGACTATTTCAACATTACTAAAAAGACTTCAAACCTAATTTCTCTTTCAATTCTATAGTTCTGTTGTTAATGAAGTCCTCCAGTGCCCTTCCCTGAACTGCAATGTCCAACTTTACGATGTCCATCCAGTGGGTTCTTGGTCTTCCCATCATCCGTTTTCCTGCCACAAAATCCTAGTAAGAAGTAGACACGACACATACATACATACATTACATAAACTACACGCTTAACACGGAGTGGCTGGATAATGTGGCGACTTTTCACATATCTGGGAAACAGGATAATATCAGATAAGAGGTCAAAGAGTGGGATTTTAAGCCGAGTAAACCAGATAAAGAACATCTTTAATAAGAAGCGTAACCTCTTCAGCTCAAGTAGCATAGACATCTCAAAATAAATCTGTTGAAACGTTTGCATGGAGTACGCTATTACACTCAACAAAAGAATGTAAAGCATATTTGCAGTTTACCTAACGATGTCTAATATTAATGTTTCAATTAAGGTTAGATAGTATGTTCAAGAACTTCACGAATGAAAATGCCTTAAGAGCTTAAATGTTTTAACATTTGCAATCGATGAAATGAAATTATGGTTTCCTTCTAGGAACCTTATTTTTGATCTAAAGGCCAAAGGCAGGCATTTATACAAGTAGAGGCACATGGTTCCCCTAGTGCATCATCACTGCACTGTCCTACATAAGAGGCTTGCAGTGGTGTCTGAACGGCACACTAGTCGCCAGTGTCTTGGAAAGGTGTAGCATTTCAACTGATGAGCCCACTGTCACATTGGGGCGAAACGCTGGTAATTTAATTATTGAAAAAGCCTAAAGAGCTTAAATGTTTTTAGTAAGTATGTTGTTTAAATTGTGGAAACATTCCCTTCTTCCCAGGTACAGGCGTTCAATTTGTAACTGGTAAACAAATCCAGTACATTGCAGCTGAGGGGACCTACAAGCAAGCTTCTCAGTGTACCTTGCTGGCTTTTCCTTTTTTGCAATTGGCTTTACGTCACACCGACACAGATATGTCTTACGGTGACGATGGGACAGGAAAGGCCTAGGAGGTGGAAGGAAGCGACCGTGGCCTTAATTAAGGTACAGTCCCAAAATTTGCCTGGTGTGAAAATGGGAAACCACGGAAAACCATCTTCAGGGCTGCCGACAGTGGGGTTCAAACCCACTACCTCCAGGATGCAAGCTCACAGCCGCGTACCCCTAAACGCACGGCCAACTCGTCCGGTGCCCTGCTTCTAATGCACTGTGTACTAAAATGCCTTGACATACGCTGTCTATGCCTGATCGCATCAAAATCCACTTTGATGCAAACAAAACATTAAACAAATTCACGTTGCCAATGATGTTCACGTGAATTGAAGTGCTGTCTCCAGTTGTGGAAAAAGTTCCGAGACATCCATTTAGTAGATGATCAACATTGTGTGGGCTGTCCACACAAAACAACACCACCAAAAGACCGGTATATATGCTTATCCGCATGTAGACACCCTACACCACAAGCTTTGAGATACTACAGGAGTTACTGTAAGTACCCAAACTGTGCGCAATAGACTCGATGATGGTAGGTTGTATTCAAGAAGACCCCTCAGGACTCCTCTAATTCGACAACATCACAGGGTGGCTTGGGTTTTATGGGCTAGAGCACATCAGACTTGGACATGAGATCAATGGTCCAGAATGCTGTTCACTGATGAAGTGGAAATGGGATGATACCCTGATGAAAACTCTCTGCGCATATAGATGTTAAGAGGGGAATGTTATAATGATTCCTTCTCAGTAAAACGTCACCAAACTGAGCTCGATAGCTGCAGTGCTTAAGCGCGGCCAGTATCCAGTAATCGGTAGATAGTGGGTTCAAGCCCCACTGTCGGCAGCCCTGAAGATGGTTTTCCGTGGTTTCCCATTTTCACACCAGGCAAATGCCGGGTTGTACCTTAATTAAGGACATGGCCGCTTCCTTCCAATTCCTAGGCTTTTCCTATCCCATCGTCACCATAAGACATCTGTGTCTATGCAACGTAAAGCAAATAGCAACAAAAAAACTGTCACCAACACCTTGGTGGTTCAGCACGATTCTGTGTAGGCATCACGTTCAGCCACCATACACCACTGGTTCACATTCAAGGAAACATGACAGCCACAGCGTATGAACACAACATTCTCTGACCCATAGTTAAGTGATTTTGCGAAGAGTGTAGGAGATGGATTAATTCTACAGGATGGTAACGTTTGTCCACATCGTGTAGCAGCAGTGAATGGATACCTGGAGGGACATGGCATACGCATAATGGAGTGACCAGCCTCTTCCCCAGACCCGTACTGCATAGAGCATGCCTGGACCTTTTTAAAACAGCAATTTCCAACCATCAACATTGACCACTAATGATTCAAGCTCTAGAAAATGCTGCTGTAGGACCATTTGCCTCAAGAAATATTCAATAATTTTGTACTGAGTGACTTGTACATTCAAGAGTGCCTCAGGGTTCATGGAGGACCAACACGTTATAGACGTATGTGACTGCATCAGAAAATGTCTTTATTTTATGATATTCTAACTGAGGAGGTTTCTTAATTTATTTGGTTTAGTCACATACTAAATGTTTTTCTTTTCATACTAGGTCCAAATTTCCTGAGAAGTGTATGTTTTAGTCATTTACTATTCTGAATTTCACATTATATAATATCAATGGTGAAGCATGAACTAAGTAAGACGGTAGACAGAAATTTATTTTTTTTATTTAAACTATTTTAATCATACTATATATGGAATTTTGTTTTCGATGCATACAGATCTGTATTCAATATTATATTAATGACTTTGAAACTATAACAACCTATAGCGCTACATGCACTCGTTTCATTTCAAATATAGACTAAATACGCAGTGCGGAGTTGTCAAATAATAACATACTTTTAGTATTAAAAAATAGCAATATAATTTATTGTTATGTAGATTTAATAAGAGAAATAAGACACAAATAGATTTTCGTACAAGTCATCTTAAACAATATTCTTGTACATGAGTTCTATCCGTCTGTCCTTCATTTAAGCAAATATGTCTATTACTGTCTTCTTTTGCCTGCTGCCATTTCTTGATGGATACAGTACTTTTGTATCCATCTCTTGGCACAGGCCAGAGTAAAATGTAGCTTCCACTGAAGTCCCAGTCTCATCCATGGCTGTGACAATATGGAAGCTGCTGGGCTATGGGTGGTGCTGATTAATGACATTCAGAGCACAACTAGTGCATCTGAGTGCTATGAAAGGTGGGTGTTGCTCATAAGGTCAGTCGTGCTGCAATAGCACTTGCTGACCCAGTGAGGAAAGCAATGGCAAACTACCTCACTCCTTGTCTTGCCTAGTATGCCTCATTTTGGTGCTGCCATTGGTTTTTGCGGTTTCCTTATAACCGCATAACCTTTGGTGGTGCTATTTGAGGATCCAACCAGCCTCTGGGCTGATGACCTAACAGACAGACAGACTGTCTTCTTGAAGTCAGGCATCTTGCTATGATGCCACAGCAGTTCCTTCTCTATAGCTAGAGTTCCCAAGTTAGACAGCCTGTGGTTGGTCATCAAATTCCTCAAATAGGTTTGAATTCGTTTCAAGGTACTCATAGCACGTTCACTAGATACTGACGTTAACGGAATAGATAGCATCAATTTTGTTGTTTCCATATACACACTCTGGAGTTCATTATTAAGAATGTAAGCGAATAGTTGTTGGGGTTATACAGCAATACTGTAACTAATACTGGTGGGCAAAAAAATGCAAGTATTTGAAGGGTTTTGATGTTATCATTCATTCATTCATTCAGTGCAAGTTTGCTATATGTTGTACCTGAATATTATTATAACATTATTTTCTTTTTTAGATGTGTTTTATAATAAAGTAAATTCAAATTAATTACATTAAAAGAATGCTTGAGATGGTAGCCAATAAGAGCACCTTTATAACTGAGATCCAAATACTAGCCAATGAGAGCAAGAAGAGACGCTGGTAAGTCTGTCTACTGGGCGGAGAAATCTCGCTATATGAAAGTCATAGTTCCACAGTCAGTACCCCCAGGTAGTGGTAGTGTTGCTCTATCTGAAAGCTTTGAAAATCAAAGGGAACATACACAGAATGACAGAGTCTACTTTTGCCTAGGTGCTTCGTGTAACTGACGCAAGCTCGAGCATTGCCGAAGTGAGACGAAAATAAGTAAAGCGGAGAATACAATAATGTCATATACGTGGAAATGATTAATGTTCTAAAAAATAATTGAATTAGCTAGACAATTTTTTGTTCACAAAATGTTACGGGTACACACTGTCTACCGTCTCCCCTGATGCTTCGCCCCTGAATAATATGATATCGGTTGCATCTCAACACAAGGGAATCCAGTACATGCTTAATTTTTTTTTTTTTTATGAGTGTATACGGAAGCGAGACCTAGACACTCGGGCAAGCTGAGAGAAAAATGATTGTGGTCATTGAAATGCGGTGATACTGGAAGAGGTGCAGAATTTCCTGAGTGAAAAAAATGACAAAAAAAGAGATTCTCCAGAAGGTTAAAATGGTAAAGCCGTGCTTGTGAAACCTACAATTTGCAAGAGAAGACATGTATGGATTGGGCATATTCTAAGGCATGAAGGAATGCTGAAGATAATTCTTGGAGGAGCTGTGGAGGGAAGAAATGCTAGACAGACCAACATTGCAGTACATCAGTCAGGTCATGAGGGATACCAGTTATCACTCCTGCACAACTCTGAAGAGACTAGCTCAGGGCAGAACACAGCAAAAAGATGCTTCTACCGCCACAAACCAGTCTTAGGACTGATGACGCAAGAAGTAGTGCAATATAAAAATTGTTATTGAGGGCTACCATTTAAAGATACGAATGTGGTTCCAAGGGCTTTTTTGTTGAACTATTTATAATTGATATTTTATTGTTACGCAAGCCCATCTGGTGGCCATGATCATTAAAGCATTGAAGTCTAAATGATCTGATACCGTGGTTAGCCAGTTCAAGTTCCATTGGTCGAAAAAATTCACCATCAGAATGTTGACCGGCAGGGGAGGGGAGGTGGTGGTATACAATTTCTAATCACTAGATTGTGTGCCAAAAGCCTGGATTACTGGGCGAGTGTGTCAGTGCGACGTAAAAAAATGCCTGGATTAAATTCCAAATGTTTCTGCAGTACTCATATGGATTGAGGGCATATGGCGCTGTTGATGGTGATTCTTCCATCGGATGGAGACATTAAGCCTTCAGCAGACCCCTTGGTGCTATTCGACAGGAGTAGGCTATATGCTGGCACTAGGTTTAGCCCTCTCCCTTCCTACTACCATATATCACGTCATTTATTCCATCTCATTAACCCCTCTGATGAGGTTGACGTCAGGAAGGGCATCCAGTCATAAAAACCCCACCACAACAGATTCATCTCACCTCATACCTCATAGAAAAGCGGGACAGGGGTCGGACAAACAATTCTTATGCACATAGTTTGAGGATATCTTTGTAATGGTTTAGGCAGCATTAAGCCGAGCCTCAAGAATGGTCTTCCTGTACCGACTACAGGGTGGTTTCTACTGTTAACAAATATGAAGATGGATCAAATTTAAATGACAGTTATTTTTAAAAATTTGTTTATTTGCTTTTACAAGATAACAAAGTATAAATAAAATTTTCTACGTAAACTCCTCCTTTAGAAATGCACTTAGCCCAGCACATTGGCAGCTTCTGGATGCCCTCATTGTAAAGTGAATGGGATCATATCACCAGTCAACTGCGCACAAAATCTTCCATGGCTCTGTCATCCTCAAATCGTCTGCCTCCTCCTGTCTCCTTGAGTGGTGCAAAGATGAAAATCACAGGGCAATACGTCCAGGCTGTAAGGAGGATGGTCAAGAGATGTCCATCTCATTTCTTTCAGTTTCCGGTGAGTGAGAGTTGTAGAACGGGGCCAGGCATTGTCGTGAAGGATAATGACTTCTCGTATTGGTTGGTTGCATCGTTTGCAGCAATAAGGATGTCTAATCTGGTCACAGTAATATGCTGCATTGATGGTGCGATGCCCATGCAAAATTCAATATGCAAAACCACACGTCAGTAAAAAACCACAGTCTCAAATGTAAAAACACATGTTTAGTAGAGGAAAACGCCAAATAAATACACTGCAATAATTTTAAAGGAAAAGGCAACTTGCCTGTATTGTAAAGTGTGGGTGGGAAGAAGAAAATAATCTAACTCCTGCAAAACTTGATGTTTCTCAAAAATCTTGCTTTGATTCCTAAGAAAAACCTCCACAGGCATAACGTCTCCTTAAAAATTTCCCTAACACTACTCTTACCCACTTTAACTTCCTATGTTTTCCTTGAGAAAGCAAAGCAAGACCGTCATAAAATGTCAAACATTTCAGTAGTTTGTCTCACTTCACATTATCATAAACCCAAAATACTATCAAGTTTCATATTCCAGACTTGGACATTTTTTTTAAAAACATTACAATTATTCTTCAAGAAGTACAAAGCAATGCATTAATTATTAATATGTTTTTTAATTAAATAGTTCACTTGTAAAGTGATGTGTACTGATTGGGTGAACCAAAACCTAACATTGTTTCTTTATAGCAACAGGATTCCACTGATTACATGTAATTATTGGGACTACATTCCTCTTAATTTGCTTATTACGACTTTTAATATGCCATTTTTCAATTAATCATCACTTTGGATTCGAAGTTGCCGCATGATATTGACACTTTGTCGACGTAGTATGATTATTGTTAAGATGGGGAAGATAATTTATTTATTTAGTATCAATACGGATCTATACGATGAAGTTCGTAAATTGTACACGCCAAGTTACTGGTATATATTTATATTCATCATTCAGATGGCTGAGAACAGCAAGTGTGTAGTTTGAGGAGTTCGAGAGCAAAAGATTACGAGGTCGTCCAAGGAAGGGATGGATCGATCAGATTAGATATGATCTAGTTGGGTGAGGTCTGGATTTGCAGGTTATGGAAGAAGGCACCTACATGGACAGAAATAAGTGGAGAACGTTCATTCACCGCAAACGGGAAACTGGAGTTGGTTCAAAATGATGATGATTCAGATGGCTGAGACTAATCGTGGGCTCTAATGCTTCCTTAATTATTCTATAACTGTAAGATTAATTATATGATACCTTTTTTTCAGTATAATGTTATTAAAGGTTTTTTCTAATTTTGTTTATCCTGAATTACTTTTAACAGACTGAAGAATCACACAGTTTTAGATTAAAGAAGACGAAAATTTAAAAAATATTTTGAAATCCTTAATTACCCTTCAAATATTACTCTTATACACACTGATTTCCACTGTGCCAGAAGAGGTTAAAATAAGATCTCATAAAAATGATCATTATCTTTCCCTTATCCAGATCAGAGTAAACATGGCTCTTCCCTATTTTAATTTCACCATTACCATGTTCGAGTCTGGGTCCATAATATTCTAAATCAGATCCATGAATCATAATCAGGGCCTGTCTCTGTCTCTCATTCCTGCAATCTGCAATCAAGTAATTTGCATTGGGGAATGGTAATAGGTAAAATGATTAAAATCACACAAATATACACAAGTTGGATGTCCTGACAGCTGGTGGCTATTAATAGCAACAGAAAGAGAGTACTTCTTTCTTTCTTCATTTAAATTTACTTACCATCAGTTGATGTGATCAAAAGGACATCTGCTCCCTGTCTTATGTTGCTGCTACTGCCACTGCTAATTGCAATTCCTCCACTAGTTGCCTGACCTGGGTACCACTGCAGATCTGTGGGATAAAATTCTGGTGGGAGTTCTAAAACCTTATCAGTTGTATTCTTAACAAGATTCCATTTCAGAAGAACATGGTCATCTCTGAAAGAAATGAAAAGAAACTATAGTGAAATTACTGTAAAATAGAGTCACAAGGGGTAATGAATATTTTCTGCACTCTTTGAACACTGATGATGAGCACTGCCACTTTCATCTAGTTATTACTGCACCGGGCGGTACACCCCTACACCGCAGTTTTAAATTTTGCGCCAATAAGTCCTCCTCTACAGGAGAAACTCTGAACTTTAAAAACAGGATCAACTCATAAGTTTCTCAGAAGATGTCACTACCGTAAATTTTGTGATTACAAAGTTGTCAATACTGTGTGGATTTCAACTTGTTTTGTTTTCCATTGATCAAGAAGTTTGGACATTGTCTCATAGATGTCTCTACTAAAAATAAACTATGATCACGCACCCTGGTGCAAAGTGAGGGAACTTTCTTGACGATATTTTGTACTCATAAGTTTTCTTATTACTAAATTTCGTTCTTTCATTCGTGGGTTGGCAATATTAATCTTTTCTTTCCGCCAGTTTTGAAGTTAGCCAATCAATTATTTCAGTAATTAATTTTTGACCAATCGCGTCTTTCTTCTTCGATTTTGTGTGTAACTGTATACTGTAGCCAATAATTTTCTTGTCTCTGGGCCACTTCATCTACCTCTAACCTAGTGTATGGACATGTAGCAGGAGGCGGGAAGCGCCTCTTTCATCAGGCAGCAGCTCTTCAATAAGGTAATGGCATTTAACATCTTTATTTCTTGCTAGCTCAGAAGTTTAACCCTCGGGAAAGGTCCGAATCCCCTTTATAATGTAAACTTCCCGACATGTAATTTTTCTTTGCCGTTTGATGAAAAAAACTTCATTAAAATCTGTAACTGCAATTCAGGGATAGAGAGTGCTTTACCCTCTCGAGCTCCCCTTCATATTGGTTTGAGGTGACTACGTTTTGTAACTGGTTTTCTTCCTTTCTGTAATGTCTTAAAATGTTCTTATATGAGTCACCTCCATAGTTTGGGAATAGCCCCTGTTTCATCGGCCTAGTGCCTCTTAGGTTTTAAAAGGTTTCATGTAGGAGTGCAAGTACACGCCTCCATTCTACTTGGTGTTGTGGGCCATTTACTTAACGTGTTCTTTTCTGCTAAGGGCCAGTAAGTTGGTTACAAGATACTCCCGTTTCCTTGTAAGTTGTGCCTTGAGGGCAATTAATGCTAAAATCTGTTGTGGCCTTTGATAGGCTCAGAAAATTGAGAGCGGGTCAGCTCTTTTATTTGTGGTAATAGTGTCTCAGAGAGGCTTGATATTCAAAGTTGGGAGTAAATGCTCGATGTATGGAGGGGATTTCTGCCCTTTGGTAAATATGTGGTTGTGAGCTGAGAGCTCAGAAATTGCAAAAATTGGGGCTTGAAGCCCAGATTGTTAATTTGTCTCTAAATCTTGGCTTTCCTGGTCTTGTACCTGATTGTCAGTTATTTGTTGACTTGTTGTTATTTGTTAAATTTTGAAATTCTATGTGAAAATTGTTAAGTTTTGCTATTTTCAAAAATATAACCTTTAATGCAATTTTAATTCATATCTCGTCCTTGTAGTTAGACCCATTCACCCCGGCACCTTCTTTCACCTCTGCCGATCCACTAAACCACGATAACAATTACATTTTAAAAAGTTTAAAAACCTATGATGCTACAGCCCTGATATGCCTTGGCCTACCACGGGAAGCCTACAGATTATGAGGCAACATGGTTAGAGCGATGAATCCTCTCTGTCGTTAGTCTTGGCTTTCTCGGACGGGGCCATTATCTCACTGTTAGATAGCCCCTCAAATTGTTCTCGTAGATAGGTGGACTTTGAACCAGTCTCAGATCCTGGTAAAAATTCCTGACCTGGCTGGGAATTGAACTCAGGACCTCCTGGTTAGAGGTGGGCTCACTACCCTTATACTGCGGGACCAGCTAGTTGCTACATTAACTGATTTCAATTCAAATTCACTTTCCAGCTTTACAAAAGATATGTTGCTTAATATGAAGGACAAGAATATGATTGACTTAGACGTGTAAGAACAGGAACCATTTATGAAACAGAGTACTGTACTGACAGTAGGATTACCCAGCCTATAATCTACACTATAATGACTTTACACTTCAAACATCTTGGTGAGAAGCCAGTGACTGCTTATGTCACTCGGCTATTAAGTCCTCTATATTACCTCTGAGGTAATAGAGAAGAAAGACAGTCATTACTAGAGCCCGGATTTCCATGCACTATCAAATCTCAAAATATGCATGCATTCATGCACTATCATTTGGCGATACATGCACAATAAACTGGAAGATATGCACTATCAAAATTCAGTTCCTTTTGAAACATGAACAAAAACTACCCTAATTTCTCCAAATTGTCTTGATTTAAGCTCATCCGTTTATCATTCAGCACATACTTAAGCACAGAAAATTATCTTTTTACGTCACGAGAAGTGATAGATGCATAATTCAATGAAGACATTTGGACAAAGTGAGGTCAAATTGTACGTCTTTTGCATTTTCACCACAATACATCTTTTATAAGCTTGATGAATTCAAAATCAGTATTTCAACGAATTAGTTTGTTCAATTTATCTCTATCTGCGGCAGCTGCTTCTCCATGCGATGATTGCAGACACATTTGAATGTCCTCAATAAGTGGTAACGATTGCTTGCTGCGATAACACAGACGTGTGACGATTGAGACTTCCGGGTAGGACATTCCAGGATAACAATGGTAGAGGGTTCAATGAAAAACCAGAATTTGTAAGCTGCTATCCCAGTAACGCGGCGCCACAGAAGTGCGATACAAGGTTTCTTTTGTTCGTCTAACAGACGAAAAATGAGCTGTCAATGGTTAATGCACAATTTACGGTTCAATTTATAGCAATATACAACTGTAAAACTGGGACACCTTATTCCTAAGAATTAGATTTCGACGTGGGGCCTTCCGACTTACGTCACTGTTTACTCAAGCAACAGATAAGAAAGTGTTTGGTTAATTGCATTATACTGTAGGACCTGTACCGTATGTAGGCTACTAACTATGGTTGTCACATAGGATGCCAGGACTACATTCTCTCCGTCTCTCAGTAATAGACATACTGTAGCCTACAACGTGAAAAACTGTCCCAAATTCTGCAAACTAACATTCAGAAAGTGCACTATGATGCAACTTAACAATATATATGCATCAAAGTCAGAATAAAAGCCATATTATGCAATATTAAACGTCCAAATATGCACTATTAAATCCAAAATCTTCCAAATATGCATTATGCATGAGTTTTCTCCGAAAAATGCCAAAACATGCAAACATGCACGGAAAAAGAACGGTTATTTGGAATTGTTAAGCCGTAAAACGAATATTTGCAAAGTTTGAGAAGTGTAGCTAGCTTATTTAAAAACATGCATTTGCATGGAAATCCGGGCTCTAGTCATTACTTAACACATAACACTGTTCCAAGGAAGAAAGCAAGAGTCTAATGCCTCTCATCAGTCTGAGCTAATTGATGTGGGATGTTTAAAATATAAAGTTGCATCTGGGCTTCAATTAAAGCACAGTGTGACTGATCATAAGTTTTGATACATGTTCGTGGAAGGTTTGAACAAGTAATAGAAAGTGGAAGAGAGCTTAGTCAGAGAAAGCATGGACGTTTAACCCTCTTAATGAGCTTAGTGTGTGTGATGTCTGATAAGTCGAACGGAAGATCTGCAAAGAAAGTAGATAACCATGGCCTGTATAGTATGCATGATTTTTATTTTATTTATTTAAGGATATAAAGGCTAAGTTAAGAATGAACTTCACTGACGAAGCATAAACTGGCTTCAGTACTGGAGTCGTGTAAGGTGTATGGAAGAGGAGAGATTACCTAGGACAATAATGGGCTCGGCCATAGAGATAAGAGAGGTAGAGAGAGAGACCAAGATGACGACGATTAGACTCGGTTTCTAATGATTTAAAGATAAGAGGTATGGAATTAAACGAGGCCACAGATCTAGCTGAAAATACATTTTAGTAAATTCAAAGAAAGGCTATAATGAAATATGTATGAATTTATATTTATTTATTACAGTGTGTGTTCTCCATATCTTTTTTTAAAATTATTATTTAAAAATGAACTAGAAGAATTTAACTTGAACGTGCGATAAATATAAGAACGGCTGTTGCATTTGCCTCATATTTATAAATAAACCAAATTGCCATTAACTTTGGAAAAATATCAAACTTTTACTTTTATGCGACTGTCAGAATCAGAATAATGACCATAGCCATGGGATCTCAAGCTTTACACTAATGGGATGCAATTTTATATTTTAAACATCCCACATCAATTAGCTCAGACTGATGAGAGGCATTACAGACTATGAAAACTTTTTAGTCTGTAAAAGTCGAGAGCTAGACTCAGTAGTCAGAGAACACGGGCGATACAAGCGGGCCATGTAACACTAAAAAATCAGATGGTTCAACTTCAATAATGCTTATGTATATCAGCCGATGTCGGAATACAACAACTAAGCCAACAGTATACAAATGGCAGTTGAACCACACCAAAGAACAACAAAAACATTGAAACAGAAAGACCTCCAGCTCAAGACTGTTTTAACGATCAACATTTCACAGTTTTTTTAACGTTTGTCATGCTTTTTAAAAAAACTTTTTAGCTAACAATTCATTTTGTGTGTTTCCTATGTTTTAAAATCATTTTACATGTCTTAAAGAGGATGACCCAATGCCAGGTCGAAACATGTCTATTTATGTGTGAAGTTTCTACTTAATGGGACATAAAATGTATAGTATTGACTAGGAGGATTAAAACAGTTTTGTACAATTTTGTACGAAATGATGAGAGGCAGGCAACTATGTCACACAGCTATTACATCTTCTATACTAACTTTGAGGCAATAGAGAAGAAAGCTTCTGCCAGTCATTACTTAATATTACCATCACCTAGAGTTAACAAATTGAAGACAATGCCACCCTTTGTGGGGTGACGGATGCTCATACAAAATATCACATCACCCCTCTTGGGGTGACACGGTAGTGAGGCCATGCTTCTCAACTTCAGGCTATCGCGTAAAACTAGCACTACCATTTGCATTGCACTGCTTGTTCTTGTAAGGTGTTCATAGAGTGCAGCACAGTGCCCATTCCCTTCTCAGCACGCAGTGCATTGTGCAACAGACGATGGCATTTCAATGATATTTATCATACTCAACCATCAGAATTCAATTATTAATGGCAAGGAAAATAATGTACACTGGAGTCTACGATTGCTTTATTCTTAAGTATGCTATCAATCAATCAATCAATCAATCAATACTGATCTGCATTTAGGGCAGTCGCCCAGGTGGCAGATTCCCTATCTGTTGCTTTCCTAGCCTTTTCCGAAATGATTTCAAAGAAATTGGAAATTTATTGAACATCTCCCTTGGTAAGTTATTCCAATCCCTAACTCCCCTTCCTATAAATGAATATTTGCCCCAGTTTGTCCTCTTGAATTCCAACTTTATCTTCATATTGTGATCTTTCCTACTTTTATAGACGCCATTCAAACCTATTCGTCTACTAATGTCATTCCACGCCATCTCTCCGCTGACAGCTCAAACATTGCAACATTTTTGTAACGCTACTCTTTTGTCGGAAATCACCCAGAACAAATCGAGCTGCTTTTCTTTGGATTTTTTCCAGTTCTTGAATCAGGTAATCCTGGTGAGGGTCCCATACACTGGAACCATACTCTAGTTGGGGTCTAACCAGAGACTTATATGTACTCTCCTTTACATCCTTACTACAACCCCTAAACACCCTCATAACCATGTGCAGAGATCGGTACCCTTTATTTACAATCCCATTTATGTGATTACCCCAGTGAAGATCTTTCCTTATATTAACACCTAGATACTTACAATGATCCCCAAAAGGAACTTTCACCCCATCAATGCAGTAATTAAAACTGAGAGGACTTTTCCTATTTGTGAAACTCACAACCTGACTTTTAACCCCGTTTATCAACATACCATTGCCTGCTGTCCATCTCACAATATTTTCGAGGTCACGTTGCAGTTGCTCACAATCTTGCAACTTATTTATCACTCTATAGAGAATAACATCATCCGCAAAAAGCCTTACCTCCGATTCCACTCCTTTACTCATATCATTTATATATATAAGAAAACATAAAGGTCCGATAACACTGCCCTGAGGAACTCCCCTCCCAACTATTACAGGGTCAGACAAAGCTTCACCTACTCTAACTCTCTGAGATCTATTTTCTAGAAATGTAGCAACCCATTCAGTCACTCTTTTGTCTAGTCCAATTGCACTCATTTTTGCCAGTAGTCTCCCATGATCCACCCTATCAAATGCTTTAGACATGTCAATCGCGATACAGTCCATTTGACCTCCAGAATCCAAGATATCTGCTATATCTTGCTGGAATCCTACAAGTTGAGCTTCAGTGGAATAACCTTTCCTAAAACCGAATTGCCTTCTATCGAACCAGTTATTAATTTCACAAACATGTCTAATATAATCAGAAAGAATGCCTTCCCAAAGCTTACATACAATGCATGTCAAACTTACTGGCCTGTAATTTTCAGCTTTATGTCTATCACCCTTTCCTTTATACACAGGAGCTACTATAGCAACTCTCCATTCATCTGGTATAGCTCCTTCGGCCAAACAATAATCAAATAAGTACTTCAGATATGGTACTATATCCCAACCCATTGTCTTTAGTATATCCCCAGAAATCTGATCAATTCCAGCCGCTTTTCTAGTTTTCAACTTTTGTATCTTATTGTAAATGTCATTGTTATCATACGTAAATTTTATTACTTCTTTGGCCTTAGTCTCTTCCTCTATCTCGACATTATCCTTGTAACCAACAATCTATACATACTGCTGACTGAATACTTCTGCCTTTTGAAGATCCTCACATACACACTCCCCTTGTTCATTAATTATTCCTGGAATGTCCTTCTTGGAACCTGTTTCTGCCTTAAAATACCTATACATACCCTTCCATTTTTCACTAAAATTTGTATGACTGCCAGTTATGCTTGCCATCATGTTATCCTTAGCTGCCTTCTTTGCTAGATTCAATTTTCTAGTAAGTTCAGTCAATTTCTCCTTACTTCCACAGCCATTTCTAACTCTATTTCTTTCCAGTCTGCACCTCCTTCTTAGTCTCTTTATTTCTCTATTATAATAAGGTGGGTCTTTACCATTCCTTACCACCCTTAAAGGTACAAACCTGTTTTCGCATTCCTCAACAATTTCTTTAAACCCATCCCAGAGTCTGTTTACATTTTTATTTACCGTTTTCCACCGATCATAGTTACTTTTTAGAAACTGCCTCATACCTGCTTTATCAGCCATATGGTACTGCCTAACAGTCCTACTTTTAAGACCTTCCTTTCTATCACATTTATTTTTAACTACAACAAAAACAGCTTCATGATCACTAATACCATCTATTACTTCAGTTTCCCTATAGAGCTCATCTGGTTTTATCAGCACCACATCCAAAATATTTTTCCCTCTGGTTGGTTCCATCACTTTCTGAATCAGCTGTCCTTCCCATATTAACTTATTTGCCATTTGTTGGTCATGCTTCCTGTCGTTAGCATTTCCTTCCCAATTGACATCTGGCAAATTCAGATCTCCCGCTACAATCACATTTCTTTCCATGTCATTTCCCACATAGCTGACTATCCTATCAAATAATTCCGAATCCGCATCAGTGCTACCCTTTCCCGATCTGTACACTCCAAATATATCAAGTTGCCTATTATCTTTAGAAATGAGCCTTACACCTAGAATTTCATGTGTCTCATCTTTAACTTTTTCGTAGCTTACAAATTCTTCTTTCACCAGAATGAAAACTCCCCCTCCCACCTTTCCTATCCTATCTCTACGATACACACTCCAGTGCCTTGAGAAAATTTCTGCATCCATTATATCATTTCTCAGCCATGATTCAACTCCTATTACAATATCTGGTAAATATATATCTATTAAATTACTTAATTCTATTCCTTTCTTTACAATACTTCTACAGTTCAACACTAACAATTTTATGTCATCCCTACTTGATTTCCAGTTCCCTGTTCCCTTATCACCGCTCCCTAGGCCATCCCGTTTCCCTGAATGTACCTCCCTATTACCCTTCCAAACAAATTTCCTAACTTATACGTACCACTGCGGTTTAAATGAAGGCCATCCGAGCGCAGATCCCTTTCTCCTACCCACCCATTAGGATCTAGAAATTTCACTCCCAGTTTCCCACATACCCACTCCATAGTCTCATTTAAATCCCCAATCACCCTCCAGTCAGTATCCCTCCTACACAGTATTCCACTAATAACAATCTCCGCTTTCTTAAACTTCACCCGTGCTGCATTTACCAGATCCCACACATCTCCAACTATGTTGGTACTTATATCAGTTTGCCTTACGTTGTTGGTTCCAACGTGAAACACTACCACCTTCTCCTTCCCCTCCTCCCTCTCTTCTACTTTCCTCAACATCTGCCTCAACCTAATTCCTGGATAACATTCTACCCTGGTTCCCTTTCCTCCACACACTTTCCCCACGTGTCTAACGATGGAATCCCCCATGACCAGAGCCTCAACCCTACCCACCTCATTTGATCCCCTCCCCTCCTGGTCAGCCCTATCTTTCCTGATAGCTGCAGAAGCTACTTCCTCCTCCCTTTTCTCCTTCCCATGACCCTGTTCCACCTGTCTTTTCCTATCCTCTACTCTACATTTCCCTTTCCTACCTTTTCCCTTCCTCCTACTTCCACGCATCTCAGCAACAGTTCCCTGTCCCTCATCTTCCCTCTGTTGTTCTACCTGGAGTGACTCGTACCGATTTCGCACAGACACCTGTCCTGAATTCTGATCCTGAATAGAGCCCTTGGCCTGCAATCTCCTTCCCCTTAGAACATTAGACCACCTGTCTTCTACAACTCCTCCCTTTCCTTCCCCTCCCTCTTGTACACCTACTGTAACCTGTACATTGTTTGAGGGAGTCCTATCTTCCTTCCCGTCTTCTGTGAGAATCTTAATTATCTCCCTCAAACTTTCCAACTCCTCCCTCATACCCCTCAATGCCTCACCACACCCACAATAAGTACACTCGCGCTCCTTAGCCATTCTTTACGGGGGGAAAATTTTAAATTAAAAAATAAAATAACTTATTTGCAAAAAAATAAATGAACGGAGGGATATATTGTCTGGGATAGTACACAACAATAAGGTAATTAATATACGACTACACTACAATACTACTTAGTCGTGCTCTATTTTTTTTATATTTTTTTAATTTTTATCCTACAACCCCTAACAGGATAAAAGCTGCTGTTAATTACTGAATATCGAAAGTAATACACAAGAACTACACAATTCCAAACTGCAATTAAGCCTATCCTAATTTCAACAATATTTTAGTAAGAGTTTCTACGGATACCTCTACCACACCAGTACTACACAAATATTTTACAATAATAAAATAAGCACACTAAATTCTAATAGGATATTACTCGTATACTACTGTACAGTACACTACAGTAATTTTTAAACTACTTTCAGACGTATCCTAATTACGATACCGGTACCGTACCCTATGTCACTACTAAGCACAACAGAAATGAAATTTGCAAGAACTACTGTACTCAAAGATTACCAACGAAGCTAAATGCTTAGACAAATTATTATTAGTATTACGGTCTAATAGATATACACGAAAGATAACACACGAATATAGCACGCAAGATACGGCACTATCTAAATGTACTGTATCTATACTACAATGTATCTACACTACACTACACTGCGTTTGGTTAAATGCTTAAGTATCAAAAGGATTGCCGTACACGAAGAAAAACACGAATATAACTGGCAAGATACTATCTAATATATTAGACCTTATCTTCACTACAATTCTACTGAAATGTGGTTATGTGATTATTACAGCTGGTGGATTACTATTATTTTCCCTACTCCACGGGACGGAGAAAAAAAAAAAAGTGTCCTTAATTAGGCCTACTGAAAAATACGAGGTTGTCTACAATAATTTCTCAAATATTTCTATCAAAACTACTACTACTACTACTACTACTACTACTACTACTACTACTACTACTCCAGGGACTTGAACTGCAATTACTGGGATATATGAACTTTATTATTATTAGCTAACCGCTCATAAATACTGAAAGATCGAGGGAGCGAAATATAAATTACGGATACTAACTACCTACTCAGAAGTACAAATGAATGGAATACAAGGTCAGCTGATTTTTATTTATATTTACTTGGCTACACTACACCCTTTGTTCACGACTTTAGCCATTGTTACATCACTCCAGAAATTATTATAATTAGACCTACAGTACTCCATTGTTCTAAGGAAAGTTAAACTGATAAAAAAAAAAAGAAGGAAACAACACAGATGCCGATAACTTATAGCCTATCATGCTAGTCATTGAAATTAGGAAAGGATAACAATTTTTGTATTGGGCAAGTTAGCCGTGCGGTTAGGGGTGTGCAGATGCGAGCTTGAATCTGTGAGATAGAGGGTTCAAACCCCACTGTTGGCAGCCCTGAAGAGAGTTTTCTGTGGTTTCCCATTTTCACACCAGGCAAATGCTGGGGCTGTACCTTAATCAAGGCCACGACCACTTCCTTGCCACTCCTAGCCCTTTCCTGATCCATCGTTGCCATAAGACCTATCTGTGTTGGTGCGATGTAAAGCCAGTTATAATAATAATAATAAATTTTTTGCAAGATATAAATCACTTGTGAAACAACTCATAGTGAGGTTTGCATAAGAATGTTTTGTCCGTGCAATATTTACAGTGCATTGTAACTTTCTTTGCTTTCCTTGCAGTCTCCCAAACTCCAGTTTCATTAGCGTCTTTGTAGCATCTGCTGTAGTATTTTCTTCTCTTACGTGTGGAATTTCCTGCCTTTTCTGCTTTTTCCATCTCCACAAGATGTGACGAGGTGTTTCCACTTCATCCAACAAGCACATCAGTTCAAGAGCACATTTCTCCTTGAAGGTAGTGATGGACAATTTTTTGAAGCTTTGCCACTGTTTGGTAGCTTCTGAAAGCAATCCACGAATTCACCAAGCTTGTTCGAATTAGCAGTTCCATCGCTACTGTACCTTGTGATACCACCTAACAGTTTTTTTAACAGATATATTACAGGATGATAGTTGATCAGATACATTAAAGCCAGGCTTTGCTTTGTTGTAATCATTCATTCATTTCAGTGTCCGGTCAGCATTTCCAAAATACTGCAGCTGCGATGGGCTTGTTGTTTCCTCTAAAAACATCTTGTGATATGCATGGGCTGTCCAAGAGGGGACAGATAAGTAGGTGGCTTGGGTCTTGTTCAGCACTACATTTACATAAGGTGTCTGCGTTTGCTGGAAGGATCCCCCATTTCTTCAGGTTGGTCTTGAATCGAGGGACACCCACTCTTAAGCGGCTGCGGGACCTCCGTACAGGGTAAGGTAGGTCGGTGCCAGAAGCTAATTCTTCTTTTGGTGACATAACTGTGGGCATTGAGCTCCTCCATCTGTTAAGATGAGTTGTCCCTGGTTTTCCCTCCAGTGGCAGGGTCCTAGCAAGGAAGCTCTTGTGGAATCTGAGGCGAGATGTTGTAGCTCGGTGACTATGGAGTAGATGCCGATGGTCATTCTCCTGCTTTGTTCTCTCGGCGTCTGCAGCAGCGGCCCTCCGGATGTTGGATGGGGCTATTCCAACAATCGGGTACAGTTTCTGCACTGAAAATGGTTTTAGGCGTCCCGATATTATCATTGCAGTACCGCTGACTGCAGCAGTTATAATCAATAACTACAAATGGTTTCTGTGTTATTCTTATCACGTTATCCCAAATAAATGAATTCAAGCTGGTGAATAGTTGAGAGCATATAACTTATACCTCTCACTTGTCCACCCATTTCAATGCTATAATAACATTCTGTGACTCTTAAGCAACCATTTCTCCTTTCTTGATTTTTTCATTTAAACCTGGTGGAAGCCCAAGTTGATTCTTCCGCATGGTGCCAATCAGGTAAGTGCGTCTAGCCGGAAATTTATTTGCCAGTTCAACAGACGAGTAGATATTGTCTGCGAACAAAGTTGAACTTCTCCTGGTCATTATGATTCCTGGAATGTCCTTCCTGGAACCTGTTTCTGCCTTAACTATCTCTACATACTCTTCCATTTTTCATTAAAATTTGTATGACTGCGAATTATGCTTGCCATCATGTTATCCTTAGCCGACTTCTTCGCTAGATTCAATTTCCTAACAAGTTCCTTCAATTTCTCCACAACCATTTCTAACTCTATTTCAGATATCGTACTATATCCCAACCCATTTTGCCTTTAGTAAGTTATATCCCTAGAAATCCTCTTGATTCCAGTTGCTTTTCTAGTTTTCAACTTTTGTATCTTTTTATAAATATTTTTGTCATAGGTAAATTTCAGTACTTCAGAACTTCGGTAAATATGTATCTATAAATTTTGCATCTACCAATGGGCTCTAGTAAAACTTTGTTGCACGGGTACAACCTCAGTAGAACAGATCTAATCCGTACTGTTGAAAGATCAATGGTGATAAATTAACGAGAGTAGTAGGCTATTTGTCTTATGTCCCACCGACAAAGAGATGTCTTATGGCAATGATGGGATAGAAAAGGGCTAGGACTGGGAAGGAAGTGACTGTGGCCATTTTCAGGGCAGCTAACAGTGGAGTTCGACTTAAGATCTTCCGAATGCAAGCTTACAGCTGCATGAAATTAACCAGAATTTAACTGTGAGACATCAATAGTGGTAATAAATTCAAAGGAACTTGCTTTGCTCGGCATATATGCTGCAAGTAGGCCTAGAATAATACTTGTAAATTAAATTGTTAATACACTTTCACTAAAACAAGAGTAGCAGGCTATTTGTTTTATGTCCTACCGACACAGAGGGGTCTTATGTCAATGAAGAGATAGACAAGGGCTAGGATTGGGAAGGAAGTCACTGTGGCCATTTTCAGGGCTGCTAACAGTGGGGTTTGACCTGGTATGGGTAAAGAACTCAGGCATAGACAATTTATTTTACCCAATCACTTTGAATGACAAAGCAGACCCACCACAATATTCCATGGTCTTCAACTCAGAAGACGAATCTCTCCCTCTGAGCTTAAGGTGATAAATTTCTACTTGCTACCTCAAGACTATTAGGGTTGTAAGGAACGTGGCTGTCCTAACCTTGTGTTTGTTGCAACCAGGGCCATTATATTTTGTTCACTTTAAGTCTTACAGTTAACTTTAATTTGCACGCCTAGCAGTTTCTATAACGCTTGGGGCAGTGAATATGACTGCATTCAGAGTCTGCTTGAAACTGTTTTAGATAGAGGATCAGAAGTAGGGCCTGAACATTTTGAGCAAACATCTTGCTAGTTCAGAGAATGTCACTTGTTGCATTTACAAGTGCACATCACTTATTAGTACTCAGTATCTGAGAATACTGTACCTGAAATGACTGAATGAAGCGACTTTAAATCAGCTCCATAAACATAGCCTATGTAGGCCTAAAGTATAATTCATTCAAATATAACAAAAACTATATCTTACAATTCTGGTACATACCCACAAGAATAAATCTCCTCATTACTATACCAACCAACACCTGACACAAGTTCTGAATGCTTTGATTCATCCGGAAGGAATGTTTTAAATCTCATTTTTGTTTACCATTGCAAACTACAGGATTCAAATTATGCAATAGGAATGTCACTGTCCGTGTTTGTGTGGACTCAGGTTGGCCAATATACAGGAAATGTCTCACAGATAGCAATAGTTTTTATGAACAAAAAGACTATTTTTTTTAAATGTAGTGAATATAAAATTATAAACGATTTAAACTTATATTGGAAAATATGCTCTTCAATGGAAACTTTTAAATATGGTGCGAAAAGGCATTTTTATTCAATACCCAAATTTGAACATTTGAAACTGCAATGTTGGTTACAACATCGGTATGAAAATATTTGAAAACAACTGCGCAGCAATAAACAGATCATATATGGAATCGTAAGTCATGGTTGTTATAACCTAAAAGCTGTGATTCAGTCTATGCGAATAATTCTGCTCTTTGGTTTAGGTTAATACTTTCTTGTTTATGGCATTGAAAAGCTAACTAGCACATACTAAATCAGTTGCAATGGCTACAACTCTGCACAAAGCATTCCTGGTGTTCGGATTATTGTCGTTATTTCATGCTGCGTATTCAGCTGCCCAGCGTAAGTTTTCCTTTTACACTGTTCTTTACTATTTTACATTAATTAATTGATCGTACACGTATTTAAGATATATTTTACTTCCTCACATGATGGTAGAATGCACCTTTCCTAAATGAAGATGTTTGGTATTATTTCGTCGAAGTTGTTAAACTGCAAAAGAGCCTGTTCATTAAAGTCATTCTTTTGGTATTCACTGGGTAGGCCTACTCATTTCGAACTACGGAACGAGTTGGCTACATAATTCGACTCGTATATCTGTGAGCTTGTATTCGGAAAGTGGAGGATTCGAACCCCATTGTCGGCAGCCCAGAAGATGGTTTCCCATTTTACACCTGTCAAATGCTGGGGCTGTACCTTCATTGCCCTATACAATCGTCGCTTTAACCCTCAACTGGTGACGTATTCCGGAAGGAACATAACTGGTGACATGGTGTCTGAGAGACGTCTATAATTTGAGCTTTTTTAATGGAATCACATTTCATTAAGGCGAGGTTTATTCATTTTATATTGAAAAGGCATATCTTGACGAATGGTTTAACACATTTTATTACCAACTCCGTTGCACCAAAAATTGTAAAAAATTCTGAATCCAAATGTATGTCACTTTATGAAGAAGAAATCTAGGTTTCAACTTAGATTACATCATCGTCCCTCATATGCATACGAATGGCTCAAAAACTACTTTCCTACACAGACTGAAACAGAATCATTTCAGAAAACTTAAGTTTATCACACATTCACTGAAACTACAAAAACCTGCAATGCACTAATTTTTGCACTTTCAAAATACTCAAAAAATATTACAAATATTTATAATTTGTCTTATTTGATTTCTTTTTCGTCCAATACACACCCGAATCACATATTATATTTGTTTGCATGTTTTCACTAATCTCAAGAAAATACATGTAGGGTCTATCTTTTTCTGAACCCTTTGGAGTAAAAGTGGCCTGAGTATTCAAATTAAGAAGTGATCAATAGACATGCCATACATATCTTGTGAAACTTCGTAAACGAACAGAAATATTACTTTTGATAACTGGTTTACATTGCAGAAATATCTTCATTGTTTGATTTGAAAGAAGCAGTGTAGAGAAGTATAACTAAAAGAGCTTCAAATTCCATGTCATCAGTGTCGTCAATTTCGGAACGATCCATGCGTTTATATTTCTGTCTCATATTCCGCATTTTGACATTAGTCTATTGAACTATAAGTTGCACCATCTCCCTGGAAAATATAAAATCCCAGGCAGTTTTAGGTTCTGTTTGATTGCCAATTCTTGCTTGAGCACGTAACGCAGGTAACCGAATTATGTTGTTACTTGGGTTGCGTACATTTCTAGTAGGTTCTTTAGCGGACCATTTATAACGTTTTTTTTACCATAGTAATAATGCTGTTCTGTGCATTCTTGATCTTCACCTTCACTACCTGTGCCTTCTTCTTCCGAGTCAGTACAATGATCACTTTCAATAGCAAAGTCACTGTCCACACCATTTTCAACATCACTAAATTCTGTATCTAACCACTGTGCTACTTGATCTTCGAACCCAGGACCTTCAGGCCTTATAGGTCGAGATGGACCAGCACGGTCTGCCATTGTTGAATTACGAACAAAAATTAAAAAGCTATGAGTTCACTTCGTACAACTTAAGAATCCACACATTAAAATGTTACACAACTGGTGACGTGGTGTCTACGAAGCCACTTGGAAAATTGTCTACCCTTTGAGGAGAGAACGATAATACTGAGGGCGAATCTCTAATGATGAAACGTTTGTTGACAGAGAGATAAAAAGGTACTGCAAACCAAAAGTCTCACTTCCGATTGTGTGCTTAGGGGTGTACATGTATCTCCTACAAGGAGTCTGTCATTAGAACCAATAGTAAAAAAAAAAAAGAGAGAAAGAGAGAAATATACAAATCTCAGTGTAACGAGGTAACTTTTGATTTATTTATTTATTTTTGAAGGGGGTTAATATGATCAACTCTAAAAGGAGAAGATATCAGAATGCTCAGTGTGAATGACCTTTGAAGTCTAAAGTGAAATTAAAACTCAGCAGAAAATATCGAAGGAGGATTAGACATCAGAGTGCTACACTTTCTATTAGGTCCTACTAGATATTTCTATTCTTTTCTCCATCATCCTACAAAAGTTTTGTCCACGTAAAAGCGCTGCTGTCGCAGGGGATACTGCAGGCTAATACCTCCAGACTCCCTTTGCTTGTTATTACCTGGAGGACCTAACCAATTCAGACAATGGTCTGTTCACTAGCCTAACCTATCCAATACAGGCAAATAGTCTTCCCATTAGCTGGACCTAAGTTCCTAAATTATTTTTCATTGCCATTTGCTTTACATCACACCGACACAGATAGGCCTTATGGCGATGAAGTACAACCTTCAAGCACTACCAAAAAACATGAAAAAACATTTCAGTAAGAGTTATCATTCTGACAAAATGCTAGAACTGTTAAAATGGAGCATGGGAAATGTGTTCCACTTCCGATGGTAATTAATAGGCCTACATGAAAATGGCTATTTCCAGTTAATGCAGCATGCAAGATTTTTGAAATGGAAAGTCATTTCCCCATGGTTCAGATTCCACCTACCTTGGAGGTATTACAGTATCAGCAGTTACGTAAAATTACAAACTTGTTTTCTTTCATTTTAAAATGCCTGCTTATATTAATTCATGTGTCCAAAGTTGTACATTCTCTCAGAAATATTCTAGTGTGCCATTGATTAATATTTTGTTTAGCCTACATTAATATATACATCATCCATACATTGCCCATGTAAGTTTCTGCATTGTTAGCTTATTCACCTGTATAAATGGCCAGAGCAGAGAATAACAAATAATTCATTTTCTTTTTAAATTTCAGATAGATCCTATCTTCGCATTACAGAACAAGAATTTGTCTCCCTACCGATTGATGTAAGTAATATTTTGAAAACAGGGAATTTAAAAATAATATTATTAAGATATGTTTGAAAATGTATAGATCTATATTATATGGGCATCTAAACCTACCACTGCAAATATTTCCAAAACAAGATGTGTATTTGATACGGTACGCTGTTCTTGCAGAATCGAAGTACATAATAGGGGCTCCCAAATGTAGTCCATACAGCAATTCTAATGTTTGGAAAGTGGTCTTTGTGCACTTAAGATTGTTTTTTAAATGGAACAATGCCTGTTAATGCAAAGAAAATAAAAATAGAGACTATTAGAATCACAGTGATTTTTATTGCAGAATTCTAGTGCAAATAGTTCATGAACAGGCGCGATGCGTACACCACACGTTTTCAGATAAAGGAGAAGCACCGTTTAACATGAAATTGTTTGATACTGAACACACTGGTTTTTGTTTTACACAGTTAATATTATGAATAAAAGATTGTTCTAACAAACTTCAAATTGAGTTTAGAATGACCTCGCTGTGTTCCACAACCAGGTTGGGAGTTGCGTTTCGCACTGAGTGCGTGTGTGCTGGCTGGGGCCCACACTCAGTTCCAGTGTTACCTGTATTGGGAGTGGTGGGGAGAGAGCCATTGACCGACTTGTGGGGATGCCGAGAATTAACACTGCTTTGTGTGCGGCTTCAGCCCCGCAACCCTTCTTTCTCTTGTTTGACCAGCTAGAAATGTTATGAAGCCAACTTTGGTGAATTTAACATTTATTGGTGTGCTTGTAAGGATTTTGGTGACAATTTGGGGTATCATAAATGTGTAACTGTACCAAAATCAATTATCTGATAGCGTAAAAACTTTTAATTTAGGAAGTCTATAATAGCAAAACTATACGTTCCTTGCCCGCTTTTCTGTTTCTTGCTTGTTGAGTAATAGGCAGACTAATGTACGGTACTCTATGTGATTTTATTTTGTTATTTTGGTGACGACATGGGGGATCATAAGTGTATTATAGGTGAACTGTTAATAACAACATTTTCATGTAGAACCTTTCAAGAAAAATCAGACATTGGGACCATGTTGTGAATTGCCGCATTTAGCTACTGAACATAAAGGCAAGGAAGGAGAATACATATTTTCAATGTCGCAATACACTTGGATTCCTTGACTGGCAGTCTACACCAAACTGAGTAAATCATTTTGTTGGCCATGTATTTTGTTCTCTCATGGAAAAAGGAGCTTGAACTAAAATAGGATTTTCTGATCTTAGCCATTTAAATGAGCAGTACTGACATGAATGGTCACAAGCTCATGTGGAATCATTTTTTTAAAGTGTCTGGTTCCATGGCTATGGTTAGCATGCTGGCCTTTGGTTCAATTCCTGGCCGGGTCAGAGAACTTTAATTGGTTAATTCCTCTGGCTCAGGGACTGTGTTTGTGCTGTCTTCATTATTCGAATTATCTCAGGTAGGGCCCCATTCTCATAGACATGCGGGTCACCCATAGGGTGTTAACTCGAAAGACCTACACTAGACCTCTACGGAGGCCACACGCCATTATTATTATTATTATTATTATTATTATTATTATTATTATTATTATTTCTTGAGTGCAAAAATTTGGAAAACCGAGAACCAATGTTCTTGTTTATCCCCTCCACAGAACTATGTAAATAAACATAATGAGGAAATAAAGAAGAACAGGGAGATGATAAGAAGATTAATTGACGTTATTTGGTTCTTAGGTAAACAAGAACTTCCTCAGAGGCCATGATGAAGCAGATGACTTTTTGATCAAGGGAAATTACATGGAAGTTCGGGTGTTCGTCTAAAAATCTGCTACAGTTTTTTAAGGGACGTCCATTCAAAATTAGATTAATGATGCAATAAGAGTTATTAAGAAAGATGACAAGTCAGCTACTTTTCTGTCTGTAATGTTAGACAAAACATCTGTTGTCATGTCTAGGTCTCAACTTTCAATTGTGCTGCATTTTTAAAGTATGGTGAGGCCCATGAGCAGTTTGTGGAATTTTGCTGATGTTAGCTCTGACCGCATGTCTGATGGACTGTTTGTCCATGTAACAAGTATTGTGGAAGAAATTCAGATTGGAAACTAATTGGTTGGAGGGACCTATCAAATTCTTTGTGGATGTCCTACATTGTTTTTAAAATCTTCAAGAAGAAATTTGTTTGGAAATATTTCCTCAACAGAAAGTACCATCAGTAGCACCAACAGGATGGAATTTTGCATCAAAATTAGTGCAAAAGTTTGTAGAATGTAGAGTTAATTTAATGGAGTTCCTTGAAAATGTAGAAAATTCAAGTGGGGGGGTTCATGGAGCTTACACCAGCATCGACAGCATCACATAAATGCTCAATTGTATTGAGACTGAGGGATCTGGAGGGCCAGTCCATAGTCATATCTTCACTGGAGTGCTCCTCCAAGCACCTGCATGCCACCACATAGTGGTGACATAATGCATTGTCCTGTTGAAACATGGCATCTCTGTCAGGATACTCTAGGGCCAGAAAGGGATGCAGATGGTGTTAAAGAATGTCCAGATAACACGCACCTGTCAGCGTTCCCTGAAGCCGGACAGTGGGGCCTAATTGCGACCATGAGAACGCCACCCAGACCAGAACTGAGCCACATCCCATCCGGACACAACCTTGTTGACACGCAGGATCCATAGCTTCATGGGGCATACGCCACACTCTCATGCGCCCATCAGCTCGATAACCTGGAACCGGAATTCATCGGACCATACCACATGCCGCCACTGTTCCATGGTCCATTGCCGATGTTCGCGGGACCATACATGTCATTGAGCTCTATGTCAATATGTCATCAAAGGGACATGTGCATGTGTTGGTCGTCAGCTGGTGAAGTCTATGCAGTGCAGTTGCCTCCTTACAGTCCTGTTAGAAATGGGTTCCTGGCTTCCAACATTCAACTGGGCAGTGATCTGACTCACAGTAGCCCTAAGAGCGCCCAGTATGTTCTGCGGAGGCAACGTGATGTCCGTTCGTTAAACACCTGTGGTCTTCCCATGGGTCGGTTTACGTGGCTGGTAACATTCTCTCTGCGATATTGAAGATCCACCCTCGACACTGTTGGCCTTGGAAACCCAAATTTGCATGTAATCTCCGCAATGCTATGCCCCATGCGCCGACAATCATCCCACTTCAAAGTTGGTTAACTCGTGATGTATTGCCATATTCACGACACTAGTGTCTGTGACAGAATGCTCGGCTATGTCGCAGCTAGACGCAACGCTCAGCGGTCATGCACGGCAGATTTTCTAATGGGACACCCCTTCCTGTGACTTTTGGCCACTCGGTGTATATTTTTCTAGAAGTATTTTTGCAATTGTTTTCTTACACTGACACATGCAATATAAGCTACTCCAGAGTGTCAGTGTAGACATCTGCCAGTGCCATCAGAAAGTAAATGATACTGTCACACAGTTGCGAAGTGATCGGAAAAATACTTTTGAGCAACACTGGAACGCAGTTTCTAGTGAGAGAGAGCTAACTGGAAAGAAACCTTTTTCTAAAATAGCTTGGAATGATGGGAGTAGTTATTTTTATCGTCGAATGTTCTGTGAAATTATTGACAATATTGTTAAAAAAAACAGACACAATATATGGTTCAGTTCCAAACTTCCGTTTCTTGCAGCTTTTGCATCGTAATTTTTTTAAAAAGTCTGAAGCCATCTCTCTTCAATTTAGACTCAGTTAATTTATAACTTCAGGTTGAGTATATGTTCAGTACAAGAGCGCACTTTTCTGATTTTCCCTTGGTATTCTCCTAGTTAAGGATCTTGTTCAGGTTCAGCTCTGTTTAATAAGGCCTTGGAAAAAATCTTGTATGTGACAGGTACCAATGAGATTCCTTGATAATTGTTCATGTCCATCAAGTCTCCTTTCTTGTGCAAGGAATGAATCAAAGCAGAAGTCCAGTCACTAGGTAATGTTTCACTGACCGATCAAGTGGCCATGCGTCTTGGGTCATGTAGCCATCAGGTTGCATTTGGGAGAAAGTGGATTCGAACCCCACTGTCGGCAGCCCTGAAGATGGTTTTCCGTGGTTTCCCATTTTCACACCAGGCAAATGCTGGGGCTGTACCTTAATTAAGGCCACAGTCACTTCCTTTCCTATCCTATCATCGCCATAAGACCTATCTGTGAGATCGTGGGTTCGAGCCCCACTGTCGGCAGCCCTGAAGATGGTTTTCCGTGGTTTCCCATTTTCACACCAGGCGAATGCTGGGGCTGTACCTTAATTAAGGCCACGGCCGCTTCCTTCCAACTCCTAGACCTTTCCCATCACATCGTCGCCATAAGACCTATCTGTCCTGTCTCCAGCTTGCTTCCATAGTTTGGGTACTATCAAGTCTTTTCCCGATGCTTTGTTGGTTTTAAAGGACTGAATGATTCTTACCACCTTGTTTGGTTGGTGGTTGAAAGTATGGTTGCTTGATGCTGTTTTGATAAGCAAAGAATGTTTCGGGTGATTTACAGTTGGAGAGATTCTCAAAGTACTTTGACAGAAGATGGCAGTTGTCTGTATCGTTATAAGCTATCTTCCCATCTTGTCCTCTGAAGTGGAGGCTGGGTCTTTTATAGTTATACTTGTAGCTTTTTTATTATTATTGTTGTTCCAGGGATACAATAGAGTTAAGCTAATGAATTATTAAGGTCCTCCTTTCAATACAAAATATACAGAGTTTAAATTACATAAATGATTAGGGACTAGTTTTGACCTAATATTAAGTCATCATCAGCCTAAAGCAAAATTAAAGCATAAATACCGAAGAAATCAAACAATGTAAAGACACATAAGGTCTTGTAAATGTACATACCATGTGAGATATTGAGAAAAGAATTATAGAGCCATGCAGCACTATGTTAAAAAATAACTCCATGACAGAGATTCGTAAGTCCAGTGCACATTAAAAAGATGTTAAAGATAGGAATCCTTGAGTTGCTGGATAAGGAGATTAGTATATGCCGGCTCGTTTAAGATGCTGTTATCCAATTGAGGAACAACTGAGCCGAAGTCACGGCTTTTATTTACGATTAAAGTCCAGTGCGCCGTACAGCACTAAAAAGTTGGTAGGGATGGAAATCGTTCAGTTGTAGGTCAAGGAATTCAATATATGCTTGTTCCTTAAATGTGCTGTTGTACATTCGAAGAACAACTGGGACGAAGTTACATCGTTTTTCAAGATATTCATAGACGTAAAAACACATGGATGCTAGAAAGGCTCTTCTGTTTTTTGGAATTTGAAGGAAGGTGATTGTTGCGCGTGGGATTGTTTCAAGGAACATGTTGCACAAGAACTAAATTAAAAGGCTGAAGGAAATACAATAGAGGAAGAATGGATAGTCATAAAAATGAAGTCAGTAGGGCTGCTGTAGAAATGTTAGGAAGGAAGAAAAGATCAAATAAGAATCAGTGGATAACTCAGGAGATACTAGACTGATTGATGAATGACGAAAACACAAGAATGCTAAAAATGAAGAGGGCAGAAAAGAATACAGGCATTTAAGAATGAAGTGGCTAGAAAGTGCAAGGTAACTAAGGAAGAATGGCTGAAGAAGTGCAAGGATGTCGAAGGTTGTGTGGTCCTAGGAAGTGTAGATGCTGCATACAGGAAAATCAAGAAATCCTTTGGACAAAGGAAATCTAGGTATATGAATATTAAGAGCTCAGATGGAAAGCCACTTCTAGGGAGAGAAGACAAAGCAGAAAGATGGCAGGAACATATCCAACAGTTGTATCAAGGTAAAGATGTAGATGATTTTGTTCTGGAACAAGAAGAGGCTGATGAAATGGTAGACCCAATTTTGAGGTCAGAGTTTGATAGAGCTGTGAGAGACCTAAATAGGAACAAGGCACCTGGAATTGATGACATTCCCTCTGAATTACTTACTGCCTTAGGAGGAACAAGCATGGCAAGATTATTCCATTTAGTGTGTAAGATGTATGAGACAGGAGAACTGTCATCTGATTTTCAGCAGAATGTTGTTATACCTATTCCAAAAAAAGCCGGTGCTGACAAGTGTGAAAACTACTGCACCATTAGTTTAGTATCTCATGCCTGAAAAATTTTAACACGTATTATTTACAGAAGAATGGAAAGGCAACTTGAAGCTGAGTTGTTAGAAGATCAGTTTGGCTTCAGAAGAAATGTAGGAACACGTAAAGCAATCCTGACTTTACGTCTGATCTTAGAGGATTGAATTAAGAAGGACAAGCCCACGTACATGGTGTTCGTAGATCTAGAAAAGGCATTCGATAATGTTGATTGGACCAAGCTATTTAAGATTCCGAAGGTGATTGGGATCAGATACCGAGAACGAAGAATTATCTACAATCTGTATAAAAATCAGTCTGCAGTGATAAGAATCGAGGGCTTTGAAAAGGAAGCAGCAATCCAGAAAGGAGTGAGGCAAGGCTGCAGTTTGTCCCCCCTCCTTTTCAATGTTTACATAGAACAGGCAGTAAAGGAAATCAAAGAGGAATTTGGAAAGGGAATCGTAATCCAAGGAGAGGAAATCAAAACCTTGAGATTTGCCGATGATATTGTTATTTTATCTGAGACTGCAGAAGATCTCGAAGTTGCTGAATGGTATGGATGAAGTCTTGGGTAAGGAGTACAAGATGAAAATAAATAAGTCCAAAACAAAAGTAATGGAGTGCAGTCGAATGAAGGCAGGTGATGCAGGAAATATTACGAAGGTAATCCCAAATATAAGGTTTTCTGTTTTTTTATAAATACATAGACCTGTTTATTCCTACAATGGTTTACATCATTTTATAGACGCTGTGACTATTTTTTGTATGCCCATGTCATACCATCTCGCTGCCATGCTGTTCAGGAAGTTGTGAAAGTCATCTTTCACCTCGTCACTGGTGCTGAATAGCTTTCCAGCCAGATGTTCTTTCAATGTAAGGAACAAGTGATAGTCATTGGGCGCCAACTCGGGACTATGAGGTGGGTGGGTGATGATGTTCCACTGACACTGTTGTAGGAGAACAACGGTTTGCCAGGCGACGTGCGGGCGAGCGTTGTCATGGAGAATGCTTACACCCTTGCTCAACATTCCTCTTCTCCGGTTTTGAATTGCCCGTCTGAGTTTTTCAGGGTCTCACAGTACCTGTCAGCGTTATTGTGGTCCTAGCGGGCATAAAGTTGACCAACAATACCCCTTTTCGATCCCAAAACACAGTTGTCATGACTTTACCGGCAGACTGTGTTTGCTTGAATTTCCGTGGCTTTGCCGAAGAGGGATGCCGCCACTGGCGTGATTGTTGCTTGGTCTCAGGTGTAAAGTGGAACACCCAGGTTTCGTCACCTGTGACAATTGAGTCCAAAAAGTTATCCTGTTCGGCTGCAAAGCATTGAAGAAATGTATGAGAAGAATCAACTCGTTGCTGCATGTGGTCTTCAGTCAGCATGCGTGGCACCCATCTTGCACACACCTTCCAGTATTTCAACTTTTCCGTTAAAATTCTGTGAGCGACGCTTCGGGGAACCTCGGGAACCAAAGTGCAGAGATCATCCAGGGTGATCCGCCGCTCTTCATGCATGATTTGCTCAACCTTCATGACTGTCTCGACGGAAATTGACGGTCTCCTGCTCCTTTGTTCGTCGTGAATTTCAGTCCGATCGGCTGCAAACTCTCTACACCACTTACGAACATTTTTGACATCCCTGCACGACTCGCCATACACTTCCGTCATTTGGCGATGGATTTCAATTAGTTCAGTACCTTTTGCATTCAAAAACCAAATAACTGCGCGCACTTCACACTTATGTATAGACAAGAAAGGGTTCCACCTTATCAATACAGTTTTTATTGTAAGAGTTAGCTTACAGGACCGGTTTCGACTTTAAATAGTCATCATCAGCTGAACATGAATACCTTTACATATGTGTCAAGCATTAATTGGTATTGCCCTTTCTAAAGGGAGATGCCGTAGGAAAGCATCATGTCTGAGTGTCCAAATTGGGCATATTAAGTGTAAAATGATTATATATTATAATTTTGGCATTCAGTATAACAGAAGAGTTTTACATATCGTTAGATCAATACGCCAATCCTAATTACAATATAAATGAAATTACAGGAAAAACTAATATCATTTTCAATAAAGCCATCCCTTTACAATGGCGAAAAATGAAAGTATCCTCCTATTCAATACATCATATATTCCGTCGTTAGACGGAGTAAACAAGTTCAGACATGTTTCGGCTCGTTTGAGCCATCTTCAGTGAAAAAATTAGGGGGGTTGGAATAATTTACATAATATGAGTTGAAAAAATGCTAAAAAACATAATGAAAGCGCAAATGAAAAAACAAACAAAAGAGAGCCTAGACGGAAACAAAATAGCACAAATATACAATATTTACATCAATATGCAGAGCAAAAAAAACAACTTATTGCAACAAAATTCAGTGAAACAGGAGTTAATTTGAAATAATAATTGATACTAAAAAACTGCGTTAACCTAAGAAACAAGGGAATGAGAAAACAAATGATGCAGATGGAAATGAATAATGGTAGCACATGGTGAGGTTGTGGACCTCATAGTTTACAAATTATTAGTTTATAAAAACGACAAAACAGTTTGAAATCGCTGTCAAAATCCTAGTGGAAACCCATCACATCAAAATGGTCAGGAGGAGAGCGGGAGCAAACATTTTGAGAGAAACCAAGCCTGAATTAACCTGCAGGCGAAAAGCCTGTGATAAGGAGAAAAAACACCTTAAATTGAAGGCTTCAGAAATAGCAGCATTCTTAATATCTTCTCAAACTAGCGGTCCCTTTCTTCATTATTGTTTCATAATGTTGGCTGGTGTTTTGCCTTATTGTAGAGGGGTCGGAAGGGCCGCATATAAAAAATATGAGAAGCTGTGTTAGGTAGAAGACAGATGCATAGTAAATTGTAGTAATTTAGTGGAAACCGTCAATGAAGTTCTAATCTGTAATGGAAAAAATGAGGTTGTATGAGAAATATGGGTTGATAAGTAAAAAGTGTGGAATGGTTGTGAAGAAAGCTTAAACTTACGGTGTGCAGTAGGTGGTTGTCCTCTCTAGTGGCCTGGCTTTCTCAAAGTAACGGTCTCGTTCGCGTGATCGAGTCTATTGTTGGTTCGGCTGTGTCTGCTAGGATGGAAGGAGCGGAGGGGGAAGGGGAGGTACAGGGCTGGTTTGAGGAAGGGAGGGGTGTTGAGTTGGAGAGATGGAGGTGGGTTTGTTTGGCAAATATAAAGAATGAATGTTTCAAGAGGATGTTAGTTTACTCGCTGACTTCTAAAGCTCGAATGGTGTGGCCTTCTTAAAGTGACGGTCTCGGTCGCGTGATCGAGTCTATTGTTGGTTGGCTGTGTTTGTTAGGTTGGAAGGAGCGGAGGGGGAAGGGAGGTGCAGGGCTGGTTTGAGGAAGGGAGGGGATGTTGAGTTGGAGAGATGGAGGTGGGTTTGTTTGGCAAATATAAGGAATGAATGTTTCAAGAGGATGTTAGTTTACTCGCTGACTTCTAAAACTCGAATGGTGTGGCCTTCTTAAAGTGACGGTCTCGGTCGCGTGATCGAGTCTATTGTTGGTTGGCTGTGTTTGCTAGGTTGGAAGGAGCGGAGGGGGAGGGGTGGTGTGAGGAGGGGGGGGGGGTGAGTCGGGGAGATGGAGGTGGGGTTTGTTTGTGTTATGGAAATTCTGACAAATGTATGGAATGAATGTTTCAAGTAGAATGTTCTTTTTCTCGCTGACTTCATTTAAATTGTGAGTGGGGTTCATAAACTGATCTAAATCGATGTGGATGCTCTCGAGAATGTTGAGCAAGGTGCCTTTTTGCTCATAATGCAAGATCTTCAGGTCTTTGTCTATTGAAGTGTATTCATGGCTGGATGTTTTATGGTGTTCGCTCATAGCTGAAAAACGATTATATTTGAGAGCGTTGCGATGTTCGGCGTATCTTATGACAAAATTGCGGCCTGTTTGACCTATGTAGCTGGAATTACAGGATTGGCACTTTAATTTGTAAACTCCGGAGTTCAAATATTTGTTGTTGATGTTGCTATTGTTATTGTTGACAGTGTGTGGATTGAAAATGAGTTTGGAGTTGTTGTGGGAGGTTCTGTAAGCTATTTTGATGCTGTGTTTCTTGAAAATATTAGAAATTTGGTAAATGCTACTATTATTGAAAGTGAATGTGGAAAATTTTTCT
This sequence comes from Anabrus simplex, assembly GCF_040414725.1. Classification (NCBI taxonomy): domain Eukaryota; kingdom Metazoa; phylum Arthropoda; class Insecta; order Orthoptera; family Tettigoniidae; genus Anabrus; species Anabrus simplex. The sequence continues at coordinate 114,034,180 of NC_090271.1, read as the reverse complement.
TTTGGAGCAGAATCTTTTACTAGGGTAGTCTTGGGTCTGCTTTTGTATCTATTGATGATTCTGCTGATGAAGGTTCTATTGTAACCATTGTGTTCTGCAATGTTGTAGATGGTATTAATTTCTATCCCTTTATCTCGCAAGAATTTCAAAAAAGAAATTAATACCATCTACAACATTGCAGAACACAATGGTTACAATAGAACCTTCATCAGCAGAATCATCAATAGATACAAAAGCAGACCCAAGACTACCCTAGTAAAAGATTCTGCTCCAAAAGAAAAATTTTCCACATTCACTTTCAATAATAGTAGCATTTACCAAATTTCTAATATTTTCAAGAAACACAGCATCAAAATAGCTTACAGAACCTCCCACACCAACTCCAAACTCATTTTCAATCCACACACTGTCAACAATAACAATAGCAACATCAACAACAAATATTTGAACTCCGGAGTTTACAAATTAAAGTGCCAATCCTGTAATTCCAGCTACATAGGTCAAACAGGCCGCAATTTTGTCATAAGATACGCCGAACATCGCAACGCTCTCAAATATAATCGTTTTTCAGCTATGAGCGAACACCATAAAACATCCAGCCATGAATACACTTCAATAGACAAAGACCTGAAGATCTTGCATTATGAGCAAAAAGGCACCTTGCTCAACATTCTCGAGAGCATCCACATCGATTTAGATCAGTTTATGAACCCCACTCACAATTTAAATGAAGTCAGCGAGAAAAAGAACATTCTACTTGAAACATTCATTCCATACATTTGTCAGAATTTCCATAACACAAACAAACCCCACCTCCATCTCCCCGACTCACCACCCCCCCCCTCCTCACACCACCCCTCCCCCTCCGCTCCTTCCAACCTAGCAAACACAGCCAACCAACAATAGACTCGATCACGCGACCGAGACCGTCACTTTAAGAAGGCCACACCATTCGAGTTTTAGAAGTCAGCGAGTAAACTAACATCCTCTTGAAACATTCATTCCTTATATTTGCCAAACAAACCCACCTCCATCTCTCCAGCTCAACATCCCCTCCCTTCCTCAAACCAGCCCTGCACCTCCCTTCCCCCTCCGCTCCTTCCAACCTAACAAACACAGCCAACCAACAATAGACTCGATCACGCGACCGAGACCGTCACTTTAAGAAGGCCACACCATTCGAGCTTTAGAAGTCAGCGAGTAAACTAACATCCTCTTGAAACATTCATTCTTTATATTTGCCAAACAAACCCACCTCCATCTCTCCAACTCAACACCCCTCCCTTCCTCAAACCAGCCCTGTACCTCCCCTTCCCCCTCCGCTCCTTCCATCCTAGCAGACACAGCCGAACCAACAATAGACTCGATCACGCGAACGAGACCGTTACTTTGAGAAAGCCAGGCCACTAGAGAGGACAACCACCTACTGCACACCGTAAGTTTAAGCTTTCTTCACAACCATTCCACACTTTTTACTTATCAACCCATATTTCTCATACAACCTCATTTTTTCCATTACAGATTAGAACTTCATTGACGGTTTCCACTAAATTACTACAATTTACTATGCATCTGTCTTCTACCTAACACAGCTTCTCATATTTTTTATATGCGGCCCTTCCGACCCCTCTACAATAAGGCAAAACACCAGCCAACATTATGAAACAATAATGAAGAAAGGGACCGCTAGTTTGAGAAGATATTAAGAATGCTGCTATTTCTGAAGCCTTCAATTTAAGGTGTTTTTTCTCCTTATCACAGGCTTTTCGCCTGCAGGTTAATTCAGGCTTGGTTTCTCTCAAAATGTTTGCTCCCGCTCTCCTCCTGACCATTTTGATGTGATGGGTTTCCACTAGGATTTTGACAGCGATTTCAAACTGTTTTGTCGTTTTTATAAACTAATAATTTGTAAACTATGAGGTCCACAACCTCACCATGTGCTACCATTATTCATTTCCATCTGCATCATTTGTTTTCTCATTCCCTTGTTTCTTAGGTTAACGCAGTTTTTTAGTATCAATTATTATTTCAAATTAACTCCTGTTTCACTGAATTTTGTTGCAATAAGTTGTTTTTTTGCTCTGCATATTGATGTAAATATTGTATATTTGTGCTATTTTGTTTCCGTCTAGGCTCTCTTTTGTTTGTTTTTTCATTTGCGCTTTCATTATGTTTTTTAGCATTTTTTCAACTCATATTATGTAAATTATTCCAACCCCCCTAATTTTTTCACTGAAGATGGCTCAAACGAGCCGAAACATGTCTGAACTTGTTTACTCCGTCTAATGACGGAATATATGATGTATTGAATAGGAGGATACTTTCATTTTTCGCCATTGTAAAGTGAAAACCGTCAATACGGAATGATTCTAATATCTTGTAAAGCCATCCCTGCCTTAAAAAATGACTACCTCAAAATAATCAACATACAGAACATAACACGCGCCATAGTACCGTCGAACGACACGCCCAGCTCCACTCCTACCCCCACAACAGCAACTCTCCCTACCCCTCTATCCACTCCCCTCGCAGCAGCAGACACAAACCTAAGGAGAACGCGAAGCAGTACACGCCAAGCTCTCAGATCAAACACAACCCAGCCACGACAACAATAGTAAGTACACATTCACATTAACACACACACACACAGGCATTCCTTCAGCTTATAACTCTCTACTCACATTTTATTTTCGTCTTCCACAGATAATATATATCAGATGTAGATGAGGAAGGAGCCACCACTACAACTCTGCATCAAGAAATAGTTACGTATGACCAAGACCACATCTGCTTCCAATACTTAAAGAATAAGATTCCACTCACAGCTGCACATACTTACCCCTGGTTATACAATCGGATTTTGTTGACAATAGAAGCTTTTCGCCACACATACAAGTGAAGACATCATTTAAGTAAATAATAAGATTTCTTAAGAGAACTACAGCATTGCCTACGAACGCAAGTACTGAATTATTTACAACATTGGACTCAAAACGAGAATGAAGATACACGCAAAACACACCATTCAATCCATGATATGTTTGGTACTCACTATTTTAATGGATTTTAACATGTACTGTGTATTTCAATGTGTTTAATGTATTTGTAACTTAGATTTAAGCTTAGGTTTCGTAGACAGATTCTAGTCCTGAAGAAGATAGCTTTATACCCAAGTACCTGAATGCCAAAATTATAATATATAATCATTTTACACTTAATATGCCCAACTTGAACACTCAGACATGATGCTTTCGTACGGCATCTCCCTTTAGAAAGGGCAATATCAATTAATGCTTGACACATATGTAAAGGTATTCCTGTTCAGCTGACGATGACTATTTAAAGTCGAAACCGATCCTGTAAGCTAATCCTTACAATAAAACCTGTGTTGATAAGGTGGAACCCTTTCTTGTCTATACATATGTAAACTATCAATACGGAAATGAAACTAGTAAATCAAGACACTTCGCACTTGGCGGTAACATATCATTCTCAATTGCGATTTTATTTGGCAGAAATAAATATCACACAAGAACACATTCACTTCCTTATATAAGGTACTTTATTGTCACTGTAAGTCACAACACTCAATTATACACACTAGCAAGTGAAAGTACAACACTTAATAGCGGAGTACCCTGAAGTTGATTCTGAAAAGTACAGATATCAACAACACTGACTCACGCACTATAACATACACTCTCTTGAACTCACCGACTCCACTGCGGAGCCCAACAGTCACTCGTAGTCCATCACTTGCCTTCGAGTCCAACCTGACTCAGAGTCCAACACTGACTGACAGCTCAATATATATATATATATATATATACAGGGTGAAGCGTAATTCGCGCACTCGGGCGTCACAGCGCGACTCCTCACATGCCAGCAATAAAAAAATGTCTCTTACGAAATTTCATCTTGCGAGTATATCCGGCAGAAAAACGACGTTGAAGATTAGCAATCTGGCAACACTGTAACCACATGTAGGGTAACTACCTCTGTCAGCAGATGTTCCGCGTATTGTACAGTTGGTGCAATGGATAGATTTTTGAGTTAGCATGCAGGAGGTCGAGCGGTCGATCCTGGGTTGAGGCGTATGTTTTTTATTTCGTAAATGTAGTCCAGGTGGTATGATATCTGGCATCTTAATCGTCAACAGCGATTGCAGTGGGTCCTCTAGAAACCATTTGCACTTACATACTACGATCCTAGAAATGGACGAACAATCGTTTTCATTGGTCAGCTTTGAAAGGCGCCCTTTCCACATCGTGGGCGTGAATTTATTCGCACCACTTCATCTACTACATGTGAAACCTGTTTTCTTTGTACCCTCCTCCAATGGTCCCATAGATTAGTACCAACTATTATTCTTGCCTCGTTCAGGTCCATTACATTTCGTTAGGGCCTTACGTTACCAGTAGGCCTAGCAACGTGCTCTGCGAATAATGTCCAAACTCGGTTACAATTTGTATGTGTTATCACCATGGTCCCAATAATTCTGCCTTTCAACATTGCGTGTTGCGTCTGGTAACCGCATGCTGTTTAGTACGTATCTCAATGTATTATTATTATTATGTTGTAAATGTAGGATAGCCTACATGTGACCTCAGAAACGGTGTCTTACTGTATCACAGTAGGTAATGTCAGATGGAAATTAGCAAATAAAAAATGCGCCTCAACCCAGGATCGAACCATCGACCTCCTGCATGCCAACCAAAAACTCTACCTACTGCACCAACTGTACAGCACGGGATGGACGTGCTGACAGCGGTAGTTACCCTACATATGGTTACAGTGTTGCCAGATTGCTACTCTTTAACGTTCGTTTTCTACCGGATATACTCGCAAGACGAAATTTTGTAAGAGACTTTTTTTATTGCTGGCATGTGAGGAGTCGCGCTGCGACGCCCGAGTGCGCGAATTACGCTTCACCCTGTGTATATATATACTGTTCGATCAACTGTCTAGAATTATCAATCGACCAGCTAGTCGAATGGAGTAATCCAGTAATGGATCCCGTTAAAACTTTAGTTGCCGGGCTGAGTGGCTCAGACGGTTAAGGCGCTGGCCTTCTGACCCCAACTTGACAGGTTCGATCCTGGCTCAGTCTGGTGGTATTAGAAGGTGCTCAGATATGTCAGCCTCGTGTCGGTAGATTAACTGGCACGTAAAAGAACTCCTGAGGGACTAAATTCCAGCACCTCGGCGTCTCCGAAAACCGTAAAAGAGTAGTTAGTAGGACGTAAAGCAAATAACATTATTATTAGAACTTTAGTTTACTGTTTACCAATACACATAGAAGTTTCTCCAACATTCCTAATGTCTCTACATGTATCTGGGTAATAAACCTTACAGTAAGTTTCCAGAACCCTTCTTATATACCAAATTATAGTACAATAAATCTAATATACGAACATTATAGAGTTTTCTACCACTTTCGATTATATAGATTATGAGGTTAAACTTATACACAATACGTATTTGAGGTTATACAAATTTATACTACATATTTACAGGGAAACCATGTATTAGTCATATTAACACTTAATAAATGATAATTTAGCATTTAATAAAATATAACCAAAATATGCCAAACATCATAATTGAAGGTTTTACACCAGTTACAATGTCGTACCTATGACAAACATCCAACGGGAGCTCCATTCTCAACGGCTGTCAAGCCAAGACTGTGTGCCTCAGCGCGGCGTGCGCATGTTTATATGCTAGCACAGAAATACTTGTCACAATATTGTGTCCAACGGCCACACGGACAGAGTTCTGTATTTATAAAAAAAATTGGAGACCTTATTTTTGGGATTACCCTTGTAGATTAGGAAATGAAATCTTAAAGGAAGTAGATGAATATTGTTACTTGGGTAGTAAAAGAACTATCAATGGCAGAAGTAAGGAGGACATAAAATGCAGACTAGCACAAACAAGGAAGAGCTTTCTTAAGAAAAGGAATTTGCTCACTTCAAACATTGATATATGGAATTAGATGTTTCTGAAGACTTTCATCTGGAGTGTCACATAGTATGGAAGTGAAACATGAATGATAACCAGCTCAGAAAGAAAGAGAATAGAAGCTTTTGAAATGTGGTGTTACAGAAGAATGCTGAAGGTGAGATGAATAGATCGAATCACGAATGAAGAGATACTGAATCGGTGAGAGGAGATCGGTTTGGCTAAATTTGACAAGAAGAAGAGATAGAATCATAGGACACATCTTAAGACACCCAGGACTTGTTCAGATGGTTTTTGAAGGACGTATACATAGGAAGAACGGTAGACGTAGACCAAGGTATGAATATGACAAGCAGATCAGAGTAGGTGTAGGATGCAATAGTTATGTAGAAATGAAAGGGTTAGTGCAGGATAGGGTGCCATGTAGAGCTGCATCAAACCAGTCCATGGACTGATGACTCAAACACACATCATTTTTGTTTATGTGAACGTCTTTCATGGAATTATATTACAGTAGTAGTTTTGTTGTTGTATTTAATTATAGGAATGGACCATACTACTATATATTTTAGGTAAAATTCTCGCAAGAATTCTGTTTAACCGCCTCCAGGTTATCTGTGAGAGAGTCCTCCCAGAGTCCCAGTGTGGGTTTCGAACTTCCAGAGGCACATCTGATCTGATCTTCTGTGCAAGGCAACTTCAGGAAAAATGCAGAGAGCAACAGAATCCTCTCTTCTTAGTTTTTTATGACCTGGAAAAAGTATTTGACTCTGTTCCAAGACCTGCTAAGTGGGCAGTTGACTATTCTCAGCGTTTTGGTGATCTGGTTTAGGACGTCCATAATGGCATGACCGGACAGGTTTGCCATCAGAATAGGATCTCGGATGAATTTACTAATACTAAAACAGCGGTGTGTGTGCTTGCTCTAACATTATTTGCTTTATATTTGGCTGCCATGCTACATGAATCTTATACAAACAACCCAGGTGTGGAGGTTAGGTATTGTTTCAATGGAGGGCTTTTCAACCTAGAAAGACTTTGCTCTCGGAGTATCACCCAGGTTACAAAGGTAACCAAAATGCTGTTTGCAGATAATGCTGAAACACCTACACTCACACCAGATGAATTGCAAGTCAGTTAACTGCTACAAGAGTGCATGTGATCGTTTTGGTCTCACCATTAATGTTCAAAAGACCAAGGTCCTGGCACAGTGTTGACCAGGCACAACCCTTCCACATTTCAATATCTCCATCTTAGATATTCCACTGGAGCAGATAGATCACTTTTCGTACTTGGGTAGTATCCTATCTGTGCGCTGTAACTGTGACCAAGATGTGGAGAAGAGAATTGGTGCTGTCCATGCAGCATTTGGACAACTATCACACCAGGTGTTCATGAAAAAAGACCTTACCGTGAAGATGAAACTCATGGTGTACCACACTGTTGTCATCACAGTATTCCTGTATGGTTGTAAAACTTGGACCCTTTACCGACGTGACTTGAAAAAGGCTTGAGAGCTTCCACCAACGAAAACTTCGATCCATCCTTAGGATCAAAAGGGAAGACCGTGTCACCATCATTGCTGTTCTTGAGAAAGCACATGCCAAGAGCATGGAATCGTCCATCGGATAAGTGTACCAGATTTCCATGCCAAATCCTGTTTGGTGAACTTTGTTTCGGCACCGGACCTCATGGACCTCCCATGAGGCGCTACAAGGACCAGCTTAAGCACACTACGAAGATGACAAGTCTCAGTCCACAAACCTGGGATGTGCTTGCTCAAGACTGTACAATTTGATGCCAGACCATCCCTGCTGCTATCAATCTGTTTGAAGGGGAATGACACAGATGTGAAGAGGCCAGGAGAGAAGCACAAAAACTCCATGCAGCACAACCACGCTCTCCTCCAAAAATTCTGTTAATGTGGATGCTTATTTCATGCTAGAATTGGTCTGTTCAACCACCAAAAGTACATCCACAGACAGAAATGAATTTATGGAAGAAGTTAATTACTTGGAAACGAGTTAAAGCTGACGACGACGACCATATTGAAGGATTCAACCAATAGCAGTGTTCCTTTGCTGACTTTTGAAAATGTTGTACTTTTATTATAATTAAAATAAAAAATATATTAAATATATATTATTATTTTTAATGTTAATTAATAATTTTAATATATATAAAATAACTTATAACTTGTTGTTCCTTACCTATACCGGTACTTATAGTATAAAAGTAAAGCAACTATTTAGAACCAGGTAGTGGGTCCCCAACAGTGATAATCAGCACTTCTCTCTTCGCTACGTATCATACGAGGTAAGATTTATAAGATACACTTCCTACGTTTCAAAATAAATTATGGGACGGTATTCTAGTTCTATCCAGTTCTTCTACATCTATTTTTTTCGGCCTCCAATAAGCTTGTGTCAGCATAACACTCATTGAAGATACCCTCTTGACAGATCCTCATTCTAATTCCAATTTTAAATGATCCATTATTAGACATTATCAATTTTCCAGCTAACTCATTGTTGGTTGCCAGCATTTTACCCCAGTGTGCCAAGTTGGGCTCATCAGTTGGTAACTAGCGCACCTAACAAGATGCATGGCTAGTGTGTACAATGGAGGCCACTGCGTAGGCTACTTAGAGCCACAGACAGTGCCAGTGCACTATGAGAGACTTGGCATCTTTTACAAAAATTGATGCCTGCTAGGCCATCAGATAATATAGATACTGATTCCCATCGGGAATCTGAAATATTTTTCCTGATAGTCTCTCATAGTACATTAGCACTGCCTGTGGCTCCAAGTAGTCTACACAGTGGCCTTTAGGTATGCGTCTTGGTAGGTGTGCTAGTTAACAACTGATGAGCCCAATTTGGCACACTGGGGCGAAACACTGGCAACCAAGAATGAGTTAACTGGAAAATGTATAATGTCCAATAACGGACTGTTTATATTATAATTATGAATTTACTCGTTCAGGACAAATATTTCAGGTTCCCTGTGCGAATCAATATCTATATTATAGATCGTTATTCTGGTTGTGAGAAGTGTAGATTAGAAAGAAAGCTGGATAAACCCAGAAAAAGGAAAGAGACAAAAAGATCAAGATGAATATAGTTGGTGAAAGATCTGGAACACATGCAAATGCAGAGGGAGAAGAGGAATCCGATGGGTTATTATAAGTCATGGAAAAGAACAAGCAAGTGATATAAAGTATAATGAGTTTATAAGAGACTGAGATGAAATGAAAGTGGGAAAACTGGGGTTGATGAGTAAGTTTATGTGACGAAATAGAGAGAGTTTGTCCTTTTATTATGTTTGTCCTAGTCTCTGCTTTCTGTTGCTCCCTCTTCACATACTGATCTGTCACTGTGTTTGCCCTAATACTTGTTCCTGTCTAGGGCCTATGTAAAGGATTTCACTCTGCCAGAAATGGGTGCAGAATATCTTCCTTGGTTCAGAAATAAATTGGAAGAAGTGTTGATTAATAGAGGCTGCTAAAGAGCCTATTGTATATTTCCATAAAAAATTAGTAATATTAATACCTTTTTCTAGGAAGGCTTTACAAATGTTATTTATGTTGGTTTCAGATTTTGGTCCAAGGTATTGTAAGCTTATTCATAACTCTGTATGGAGTTATGAACATAGCTGGAGACTTCAAAGAAATTAGAGCAACTGTAGATCTGGAGAATAAATCATGGGAAACACTAAGGAATATACCATCCTTTTACATCTTCAATCATCGAGGGAAAGCTTGGTCACCTAATTATGTACCCCCGGTACATAAATCAGCTCTAGAAGAATTGGACTCATAATATTAAACATCTTATAATGGAAGGAAAAGACATTAATAAATGTTTTGTATATGTTCATGTTGTTTCTTTCTAAATCCTTTTCCAGAGAAAAAAAAAAAAACACCTTTAAATCGATCATTCCTCCAAGTTTATATTATAAAATAGATTGGTAATTTTAAGTGCAACCAAGGCTAGCTGATTGAGGATACCATATAAAGCAAAGCAAAGTCATATCCGTAACCTTGGCACTTGATGGGGTAGAGTGGTTAGCTCTATGCCTGGCCGTCTTTGCCCCCAGGAATTAACCTGAAACTCATTTCTGATGTAGACTGAGTGAACCTCAGGGCCATATGCACATCCGGAAGAGGAAATCTCATTTCTTCAAATTTTATGACTTCCTGCCAGGGATACAAACCCACTTCCTTCCGGGCGAACCGAGCTCGCCTTTACCGCCTCGGCCAGGCAGCCATGAATGAAATATTTTTGAAACAGTTTGGCATAGTACCAAATCCAGACCATAATATTTGTGATCTGAAAAAAACTCTGAATCATAGTTTATTGGCAGTTAAACGAGCCTTACCTTTCTGCCTCTTCAGCTCTTCATAATATTCCACCTAATCAATACTTTATTATATAGAGTGTCTAAAATCTATCAATCACATTAAAACACAGTACGGGTTTCGACCTGTTAATTAGGTCACGTATCTGTCAGCTTGCATTCAGCAGCCCTGAAGATGGTTTTCCATGGTTTCCCATTTTTACACAAGGAAAATGCTGAGGCTGTACCTTAATTAAGGCCACAGTCTCTTCCTTCCATGCCGGAGTGAGTGGTTCAGCCGGTTGAGGCGCAGGTCTTCTGACCCCAACTTGGCAGGTTCGATCCTGGCTCAGTCTGGTGGTATTTAAAGGCTCAAATATGCCAGCCTCGTGTTGGTAGATGGCATGTAAAAGAACTCTTGCAGGACAAAAGTTTAGCAACTCAGCATCTCCGAAAACCGTCGGAATGTAGTTAGTAGGATGTAAAAATCAATAATTTATTTTTTATATTGCTTCCTTCCCACTCCTAGCCCTTTTCCTATCCCATCAGTGATATAAGACCTATCTGTGTCAGTGTGACATAAAGCGAAATTGTTTAAAAAATTTAAAATATGACACATAGGCGGTTCCATCTAATGGAGGTAAACTACCCAGAGGCGTAAATCCTTAGTACTTACTCATGTCTTGCATACTACAACCCTTGTGTATATGTCAAATAGTTACCAGGAGGTAGATACTGAAATACAGGAGCTCACTAGACTGACTTTCTAGCAAATTTTCACTTTCGTTTGAAGTGCTGTCTATCGTCAGAAGTTTGAGTATCACCAACATGGTTGAGCAAGAGAGTGGTAACTGTCACAATCCAGGAAGAAAATTTATTGGTAGGTCTTACTGTATGAAACATTAATATAATACAAACAAATATAAAGAAGAGATGATTCATGAATTCAAGGGAATATCATAAAGTTGCTAAAGATTCATTTAACTCCCAAACCGTAATTAATTTACCATAATGAATAAATCAGTGGCAAAGCTATTAGTTAATGAATGGGTAGGCAGGAAATCTTACCTTAAAGATTCTTGTAGAGTAGTTCCAAATGTCGATTTTTCTTGGTTGCAAAACGGTCAATCACATGATCCTTCAATACTTGATCACTCATCAATTCCTTCACAAGCATTTTCTCTGTAGAAGACTGCTGAGTCTTTCATTGTTCATTGTATTACGCAAGTATGTTGTTATCCTCTTCAGAGTGCTTGTACTCTTTTCAGAGGAAGCCATGGTCGCAGGAAATGTTAATATTAAACAAATCAATTTTGACACTTCCACATACAGTGGTTTGAGGTCATTGAGGACAATATAATGTAAACGATTTTGAGGGGACAAATGTTTTTCTATATCAGAATAAATGTTAATTCATTTTCCAATTTTTCCCTATTAAAAAAGGGGTAAATGTTCATAAGACTGTTCAGTTTAATAGCAGGGAAGCTCTCTTTGTAAACTATGAACCGAGTTGGATCCAACAACTCGACAAACTGGATGCTTTCAAAATCGCCAAACCGTATTTCCATTTGCATAATTAAGGTGTCAAGAACTTCATACATTAACGTTTGGAGCGTCCTGTCATCTACATTTATCTCGTGATTTATTTTGCGACATTTTTCAACACAGGAGGATACTGTATTTTCTGATTGGATGTCCTTGAGGATAACAGTGGTTTTTCTAATTTCAGTATTGCACAGAATTACATCAGATGTGCTTTGATGTTACAGTAGAGCAAAGAGATGTTCTGTATAAATAAACATTTCTGTACAGAGACAGAGCAAATAAATGAATTGAGCCTTCTTGAGAATGGCAAGCAACCCAACAGCTGAATTGTACGACTCACTGTTCCAACCCTCATCATTCTCTGCAATGTCTTCAAAAACCTGCCTTAGATCATCATAGTGGGAAAATATTGTGTGGACTGCTCTCGAATGAAAGCTCCAATGGGTAGCGCATGCTTGTGAAAGTCTGAATCCGTTGCATTCCATCTACTAAAAAATGAATGAAACGCTGTCAGATTATGAATGAAGAGCCTGACTGATTTTATTGTTTTGGAGCAATGGAGAAGAAGAAGGTTTAACTTGTGGGCATAACAGGGTAGAAATATTCCCCTTGGACAAACTTGTTTAACGTAATGCTGAACACCCCCCATGCCTGTTGTTAATTCTGATAAGCCTGATGTAGTCTTGTCAATCGAAACATCAAAAAAGCCTATGAATCTTTCTGTTAGACCCTATTTTGAGCAGACCCAGAATATTACACTAACTTGAGAACTGTTTGCCGGCCCCACGGTGTAGGAGTGGCGTGCCTGCCTCTTACCCAGAGGCCCCGGGTTCAATTCCCGGCCAGGTCAGGGATATTTACCTGCATCTGAGGGCTGGTTCAAGGTCCACTCACCCTACGTGATTACAATTGAGGAGCTATTTGAGGGTGAGATAGTGGCCCCGGTCTAGAAAGCCAAGAATAACGGCCCGGAGGATCCATCATGCTGACCACACGACACCTTGTAATCTGGAGCCCTTCGGGCTGAACAGCGGTCGCTTGGTAGGCCATGGCCCTTCGAGGTCGTTGCGCCATGGGGTTTGGTTTGAGATCTGTTTGATACATCTAAGGTCTCATCTGCCTGGATACCAAAAAAATCACAAGAATCTAACTCTGCTTTGATTGTCTCCTGAGTTATGGCAGTTACAGACTATTAATTCATTCTGTATTTCGCTTGATGTGCCTTCAAAGCCCGATGTGGACTAGAGATGATCTTGAATGTACTGTTGCTGTTTTGAAAGAAGATCTAAGAACTCTAGGTAATTGCCCCTGTTGATCGAGTCTTGCCCTTCAAAATGATCTCAAAATCCAAGCTCCTGTTTCCTAAGAAAACACAGAATGTCAAAAAGTCTCTCAACAACAAGCCGATTTTGTTTCACAGCTTTGTTATATTTAACAGCTTGAAATCTTGCACCTTCAGATAAAGAACGTTCTATCCTCCTGTGCCCCAGTAAACGGAATCTCTCTTCATTCTGAATATGTTTATTTGAATTTTGATGCTTCTCTGCTTTTCTAAGAAAGTTTTTTGTAACAATTACCCAATTTAAAGTCCATTCCTTTTCACCACCAAACAATTCACACGTATAACAGAAAAGCTTCTTGCTTTCAGAACAGGCTGTTAACCACGAATATCGTGTATACCAAGAAAATTGAAATATTCTCGCTACTTTACCGTCAAAATACTTAATATCAAAATTAGGCATACATCTTTTATTTTTGGCTTCACACTTCTCTTCATAAGTCCAAGATGAGAATGGTGTACGTTTTAAAGAGTTCACAAGACTCGTTAAGTTCCCGAAGGGGCCTACTTCACACATTATTTCAACGCAATTTTCAACCAGATGGTGTCAGTCTCGTTTTACACAACTAACGGTCCATGTCTGAATTGTCACAAATAAAGCCAATAATGCACTGATTGCCTACTAATTCAAAAGAAAAACACACACACTTAACAATACGGTACTTCATTGTCACCTTCATGCCGGGAGTTTCTACACTCTCAAATAGCACAGGAGGTATGCCTCTCTGGGGTCTAGACTTTGCAGAGAGAGGAGCGTGGGCGGTAACCTATCTTTCCTCCACCACCTTGCACTAGTCACCAAGCTGACGGAAGGGAAACAAAAAGTCCTGGGGAGACAAGTTACAGACTGCCTCACTGTCCGAACTAGTAGTCTGCTGTTGCCATCTACCGGGGCGATCAGCGAAGCACATCATCTGCTGTCATCATGTAGCACATATCAAAAGAGATTATTATTGATTTAACACAATAACAACAGCAGATAAATTTGTTATGGTATTTATGTTTAATCGCATTTCTTTTGCTGTCGCATTGTGAATGAAGATTTCATTGTATTTCATTGCCTCAAATGACTCCAAGTAGTTTTGCCACTGGAATAAATAGTCTTTCTCAGTTCCAGATCATACAGTGTCACATTGCCAAAAGAATATCCTCCAGGTAACTGGCTAGATCTAGATATATTAGGATAATTTGAGATATCTTGGCATAAGGTAATGACAAAAAAGGCTCCCAATATTGGAAGACATTAATCAAATAACTGAATCAATTCTTCTGTGGGTTCTTCTTGTTGTTCCAATAGGCTTTCATTCTTTCCGAAAAGGCTTGTTTACATTCTGCTGACCACTTTAGTCTGTACTGTTTTTGTAGTGGTTGCTCTGATGTAGCTTCCCAATTGTTTACTTTGTGTATAAAGATGTCTCTTTCTAGAACGTCTGTTGAACTTATGTTTGCGGTTTTGAGGTCCTTTCGAAATTCATTAAGCCAGGGTGTTGAGTTCTTAAGCGAGGTTATACACTCTCTTATCCTTTTTATCAATCAGTTATCTGGTAATCTAGTGAGATGACCAAAGAATTTCATTCGTCTTTTCCTAATGTCGATTTGGATGTGCGAGAACTTTTCTGTTGTTTTGACTGATTGTAACCATCTGGAGTGTATCTTTCTCCTTCGTTAATGGTCATTGAGAAAGCATAGGGTCAATGTTTTGACAAAATAGGTATTTACTTATCTCAGTGCATTTTTCAGCCGTGGTCAGTTATACGTGGCATTTAGTAGAGTTAAAGCTGCGAGGGATGTCAAAATTAAAATTATAACTGCATCAGTCCACGTCTGTGCTGTAGAGGTTAGTGTGATTGGCTGCCACCCTCGGAGGCCCGAGTTCGATTCCCGACTCTGTCACCCATGAAATTTAAAAAGTGGTACGAGGAGTGGAACGGGATCCACTCAGCTTCGGGAGGTCAACTGAATAGAGGGGTTTGATTCCCACCTTAGCTATCCTCAAAGTGGTTTTCCGTCATTTCCCGCTTCTTCTCCAGGTAAAGGCCAGGATGGTACCTAACTTAAGACCATGGTCACTTTCTACTCCTAGCCCTTTCCTATCCCATCGCCGTGCCAGTGTGACATTAAGTAAATAGTAAAACAAAAAATATATATAGGCCTATATATAACTACACCATATTAGGGTCAGTTCCCCAAAACTGAAGGATATTTCACAAAAAACATACTTTACAATGAAATACTAACATCAGTCAATGAATAGGACAGTCAAATGCAATCACAGTGAACTGTAGCCTAACCAAACCAAACTAAACCCCATGGCACTACAGCTCTTGAAGAGCCTTGGCCCACCAAGCGACCACTGCTCAGCCCGAAGGCCTGCAGATTATGAGGTTTTGTGTGGTCAGCACGACGAATCCTCTCGGCTGTTACTCTTGGCTTTCTAGACCGGGACCGCCATCTCACCGTCAGATAGCTCCTCAATTCTAATCACATAAGCTGAGTGGACCTCGAACCAGCCCTCAGGTCCAGGTGAAAATCCCTGACCTGGCCAGCAATCGAACCCGGGGCCTCCGGGTAAGAGGCAGGCACGCTACCCCTACACCACGGGGCCGGCGAACTGTGGCCTACTTTATTAAAATGATTCATGACTGTAAAATATTGTCTTCTAGAGTTCAGTAACTTTACTCATGCTTCCTTTATCATCAATTCCATTTTTGTTCTTCGTTCGCACCTATTGCTGCGACAGGCCACTAGTAGTATCAAAAGTCAACCTCACAAAATATGAGCTGCGTAGTTTGAATTAGCAATGCAACTGAATTTTACCACCAAATAAGACAACTGCTGTGGGATAAACAAGTACCATTGAAAGCTAAGATGACATTATATAAATCCTGTTATACCTACACCCATACTCACATATAGATTGGAAACTACCACGTTAATGAGACAAGACAACTTAAAACTCCAAGCTGCAGAAATGAAGTTCCTACACACAATGATACAGAAGACCAGAAAGACAAGATCAAGAACAAAAGAGTCTGAGAAGAGATGGGAATAGGAGTCTCCCTACTTCAAAGGATCCAGAAGGCAAGACTGAAGTGGTTTGGCCATGTAAAAAGGATGAGCGCAGGAAGGACTGTAAGGAGGGAATTAAAAGGAAAGACCATAGGGCGGACCCAGAGAAAAATGGACATGTAGTAAAGAAAGATACCAAGGAGAGAGGACAAGAATGGGATAACAATGACTGACAGGCAGACAAAGATGGAGGGGGCTCATATACCACAACCAGGCAACTAGAGATGGTCAATGATGATGATGATGAGTAATCCTTTTGATATACACAAGGTGCCCGCTAGAAACCTAAATGTGTTCTCCTTGCATTTTTGCTGGGATATTCCTGTTTTCCCTGCATTAAATTTAGTGGGATGTGGTACATAAAAGTGATGGTCGAACATGTTTATCATACTCTGGATTGTCCTTGTTACCATTTAAATTCCTGTCCATTTGTTCACTTACATAATCACTACTTCCATCTAAGCAACATTCTGATCTCATTTTCTTTTCACACAGATATCTCACGGCGCTTAGGCATTTATTCAAATGAACTTCATTGTTCCACTCTTTAATCATCCTTGCAATAACATTTTGATTAACACTGCGTCTACACATCACTATCTCTTCCCGGATTCTTCTAACCACCTCTGGAATCATCATCTTGAAACATATTTTGCTCAAACACTTTCAGTGGCATAAAGAACTTAAAATAAATGTATCATAAATGAAACAAGCTACACCTTATCATAAAGTGCCAATCTGTGAAGTGGGTTATCAGTAACCCCATCAGAAACATATGGGTTAGTGTTCAGAAACTCGGGAATAATATCCCATTTCCTGTAGCAAACAGAAGTGTCATTCAAATACAGATGCTGGTCAGTTAACGTGCATAGAAATAAGCACCACTGATGCATTCCTTTCTTTGTAGAAGTTTTTTTTTTCTGTGATAATTTTGCTTTTGCATAATAATTTCTCCTTAATAGTGAAGCGAAATCCATAATAATTACAGGCAATCCATAATAGTTAGCACCTCTACATTATGGAACAAAATAAGACTCGGGGCCAATGACTAGGTCCTTAGCCCAAACTAAATAGAAACTCTAGAACCACGGCAGTCGGCACTATTGACAAATGATAAAATTGGTACGACACCTGTTAATTAGGTTACATAACCAGATATCTTTAAATAAGGCGATCTTGTTATGCAAGCTGTAGCCTGGTGTTGACTCATCTTTTCCCTGCAAGAGCCAGCTGGTCTAGTATTGTGATATACCATTACCGACTGGCTCCGACAAAACATGACATTCTGCTGAGAGCGCAACCCTTCTTTGTGCTGAATCTGGATTGTAAATTACATGGGTAACTTTAAAAACACCAAGTATTTTAAAAGGAACATTAAAAAGATAACAGTTTTTTAAAATCTATAATATTATTATAATTTAAGTGCTGGTTTAATGAGAACAAGGTAATTACAAATTAATGGCAAAAGTTATTATCTGTGAACATTTCATTTTACTGTCAAAGTAAAGACCTGAAATTACGTTATCGTTAAGAATGAATTATAAGCTACACCACACTTACTAATGCAATACTGGATACAACGCACGCCTTGTGTAGTGCCATCTTTGAGCAGTTAGCACAAGTATGTCTATGGTTTTCATTTACTCTGCTTCTCTGTCGTGAGTGCCCACTGTCTCTCTCTCTCTCTTACAAGGGAACATCCACAATGGTGAAGACGCCGATCGCGATGAAACTTAGCAAACACATTGAGGTACATGTAAAAACAATGCCAGCATCTCTTTTAGGCGCCAACATTCATTAGCGCGTTAACTAAGGGGCCTAAAAGTTGCGACATTTCAAGTTCCGCGCGAACAGCGATGAATTCCTCCTGACCAATGCTTAGCCGGAACACTGCTTTGTGCCATACCTCTGCTCCTCCTCCCCTCCTGGTTCAGCACCACTCGTTTCCCTCTCCCCGCGCTGCCGTCTGTTTAGCTGTCGAACAGAACCTGTGCTACACTGCGTATGCTATCAGCCTTCCTCATAGCTCTCCCTTGGAATTTCCACATTGTATAGGCAGTTTACATTTTATGAAAACGTTTGCGACGAGTCCTTAAGGGCAATGTCACTGAGCGTGTCAAAAAGTATGTTTCATCTTCAAGCAAAGCACGGAAGTCACATTGAAGAAGGTCCGCTGAACTTTCGGGAGCTGCAGCTTTATGACGCGATTGAGGGTGAGTGTTAAGCAGTCAACTATTGTCAAATAGGTTTTGACGCTCACGGGGAGATTTCACACTGCGGACATAGGCCGTAATAACGTAGATTGAAGCGTGGTCTTATGTGCTGCATGTGAAGTTGTAGGTTTATGATATGTTGATACTGATAACTCTGTCCGACTCGCTGGCTGAACGGTCAGCGTACTGGCCTTCGGTTCAGAGGCTCCCGGGTTCGATTCCCGGCCGGGTCGGGGATTGTAACCTTAATTGGTTGATTCCTACGGCACGGGGGCTGGGTGTATGTGTTGTCTTCATCATCATTTCATCCTCATCACGACGCGCAGGTTGCCTACAGGTGTCAAATAGAAAGACCTGCACTTGGCGAGCCGAACCCGTCCTGGGATATCCCGGCACTAAAAGCCATATGACATTTCATTTCATTACCGATAACACTCTTGTTGTTTTTAAACGAACAGTTGTGTTCTCTGTTGTTCCTGTCAATACATATACACATAACAACATGTATTTTAGTTACTTGTTTTATTTCTCCTCGCAAGGGCGAGGAGAAGGGAGGGTAACGTGCCGGGGAGAACTACTTGGAGGATAAAAGGCGGTGCAGAGGGTGTGTCTCCAGATAGGAAGTGTGTGTGCCGGCTTAGCATTGGCCTGCAGGTATTCATCGCTGATCGCGCGGAACTTGAAATGTCGCAACTTTTAGGCCCCTTAGTTAACGCGCTAATGAATGTTGGCGCCTAAAATTGATGCTGGCATTGTTTTTACATGTACCTCAATGTGTTGCTAAGTTTCATCGCGATCGGCGACTTCACCATTGTGGATGTTCCCTTGTTAGTATGACTCGTGTTGCATCATCAAATCAGTCTTGCTCGATCATTCCGAGTTTGACGTCGTAAGTCATTTTCTTGTATATTCCCTGTATATTTTCTGCATTTTTAATCTCTTTTTTTTTTCTGTTTTTCCAGAAAATGGGTTACCCTGATACAGGAAGTACCCAAACACATAGACAGTAATCCAAGGCTGGATATGACACCCCTAAACAACACAAGAAGTCCCTCACTTACTAGTAACAGACTTTCCAGCTTTTTATAGGAAGTACCTGCCACATCCCATGTCAAGTAGCCATTGCCATATTTGTGTACCAGCAGGGATACTGCTTTCTAATACAAGAAGTGCTGCTTGAGCCTGAATTCACACTACTTCACCGATTGCACTAGCCTGCTAAATAAAACTTCTTTTGTGCGGTAAAAATGAAACTAGGTGGGTTTTATGAATTTCTTAACGCAGAATTCGAGAAAAAAATTAGTTTTGCGAATCATGTCTGGTTTGGTGGCAATTTTATAAAATATTATTTTGTTCTTACGTTAAATTGTTGATACTTAGTATTGATTAAATTTGATGTATTAATGTAAATTTCAGCTTGCAAAACGTAATCATATTTTTCATGCATTGAATACACATAAATGCTGCTTTGTAAGCAAGTAGGTAGTATGTATTATATTTTTAATTCATATTGAAATTCGTGAAACTGAAGCATAAAGCGCCTATTTAGTTTCGACTGTACAGTTGCTTTTAAATTAATATAACCGTACCTTGAATAAAATTACATGGTTAAACATACATAGTTTCGTTACTTACATTATGTGCAGGTTAGATTCACACCTCCGTCTTTTCCTGTTTTCCGTGGAATTTCCAGGTTTTTGAAGTTCTTGAAGTTCTTGAATGATCTCTAGAAGGGTCGTCTCGTGCAATCGGCCATCATATTCACATCCCAAGGTCACTGATAGTGTCGTTCTGCATCTTTGAGATCCTGGTGAAACATTTCACCTTGTTCTTCACTGACAGCTCCTAAATTTAGAGGGAAATAATCCAGATGTGAAGCTAAGAAATGAAGCTTAAGGCTCATATTACAACTGAGTTCCTTAAACTTTACCAACATTTTCCTTACAATTTCTTTGTATTGAGGGTCCTTAATGTTGCCAAGGAATTTAGTCACTACATCTTTGAATGCGTTCCATGCCTCTTTCTCAATTTTGGTCATCGTGTCTATGAAAATTTTATCCTTCATCTGTTTATGAATCTGTGGTCCATCAAATACGCCTTCTTTGATTTTTGCATCTAACAATGAGGGAAATTTAGTGGATAAATATTGGAAGCATAGGCTACTTTTATCTAATGCCTGAACATACAGTTTCATCAATCCAAATTTGATGTGCAAGGGTGGAAGTAGAATTTTTTCATGGTCAATAAGACTTATATTCAAGACATTTTTGGATTTGGTTGTAGTTGTTTCCTTTCTGTCTAATTCGCTGTATCCCAATGTTTATCCCGTGCCCTGCTATCCCATTCGCATAGGAAACGGAAATTTTGTATAGCCTGTTCGTTGTCCCAGCAACAATCCAATGATCTTCAAATCACCGCAAATTTGCCACCCATGCTCATGATATATAATTTTTTCAAGCACCAACTTTAAGGTCTCGTATGTTTCAGACATTTTTGTGAAGTGTGCAAGTGGATGGATGCCAGAACATTTGTATTATGAAGCAAAACAGCCTTTAAACTTATTTTGGAAGAGTCAATAAAAACACGCCAGCTACTAGGATCATACTCTTTCTCTCCCAATCGACGTAGAAGATTTGAAACATCCGTACAAAATACAAGTTCATCTTCTTGAGTATAATACTTTTGGACTGTTATCTTTGGAAGGAAACTGCATTATCAGTCCATCATAAACATTGCATAAGGGCTGGGGCTTTTAACACGTCTGATTATTCAAGTGGTCTAAGATGAAAGACAAACTCTCAACAGTCTTATCTTCAATCCTACATACCACGTGGTCTATTGCATATCTGGGGGAGTTTGTTATGAATTTACCAGGAAATCCTCAACTACAAAATGAAAATTTAGACAACAATTAAACTAAAATAAAATGCAAACAATAACAAATCAAATCACATAATTGTATTCTAAACAAAGTTGCGCGAGAACATCTCTCAACATTTCATCTTAAGAATTCATGCAGATTCTAAAACACCGAATTGCGTCAAAACTAGACATGATAGGAAAAAAATAGCATCATTTTCAGAATCAGGGCAGCGATTTTCATAAGAATGACATATTTTCTATTTTATCGCAAAATCATGTTGGCTAGTGTTGTCAGACACATTCGAACACATGCATTGCACTTATTCAATAGCAACCTTGTTCCATACGTTGGTGAAGTACTACAATGTCCATAACAGCACTTTGATAGATTTCCCAATTCTTCAAAATTGTTTAAGTATTTTTTTTTAAATGTATTTATTTAAACATCAAACATTACAGGCTCTTAGCCTAAATTACGTGTTCTCAAAGCCAATGAACTGAACAATCTTTTAGTAAAAACTATAAGGAAAAACATGTACCAAAACCAGAATGGGTGTCTAAGGAACAAAATAAGACTTGGGGCCAATGACTAGGTCCTTAGCCCAAACTAAATAGAAATTCTAGAACCATGGCAGTCGGCACTATTGACAAATGATAAAATTGGTACGCCACCTGTTAATTAGGTTACATAACCAGATATCTTAAAATAAGGCAATCTCATTATGCAAGCTGGTGTTGTCTCATCTTTTCCCTGCAAGAGCCAGCTGGTCTAGTATTGTGATATACCATTACCGACTGGCTCCGACAAAACATGACATTCTGCTGAGAGTGCAACCCTTCTTTCTGCTGAATCTGGACTGTCCTTGTTACCATTTAAATTCCTGTCTGTTTGTTCACTTACATAATCACTACTTCCATCTAAGCAACATTCTGATCTCATTTTCTTTTCACACAGATTTCTCACGGTGCTTAGGTATTTCCTCAAATGAGCTTCATTGTTCCACTCTTCAATTATCCATGCAATAACATTTTGATTAACACTGCATCTACTCATCACTATCTCTTCCCGCATTCCACCTCTGCATTTGCATGTTCCTTGATTCTAGCTATCATAGCTCTCTGTCCACTACTTCCATTACCCTTCCATGTCTCCCACCAAAATTATCCCAAACCTACCCTCTCCACGAAGGTTTTAATTTTAACCAACCAACTCTCTGCATTACTGCCTACTGGCCATGGGTACGTACTGCAAGGCGCAAGTACAACTTCCACGACCATAGGTCGGTAATGTCTTTTAGGTTGAGCCAGAGGTACTCCTGAAGCCTGTGGTAATGTGATGGGGAGGGCACACGTAAAATAAAAGGTGGTTGGTACGCGTGGATGTTGACGGGTTGGAAGGAGTACCTTTGGTTGTAGGGCTGTTTTGTCTTATGTTATGTAAAAAAAAAAAACCAAGGCATCACTGGTATATGTGTTTAATTGACTGTACAGTTGAAGGTGTGCCGTAAAACTACCTCTGTCTACAATCTGTATTCATTCATACAGGTGAAAAGTTATATGTTGCCTGAGGGCAACAGTATGCAGTAAAGAGTTAAATTCCTGTCCGTTTGTTCACTTACATAATCACTATTTCCATCTAAGCAACATTCTGATCTCATTTTCTTTTCACACAGATTTCTCACGGCGCTTAGGTATTTATTCAAATGAGCTTCATTGTTCCACTCTTTAATTATCCATGCAATAACATTTTGATTAACACTGCATCTACACATCACTATCTCTTCCCGCATTCTTCTATCCACCTCTGCATTTGCATGTCCTTAATTCTAGCCATCATAGCTCTCTGTCCACTACTTCCATTACCCTTCCATAGCTGCCTCTGTGGATCCGTGGTAGAGTGTCGGCCTCCGGATCCCAAGATAGCGGGTTCAAACCCGGCAGAGGTAGTCGGATTTTTGAAGGGCGGAAAGAAGTCCATTCGACACTCCATGTCGTACAATGTCAGCATGTAAAAGATCTCTGGTGATACATTTGGTATTTACCTGACAAAATTAATTAAATCTCAGCCATAGATGCCCAGGAGAGATCCGGTTTAGTCTGTCTGCCATCTAGCGGACCTAGAGTAAAACGGAACGTCGAAATTGACGAGCAGACAGCCAGATGGCGTCAAGTCGAAATGTCTGCACACGGTAGCTGAGGCCATACGATTATTATTATTATTATTATTATTATTACCCTTCCATGTCACCCACCAAAAATATCCCAAACCTACCCTCTCCACGTAGGTTTTAATTTTAACCAACCAACTCTCTGCATACATACCCTTTTCCTGCTGTTTGAAGGCCTCCTGAACCACTAGGCCACCCTCTTTACGTTTCAGGCGCATCCAATAGTTCAGAACCCTTCTCATGCAATCCACTTCAGTAGATTCTCCACATAATATTGCCACCCCCACATTCGCTGTACATTGCGGCAGTCTCACACTTATCTTGCTAAATTTATGTATAATTTGGCTTAACATCTCCCTTTTTCCTCCATCCCCGATATTTCTGCCCCATATGATGATTTGATTAACACTAATGTCTTCAATACTAATCTCACTATCTTATCCCCAGAAATTTTGTTACTAAGATTTTAACTATAGAAAGTGCTGCCACCCCTCTCAATTTTGCCCTCTTGATATGATCTTTCCACTCTCCCCTTCTGTTTAATAGCACTCCTAAATATTCTATCTTGTCCATTTCCTCTATGTTCTCTCCCTGTAGTATCCATTTCCTTTTTGTTTTCCGCCTCTTATTCTTACTTATAATGAGTACCGTTGGTTTATTAGTGTTAACTCTTAATGCCCACTCCTTTGTGAACTCCGACAACTCATTCAAGCTCTTCTGTAAACCCCCTCCTGTCAAAGCCATTAATATGACATCATCTGCAAAAATCAAACCCAGTATCTCTAAATTATTCATTACTGGCACTGCCCATTTTTCTTTTCTGTGTCCGTCCAAAATATCATTAATGAACATTAAGAATAACAACAGCAAAAGATTACATCCTTGTTTTAGTCCCGTCCTGCAATCTATGGGCTCGCTAATTAAATTATCTTCTATCTTGACACAACAGTAAACCTTTTTGTATAACTCCTCTATCGCCTGTATCATTTTTCTTGGGACTCCCAACCAGCCTAATCTTTCTATCAGAGCTTTTCTGCTGGCCGTATCAAAGTCTTTTTCAAAGTCTATGGCCACTAGATACACACAACCTCCTTCCATGCCTAAGTATTTATCTAATATCATCCTGACTGTCATAATGTTTTCTGTTGTTCTTCTTCCTTTTCGAAATTCCCTTCCCATTCTTTCGGTACTATGCCACTATTGAAAATCCTATTTAATAATCTTACCATTCCCTCCCTTATCTGACTGTAATTCCATACTTTTTTCCAACATGAGTTATTTATACCCTTCCCTCCCCCTGCCGATCTGTTCTTCAGTTTGCCTATTGCCTTTTGAACTTCCTCTATAGAGATATCTTTGTCGAGTTCGTGTATACTAACTACCATATTTTTCCATGTATTTCTCATCCCGTCCTCACACTTCCATCTGTCCATGACTCCTAACAAACCTCTGAAAGAAGTTACCCATTGGTCGTAATCGATCTTGGCTTTGACAAACCTTTTCCCTCCTTTATTAATTCTTTCTATTCATTCCCATACTCTCTGCGCTTGGTTTAGCCTACATTTGCTACTAATTGACTCGGTTTGTTCTATTGACAATAATTTCTTCCTTTCGACAATTTTCTTTTTGTACTCTTTTCTTAACCTGCAGAAAGATTCTCTAATTTCATTAACTCCACTTAGTTTATATTTTTTTAGAGCCTTCATAACTTCGCTCCTTAATACCTTGCATTCTTTATTTTACCATCCATCTCTTCCATTCTGTCTTTTTCCCTTTCCTTGCTCAATCCATGCGGCCCTCCTTATCGGATATTCAGTTAGGTCCAGTGCTTTATCTTTATTATTCTCCTCCAACGCTACTTCCCAGCCACAGCTGATTAACTGTATCTCGTTTCTCATAAGGTCCTCTGTTTCTTTATGTATACCCTCAGTCCATATATAAATATATATAATAATGTTGTTGTTTGAGTCATCAGTCCATAGATTGGTTTGATGCAGCCCTCCATGCCACCCTATCCTGTGCTAACCTTTTCATTTCTACGTAACTGTTGCATCCTACATCTGTTCTAATCTGCTTGTCATATTCATACCTTGGTCTACCCCTACCGTTCTTACCACCTACACTTCCTTCAAAAACCAACTGAACAAGTCCTGGGTGTCTTAAGATGTGTCCTATCATTCTATCTCATCTTCTCGTCAAATTTAGCCAAATCGATCTCCTCTCACCAATTCGATTCATTATCTCTTCATTCATGATTCGATCTATCCATCTCACCTTCAGCATTCTTCTGTAACACCACATTTCAAAAGCTTCTATTCTCTTTCTTTGTGGGCTAGTTATCGTCCATGTTTCACTTCCATACAATGCCACGCTCCACACGAAAGTCTTCAAAAACATCTTTCTAATTCCGATATCAATGTTTGAAGTGAGCAAATTTCTTTTCTTAAGAAAGCTCTTCCTTGCTTGTGCTAGTCTGCATTTTATGTCCTCCTTACTTCTGCCATCGTTAGTTATTTTACTACCCAAGTAACAATATTCATCTACTTCCTTTAAGACTTCATTTCCTAATCTAATATTTCCTGCATCACCTGCCTTCGTTCGACTGCACTCCATTACTTTTGTTTTGGTCTTACTTATTTTCATCTTGTACCCCTTACCCAAGACTTCGTTCATACCATTCAGCATCTTCTCGAGATCTTCTGCAGTCTCAGATAAAATAACAATATCATTGGCAAATCTCAAGGTTTTGATTTCCTCTCCTTGGATTATGATTCCCTTTCCAAATTCCTCTTTGATTTCCTTTACTGCCTGTTCTATGTAAACATTGAAAAGGAGGGGGGTCAAACTGCAGCCTTGCCTCACTTCTTTCTGGATTGCTGCTTATTTTTCAAAGCCCTCGATTCTTATCACTGCAGACTGATTTTTATACAGATTGTAGATAATTCTTCGTTCTCAGTATCTGATCCCAATCACCTTCAGAATCTTAAATAGCTAGGTCCAATCAGCATTATCGAATGCCTTTTATAGCTCTACGAATGCCATGTATGTGGGCTTGTCCTTCTTGATTCGATCCTCTAAGATCAGACGTAAAGTCAGGATTGCTTCACGTGTTCCTACATTTCTTCTGAAGCCAAATTGATCTTCTCCCAACTCAGCTTCAACTTGTTTTTCCATTCTTCTGTAAATAATACATGTTCAAATTTTTCAGGCATGAGATACTAAACTAATAGTGCGGTAGTTTTCACACCTGTCAGCACCGGCTTTCTTGGGAATAGGTATAACAATGTTCTTCCGAAAATTGGATGGGACTTCTCCTGTCTCATACATCTTACACACTAAATGGAATAACCTTGCCATGCTGGTTTCTCCTAAGGCAGTCAGTAATTCAGAGGGAATGTCATCAATTCCAGGTGCCTTGTTCCTATTTAGGTCACTCACAGCTCTGTCAAACTCTGACCTCAGTATTGGGTCTACCATTTCATCAGCATCAACTGCCTCTTCTTGTTCCAGAACCAAATTATCTACATCTTTACCTTGATACAGCTGTTGGATATGTTCCTGCCATCTTTCCCTAGACGTGGCTTTCCGTCTGAGCTCTTAATATTTGTACACCTAGATTTTCTTTCTCCAAAGGTTTCCTTGATTTTCCTGTATGCAGCATCTACCTTTCCCAGGACCATACAACCTTCGACATCCTTGCATTTCTCCTTCAGCCATTCTTCCTTAGCTACCTTGCACTTTCTATCCACTTCATTCTTTAATCGCCTGTATTCTTTTCTGCCCTCTTCATTTCTAGCATTCTTGTATTTTCGTTGTTCATCAATCAGATCTAGTATCTCCTGAGTTATCCACTGATTCTTAGTTGTTCTTTTCTTCATAACATTTCTTCAGCAGCCTTACTGACTTCATTTTTCATGACTATCCACTCTTCCTCTATTGTATTTCCTTCAGCCTTTTTATGTAGTCCTCGTGCAACATGTTCCTTGAAACAATCTCTCACACTCTTTTCTTTCAACTTAGCTAGATCCCATCTTTTTGCATTCTTTCATTTCTTCAATTTCTTCAACTTCAGATGGCATTTCATGACCAACAGGTTGTAGTCAGAGTCCAAGTCTGCTCCTGGGAAAATTTTGCAATCCAACACCTGGTTTCTGAATTTCTGCCTAATCATAATGAAGTCTATTTGATACCTTCCAGTGTCTCCAAGTCTCATCCACGTATACAACTGTTGTTTGTGGTGTTTGAACCAGGTATTGGCAAGGACTAAATTATGATCAGTGCAGAATTCAACCAGCCGACTTCCTCTTTCATTCCTTTGTCCCAATCCGAATTCCCCTACTGTATTACCTTCTCTTCCTTGGTCTACCACTGCATTCCAGTCTCCCATCACAATTAGATTCTCGTCACCTTTTACATATTGTGTTAAATCTTCCATCTCTTCATATATTCTTTCGATTTCTTCATCATCCGCTGAACTAGTAGTCATATAGACCTGCACTATTGTGGTGGGCATTAGTTTGGTGTCTGTCTTGACGACAATATTTCTTTCACTATGCTGGTCAAAGTAGCTTACCTGCTGCCCTATTTTCTTATTCATTATTAAACCAACTCCTGCATTTCCCCTGTTTGATTTTGTGTTGATAATTCGGTAGTCGCCTGACCAAAAATCCTGTTCTTCCTCCCAGGCTACTTCGGTTATACCAACTACATCTAACTTTAGTCTATCCATCTCCCTTTTAAGATTCTCTAACCTACCACATCAATTCAAACTTCTAACATTCCACTCTCCGACTCGCAGAATATCAGTATCCATCTTCCTGATGATCGCTCCCTCTCGTGTAGTCCCCACCCGGAGATCCGAATGGGGGACTAGTTTAACTCCGGAATATTTTACCCGGGAGGAAGCCATCATCAGTACATCATTCATACAGAGAGAGTTGCGTGTCCTCGGGAATTACTTACGGCTGTAGTTTCCCGTTGCTTTCAGCCGTGTAGCAGTATCAACACAGGTAAGCCATGTTGAGTATTATTACGAGGCCATATCAGTCAATCATCTAGACTGCCGCCCTTGCAACTTCCGAAATGCTGCTACCCCCTTTCGATGAACCATTCCTTAGTCTGGTCTCTCAACAGATACCGATCCGATATGGTTGCACCTGCGGTTTGGCTATCTGCTTCGTTGGAACACGCAAGCCTCCCCACCGCGGCAAGGTCACATGGTTATATATTATATATTATAATAATAGTAATAATATATAATAACTCTTGGCCCTCTCTGCCACCCTCTTTTTGAGCCCTTCTCTTTCTTCCTGTAAACTTCTATCTATCCACACCTCTATCGGCGCACGGTGTGAGTCTACCCAATCCTCCATTTTTATCCTTCTGATATTCCCTAGTAGATCACCCGAACATAATACTAAGTCAATCACACTTCCCCCTTGTGTTGAGATATATGTCAATTTTCCTTCTTGGTCCCCCTCCCAGAATCCGTTTGGTATATAGAATTTTCCTGCCTCACAAAATGCCAATAGCATCCCTCCATAGCTGTTTCTTTCCTTGTCTTTGCTTCTTCTTTCTACCTTTATATCTGGCTTGTCATCTTTGCTAAACCTTGGGCATAATTCCCCTATTCTGGCATTCCAGTCGCCAAAGAATAGAATTCCGTCTTCTTTGACCTCCCTGATAATACTAATTTATAGGAGTAGCTCCTCAAAAACTTTATCATTAGCATACGGAGATCCCTTGGGGTGAAAATACACACACGTTATACATATCTTTTTTTTTCTCTTCCCTTCTCCCATCCTGTGTTAAATCTTAACCATAACACTTCTCCAATTTGTTGTCAATTTCCTCAACTAGCTCGCTGATCTCTTCTTTAATTAACACCACTATTCCCCTTCTGACTCGTTGGCTGAATGGTCAGCGTACTGGCCTTCGGTTCAGAGGGTCCCGGGTTCGATTCCCGGCCGGGTCGGGGATTTTAACCTTAATTGGTTAATTCCAATGGCACGGGGGCTGGGTGTATGTGTTCGTCTTCATCATCATTTCATCCTCATCACGACGCGCAGGTCACCTACAGGAGTCAAATAGAAAGACCTGCACCTGGCGAGCCAAACCCGTCCTGGGATATCCCGGCACTAAAAGCCATACGCCATTTCATTTTTACCACTATTCCTCCTGCTGCTCGCCCCTGATTCTTTAGTTTCTCTCTTGTCTTACATTTAACATTGAACCCCACCAAGTTATCTCCGTACCTAATTGTATCCAAGTTTCCAGTAGCGCTACAATATCAAGACTTTCAACTACTTTTATCACCTCAGTATTACTTACTTTGCTTAATAAACCTTCGATATTTACAAATCCTACCTTCCAATCTAGTTATAACTTACCCTCTCTTCCTCCTCTATTGCCTTCTTTATTCTTACTTCTCATCACTATTTTACTCTCTCCTTCTATCTCCACATCTTCATATTTTGAAGCTTTAGGGTGATCTTTCTTATCTTTTTTCTCTGAGCCCCTATTTTTCTTACCCCACAGATCTTTTAGACTCCTGCTTCTTCCCTTCATCAATTTTTCTTTCCCATTTTTTCTGTCTTTTGATCCACTTCCTTCTTTATTATGCCCATACCCCCTGAATTCTAAATTAGATTTTTTTAAGCGTCACCCTCCGCCTCTACCTCCTGCATACTTGCGTTTAGCTCCATGCTGCACAGCACACTTAATCCTTCGTTAGATTCAGTTCTTACCTCGGCCCTTCGCTCCTTTTGATCTTCCACCTGCATCCCATCTTGCCTTGAACCCATGTCCTCTTCTTTAAGCTTCTCCTCCATGACTTTCAGCTCTGCTACGGTCCAAGATCATTTCCATTTTCCGTTGGACACCAGCATATATGCCCAGCATAAGCCTTCAACTCCTGAGATCTTGCTCTCCCTTGAAGCTTCTACAGAATTCTTAGAATCTCACTGCCTTCTCTCTCCATGTCTCTCTTAACCCAGATTTATTTCCTTGTAGATTGCTCGAGTTTCTTATTATTATAGGACAGAAGTTGGACTTTTATCGGTCTGTGCCCCTTCACTTTCCCTACTCTTACCACGTCGTCAATGTCCACCTAACTAAGTCGATTTTCATTTTTCCTTGTATAACGTCCACGACTTTGTATATAATATCTATCTTCGTCTCTGGTCCTTCTTCCTGCACCCCATATATAAAAAGACATTTCCTAATCCTGTCCTGTCTGATGACTGCTGCCTCTCTCTACAGTAAAACCACCTCCTTTTCTAGACTTTTCACTTTCTCCCTTAATGCCTGCACCTCCTTCTCGTGACTTCCTATCTTCGTCCTAACCTCTGCCGTCAGCTTATTCATCTGATCACACAGAACCTCTTGACCTTTGCTCAAAGTCTCCAACATCTCAGGAGGAGGATGAGAAATGATATAATGGATGCAGAAATTTTCTCACGGAACTGGAGTGTGTATCATAGAGATAGGTTAGGAATGGTGGGAGGGGGAGTATTCATTCTGGTGAAAGAAGAATTTGTAAGCTAAGAAAAAGTTAAAGATGAGAAACATGAAATTCTAGGTGTAAGGCTCATTTCTAAAGATAATAGGCAACTTGATGTCTTTGGAGTGTACAGACCGGGAAAGGGTAGTGCTGACACGGCTTCAGAATTATTTGATAAGACAATCAGCTATGTGGGAAACGATATGGAAAGGAATGTGATTGTAGCGAGAGATCTTAATTTACCAAATGTCAATTGGAAAGGAAATGCAAAAGACAGGAAGCATGACCAACAAATGGCAAATAACTAATATGGGAAGGACAGCTGATTCAGAAAGTGACGGAACCAACTAGAGGAATAAATATCCTGGACATGGTGCTGATAAAACTAGATGAGCTCTATAGAGAAACCGAAGTAATAGATAGTATTAGTGATCACGAAGCTGTTTTTGTCGTAGTTAAAAATAAATGTGATAGAAAGGAAGGTGTTAAAAGTAGGACTATTAAGCAGTACCATATGGCTGATGAAGCAGACATGAGGCAGTTTTTAAAAAGCAATTATGATCGGTGGAAAATGGAAAATAAAAATGTAAACAGACTCTGGGATGGGTTTAAAGCAATTGTTGAGGAATGTGAAAACAGGTTTGTACCTTTAAAGGTGGTAAGGAATGGTAAAGACCCACCTTATTATAATAGAGAAATAAAGAGACTAAGGAAGAGGTGCAGATTGGAAAGAAATAGAGTTAGAAATGGCAGTGGAAGTAAGGAGAAATTGAAGTAACTTACTAGGAAATTGAATCTAGCAAAGAAGGCAGCTAAGGATAACATGATGGCAAGCATAATTGGCAGTCATACAAATTTTAGTGAAAAATGGAAGGGTATGTATAGGTATTTTAAAGCAGAAACAGGTTCCAAGAAGGACATTCCAGGAATAATTAATGAATAAGGAGAGTGTGTATGTGAGGATCTTCAAAAGGCAGAAGTATTCAGTCAGCAGTATGTAAAGATTGTCGGTTACAAGGAAAACGTCCAGATAGAGGAGGTGACTAATGCTAAAGAAGTATTAAAATTTATATATGATAACAATGATATTTACAATAAGATACAAAAGTTGAAAACTAAAAAGCGGCTGGAATTGATAAGATTTCTGGGGATATACTAAGATAATGGGTTGGGATATAGTACCATATCTGAAGTACTTATTTGATTATTGTTTGGTTGAAGAAGCTATACCAAATGAATGGAGAGTGGCTATAGTAGCCCTTGTATATAAAAGAAAGGGGAAAGGGTGATAGACATAAAGATGAAAATTACAGGCCAGTAAGTTTGACGTGTTGCATGTAAGCTTTGGGAAGGTATTCTTTCTGATTACATTAGACATGTTTGCAAAATTAATAACTGGTTCGATAGAAGGCAATTCGGTTTTAGGAAAGGTTATTCCACTGAAGCTCAACTTGTAGGATTCCAGCAAGAAATAGCAGTTATTTTGGATTCTGGAGGTCAAATAGACTGCATCGCGATTGACCTGTCTAAAGCATTTGATAGGGTGGATCATGGGAGACTACTGGCAAAAATGAGTCCAATTGGACTAGACAAAAGAGTGACTGAATGGGTTGTATATTTCTAGAAAATAGATTTCAGAGAATTAGAGTAGGGGAAGCTTTATCTGACCCTGTAATAATGAAGAGGGGAATTCCTCAACGCAGTATTATTGGACCTTTATGTTTTCTTATATATATAAATGATTTGAGTAAAGGAATGGAATCAGAGGTAAGGCTTTTTGCAGATGATGTTATTCTCTATGGAGTAATAAATAAGTTACAAGATTGTGAGCAACTGCAAAATGACCTTGATAATGTTGTGAGATGGACAGTAGGCAATGAATGGCATGATGATAAATGGGGTTAAAAGTCAGGTTGTGAGTTTCACAAATAGGAAAAGTCCTCTCAGTTTTAATTACTGCGTTGATGGGGTGAAAGTTCCTTTTGGGGATCATTGTAAGTATCTGGGTGTTAATATAAGGAAAGATCTTCATTGGGGTAATCACATAAATGGGATTGTAAATAAAGGATACAGATCTCTGCATATGGTTATGAGGGTGTTTAGGGGTTGTAGTAAGGATATAAAGGAGAGGGCTTAAAGTCTCTGGTAAGACCCTAACTAGAGTATGGTTCCAGTGTATGGGACTCTCACCAGGATTACTTGATTCAAGAACTGGAAAAAATCCAAAGAAAAGCAACTCGATTTGTTCTGGGCGATTTCCGACAAAAGAGTAGCGTTACATAAATGTTGCAAAGTTTGGGCTGGGAAGAACTGGGAGAAAGGAGACGAGCTGCTCGACTGAGTGGTATGTTCCGAGCTGTCAGTGGAGAATTGGCGTGGAATGACTTTAGTAGACGAATAAGTTTGAGTGGTGTCTTTAGAAGTAGGAAAGGTCACAATATGAAGATAAAGTTGGAATACAAGAGGACAAACTGGGGCAAATATTCATTTATAGGAAGGGGAGTTAGGGATTGGAATAACTTACCAAGGGAAATGTTCAATAAATTTCCAATGTCATTGAAATCATTTAAGAAAAGGCTAAGATAACAACAGGTAGGGAATCTGCCACCTGGGCGACTGCCCTAAATGCAGATCAGTGTTGATTGAAATCATCTCATAACTGGTCCGGCTCCATGGCTAAATGGTTAGCGTGCTGGCCTTTGGTCACAGGGGTCCCAGGTTCGATTCCCGGCAGGGTTGGGAATTTTAACCATAATTGGTTAATTTCGCTGGCACGGGGGCTGGGTGTATGTGTCGTCTCCATCATCATTTCATCCTCATCACGATGTGCAGGTCGCCTACAGGCGTCAAATCAAAAGACCTGCACCTGGCGAGCCAAACCTGTCCTCGGACACTCCCGGCACTAAAAGCCATACGCCATTTCATTTCATCTCATAACTGAAATACCCTATCATAAGGGCAAAGCTCCTTCGTCACTTCTTTCTCCACCTCCCGAATCTGCTCCCTGTCTTCCCAATTCATGTTTCCGCCTGTGATTGGGCCGGGGTTCAATTCCAGCCCCCCGATCACCAACAGCACAGCTACCACTGCCACCATTAATGACACCTCGCCAATCTTCCCCTTTCAATCCTTTCTTGCTGCCCGCTCTGTAGTTCTCCTCCACCTCCTCAGCCAGCTCATGATAGCCGCCCGGTACTGCTCCACTCCCACCATGACTCTCGCACTCGTCACTCTACACGTCTACTCCTGTCGCTTGCTAAGGCTAGACTCGTAATTGTTTAAGAAAAGACTAGGTAACCTACTGATAGGGAATCTACCACCTGAGTGATTGTCCTAAATGCATATCGGTGGTGATGGATGATATCCCCCTATTCTAACCAACATCAAAACAAGCATAGTTCATAAACGATCAACCGTAGCGCCTACGTTTATAGGGACTTTCTGTGTTGCTTTGGGCTGCATTATTCACCAACCCAACTACTTCCCACATGTTTGGGAATACCTAGTATAGCCTATATAGCCCAAAGATACACACAAGATTCAACCATCATTTGCTGGCAAATTGTTGAGTGTAATAGCACTGTTAGGAAAGCATCTGTTTGAAAGGGTATGATCTTTACATCCTTATGATAAATGACTTGGCAGTAAGCTCCTCTCACATTTCCGCAAAGGACAGAAGTTACAATGTTCTTCAAATGCTCTTTCATCATTTCTCAGATATTCCTTGGATTCACGTGAAAGATGTTTCAAATTTTTGTTGCCATATTTCATCTACGAGGGTGGATCAAATATAAATGGGAATTATTTTTTAAAATTTATTGCATCAACCAAAGAAAACCCACACATATAGAGAACTTTTGTACACAGTGTCCTGCCTTCGACACACATTTTCTCCTCATAGGATTGGTAAGTTTTTGATGCCGTCCTGATAGAAACAAGAGGGACGTGTGCGGAGCCAGTTGCACACAAACACACACACACTTACATCATCATTGAGTGCTATCCTCCTAGGTCTTGTTTGAGTGGTCCAAACAAATGGTAATCGCAGGGCGATAAATCTGGACTGTACAGAGGATGTTCCAGAGGTGTCCAGTGAATTTTCTCCAGTTTTCCCATGTTAAAGCGGCAGTATGCGACCTTGCATTGTCATGGAGAAAAATGACATTTCGGATCTGTTGCCAGCGTCGCTTGTTGCGATACACAGCTTTTGCTTCATCCAAAAGGCGATGTTAATAGGCTGCATTAATTGTCCTTTGTCCATGAAGAAACGACACCAGCAAAACGGTTGCAAGCACCTTTCCAGTAGATGGGCGTTTGGAATTCAAGAAGACAGATTAGGCTGAATATTCATTTATAAGACAAAGGAGTAAGGCATTGGAATAAATTATCAAGGGAAGTGTTCAATAAATTTCCAAGTTTGTTGAAAATATTTAAGAAAAAGCTAGGTAAACAATTGATAGGGAATATGTCACCTGGGCGACAGCCCTAAATGCAGATCATTGATTGACTTGATTGATACTTTCAAAATATTTCTCATCCTGATTATCACTGCTTATCATTTGCTGGTCAAATAGTGCCTAATGAATGTCATCTGGGCTGAAATATTGAAAATAATTTGTCAAAACTCTATTACACTGAGCTAGTGATGGGCAGTCTGACAGGGTCTCGAGATTTCTCGAGACTAGCACAGGCACTGTTTCTCACAAGAAATTTAGAGAGAACTTAAGAGTGTTACTGTCACACAGATGCCTACATGCATTTCAGTCATATCCCTACTGTATTTCTGAATAATAGCATCATAAAATACATTTGCAGAATGCATATACAGTGAAGCTTCATTTATACATTTTCCATGGACTTGAACAAAAAAACAGTGTGTGAAAAACATGTAACAATGTGTACCTAAAGGAAAAGGATAGAGTGGTGTACTGCATTGAAATTTATATTTTTTGGGGCAATATAAAGTTGCAGCATATAACATACACAATCCAAACTACACAGAAAAACTTCAGTTATTTTCGACAGCTGCTATGTCCCTAAATCACGATAACCCTTTGATTATTTCAGATATTATGATGCATGACATAACGTTCAATAGTTTTTAGAGCACTAACCATCTCATTATAACACACAGGAGTGTTCGGTGGCTGGCATCATAGTCATCATCTTTGCCAAACTCCTCCTGAATGCCTTCAGCAATTTCGCTCATAGTCATGGGTTTCGTAGTAATGACGTTCTCGTCAATGTCTGTGAATTCATTGAGCAATGCCCCTTCCCCCAAACTGTCCCATTCTTTATCATCTTCATCGCCAGACTTTTTGCAACTGCCAAAACCTGCTTTACAGAAACCAGTTGTGTATGGTTAATTGCGACACTCTCCAGCTGCACATGTCAAGAACGTTTCAGAACAGGTCATCACGTCGTAGTCATGCAATCCTATTGGGAAAACGCAGAGTTCTCCATGTGAGTGTTTCCTGGGTCCAAGTTAAGATACTTTCCTCGTCAGTCTCAAGGGAAAAGAAAAGGAAGGTTATTAGCCTCATGTGAACAGATCAGTCATAATACCTAAGACTCTGAACGACAAAGGTATCCTTCAAGCCAACTTCCATTATTTTATTCAAAATGACATATCTTGCTCTAGAGTCAAGGTGAAATTAAGATCTACAAAACAATCTCTGGGATAAGATTGGTTAGGTAAAGACAGAAATAAAAAATCATTCATGATGAGATATTTATTATGATAATAGGCCTAATTAAAGGTTACAAACTATAACTCTCACAAAAAATAAACACTCCTATGAATCACATTCCATCACAAAGGAGTGATGTTGTCAATAAGAACATTAGTAACTGGATATCACAATGCACACTGGTTCTGAATGAAATTTCATGCTGATCTCAACTGTTATTTTTGACAAACTTACTTTATAGTAATACTGATGAGCTGAGGATCTGCATACAGGTCCCCAATACTTATATAAGTTTTGTACATTTAGTCACATCACCTAAATTTGCAACCTGCCCTTACTACCAGCTCATTAGGAGTTATACAGGGAGAGTATTAGGAAGCTCTACTGATCAATGATATAGCCAAACTATTCCTAAATCAAACTGAAATGCAATAACAATACATAGAGTATCTTGAAAAACGGTACAATGGGTCAAAATAAACATTTCTGCATTTTGATGTAAATCAGAGAAGAAAATATGAAAAAGATGAAAATGATTTAGTTAAATGCAACAGGAAAAGTTAACAGAAGTATTACATAGTAAGAAAATAAGACAGCATGTTCTCGGAAAAACTTCTTTTTCATGAAATGTCAGTTAACAGTGGTTTCTAATAAAGTTGCAAGCTTTTGCTATAAATGATTTAAGATGAGATTGCAGATGTGAAACCCACACAATCAGTCTCTTCTGGAGGAGAAAAAGGGTTGGTGGAGATGGAATTTAGCAACCATCAAGTACAACAAAATATAAAATGCCCCTGGCAGCAATGACTAGTATATGCCTTGTGTTTGAAATAACATCAACTCTTAATTATTACTAGAGAACTATAACTGCACTTCTCTGATACTTTTATATAAAGCCAACAAAGTTACAGAGAAGCTCAAAGCAGATGCACAGCTACATAAGTACACAGCATGTCTAAAAACAGTCAGATCATTGCAGATCTTTACTACAAATATATTCCACAAAAACAATCACAAGAAAATGCTTGTAACAAACACTTCTCAGACAAATTAGTTGATAGGAGCATAGATGGTTTATTTCAGTATCAATGCAATGTTACTAGTGTGATCGTAAGTGCACTCTAATTGATATGTCATGTAAGGTGTTAGTACTTCATAATATAGACCATCCTAAGGTACATAGAATGGGACCCTATAAATTCCATTTCACTGTTTTTTAATAATTCAAGGATTCAAATATTTTGTAAAATTAAAAAGGCACAAATGCACTAATTTTTCATACATGAAAGCAACTATTACAATTTGTAAAGAATTAAAGCATTACATTTTCCCAACCCAGATCCTCTGTGAAAGGAAGGACGTTTCTCCTTAAGGCTTCCAAATATTCAGTTAACTCCCTTACGATTACTCAGCACCACTGTCACAGAGAGAGAGAGAGAGAGAAAAATCACACTCCAAACATTACATACCTACAGCAAGCATAAAATCTATGCTCTAATCAACCATGTTTCATTGTGGAGCCAGCATTTTAAAGCAAAAGAAAAAGTACATTAAAAAAGACCATATCATCAATGCCGGGACAAAACCTCCTATGTGATAATATTTTTGGAGATATACTGACCCGCAGCACATACATTATGAAGAGTGAGAATGCCTTGACAATATTAACACAATATTGCACCTTAGATGACAGAACCTTACCGGCCGAAGTTCTAAGCTAAAATATTTCACAAAGGAGGTTTTGTCCCCATTACATGAACTTTTTAACGAGTTATTTGTTACAACCAAATCATGACCAGCAGATTGCAAAAGCAACTGTCTGGAGATCAAATGAAGTTTCATCACCCACTTGTGCCTATCACCAGTCCACAGAAATCTTGAAAATATACTGTACAAGTAATTGAAAACATAACAAGTAGCCTGAGCAAATAAGGGACATGAAATATGCAAGATCAAGATTCTTATTTCTTTCCTAATTTCATTCATCATAAATATTACAGATTAAGTTACTTTAAACCCCATACTCTCAGTAAGCTAGCAGATGTCTACAGGGTCACTTAACAAAATCTCTTGGCTCATCAGATAATTATAGTATAGAAAAATATCATTTCCTTGAATAATTTTTTTTACCGTTTTCAAGCATAATTTTCCACAAACTTCCTTCAGTGTACAGAATTCTTTATAACTTTTCATATCTAAATGCAAGAATGAAGCAACAAATATCTACAGTAGTTTTGTATCCTTTTCAATAAAATGAAATAATTTATAATTATTAGATCCTTAGCAAAATAGCCAAGGTAAAAATCATATTTTATCACAGAAATCCTCATTTACCATCCTACATTCTTCTGTGAATTTATTTACTGGACATTCAAATAATGAAGTCAATATTGAACCAAAAATTTTTCCAATTAATTGTTAACAGTGGAAGTCATTATCATATGACCAGTCTTTCTTCAACTCGTCCAGGTATTTCTGGAGCTGCCTGGTTCATGCTGGATTTTGGCCAGATGTTTTAAGGCTGGATGCTCTTCCTGACAGCACATTATTTTTCAGGTGGAAATTCCAACCAAACAAGATTCCTCAGGAATCAAAGCTTATGGATTGGTGTGGAAAGCCAGCAGCTAAGTTACTACACTAATTACTTTCCCATATCCACTGAGCAGTTAACCTTGGCTGAATGGACAGTGTAGTGGCCTTCAGTTTAAAGGGCCCCGGGTTCACTTCCCAGTTGGTTCAGGGATTTTAACTTTACATGGT
Source organism: Anabrus simplex (assembly GCF_040414725.1). Taxonomy (NCBI): domain Eukaryota; kingdom Metazoa; phylum Arthropoda; class Insecta; order Orthoptera; family Tettigoniidae; genus Anabrus; species Anabrus simplex. The sequence continues at coordinate 113,994,731 of NC_090271.1, read as the reverse complement.
TAATTTCTCAAACTCAGGGACTGGGCATCTATGTTCGTCTTCATGCATATCATTTACACACAACACACTACATCACCAACCACCACAGAAACGCGCAATAGTGAGTGCACCCCTTGACATAGAATTTGTATCAAGAAGACCATCTGGCCGTAAAACCAGGCCAAATCCACAGAAAGTGCCAAGCCCATGAAATTAGGAAAAAGGCCAGTAAGAAGATGATCCATTGAGCAGTAACAGATTATGAAAGTGAGAATTGCAAAGATTATACTGTGTATGCAATTCAAGTTAAATGTTACCTTACACAGTAGATAAAATAGGGAGAGAGTGGGGAAAAGGTGCTTGCACAGATGTCGAGCAACTTAGCTCCTATCCACATGCACCAGGTTTATTATTTTATAAATAAAGCAAAGTTGCACATTTCCTCATGTCAGAATGTCAAACTGCTGATAGTGGTAGTTGCTTCAACATAGCGATTTCATTACCAGTTGCAAGAAAATCACACAAGCACAAAAGAACAGCAGACTACAGGAACTGGTTACTGCAGCATACCCACCAGCAGATTCACAATGAATTGTGTAGAAACTTTTCTCTTCAGGATACTGTAAAGTTGTTAGATGAATAACTTTAGTTTACAAATCCTCTGGGTGAAACACCTCCCACTGTTTTCCTACAACTATAACAACTTTTGTAAAAAAAAAAATGGAGGGCAGGGCCATCTTTTATGCACAACAGAATTCTGCAGGTTGAAAAATCCGATACTGTTTGAATATACCAAGAGCTATCATCTTTCATTTGCTACTAGCCTTTATTTCATTCAATTATTTCTTCTGAAATAATTTCATGCACTTTCCCCTTCTTCATTAATGATTACCCAATAATATAATAAATGAGGTGTACAACGACAAACAAAAATCATGGTGATAGTATGAAGATTCACAAGAATGCCACTTCCATTCACAACCTTCCTTTGTAGGCTTAAAACACTAAACTGTCAACAACGTACCTATACAGCAATGTACTGTGATCAACTTTACTGTCTAGTTCTGCCAATAAAACATTAGCTTTGGTTCAACTAAAAAATTTTAGTATAAAGATCTCACCTTGTACATTTCTATGAAGAAAACTTCACGCATTGTACATCTTCACAAATTACTGATATCTCTTGTATAGACTTCCTATTAACATGTAGTTATGGAATGTGGATGTTGCAATACCATAACATCTGACTGAAATTATTGTTAAATGGAATGCAGTGAAGAAGGAGCAAAGTTAACTGCATGGAAAGGTGATACTGTGATACTGTACATTGGTTGGTTTAACAAGGGGTGAGGGAATTAAAATTTAATTCAGTGTCTCACAAAAATGAGGAGGGGAAAACAAATGAGGTAGAAAATTATTTGAATAAATAAGGTTGTATAACTTCACTATAAAATATAGTCAGTAGAGGTGTATGATATACCAGTTATGTAATGCAATATTCATACAAGCAAATATATCAATAAACATCGATTGTTCTTAGAATAGCGCCTCCAATGCCAATATTCAGAGACACACATACTGACATACCGGTAATGGATGCACAATCTCCCAGAACCAAAATCTCATTTTCGTACTATTATCCTCCTCATTCTTCAAAGAGAGGATTTTCTGTCTTTTATTCTTAGTCCTAAAATTTACTTACAACCAAATAATGCCAGTAAGTAAACACCTTTTTGCATTATCAAGAAAGGTTTCTACAGAAGAATATTTGCATGATATACAGAATATAATAAATAAATAAATAAATAAATAGCAAACAGCCCCATTATGGAATCAATCTCTTCTGGTCACTATAGTGAACAGAAATAACAGATCAACATGAACAAAAATCACCTTCCCATGCCTCGTGATAAATGAATGTTAAAGTTAAAATAAACCTATCAAAGCAAAATTGGGATGCCAAAAAATTAATGGAGAAAATCTAGATTTTTTGCCATACTACAGGGTTTATTGTATAAAACATGACTGCTCGTATGCAGCTAAGCTGGCCAGCTTCCCCCACACCCACAGCCCACTTAGCTGTCTGGCTCACTTCCTGTCCTTCACTTCCACACTGCCTCCTTCCAGAACTTCAATTCATGATCCTATGAATAAGTTTGAGACTACTGGTTCAGTGCCAAAAAAACACATTTCAGTGTCTTCTGTACATACAGCAACAACATTATTAAAACTCAAATCTAACAAATGCACACATCTTAAAAATTTAAAACCAGCTGATTCTGCAGAACATGTGCATTATTTTGAGTGGTTTCTGTCATCAATCAAAATATGTTTACCGGTGCAATGCCTGTTTAGCTACGGTAGGAAGACATTTCCAGCATTTGTTATGAGGCAGGAGTTGAGTTTAGTTACTTATACTGTATGTGCAGACTTACCGATTTAAGAAGCAAATTCAGAGCACAGACCGGCTGTGGCCAGGTAGGCTGCAGATATGGGAGAAGCCAGCCAGTAGGCCTTGGCTCAGCCATGTGCGAGCAGTCAAGTTTTATACAGAAAACTCTGTATACCTACATCATTAAAATTCAGTTGTGAACTTGCACTCCAGAGGATATTCTTACCCTCCAATTACATTAAAAAGTCCTGTTATGCCTATAATCCATACAATACAGAATTCAGGAGACTCAACATTATTCACAGTTTCATACGTTGGTTTTCCCTTTCATTAGCATTACAGATGACTGGTTCAGACTAGTATTTCCTATTGTCACATATGGCTCAGAGTCCTGGACTGTAAATGTTGCATACCGTAGGAGATTCAAAGCTTTTGAGGTAGCATACTGTCAGAGAATGCTACAAATATCAAGGGTAGTAAAAAGAATGAAGGACTCAATTCTGAAGGAGCTAAGAACTGCCCCAAACATGCCTACTCCCAAACATCCAAAGGAAAATATTGACATTTTTTGGCCATGTCATCAAGCATATCAATCAGGACAAAACTGATAGTAAACAGCTGAGGGAATGAGCTCCAAACTGGCACAATGACCAGATAAAGAGTTTGACAAATCTACCACTTGGAAGAATAATGAACACAGCAGAAGACTGTGGTATACAATGGAGTATCGCTCACAGAATTGCGTGAAGGGCCACAATGTTCTAAATCAAACCACAACCAAGAAGAATACTGTATATACAATGCAATGAAAAATTATTTATGGTAAACTAACAGATAAGTACCATAAACTGATGTAAACTTAAATAATGAAAGTTGCTAATATGTCTTACTTGCTTCTAATGATTGGTTTTGTAAAAATAAATACACAATTTATAAACAAAAAGCACAAGTAGGAACTTCATCTGATAAATAATCTCTATCTTTCATACATTAATCCTTAAAATATTAGTAACAAGTTCCAGTACATTTCATTCAGTAACTGAAAAAAGTTCAGTCCTTCACAGATCCTCCAAAAATAATGAAGATAACCATTAGCTTCAGAGTCACAACACTACACTATTTTAACTTCATGTACAAGCTTATCACAATGCTAGCTTCACAATGACTAGAACAAAAATCATACAACAGTAATATTAAACTTCGAAGAAAATATGGGACCAGAAAGGAATTGCCATGTTTAAATTCTTACGTAAATCTTCAAAAGAAGGCAACAATTCAACATATTACTCAAAGATGAGCACTAGGTAACAATATGTTACAATAAATAAAATAAAACCAGATCTTAAAACATGCATAAATGCATATACAAACAATGCAGACTATGGAGAACACGTTCTCAATAGAGTTGCTTCAGTTGTTCATATGTGATGAAGAATATTATATTCCAAGGTCCCATTCTAAACCAGGTAGGAATAAAGCCCTTATAGAGGGCCATAACACCTTCATTCTTCACAGTCTGAAACAAGAAATAAATTATCCTCATCTATGTGTAAATATAAACATTTTAATCAAGGCAAATGCTGTAATGCCATATTCAACCCAATAAAAGTAAATATTGAAGAACTGAGTTATAATAGCCTTATGATTTAATTCCAGTTGAAACACTATTAACTGCCTGGAAATCATGATGTTTTGCTAAGACCTCAATTTGCTTCCTGATCTAAAAATGCTGAAAAGTTTCCATTAAATTCTGTTCAATTGATGAAATGCTACCCTCATTAATCATGAACACATAAAGAGACCTGAAAAAGTCTGGACCAAAGTAAGAAAGAGCAGAATTTTGTATCAACAGCAAGAAGACCGTACAGCCAGCGCCTCAACATCGAGTCATAGTTAACGATTTTCTCCTCCTGTGTTAATGATTACTTAGATTCAAAAAAATGTTACAAAGGATGTTCCACCAATCAACACTGTATAAGTACAATATCAATATTTGTGTACCAGTTTTGGTCCCTTTGGGACCATCTTCAGCTCAACATACATGAGAAAGGATGTGAAAGCGTGTTTGTCAAATGCTTTCTGTAATTTCATGTATGTTGAGCTGAAGATGGTCCCAAAGGGACCAAAATTGGTACATAAATATTAAATACTGATAGTGTACTTACATATTGTTGATTGGTGGAACATCCTGCATAATATTTTTCTAATCAACACAGTGTGTCAGTCATCACCATCATCATCATCATCATCATCATCATCATCGGTTTGCCCTTCCAGCGAGCCGGGTAGGGTATTTGAAAACGAGCGTCTTCCAAAGTTGCCTATTCAAAAAGATTTTGTTGTCCATGACAGATTCCCAATCCCATCCCCTTCTCTCCATGTCTTCCCTCAGTTGATCCATCCATCTTCTTGGTTTTCCAGCTGGTCTTCTACCTGTTATTCTCTTTTCCACATAAGCACATGGTAACCTTGTACTATTCATCCATTTAACATGCCCAAACCATTTAAGTCTAGATGACCCAAGTCTTTCCTCCATCGATTCATTTAGACATAGGTTAGATGGGATCTCATCATTTTTCACATGATCAAGTCTTGTCTTTTGGAGGACAGTTCTAAGAAAATTAATTTTACAGGCTTGAATCCTACTACAATCCTTTGATGTTTGTGTGCAGGTTTCCAGAGAATATGCAAGGATGGGAATAAAATATGACTTGTACAGGATCATTTTTGTTCTTTGTGGGACCTTCTCATCCCATAGTAGGTGTCTAACGATACTGTAAAAGTTAGAGCCTTTGGTTACTCTTATTTCTATCTCAGCTCTATTATTACTAGCCTTCAACTTGGTGGTCCTGTATTTTTATGTTGCATTCTGTATTATGTCTGCTGATTTTCAATGCTACTGTTTTTGATGGGTTCAATTTCATTCCATAATCATCAAACATCTTACACCAATCATTCAGATTATTTTGCACTCCCTCCTCTGTTTCATCCCATATTGCCACATCGTCTGCAAACACTAGAGCCTGAAGACCTTTATTACCTTTTCCTTTTAGTTCCTTTAAAATGGTATCCATGACTGCTACGAATTGAAGAGGTGATAAGGTACTTCCCTGTTGTGTCAGTAAATGACCCAATCCCCTATGGTGACCAATGGCTTTGAGCAGATAAGTTTTCTCAGGTGAAGCAATGGTCCCCTCAGTGCAAGAAATAACAATGGAGCCCGTCGAGCAGTGTCTGACCTCAGGTTAGGGGCTGCTGCAAGAGGCACTTATACTCCATGTTAGGAGCGGCCTGATCTCCTGCTGGCAGTAGCTCTAAAAAGCCCTTGGGGGTGGCGAAACAATCTTAATTAGAGCCTCAAATGAAAATGGCACTTTTAAAATCAGTCTTGAAAAAGCCTAGGGCATTCCTTGGAAGCAATGTTCTGATTTTATGCTCGGGGAACAGAGATGTGGGCGACCACTAGAGAACGTTATGAAGTGAGAATTAACCTCAATATCACTGACTAGAAATTCAGAAGAGGTGACTGATAGCTAGAGGAGAATCTAGCTATGATGGGATTGAGTAAGGTTAAGTGGAGAGAGAAAGGAAAGAAAAAGTTGAGAAGGGATACACTGTCTACTGGAGTGGAGGACATACAGCAAAGAATGGAGTGGCGATATTAACCAACGAGATCTTAGATGAGTATGTAAAGTGGACTACATCTATATATATAAAATAAGAGTTTTGTCTGTACATTGCTCAGAATTTAAAAAGGGTCGTATTTCTCTATCAGTCGTGTCCAGAGTAACAAGGAAATGCACTTTTTAATTTCCCATAATTTCTGTGTGTCTGTACGTACGTATGTATATATGTACACGCATCATGAGAAAAGAGCTGAAGAGAATTTGATGAAAATCGGTATACAAAGTTGGGAAATAAGTCGCTACAATCTAGGCTGTAAATAATTTTATTTACACTGATTGAAATCGTAGTTTAGGGGAAGGCCTAAAATTTAATTCTCTAATATTTGTTATTAGTGGCCACATCTTAATGAAAATCGATGTGCAAAAATTGGGGTAATAAGTCGATATAATCTAGGCCATAACTAATTGTATTCTCGCTGAGTGAAATGATAGTTTAGGGGAATGCCTAAAATTTAATTCTGAAATATTTATGTTATTAGTGGTTGTATCTTAATGAAAATCGGTATGCAAAGTCTGGGAATAAGTCGCTATAATCTAGGCCATAAATAATTTTATTCACGCTGAGTGAAATGGTAGTTTAGGAGAAGGCCTAAAATGTAATTCTCAAATACTTATGTTATTAGTGGTTGTATCGATAAATACTACATAACTTACAGTCAGATAGTAATAAATTTCTGATCATTTATGTCTTATACATTGTTATCGTCCCGGCTATGATCACAGATATATTCATGAATTTGGATTTTTGTTACTAAGTCCACATCAGCGCAGAGTCACGAGAAAATGGGTAAACAGAATTCAATGAAAATCAGTATGTAAAGTTGCAGAATAAGTAACTACAGTCTACACTATAAATAATTATTATATAAGAAACCCCTAATATCACAGAGTCAGAAGAAAACTAAATGTGAAGGCCTACAATATAGAAAGCTCATAATTGATCATCAGTAACATTACATTGACCATTGTTGCTGTGATATGCTTTGTGTCTTCTGTTGCCACTCATCTCCAATAGATAGGGTTACTGCTGCGTACCGAGTTTTTTATTTTATTTGCTTTACGTCGCACCGATACAGACAGGTCTTATGGCGACGATGGGATAGGAGTGTGAAGGAAGCAGCCTTGACCTTAATTAAGGTACAGCACCAGCATTTGCCCTATGTGAAAATGGGAAACCACGGAATACCATCTTCAGGGCTGCCAACAGTGGGGTTCGAATCCGCTATCTCCCGGATGCAAGTTCACAGTTGCGCGGCCCTAACCACACGGCCAACTCGCCCGGTCGTACCGAGTGTAACAGGCAGGAAGTAGCTGGGGAGTTTGATAACTTTCTTCTTTAGCATGCCATTCCTCTGGTTTATAAATTTTCTGATGCTACTGTACGTAACACACTGGTTCATCATAGAATTCAAGCTATTCAATCCCTACTCTGAGCCACTGATTGGAATGAGCAGTGTGCATATTTAACGGAAGAATGGCAGAGGAGTGTTCACGGCTGTCTGCGGCCTCATCATTCTAGCTCAAACTTTGGACTGTTAAGATCGGCACTGTAGAACTGGAAAATTTATAATGTCCAATAACGGACTATTTATATTGGTATTATAAATTTGCTCATTCAGGACAAATATTTCAGATTCCCTATGGGAATCAACATCTATATCAACTGTAGAACTGTTCGTTAAAATTGAGAAAACATGCAGTTTTTCATTTGATAAGAGTATTTTATGTGATAACATTGCTTTTAATCACTACATTCCTACTGACGTTTTTGTAATGACCCATGTTGACTTCAGTTAGAAAAACCACGAAGTCAGTCTTTCTGAGAATCCCGTAGCGAAGCACAGGTACATCAGCTAGTACAATAGTAAAGATACAATTAAGGACAGAGAATGGAGTACAAGATTTCATTCAAGTGTATGTACCACAGACTGGATGCAATGCAAAGATATGGACTAACATTTGGATACACTGGAGAGATAAATAAGGATGTGAAAGTGACCTATGGAGGACTTCAATGCAATGGTAGGATGCAACAGAAAAGGAAAGGAAGAAGTAATTTGACCTTTCAGATATGGAAAGAGGAATGAAGAGGGAAAGAAGTTGGTGGATTTTGGTGTGAGAAGTGGGTTATGTGTGGGCAATAATTGGTTCAGGAAGAATAATAGTAGAAAGCTTACAAGACATGGATGGGGAAACAGAACTAAAACAGTAATTGATTAGTTATTGGTGAAAATAGCAAATCATAGACAGCTGTTAGATGCAACAGCCTTGCTAAAAGTACCTTTTGATAGAGACCACAGATTAGGGGTAACAATGAGAGTAGGAAAAATAGTAAAAATGAAAGACATAAGGGAGAAGAAAATAAAAGGATGAAAAATTAAAAGATATGAAAGTAAAAGAAAAATTCCAATATAAATTGATACAACACATACGTGGAGAGTGGAATGAGACATGTATATGGCCAATACATCTGGTCATATAGATTTTGACTCCATCTCTGAAGTCATGCAGGTATTGGACTCTCCAAGGGCCACCATATCAAGTGTACTGTATATACATGTGGATTTGGGCAAAGCCACAGCCGTCCAGATCAACTGTCATGGTGTAGATGCATTGATGACAGGGTTTACCTTTGGCTAGCTCAGATTGTAAAAGCGGATGGATGGGTAACAGTGCAGCAGATCACTGATCAATTCAGTGCTGGACAATGACGTGATCAGCTATACCATCCAAAACTATCTCCTCACAATGGGATACAGAAGCAAGCATCCCATGAGGATACCTCAGCTCAACACCCATCACAAGGCACGACGAGTGACATGGGCAAAGAAAAACCACCATTAGACAGTCAAAGCATGGAGAAAGGTCACCTATATAGACGAATCGAGGTACCAGTTGGTACAAGCTCATGGCTGTGTACGAGTGTGTCATCAACCATATGAGGCAATGGATTCCTCTTCCCAGCAGGGTACCATTCAAGTGGCTATGCTTATGCTGGCTGTATCCTCGTGTTGGGACTGTTCAGATGGGGAAAGCGACTGGATTAGAGTTTGTCGCCATGTGGAAAAATATGAAAATAAGTACTATGAATGGAAGGAACTAGTAGACGAGAGAATAGAATCCATCATAAGAACTAATGACAATGATGACAGCAGCAGTGACAGTAGAAGTGAACCTAACAGAAGTGATAGCAACATGTCCGGAATGGAATCCTTAGATGATGATGATTAGCGACTGCATAGTGATGACTTTTAAGTGAAGATCTAAATGATAATCATTTAATTAGTAGTGATACTAAACTAAATCGTTAGATAATTACGGTATTGTTCCTTTTATTATACATTTCTCTCTCTCTATCCTAGTAGTCAACATCCAAAATAAATTACAGTACATAGTGATTATCTGAAGAATAAATTGGTGAGTTGCTGTGAACATTGAGTGTACTTCTGACGACTGATGGATAATGTCCAACAAGGAGATTAGCAGGTGACACAGGACAGAGTGCAAAAATGAAGTGAGGAAACTCGGTCTTCAGCTTCTTAGGATATTTGTTCAAGGGCCATTTGTTTTGAGGCAATAACTTACCGTATTTCTCCGAATCAAAGACATTTTCCCTCAGAATTTCATGTGAAAAATGAAGGGGCGTCTTGTATTTGCAACCTAACAGTAATGAACATCACTGGCAGCACCAATGGTAACCACGCTGCTTCCCTTCAACCCCTGCATGCACGCATAAAACTTGTTGACCAACATGTCTCTTCATTACACATTGCTAGCCAGGGCAGCTGGTTGTACAGTGCCTTTGTGTAACGTCACTGGTTCTCGGAAAATAGTGAAGAGAGAATGACATTCTACTAAACTCTACAAACATGTTTCTCAAATCGACAGAATGGCATCAAAACACTACTCTCTTGAGCTAACTGCAAGGTCGACCATAATGTACTTCCGAGCCCCAGCTGCATAGGAAATGTCATTCGAATTGGAATAGCAAGGATGCAACCCTCCGAATTATTAGAAAGACCACGACTAAATGGCAGAGTTATAATGCGTCTATTATACCTGACGTTTCGTAAAAGTAACAATTTTATAGACAGCAGTAATATTTTCGGGATGGATCATCGCATTGTAGAAACATGTGGAACAGGTAATGCTGGCAAATTTTAAACAGGTTCTAGTCGATATTATGAAGCCAATTTTAAGTTAATAGTTATTTAATACGCAGAAATGAATAATTGTGCAGCCACAAGAAAATACAGCATAACTAAAGGCCGATTCCAGGCATCGCGTGTTTCCATTTGTACATTTCTTTTTAACATATATATGAAACTTGCCACCTAAACAAATTGAGATTAACGCCTAATAACGTCTAGATGATATTTAATAACCCCCACAATTTTCATTGTTATAAACCTGATGCATGCGATTTTATAAACTTTTAAAGGTAGCAATCGGTGTGTATATACGGGACGGACTTAACTTCGCATACCTTTACGTTTTTTCTAAATTCTGTGAATGGTGGTAACTTTTATTAGTAATGTCAATATATTGTTTACAAGAAGGACAAATGTACATTTTGTGAAAAAAACAAATGTGTAAGTTGCGTAATGTCTGCGTAATATATTTAAAAGCAATCATCGCGTGTTTACTTGACAGCGTCATGGGATTACACATGCGAAACTGCACTATGGCGACATGGCATGAGGGGCTTCTTTAACTCTGCATCAAATACGATCAATGAATGATCAAATGTATATTTAATATTGCAGCAAGTAATAATAAATAAGGGGCGAGATGGCGCAACAGTCAAACTGCTTGCAACCATCAAGACGGACTGGGTTCGAGTCCCGATTAATGCATCTATGATTTTCGACGTGAAAGTCACGTCCGGTGGTTCCGATTTCACGTAAAATATGAGGTTCAGTCGCTTATAATAGTGTGTTTATCGGTTACGTAAAACTACAAGCTTCCTTCCTCTCAATAATAATAATAATAATAATATTAATAATAATAATAATAATAATAATAATAATATATTAATTACAGGTACTGGTACGGACATATGGCCTACCAAAGTGTTTTTATGAATTGTCACGCATTTATTTAACACTAATAACAGTGAATGTAAAATGAACTAAAATATTTAAAAATATCTGGACATTCAACGTTTACCAGTACGTAGCCTACAGTTTGAATGAAAGGTTGATCAGAAAAAAATATAAAATGAAAAAACAAATTATGTTCAATCTGCTTCTGGTATAGACTCATCAAAATACCATTTCGCACGTGTAAATCGAGGCACTGGTAATTTTCTTTCGATTTCATTTTCATTTAAAAAGCCCTTGTCTTTCGTCGGTGGTTCACAAAATAGTTTAGCTTCGTCGTTGCACTTGCAAAAATTGGTTACAAAATAAACATCACTTTCAGCTATGGTACAAACATAATACTTGGAACGTTTCTTTCCGCTGTATTTTCAGTGGACGAAGTCTCCCACTTCAAAAGTCGTATCACGAGGTGGATTTTTATCATCTGCTTCGATCTTGTAGTCTGGATGTAGAGAGTGTGTGGTAGTTGTTTCTGAATAATAATATTTTCTTGCCTGAACTATGTATTTTTTTTTAATGACGCCACATAGTGAAAATCGTGTGTTCCTGGTACTGCACAGATATAGGCGAAGCAGCTTTTCAGAAGGGGTTTACTCCTTTCAACATCTTCAGAAGGAACAAATATAACACTGTGTTTGGTGAATTTCTTTTCGCTACTTCCCGACATCGTGCACGTTTATAAGGTCTCTTTTTGCACTAGAGCAACAGTCAAATTACGTTTTAGTGTTCCGCCAACACTGTCAACAGCACCTTTCCCGTGACCGGATGCAAAAAAATTCCCAGTTACATTCAATCCAAAAGTTTCCTTAAAAAACGTTAGGTTTGCGAACATGAACCTTTGCTTGAACTGGCTCGCCGCCCCATCTGAGAAGATAAACACACTTGTGATTTCTGGTCGTTTTTCCTTGATGTCTTAATACTCTGCTTAAAAATGAGTGCGTGGCATATTTGTCATGCTCCATATGGTCAGACATAATCACATATGAAGCGTGATTTCCTCCAGCAAACCACGCAACAGGAGTAAATATCGTAATTTGTCGGTAATACCAATAACAACTCTGAATTTCATCTTGTGGAAGAATAGTGAAATTCTCCGCAAAATCCACTTGCAAAACCATTGAATTTTCAATCGTTTGTTTTTCTGCACTTCGAACATTTTGCTTTGCATTCTTTTAAAAAATGTGCGTTTCATAAACAAGGGACACGATTTTACTATTTTATCAAAACACTCTTGAACTGTGCCAGATTCTTGAATTTGGGATACATGCTTTTCATCATCACTTTGCCACTGGTACCACTCAATTTCGTCTCCAGCATTCCTGTACACACGGCTCCATGCGACGGGGAACTCCCCGGCTGCGCGCTCGCAAGAACGTCATAAACATGCAACGTATTTTACTGTCAGCTTCGTATGAATCCATTTGAAATTTTAAATGAATGATATAGCAGTTTGAAGGGGTGTACAGTATTGGCTTTGCATACCAAATGTTATTTAAATTGAGCCACGCACTTTTCGTATACAGAAACTTTTATACCTTTTTCGTTGCGTGTTTACACGCCTGCAGCAATAAATTTGTCGCCTTATTATACCTAATATAAACTGTTAATAACCTAAATAAGTACTTTACTATGAAGAGAAAGAGCATTAGACGTAACATTTTTTTAATTATTTTGATACCTTTTCATCATAATAAACAGTAATTCCTAACACATTGAGAAATGCCAAATGAATTTAAACTGCACATAAAGGTTCAATTAACCACACAATTAAAAACAGAAAGACATCAATGAATGAATACATATCATAAAATAAATAAAATTTAATGTTTTATCTATCATAAAAACTAATTGTTGAGTTTTATTTTAACCTTTTACATTTTTCCTTCTTGGGTTGAAAATTCTCTGGAATCAGCCTAAAGCCAATGTTCGGCGTTGGTACGAAGACAAAGATGGTCTACAAATGCATACTGTACAAGAAAGGCATTCAGTGGCCTGCAACAAGGACGCTTTAAAGACGTCGAACATGAAATTGTGAGGTTTGTGCACGAAAAACGCAAGGTCGGAATGGCCATAACACAAGATGCGATACGAATGCAGGCTCGCAAAGCAGAATTTCCTGAACTTTCAAAGGCTGTATCAGATACCTCTAATGAAAACGATTAAGGAACTAGGTATGATTTACATTATACTTCTGTATTTTTTCCTCAAATTAAATTTGAAATTCATTACAAATAAAATTATTTCACAAAGCACTTTTTAAGCCTGACAAACTTTTTGAAGGAAAAAGTGGGGGTCGTCTTGAATTTGGAGAAATACAGTATTTTTTCACAATTTCTTACTGTTAGCTGAAGATGATTCCATACAGATCAAATCGTGTTCAAACATTAAAAAAAACTATTTATTGTAACAAAATAGTTGGACAATATTGTATTGAAGAGGTGGACCTGTTTTTGCTCCAAACTTTACTCAAGCTCTCCACCACCAAATCTAATACTTGGTTCCAGTACGAATTGTGTAAGAACAGAGGAAGTTGACAGACAATACTGCCATGGGTAGTTATGACAAATTCAATTTTGAAGACTACTGCTAGCAGGAAGAGCCACAAGGGGCATTAAGTTTCCCTCAAGGACAAGTGTTAGTAATTAACGAGGTAGGCAAGGACGGCATAATCAAAATTTCAAAGAAGTAAATCAATTGCCATTTGGGCCATTCCAACTTTGCTGTGCAACAATGTTGGTAGCCATGGGAACCATCATGGAAGACACATGCATTGGGTAGGTTCTGAAAGGCATCAGCTAACAACCAGACAAGAGAACTGTCTCATCTGACAACCAGCAACGAACCCAGCAACACTGCTGGCCTCCGTTCAGAGACATATCCCATCCTGCCTGTATAATCCTGTGGCGACCTGTATGATATGATGCATCTTGCAGAATATGATCTGTGTTTTCACCATCCCTTATATCATCTCCTATTACTACCTCAACAGTGATGATTTTGTTTGAGCAGGTGAAGTACTGGCAGGTGGTGTTTAGTGATAAATCCAGGTTTTGTTTAGATATGGACACTCACTAAATCTGAATATGCAATATCTCAGGAAACTCAAATACAAGGTGAAGTGGCACATAGATGGTATAATGGTGAGGTGATGTCACTACCTATGGTTCCTGGCCCCTCTAGTAGTGATGCAAGAAACATTATGAGCACAGTGGTATACCATATTCACTCACGTATTACACCCCTCCTTGGCTTCTTGAGACGAAGAAAATGAAAAAAATCTTGCATACAATGTAATTCGTCAGAGAAGAACAATGATTCTGCTTTGAAGCAGGTACAAGCCTTATGCAGCTCTGATGACATCACACAAATTTGTGAATAGTTTCGTCCGTATGACCCACGCAATGAAAACACGTGTCGAAGTCATGCGGTACATCTGTGTTTCATAGTTAAATAATGTCCGCCTCCGTAGCATAGGCCTACTGCAACTCCGATGACGTCTCGCAAACAGGTGAATAGTTTCGTGTCCGACCCGTGCATTACAAGCATGCATCACTCCTGTATGTGTGTCTGTGTTTTGTAGTTAAGAATGTCTGCCAGCGTAATGGTTAGCACAATTAGCTGCCGATCTCGGGAGCCTGAGTTCAATTCCTGGTACCGTATTGCCAGAGATTTACGAATGGCAGGAAGGTTGATTTGCAGTAAAAATGGTGCATGAACTCCCTTCCACTGGGGGCCTGTATAAAAAAAGAGAGAGCTGCACCACCTCGGGATGAGTAAACACGTTTATTTTAGTTAAGAAATATTCACGATTGTTAGGCCTATTAATATAGGCAGGCGAGATAATTAACAAAGTGATTGTTTAATATCTCGTTACTCGGGCCAATATAGGGTTTTTTGGGAGAGAAGTAGGTTTAAAATGTGATAAAAACAATCGAATCACAATTGTTTTACTCGCCAACATACCTAACAAATAGTAATAATATTCAAAACAGACTTTCAACGTATTAGGTCGTGTTACGTACATGTAGTACGTGTTGAAGAGATGTTAAGTACAGAACAAAAATGGCCAGCCGGACACCAGTGGGATCCGAACCCACAACCTCCCGATTTCGCGTCGGTTGCTCTACCAATTGAGCTATGGTGGCCTAGGCCATCTTTGTTCTGTTTGAAAGGATCTGAGCTACAGGTCTGGCACTGCTGCTAGCACACTGTAGAGTGCGTTTAAGTCGCCCTGTAGCTCAGATCCTTTCAAACAGAACAAAGATGGCCTAGGCCACCATAGCTCAATTGGTAGAGCAACCAACGCAAAATCGGGAGGTTGTGGGTTCGGATCCCACTGGTGTCCGGCTGGCCATTTTTGTTCTGTACTTAACATCTCTTCAACACGTACTACATGTACGTAACACGACCTAATACGTTGAAAGTCTGTTTTGATTACAATGCGGTCGTGAAAATTCAATATTCATCAGTAATAATATTGTTTTTTCATGTCCCCACTTATTTTCAATGATTTTCAGAGAGCCAAACAAAACATACTAGGGTATGCGTTAATAAAAAATTAGACACAACGAACGTACGAAATTAAACATTATGATAATAAAACGCATTACTGCCACACCTGTAGATATCCATAAATGCGGCAAACTTTCCTGTTATTTATTTTTATTTTTTTCCGTCGTGGAAATTTTGTCACTATCCGGGCGATAGCATGCCCAACCTAAACAATGCTGTCTTTCTTATATCATTTACAGCTGTTTTGGTAAATCCTGATGTGATAAATGTAGAGAAAAAGCATGAAATATACCTAAAAATAAGGGTCTGGCTTTCAACAGCTGCAGTTATAAAAAGAATGCTTCCATTCAGCATGTATTACATTCGGAAATACAACTCGCAACATACGCTAGTTATAAGCTGGTGTTTTGGCACGCTTTCAACACCACTGCTTTATTCAGATGGAGTGGCTTCTGCTACACATACAGCAGCTGGGAATATCAGAGACCATCTCCAGAAAACATTTGGAAATAGCTTCACACAGTTTGATCTCTATAGTCTGGAACAAAACTATTTTCAAAAGGTTCAAAAAGACGCGACCTAGAATGTTCTCGGTCTTGATTGCAGTGCATGGCTGACGAGAAGATGAGTGAAGATGACATCACTTGGAATAACGACACACCAGTGGTAGGGAAGTTAGCGGCGCAAGACAATGAAAATGAAAATAGTGATTAGGTTTACTGTGTGGTAGGCCTACTGCTCAACTGACAGAGACAAATGACTAGGCATTGAGTTAATTTGTATCAATACTACATAATATGATAATACGATATCCTTGTCCCTTTTCTCTATGGGGTCAAGTATGAAGCGAGACAAATTTTTGCAGCAAGTTTTTAGGACCGTATGCCCTTTCTGACGTTAACCTCATCGGAGGAATTAGCGAGATGAAACGAATGACGTGATATTATGAGTAACTAAAATGGTTTATATTTGAGGCGTCCAGAAGCAAAACTCTGAGTGCACCAGTACATTTTTTTTTTCAGGAAACACGAAAAACGTCTTACTTCCTTCGGCTTGGAGATATGCAAAATTCTTTTTCATTGTAGATTTATATTCATTTAAGGACTATTTTTATGGCAATCTTTAAAATATTGGGGTTTTATTTTTTTAGTTATTACCTAAAATTGTTTGGATTCACCGAGTTTTGCTCCTGTTTTCATGGATCTAGGTAGGTTTGCTTCTGTAGAGATATTATCACAACGTAATTTAAAAGAAGATGCCTTAATGCTGGTTCAAATGACAAAATAAATTATTTATTGACTACAAGTAAGTGTGATTACATAGTATATGACATCAAATGATAGTCTGCAAGAAGTAAAAAGGCTGCAACCTTGCAAGTCCTGTCCTGTTCCATCGAAATTACACAGGCAATTCATTGTCTTCTGGATGAATTTTAAACTCTGAGTCCTCCTCTGCATTGTTCACAGCTGTTTGAGAATCCATCAGATTCTTATAGAAAACAAGATCTTCGTTTTCTTCCCAAGTCTCCCTGAAATGCTTTCTAAGCAGAAAATCAATGTCCCTAACTTTCACTTCCTTTCAGGCTCTTCCAATCTGGATAACATTAGGCTTCATAGACGAGTAGGCTTTGCCACGTCTGCATATCCCTCTCCATTCACCAGCGTCCATTCTGTAGGCCACTTCACCTCTTACTAGTTCGTTTCCATGTTTACTCCTGGTGATCACAACCCTTTTTACAGGAGCAAATTTGAAGTGACACTGACCACAGGGCTTGACAACATCAGCAACTGCATCTTTCCAACACCGATTGACGACATCTGCTCCCAGCTGGAAAACTATTCCGTGATCCTTGAATACTTCATGGTACTCACTTGGTAATATGACAGTAACTTTCGACCTGAGAACTTTTTCTATTCGACCAAAAATTCTATCGGGTGGTAGAAAAGAATGTCCAACCATTGGATAGAAGATCTTCACCCGTTTCACACTGACAGGAGCCTCTTGTGTTAGCCAAAAGCACAGCATACCCAGCATTGTCTGGTTCTTGTTTTACCCTACACAGCTGTCCAACATTAGGTGGATGGTGTGGATGCCATTCAAATCTGTTGATGTTAACCTGTGATACACACAGGAGACAATTTCATTAGATCCCTTTGCAAAATCGGTTTCTTTCCAAGTGTAAATAAATCCATTTCCCTGGTTTTTCCACACACCTGATGGGCCTTGGCAGATCCTAAAATTGTACACATACATTTGGCGTGTACAATAAGCACTTGGATCTTGCAACTTAGGCAATGTAAGGTTTTTCTGGCAATCAAATGTGAAGGTTATTTCACCATTGTCCTCAACTTTCAGTTCATCATAAAAAGCTTTTGCCTTAGCTTTGTGCACAAGCTCAGAACTAACATCCATGGAGAAAAAAGCTTGTAAAATAGCATTATTCAAACGCAGGACACAGTGTGTATTAAGCTAGTTTTGCACCTGCAAACCACCTTAAGTAATGGCGCATTGTCAGGATACACCAACTTCTGCTTCTTTATGACGAAAATGGATTCACTCAGTTTTGCTTTGCAAACAGATGTGGATACACACACTTTTGCATCTGTAGGCTGTTTTCGGGGTGCAATTTAAAGCAGACGGAAGCAGTTTTGCTTCAGTTTTAAGGGTCTAATCAACAGATGACAGCATAGAGAACAAAATGTTGGCAACAACTCATTTTCGAGCAAAAGTGGATTTACTGCATTTTGCATCTGGACGCCTCATTTATACGTAGGTCTAAAAGTAGTATTCACGATTTATTGACTTTTTACATTTAGAAATACTGCCTTACAATGAAAATAGCCCTTATAACTCAAATACATAAGTTTGTTAAAGAACAGTGTAGAATGTACAATTTATAGCTCTTTATAGCCTAGAAGTCATGTGTCCACTACATAAAATTTGAGATAATCTCATACTGGACCCCCCTTTGCTTTTTTTGGCTGTAAAACTGTGGAAAAAAAGGGTCTAATACGCGAGTGAATATGGTATTCCGGTAATTCTACAACCAGATGTGCCTCTCTGCCTGAACCAGCTCCTAGGACTACAATATGTTTGGACTACATATGCTGAACAAAGCAAGGTGTGTGAGGCTGAACATTGTCTTAGAGTTTAGTAATTTATCACTACAGGCGTGTGACAAGTTGTTTAGTTTGTGAGGGTGAGACTACAATAACTTGGCAATATGTGCATACTGTCTAGTTGTGACGCCATGTCCTATCACCTGGAATTTTTTTTACCTCAATGGTGGACTATACCTTAGGTATATGTATACAAGCACAACTAAAACAAAATTAAATTTAATATATTTTAATAATTGAGTATAATTGGAAAAGAGAAGCCAGGTGAATATAGATGGAGAACAGTTAGAGAATGTAGAACAGTTTACACATCTGGGTAGCATTATTAATAGATGTAATGAAATCAACCCTGAAATTAATATCAAGTAACAGACTAAGTAAAGGTACAACATTTTATCAAGTCAGAGAGCTTTTATGGGATGACAAAGTGCCCAAGAGAACGAAATTAACATTATATAAACAGTATTTCATACCAATTGTAACATACGGACTAGAAACGCTGGTAACTAATGAGAGACAAGATAGTAAGATCCAAGCAGTAGAAATTAAATTTTTAAGAACATCAGTTAAAATGACAAGAGATAGAATTCAAAATATTACAGTCAGAGAAGAGCTAAATATAGAACCGTTAGTACAGAACATACAGAAAGCAAGACTCAGATGGTTCGGACATGTAAAAAGAATGGGAAAGGAACAGGTAGCAAGAAGGAAATTGGAAAGAGACCAGTTGGAAGACCGAGAAGTAGGTGGATGGATCAGATTTGGAAGGACATTAGAGAAGCTGGATTGGATGTGGCAGAAGTAATGGAGCAAGAAAAGTGGAGGGACAGAAAGGAGTGGAAGAGGCTTGTTAGCCACACCTGGGCAACTGGAGTGGGACATTGATGATGATGATTAGATTGCATCAATTATATGTCATTTGATGCAGTTAAAACATTCAAGAGCACTGAAAACATCACCAAGAAGACACAACCTTAAAATTGCATTATTTCCAAATTCTGTAAAAAAATAAAATATAATAATTTCACATTTTGTGGCTTCAATTCAATTTATGATTCAATAATCAGTGATTAGAATTATATTATTTGGTTCACTGACAGCTGGTTTTACAAATAAAAGTCTCATGAAAAGTCAGGATCCCTAATAATCAGTAAAATGATTACACAATTGGGAAGAACTATTAAAAAAAAGGCATTTTATGAGCCCAACTGATACGGCAGAAAGATTTATGAAGAGAAGTCAGTCAGTCATGATTCGGCTAACAATCTACATATGTGCTAGTTGCATTATATTAATACATATTTGAGCGACTGGGTGTTCCAATTTAGAATGTTAACACGAGCACTCGATTCTGCATGACGTCACAAACCTGTATGGCACTCCACAGGAACCGAGTGGTAACCCGGTGTTACAGGATTATGAAATATTAGTAGAACACTCTTTTTATCGTACTCTCAATTCTGAAGATCGTGATCTGAGAGGAGGCTGTTGATCAGTTGCCTTTATTTCTTGCGATCCTCAGCCAGACGTGCTGCACCAAAGATGTTCAACCCAGTTATACTCTGATAATGTTTGTCCATCGAGTGGGAACTCCTCCACGAATCTAGCGGGAAATATTTCCAAGAATGATCAGTTTTTCTAAGCTGATATTCCCACGTCACATAGTGTGTCCAAGTAATTGTAGAACTCTCTGTTTACATATCGATATCTGATGAGGTTGAGCTGGTTTATAATGGAATCATTTGTGCAAAAGGCTGTCCAAGGTATGCGTAACATTCTTCGCCAGAACCACATTTCAAAAGAATCTAACACTAGAAGTTATGTCTGGTATGTCTTGTTTGTGATAATAACACTAAATCGGTTCAGTATTGCAGTTAATGTTTACCTGTCTCATATTATTCTTAATGCACCAAGAAGAATAATTTGAAATGTTATCATATTCATTTATTATGTAGCATTCCCCACACGGCTACTCATTCCTGCCACCCGGCTGATGAAAATTTCTGAGGAGAACACTGTGATTATGATGATCATTATTTAAAGGGGCCTAACATCTAGGTCATCAGACCATAATGGTACAAGATGAGGTGAAATTAAATTATAATTCAAAATGTAAAATTACCCACTGACTAGGATTTTAAAAAACGATGATTAAATTAAAAGAGGTAGGTAACATGAGTACATAAACATACTCACATGCACTAAGCAGTCAATGCTTCCTGAGTAGATACGAAGGGAGGAACCAGTAACTGTACTTTTTAACTTCCGCTGGTTCATTAGCCTTGTCTGAAAATAAAAACACAAATATTTTAAGTAGTCTGGAAGAAAGAAAGAAAAAAATTAACATTTAGATAACTTTAAACAATAAAGCCTGTAGATTTACACTACTGATGAGATTGTGATCATAGCACTGGCACCCCCAGTTTTACGTGGAATCTGAACCACAGGGATGCCACCTTTTATTTCAAAACTCTCATGTACACAGCCGGGGAGGGGGAACAAGCATCATCCTCAAGGACAAGGTCATTTAATTCACAAGCGATGTGACAGGTAGTTAATCATTGCAGGAGTATACTGTACGATTACAAATTGAGACCAAATGAAACACACATCACAGTAAAGGGTGCCCAAACAGTCTCGTCAATACACAGTGAACCCTTCTCTGGCAGCAATACAGGCTGTATTCGCGCATGCAAACCATCTTGCCGAATGGCATCCTGCGATAGAATGTCCCAAGCACCTTGCATCTTTTGATGCAATTTGGTAATGGTTCTTGCAAGCTCTGAAGAATGCGCAAGTTCCCGCCTCATCACGTCCCATACGTGTTCAACTGGCGAGAGATCTGGTGATCTTGCTGGCCAGGGCAGTTGTTTTATACCATGAAGAGCACGTTGCATCGCAGCAGCTGTATGTGGACGTGCATTGTCCTGCTGAAAAAGCACATCACCTTCCTGTCGAAGAAATGACAATAGCACGGGGACAACAACCTGTGCAATGTGGTGGGCACTGGTTATGTTACCCTGCAGAAACACCAAATGTGACGTGACCGCGAGTTGTAACTGACTGCCCCCCACACCATGAAGCCTGGGGTGGGACCTGGGTGTCGTGGGCGAATGCACTCTGGAATAGGCTGCTCACCAGGTCTACACTTGCATACAGACAGACCCTACTCTTGTCACTGAAGACAACAGAATGCCATTGTCCTCTCCAGTCAACTTTCACGACACCAGAGTAGCCATGCTTGGCATGGTGTCAGTGGTAGCCTGGCCAGAGGAACACAAGATCATAATCCTGCTGCAAGCAGACTGCTCCAAATGGTTCTTGGTGACACAGCAGGTGCAACATGTGACCGGATTTTGTTCCTGGATGATGTTTGGTCGGCCACCACTGCTCGCACAATGCATTGATCTTGACGTATGTATGTACTACGCGAACGTCTGGAGCCTGGTCAACGGGTGTGGGAATGTTCTACAGACCACTGCTGAAAGCAACAACACACCACCGATACACTGTGCCCAACATGTGCAGCAATCAGTCGATATGTCCATCCAGCTTCCGCAGGCCCACAATGCAACCCCATTCAAATGGCTGCAGTTGTTCAACATGAGCACGTACTCGTCGGCGGGGTATGGTTAGAACGAATGTTGCAAACACTGCTCACCTTTAACCTCAGCACAGTTACTGCACCCAGAATCAAAACGGAGTGCGCATGGACAGGCTTCCAGAGCGCCATATGATTGCTGATGTCCATGACAAATTCATCACTAACACAACAACCCCTCATTATGCACATATTATCCCAGTACCACTGAACACAGTCCTTGAGGATGTGGCATGTTTTATTTTTTCAGCAGTGTACATCAGCTGGGATTCAAATAACAGTCACCTTGGTGAGTAGCCAGTGATGATACCACTCGCCTATTACACCTGCTGACAATTTTTAAGACCATTAGTTTTAAAAGAATCTCCTGCACAGCAGTAGTACAGTACTTTTAGTTTAAGCAGCAGGTTACGCTCATATTTGGCCCAAGACCAAGTTGCTCCACAAGCCATCTCTACGGTTTTGAAGTCCACTTCCACTGTCATCGATGTTATCTTTTGTCTTGAGCCAAAATATGGATGCTGAGTTTAATGTTGAATTTGTCAATGAGAGAATTTTTAAAGCTACATGTTCATTTAAATAACAAATGAAAGGACTAGGTCCCAAATTGTTAGGTGTAAAACCTTCATTTTAGGTTTCTTGTATGCTTAAAATAGGTTTTTTAAGGTTTTGCTTGCTTCGTGGATGAGGCTACCGATGCCCTTTATCAATGCTTCCATGATCAGATTGGTTAGCATATTCCGTGGGATGTTTGCAGATACCAAATAGGCAAAGGTTAAAGTTATATTCAGGCTTGCCAACTGTGGAAGGAACAACTGTTGCTGTTTGACTTATTTCTCCTAGCTATATTAATAATATGTGCACTGCAGATTTATGCTACTCAAGACAGGGTTTCTGCTCACATTTAACCTGAAATAAACAGAAACCTTAAGTATACGTTACGAAGCGTGCTAAGATACTGCAGTGCAGTTTTCAGGTTAGTCATAGAAAACTACGCATTTTCTCGCGTAATTAACGCACTTTTTTGACAAAAAATAAGGCAAAAAACTTTGGATGCGTAAATTATTCAAGAAACTGAGATATTTAAAAAATTATTTACAATTCATTTAAAAGATATATCAAATATAATATAAACGCAATTGGTTCAACTCATTTGCGGTTATCGTCATTTGGCGTAAAATTCCGGCGTGGTATTTTTTCTGAAAAGTCAAATAAGGTACCGTACATCAGGTAAGTTGGACACGTGGGTGTGAAGTACTGACACTGGAAAATATTCTTCCCGTTACGAGCTGACAATACGACCTGAAGTGAAACTTGAACTAATAAAAGTACAATTATCCAATCTTGTATGAGAGACGTGTCTATCCACCCTTTTTCTTGGCTACGAACATGGATCCCTCGCGGAAATGTTACTTTAGGCATTGTTTTTCGTTTTAGAACAACGTAAGGTGGAAGCTTTCTGCCATCAGCTTTTACAGCAAGCATTGCAGTTATTTTTCGCTTCCGTTAGTGTGTACGCTAACACTCGATGTCTCTTTCTTATTGATTGTTCGACTTTGTGGCACATGCAAACTGATTGGCGTCTGACTTGCGGTTCCTACTGGGGAGATAAAATATTCCTTTACTTTACGCTTCTCAATCACAAAGCGTTGAAAATCAGTTATGTTTTGTTTGAAATCATTCAGCATTTTATGGCATAATACTGTTCATCGAAGAGAAAGTCCATCTCTTTCATAAAATTAATCATCTAGCCGCGGCTAACCTTCAAATCTAAGACACTGATTCCATGTGCAGCAGCTATTTCTCGTCCTTTAAAATGCTGGATTTTGTGAGGAACGGCATATCCAACGTTTCAATGAAATCATACGTTTAAGCAGATCCTACTCTACTTGCGGAAACTTGCAGTTTTTTGGTCTAGGAAATGCTTGTATATGGACAAGAAAGATATTCCACCTATCAATACTATTTATTATGAAGCAGACTTACATCCGCTACAACGAACATTTAAACGCAGTAAAACACTTTTCATCAATAGGTCAGCATATCGAAGAATTCAAACGCAAGTTCACGGACATCGAAAACGATATGAAAATATTAAACATAAATTCTAAGGGCCCCTGCTTAACACAACTGAAGATTTCTACATTTCGCTAGACCAATACACCAATCCTAATTACAATATTAAGGACATTATGGAGAAAACTAGTATAATTTTCAATAAAGCTAATCCCGCCCTAAAAAATGATGACCTCAAAATAGTAAATAAACAGAACACAGCACGCCCCAGAAGACCGACGAATGACAAGCCCAGCTCCACCCCTACCCCCACAATAGCCACTCCCCCTACCCCTCCATCCATACCCCTCACTACAGCGAACATAAGTCCCAGACGTACACGCAGCAGTGCGCAACAAGCTCCTAAACAGAACGTCGCTCAACCACAACAACAGCAGTAAGTACCTATTTACTTCCACACACCACTTCAGGCATTCCTTCAAACTCACACTGTACTCATACTAGTTTATCTTTCACAGATAACTACAGCTCCTATACATGGATACAGACAAGAAGGAGGTCACCACCAAAAACTTACATTCACCAAATTTTAAAATCAAGACTTTATAATCCGCTTCAAAATTCATTAAAACACATCAACAGCTGAACTACATATCATCTCTACCCATAATACTTGATCATCCAATGACTTGGGTTTCGTTACAAGCATATATGAATACATTACTTAAATAGAACATCCTCAAGAAAGAACTGTTTACGAGCTCAAAATCAACGAACATAAAAATAGGCGCACAAGACCCTAACGAGGAAGCCTGAAGAAAGAACATAAGACATGAACTTGTCAATTCAACAAGTGTTTTTTACATGTTTCCAATGTTTTAATGTGTTTAAATTCACCAAGTGTTTTATATACATATGTTTCATGTGTTTTTAATGTGTTTAATGTATATGTACAATTTATTTTAAGTTTGGTTAAGCTTTTTACTACCATATTTAATCTCAGATACAATTTTAACCCCATGTAATCACAAATGATATGACGAAAACATCTAACATACAACCCCATTAGACATCTGGATGCGCTATTGGAGGACATCTTTGTAACACGTACCAATGGCTAATGGATGTAATATTGTGATCTATCAGCTGACGATGACTGTATACAGTCCAAACCAGTACTGATGTCTGCTTCATAATAAATAGTACTGATAGGTGAAAAAAAATTATGTAAGTCTGTTTCATAATAAATAGTATTGATAGGTGGAATATCTTTCTTGTCCATATACGTGTATCCAATCAATATGGAAATGAAACTTATAAATAACGATAGGAAATGCTTGGCGAGAGTTGTTGGTCACTTGAAGTCCACTTCTCTGTTAACGCGGTAACGCACGTTGCATTCGGACAATGAATACTTGCTGTCCACTGCCCTATTTCCATGTGTTTTGGCGTAACTGATCACCGCGAGTTTATATGATGCATATTACTCTAATACTTGCGCACTGTGGACTAACAAACAGTTTTGAGATCACAGAAAACGTATGTCCTGCACCCGAAACACTCTTAAAATATGTTTGTGCTGTCGTGAACGGGGGTTCGCGATGCGCCTTCCGCATATAACAGAAGAGCGAACAGACTCAGATGAGATTCGAACCTGCGACCTCCAGGGTATAAAGCCTGTGATATGAAAAGTAGCAGGCATATAAACACATGTATATATGAAGGGAAATTACAGTAAAGTCTGTATAAGTCAGTATAATTCATAATAATAATAATAATAATAATAATAATAATAATAATGGAAATGATAGAACATTCCAAAGAAAGAATTAGAACATTCTATGTGGCATAGAAACTTGTAAGCCAAGAGCTTTGTGACTCAATATTATGAAACACTGTGCAAGCTAAATACACATTTCTTCTGGAAATGTACGATGTCACGTGTAAGAGACATATGGATAGCTTCCTAGCTCTTCGAGAACATCACATGTAGTTGCAACTTGATAATGGAGTTGCCATATTAAGGAACCAATCAGAGAACAGTAATGCTGTGACGTGTGTAAGGGACTAGTGGTGGTAGTGTATTATTCAGTGGAGAGTTCTCTAAGGGATGGAAAGATATATAAACTTGTAACTTGTAAACAACAAGGCTTTTGATTCTCAGATCTTGAGGTTGGCTTTTTGACTGTCTGCGTTTAGACTGTGTAGGCCGGAGGCCCTATCGCCTAGTGAACTACTAGACGGCCAGGGAGAACTGTTAGTGTGCTGGTATAGTTTGAGAAGAGCCACAAGTGTGTAGCTAAAACATTAGCAAGTTAAAGGGACAATAGGCTCTTAAACTGAGTGCGATTCGTTAATGAACGATCACAGGGGTTTTCCACACCAGTAGTCAATTACGTGTTGGAATATTATTATTATTATAATGATGAGGATGATGACGATGATAATGATGATGATAATAATAATAATAATAATAATAATAATAATAATAATAATAATAATCATAATCATATTTGGCTGATTATTTGACCAATGTTTCTGACCGTAGTCAGGGTTTACCATTATGTTATCAAGACCAGAACAGATGTTGCACCTTACATACATAAAGCCATTGGAGGTTTTTGGATTGCCTATTACTGTTTTGGTCCTAATATAAGATTCGGAATTTCAAGATTTTGTGTTAAAATATTATAAAACCTGCAGTTGTTTTATATGAGCACG
This sequence comes from Anabrus simplex, assembly GCF_040414725.1. NCBI lineage: Eukaryota > Metazoa > Arthropoda > Insecta > Orthoptera > Tettigoniidae > Anabrus > Anabrus simplex. The sequence goes on along the minus strand of NC_090271.1, from coordinate 113,967,603 downwards.
TTACATTTAAAAAGTTTGTATCATTTCGCACTCATACCGACTTGTACAGTGAGCGTGCTTTCCAGCTGAGCTCAAGGTCACGAATAACCGTAATTTCTGAAGATATTTTTTCTCTTTCTAATATGATTGTGATAAGTGACGGGCAGAATTTAATATAATGCATTCAAGAACTTTTGAGAATCAATACTTACATTTGAAACCATATTCTCGAGTTCAACATAACCAAGTATTTATTTTCCACCTAGTCGATACAATGATTGCCTAAGGCAATTTAATGGTTAAAAGTGGTACATGTTTGGTATATTATCAACATCTTCAGCCACATAATACTGTTTAGATGAAAAATACATAAATTGACAAAGTAATGCTTTAGAGGAAGTGTCCTTAAAATTAACATAAGACTGACAACATTAAAACAAACAAAAATCTCAAGAGAAAAATATACGAAACATGTACCACTTTTAACCATTAAATTGCCTTAGGAAATCGTATCGACTAAGTGGAAAATAAATAAATACTTAGTTGTGAATCTATTGAAGTGCGATACGGACCATGAAGCTAATTTTATGTAATTCAACATAACCTTTAAAAGTCGATGTAGGCCTAAATTTACATTGGTACAAGATTTCCATAAACTGATTAAGAAACAGCATACCGGTGACCCAGTTACAATGGAAGATTTTTAAAAAAGGATTTCGCCATCATGTTGGGCGCTTTTGTATTTAATGTGCTTTATTTTTATTAGATTAGAGAATTAAAAACTACTTGTGGTCGACTGTTGTTTGGCTTGGTGTTACTGGTATTAGGTTTTTCGAAAAGTTTGGCTGATCAAAGTTGCTAAACTGAAAGAAGCTTTCACAGGAAAGTGACAAAGTTTCCCTGGTAAAACTGAATGAAAAATTTCGAGATTTTTAAGCCGTGTACTGCTAATTAATGTTTGAAGCCAGCCCCGCGGTCTAACTTGTCTACTTCTCACCCAGAGGGCCCGGGTTCGATTCCTGGCCAGGTCAGGCATTTTTACCTGGATATGAGGGCTGGTTCCAGGTCCACTCATTCTATGATTACCTTTAAATGAGGAGCTATTGAATGGTGAGATGGTGAACCCAGTCTAGAGAGCCAGGAATAACAGCTGAGAGGATTCGTCACACTGACTATGCATCACCCTGTAATCTGCAGGCCTTCAGACTGAGCAGCGGTTGCTTGATAGGTAGAAGGCCCATTGGGGCTGTAGTTTGGTTTGGTTTAGGAGCGTTTGAAAGATTAGAAACAGTTTGTGAGACAAAGCCAATAATCTCTTCATCATCATCATCATCATCATCATCATCATCATCATCATCATCATCATAATTTAGACCAACTATTCTTACTTCAATCTTCAACCAAAATGGTAAATGTGAAATGGATATATGATTATTTAATTTAATTTAATTTCCGGGTTGAACCGTGTTGTACTTGTACGCATATCACGTACAGTTTGCCGACGTTTCGAATACATTGCAGTATTCTTTGTCAAGGCGACTGAAATACCCCTACTCGATCCAAGGTAATCACACCGTGGAAGCTTCACTTCTATGGATATATATTTGCTTACCCGTATGACATCTACAGGAGTAGATGCAACAGCACTGCCCAAACTCGCAATGAAGCTCGATCTGAAAGGAAATCAATATTGTAAGTATATCAGCAGTCTGAACAGAAAACTGTATGAAAGTACATTTTATATGAAGCATAAGTACATTTTAAATATGGCCGCTGCAGCGCTTCAGTTGTCATTCTGCGCATGTGAGCTCAGTACATACATCTGTAGGCTAGCCACAAATGCTATTACGGAAGCATTTGTCCGCATTTACGTTTGTGTGTAAAAATGCCTCTGACAAGTAATGGTCCTGCCGAGTATGAAGTACGCGGCTGTGATTAATTTTCCACGTGCAAAAGATGTGAATGCCTTTGAAATTCCTTGGCAGACTAGTGAAGTGTATACAGAAAACACTTTGGTAGAAGGAATGGTGAAAAAATGGGTTAGAGCATTTAAAGAAGGACATACTAATGTCCACGATGAGAAGCGTAGTGGGCGACCGCCTGTCATTACTGAAGACTTGGTGCAGAATATTGATGCAAAGGTTCGAGAAAACAGACCCTTTATGATTTTGTCATTAAGTTATGAGTTGCCTAAAATTTCAGAGTGTTCTTTATCAAATTGTGGCAGGAAGCATGGATTTTCAGAAGTTGAAATTCGTGCTGAGCACAGAGGATGTTGACAGAGGTGCACAAAACCAAGCGTGTATGCAGTGCTTTGACTTTCCTTGAGTGGTACAGTAATTGAGGTGATGTGTTCCTAAACCAAATTATCATTGACGGCAAAACATGGGTGGCTTATGTTACACCGCAATCAAAACAGCAATCCATGGAAGGGAGACACTCAACATCACCCAAGAAATGAAGTGCAAGAAAATACTTTTAGCTCACACTCATGTACACTGTGTTTTGGGATAGGTAGGGCGTGTTACTTGTGACGGCACCACTATGACGATGACCTAAAAACCAACAAGCTGAAGTGGCTGGCACTTCATGCAGCAGATTTCTATAAGGGTAGAATTCAGAAGCTGGTTTCATGACATAAGTGCTTTAATATGCTTGGAATTTATGTGGAATAGTATAAGGTACAGGCTTACATGCAAGAACATTTAAAAAAAGAATTGTATTGCTTTTTTCTATATCAAAACTGTACTCACTTAAAAAACATGCCTCATAATACAACTGTATTCAATGATTATACAGTGAACATGACAGGAGCTGAAAAGAATATAAGAGAAGCCTGACAAAATCTGATCTACATACATCAAACAAGATATGTGCCAAAGTGAAGCTACGAGAAAATAATGCTTCATTGCCTGGTATATTTAGGTATGCTTCCATAGTAGTACATGAGTAATACCAAATGGGCAGGCAGGTATTTGTCTTGCAGTAATATGCAACAACAGAATTCTAAGAGTGTATTTAACATAGATACAGGATTATCTTATTTCTGTTCCAAATACAACATTAGTTAGTAACAACCATCGCTCCAGAAAGAAAGAAAGAAGAAAAAAAAAACAGATAACATTTCACAACATAGACTTCATCAAATTTACTGATATCTAACACACCAACTAAATCATGATGGTAAACAGCAAGTTATATTATAGGCTTCTCTTTGGCTTCAGTTCAAAAGGGGAAAGCATCAGGATGTAACATGCCAATGTACAGGTAGATTAATTCTTGCTAAACACTAGTATGCTCTTAACTTTTGTCCAATGAAGGAAGAAATAAAATTTGGATTTAACAACACAGAAATCTCCTTCGTAAGCATAAATATTTCAATCAGATTTGGATACAAACCCACATTTTCTACCAATCTTCAACCAAGTTCTTTCAAACATTGCACTAATGACAAAACACTGGGACTACCATAGCTCAATGTTACAGGGGTTACAGAGAAAATCCAATGAAACAAGGAACTCCAGACTTAACTCTACCTTAAAAAACATGCCTCATAATACAACTGTATTCACTAAGTATACAATGACATGATGGGAGCTGAAAAAAATACAGGAGAAGCCTGAGAAAAATGTGCCTACAGTATTTCAAAATTTAAATTTGTAAATGGACATGGAAAAGTATTCATCACAATTAGGGTTCAGATATTTATGACAGATCTTACAGTAGTTCTTAATGCGAATCTGTTTGGATTCTGGTATGCTCTGAGGCACATAGTGAGCAAGAGGGAAGACATTAGATGGTTCACTGTTGATTCTTGACACTGACTCTGTTGTTGAATTGAGGCCACATTCTGGTGTACAGTTTGATTCATGATGATGATGATGCTTGTTGTTTAAAGGGGCCTAACATCTAAGGTCATCGGCCCCCCGGTTTGTTTGATTTGGTGGTTAAGTTGGCAAGTTAAGCACAAAGATAATGGAAAAGTTAAATGAACAATTCTGATATATTATGCTTTATTATTTTCAAAAAGGAAAGTCTGCAACCCAGATAGCCAAAAAGATGCACAATGTGTAGGTTTATGAGGCATCTGTAGAGACATTAGATTGTTCAAAAGTTCAGGAATGTCCAGTTTGCACTTAAAGACTGGAAACTCTCTGTATGACCTGTAAAAACCACTCCAGACTGAGGTTTTTTTGGCCATGCTTATTTATGGGTGCTGCATCATTTCAAAAAGCACCAGCTAGTGCACTGTACACTTCAGTGTGATTAACTTTATAAAAGGAGTAAAGAACATTTTCTTAAAATTATAACTGGAGAAAAAAAGTGGATTGTCTACAATAGCAATGTGCCAGAGATCAAGGTGTAAACAGCAGAGTTCTCCCTAAACATTCCCAAAGACTGCTCTCCATCTCAAGAAAGCAATGTTACATACATTATGAGATTGCAAATGTGTAATCTTCTATGAACAGCTGCATTACCAGACAGTCAATTTATTGACATGAACTGATTCTTTAGATTATACCAAAATTTGCCCAAAGAGGTTTTTCGACAGTAAAGATGCAACCTCCTGAAGGAAGGACACTATGAAATTGCCTGAACAATGAACCAAAGGGATTGACAATTGATATTACTTCAAAATATAGATAAACAACAAACTTGTGTAAAAATGTAATATTTAATTTCACAGTGAAATTAATGGTTAATGATTTTATATAAAGATCAATTTCATTACTTATGAATATTTATATACATTACTTTTTTTCTTTTTGCTATTTGCTTTACGTCGCACCAACGCAGATAGGCCTTATGGCGACGATTGGATAGGGAAGGCCTAGGAGTGGGAAGGAAGTGGCCGTGGCCTTAAGGTACAGCCCCAGTACTTGTCTGGTGTGAAGATGGGAAACCACGGAAAACCCATCTTCAGGGCTGATGAAAGTGGGATTCGAACCCACTATCTCCCGGATGCAAGCTCACAGCTGCGTGACTAACCGCACGGCCAACTTGCCCGGTTTACTTGTATATGAAATACATTTGATAACAACCTACAACTGCTTCCAAACTTTAAACTATGGCTTGACTGACCAGTTTTAGCCAATATAAATCAGTTTATTCTTTTTATCCTCCACTGACAAAGACTGAAGCCAAAAATATGTGACCCATGTCCTTTTAGATGCAATCTATCCATGCGTGCTTACAAGGTAAGTTGCCGCTTTCCATCTGTTTCCTACACACTGGGGCTGTGCTAATGGTAATTTTCCAAGTTGAGTTGAGTTAAAAAAAAAAAAAAAAGAAAGTTGTTTCAAGCTTGAGTTTCAGCACACTCAACCTTTAAAAAAAAGGATATATACCCTCCAGTAGTGAAAAATTTCATACACTTGACACCATATGATAAGTAACTTAAGCTGGATGCATGTGAATTTTCTTAAGCACTGTTTAACTGAAATATTTTCAAGCTGGTAAGAACATGAGCCTCAGAATCAAAGAAAATTCATACTGAGAAACAAAATGTCTGATTATGCCTATAGGCCCTATGCCAGGCAGCCCCAACTCAATGTCCTACAATTTCATAATAAAGAGTGTCCTGCCACCTGATATTCTGTGTTGATGGTACAGTAACATTAGCAGTTATAAATATTTTGAGGGAAGTCAATCTTTTTTCTACACTAAAACTATGTATTCACTTATGAAAATAAAATTGTCTGGTAGGACATATTTGCCATTGGTTGTGGCATCATACACAACCATTAACCCGGCTCAAGGGAGATAGGGTCATCTTCCCTATCCTTCACTTGAGTAATTCTTGTCTGGCGCATCCATGTTGCGGGGGTGGGTATCCTCCACATCAGTAGGCTGGTGTGAAGGAGAGCTAAGTTCAGGCAAGGACCCAGTCTCAAAGGATATAACATGGAACCCATGCTCAGGGTTACGGGTTAAGACCTTAAGAGCATCTTAGGCAGAGGAGACCTTCGTAATGGTCGAAGATGGTGGATGAGGCAACTCATCCTCTCTGGGGAAAATTAGAAGAGGAAACCACCACTGCCTTTTGGAGAACAGGGATCTTCAAAAAGGCTAAGCGAGTAAACCCCGAAAAAAAATCCTCAGATGCATTAGGCTTAGCAGGTTAGCAGATGAGTAAAATTGTACTTGCTTTCAACTGGAATACAAGCCTTGGATGGAAGTTTAAGAAGTTTAAAAATGGAATCAAGTTTCCGACTACAGTTGCACAGTATGATTGTAATGCTAAAGTTTGTGCAAGTGTTAGATCAGAGAATAAAACCCGATTTGGAACAATAAATATTTTAACAATGAATGGGAAGAAAAATGAAATGATTGACCAAATGGAGACGAAAACTCGACACCCTGGGATTAAGTGAAGTAAAATGGAAAGGGAATAGAATGAAGAAATTAAGAAAGGGTACACCTTGCACTGGATGGGTAACAGTAAAGAGAAAAGAAATGGAGTGGGATTTGTAGTGAATCAGAATGCCGAACCAATAGATGAAGTTGAGTATGCAAATGAAAGAATTATAATAATGCACATACATGTAAACAAGGAACTACTGAAGATAATACAGGTGTATACTTCAGACAGGATGTAGCGTGGAAGAAAAAGAAGAGTTCCTCAATGAACTGGAAACACACTGTTGGAGATGGGATCATGATAATGGGAGATCTGAATGCCCTTGTGGGAACTGATAGTATGGGACATGAGAATGTTTTGGGCCCACATGGGTATGGCGATAGAAATGAAGATGGACAGAGACTGTTGGACTTTTGTATCAGAAATAACCTGATAATAAATAAAAGGACACATGGTTTATAAAGAGGAATAGCCATAAGATCAGCCAATATAGTTGGGATGGACAGTATGCTACACTCACCGATTTTGTAATAACAGACCGAGAATGGGGAAGATATGCCATGAATACGAATCCCCAGTGAAAGTATGGAAGGTGATCATAGATTATTGATTGTGGAATTAAAACAAGTAAAAATCCCTAAAATTGTATTGAAGAAGAAACCAAAGATCAGGATTTGGGAATAGGAGGAGGATAAAAGAATGGCATTCCAAGATTGTATAAAAAGGAAGTTGCCAACAGAGAAATACACAGTGGAGAAGAAGAGTGGGACAATTTAAGACAGACGTTTGTGGAAGCAGCAACTGAGGTATGCGGGAAAGCAAAAGCAAAGGTTAAGGGAAAGGAGACATGGTGGTGGACAGACAAAATAAAAGAAACAAGGTGAAGAAAGAAATGGATAAGGAAAAGCAAAAAAAAACTTGTCAGAGGGATGAGAATAAGATAGAAAGGTTACATGTGGAATACAAAAGATTGAAACTACAAGTAAAGGGGGGGTATCAAGGAAGAAAAGGAGAAAGGTTGGGGAGAGTTTACCAACAAAAATTGAGAAAGATAGTCGAGGAAATCAGAAACTATTATACAAAGTAATAAAATCGAAAAGAATAAATCAAGAAAAAATCGAGGCATTAGAGAGGAAAGATGGATTCATAGTACATGACGAAAAGGGTCTTCAGAAGGTGGTGGCAAAGTATGTTGAAAAACTTTATAATGAGGATGACTGCTCGGAGGAAGGAGGAGATAAGAAAAGGGAAATAATAAGTGGAGAAAAAGAAGAGAACCTGGGGCCTGTTCCACAAACGAACTTTGCAACTTTTCAACCTTTGCACTTTTCAATTCTTGCAAAGTGCAAAGTCTTTCTGTTCCACCATGATCTAGGTTGTACTTTTCAATTTCTTCGCAAAGTGAAAAGTCTTTGCGAACGAGTGATCCGATAGAGTTTATTCCATAAGCAAACTGTATAGGCCTAATACTCTACGATTTTAATGCATTTCTTTTCGCTGCGAATTTGACGGTATAATTGTCGTACCATTTAAGTTTTTATCATGGGAAAGAAAGGTTAGTATTACAAGAAGCTGGCTGTGCTGGAAGTTGTCAAGGAGAAACGTGACATCCTTTTTAACAACTTTAAAGAAAACCTCTCAAATGATGACACACTTCAATGTTAATGAGAGTACCGTCAACACATCCACACACAGAAGAAAATTCACCCTTCATTAGAAATCCTGTCGCTATATTATGTGTATTATCAGGCCAACGTACTGTTAGGAAATATTACATTTACTATAACATCTACAACTTTGGTAACAGTTCTGCAAATAATTGATTTTGATGTCCCATGCATTGGTGCTACACCATGCAGCTGGGCACCATTTACTAACCAAAGTAAGCATATAAAAATTTGTTCTTTTTCGGAAAGGAATCGACTTCTTTTTGTTACACGTTTCAATAAATGTTCGAACTTTTCAAGAATATAGTGAGTCTGCGTTGGGGTAATATGAAATCACTCGCGAAAGTCCATCGAAGTGAGGTTATGAAAATTAATCTCATCTTTGTACGTTCTCTTATTGGATTCTTCATCACTGTCCTCACTTGATGCTAATAAAAGCTCACGTCGTAACGTGTTTATATCACTAAACAAAATTCTACGCCGAGAAACTAGTGTACATACTTGTTAATTAACAGATGAAAAGGGAATCATCTCTTTGCAAGATTTATGAAAAATTTCACTTCATTTCTTTGCACTTTGCATTCCTGTACCAATGGAGGAATATAACAGGCTTGAAAAGTGAAAAGATTCCTAACTTTTCACTTTGCAAGCTAAATCTGAAAAGTGATGGTGGAACAAAATCTGAACTGAAAAGTGCAAAGTGCAAAGTTGCAAAGTTTGTTCGTGGAACAGGCCCCTGATAACATGGTTGGAACTTGAAACGGCAGTGAAAGCAATGACCAAAGGCAAAGCAAGTGGAAAAGACTAATTCAATGCTGATATGATTAAGGCCGCAGGAAGCATTGGACTACAGTGGCTATACAGAGCCCTCAATGCCATATGGAAGGATGAAAGGATACCTGAAAATTTGCAACAAAGAAGCATTGTACCATTGTTCAAAAAAGGAAAATAGGAAAAAATGTGAAAATTATAAGGGTATAACCCTATTATCACATGGATTAAAAATAACGGAGAAAGTCATACACAAAAGACTAAGGGATATAATATAAACACAGAGGAAGAACAATATGGCTTTAGACTGAATAGATCAACAATAGACTTGATATTTACAGTGCGAACAATAATGGAAAAACATCTGAAAAGGAATGTACAAACATCATTAATTAACAATATAAAAATCTTGTATCATGAGAGTAAAAGCAGTGTACAAGTGGGGAGTGGTGACAAACATTTTATACAAAAAAGTTCTCAAGCAAGGAAGTGCACTGTCACCATTATTGTTTATTATATTGATGGATGGAATCATAAAACATGTAAAACAGAGTATCAGTAGTGATGAAGTGAATGCTTTGGTATTTGTAGATGATATAGTGATTTGGGGAAAGGGAGAAAAGGAAGTACAAAGGAGACTGGACATTTGGAATGAAAATCTGAAGGAGTTTGGAATGGTAATTGGTAAAAAGAAAACTATAGTCATGCACTGTGGAATAGAGAAGCCACGTGAACATAGACTGAGAATGGTTAGAGAATGTAGAACAGTTTACATGTCTGAGTAGCATTATTAATGGAATGAAATCAACCCAGAAATTAATAACAGACGAAGTAAAGGTACAACATTTTATCATCAAGTCAGAGAGCTTTTATGGGATGACAAAGTACCCAAGAGAATGAAATTAACATTATATAAACAGTATTTCATACCAATTGTAACATACGGACTAGAAACGCTGGTAACTAAGAGACAAGATAGTAATATCCAAGCATTAGAAATGAAAATTTTAAGAACATTGGTTAGAAAGACAAGAAGAGATAGAATTCAAAATATTAAAATCACAGAAGAGCTAAATATAGAACCGTTAGTACAGAAGATACAGAAAGCAAGACCGACATGGTTTGGACATGTAAAAAGATTGGGAAAAGAACGGGTAGCAAGAAGGGAATTGGAAAGAGAAGTTAAGGAAAAGAGACCAGTTGGAAGACCGAGAAGAAGGTGGATAGATCAGATTTGGAAGGACATTAGAGAAGCTGGATTGGATGCGGCGGAAGTAATGGATCAGGAAAAGTGGAAGGACAGAAAGGAGTGGAAGAGGCTTGTTAACCACACCAGGGCGACTGGAGTGGGACTGATGATGATGATGATGATGATGATGATAGTGACATATTTCATCCGTTATTCTGGGACACCTTCACCTACTTAACCTTTTAAGTGCCGAGTTACCAGCTGACTGTTTGGTACCTCAGTGCTGAGTTCTCATTCACATGTAAAAGAAAATTGTACAAGCCTCAATTTTTAACTTATCGGTGGGGTGATTAGCTTAAAATGTTTATAAATATTGGTTGTTTATAACCCTAAATGGAAACAGAAAATCCTACACTTATGTTCAATATTATTTTGAGAGAAAACAAAATTTCACTTTTTGTGTCCTTATACAAAGTAAAGAGCCCAAAATAAAATTATCTCCTAAAATCTGTAGGCAACTAATACAATATGTAACTCCTTACAAGTACGGTAAGTAAGTTGATATTTTAAAATACTTTCTAACCCTGGAATGTGCTGACAGCTCAATGTTTTCCTCTAGTTGTTTGCGATACAGTAACGATTTGTTTCATCAACAAACAGCTGCACCAACACCACTGACAGAATAGTTTTCAAAAAGTGAATGATTTTGGGGTTGCTTGAAAGTCTGGTAGAGAAAAGTCACGAGAATAGTTAGTACTCACCGTGTTTTTCTTCCTGCGTTCAGAAGGAGGTTCTGTTTCTTTCTCACTTACAATATTCTCAGCACTCTCTATATCACTCTCACTTTCGCAATCGCTTAACAATTCATTAAAATCATCATTTTCATCATCACTTTTCGCTGTAGTTATTAACTGACAGATTCTTTGATCCGAAATATTCGCTGCAAGAGCAACTAGCTTGTTGTTCTGCCATAATTGTTTACATCACAGATGAGCTCCACAGACGTCTTCCCGAAGCTATTAGCCGTGATCAATTAGTTCTAAAAAATGCCCAGCAGATGGCAGAATATGCCAGAGATTGAATTAGCACTCATTCGGGACAAATATTTCAGGTTCCGTATAGTAATCAACATCTATATCACTCGAGAGTGAACCTGGAAACTAAAAAAAAAAAATAGAGTTCCCGTGCGGGTGTAGCACTATCGGGTTTATGAAGTCAGAACAATTCCAAACAACACAGAAAGATATACATTGAATAAAGTGATATCACACAAGATGGCATAATGTCTGTTTACTTATATTCTTAAAACATACTGTATCATTACAATAATACGGGCTATCTCACAGGAAAAAGTTTTTAAAAGCATAATCCTTGCTGTCAAAGGATGGTCAAATCAGCCTATGAAGGGCAAATGTGATATTACCATAACTGCACTTAAAGTAAATTTGATTATGTACACAATTTTGGGTCCATAAAAATGTGCGAGTAATGTTGACATTTTAAAAAGGCAGCAGAATGTTCTTGAACAAGTAATGTAATTTTTTGTAACTGGTTGGACCAGAGGGAACTCTTCTCAAAAATTCAATGAAGAAAAGTTCCTGATGAATAAAATTGGTAAACAAAAAGAATGTTGGATGTACACTAGCAACAAACTGCTCCGTACTGTCCAAAGCCTTAATAGTCGTTTGTCAGAGTCACTTTTACTTATCATACAATCCAACACGGCTAGAGTGGCAAGTACATTGTTTTCCAATGCAGTACTTGTCACCTGTGCCATGTCTTCATCTTGTCCGAAATCAGCTGGATTTGCATTTCAGTTTGGCATCACGTAATCACAGATGATAAACATCCCGCTCCTCTGAAGTAGTATCTGCATTGTCATTTGCAACTTATTTGTACCTACATCGGACTGTTGCCGTACTACTACTACTACTACCACCACCACAACCACCACTTCCTTTAAGGAACTACATTCACACTTGACGAAGCAGTTGGTAACTGCCTGTGCAGTGGCCTCCCTTACTTGCACTATACATGCATCTTAGTAGGTGTGCTAGTTACCAACTACTGAACCCCAATTGGCACATTGGGGCGAAATGTTGGCAAGCAATGAGTTAGCTGGAAAATTTATCATTTCTAAAAACAGGCCAATTATATTGGACTTAAAATATTTTGTGCAAGACAACTAAAGGAGAAGTGCAGTTAGCAACAAAAACTAGTATCCTCTCAACACTGTGTACTTTGGAAAAGACCTCCAATACGTTACCCAGAGAAGCTACATGGATGGTTGTAAAGTGCTTTGGCTGCCCTGAACATTTTGTAGAATTAGTCAGAGCACTTCATGATGGTATGGCTGGACAGGTTCTGTATCAAAAATATACCAGAAGAATTCCTCATTACTAATGGGCTTAAGCAAGGCTGTGTCCTTGCTCCTTCAGTTTTTGTCCAGTAGCTTACAGTCATGCTCCATGAGACATCACTGGCTAACAACATAGGTGTGGAAATCAGATATCACTTTGATGGAGAACTTTTTAATCAGGCCAGACTCCATTCAAAATGACTAACCAAGCTCACCTAGGTAACAATTATAATATTCAGATGACAATGCTTCTCCAGCTCATATGCCTACAGAGCTGTAACTATCAATCAGCTGCTTCAAGAATGCATGTGAATGGTTTGGTTTGACCATAAACACACACACAAAAAAAAAAACTAAGGTGCTTGCACAACCTGCCCCTGCAACTACTTTCCAAGATCTTCCTTTATATAACCATCTCAAATACATCTCTAGAACAAGCAGAACAGTTCTCCTATCTTGAAAGTATCCTATATGGTGTAGGGCTACTTTGGAAAAATACTTGTAAAACAGAATCCATGCTGCCCATGTAGCATCTGAAGGTCTTTCCCATTGGGTTTTTCTGAATCTAATGATATGCACCAAATGATGGTGTATCAAACTGTTGCCTTTTCAATATTACTGTATGGATATGAACCCTGAACCCACAAAAAGTTTGGTGTTGGTTTTCGTGCATGCACATACTAGCATACGAGGCACTTGGGACATTCACTTTATACGGAATTTTTGATGCATCACTCAATCTGATCAGAAGACCACTTATTCGTGCCGCGAATGTCCCTTTAAGAAATTTTTAATGTCTCATTTTAATCCCCTTTTTTTAATTATATAGTGTTCACATTCTTTCGTAATGTATTATATCTATATATACAGTATACAAAATATTACTCAGAATTATAAAAGGATGGTATTTCTGCGTCACTTGTGTCCACAGTAACAAGGAAATGCACTTTTAAATATTCTGTAATTTGTCTGTATATATGTACGCGCATCATGAGAAAACTGCTGAAGAGAATTTAATGAAAACCGGTATGCAAAGTCAGGGAATAAGTCGCTACAACCTAGGCCACAAATAATTTTATTCACGCTGAGTGAAATGGTAGTTTAGGAGAAGGCCAATAATTTAATTCTCAAATATTTATGTTATTAGTGGCCGTATTGATAAATACTACATAACTAAAGTTATATAGTATTAAATTTCCAATTATTTATGTCTTATACACTGTTAGCGTACTGGCTATGATCACAGAGATATTCATGAATTTGGATTTTTGTTACTAAGTCCATACAGCGCAGAGTCATGAGAAAATAGGTAAACAGAATTTAATGAAAATCGGTATGTAAAGTCAGAATAACAAACTACAGTCTATGCTATAAATAATTTTATAAGACACCCTAATATAACAGAGTCGAAAGAAAACTAAATGTGAAGGGCTACAATATAGATAGCTCATAAAATTGATCAACAATAACATTATACAGTAGAACCTCGATAATTCGAAATCGGTTAATTCAAAATCACGCCTAATTCGAAGAAGCTCTCGTTCCCGGAAACATGAGATACAGTTTTGCATGTTATTTCAATTGTTTAATTCGAAATATGGATAATTCGTAATTCGAAGAACAATGTCGGCTCCATTACCGAAATTCAGACTTTTAATTCGAAACTGCCTTTACATTTTAAAACAATAATATGTTACAGAGTAATTTCAACTCGAAATTTATCTGCTTCGCGTCATAATAGAACGCACGTTCCGGAACGTGGAGGGGTAGCTTTCCGCACTTACACTCACTTCAGTGGGTCTACAGTGCGCTTCATGATTGCTAAGTTGAATGAAATCGGAATTCTTTTGTGTTCAACCTTTTAAGGAACGCCGTAATATCACAAGACATGCAGTGTGCGGGAAAACAGAATCCGCGAACACTGGCGATGCCGACAGTTGACAAAAAAACGTGGCAAATAGAATAAATTCGTAGGCACCAAACAATATTGACATTGCCGGTGAAACTGCATTGCTTTATTTTAATGCGAGCCCAAACGGTCTTATGGTTTTAAACGAGAAATTGCCAGCCGGGAAATCGTACAGTGTGAGGGATGGGGGTCATAGTAGTGCGTTGCAATGCACATGGAAGCGAGATACTTTATCCCCTCGCCATAGGAAACTTCAATAAGCCACTATGTTTTAAGAGCGTCGGGCACTTTCCATGCCAGTACAAAGCATCTATAATAAAAATGCAAACAGTAAAGAAATCCAAAAAAATAATGCATTTGCACAGGGGAACAGGCATAATTTATCCTCGTCTTTGAATTGTGCGATTTTTTTTTCCTGTCGTTGCGTGAGGTTATGTTTGTCAGTGATTTATCCAAGTGCATTATTTAAACATTGTAAATGCACCTTGTTGGATACATTTCGGAAATAGTTTTTTCCATGGCATTTGAAAGGTTTAAACTGTGAATCCAGGTGATTGCATGTATTAATGGGTCTTAGAATACTTCGTGACGCGGCAAGTGTTTACATTTCTGAAACGAGAGAAGTGCCATGGCGGGAAATCGTAGAAGGATAGAATCATAGGAAAGTTTGATTTTAAGGGCATCGGGTACTTTCTGTATAAATACAAGGCATCTAAAATGCATACAGTATAGTAATCCAATTAATAAAGCACTTGCACATGGGAGCGAGCATAGATTTCTCCTCGTCTTTGAATCATGCTTTTTTTTTTCTTTCTTTCGTTGCGTGAGGTTATGTTTACCAGTAAGATATCCGAGTGCATTATTTGAATACAGTAAATGCACCTTCTTGGATACATTTTGGAAATAGTTCTTTTTTCATGGCATTTGAAAGGTATAAACTGTGAATCAAGGTTAAATGCATGCAGTAACGGGCCTAAGAATATTTTGTAACGCGGCAAGGGTTGGTACTTCTGAACTGCGAATTGGCGGTTAATTCGAAATTACGTAATTCGAAGTCCGATTTTTGAGTCGCAACGACTTCGAATTAACGAGGTTTTACTGTACTGACCATTGTTTGTTGTGATGTTCTTTATGCCTTCTGTTGCCACTCATCTCCAATAGACAGAATTATTGCTGCGTACTGAGTATTTTTTTAATTTGCTTTACGTCACACCGAAACAGATAGATCTTATGGTGCCGATGGGATAGAAAAGGGCTAGGTGTGTGAAGGAAGTGGCCTTGGCCTTAAGGTACAGCCCCAGCATTTGCCTGGTGTGAAAATGGGAAAACACAGAATACCATTTTCAGGGCTGCCGACAGTGAAATTCGAATCCAATATCTCCCGGATGCAAGCTTACAGCTGTGCGCCCCTAAACACACGGCCAACTCGCCCGGTCGTATCGAGTGTAACAGCCTGCCTGAATATTGGCGGGAAGTAGCTGGGGACTTAGATAACTTTCTTCTTTAGCATGCCATTCCTCTGGTTCATAAATTTTCTGATACTACTGGTACGTAACACACTGGTTCATCGTAGCATTCCAGCTATTCAATCCCTACCCTGAGGCACTGATTGGAATGAGCAGTGTGCATATTTAACAGAATGGCAGAGCAGTGTTCACGGCTGTTTGCGGCCTGGTCATTCCAGCTATGGAACTTTGGACTGTTAGATCAACCTCATAGTACTGTTCGTTCAAAGTGAGAAAATGTGCAGTTTTTCATTTGATCGAGTATTGTATATGATAATATTGTTTTTAATCGCTACATTCCTAATGATTTTGTAATGACCTATGTTGACTTCGGTTGGGAAAACCACAAAGTCAGTCTTTCCAAGAATCCCGTAGCAAAGCACAGGTACATCAGCTAGTCAAGACTAATATTTTCAATGAGGTCAAGTTACATCATTAAACTCTGAATACGCATGTAAACAACATCAACTTGATTACAACTTTCATGTAGTTACAGCATGTTATGTTAAGTTTAGACACATAAATTGTAATATCTTATGGTATTTTCCATCTTTTGATTATGGCTGAAGATGACCCAATATCATAGGATCGAAACTAGTGCCAACATTTAATAAAGATAATAACATCAATCTAATGGTATTGAATAAGTGGACCTTCCGATCCCCTTCATTGTTCCTGTCGACTATAGTTAGAAATTTTAAATTTTTTTAAAAAGATTTGTTGATTTAAAATTCAAAAAGTGGTTTGTGTATTTTTTGGCAATATGTAAAAAAATTTGAAAGCATTCAGATTTGTACAATGAATGCATTTAAAAACAAAGTAAAAAACAAAATAACACAAGACATTAAACACGCCTGAGGAAGGTTGAAAAAACACTTGATAGGAAGTCTCATTTATTTTATATTCACCTCCATGGAGCATCACGAAACACATTTTAAATTAATACAAGTGAACTTTTTCAGTTTTATCTGAATACTGTACTGAAATCATTGAAAGCAAATCATGGTCGGTGTCTCAACATTTGCAGTTGTCAATCGTTGCCTCCTATCACTTATTATGAAACTATAGTTTGAAAACTACTTTTCAGAATCCACATTTGAACATGGATACCACACATTTTAATGCAACAGTTGCATAGTCTAGATCTGCAAGCCTTAATCCCATGAGGATCTCTGGAACATTTCATGTTCACATAATCTTCTTGATGAAGTTAGTTCTTGATGGCAGTCAGGTAAATCCTGTGAGCCCGTTAGAACTGTTGAGACTCTATCCTCTTAAAAAATGGGGCATTCTTCTTAAACTGGAGCAGTTCTATAGGACACACTTTCTTGGGTGCATGTCAAGGGACCAGATCCACGGTCCTTAGGCCCTGACTCTTAAAAGAGGAATTCAAAGTGTAGCATAGGCATATTATCGCTATTGGCAGAATCTTGAACAGAGGCAGTCAGATGAGTGTTCATTCCAGTTGATACTGATACATGAAGTTGGATGTTAATAACACCTACTATTCTTGTCAGTTGTTTCATACCATGGCAGAAACATACCTTTGTTTTTTAGCTCTTCCTTAATTTCTACCTTCCTCCTTTTACCAATCATGGGGATGTATTTCTGACAAATCTGATTTGCTGATGATAAATCTCCACTTCTGCAAACGTAGTACTGTACTTACTACACCCAAGTACGGATAGCAGGATTGTCTAAGTTTCTCTACTGGTATATTACCTTTCATGAATGTAGCAGTAGTAGTAGTAGTAGTAGTAGTAGTAGTAGTGTCCAAACTAAACTCTTCTTTCGAATCCTTCATGCGACTAGCATATGCCAATATTTCTTTCAATATAACCACTCTAAGAACACTTAACTTCAAGACGCAAAGTCCTCCGAGTTTTGAATGCTTCTCCAATTTACAATGTTTTGTCTAAAGCATCTTTCCTGTGATAATCTAACATCACAATATTTGCACATAAGAATACCAGAAGAAATTACAAATCCTTCATTCTTATATTCCTTAAGTCTGTCCGCAGTATAAACTGCCATCTTCGGCATTTTTAAACCTACTTTGGTGATGCCCAGTAACACACAGTTATTAGACAGTTGACTGTAGTCACACGCTGGTATAAAGTCGTAACCACACGCAAAATTTATGTCTGAATTCCTTTCGTAACATTAAAATTAAGTCATGCCATCTTTCCTTAATGCCAAGTTTGACAAACATGGTCACTACGTCATTCCTGCAAGTAACACACTAGCTTTGACAACATACAATTTGTGCACTTTTTATTAAATTATACAGAATTCCCTACTACGAATTACATTCCCATTGCTATCGATGTAATAGGAGGCAAACATAGTTCCCAATTCAAACAACAATCGCATTAACTTTTGGAGGTAGCCAGCCACAAGAAAACAGCTGTTCACCAGCAGCCACAGCGCTACTTTTCTGTGTTTGCAGTAGTTTTCCATTGGTATAATTACAGTATTTTGACGTGTAACAAAACTATCGACAATATATCGTAGTACTGATGAAACAATACAATCAATCAATCATTCTCGAATTTACACCAAAAATCACTTTGCGGACAAGAATGCTTGGAGTGGTGTGGGAAAACATTTATAAAAAACATTTTTATTTTGCAGTTTGTGATGATATTCACAAGGTTCGCATTATTTCATGATTTAAATTCATTCTCGGTTAACGTAAATACATGAAAATAAAACAATCCTCACCTCTAAATATGATTTTTCGTTTTATCGCTAATTAACAAAAACCTAACTATAGTTTGAAAGTTAGCAAAAAATTCTACTTAAGCATTTGATTAAACTTCAATGAAATATCTCAATCATACCTTTCTGAACCAACCATTTATAATTTAAAATAAATAGACTGTGTTTCAAAAAAATGCAGATTGGAGATCTGATTGGTTCACTTATGGAATACTCTACTCAAAAATAGTATCTGAATAATTAAAATAATTATTTCCTCATACTTTCAGCAGGATAAGCTTCTGATTATTATTATTATTATTATTGACATTCAGTATCAAGATTGTATTTTGTGCTGCTGAAGGAAGTTGCAGTTATCCAAACTGCTAGTGAATGAGGAAGTAGAGGAACAAACAAGAACACTGCATAGCACAAATTAAATACGGCCTACCCTTTACAAACTTTCTTGGGCTTACAGGAGAACACAAATTATGATTATGATAATTTTATGTGGCTATTACTAGTCTGGTGCAGGCCTTGTAACGCAGACCCTCTGTCGAGGATAGTCACTATCTGCCATGTACGGGAAATTGCATGTTATGTGTGGTGTACGAGTTGCAGGGATGTTGGGAACAGCACAAACATCCAGTCTCCAAGCCAAGAGAGTTAGCCATTTAAGATCAGAATCCACAACCAGGTATCCTAGAGTTTTCTGAACTGAAGGTCACTACACTGACCATTCAGCCAAGAAGCCAAACATGATGATTACGATATGTGTTTATGTTCTTTCAACTGCTATCAGCTTTAAGAGACTCTGGAATGCCATACTTTTGCACTGGATGAGATTTTGTAGCACACCAGTAAATCCACTAATACAAGTTTCTTACAATTAAGTGTACCCTCAAATCCAGGAAACAGAATCAGAATTCAATCCTGAAAAGTTATGCATAAGAGGTGAACAAATAGCCAATTGTGTTAAGAAGCCAGTTTGAAAGAACTAGCTATTAAGAGTCTGGACAAAAGTAATGCAGGAAAGCTACCAAACTAAGGAACCATTGAAAGGCTCAGCTTAGTCTCATTATCACAACGCACATCTCACCCTATTATGAGCTCATGAAGAAAACAGACAAGGTAAAGGACTAAAATGAAAAACAGGAGTAACTTACATGAAATGATTGGAAATATGATTTCCGAAGGTGCCCATTAAGTGATGTTTACAGAGGTCATACACAGGAAGTTCAACAGCAGCGATGATAGCAGCCCGCTGTGCTGTTGGACCAACACCCTGAAATGTAAGAAATGTCAAAGAATTTCAATATGATTTTCCAAAACCTCTCCACCTGTAGTGAAAACAGAAACTCAACTCTTAAGAGGGTAAAAAATGAGATTTATGCAAATATCACACATTAAAAAAATATATTCACACATATTGACATACTGTTTATGAAATGATTTAGGACCTCATCCCTCTACAAATAATTATCTCTACATTGAAATCGAATTTTGAAGCAAATGTATCACAAAAATGCTTCTATTTACTAAAATCGTGGACCTTCATTTCCATAGAGAGAAAATCCACTTATGATAGCTACCCTAGTACTTGGAAAACCACGAAGGTTAAACCTACTGATTAATCCACAATAAGAAAATATATTTAATTTTCATTGGAATTTTTTTAAATGTTACAATATTTATTAATTTTTGGGCAGCTACCCCCTCCCTCGATGGTTTTTATTTATTAAGTTATACAGATGATTTGGTACTATTTAGTGTGAATCTCTCAAAATCGCAGTTGATATGGTATTTCTTGTTGAAGATTAGTAGGTAGTCAAAACCTTTTGAAAAATATTAACAGAGAAATTTGTGACTGTTCTGCGCACACCAAACAACATACCAGTAACTTCCCATTTCTTAATTTTATACTGCAAGTCTATTAATTTTGTTCAATCAACAAAGATAACAAACAGAATTGATATTTGTGCCCTTCTCTCATGTTTATCATTCACAGCAAACCTTTTAACCCTTACAGTGCTACGTCCGAGATAACTCTGGTACAGTAATACGTCACGTCCTTGCTGCGCCCGAGATATCTTGTCGGTAACTTTAGCTAAATTTCTGAAAAGGAAACATACCTTTGGAGTATCCTTTGTTTTTCAAACTTGGCTGGAAAAAAGTTACATCTTTTAGCAGCATAATGGATCATCATTCAAAACTGAGACTGCATTTTAACGTTATACGAGGTCAAATATCTGAAGTAATGCACTCAGCTCAGTGCGCAACCTAGTCTGGCAGCCCCACAAAGCACCTGTGTCCAGGGTTTGTGAAAATGGCTTCAAGTAGCGGACGGCGTGTTCTTTCCGAGTTCGAACTTATAAAATCTGTGAATACTCTTGAATTGGAAGAGGACTGATTGATTAATGTTTGTTGTTTAAAGGGGCCTAACATCGAGGTCATCGGACCCTAATGGTACGAAATGAGACGAAATGAAATGACAACTTAAAAGTCCAAAATCTTCCACTGACCAGAATTCAAAGCAAGAGGACGAAGAATGAATTGACGGATATGAATTTAAAACGATCAGTGGATCCGACGCACAATGCCTCACATGCACAGAAGCTGGCACAAAACAATAGTATTACTGACCAAGGGACTTCTTCTATCGCACGATGCTGAATCGATTATGTTTATAGTCGAAACGGGTCCAAAATCCAGGTCAACAGCCCCTCATAATGGTATTTATTGCTAGGAAAGTAGAACCATGCTATGTGTAATGTTGCGGTACTAATCTAAAGTAGCGGAGACTCGCGGTATTCCACACATTATGGTACTATTCACAGGTAGTGTAATGAGCACATGTAACACAGACCTATGGTGTTTCACACGTTGCGGTGCTATTTGCAGGCAACGCAAACCTATGGCGCTCTTCACATAAGTGGACTAACCACAGGGACTCGTACTATCCCGTGGAATTCCTCACATAGTGGGAACTGAAATAGGTAAGGCAGAACCATGGTGTCGCTCATACAGGGGTACAAATCACAGGTACAGTAGGACCCACCTGATTCACACACTGTCACAACTAATCACAAACCTATTGCGTACCTAACATAGTGGTAGTACGCGCAAGTAAATGCAACCCATGGTGTTCCCTGCGTGATGGTACTAATTACAAGTAGTTTCATGGTTCTAATTGGATCATCACTTGGTCGCCCCTTTCAACAGGCAGGAGATACCGTGGGTGAATTCTTCGTCTGCCTCCCCCACCCACAGGGTGGGGTGTGTTTGGTCCGCGAGAGGTATCGTATTTACGCGAATAATACCCGCATATTTTTAACCCTTTCCCGTCCACATTTTCAGTCCGCTTATCGCCAGATTTCAACCTATTATTTAGGAAAAAATGACGCAGAGCACACTGTTTCAGAAAAAGTTAAATATAAGAAAAACTGTTGATCACAATGTATTCAAATTTTCAATAATATTAGAAAACATACCATCACATCCCTTTCAGTATTCATTGCGTCATAAGGTTGTTGGTTCAAACCCCCCCCCAATCTTGGTACTCGACACAAAGGTCGGCTCCATTTGTCACATTCTCATGTTGTATGAATCCTTCTAAACCAATAACCGCGTGATTCTGGAAGTGGAATGTATACTGTATATCAGCTTCTATTTCCCCTGAGCAAGTGTTTTCGCATTCTGTATCTATGTTTCTGGAATGTGTGTTTGAATGCTGCACTGATATATATGCAAGTGGCTATCTCACTGAATAGTTTGTCTCCTCCTAACATATGTCAAAAATAATATATATTTCTCATAAAACTCTTTCGAAATTACGAACAGGTTCAACATCATCCATATAATCATTCGGAGTAACGAGACCAAATATTTGTGTTAACTGCAATGCCGTGGCATTGCAACCAGGCCCGAATTCTTGATATCTGTTTTCACTTCACTGTTATCACCCTAATTATCTTTGTTGATACGTTATTCCCTCACTAAAAATTCACCTCCACCCATACTCAACGATTCTGTGTCACTTTCGTCGCCTATATTCAGATCAGTTTCAATATCCGCAGTATTCAATCCCGCCATGTTTACAAACGAAACAGCTGTCCCGCGATCACGGAAGTTCAAGACCGTTTCCCAGGCAGCGTCAATACAGATTATCGCTCTTCTTTCATTTTCTAAGCCTTGTAGATCGTACTGCGTGTTCATCCATGCCTCAAACACTTCAAAGCCGAAGAAAACGAAAAAACTATCGCATAGCTCGTGTAAGTGTGCAGATAATGCAGCCTGGCGCTTTCGGGCGCTAAGGACCGGAAGGCAAAGTGAAGAGTCGGGCGCTTTCAGGAGGGAAAGCGTTAAAAAAAATTGAGGCACGAAATTGGGTGCGGGTTTTATTTGAGTCAATGTTGGCATTTTTAAGGAATCAGCTTTCCTGAAGTTAGGATGCGGGAATTATTCGGTGGCGGGGATTATTCGCGTAAATACGGTATTTTATTTCCCTCAAGTCCGCCAGCAAGCCGGTTAGGACCCCCCTATCCGCCACCTGGGACGTGCCACATGGGAGTATCACCTCTCCCCCTGCTAAGCCAGCGTAGCAGGTTCGTGGAATCAGAAGATGAGTACTCAGATAACAGTGATTTGGGTAGTGATTATAGTCCTAGTGACAGTGGTGACAGTGATAGTGTTGAGCCTCAAGTACCAGCTCCACAAACCAGGAAAAGAATTCGTTCTGAACCCGATTTATTTCAATGGCACATGGGTAATATTTTAAATCTGTAATACACAGTTTTGATGACAGTTCATCGGGTATATCATTCGGTGTGATTCATAATGAACCAACAGCTTTAGACGTATTTCAGTGTTTCTTTTCACGAGAAATTATGAAGCATATACCAGTTGAAACAAACAAGTTTTTTGTATTTGTTATGCAAACAATGCCACAATCTCCAAGTTCACGGCTACAGAAATGGAGGGAAACCATACCTGAAGAACTGTACCTCTTTTGCCGTGACAATGCTTATGGCAAAAATGAAGAAACTTACAATTCTTGAATACTAGTCAACTGATTCTCTAATAATGACCCTGCAGTTCTCGGATTACATGTCTAGAGACAAGTATCTTTTCATTGCGGTTGTTACATTTCAATAAGAACAGTCAGCCTGAAGGTGACAGACTGTATAAAATAAAAGCCTGTAATTAACCATCTCAGAAACAAATTCAGAGAAACATTCACACCATTCGAAAATATTTGCACTGATGAAAGCTTGATGCTGTTCAAAGGCAGGCTTTCATTCATACAGTTTATCCCATCAAAGAGAGACAGATTTGGAATAAAAACATTTGTTATCTGCGATTGTGAGTCCGGATATGTGCTGGATTTTGTTTACACAGGGTCAACAACAGAAATAAATCCTGAACGTGAATTTGGGGTATCAGGTGCAGTTGTCTTGACGCTAATTGAGAGGCACCTGCAGAAAGGACATGCATTGTGAATATATAACTGGTACTCAAGTCCACAACTGTATGATGATCACCTACACAAAAACAAAACTAACACATGTGGTACCGTAAGAAAAAAACAGGAGGGGTATACCGAAATTTATACAAAATTGAAGAACTGAATTGAATCAAAAGCGACAGATAACATGATTTTATTAAAATATCAATATGTATTTTTTTAAATGCTCCACCTATTCAATACAATATTTTTTTTAGTTCCGTTTGGGCCTGCTATGGACCACGTGGTTCTTATCTCTAGCAGCTTTCTTCTTTGACCAGTACTCCTTCATTCTTGCACTGTGAATGTCTTTTCGCTCCTGAGTCCATTTCACACCTCCTCCCGGACGTACTGTTTTTTCTGTTAGTGACTGGAGAGAGTTTGATGTTCTGATCAACGTTCTGTACCTATTCCTGTCATAAATTTCACTGGGAGCAATGTCCAATTCTTGAAGGTCTTTTCTGACGAGTCTTGCCCACTTGGCATTAGTCGCTTTCCCTCTAGAGATGGTGTGGAAGATTCTGGAGGTGAGCCTCTGATTGTCCATTCTCATGACATGACCGTAGAAGTTCAATCTCCTCTTCCTCATAGATGTTGTAATGCTCTCCAATTGTTGGTACAGTTCGTTGTTGTGCCTGATTCTGTACTTGCCTTCTTTAATGGGGCCCATGATTTTTCTCAGGATCTTCCTTTCCTTCAGCTCCAGTTTTCTAAGTTGCCCTTTTCTTACCATGTTTAGGCATTCTGAGGCGTATAGTACTGACGGTCTCACTACAGTAGTGTAATGCCTAATTTTGAGGTTAAGGGAGAGGGATTTGGATTTGTACATACTCTTACATAGGTGGTAGGCATTTTCCAATTTGATGCATCTGCTGTTCATGGCCTGATCTTCATTCATGTTTGGGGTTATCCATTCTCCTAGGTATTTGAAGGAGTTAGTCCTTTGTACTGTTTTGTCCCCCAGTGGGATTGATTTGGGTGCATCTTTGATGTTGGTGATAAACTGTGTTTTGTTGATGGCGATCTTCAGCCCTACTTTAGCTGCTATGTGGTCGAGAGAGGATAGTTGATGGATAGCTTCCTCCACACTGGATGCCAAGAGTGTAAGGTAGTCTGCGAAGGCTAAACAGTTGACTGTTAACTTGTCTTTCTTGTAGCCAATTCTCAATCCAGAGTCATCCTGTAGCATTTTCGTCCAATCACGAATGATTTTTTAAAGTAGGCAATTAAAGAGGATTGGAGATAGGCCATCCCCTTGTCTAACACCTGTTTTGATCTCAAATCTCTGGGACAGTTCCCCTCTGAATTTGATTCTGGCAGTAGTGTTGGTAAGAGTTGCTTTCACTAGATTTAAGGTTTTCTTATCTAGTCCCAGTTCAGCGAGTGCCTGGAAGAGTGACTATCTACTGAATCGTAGGCCTTCTGAAAGTCAATACGAATCTAAAATGAATTTTATTACGTGCAAGATAAAGGCGGGTACAGACATGCGCGCCTAACTCCGTAACGTAACCACGTCGCGCGCCAAGGTTAAACGGGGCAATGTTACGCACCGCGGTTGCGAGGTAAACTTTTCTACCCCGCGCCGCAGGTCGTAACGCGTAACCTACCAGCGTTCCGCCAGTTGAGACAGTGCAGCTTTGAAAGATGGATTTAGCTGCAGCAGCCTATATTTATTTGCATTATGCAACTAAACGGAAACATAGGCGATGTTGGCAAACTCGGCTATATTCATGTAGAACTACACATGGTGGTTCAAATTTGCTGGCTGACATGAAGTTTCAGACAGTTAGTGGGCGTTGTAAACATTTTACTTGCTAAACCTGACCAAGGCGTCGTTTCCGTTTCCAACGCTTTGTGTTGATTTTTGTTTTCGAGTTCCGCGCAAGGGTATTATTGCTTAGGCAATCAAGTCGGAGGTTTAAATGTTTCAATATGGGTAGGTTTTTTTTACAGATAGGTCTTATGGCGACGATGGTATAGGAAAAGCCTAGGAGTGGGAAGGAAGCGGCCGTGGCCTTAATTAAGGTACAGCCCCAGCATTTGTCTGGTGTGAAAATGGGAAACCACAGAAAACTATCTTCAGGGCTGCCAAGAGTGGGGTTCGAACTCACTATTTTCCGGATGCAAGCTCACAGCTGCACGCCCTTACCGCACGGCTAACTCGCTCGGTAATATGGGTAGTGAAAGCATAGTAAAACAATTATTAAACACGTTTTTCATCAAGTGAAAATAAACAAGTGATTGACTGTAGCCGACCCTGCTCAGCGATTTTCAGGCCTGACGACGGTTTTCTGTACTTTAGTTTTACAATATTATATTATTACAGTATATAAACCAACGGCCGTAGCCGTGTTGAAACACCGGATTCCGTAAGATCTCAAAGTTAAGCAACATTGGGCGTGGTCAGGAGGTGGATGGGTCGCCACGCGCTGTTGGTGGGGGGGTAAGGGAATGGAGGAGCGGAAAGGAACTGGCCACCCTACCGCACGTAAACTCCGGCTCAGGAACACCTCTGCGGAGGTTCGGACCTGCCTTCGGTCAGAATAACCCTTACCTACAGTATATAAGATTTTAGAACGGTGAAGTGACTGAACTGACCGAAATACACATTTCGTCTTTGAAAGAAAGTCGTAATTCTCTGCAGACTTTTCTTTTACTTTTCCTCTCCATGCCTTTCTATTACATTCGGGAATGTGCAAACTTATAAGTAATTCATAAATTTAATCTATAACAACGCCTGAACTTCTGGGGCAGGAAATACCACTGTCTTATGCGTGTTGTACACCATTACATTTTCCTGTCAGTTCAACATTTCACAAGAAATTTGTCAAATCTTGTCAAAGACTGTTCAACATTGCTGAAGGTTTGATAAGATTTGAATTGATTTGGCAAGGTTTGATAGCATTTCGTTTTAACATAAAGGAAAGGCAAACAGCTGTTGTAGTTGTTGGACTAGCAGCGGGGTACAGTCTGAAAACGAAGAGAAACGTGCAATAAATCACAATTTACATGGGCAAAATATTAATGTAGTTATCTTCAACATAATTTTTGCAATGTATTTACTGCCATAACATCATTTGTAGAGGTTAAGTTATACTTCATAGCTATACTCACATTAATTGAATAAAAATGACAGCAATGAAATGGAAATACGTATCTTATTACATGAAAACATATTAGAAATTCAATAATAATAATAATAATAATAATAATAATAATAATAATAATAATAATAATAATAATAATACATGTCTTTCCTTCTTTCTTAATCCGTTTACCCTCCAGAGTTGGCTTTTTCCTCAGACTCAGCGAGAGATCCCACCTCATCAATTTGATAGGGCCTAAAGTTGCTAAGAAGGATACCACATTCAGAGAGGCTATCTCGGTGCAAGAGAGACTGGCAGTGACAGTACGATTTCTAGCAACCGGTGATTCAAACACTAGTCTGCAGTATCTTTCCAAATTTCCAAACAGTCGATTAGTGTTATCGTACCGGAATGTGTCAAGCTCTGATTGAAGCACTAAACGGAAATACAAACGTAAGTAAGGAATTTATTGCTGGGATATTCTATGTTTCATACATCAAACATTATCTATTTTAATTGCTTATTCAACACAGAAACACTACTTTGTAAGTCTAATCAAGTCCTGAAAATCCATATCCACATCGTGGGAATTGCTTACTGTATTTCACTCAGTGGACAGACTGGAGTTGGAGTGAGGAGAATTGGGTGTAGTAGTAGTATTCGGCGAGGATAAGGAAGCTGAAGGAGTGGGTGTTGAAACGGTGTAACCTTGAAAATGTGATGGGTTCGGCAGCTGATGAACATTATTTTGTGCAGCATGATGGGGATATTGGGAATATGTAGAGTGAACCGGAGAATGGAGTGGATGGGGAAAGTGGTCATTCCTTAAAATGTTGTTGAAATGCCTGGGATGGCCAGTTAGCCACAACATTTCCTTACCTCTGTATATTTCAATAAAATGCAGTGTGTTTTGCTCGGTCCACAACATTTTTACTGATCAAGCAGACAGAGGCGAATGTGTGTTACGCGCCGAGGTCCTGTGTACGTCCAAGCTTGCTGTAACTTCCGCGTGCGCAGCTCTTTGATGTGACGCGGGAAAACCGACAAGCAGTGGAACGCAGCGAACCTCGTTCCGTATCGTTCATGTTGCGGTCTAAGGTTGCGCGACGAGGTTACGCAGTACCGTCCAGACAGGAGCGCGACGCGGTTACGTTACGATGTTCTGTTACAAGTCTGGACGCGCCTTAACGTGACTGCCATCAGGTGGTTCGACCGTAGGGAAGTTTGTATGCTGACCACACGACATACTGACAACATGAGACCTACAGGGAAGAAGACAGACAAGACTGTCTGTAGAGAAATCCCATTGCGTTATTGACTACTGTATAACAAGTACATGGGTTTTGTTGACCGGTCAGACATGATGTTCAGCTCTATCAAGAAGTCAATGAAATGGTACCAAAAGTTCTTTTTCCACCAGCTGGACATAACTGTTCTAAATTCTCATGCCTTCTTTAATGTCAAAACTGGACAGAACATATCTAGCATATTTCCAGCTACAGCTTATAAGGGAACTCATCCAGAAGTACCACGTTTCTAGACAAACCAGTAAAAGAGGACGTCCTACATCTGGTGACCAACCACTCAAGACTGACGGAGAGACATTTCCCATCCCCTGTACAACCTACTCCAAAGAAGGAATTTCCTACAAGATGCTGCTATGTCTGCTTCAACACAACACGCGAAAAGAAGAGGCGAGAAACCCGGTACATGTGCGTCAAATGTGACTTAGCGCTCTGTGTTCACCCCTTCTTCGAAATATACCACACATTAGTGAAGTTTTGCAAACGGACACATTGGAGTGTCTGCTGTAAATAATGAAACAATTTGGTGTAAATTATGTGAGTGGATATTTTAGTATTTAGTGTTTTCATTACATTTCTTATTTTGGCCAACCCTGACTTAAATTTAATTTTTGTTACATTATTAAACAATGAAATGTTCTTTGACTGCTTTTTATTAGGACATAATTAGTCATACCTGATCTATTCAAGATGACCAGTGAGTACTATGGCTATTATGGACAACCCTGATTTGAAAAATAGCTAAAATGTCTCACATTCGTAATCGTTGAAAGAGCATTGTGCAATCTGGTGAGAAATTAGCACTTGTGAAAGAGGAATATCGTACATTTCATTGGAAAGAGTATTATTGGCTCCTATGGACAATCCTGATTTTCTCTGTTCTTGAATTTTGTGGAAAAAATAAAACTGAAAGCTGTTCTGGAATTATTTTGCCAGTTCATATGAAATATCTTATCATTTTTGCACACTTTTCATATATTTCATGTATTTTGAGGCATTACATTTTTTAAAAATAATTCAGCACCGAGGGTTCTGATAGTCACTCACAATATTAGCAGCAAAAAGGTTAATGTTTTTAGCTAGTCATCATATGTTCCATGAACATATGGTCATGTTTTAATATTTTAATTAAATTGTTTTACTGAAGAAGGCCCCCAACATATATTTATATAATAAGTTTCAACATTTGCACTACCTCTACGCACTAAAAAGTGTGGATGCCAGTCCATTTACCGAGTTATTTTTAATTTTGTCTTCATTAGTAAGCAATTTCATGACATTTTCCATATCAATAACTCTGCTATTACAAGACAAATATGCACCACGCTAGTCAACTTCACGATTATGATCCTAATCCATATGCAAGCTATCATTTTGTACAAAATTCTTCAGAAGAATTTATTTTTGTGGGTTCATTTCCCCTTGTCCAGCTCCTGCCAGGTCGGCACTTCTCCACCATTGCCTTTCCTTCCACCAGTCCTCTTCAGTAACCATATTCCAGTCCAATCTTCTTTTTCTTATACTGTTCTTGACAGTCCATCCATATTGCTCTGGGCCTCCCTTTTTTCCTCTTTCCTTCTATCTTTGCCTCCAACACTTGTTTTGGTATCCTTCCGTCCTCCATCATAACATGTCCAAAACCTCTCAATTTATTCTCTCCATCCTATCACTCAATTTTTCTAACTATCTCTTTTCTGACCTTTTACTCTTCTTACTCTGTCTCTCCTTGTCTTCCCTACCATACTCCTCAGGAACTTCATCTCACTGGCCTGAATTTTATTTTCATTTCTTGCTGTCAAAGTCCAAGTCTCTGATGCATATATTAATATTGGGGTATAGTACATCTTGTACATTTCATAGGAACTTCTCTGTTCACTAAAAATAAATAGCCATGTTAAAGACTAGAACATGTTATGACCCTTATTTGGGCCATCTTCAGCTAGTAATCTGGTTATTAACTGAAATATATTTAACACATTAAAATATATTGAACATGTTAAACTGTCATATTTCACCAAGCTTTGCTTTTCATAGATTGGAAACTCCTCTTGTTGAATGAACATTAGAAAGTCTATGGTGAAAACATTTGTTAAAAAATGAAGAAAAATGCTGATTAAGGATCAAATGAAGCTGGAAATAACTTTCTCTTGAGCATTTGACCAAATACAATCATGCACTTCCTTCCATAGATCAAGATTTAGAAATTACGCAAATAGTTAACAAGGGAGCTTTCCAAAATATTCTCTAAAACTTCAATCTTAAAAGTAATTTTAGAAAGAAAAAAAACATCTTATTCAACAAGGTAATAAATATAAATTCTCAACCACAAATAAACAAGTTTTCCAACACATAAAAAGCAAGTTATTCCCATCCATCTAACTCTTCCTTTCCACGGCCGTTCCCTCAAGAGCAATAACTCGAGGCAATTGCCCGCTCGCACTCAAACGGCATATCACTACAGATTCAATAAATATGAATAAATAAAATTATGAATATTAATTTCAATGTTCCATATTGACATTCAAATCAATATTCTGTCAGAAAATACGGTCCACCGCAAAACTTAAGAGAAAGTTCCTTCCAGCCTAATTTGATCTATAGAAATGAATTTCATTTTATGGGTCCGTACTGAACTTTGATTAAATCAAATAAAATAATAAGCAAGTAATTCCACCTTTTTAATACAAATAATAGTGTTTATTAAATAAACATTTAATGGGACTAGTTTCGACCTATTTAAAGGTCATCTTCAGCCATATCACGTGCAGAATAAAGTATTTGAAACACAGTTGTTTTAAAGATGGTCTTATAACATAAGTTTGACACTATGAAAAATTGTTTATAGAATTTCTTGAAAACACGTTTGTTGTAAGAAATTAGTTCACTAAGCTGTAGGAATATACGAGAAGAAGTAGTCTTAAAATATTCTTCACCGGGCGAGTTGGCCGTGCGCGTAGAGGCGCGCAGCTGTGAGCTTGCATCCGGGAGATAGTAGGTTCGAATCCCACTATCGGCAGCCCTGAACATGGTTTTCCGTGGTTTCCCATTTTCACACCAGGCAAATGCTGGGGCTGTACCTTAATTAAGGCCATGGCCGCTTCCTTCCAACTCCTAGGCCTTTCCTATCCCATCATCGCCATAAGACCTATCTGTGTCGGTGCGACGTAAAGCCCCTAGCAAAAAAAATTCTTCGTAGTATTCAAGAACGTAGATACAATTCAAAATTCACAGTCTTGATGAGATGTGGAAATGGGCATACAGTAGAAGTCCATTATACCGAGAATTCATAACGGCGAAAAATTTACTCGATATAGCGAATTGTCGTTATATCCGATTTTTTGTAAAGTCGAGAAAACTCCCACACACATTAAAATCAGTATGAAATGGTAATCAGTTTGTTAAAAACTTACGTTTTCGCAGATAATATCCACACTACGGCTTACTTGTTTGTTGTTTCTCGAAATCCGACACTACGTGAAAGTGTGTGTTTAATTTCATTCTGAAAAATATATATTACTTTATTTCTCCAAATCGAAGACGACCCCTACTTTTTCCTTCAAAAATTTTAATCAGGCTTAAAAAGTGCTTTGTAAAATCATATGAATGTACCGTATTTTTTTGCGGATGTAAAATTATGCTTTATTTCAGCAGGTTTAATAACCATTAACTTAAAATTGGCATCATAATATCGAAAGGAACTCGTTGAAAATTTGCGGCAATACACATTCCACGCGTCTCTACAATACGACGATCCATCGAAAATATTCTTGCTTACTATAAAACTGTTACTTTCACTCAGCGTCAGATATAACTGGCTGCCACTACATGCACGTCTTGCTTGCCGGATTCGGACGACTTCAGCGGCTAGCGATGTATACGTCTTTGAAAGTCAACGAACGAGTTTATTGTGCCGCGGTATGGCAATTCCGCCCTTGCATTTTTGTGCACATTCCTCACAATTTCATCTTTGACTTCTTTAAAGCGTCCTTGCTGCAGGCCACTGCATGTATTTTTTGTGCAGTACGCATTTTTAAGCTATCTTTGTCCCACGGTAACGCCGAATATTGGCCTTAGTTAGGCCTATGCCGTGTTTCCTTGCGGCTGCAAAATTATTTTACATTTCTGAGTGCTTTAATAGTCATTAACTTAAAATTGGGATCATAACATCGACGAGAATCCGTTGAAAATTTGCCGGCAATACCTGTTCCACGTATCTTTACAATACGACGATCCATCACGAAAATATTCCTGCTGTCTATAAAACTTAATTTCACTAAGCGGTAGGTACAGCAGGCGCGTTATAACTCTGTTACCGAGTAGCCGTAACCTTTCTAAGAATTCGAAGGCTCGCATGTTTTGATGCCATTCTGCAGATTTCAGAAACGTTTTTGTAGAGAATAATAGAATGTCATTCTCTCTTCACTATTTCCTGAGATCCAGTGACGTTACACATAGACACTGTACAACTGGTCACCGCGGCTGGCGATGTATGATAAATAGGTGGTCGTTTATTGTCAACAAATTTTGTGTGCGCGCACGAGGGGGGGTGTGTGTGAAAAGAAACAGCGTGGTTACTGCAGAAGTTGCCAGCAGTGTTCATTACTATCAGGCCGCGAATGCAAAACGACCCTTGATTTTTCATATGAGATTCTGAGAAAAAACTATGTCTTCGATTCGGAGAAAAACAGTACAGTATCACTCCAGAGGCTTCTGTGGCAAACCTTTCAGTTTTCTTCTTCATATGGCATCACCTAACCTAACCGTATATGTATCGTGAAAACCTATTATCGCATGTAGAGAAACGATAACCTCCTCGCTAAAAATTGACATGGCAATAGCTTTCCGAAATTTAACTAGACGCGAGAAAATATAAACTATCCTCTGAAATCAGTGATGTACCCTGCTATATCTTGAGATGTATCACATTCTTTTTCAGTATATGCTATACCATTAAAATTAAGAGATAGTTTACTTCAGCCTTTATTTTTAATGATTTAACAACTGCTGTCGGCCACGTTATGTATGCATTTATTTACGAAAACGTGTTATGCTCTTTCATTTCGAATTTTCATTAGAGAACAGCAGTCGACGGGTATTACTAATCGACTCCAATATTTCCTTCGAATGTTGACGAGACACCTCACAAATGCACATAGCGCAAAAACTATACCGTACCGAAGATGATCGTTCGCATTTTGTGGCAAATGTTTCAGTTTTGTTATTCAAATAGTGTCACCTATCCTAACTTATCTGTACTGTATGTATGATGAAAACATACTTCAAGCGCCAGTAAAGAAATTATAACATTCCCGCTATAAATTTACATGATAATAGCCTTTCCGTAATTTAACGGACGCAAGAAAATATAAACTAACATCGTAATCAATGACGCACTCTGCCAAACCTTGAGGTGTAGGCCTATCTCATTCTTACTTAATTGCGATCGTTTATTCAGAGTTTATCTTTAACGAGTTAACGATTATCGGGCACATTATTTACGCATTTATTACGAAAAAAGTGCTCCTCTTTCATTTTCATTGTGGAAGAGCAGTCGACTCCGACATTGCCTTCGAATGTCGACGAGAGAGCTTGCTGGTGGGCATAGCGAGAATACGATACGGTACCGAAGATGATCGATCGCATGCAGTATAATGACTGGATGCATAAATATTGGCAACGGAAAAATCGATCCCGCATAATCGCTCATAATAACAGATGTGTCAGTGATAGGGCTCTCGCTGTAACCGAAGGATAATACACAGTTTAATACAGGAATTTTGAAGGGACGGACAAAAGTTATCGTTATAACGGGTTCTCGTTATATGCCGTACTCGCTATAGCGGACTTCTACTGTATATTGATTTTATGTCCTCAGTTAACGATTTTCGGAGACCCCAAACAAAACATACTAGGGTATGGATGGGTTAATAATAAAATTGAGACAATGAACATATGAAATTAAACATTATGATAATTAAACGTATTACCGCCACACCGCCACACATCCATAAATGCGGCAAACTTTCCTTTTATTTATTTTTATTCTTTCTGTCGTGGAACTTCCGGCACTATCCGGGCGATAGCATGCCTAACCTAAACAACGCAGACTCTCTTATTTCATTTACATTTACAGCTGTTAAGGTAAAACCTGATGTGATAAATGTAGAGAGCAAGCATGAAATATACTAACAATAAGGGTCTGGATTTCAACAGCCGCGGTTATCAAAAGAATGCTTCCAGTCACTATGTATTGCATTCGGAAGTACAACTCGTAACACACAACAGTTATCAGCTGATGGTTTGGCACGCTTTCTACAGCACGGCTTTATTCGGAAGGAATGGATTCTGCTACACATAAACCAACAGGGAATATCAGAGACCATCTCCAGAAACCATTTGGGAATGGATTCACACTGTCTGGACTCTATAGAGTCGGGAACAAAATCATTTTTAAAAAGGTTCAAAAAGATGGGACGTCGAATGCTCTCAATTGCAGTGCATAGCTGACGAGATGACAGTGAAGTTGTCACTTGGAATGATGACATGCCGTAGCAGGGAAGTTGGCAGCACAAGACAATAATTCAAATGAAAGCAGTGATCAGGTTTACTCGGCTTTACTATGTGGTAGGTCTACTGCTCAACTGACATAAACAAATGACTGGCCATTGCACAAGCCAATAATTCAAATGAAAGCAGTGATCAGGTTTACTCGGGTTTACTATGTGGTAGGTCTACTGCTCAAATGACAAATGACTGGCCATTAAGTTGGGTTTTTTTTTGCTATTGGCTTTACATCGCACCGACACAGGTAAGTCTTACGGCGACGATGGGACAGGAAAGGGCTAGGACTGGGAAGAAAGCGGCCATGGCCTTAATTAAGGTACAGCCCCAGCATTTGCCTGGTGTGAAAATGGGAAACCACAAAAAACCATCCTCAGGGCTGCCGATAGTGGGGTTCGAACCCACTATCTCCCGAATACTGGCAGCATTTAAGCGACTGCAGCTATCGAGCTCGGTATCAAGTTCTTTTGTATCAATACTGCACAATATGATAATACGATACCCTTATCTCTTTTCTCTACAGGGTCAAGTATGAAGCGAGATGAATCGTCACGAGTTTTTAGAACCGTATGCCCTTCCTGACGTCAACTTCATCAGAGGAATTAATGAGATGAAACAAATGAAGTGATATGAGTAATGTACTTACTTTATATGTAGGTCTAAAAGTCCTGCTCACCATTTATTGTCTTTTTACATTTAGAAATACTGCCTTCCAACGAAAATAGCCAGTATAACTCAAAATACATTCGTAAGTTTGTTTAAGGACAGTATAGAATGTTTACATGTACAATTTATAGCTCTTAATAGCCTAGACGTCATGTGTTCACTGCAAAAAATTTTGAGGTTGTTGCAGTATAATCACTATCCTTGTCTGTAAAATTGGGGGGGGGGGGGGGGGAATGGGTCTAATACCCGAGTAAATACAGTATTTAAACTACACAAACCTTAACACGTACCGTGCTTTCTGCTGGACGTTACTGTACTGACCCTGTCATGTAGGTATAGCCCTGGTATTCAAGCGCATATTTGTTTGCATCGCCACAAGGTCGTACAGCTGCACGATGTCGGTACAGTCAATTGCAATGTAAACTGAGCAGTTGCAGAATTTTTTTGCCAAAAGAATTATTACTTTAATGTTTCTACTTTAGGAATTATGATTGGTTTTAATCAGGTCCACATTTTCTGATGACTATATAACTGGGAGCCCTTATGTATTAATATGACATTCAAAAAAGTTATACAAGCACAGTTGGACAAATATAAGGAATTTCCTTAATGTTTTCACATTTGAAGTAATTATTTCCTTTGAAATCAAGAATAATCACTATACTAACTGTTCTATTAAAAGTCTTACCCTCCAGAGTCCACCAAGACCTTCATGACGGTACACATCTTGGAATGAGCCAATGAGCCCACGTTGGCCTTGATCACCCAACACCTGCATACGCACTTTGAGCACATCTGTCGGATTTGCAATGGCACTGGATACCATGCCTGCCACAATGGCGCAACATATGTTAACACCAAGTTCTTCCCCATTCTCTTTCTGACTTACAAGGCGTTTCAAAGAATAGTAAGTTCCAAATTTGATTGTTCCGTAAGTAGCTTGCCTCAGTACTGCAGGCCAAAGTCTGAAAATATATAATTTTAGTCAGACACAACATTCAGCATATTTCACTAGAATGTGAAGCATTACACATGTTCTTGAATAAACTTCACAACTAAATACTGGCAGTCCCAACAATTTAATCAGATTATAAGAGCATAGAATAATTAAATATTGTAAGAAGAAGATGAAAAAATCTGAAAATATTCCGAATACTAAAGCCAGTTGAATTAAATGGGATTTGACCCAATAAGTGGCATTTTCACATTTGACTGTTTTACATGTAACAGCTTCATTTTAGATAATAATCCTGTATTGACTATAAATCAAATAGCAGATATTTAAGATTAACTTAAATATTAGCTATTTGACATATGACTGTTGTCAAACAATAAATTAGCAACAATTCATTTTTGTAAATAAACACAATGGACTTTGATTAGGTTCAAGTAATTAACCATTTTTAAGAATTATTCAAGCTATTACAGGATATTGCCCCTTACTTGAGAAAGTTACCACAGTATATGATGGCAATTATTTCTCAACACAATCTACATTTTGGATTTACTTTCCCCCTCCTTACAGATTTCAGACTCAATATGTATCTCTCATGCATGTTCCTCTGCTTATAATCAAGAGAACATTTTCCATATCAGATAGCTCTTAACATCTTTTATGCAAAACTAATGGGTTTTAGTATTTTACAGTCTCAAAATACACGTCTGGCATCAAAATGCTCAATGGCAAGAAATATGTTTTGTAATAAACCTATAGGCAAAATTTTAAAAATGCATAATCATGTGTTCTACAAGCATTTCTAATAAACAGGTGTTGCATACAGTACACACATATGAAGCTAACCAGTTTATCAGAATCCTGACTATCTGTTGCAGGGAAAATCCTAATTAATAAAAGACTGGTGAAGTAAAGGGAAGGTTAAGTTTCACCACCCCAAAACTTTGAACAAAATAGAAATCCCCTACGCACATAACTAAAATCAGGCAACATTTAAATTTAAATCAGTTGAATCAAGTTAGTCTTGCTATTGGCTTTACGTAGCACCGACACAGATAGGTCTAATATTATTAATAATAATAATAATAATAATAATAATAATAATAATAATAATAATGTTATTTGCTTTACGTCCCACTAACTACTTTTTAAGGTCTTCGGAGACGCCGGAATTTAGTCCCGCAGGATTCTTTTGCGTGCCAGTAAATCTACCGACACGGGGCCGTCATATTTGAGCACCTTCAAATACCACCGGACTGAGCCAGGATCGAAACTGCCAAGTTGGGGTTAGAAGGCCAGCGCCTTAACCGTCAGAGCCACTCAGCCCGGCACAGATAGGTCTTGTGGCGACGATGGGATAGGAAAGGCCTAGGAGTTGGAAGGAAGCGGCCGTGGCCTTAATTAAGGTATAACCCCAGCATTTGCCTGGTGCGAAAATGGGAAACCACGGAAAACCATATTTAGGGCTGCCGACAGTGGGATTTGAACCCACTATCTCCCGGATGCAAGCTCATAGCCGCGTGCCTCTAACCGCACGGCCAACTCGCCCGGTAAATTGTAATTCAGTGTAAGGTTTAATCTTAAAGAATATGGCAGTATATTCCAACTTAGACCAGGAAGTACTTTGCTAAATAATAATGTTAATTCATGAAGAATCATACCCTGAATACAATGCACGGACACCTTCCTGTCTGGTGATCTGCAGCAGAGCATCTGTCATTCCTCGGTACTTCAATTCAGCATGCTTGCTACCTTTCTGGCCCTGGACTTGTAAACGAGTCTTTGTAGTATCAATAGGGAATGTACCTTCAAAGAATCACAAGACAAAGGATAAAGATATTGTTACAGTTCATGAACAAAATGGAATTAGAAAAATTGTGGATTATTTCATAAGATTCACACTAGAAATATCCTAAAGGTTTTCAAATTAATGAAGAGTTCAAATTGACATTATCATAAGTATTATATCCTTACAATGGAACAAAACAATAAAATGTACATTATTTTGCAGATAAATATTTTAATACCAAAATCCATCCAAGGTTGCCACTGTAGTATTCATAGGTTTAAAATCATATTAAATGATAAAGTGCAGTAATAAAATATCTTTAAGCTTAAGTTGGAATTCACGAGGATAAACTGGGGCAAATACTCGTTAATAGGAAGAGGAATTAGAGATTGGAATAATTTACCATGGAGATGTTCAACAGCTTCTTGTTTTCTGCTTTTGCCTGTGGGAATGAATTCCAAATGGATAATTCCTTGAGAAACAAAAAATTTGCCAGTATGACTTTCTCTTTCCTGGGATCCTGTTGGATTTTCTTTGATTGATCTTAACATTTGAGTCACTGTACACTGCCATTAGGATTGTGAAAGTTTTTTAAGATATTAAAACACTGGCAAAATTTACTGTTTGTACATTCCTCTTAAAAACCCACATTACTTCCTTTGCAGCATAAAGACGGCTAATAGATTTTTAATCGAAAGAATGCAGCAACACACATCGTCCTTTTGCTGTTCAAGGGTAAAATCATTCTGTTTATGGAAGGAGGGATAGAATGATGCAGTTTACACATTGTTACTTTAACTACATGCTTGTGGCTTAGGCCTACAAGATGCATAAAGTCCATACACTTTTGAATACAACTTTTGTACAAGTACTGTAGGCTTACACGAAACATCTCAGAAATCTGACAGAACTTTGAATGCTTTAATTAGGGAGTTACAAACACTTCTATGTATCACAAACTTTCCAATGTGCATGTTCCAGCCATTCAAAAATAAAAAGCATAAGTGTTTAAAAAAGCGCAAGACAGCTATTTGCAAACTTCACGTTTCTCCAAAAACTACTTTGTAAACCTCTCGTTATTGAACTTTCCATTCCAAGTGTCACCAATTTGGGTATAAACTATTACTTTACATAGGGAGCAAGTCTATTACCGATTTAAGCTACTTTTTAACACTATACATTTACTCAATACCAGACATCTGTATCAGACAGATTTATTCAGGTCTGAATGTGCAGAACTCAGAAATCCCACACTATCTTAGAAATGACAATTAGCTCTCATGTTTATGACCACTGTACTGTAGTGTCAACTTAATTAAGTGCACCCCAGCCCACATGAATCACATCAAATACGATAGAGACAATACGCGACACTTCCGGATTTAGCCTTGTTAAAATGGGAGACAATTCGCAAGTGGCGCTCCTAGTGGCGTGACCTGAAAATTCGTGCTAAATTCAAATATCAATGGAAATGTATATACGGAAATAGATAAATTATGTCTAGAAAGGAAGTGTTGCTAAAATACATTGTTTTTCTTTTCAGTTCTTTATTTATACAGCTGAAGAGGACCACTAAGTGGTCGAAACATGTCCTGTAAGTTTTAATTTTATTCAATTTTACCCGAGGCATTAATAAAGTATCGATTAGGTGGTTATTTATACTTACTTCTTGATTAAACATCGATACGGTCATGAAATGGACAACTTGTAATTCTGGATACATGAATGAAGAATTATTTACCAGGTTATTATTTAAAGACTGAAAGTAGACATATAATCAAGATGTGAAATGGACTGCTGTGAAAGGGCTTGGTCTTTCATTTACACATTACTTTTTTTGCTTTAGCAAACCTGCCTGAACTTTCACGGCTAGATCTGTCTTTTACCGAGCTCGATAGCTGCAGTCGCTTAAGTGCGGCCAGTATCCAGTATTCGGGAGATAGTAGGTTCGAACCCCACTGTCGGCAGCCCTGAAAATGGTTTTCCGTGGTTTCCCATTTTCACACCAGGCAAATGCTGGGGCTGTACCTTAATTAAGGCCACGGCCGCTTTCTTCCCACTCCTAGTCCTTTCCTGTCCCATCGTCGCCGTAAGACCTATCTGTGTCGGTGCGACGTAAAACAACTAGCAAAAAAAAAATTGTCTTTTTTTCTCATTTAAAAGCATTGTACATCACATTAGGACACTTGTCAATAAAAATATAAACACATTCCTTACACACATGATTCAATGAATTTACATTTAAGAGCTGGACAATTTTCCTTTTAACTTGAAGCTTACTAACAGAAAGAAAATCTATAGATTTAGCTGCAAAAACATTCAAAATTTCCCTATAAGCAATACTTGCCATTACATTAGGGTAAAGCAAATTTGCATCATCATCATCATCATCATCACATTCTTAAATCACCCATATTTTCTTCAGTGCTTGAAAACGCATTAAGGCATTCCAAATGGGCTAACTTGGAACACAACTAGCCACACACATATACATATGCATTTTCCTGAATTAAATTAAAACCCACAGATCACACCTACAACAACACATCGGTATTGAAGGTTAACTGCTGCACTAATATAATAAAATAAGCTTATTATATTTTAAGCCAGTTAAAATATGGGTCGCGAAGGTCAGAAGTTTAGGAAGTAGTCCTTCTATAAAAATATCTTTGTAACTGGAAAAATATATGCAAACACAGTATTTACTTACATTTTCTTGTCACGAGGAAAAGGGAAGAAAGACTGCGAATCCTTCTGCACTTCATAGTTATTGCAGCCAAACGCAGCACATTTTTCCACTCATATTGACAGAAGATATAAAGGAATGACACACGCTACTATTTACTTATGTCAACTAAATGCAAACGCATAAATAACCCCAAAAACTTCACAAACAAATACACGTGCTCTTATGAAAGAATCATTAACTCTCAGGTCACTCCGCTAGATAGAGCTCTAATCGCTGTCCCTCGATATCTCACAGAGTGTCGCATATTGTCTCTACTGTATTTGATCACATTGCTCCCGTACATACGTACTGTTGTATGATGCTCACTGGTTGCTAGGGATGTACTTAGTTTGTAGGAAAAGCTACCAACTGAGGAAATGTGTGTACAGATTGTGAGATGAAGATAATTTTTCACTAGTGGTTTCCTTACAGCATAACATGGTGAGCAAAGCGAGACAGAAGGCGTTAAGACTTAGTGCGTTTTAACTTATCCCACTAGTTTCTTTACAGCATAAGGCGCTAGATTTTGTTTACAGAAATGCGTGTGCGAGTTAAATTATCACCCTCAGTTTATTTTCAACATAAGCTACCTATATGCCAAGCAAAGCAAACCATAAGGGGTTAGAAAATGTCACCATTGTTTTAGGAGCTTTTACTGTGCCATAGTTGGTAATGATAGTGTGGAATTTTGAAAGCGACATCCAACTGGATAAATTCCAGCCAATGGCAGAGGCTATTGATGCCAGTGGTATGGAAAATGTCACACTATTTACAATATTAGGTTATAAAATTAAATATATTTCTGGGGAGAGGGGAGGCTGGTGATTCTCTGGCCTTTGTAATGAACAGGTCAGTCTTCCAGAAGTTAAACAAGGTAAGATTTATAAGATTAATTTTTCCAAATTATGTGATTTATGCTGGGGTGTATTTTGTTAAAACTACAATTTCTGTTTCTGTAAGTATCTGCAGGCACGAATTGAGCTTTCTTAAAGAGAAACTCAACACTCTGAATTGTCTTTTAAAATGAAGTATTATCTGCGCACTTTTTAGCGATAGATTTACACCCTAGTGCTGAATCGGTAGACCTCGGCAATCTTCGAGATTCGTACTGGCAACCATTGAAACACAAACTATGAATCACTTATGCATCGCTGTGCGACATCTGGCGTACACTTCACGTACTAGTACTGTTGTTGTTTACACAGCAAAGCCAAACTATAGAATTCACTCTAGGAATAAGATTCACATTGAGAAATTATATATAATGTGTGTGTGACACTGTTGTTGGCTTAAGATAACAAAGGTTTAGAAAATTCATATCGATCGATCATATTATCGATTCAATTCAGATTTCATTTCTATTCAGTTGGCAGTACTAACGGAACCGGCACAGCTCCCTCCTTACTCCTCAAATCCGTACACAAATCTATCGCTAAAAAGTGCGCAGATAATAAATAATATATTTATTGCAGCTAACTGCCATATACAGAGAATAAAATAAATCATTCAATGCAGAAC
The DNA here is from genome assembly GCF_040414725.1 of Anabrus simplex. Lineage (NCBI taxonomy): Eukaryota > Metazoa > Arthropoda > Insecta > Orthoptera > Tettigoniidae > Anabrus > Anabrus simplex. The sequence goes on along the minus strand of NC_090271.1, from coordinate 113,925,053 downwards.
CTAATTAGAGGAGTTTTCCTTCTTGCACACCTGAGTACGTGATAATCATACTGCTTCCTGCACAAAGCACACATTCATCCCTCATTTGGATAGTGATACTTTGTTGTGGAAAATAGTTTGAAATGAAAACCAAGCACAGCTAGTCTTGTTGTTACGTGCAGTAACTCGTAGTTGGATTCCTTCCATTTGTCGTTCGTTATCGCTTCTGTACTGTAGAAGTCCAGCCAGATTTCAGATTTCTTTCTCTCATTTTCGCTGATATGCTGGAGTTGACGGGAGAGAGAATTTGTCCCGTATTTCCTCCAAAAACTATTTCCCTAGTTAGCTCATACACCAGTCTCAAAGAGGTAACTTTCAACAAAGATAGGGCTCTCTTTAAAAATGTTGCTTTTATCTTCTCTACATCCTGTAAGTTTCTTACTGACAGATGCTGCCAGATACAGGAGATGCCGTAGTTTATTACAGGTGCTATTCTCACTCTGAATGACTTCAACGCTGTCTGAAGAGATATTTTATATAAATATTTGATGTCATTAATAGTTAGCACTGCTGCTGTTAATCTTTGTTTGATATGCACTGTGAAATTGGTTCCATGTATTTACAGTGTTATTCTGAGGTATTTCAATTTATTCACACTGGTTAGTGGTTCTCCATTTGAATATATCATCACTTGCTGCATATCTGCCTCCTTTCATAAAGGTCATAGTCATTGTTTTACTTCTGTTTACATGAAGGTCATTTGTTTTAGCCCACGCCACGAGCTGATCAAATGCTAACTGCAGAGCAAGTATTGATTGAACACCAAAACCATGTGATCTGCATACATATAAAAGTTTGTGCCTTCCGTCTTCGTTGCCTGTATGACGTGCTGCAAAGTTAAAAAGGGGAGGGCTTAAAGGATTGCCCTGTAATACACCTGTAGTCTGGTCTATTGGGCCAGAAAGTGATCGAATCGTCTATTTGCACCTCATTCTTTGCCAGGATGTAATGCCATACTCCCAGTCCAGTACTCTTAAAATGCAATAAGTCATCTTAAATTGTTAAACAGTAGTGAGAAAAAATAAATAGGCTAATTCACATTCCGAACACATCAGAATCGCCTAATAGGCGTGTCATTTGTTGCACACAGACAGAGTATACATTTCGCTTGAAACTTAAAATGATTAGATGGTAGAAAGGGCAAATCACATTCATTTAAAAAATGTTAAATATTATTAATACTGTGTTTTAACAGAAGAGTAGGGTGTGTGGAATAGGCGGGGTAGCAGGAAATATCACAGTAAACATACCACACTTTTGCACTCCCTAGCTCAACAGCTGGATTTACATAGTGGTTCATTTCTGAGAATTTTAATGAGAACATCTTACCGAACTCAGCAGCACAAGAAGCCAATCCTCCATAAACGAAAGGTTGCCAGTCTCCTTCTCCCATTCCACTGCGTTCCGGTTTTTTTAAGCCTGTTCTGGGTGGCACCCCCGGCAAACGTTTACTTATTTCCGTAACTCTGAAAGAGAAAAATATCCAGTTGTTGAAGACACTTCAAATATTAGAGCTTTACTAGCATTAATAGAGAAATCACACGTTCTAGTAAGAATGGAACCTAATTTCCTGAGAAAAGAAAGACGAGAGTCGCAATACACTGCGAACAACTACCGGCAAATGACAGTTCTGTAATGCTCTTATCTTAAAGTGGCATTCCATGAAATAAAGTCCACATGCATCGGCACCAACGAGGTGACAAACAGTATTTAAGTACCTGCACACTAAATTACGTAAAACTACTTACGCAAAAACGTTCTCGTTCGCTTTTACAGCTGAGAGATCATACGACAAAATTTCCACCAATCCCTTACCGCCTTTAGTACTCCGTGACTAACGGGAGCAAGGAAGAAGGAATCACTAATAATACCAACACGGTACTAAAAGAATTTCCGCAACATATTTCTCTTCTTGGGCCTTTCCTCCAAACTTTGTAAATGCGGTAGTTTTCCTTATTGCACTGAAACTTCACTGATATAGTATGCATATCTTTAAAAAAAAAACGCACTTATCTGTGTTCCATAGTAACTACTGTACGTTAACGACAAGAAGAGTAAATTCCTATAGGCTATATACCCGTCCAAAGTAGTACAGCTCGTTTCAAGCAAACTCCAATGGAGGTAAGTTAAGTCTGCTTAAGTAAGCTACATCATCGCCTACAAAAGGCGGCAAAGCAGTAGCGGCCGGCCCTGAAGGACTCACGGACGGTGTCCTCCCCAGAAAACGAAAACATTTTAAAAAATAATTCTCTCGACATTTGAAGTCAAATATTGAACTCGAATAATGCTAAGAAAATTAAATTTCTTTGTGAAACTGTGAATTCTCATTAACAAGGAATACTGTTCGGCAATAAGTTATCAAACATATGTGACTGACTTTCAGAGCGCAATTCACAGGTTAATGTTTCCAGGTTGCAGATAAGGCACTAATTATCGAGCTTCCGTCTGAGAATATAGTGTGGGTGAGGGGGTTATGATGCAAGGAACTTAGGTTATGATGTAAGGGGTGACGGGCGGGTTGACGGTTTCGTGGGAGGAAGGGTGCGGGAAGAGGCTTTCATTTCGGCAGAGTCCGTAACAGTGTAGCAGTAAATATGTCCTCACAAGACCTTTATAAGATGCCAAATTTCCATGGTTGCATACAATAAAATTCAATACCTAATAATTTATGACTTTGTTTGCCCTATTATTTACATTTTAAGAAGAAAAATACCTAATAAATAATTATATTAAAATGTAACATTTGAGACCAGGAATTTTGATTCACGTTTTGTGAGGGTTGGCAGCAGTGAATTAATTTGTTTTCTCGCGGAGGACTTGAATGCGATGGTACTGAACAGTAGCAAAGAAAAATTTGTCGGGAAAAGTACTGTGCGCCCCCCCCCCCCCCCCGAAACTGAGAGTCCAGCGGGTGTCACTGCGGCAAAGAGCATGGTGTCTTTTGAGCAGCTGTCCTGTGCAACCTAACAAGTACCTACGTGTACGTTAAGTGATGTGCGCGAGTGATGACCGGAATCGCAGCACTCGACACTTTCGAATCCAGGCTCGGATCGTTTCGCATGCGAAAATCCGATGTCAGCATGACGTCATACGTTCGCTCTCACGCCCGCACTTCGATGAATGAAGCATGCGCACAAGTGGTCGCTGACGGGTTATGCGACTGTGATAGTGCGGTACCGGTACCCAGCTTTTAAACCATCGTAAATATTCTTACTCAGAATATACGTAGATTGAAAAATAAGAACGAGTGGGGGGTGAGAGGGAGGAATAGAAAACCGTTCACGTAGCGGGAATTGAACCAGCGATGACCTTACTATAAGACTCAGGAGCTACCCACTGAGCCGCTTGCTTGCCAATCACTTCGTTAACGTTTAGTTGATATAAGGCACTTGGCCGATTTTCTGGAGAACAGTGGCGGTGGGCTCTCAGGAGCACATGAGCACGTGAACACCCAGTTTTAATACATCTTTACGCATTTATGAACAATTTAAAACTTTCCTTTCTTTCGACCTGATTTCGTCAATCGATCGAAAGCATTCGACTTATATCGAAGCTCCGTTACAATGATAGTTGTTCGTTTTGACTGACAGTGCAGCGAACTCGACGTTAGCCCCTGACGGGACGTACTACGGCTCCACTCTGAAGCTTTACCGAAGCCTTACGGAGCAAGCCGAAGCTTTCCGAATGGCGTACGCCGCCATCATGAATCGAGTAGTTCAGATAACTAACTGATCTGTACTGAACTATTCTGAAGAACATTGCTGTATGTTTATTTTCACCTACTGCAGCTTCACATGGTCAGCACTGTTTCTATTATTTTATGCTCAGAGTATTAGCATATGTGTATATAAACGTGACTCGTGTGTTGAGAATGTCTTGTGAGAAGATATTGGATAGTGCTTTCCGTCTCTGGAGCTCAATGATTTTTATTGTTTGTTGTTATATCTCCGAGTGGTACATGTGATCTACTGCCCGTTGCTTGTGAGAAGATATTGGATAATGCTTTCAGTCTCTGGAGCTCAATGATTGTCACTGTTCTTATATATGCGAGTGGTACATGTGATCTACAACCCGTTTAAAGCAAGCCCAGTCTTTTAAAATGTACAGACTTTATATAAATAAATGTGTAAAAAAGTATTTGTGTATTTTTTAATATTATATTTGACGTTTATATTGTATATTTCAGCTCAATATTGCATCGAGTATTATAACCTCATATATTGGAATGAATGCCCTATTTTACCTACTTTACCTCAGATACCGATATACAGTTTGATTAATCAATAAGAATTGCACTAATAATCAGTGATCTGCATTAGGTGCTGTTGCCCAGGTGGCAGATTGTACTTTCACTTTAAGTCTCAACTAATACAGTATAGACCTACGGGATTGATAAAATTAGCCAAAAGATAATTAATTATAGTACAAGGTAGTGAAACTAAGGCTCTGCTTTTATTCCAGTATTGCTGATCTTGATGGGTATATCCATCAGTGGTTGGTGAATTTGCTTGAATCTGTATCAGAAAGTCAGAAGAAAGTGACGATGAGAAGGTTGAATATAATCCCATCAAACTCAGTACCTCTAGGTTATAGAAGAGGTTATGTAATTCCATAGGCAGAATTGACAGTGAGCTGATATTGAAGGGTATTCTTTTTTTTCTGCCAAGCATGAGATAATAAGATTCAAACAAATTCGCCAACCACTACCGTAATGGATATAGGGTATCCTTCAAGATCAACAATACCAAAATACAAGTACAGCCTCAGTTCCACTACCTTGTATTATAATTAATTAATCTTTTGGCTAATGTTATCAATACCATATACTGTATTAATTGAGACTTACAACAGTATTTCTAGTGAAAGTATAATCTGCCACCTGGGCGACAGCACTAAAGATAATCTCTCATCCTAAAGGGTCAGTGGTACATTCCTGTTTCTATTGTAAAAAAAGGTCAAATCACATGAAATTTTCAAGCATGATGTACTATGGTATGATTTTTTTATCACACTCCATGAACTGTGTGACTGATATATGATAATTACCTTCCTGAAAGCTGCAGGCAACAGCTAAATCTGCTCTCAAGATTGTTGAGTTGCAGCTTCCCTGTTGGTACATAGTAGTACTGCTGAAAGTGTCAGTCATTAGTGGCTCAAATTAAGAGTTCTGCAACTGTTAAGCCATGATCAGAAATTTGAAAGAAAAGCGAGGTGTCATTTGCATAACTGAAATTTGCTTCCAGAGGATTCCTGTGCAAAATAAATTTTACAAATTTCTTACAACCATACATCATCATCTTCAAGCTCCAGTTTCCCAGGTGTGGAGTACAAGCGCTTGCTACTTCATCCTGTTAAAGTTTAGTTTCTGTTCCTCTATATCTTCCCACTTGGCATTCCTCTTGCTGACCTCCAATTTCACTGTCTCTATCCATAAATTCCTTGGCCTCCCCCTTTCACTTCTCTGTCAAAATGATTCCTTGCTGTTCTCGTTCTGTCCATTGTCATAACATGTTCAAACCATTGTAGCCTGCCTCTTCCTAAAAGCTCGGTAACAGGCATTTTGATGCCAGCCTCCTTTCTATTTGCTTCATTTCTAATCTTGTCCTTCCTGGTCTTTTGGTTCATTGTTCTGGTGAATTTCATTTCTGTTGACTGGATTTACTATTTGCCTTGTTATGCAGGGTACATGTTTCAAGTCCATATGTGAGAAATGGAATGAAGTAGGTATGAAACATGGTCAGTTTTGCTTTCTGGGGTATTTTATCATCCCAGAGTAGGTTTCTCACTTGAAAATGAAATTGAGAAAATTTCTGAGTCCTGTTAAGTATTTCTTTTAATGTGTTATCTTTTGAAGTGATTCTTCCAAGGTAGCCTATTTGAAGTTAGAACCAGACTGCAATAGACTTCCCTCCAGGAAATTGTTTGAATATGTACCTTTAATGTTGATAGTCATTTAAAGAGCTTTTGTTTTATTGATTTTTAGTCCATATTCTTTTAATTGCTGTTCCAATATTTGGACACAGGTTAAGCACTTTTGATAGAGCATCTTTACTTTATCAATCTGGATGTCTGGCAGACCTATACCTTCTAGGTATTCCCAGATTATCTCTCTAGGCACACTCTCGTAGGCCTTCTCGATGTCCATACCAACCATTACTAAGTTCTTAACATAGCCTATTCCCAGTGCTTCTCCGTTATCATTCTGATGGCAAATATCAGGTTTGTAGTGCTTCAGTTGTTCCTGAACCCGCATTGCTCCTCCTCCAATAACGGTTCAACTATATTCCTAATTCATTTTCAAATGATCTCCAAAAGTTTGATTGAGAAAGTTGAGTGATGCCCCTATAATTTCTGCATTTCTTCCCATCTTCCTTTTTATACAGGGCAGTAGCGGCGATAATGGGGGGGGGGGGAGGGAGGACAGTTGCCCCCTCACTTTGTGGATAAAAAATTACATTTTTATTCCATTTTTAGCCAGCTGAAACTAGGAATTATAGAAATTATTTTTAAGCAAAGTAATTTGTACAAGCCCTGTTGTCTTATCGGCTAATTTTTCCCTCATCTTATTTAATTATTAACAAAATTATTAGAGGAAATACACACAGAATGTCGTTCATCCCGCATAACCGATTTGTATACCGCCACAGCAAGTAGTGTACACTGCATGTGCTATGAGGAAGGGTAGCAAGGGTACATTTTTTGCCAAGGTCATGGGCACTGAGGTATGGTTCACCTGCTTGCCGCGTGCATTCTTCAGTCTGGCAGTCTCTTTAGTATCTGTTAGTTTCTTAGTGTGTAGTCAAATACTAAATGATTTTAATTGTATAATCACACCGTACTTTATTTAACTGTACTAAATGCGTAATATTGTTCCTTTGGTGAAAGTTTTATTGTATGGTATAGTATTGAATTGACCAGTGGCGGCCGGTCAATACGTGCTACCGGGCTACAGCACGTAGCTTGGAAGTGTAAGGAATTAATTATATTCAGTACAATTATTCTGGTGTCTTTTCTTTGTTTTGAGTACAGTTTGAATTTGTGCTTTGTGAAAATCAGGGCGAGATCTGTCGAACAACTAGCGCCGTTCTCCCGCGGAACCTGGCTCGTGCTCACGAGAAATGAGCTCGGGCGTGTAGCCTGAAGGAAGCAATACGCAGGCGCAGCCAAGTTTGAAACACTCCCCGTAGCCGGTGGAGTATACCGTCAACCGGGATCAACTTTCTCTGATCCCGTCTATAGTTACTTTTTCTCCCGCAAGGGGGTAGAAATGCTCGATGCCTCTTGCTACCGTGATGTTCACGGCCGACTTGATGCGTCGCTCTAGCTAGCGGAGCGCAGTGAGGTATCCAGTCGGCCGTGTGATGTTGAACGTGATAAGCGATTCTGCCACCAGAGAGTAGCATCGTCTGGGCTCAAACTGTAACTGGGGGCAATCTATCACAAACATAATGTTGTTATTAAGGTAACCAACCAATGCTTATTAAAATATCCATCTTCCTTTTGTGTCAAAAATAAGGAATTCGTACGTGATTAAAAGAATCTTGGACTGACCCTAAATGTTATCCCGCATTAGAATGTATTTATGCTGGTAATAGAAGAGGTCTCAATGATTCTGTTGGTAGCACTTTCAGTTGCTTTGTGCGGTGTTTGATCTCGCGGTTATATTGTTGGTGCGTGTTTTTCTATCACTGTGTTGGTGCTTAAGTTCATACGGAGAATTATCCAATTATTTATCCTCTACAGTGTATATCAAGTGAAATTAAATTATTCTTAGTGAGGATTTATATTTCCATCATCCAATTTGGGAAGTGAGTATACAGCATGAATAGTGTGGACAGTTTGATGAAAGAACCATTTTCTAGGAGAACATTAGAAGAAAAAGTGAACATAAAAAGAATAGGTCGTCCCACTCCAGTCTTAAATTTAACTCAGAAGTCTTCGAGAGGGCGAAATTCCAGTTATATCAGGCATTTCAACTGTAAAGTTTACGACAATAACAGTTGGATATGTGGCTGTGATATAAGAAATGCTTTGTTTTGTTTTCCTTGCGTCTTATTTGGAAATAATGATATCTGGAGTACGAAAGGTGTGAAGGATCTGGGGCATTTGAACGAGTATATGAAGAAGCATTCGTCGAACAGAAAACACATCAATAATGTAGTGGACCTAAGTGCTCTAGGAAATGTGAATATTGCAACACAACTTAGTAGGGCATATCACGACAATTTGCAGAGACATAATGCAGAAATAGAGAAGAATAGGTATATTTTGTCTAAAATCATTGACTGTATAAAATTTTGTGGGGCATTCGAACTAGCTTTACGTGGTCATGATGAGTCTTCCGTATCTGAAAATCCAGGAGTGTTCTTGGGATTAGTTGATTTCATGAGCAGTCTAGACAGTGCCATTAAGGAACACATGGAATCCAATAAGGTATTTAAGGGCACATCAAAAACCATCCAGAATGAATTGCTAGACTGTATGCTGGAAGTCTGCCGTGAAAAGATACTGGAGGAAATACATAACTCTAAGTACACTGCTATTATAGCAGATGAAACTACTGACGTTTCTGAAGAGCTACAGTTAGCAATTGTGTTCAGATACGTATTAAATGGACAACCACTTGAAAGATTTTGGGGATTCTTTAATCCAGATGGACAAACTGCAGATGCAATATCTGAGTGCATACTGCAGCAGGTCAATAGCATTTTTCAGGTTAATCCAGATAAAATTATCGCCCAAACTTACGATGGAGCATCTGTGATGAGTGGTGAAAGAGGTGGAGTTCAAAAGAAAATCAAAGCTCACTATCCCCTAGCCAATTACATTCACTGCTACGCCCACCAGCTCAACCTCGTATTAGAACACGCGGCCTCTCAAAATCAAGCTGCGCGCGTATTTTTCTGCAGCCTATCTGCATTTCCTGCATTCTTTTCCAGATCTCCTCAACGTCTGGCAGCTTTGGAGAAAGTGGTAGCACGAAGAATTCCAGGATGTTCATCAACAAGGTGGAACTTCAAGTCTAGAACCGTCAATGTCGTGCATGAAAACAAAGATGCTTTGTTGCAATGCTTTCTGGACCTGGAACAGTCGAAATCTGTAAGGACAGTTCAAGAAGCACGTGGACTCAGGCACAATTTGGAGGACGAAGAGTTCTTATTTTGGCTGTCCTTCTTTCACAGAATTATGCCTCATGTGGATATTTTGTACTCCCAGCTACAAGCAAGATCGACAGATGCAATAAAAATAGGAAAAGCTGTTGGCATTTTTAAGAAGACTGTTGCTTTAGTCAGGGATTCTGTCGATAAAATAGCAAATGAAGTTTCTTTAGAAATGCCACAAAGCAAAAAACGCAGAACGGAATCCTACAGGACGGCTGATGCTAAGGATGTTTGTGATCGAATCACTGAAGAGTTAGATCGTAGATTTGAGTCTCTTTCTTATTTAGAGGTTGCAAATTTGTTAGATTCGATGAATTTTAGCGAATATTCAAAACAGTTCCCTGTAAAAGCAGTGAATACTGTGTGTGACGTATACAGACTCCCAGACAAGAATAGACTAATGACTGAGCTCAGCGTTCTGTATGAAAGAACTGATTTCAGAGAAATTGACGGTGCAGTTCCTTTACTTCAACTGATCCTGAAGAACAAACTGCAGGATACCTTCGCCCAGATAACAGAATTGCTCAGGATTTTGATTACGATTCCAATGACTACTTCCGAACCGGAAAGATGCTTTTCGAGTCTTAAAAGGATTAAAACGTTCCTTCGAAATACTATGTGTCAGGAACGGTTGAATGCATTAGCGATGCTATCAGTAGAGAAAAAGCTTATCTCGGAAATAAAGAACTTTAACCAAAAGGTGATCGACAAGTTTTGCAGCAAGAAAGATCGCCGTATGGACTTTGTATTTCGCCATTAGGTGAGTAAAAACAATCTTTCTCGAAATAACTATTTATCTCGTAGATAGTTGTCGAAGTATTCATCTGCTTCCAAATTAATGTTTTTGTTTGTTCTGTGTTATAAATTGTGAGAAATTATTATTATTATTATTATTATTATTATTATTATTATTATTATTATTATTATTATTATTATTATTATTATTATTATTATTATTAAGAAGTTTGAAGTAACTTGTGAGTTGTTCATCATGGCAATAAGCAGATTGAAAACAGCGTATTTAGGGTTTTTTGTAGCACGTAGGACGATTTTTTCACGAGCCGCCACTGGAATTGACCACCTCTGTGGTGTAGTGGTTAGTGTGATTAGCTGCCACGGTTCACGCAGACAGTTCTCATCCTAATTCCTCCAACGGCTAAATCTACCCACGTCATCTCCTCATTTACGAGCCTAACCAAAATGATGTTGTGTGCAATAGAACTCCTGATTAACAGTCCTTCCCATTTTAACACCTGTTAAGAACACTTTCTAATCTATCTCTTCCTCATTGTCTCCACTTACCTGAATATCTTTAACTCCTAGCACACCCGGATGCAGACTCTTTGCTGACTCTGCCAGTTCTACTTTCTTTCTTGCATAAGCCTCATTGATAGTGATGGATCCGCATTGAATCCCATTTTATTTGCCGTTTCCAAGGTAAATGCCCAGAAAACAAAGGCAATGAATATCAATGTGAAGAGCAAACAGAAATTCATTGTCAGTGATGAAGACATTCAAAAAGTCGAAGAGTTTACATATCTTGGCAGTATGGTTACGCAGGATGGAGGAGCAGCTGCTGATGTCAAAATGAGAATCCACAAAGCTAATGTGGCATTCATACAACTCTATCCGATATGGAGGGCCAGAGAAATCTCAATGAAAACCAAACTTCGCATTTTTCGAACAAAAGTAAAAACAGTACTGTTACATGGTTGAGAAACTGGGAAAGTTACCTCAGAGATCACTCATTAACTACAGGTATTTATAAATAGATGCTATAGGAGAATTAAATGCATTTTTGGCCAAAAGTAATTTTAAAGGAAGATCTCTGGAAACAAATAGAAGAAGAGCCCATTGGCATACAAATAAAGCGGAGGAAATTGAAATGGTTCGGCCACATACTGCAGAAGCAGCAGGATGCAGTGGAGAGAAAGGCTCTGTTTTGGAACCCCCAAGGATAACGGAAGAGAGGTAGACCCAGAAAGTCATGGAGAGACAGTGTGATGGAGGAGGCAAAACAAGAAGGGAAGACCTTTGGAGAACTGAAGACCCTAGCTCAAAATAGGATACTTTGGCGCTCCGTCGTCAAAGCCCTATGCTCTCCAAAAGAGTAAAAGGACATAACTAAGTACGTAAGTTTAAAAGGCGTGTTTAAAATATTCTGAGCTTGGTACATTCTGTGAAGCAGGATGCTGCCTTACTTACACATACTCACAGTGAGAATCTCTCCTATAGGAGGCAGGGACCACCGGTTGATTGTATAGTTCTAGCTGCCAGAACAACAGGAGGGTCCTGGCTTGGAACATGTCAAAAATGTCCACCCTAATTCCATAGCAATGGGTATCCCAACTCTGAGGACGATTAACTTTGCCACTCAGCCGTTGCCCATGGTTCACACACTAGGATATGTCTACAGAAACACTCAACATAAACCACACATTTGGACTTAACAGTTGAGGGTTATTCAAACATTTGTGTAATGTAATACTGTTATGTAACAAAATGTGTGACATTATGTTAGCTGGCGACATTACCTTGAGAGCTGCACGAACCACGGATCTTAATGTCATGGTCCATTCTCCATCAATATTTCAGATTACAGCCTGCATGGTTGCTAGGCAACATAGCATCACACATTTTATTGAAAGGCATTTATGCCCATTTGATTTTCCCAGAGGGAAATGCAATAACTTTTTTAAATATTCATTATTTTCCATTACCAAGACACAGTTTGCAGAAAATGTGCAGTTCTTTACTCCGTTCTACACTCTTGTTTGATCACAGGAAATGTAGTTTTATAGAAGTTATTAACTGCACAAGAGTTGTTCAAGAGTACCTATGTGGAAAAACTATTCTGAAGTTTAGTTTGGGAGCCATTCTCAGCTAACAGCCACTTTCTTTGGGTACACGTTTCTGATATCTGAGAACTTGGCAGCTGTTAATTGTCATGGTAATAAAATGATGGAAATATTAAAGCTTTTTGCAGAGTCTGTTTGGTTAAGCTCAGCTGATTATGATAATTTTTAAAATATACACACTGTCAAAAATGAAAGTTTTGAAATTGTTTGAGAGATGACACTCATAACTTGCAGATATTGACAAGTCCTTAAACATTACATGGTTCACTCTGTTATTGTCTGCTATTATCACACAAATTTTAAGCCCTCATGTTACAACAGGCTTCACTTGCATAGGATGTTAGGTCCTTACCTGTGATATTTACAGGAGTAAGGGATAAAGTTTGTTTCTGTCTGTTAGGTCATCAGCCCAGAGGCTGGTTGGATCCTCAATTAGGACCACCAAAGGCTATGCAGTTATATGGAAACTGCAAAAAATAATGGCAGAGCCCAAATGAGGCATACTAGGCAAGACGAGGAGTGAGGTAGTTTGCCATTGCTTTCCTCACTGGACCAGAAGGTGCTACTGTAGCACGATTGATCCTATGAGCAACACCTTTCATAACACTCAAACACTAGTTGTGCTGCAAATGTCATTACTCAGCACGACCCATACCCCAGCAGCTTCCATATTGTCACAGCCATGGATGAGATTGGGACTTCGGTAGAAGCTACACTTTGCTCTGGCCTGTGCCAAGAGACAGATACAAAAAAAAAGTGAAATAAATAAAGAGGCACTAAAGATGCTGCAACAGTTTTTGCTGCTGCTGATAATTTAAGCAAACCCATTGAGCACACCTCCAGTGTAGACTGTACTCTCCTGTACATACACAAACTTCCCATTAATTAAGCCACATATTTTTAACTTGAATGTGGTACCATTAATGGTGGACTTTAAATAAGGTAAGTTTTCGCTGGAATTGTCAACAGCCACATTCAATGGGAAGTGTAAGTGCTGAAATTATCTGAAAATTATTTTGCTTTTGAACTTTGGTAACTACTAACTCAAAAATTATAAAAAATGCATACAGCATCATGAGAACTGAATGATTTCTACCATATTCTAACAGAGAGAACTAAGTCTCGCTCTTCAGAAATATTTTGAGAGTTTTACCACAAACATACCAGTACAGTTTGTAGATCCGTAACTACAAATTAATCGATACTTTTTTTTTTTGACAAGTTGCTTTACGCTGCACCGACACAGATAGGTCTTACAGCGATGATGTGACGGGAAAGGATTAGGAATGGGAAGGAAGCGGCTGTGGCCTTAGCCCCAGTATTTGCCTGGTATGAAAATGGGAAACCACAGAAAACCATCTTCAGGGCTGCCGACAGTGGGGTTCGAACCAAATATCTCCTGAATACTGGCCGCACTTAAGCGACTGCAGGTATCAAGCTTGGTGTTTAGATTACTCTCTGAGACTTTCCAAAAAAGAGATAATGTTTATTCAAGTTTCTGTATGATGAGCTGAAGAATCTTGGCTACTACCCGGTATATCATTTGTAGGTTTGCAAGACTGATGTATTATGGAGGCTGAATACAGCATGGATTAAGGAGGAGATATTTCAGTTATGCAACCTTCTTTAATGCTAAGTAGTATTTTTTACTACTTTGTGAAAGACTTGCCAGAAAAAGAAGCCATTTTTTTCTTCTGAAATGTGTACAGGAACACTAAATCACCAGTTGCAAACATCTTGTGGGGGAGGGGGGGAGAATCTACTTCTGCATATTTTCTAATACATACCTGCTTTTACAACCTAAGGAGAAAAATTCACATCACTGCTGTGTAGATATGGTGAAAGTTGCAAAGGTTCTTCCCATTGATATTTCAACTTATATTCTTCACAATAATAATATTTCCATTTATTTAGGAACAATGTCCTGTATTTACAGGCTGCCACTAAGGACAAGATAAAACAAACCAAATTTCTGTACAGATCTATTAATTGAAGAAAACTCTAAATTATAAAGGAACAGTATAATTAGAGTGGCATTCCAGAGCCGTAGCTGTAGAGGTGGTGTCTCAGGATTTTGATGGAGCCTCTGAGGACGAGGGTCGCAATTTCAGGGATGAGCTTCATTGGAAGCGCTTCCATATGGCGACGAAATGACGAGGTACGGTACCGCGAACTCGACCATTATTTCTATTTCCTGAAGGTGGTATTTAGATTTGTAGTAAGGGATAGTGGATTTGTATTTGTTAATCTTTTCAAGATTAACTTCCTCTGGCTGACAGCTATGGTGCTCGAATCTGACAGTTGGATCTAATATGAATCCTTGAGAGCTGCTGTCTTTAAAGGCTATGATGTCAATTCTCTGCAAACTACTGTTTATGGCCAGTCCGTGTATCTCTTCATGTACATTGAATCCCTTCTTTCTTAGTTCTTCAGCAATGAGAGATCTGATCTGGTGGTGCCGCGTGTTTCTTAGGAGCTCCCCGCGTGTGCAGAATCCCAGGACATAACCAAGAGTTTCTTTCTCTCCGTGGCAATGCTGACAGAGGTTGTTGTCCAGGGATCTGCCTGGCACCGAGCGCTCCGCAGAAACATTAGCAGTCATCTTTATAGCCTCTCTCCACTCGTTACAAGACAGTCCGGTATGATCTCGCACCCAAGAGTTTGCTGGTGTACTCTTTGTACAGTTGTACTCAGAGTCCTTTTTGCGGCAGTGAACACCACGAGGTGAATTCATGTTCTCGTAGCTCTTGCCGGATCTTCTTAGTATCGTACAAGCCGTTCTTGGTGCTTATTTTCTGGATATCAGCGTTTGTTAGTTTTAGGCGTTCTACGCATACCCGACTCTCCGCATGAGAATCCCTTGAAGTGATGCTGAGTGGGTGTTTAGTCTTAAGCAAGATGTTACAGGCGTTAATAAATTGAAGGTAAACTTCCCACGAGGTTTTAAAAAGAGCGAGTCCTTTGTATTTCTTTTTGGTGTACAGTATGCCATCTGGAGTATCCGTCGGTAACTGCAATATCTCCTTTGTTGCACTTTTAATCATTTTATCGCTATCGGATAAGAATTTCTGTGCGATTTTCTTGAAACTGCATGTCAGGAAAGGGTACACCAGGGTGGGACAGATTGAGGAATTCAGTACTATGAGTTTTTGGTCTTCCTTAAGCAGTGGCGACGATGTTAGAAGTTGGAGCTTATTGTGAAGGTTTTTCATTACAACAGTCTCGTCGAACACTAGAGTATCCCTGAAGGTAGTTCCAAGATAACGAATTTGTTCGCCGTCTCCAATTAAGTCAATCCTACAGTCTTCCTCCATGGATAGTATTATCCTTCAAGATGAATGGAAGATATTTAAGTTTGAGAAAGTTAAGGCAAATTAAAAATCTGTAAGTTAAAAGAACCAGAAACCTCATATCAATCTACAACTTCCATGTGGGAAAAGGAAATATCCTGAATTAGCAGATACAATTAAGATATGTTTCACTCTATCCTGTAGGAGTGCAGATGTAGAGAGCTTTCTCTCAGATGAGCCAAGATTTGACCAATGACAAAGCATCGCCCATGTCACCAGGAATATTAAATACAAGAATAAATATTCAGGATGCTTTTATAAATTACTGCAGTAAAACAAACCACAACTGATCTGGTCACAACGAAGCAACTGACAATGACAAGATCTGCTCACTCTTGCTACACTGCTAATCCAGAAAGGAAAGAATGAGCACCAAAAGAAGTTTATGGAGAGGAAGAAAAGTACATCAAAATTGGAGAAGTAAATAAGAAATGCAACTTAAATACTGAAGAATTTGAAGATTTCAAGAAACTTAAGGAATAAAAGTGAAGAAATGGCAACTAGTGACAAGCTTTTTGAACAAGTAAAATTGAAGTTAAAGAAAGCTGTGTAATAAATGGTCTTGGCAATATAAAGGTTACTCAGGGAATGAATTTCATGGAATGATAATTTTAAAACAAGAGAAAGCTTGTATATAAAGAAGTAGAATGCATGCAGAAGAACTTACATGGATGTCTTATCTTATAACAAATATTTTCCAGAAAAAAATAGTAATTTAATGGTTCATAGCAAACCTTTTTAGTTATTGATCTAATATTCATATTATAGCACTTCTTTTTTTATTGTATTATGGTAGTATTCTGATAAAAATTAGAAATTAAGGGCAAATGACAGATTGCTGTAAGAGGTGATGTAAAGATTGTTTTGTGAAGAAGATATGCAATGTGTTTCTTTTTGTTTTATTTTAGAAAAAAATTAGTATATCGATACTGAGTGGCAGCCTTGAGTTTTGTACACATTGTTCACCCACTTCCAGACACAGGTCCGACAGTGAGCTGCTGATAAGTTTTTCCTTCCTCTGCCAAATATGACTGCTGTTGTTTATTAAGTGGCTTAAAGTGTTCTGTCTCCTGAATTTCCTCCATCATGACTTTGATACTGTTCCTTGTATGATTCTTTCAACAAATGTAAACATCACTTATATTTTTCTTAACTAGCATACCTATTCTAAATTACTTAGGTACCGGTATTCATAATAGGATATATTGCAGTTGATTTCTATGAGAAAGACTTTGGTAGAGGAAGGTGGTACAGTACTGTACTACAGCACCCTGAAGATAATCTCTTGCTCTAAACAGACAGTGATACAGCCCACGAGTCTATTGTAAAAGGTCCAATCACATTAAATTTTCAAATGTAATATCTTATGTAGATCTCACAAAAAAGCTTTACCTCTTTTTCAACTCACAACCTTCTGCCCTATGAAAGGTCAACTATAAAGCAAGTAAGTTAAAAATAATTATACCCACCAAGTTATGCACAACCTCCATCATAATGTCTAGTGATCCTTCAGAACAGTACTTCTGAGGATTTCAATTCAGGAAGAAATAAATAGTAGTTTGTATATGCCTAAATGTGTTTATTCATGATTAAATAAAGGACCTCAAATCTGTATCACGTGTTCCTTTTTTTCTTTCTTTTCTTTTTGTGTGTGTGTAGTCCATATAGGGTTAATTATCAATGTTGCAAACAAGAGTTTTACAGTGATGCTCATAACTTGCTACTTTTTGCATTAAAATCCTGAAAATGATTGATTAATTCTGTGTATTATTTACCTACATACTGACTATATATTTCAAAACATTTTAAACCCTTTTCTTTACAACAGGCCACAAACACATATCTCATCTAACACTGATATCACAACATTTTGGGCTGATGACCTAGATGTTAGGGCCCTTTAAACAAGCATCATCATCATCATATCACAACATTCCAAACTACTCATTACTAACTGAAATAACAACTGCTTTTGA
Organism: Anabrus simplex; assembly: GCF_040414725.1. Classification (NCBI taxonomy): domain Eukaryota; kingdom Metazoa; phylum Arthropoda; class Insecta; order Orthoptera; family Tettigoniidae; genus Anabrus; species Anabrus simplex. Next base: position 113,907,669 of record NC_090271.1, on the reverse strand, counting down.
TCTGAAACACTCAAAGCACAATGTTCATAGTCACTTTAAATCAAATGTTGCATGATACTATACACTCACTGACATAGCTACTAGGTGTGCAAGACAACCCCTATTTAATTCACAAAAATCTAAATATTGTTGCATTATTGTTCTCAGAATTTTATAAACATTTCCTTGTTTTTCCTTCCCATTTACTTTGGTCTGAATATTCTTCCTCCATGCTCTGTCAACATGCCATGAGCAAAATAATCTCATGGTTGCAGGTCCCATGACTGCATTCCAAGCATTGTAGAAGGCTTCTGCCAAATTGGACATGAAGACCTTTGGGGATACACAACCAACCTCATTGTTAATGTAGGTGAAAAATAGAGACAATATTTCCTGGTCACTTCTATTGGAAATCAGAAATGCACAAGGAAAGCCCTGTCATAAGTCATCCAGAACTAAAAGCGTTATTAACTCAAACCCATAGCTATTAAGCCCATGCGTTCCATCAGTGCATATACAGTCACTACCATATTTCTTTAATATTTCACTTTGAGCACTGTTCATAATAATTAAAATAAAGTCATTACTAATGAGGTTTGGATGCTTTTCACTGGTGGTCCCCTGAGGTTTATAGAATAATATACAGGGGCTGTCACCTGAATTAACTTCACTGACCCAGGCCTCAACACTTGTACCATCCTCCTGATGTCTGACAGATTTAGAGCTCAAGTTAAAACTACGCTCAATATTATACAAATCCTGTTTTGTGATTAAATGAATTCTTTCAAGCTTTGAGTCTGTCACAGATTCGCAAATTTTGTCCAGAATAGCTTGAAAGGGAATCTGGTTGGCAATATCTGTTGCTAATGTTTTCCTGTTTGGCTAATGTTTACTTCACACATTCCATTTTCATGTTCAATTAGTCAAGTACTTGCTGGACAGATCTCATAAACTTTGTTGCTTCCCTGAAGCTTCAAGTGCCTGATGCCTTTACTTTCAGATACAAAAAAAGCCTGATCGATGACACACACAGTAATGTTTCTTCATGTTAACTGCTGCAGTGTAAGAACCCCTTTTCTTTACATACTGTGAATATGTTTCGCTTTCAATGTGTTGTTTCCACTCTAGGAAGCTTGAGAAAGAAGGAAATTTTTTATCCTCTGTCTCAAGTCCTCCAATTAAGTTTGTGTGGCACTGACGCTCGTGCCGTTTTAAATTATAACTGTGCGTGAACTGTTTATCACAAAATTTACAGTGGTGCGGAAGAGATGTCCGCCCTTTAAACAATGCGCAATTTCATCTAGTTTCTCTGGATGGGTCTTAGAAACATGTTTCCTAAGGTTTTTATTATACTCATAGCTTTTACCACATTCAGAACACGAGTATTGTTCAACGTTGCTCATTATAACGCTATGTAAGTAGGCCTACCTAAAGTGAAGAAAAACTAAATAAACACGCGGCACGTAACTAAATACACACTATAGCTGGGCACACCAAACGAAATACACTAATCCCACAGGTACAGTAACGAACACTATGCACAAGTAGATATTCGAAAATATACACACGTAATTTTATTCTCAAAGCACTCGTACAATAAATACACTTTCCTGCTGTCAACACGAAATCGTCACTGCCCGGTTCTCTTCGTATCTATTCGTAGTGTAGCCTACCTTATAAACACTACTATAGTTCGATCGTTCGTTCAGCAGATCTCCTACAGTTCGTTCTTTTGCACTGTCAACTCAAAGCCATTGCGCCGTTCGGAAATCTTCGGCGTGTTCCGTAAGGGTTCGGCCGTGGTATCCAGGTGGAGCCCGAGTACGTCCCGTCAGGGGCTAACGTCGAGTGTGCAGCGAGCACACTGGGTAATGCGCTATTGTGCTGAAGACTATACGCATGTCCAAAGCAGATGACGTCATGGTTTATGCACTGATATTCCCATTAGCGAGGAGCACGGTAAGGTACGTGCCTTGTCGTCTAGAGCCACCCTCAAACCAGTGGCAGTATTACAGTTGACCACAAGGGTCCGCCACCTCCCCATTACGGTTAGCCCCAGCCTCCCAGGAACTACTATTTCATTACATTACCGGCAGATTCCGCTAGTAATTCTGAACAGGCATTTTCTAGCTCGTTGCGAACAGCTGTTCGTAATCGCGGGAAGAAGTTTGCTTTACCTTGTGATTGGAAAATCTTTTCAAGTGACATTCATTTGAGTGTTGTGTTTTGCTTCCTTGTTTGTATGGTTTGTAACCGTGGTAAGTTATTCTTAGTGTAAGAGGAAATGAATTCAGTTCAAGTAATTTTAACCAGCGAAATATTAAACTCAGGATAAGTTAGAAATTAAAAGGTTTGGACCGGACAGACCAGATTTGATTATCGAAAAAGTTACAAAAACTGACAAACGCAAGTATAGGCGTAAGTTTAAGAGAAAAGTGTACGAAACACGCAAGTGGCTCTGTGGATATACTGTAGATCTAGGAATGCGCTTTTTTGTTTGCCCTGTTTAGGCCTATTGTTCAAAAAAAAAAGAAGGGTATGGAATTGAGGTGGGTGCACAGATCTTGCTCATTTGAGTGCAAAAATAAATAAACATGAAAATTCTCATCCACAAAAAAACGCGAGTATTTAATTTCCTATGCTAGTGTTGTCTATAATTTCCAAGACGAGAATAATTAACATGAGATACAGTAGAAACCTGATTAACCGAGATAATATGTGGATTATTGGGGTCAATTAGGAAACAATTCTTTTAAAAAATCCACCGGTAAATGCGGTACATGTTATTTCTATGCTTCTCGTCATGACCAGGTGAACTTCGAGCTATTCAAGAACCAAGAATAGTGCTCGCATCTTTCAATGTTCGCAGTGCAGTGAAGTTTTATGAATTTTACTTTTGTTCTACACTAACACAAACGGCCCCGTGATGTAGGAGTAGCGCGCCTGCTTCTTACCTGGGTGCCCCAGGTTCGATTCCTGGCCAGGTAAGGGATTTTTACCTGGATTTGAGGGCTGGTTCGAGGTCCACTCAGCCTACATGATTACAATTGAGGAGCTATCTGACAGTGAGATGGCCGGTCTAGAAAGCCAAGAATAACGGCCGAGAGGATTCGTCGTGCTGACCACACGACACCTCATAATCGGCAGGCCACCGGGCTGACCAGTGGTCGCTTGGTAGATCATGGGGTTTGGTTTTGTTCTACACTAACACACAGGCGAACTTCGTGCTATTTCAAAACCAGGAATAGTACTCGCATCCTTCAATATTCGCGGTGTAGTAAAGTTATTATGAATTTTTCTTATGTTCTACACTAACAGATTATCTAGTATAAAATTTATCCTCGGTTACAGGGGTTCTACCATATTATTTGTAAAAAAGGAACCGTACAAGGAACTTTTAGTGAAGTGATTTATATACCTATGTTACTTTTTTGCTGATTTGAGACACGAACAAAAATGTTGTTGTGAACCCCCTAAAATTTTTGTCACGAGCCGCCACTGCTGGAGAATGCCTGACTATCTGTCCCAAAGCCTTAGGGACATTTCACCTTCACGTACCTACTATAATTAAAATTATCTGAGGATCGCTTTGTGAGATGTACAGTATTTTAGGGAGAATGTGTGGTATATGATCAGGCAAGAAACAGAACATACTGGTATCTACTAAAGTCACAGCTCAACTGTATAAAATAGATATCGGCATGTTGTTTAAAGTTTAACCATGCATGCCTTAAATATAAACCCAATAGATGGTACAGATGCTTATCGTCTTATTAACGTCATCACTTAATTTGAACATTCCATTGAATCATGTTGTAAGAGAGATGAAACAGATTTCACCATAGATCGTCGGTCAACAGGTTAGCTATTTTAAAACATTTTACATTGATGTACCAGAGTCGTGCTTTAATAACATTATAAAACCCATTATAGGCCTAAATTATCAGTAACATTATAATGTCGATGTGTTTTTAATTATTTCCCGTCCAATATTCGTATTTCAGCTATGACTTTGCATGAATGCATTGGAACACTGTAGTGACGTAAAATGGCAGAAGCCACAAACTCCCGGCTTCAGCACTAGTCTTTTTTAAAGAAAAATTTTCATTCACTTTCATTTCCCAACGTGGAAGGGTGGGGCGGGCCACCTATAGGGCCAAGAAATGCGGGTGGGTTGTTAAAAGAATGTGAAGAAGGAGGCGGTGGGAGGGGTTTTGGCCTCTTGCCTATATGGTTTGTAACTTCATTTGTGTTGTATTGTTGGTTACAGAAATTTATTACATATACATATAAATTATATGTATTTCCATTTTTAAGTGAATCTTGAGATGACAAGTTGACTGGGGCAAAGAATGTGTAGAAGGGTGAATCGTAGTGGCTTGAAGGATGATTGAAAGGTCAACAGAAGATTATAGAGGCGTGGAAATGATTAAACTCAAACGAGAAAACAAAATATTAAATTGTCTTAGTTATATTTTTAGCCCTTACTTTCTTTCTAATTTGTTCCATGGAACTCCCTATCCTTCAGTGAAATATTCATTCGACTTACGGTACTAAACTTCGAGAAATACTGTATTATTGGTATTTAAAAAAATATTATATTGAGATTAAATATTTCTTTTCGATCTTTTGCTATTCCTACAACATCAGTTTCCCAGAGATTGGATCGTAAATAGTACAAAGCACAGTGAATTACCAGCGCTCAAGTACCGGTAAAGCAAAATATCACAGAACAACTTCATGTAATTCCATTTTGTCAAATTACACTCAAAAGAGAAATTAAAAATCATCATCATAAATGGACTTTAATAATAATAATTTAATGTTGATAGAGGATTAGATAAGCCAAGGCTGCTGCCACTGCCACCGAGTGTCCAGAGTAGATGCCACGGGAAGAGGTGGTGTTTGTATTGGTGGTGGTAACTGGGGTGTATGGTGGGTAAGGAACCATGCTGACGAGCTGAGATGATGACCGATGACTGGTGAGCGCGTCCTGAGGTGACACCTCGTACGGAATAGCTTCAGTCCACCTAACAGTACACTTGCAAACTTTTATTCTCTACTTATCGTGTAATAGGTATTCCGCTGGACGCACTAGTTGCTCACTGCCAGTCCATCATTTTTCTGTATATAAAAGGCTAACTCCGATGACTGCAATCAGCGCCCAGCCAAAATTACGCAACGTAAAGAAATGAAATTTTGGGGATAATTTCATATTACAGTGTAGGTGCTCAATAAGGAATGATTTTTTAATATTCCGTCACTAAGGGGGCGAGAAGGGGGTGAACGGTTTAAATGAGCACATCTTTATCTAAAAAATTAACAGTTTACAGCCGTAAACATTGGTATTTGTAATCTACTTTAAAAATAAAGAATCTTTAAGGGGGGTGAAAATGGTGGAAAAAGAGGTTGAATAGCTTTTATGAGGGTAATTATATCTCCAAAAACTGAAGACGTTACAGACATGAAAATTGGTACCGGTATTTAGAATCTCGTTTAAAATCAAAAGAAACAGAGATTTTTTGTTTTCGGAAAATCCACTTAACGGGGGGTGAACAGGAGTGAAAAATGGGTGAATTTTAAAATGGGTATATCAAGAGTATATCTAAAGAGTGGAGCATTCTCCAGACGTTAAAACTGGTGGGACTATTTGGAATCTCCTCTAAAGTAAAGAAACACGTGTAATTTATTTTCGGAGAATCCATGTAAGGGGAAGTAAAAAGGGAGATTAAATTTTAAAATGAGCATATTTGCAGTGTATTTCAAAAACTTAACACGTTACACGCGTGAAAATTGGTATTATTAATCTCTTTTAAAAATAAACAAACACATATTTATGTGTTTCCGGAAAAAAACACTTGACTGGGGATGTAGAGGTAACAAGGGCTGAAAATGAGGTTGAATTATTTTCATTAGGATACAGATATCGCAAAAACTCAAGATGTTGCAGACGTGAAAATTGGTATTTGGAATGTTCATTATAAATAAACACGTACATTTTTTCGGAAAATTCACTTAAGGGGGAAAGCGTGAAAAGAATGAAATAGGGTTGATGTATTTTTATTATGATACTTATCTATATAAATGAAATCGTAACGGCCGTGTGTCTGTACACTGACTATTTTGGCGAAATGTTCGTTCCGTTACCGTTATTCGTTTCAGGTGTAATAATGACCATACGCATACATTTTAGATGTAGTTCCCTGGAAGTCCTCATTTTTACAACTCTCCCCAAAATCAAGATGGCCACAAATCTGTTAGACGAGCTAGAAAATTAAAATTTGGCAAAACTATAGGTTTTATCCTGTGACCGACGGAAAAATTCCAAGATGTTTACATTGTCACTTTTACCCCCCCCCCAAAAAAAAATACATTGAAATATGGAGGCAATTTTAATGACGGTGCAGACCTTCGATTCGATGTATTTTGTGGCTAAACGGAAATCGTATCACAAAACGGATGGCACAATCTCCGTTCAATTTAGTCCTATGACTTTTTGTCGTATCTCTATCCCTTATGTGTTAGATTTGGCTGTGTTTCTTGAGTGTCGGAGATTTTGTAGTCTTCGCACGTATAATTCATAGTTTGACACACTATAGGGAAGATAGAATCATCAAATTCGACACGAACAGTGGCCTCCCCAGTAGCCATATGTGAACCACATTCTATGTTTCTAGCTGTAACATAAGTATCCGAAAAATAATGCAGTGTGTGAAAACCTTGCCCAAATGTCTCCCTATTAAAAGGTTCTACCTCAATCTAACCCATGATAGAGGAGAAACGGGAAAATGTCATAGGATCGACCATTTAGACCGCTAAAGGATACGTCTTATGGTGCAATCCGTTTGTGGATATAACGTACCGTTTAGCAGCAGTTCATTTGTTGTATACATGCATGTCGATATAGATACTCATTGAAGTCTACTTGCAGCGATCTAGAAGGAGTGTGTCTGCCATTATAATTAATACTTTATAAATCGATAGTGACTGTCAGCAGGAAGGCGTCTGTTATTGTAATCACTATTCCCCACATCGACTTTCATTGGCAATAGGAATAGAGTCCTTCTCCAACTCCTGTGTAACTGGCATTAGTAAGGAGAGCCAACCCTTTTAATGAACATTTCTCTTCCGTATTTGATAGGCAGGAGGCAAGGGAGCTTGCAATTTTCGTCATAACTACTCTACCCGATTGTGTCTGGTAATAGGGAAGGGGGCCTGCCATTGTAACGAAAACTCCCCAAATCGATTGTGACCGCACAGAAGACAAGGAGGTCTTCTGTTGTAATGAAAATTTCCAGCTCGATTGTAGGCAAGTGAGCCTACCGTTACCATCACACTCCGCAACTCGCACTTTACATAGAAAACATCGTACGGGGACCTCCCAATGCTGTTTCTTGGATTAAGCTAAGAGACATGAAATTTAAAAATATCTTATTCACTGCGTGTACATGCCGCCCTCTCTATAGGGGTTCATGATAACACGTACTTCTGCTGGATCACACAAAATCTGTGATCCGATTTCTCATACAAGCAGTATTTTTCTCTACAGATACTAGTTATGCAAACTACCAAACTTTATGGTCTGCACTAGCTTGTAATCGCCTGGCAGGAGCGTTACATTTGAATGCTTGACAATGCAGAAACGGACTTTTAAAATCAACCAGATTGCTAAAACGATACCTAACGATTGTTCTTGAAAAATTATTGTTGAATGTAATATCACCGAAATAATGTGGGCGTTCACGTGCTTCTGTGACCTTATACCGGGGACGCTAGTGCTTACGGCATACGGTGTGATCACTATTATAACATTGTTCAGTATAATAACATTGGCCAGGTGTTCTGTCGAGGAAAATGTCACAAATAGGGATCATTAGTTACCGTTGCAGTCCATAGACGAAACGTGTAAGGGAATTCCTAACTAACATTGGTTGTTTCTGGCAAGGAAACCATGTCCGAACATCATTACTAAGATTCTGTCTCACACACCTAGTGAGTCTTCTTGTTAAGAGTCATTCCAGACGTAAAGTTACTACGAGGGCACGATGATAATTTGACATCATACTCTTGGTAGAATTCGGCTGCCATACAAAGTTCAAAATATGAGGTTAATGCTTCCGTCAACGACGTCAGCTACTATACTGTCCTTTCTTCGACATAGAGTGATGGTCGGCATGGAATATGTAAGAACTTTCATTTCTGTCTTATTCCATTCTTGCATACATTTTTCTGTTAAATACAATAGTTTGCCTTTCATGTTCCTTGTTGTTTCAATACAATAACATTAAACATTTGTAATCGTAACTTTTGGCCCACCTTGTAGTTACCAAAGGATATTCTCAGTGTGGATATAGTTGAAAGTCAGCGTTTTGATTTTAATTTCATAATATGTAGCGATCATACACATAGTGTTTTAGAAAGGTGGGTACAGAGCAGTACACAGTAAGCATCGTGGTATTATGGATACATTCGTTATTTTTGCCGTTAGCACCTGCCCCTGCTGTAATGTTTAGGCGAACTATATTCAAGTCGGAAATCCTTCGAAAACTAGGATACTTGGGTTATTACTCTTCCTCTAATACCGGCAATAGACTTACGTGTACTTGACTCGTGGAACAAATAATATGCATTCTTATATTCCGAAATATAATCATTACATAATAGAAAGTGTTACAACCATATTCGGATATGGGATCACCTTAATTACACTTTTCCGCACTTTCAAAAATGTGCATCATGAATGATCCATAGCAGGACACGAAAATGGGTACAGGCATAGGACATAACACGACAGTATAAATAAAACACCAACATATTGTACCACACCAAGCATGAATTGCTGGGTAACAATCACTTACAGGGTGCATTTCGTACGGTGTTGGACTACCCATAACACGGAGACAGGCGGTGATAGGGTCGGGAATAAAGGCGTAAATACGTCCGTTGTTCTCATGAGGAAGATCCTGCCACATGGGATGACATTAACTTCAAAATCTGCCATAATTTCCGCTGGCCTATGATGCCGTCCAGTTTGGTCCCAAACGTTCTCGATGTCTGAAAGGTGTGGAGAACTTTCTGACCAGGGAAGTGTGTTGATAATGCGAAGGTAGACCAGTGATAATCATGCTGTGTGAGATCGGGCATTGTCTTGATGGAAAATGAGGTTGTTGAGCTGCACTACGAAGAGAATTACACACGGTCACAGGATTTTTTTGAGACGTATCACCGCGCCGTCAGGGTTCTCAATCACCCAATGGAGAGCGCGAATCGTAGATAAACGGCAACCCACTCCATGACACCTCTCACTAGGACATCATTCCACTCTACAACGAAGCATGGATCACAGTGCTCCCCAGGACGCCTCCAGACTCGAATTTGGCGGTGGTCTGAATCCAGACAGAATAGAAATTTGTCAGTGAATACCATTCGTCGCCAAACCGCAAGATGCCATGCTCCCTATTCCTTACAGAAGGCGTGTTAGGGCGATGATCATATCCTAATTGTAGACATCATAATGGACGATGCGACGAAATATCCTCCTCTGCTAGCCGCCTTTATATGGTAATGGTCGGCACAGGCGTATCCTCGTCTGCCATGGAAAGTCTCTGTATGGTGCACAGCAACGTCCGTGGAGGCTAAGACCACACATAAAGCAGATTTAAGCTTAGAGCATTAACACGCAAAAGTAAGCAAAAAAGCAGCGTTAAGCAGCACTGGTACGTTGACCAGACAGAAAGCAGTATTGCAGCAGCAATTGTACAGATATCATGCCACCAGTGCTATCACGATTTGCGAGATTACTATTGCTAAGCGAGGTTTCTCCCATGCGGATTGATCTGATTGACAGAGAAAGTGGACTTATGAAATTAATTAACGACGAGAAGAATTCTTTTTGCTCTTTTGCTATTTGTTTTACATCGCTCCGATACAGATAGGTCTTATGGCGACGATGGGATAGGAAAAGTCCTAGGAATGGAAAGGAAATCGGCCGTGGCCTTAATTAAGGTATAGCCCCAGCTTTTGCCTTCAGGGCTGCCGATAGTGAGGTTCGAACCTACTATGTCCCGGATGCAAGCTCACAGCTGCGCACTCCTAACCGCATGGCCAACTCGCCCTGTAAGACGAACTCATCGAGTTTAATAACTTGTATACAGAATTATGCAAACTGCAGTGAACGGTTTTTCTAATACGCGCTTAATCAACTCCTCAGGACGGCTTGTTAATGCTTGCTGCTTCAAAACGCTTTCTGTGTGGTTTTACCGTTACAGACTGTCGCACGATGAAAATATCCTCGCTGTAGATGCTCCGCCGGAGTCGATCCGAACCTTCTCGACACATATTTGATGTGCCGATCATGCACCGAATCGTCCAATCTGCTTCTCTTGATGCGACGACGTGAACTACCTTAAATTTATCTAGCTGGTCACAGACTTATCGAATCGCAGGCGCATGCTGCGTGTTCGTTCAGCTTAGCTCTGTGGTTCAAACTGCAAACAATGCCTCATATAATGTCTTGCATTTATGAATGAGGGAGATCTACCTCCTAGTGGCACTTCTGCGCGAGCAATCATCAATAAATCCAAATGGAACACACGTCAGCTATTACGATGCTGTGTGACAACCCTCGTTGTACTCATGCTATACAATTTTTATAAAATGAGTGTATGTTAATTGCTATCCTGGCACTTTCACCTTGAAAAATATTAAAGATCAAGTTCACAAAACGGCAAACTGTAACATACATTGTTATATTATATATATAAAAAATATTAATGCACTCACCTTTTCCCTGCAGATTCCACACAGCCTTTAAATGCTCCGGGGAAACTGAATAGATCCCGACGAGTGTCTGCTTGCACCATCTTGATAGGAACTGAAGAACTTGCACAATATTGATTCCTAGTAAAGAAACAACATAAATAACTTCATTAGTATGCTGCGCAATGACACTGTATGGGTTAGGGTTTTTGTACTATTTACTGACCAATATTAGACGAAGGTGCTTGCAAAATGTAGGCCTATATCCAAATATCAAAAGGTGTTTCAACGCCGACATTGAGAGGGGGATTTCATATGCTTCTTTATCTAAGAAGACCACTTAAAAATTAATGACTATCGCCACTGTCCCTTCCGAGTGATGTTGTGATCTTGTAACCGTACAACAGGGTTACAGATTCCATTCAGTATTATTAATATTATTATTATTATTATTATTATTATTATTATTATTATTATTATTATTATTATTATTATTATTATTATTATTATCATTATTAACCCGATTCATTAGATTTTATATTCTGTTTCTCATCATTTAGACTGTAATAATTAGGCATCACGCATATTATTGTATTTAATCATAGATTAAGTGAAATTTGTTTGTAATTATTCTGTATTGCTGTAAGTGAGATTTGTTGGTTTCATATAGTCAGGCTGTGGCTTGTAACTCTGGCTAGATGAGCTGGCATAGTATTTTGCAATCGAGGCTATGTTTAACTGAGAATGTTATGACGCATGAAACTTAGTCATCTGCAATCCGCTTGGGCACGCTTAGACAACACTTGACTGATGACATCAGTGCGTGGGCACGTGATTGCGACCAAGTGTCAGTATTCGCCAGCTACTGTATGTTGAAGTGGAAGGGATGAACAGAGAGTAGGGAGATGAGTCGTCATCGCGAGGTTATAAAAGTCGATGCAACGGTGGTGAGAGGTATTCAGATCATATCTATCAGATCATATGTATCAGTCAGATGTATCAAATGGAAGAAGTGGTCTTAGAGTGATGGTCAGAGCTAAGAGTTGTGTTTTCAAGAGGTCTTGTAATAATCGAGGACGTCTACAAGTGGTGGTTGTATCCGAGCAGAGACGGGTACTATGCTGATAAAGAAACATCATCATCTTGTGAGGATGGACTTCACAAGATGTTTCAATAATATTTTCCAATTACTTATAATATATTGAGTGGACGTAATTACATTGGAGCTCTCTACACGCGTACATGGTATGTAGGCCAACTCCTTGTTATATAAAAAGATAACAGCAGACGGCTCCCGACTTCAGCTCATAGGTTTTTCCAAGAATTTCAAGTTCAACAGCGGTGTATGCAGACATCAGGTAATTAAAGCATCAGACATGTTATGCATTCATAACATGAAGAAGAATGTAATCAGCGGCGATATCACTTCAAGTTCATGCCAATAGCTTTTTTTTTGTTTAGATTAAATTTTCCTTTTATTAGTACCGCAAATCTCACTATATATATATTTTTTTTTGTTAAATTAAAAGACGTCAATGATTGTTCATTGTGACGTAAATTATAGTCATAAACTCAGTTTTATTTTAATTATAATAAGTGATTCCAGTTCCATGTACAATCCTCAATTGTAGAAATGCAACAGTAATTTAATATTGTCCTGATCCATATCCCTGTATATTGCCAGATATGTGAGTTTATCACCTCACGCCTTGAGATAATTGATATAAGAGGTATGCTCTACCGAATTTTGTTTTTCTTAAAAAAGCAACTGGCGCTCAAACAAATGTTATTTATATTGTGTGGAAGATATGAAGGTATAAGAGTAGTGGTTGGAGTAGCCACAATCTTACTGCGTATATGTATTCCGCTTGATGCTACATTTTTCTGATTTTTGAGTATTTGTGATCAATAGGGGCTAGGGTTAGAAAGAAAGTGAATATGCGGCAGATAAATGAACAATCCCATTTTATTCATTTTGTGTTATTCATGCCGTTTATTTACAGTATGCGGCAAAACAAACGACACTGAAATGATCGCTCACCTACTGTCCACGATTACCTAGCAACAAAGTAATTATTCATTGCATATTATAATATTTTGTTATATTGTGAATTCAGTTTGTGCTTATTTCTTCAGTTATAATTCTCCAACAGGAGAAGGTGTTTATCTGTCATACGGAGAGGGCCGATAGAATAGTCCAGGTTTGCTGCTCGTTAGAGAACAATTCGATGAACGATTTAAAAAGAAGGTACTACATAATATAACAAAGTTAGCTGTCGTTGACCACTTCCGTCATACGTGATCGATCTTATGTTCATGAAAGAACCACCACCACAAGAGGATCATGGACGACTTCTCCAATAGGTGCTCCAGTCCCCCAAAGCTTAGTCTACTGCAAACATCACTATAACTCGGTTTGAGCTATATCAATCAATCAGCCAATCAATCAATCAATCAATCCTGATCTGCATTTAGGGCAGTCGCCCAGGTGGCAGATTCTCTATCTGTTGGTTTCCTAGCATTTTCTTAAATGATTACAAAGAAATTGGAAATATTTTTAACATCTCCCAATTCCAATTCCTATATCCCCTTTCTAAAAACGATTATTTTCCCCAATTTGTCCTCTTAAATTCCAGCTTTATCTTCGTATTGTGGTCTTTCCTTTTTGAAAGACACCACTCAAACTATTCGTCTACTGATCTCATTCTACGCCATCTCTCCACTGAGAGTCGGAACATACTACTTAGTCGAGCAGCCCGTCTCCTTTCTCCCAAGTCTTCCCAGCCCAAACATTGCACATTTTTGTAACGCTACTATTTTGCCGGAAATCGCCCAGAACGAATCGAGCTGCTTTTCTTTGGATTTTTTCCAGTTCTTGAATCAAGTAATCCTGGTGAGGGTCCAATACACTGGAACCATACTCTACTTGTAGGGGCTGCCTGGCCAAGGCGGTAAACGCGTGCTCGGTTCGTCCGGAAGGACGTGGGTTCGTATCACCGTCAGGAAATCGTAAATTTTAAGAAACGAGATTTCCACTTCCGGAGGTGCACATGGCCCTGAGGTTCAGTCAGCATACACCAGAAATGAGTACCAGTTTAATTCCTGGGGGCAAAGGTGGCCGGGCGTAGAGCTAACCACTCTACCCCATCAAGTGCCGAGGTTGCGGGTCGTGGAAGCCTTTACCTTCCACCCCTCCTAAGGCCTTCGTGGCCTATACGGAGATGACTTTACTTTTTTATACTCTAGTTGTGGTCTAACCAATAACTTATATGCCCTCTCCTTTACATCTTTACTACAACCCCTAAATACCCTCATAATCATGTGCAGAGCTCTGTACCCTTTACTTGTAATCATATTTATGTGATTATTCCTTTGAAGATCTTTCCTTTTATAACACCTAGGTACTTACAATGATCCCCAAAAGGAGCTTTCAACCCATCAACGCAGTAACTAAAACTGAGAGGACTTTTCTCACTTGTGAAACTCATAACCTGACTTTTAACCCCGTTTATCACCATACTATGTAGTGAGTGGGTACTGCTATCATACTATAGTGCGTGGTGTACTATTATACAATAGTGATAGGTAATTTGAAGTTCGTAGAGCGGAGTATAATAAGATATTAGCAGTACCGTAGAAAGCTCAGTGTACCAAAGTATAGTAATTTAATAGATAATGTGAATAATAATAATAATAATAATAATAATAATAATAATAATAATAATAATAATAATAATAATGATTTAAACCAAGGAAACGCACAGTGAGAAGGAGCTAGGCCAATAGGAAGACCAAAAAGATAACGATGTGAATAGAATATATATTTAACAATAAAACATAACAACAAGATAAATAAAATCTAAGATAAATTTATAACAATTGGTGAAAGATGAATATACCAGAGTAGAGAAAAATCCGAAAAGTGTGCCACATTTACAAATTGAATATCCAAAAATGCATAAGGGGAAAGCCTAATAAATAATTTACCAACGTACAATAAATATAAAATCTAAATAGGACAGCAGGAGTAAAGATCAGAGAGAAAGGAAGGACAAAAGAAAGGGGGAAGGGAAGTGATACAAGGATTTAGGGCGGGGAAAGGATTTTCTTCACCGGGTTATTCCAAGATTTACCATTTTTTTACATAGGTCCTAGAAGACATCTGAAATGATTATAAATAATTCATAATTGTCCGTAGCGCATGTTCGTATAGTGATGCAGTCTATGAACTTTAAAATGTAGCATACCAACTCGACGGAAGAAAATTTGAACTGGCAAGAGGCCGGGTGAAAATTTAAAGTCCAAATGAAGATAAATTACAATAAGTCTTGCTCACCAAATAGCTTGAAGACAGAGTCCAGATGGAATAGACATGATTTACAAGAGGCACAGTACTTTGGCACTCCACCACTCCGCTATGAAAACCCGACTCAAATGTGAAGAAGCGGAGTGGGCAATATATAGTGGAATAGAATATTCCAGAAAAGTAGAGAAGTTTACAAGCCATTGAGTTCGAGAAACATGAGGTCACGTGTACACACAGCGCACAGGCAACGGCGAAGTGCAGCGAGGATGACGTAATCACACTGGTAGAGAACAGGTGAGCGGAGTGCATGATGCGGCGAGGACGAGCTCGAGGCGAACAGCAGTATGTAAGGTAGGGAAATGTGCTGTAGATACGGCGATCGTAATAACTATTGCCTACTGTCCATCCCACAAAATTATTGAGGTCATATTTCAGTTTCTGACAGTCTTGTAACTTATTTATTACTCTGTACAGAATAACATCATCTGCAAAAAGCCTCCCCGGTATCTCTGATTCCACTTCCTTACTCATATGATTAATATATACGAGGTTGGAACTTAAATAGTGGCAACACTGCTGTAGAGACGCTATGCAACGGAATCTAATACTGTCACTGATAGCACACGTTGGTTACATACCTACCTTACCTCACAGCAAATGGACTCGCCCTTCCCACATCACCTGCGTGCGCACATGCGAGAGAAACACAGTCACTTGTGAGCTAGCGGTCTAACGTAACGTTGTCACTACGTTTTCCAAACAGGAACAATGGAGTTGGATCAAGACTGAATGTGCCAGAGGTCGTACAGCACGACAGTGCCATCAAGGTCTTCAGGAGGCTTGTGGGGAATCTGCATTGCCTTATAGAACAGTGGCACGTTGGGTAAAAGCCTTCAACGATGGTCGGCAAACTGTGGCGGACATTGCTCGGGCAGGTCGTCCTACGAGCGTCAGCCGCGTTACTGGACAGTGATCGAAAGCAGACGATTCGTGAGTTCACCCAAGAAATCGGATTAGCGCATACGACTGTGCTTCACAACCTGAAGTAACGCCTGGGCATGCGAAAAATTGCATCACGATGGGTTCCGCATGATTTGAGGGATATGCACAAAGGGTTGCGTTACGTCGCTGCTAAGACGCACTTGGAGCGCTATGAGCGCGAAGGAGAGACTTTCTTACGCCGTATCAGAACCCTGGATGAGACATGAGCCAGGCAGTAGACCATTCGCTCCATCAACAGAACAGGCTCTGGTAAAGGTATACTACGACTTCTACATCGCTGGCGACGGGTTATACACAACGTTTTTGATTGCATTGAAGGACAGTAAAGGTTGCTAACATGTAAATCTTTTATTTCTTTCTTTCTTAGTCCGTTTTCTCTCCAGGGTTGGTTTTTCCCTCGGACTCAGCGAGGGATCCCACCTCTACCGCCTCAAGGGCAGTGTCCCAGAGCTTGAGACTTTGGGTCGGGGATACAACTGTGGAGGAGGACCAGTACCTCGCCCAGGCTGCCTCACCTGCTATGCTGAACAGGGGCCTTGTGAGGGGATGGGAAGACTGGAAGGGGTAGAGAAAGAAGAGGGAAGGAAGCGACCGTGGACTTAAGTTAGGTACCATCCCGGCATTTGCCTGGAGGAGAAGTGGGAAACCACGGAAAACCACTTCGAGGATGGCTGAGGAGGGAATCGAACCTCCCTCTACTCATTTGTGACCACCCGAGGCTGAGTGGACCCCGCTCCAGCCCTCGTACCACATTTCAAATTTCGTCGCAAAGCCGGGAATCGAAACCGGGCCTCCGGGGGTGGCAGCTAATCACACTAACCTCTGCACCACAGAGGCGGACGTAAATCTTTTATATCTGTTGTAAATAATTAGTTGGCACTATTTAACTTCCAACATTTGTATATACTGCTCACAAAAAGAAACGTATCAAACTTTTGATCCGCTGTAATATTTCGTGTGCCTTTATTTTTCAGGCGTAGATTATACAGAACCAAAACATGTTCATCCAGGGAGATGGCTCCCAATTTCCAAATAATGCTGCTGTCAGCTCCTGGACTGTGCAGGATTGCTGTGGGCGATTCTGGATACGCCTACCATGTTGATCCCACAGATGCTCGATACAATTGAGATCGGGCCTACATACGGACCAGTCCATTACTTGAAACCAAAAATGAACAAAAATACACATACATTTACGATTGATTGTCCCAAACAGACACAGAGGTCCAGAAATCGAAAAAGTCACTAAAAACAAACTGAAAACTGATAGTTAACATTTTTCAGTACTCTGTGTGCCAGTCTCTGGCTCGTTGCAAGCAGCACACCGGCGTGGTATGCTTCTGATAAGCCTCCGAATTGCATCCGGGGGGATGGCTCCCCATTTCCAAATAATGCTGCTGTCAGTTCCTGGAGGGTGCAGGGTTTCTGTGAGCGATTCTGGATACGCCTACCAAGTTGATCCCACAGATGCTCGATACAGTTGAGATCGGGTCTACATGCGGGCCAGTCCATTCCTTGAATTCCAGGAGCTGCAAGGAAGTCTCTGGTGGCCCTAGCAGAATGTGCAGCGACTCCAACATGTACTAATGTGAAATGTTGTCCTATATTGTCTGCGGTGAGTAACACATGGTTCTCCAGAACTTCCTCAATGTAGTACACAGCTGTCAATCGCCCCTGAATGACTACGAGGTCACTTTTATGGTTCAAAGGAATTCCTCTCCAAACGATCATTGATCCGCCACAGTAAGCGACTGTTTCCTGCACACTGCAAGGCAAATTTCGTTCTCCTTGACGTCGCCATATTCGAATACGACCATCTGACCCAGAAAGCTGGTATCTGGATTCATCGGTATAGAATACTGGAGTACAGTGTCGGAGCTTTCAGTTGACATTCTTTTGTGCATACTGCACACAGCATCTTCGGTGATGAGGGATGAACCTGGCCACTTTAAGTGGTCTCCGGGAATTGAGGTGACCTTCGTTTATTCTACTGAGAACTGTCTGTGTACTGACGACAGTCCCATGTGCATTAATTAGCTCTTTTTGTAGGTTCCTGGCTGTACGGCGGCAATTTCGGAGGGCCTCTAAACGAAGAAATCTGTCCTCAGCTGGCGTTGTTTTCCGGTTTCTCCCTGTATCAGTTCACCGTTTGACATTTTGTAGCTCTCGATATCGCTGCCACAATCTGCAGATAACTGGTTGAGACACCCCAAGTCTCTCTGCCACGTAACGCTGTGTGCGTCCTTCCTGCAAGAGGATTACTTCACGCATGACTTTTCTGGTGGTAAATGCCTTTCCATGTCTTGTGCTCTATCCTGCCTGAGCTGCTTACCAATACGACAGCTCACACAACACTGACAGACCATGCAGTACGTCAAGAACTGTGACGATATTACAGTAAAATATATTTATATAATTCGGGATCTGACCCTATTCGAGAAGTTGTATAATTAAATTACGTGCTTATATGGCACGGCTAATCTTAAATACTAAGGCGCATGGAACATTTGTCCATGTTTTCTCCTGCCCATTACGTATGAGATTATTGTGGCATATCGTCACCGAATTATTCTGAAACTTTCTCCGTGTTGCCAGTATGTGTTGTGTATGAGACGGCAGAGCGAGCTCCGACGCCCTCTATCCGCGACTTGTATAACTAGTCTTGTGTACGGACTCTTATCTCCAGAGCACACGACGATCGCAAGACGTTACCGCTCTCGCGCGGGCTACTTGGCAATGAGATTCTCTTCTGTTGGAACTGCTCTCGTGTGGGTGCCTTGAGATGTCTTTCTTATCATCTTCCAATATGGAGGATCCTCCGACTGGTGTCGGTTAAAAACGTAGTAGTATATCCCATTTAGGGATTGGTTTTGTTTTTCCTATGTTAATATCTTAAAGTAATATGTAATATTTTATTTGTTTTAAGCCTTGTTTTTTTGGTGTTTACCATTGCATAGGTCGATACCAGTAAGTTACTTTGGATATCTCATTACGATGTAAGTACTCATTTTCTGATTTTTCTTCTGTTCAAGTAATTTTATCTTTATTTGTCGTTTAATATACTTCGTGTGCTTATTGTGGTTCGATTTTTCAGGTCGGTATTCTCTTTTCTGTACGCCGTTTATGAGCCATGTGGGTAGCATTTAAATGGTATGTCTATTGTAGACCGGTAACTGTGAAATTTCTTCAGTCTCTTAAATTGTTTTACCCTTCTGATATAGTTTATTCTGATCGTTTCGTGTGTTTCCTGGTTTTAATTCCTAGATGCATGTGTTGTTGCTATTTAATTTTTTTGCGACTAGCTTGGTAATCATTGCCCGGTGTTTGGTAATTGTTTTCATTCCACTCTGGATTAATTGATATTCATGGCGCTGGTTTCGACTCCGTACTGACCGTGTGTTGGACTATGCTTTGCGTAATCACTGTTTGTCATAGGTTTTTTCTTCTTACTTAATATATTATTTTGATTATTATTAACAGTATATTAATTTTCATAAATGTTAAATTCACTTTGGTGATTATTTCCAACATACCTTAAGGTTTATATGGTTTGATTACCACTATTATTCATCAGTTCACGTTTGATAAGTTCTTATTTACCCTTATTATTTTAAAACATTCATTTACTTAAAATTTATGTCAAACACAAATATTACTTTCCAATACGTAAATTATTTTAAAATGCGTGTCTACGTATTATTCATTCATTTATACTTCGCACTGAGTTGGCTTGTTCCTAGATTATATTTAATAATGAAATATTCTAAATTGGTAGTTTCTTTTAAAATGATATTATTTCGTTGGGTTTTTGGACAGTTTGAAAGGTTTGTAATGTTCCCTATCCTTATATTTGTCACATTGTTGTATTACCTTATCTCTTCCTTGTGCAATTACGTAACTGTGGTTGTTGTTCTTGTCTGGGGATTTCTTCTTGTTTTTGCGTGGCGTCGCTGATGTGATGATTAATTGTTTTGGTCTTGAGGTGAGATCGTGTTTTACTCTCCGGGTGTGTTGACGTCTTGGGTTAATGGTCGTGCCTTGTTCTTTAACTTATATACTATGCGTTTAACATGTGTTGATTTTTTTATCCGTATGTTTTTATTTGGGGTTTGTGTTTAATTTATTTGTGTCGAAATATTTCTAATTTTGTGCTGGCTTATGTGTTAAATATTTTTCGTCGGGATGTATTTGTTTTAATTTCCCGCGATGATTTATGGATCTATGTCTCTGTCCATATCTCGGACGTATGATTGCTCCACTACGGATTGTCCTAAGACACTCAAGGTTACTCAGCCTAACAATTCGTCCCGCATTGTATGTTTCTAAATCTGATTTTATGTTTAAAGAAAAAAGAGAAGGATTTGTATGGGTAAACATTTAAATTAGTTTAAGGAGCTCCTTACATAGTCTGTTTAGTAAATTGAATATATATTTTAAATGCTATATTTATTTTAATTTCATCGTTTCCTTTTTGTTGAAAAGGATTGCATTATATTAATAAGATCTGTTTACTTTTATTTTAAGTTTTCTTTTACTTTACTAAGCTATTGAAAACTTTCGAATTTCCTTATTAAAACTTTTTAAAGCTTTTCAATTTTATTTTATATATATTTTTATCTAATTATATATTTTTGAAATCTGGTGTTATTTTTTAGGTCTGGCCCGGCATTTCCCGGGGATCTAAGCCTATTGTTTTGTTATGGGATGGTTTTTCGGCGCAGTTTGTTGCTTCCAGTTATGTATGGTAAGTTATTTACCTGAAGTGCTGTATCGTATTATTGTTGGTTTTTCCATCCTTGTCGTGCTCGTTACCTTATGGCGTTGTTTAGCTTAACGTCATTCTTTGTCATCTCGGGGTGGCGTTGCAGTTGGTAGCCTGTCGCGTGGTTCCTTTGTTGTACCTGCGCTGTATGGCTAGTAGCATAATGCTGAGCAAACACCCAAAAATAACACCGTACAAAAGTGAAGTAGTAACTAAGGTATTGTAGTCTGAGGTGAATTTTATTAATTCTTTGGTGATATTTGTTGTTTCATGTAATCATCTTACCATGGCTGGGCATTCTATCATTGACCCTTGTCTTCTGAGGAGCGCTGAACTTGCCTACGAACTCTCTACAACAGGACGTGAAATCGAAGGGACCAATGCAGACAAGATTGAAAGGCTCTTGGAATTCGCCCATTTACCCATTACTCTACCTGACCTGGAGCAGCAGTCGATTGGTGAATCGATGACTATTATTGTTAACGCCACTGAAGTATTAAGTGACATAATTAATTCATTGGTCCTGTTGAAAAGATATGAAGCTAGAACCGAGCACTACTTGAATCGGATCAAGGATCTGTTAATGTTAAATCTTGATACAAATCTTCTTCGAAAGATTTCTGAGTTGTTCACTAAAGCCATCGCGTGATGTACATGCTGTCGAAATGTTTGTTGATGTCCAAACGCTTACCCTGACCGATGTTGATACCCAGGCGTGTAGGGTCGAGTCAATGCATCCAACACTTGTCTTTCTGGTACCTTGTCTCTCCAAAATGGAAGTCAATGTCAAGGGTGTGTACCTTCTAACTCATTTGTCGTGCCTCGTCCTGTCTTAGAATTGTTCAATAATTTACCGGATTTCTCTGTAGATTTGATTGAATATACTATTTGATTATTAAGGTTCTGGATTGAGCTGTTAGATACGGCTAATGTTTTTGAATTAACCTGAATTAATGTTTTCCGGGTCTGCTTCCCTCACTCTCAGGGTATGTTAAAGGACGAGTTACGTGATGCCATTGCTGAACGTGTCACCGTGTAAGACTTTCATGATACGATTCTGAATAAATAAATCCCCTGGACTGCTCAGCAATCTCTCATACAAATTTGTTGCTTTAGGAGACAATCATTAAATGAAAAGTTGTCAAATTATAAAAAAGACGTAAAGTACTACTGTAAGGTCTTCAGGCAATCCATACCTAAACTTAATTGGGTTAGTCATTAGTAAAGGGCGTGTCCCCGTAGTACCGTTCTTACATGTGCTTCACACCCAGATCTGTAACCCTAAAAAAACTCGAAGTAGCCTGTGTTGAAGCAGAGAGTGTTCGTTATGAAGATTCGTGTCGTGTGGTGGATGTACTTTCACCGCTTCTTTATCGTCCTAGTGGTCCTCGGGTCTTACCTCCAGCTGTTAAACCTCTTAAGAAATGTTATGCGTGTGGCGCTAGGAATCATCTTCGGGACAAGTGACCTAGCCTGAAACAGTCCTCTACCTCTAACGATAAAACCAACTCCAATTTTGCCTGTTTCATTTCTGGATCTAAACAACATGGCAAATGTTCTTGCCCAAATAATTCCAATCCTCAGACAAATTTCGCTCAGAATCAACAAAGTAGATGACTATCCGATACTAGAGAAACTGTGTGTTTTTCACCATTGTCAAATAATTACATGAACCTTGTTAACCCGCCTACTGATGTAATGTGTCATGTTGATTATCAATGTATTTCTGTCAATGTAGGCCTATGTGTTAACTTGTATGCCAGGACAGGTGAAAATATAGTATTATGTTCAATGTTGATACTGTTACATATATGCAGTATATGCTCCTCTTAAAACAGCCGTCTCAAGAGGTATGAATTTGAATTCCCCGCTAACTGCAAAATGGGCTGTTACTAGTCAGCTGTTGATGAGACATGCTTGGCTTTATACAAGTCGCTAGCAATTTTCGCTTGCATTTCCGCGTAAAGCTGTGGCATATGCGCCTGGAACACATCGCAGAGGGTATGACATATGGTTGTTCCAACCTAGATATTCTAAGCATAATAAGGCCAATTCAGTCGCTCGTCTGTAACGAAAACATGACGCATTTTTATTACTTGCATCTGATAAAGTACGGCGTGATGGAAGTTCGTATCGAGGGTTTAATTTACGTAAGAACGTTTTAAAAACTATCTCCTCCACAACGTACAAAGTTATTTATCAGTTGCCACGAATAGAGGCAAATAGTGGTCTAAGTTTTTCTTTTCCGCAGTGTTACGATATTATACTGCAACAGGGACGTCGTTACGTCTACAAGATCGTGAAGTCACTTCATCAAGATTCTCGTTGTGGGTATTTTTCACAGGTCCAGATATTCCACCACCGTGAAATAAAACTTACAACACGTTTTGCGGATTTGTTTTCCTTCACATACTTTAAACAATGCCAGGCGGCTTTCTTGGCATTTAATCAGTGTTCTAGTAACCTACACACCGAGCGAGTGGCTGCGCTGCTTGCTGCGCTATCAGCTTTCATTCGGAGGTTCGAACCCAACTGTCGGCATCCCTGAAGATAGTTTTTTTTTTCATTTTCACTCCAAACAAACGCTGGGACTGTACCTTAATCAAGGCTATGGTCGCTTCCTTCTCCCTCCTATACCATCGTCGCCATAAGAACTATCTGAATCGGTGTGATATAATGGAAATTGTTAAAAAAATAAGTAACTGACAAATTATACACTAACGATAAATGAGAAAGTTCGTATTTTCATATTTCATACATACGCCTTCTTCATACGTGTAACGCAGTATTTACCATGTCGCTAGCCTGTCTGCTCCGCACTACTACTACAAATGCAAGCGAGTACACACGCAGTACTGTTCCTCCCTCTCTCACCGTCCGGAGCAAGGAATGGTTCCTGAGAAGAGATATAAAAGTATGGTTTTATACTGTTGAATTGATAAACGTGTTGTTTTAAACCGTTTAAAACTCTGTAAGAATACTGTAGTAGGAATGGTTCTTTTCAAGCCAGTGTTACGCTAACTGCTATACCGTACAGTAATATGTTCTGCATAAGCATCAGGGGCTATCATACTGGAATGTACGGAATGAATCCATAAACACCGAGAAACCAGGTCACAGATCTATATAAAGCCAGACAGTGCTGATACACCTCACGTTACGTTACGCTGAGGCTGAGCTATCTTACGCAATCAAACCGAATAGTTTAGTTAGTGGAATGTGTCCTCGGTCAAAGGTATAGAATATATTCGGTTTAAGGTAAGTTGGCGGTAAGGCAGAGGCAACATGTAAATATTGTAAAACTAAATATAATAACGCCCTGGCGTCACGATTAAAAGAAAATCTTATCAGATGTGGTCTTTGCCCTAGTGTGTTAAACGGATAGCTTCGGATGATGCATCGCAAGTAAAGAGGATAAAAAGTCTGAAAATAATGAGCTGCAGAACACTGAAGTATCAAGGACAGCGTCTCAGTGGCGTATACTGAGGGCTACCAAGGCTATCAGTGAAGCCCAAGCCTCAAATGAGAACGACGGAAATCTAAATCTTATTATAATGCAAACATCTAACACATTCTTCTATTTACAAAACTTGAACGCATTGAGAAAGAACGTCACTCGTATTTCTGAGAGCAAGGCATCGGAGACTAACATCGCAGCCCAGGCCTTCGGCTCACTCCCCTCGACCCACCGCGCGAGGCTTGCGGGTGAATGTCGGAATGGTGCGGGGAACGAGGGGATACTAACCTTGACCTGTGCTAGGCTTCGGTCCGTCAAATCGCCGCCGCTAACGAGAGAGAGACAGCGGTGGAAAGAGAAGGCCCAAAGACTCGGAAGTTCTCCGGAAGTGTCCGAATTGATGGGATTCACACGTGTTGTACAGTATCACGAGTTAGTTTTTGCAGGACATCTTATCGGTTGCTTATAGTTGGAAATTATTGGTATATTTCAGTTGATCTCAGAACAATTTTAGTTTATCTGAAGTTATAGTGTTTAACGTGACTGTGACTTTGTGATGGCTGAACCGTGTGTAAGTTGTTGGATGAACCATTCTCGCAACTGAAATGTGAAGATAAATTGCTGATGATTAAAAATAGTAAGCCTACCCCACCTCTTACTCAGTTACAGTGTGAACAGGAGGCGAAAAACAATAATCCATACAAAGGCTATTTCAACTTAAGTATGAAAAGTATATGTGGTTATGTGGCTCATGCGAACTTCACAAACTTTATTGTTGGCCATGCTTATTGTTTGCAACTGAGAAAATAATAATAATAATAATAATAATAATAATAATAATAATAATAATAATAATAATAATAATAATAATAATAATAATGTCCGCCTCTGTGGTGTAGTGGTTAGTGTGTTTAGCTACCACCCCCGGAGACCCGGGTTCGAATTCCGAATCTGCAACGAAATTTGAAAAGTGGTACGAGGGCTGGAACGGGGTCCACTCAGCCTCGGGAGGTCAAATGAGTAAATGAGGGTTCGATTTCTACCTCAGCCATCCTCGAAGTGGTTTTCCGTGGTTTCCCACTTCTCCTCCGGGCAAATACCGGGTTGGTAGCTAACTTAAGGCCACGACCGCTTCCTTCCCTCTTCCTTCTCTATCCCTTTCGATCCTCCCATCCCCCACAAGGTATCTGTTCAGCATAGCAGGTAAGGCCGCCTAGACGAGGTACTGGCCCCCTTCCCAGTTGTATCCCCGACCCAAAGTCTCACGTTCCAGGACATTGGCCTTGAGTGTAGAGGTGGGATCTCTCGCTGAGTCCGAAGGAAAAACCAACCCTGGAGGAAAAACGGATTAAGAAAGAAATAATAATTAATTTTAATTTCGTGTGGCTATTTCAAGCCGAGTGCAGCCCTTGTAAGGCAGACCCTCCGATGAGGGTGGGCGGCATCTGCCATGTGTAGATAACTGCGTGTTACTGTGGTGGAGGATAGTGTTATGTGTGGTGTGTGAGTTGCAGGGATGTTGGAGACAGCACAAACACCTATTGGAATTAACCAAGGAAGATTAAAATCCCCGACCCGGCCGGGAACCGAACCCAGGACCCTCTGAACCGAAGGCCAGTACGCTGACTATTCAGCCAACGAGTCGGACAGAAATAATAATAATAATAATAATAATAATAATAATAATAATAATAATAATAATAATAATAATAATAATAATAATAATACATAGCCTCTGAAAAGACTTGATGGTGACCTGATGAAATGAATGGTGAAGACGTTATAAGCACCCAGCCCCCGAGCTAGGGGAATTAAAAGTACGAGGAGGCTCATTCTTTAGCTACCATCTACATTGATCAGGTGTTGAGTATTGGCAGTAGCAGAGGCTAGGGCTTGTGAACCATTCTTAACACAGCAGGCTACTCCGATGGCTATTAGCTGCAGCTCAAAACCCTTAAGGCTTGACGTTCACTAAACCAACTATCGAAAATGGGTAACCTAAGTCTAGTGATAGCCCATGTCTTGATTGTAGCATACGCCACTGCAGCGTCGTCATGTACGCTATTATCCATGCCTTCTGGTCCTTCTCTCAGTGAACAATTCACGGCAGATTAGCCACAACTCTCTTCATCCGAGCATAAGAATACCCATCAAGCTACTGATTGTAACTTTGACGAAACTGTTACCAGGGCTATATGCTTCAGCTGTTCCACTGTCTATGCTGAGTTCGAAAAATAGGGCCTGGCTATAAGCCTCCAAGTCACCACCTGCTTAGCACATATATTCTGTCCGCCGAATATTATCATGTGAAGATCTTTGTCACAAATAAATTGGATTGTTCAACTGCTCTTGCACTGATTTCGGATCGATGGACTGAGGTATCAGGCAATAATGACGTGAAGCTTATCGTGGCAACACCTCAACCAATATTCCATAAAAGTATAAGACCTGGTGAGGAAAGTAACCATATGTCAGTTTGGACACCCCCTCGGTGCGCTATGCCGCGCTCCACACCTGGCCTGTTTGTGAAAATAAGTATAAAAAGAATAAATATATAGTTGATATTAATAATAATAAAAATGGTGGAGTTTTAACTGTATTGTGGGTGCGGTTGTGTGTAATATGGTTAATCATAACGTTATTGACCGTATTGACCATGGCTGGGTGTTAGTAAAAGTTTCTAAATTGCTTTAGAGTCAGCGGTAAGGGCAAGGCTCGGGTGGTCACCCATCCAAACCTTAGCCACGCCCGATGTTACTTTGGTTTAACCGGGCCTTACCGCTGGATTGTTTTGCTAGAATAATTTTTATTCATGAGTATCGGCTGTTTGAAGTACTTTGAATTTAGAAAAAAACAGCATATGAAGGAAGTTGCAGCTTTTTGAATATCCGCCTCGACTTCCGGTTGTTTCCAGTGCTTCTTTAATTGTGGTGGTCTGTGCTTTGGCTGTATTAGGATGTAGGTGGACTTGATAGGGTAGAAGGTTGCTTTTAGGAAGTGACTGGTATAGGTAGACCACACATCTCGTGGGATAAGAGGGTCGAGACCCAATCCCGTGAGCAATTTTAGCCCTTCGGCCTTTCGGGCAACTTTCGATGAGGTTTCTAACTAGACTGCATAGGTGTTATGAGGTGGTACTTTTGATAACGGAATCGCACTGGTCAGGATGTGACCTGCACACGACTGGTAAAGGGAAACTTCACAGTATATTACTTCTAAAGTAATTGAAGTTATTAGTGAAATAGGTGCGGAGAGGTTCGTAGCAGCGATCACAGACAATGCGCGAAATGCGCGTGCTGCGTGAAAAATAGTAGAGGAGCAATGTACACAAACAACCTGCATAGGCTGTGCAGCACATATAATATTTAATCTACTATTAAGGGACATAATGTCACTGAGAGCGCTGCGAGAGTGCTTCCATCTAGCGAAGGAAATAGTAAAATTCTTTAAGGATTTCCATGTCCTCCAGGCTTTATTGAAAACCAAGAGGAACTTGGTCATCGGGCATACCTCTGTGACACTAAAGCTTCCATCACCAACCCTGTGATTTGTTTGGACAGTTTACTTATGAATAAAGATGCTGTGTTCCGTACGCAGGGTTGAATCCGATAATGCTGTACTTTCGGATGTACATGAATGGTGTGTTTGCATTTCTAGGGAAGTACACACTGTAGTCGTAGAATGTAATACACTTTCTCCAGTACACAAATCTTCCATTAAATATGCTGTGAACCTGAGGCACAAGTTTGAATGTAAAGCTATTCATGCTGCGGAAAATATGTTGGATTCCCGTCTTAAGGGGGAACTCTCAGCCAGGAGGAGGAAACACAGGCTCTAGACTCCATCACAACAACGAATGAAGTATTGGGATATGATAGCGGCATTATTATGGGAAATTTGGCAGCCGAGAGGTTTGTACAACAGAATTATTTATGGACTGCAGAAAAACATGTATCTCCTTCTGTATGGTGGAAAGGCTTATGAACTAAAAAAAAAACCTAGGTTCATTTGCTTCTAAAATTTTGAATGTACCACCTTTCTCAGCAGTAAGTGACCACAATTGGTCCGCTCACGGAAGAATTCGCACTCCAGAAACAGACTGTCTCCAGGTACAGCAAAAAAAAAAAAAAAACCTGGTTTGTATTTAGTAGAACCTCGGGTAGTCTACATGGGTGACACATATGTCATCGAAACATTCCAGTCATCGTGCGAAGACGAATCTGACTAATATTATGATTAGAGACGACCAGACATTATTATTTTTTGTTTGTTCCGAAGATTAATTGGCGATTTCTTTGTTTTTGTGCTTTTTCAATGAAAATTATGCCTTTATACTTTGCTATCATGTACAGTAGCCTATATGAGGTAAACGTTTGATAATGTTGTCTTATAATAACAACTTCTGTTCTTAATATTTCAAGTATGGTTTGCACACAATTTTGAGTTATATATCGAATAATAATGCATTTCTATATTTTGGACTATAGAATGTATTTAAAAATTAAAACACTCATTTTAACAGTTATTAGGTGTTATTTTTCTTTACGCGCATTGAAATTGCCAATCTAACCAATTACACCATTTGTACCCATTTGTACGGTTTAAAACCAAGGTTGTCGTATTTGACCAAATATACCTAACTGGATTTAAACATCGTCGCAACTCTATTCCTGAAAGAAACTGAAATCCAAACAAGATCAAGAATAAACCATCCTAGAGAGTATCATATAAACAGAAATACTTCAGGAGCTGTAGATAAAGCAGACACGTCCTTATCTTCACAGACGGATCGAAAACGCAAAACAATGTCGGAGCAGGAATGGTAGTCGAGAAAAACTCGAAGGAAATCTTCATTGAAATAAAAAGGTTACATATTAATTGCTCGCTATTCCAAGCCAAACTATTAGGCTATTCTGCTATTATGCTATTCATGCTGACTCAAAAGCTGCAATTTTTGCCGTAGCCGATAAGAAAACTACACATCCTCTCGCTACTCATATCAGAGAAAAACTTATTACCCTCAACAAAACGAACAAGATTACTCTTCACTGGATTAAAGGACACACAGGGCTTCGGGGGAACGAGAGAGCTGACTGTCTTGCCAAGATTGCTGCCAGCAATAAATCTACAATAGACTACAAATCACCACCTCTAAATTATGCCAAACAAATATTAACTGAATACTGTACAACAATTTGGAACTCCATATATACGGTACCAGCTCCGAAGATTCCTTCCATACAAAATTATTCATTCCTAATATACCACACAGCCTGCCCTCATCTATCTGGCCCAACTTAATAACCACCCAGTTTATTACAAATCATGGTCGCTTTAAATCCTATTTCCATAAAATGAACATAAGGATTCACCACACTGCAGCTGCCCGGAAAAATCTCCACAGACTGCTCGACACCTGTTGACTGAATATGTAATAATAATAATAATAATAATAATAATAATAATAATAATAATAATAATAATAATAATAATAATAATAATAATAATAATATACCGTTTGAAATTTTATAGTTCTCGGTCATGACCTCACGAAATGGATTTGAAAAGGGAGTAGACAGAAATAGGCTTCCATTACACTACATCAATAGCTCGCAGAAACACCGTATTTTCTTTCTTTCTTTCTTTCTTTCTTTCTTTCTTTCTTTCTTTCTTTCTTTCTTTCTTTCTTTCTTTCTTTCTTTCTTTCTTAATCCGTTTACTCCAGGGTTGGTTCTTCCCTGAGATACAGTGAGGGATCCAACATCTACCGCCTCAGGGGCAGTGTCCTGGAGCGTGGGACTTTGTGTCGGGGGGATACAACTGGGGAGGCCAAGCGGCCTCACATGCTATGGTTTGTGAGGGGGTGGGGAATTGGAAGGGATAGACAAGGAAGAGGGAATGAAGCGGCCGTGGCCTTAAGTTAGGTACCATCCTGGCATTTGTCTGGAGGAGAAGTAGGAAACCACCGAAAACCATTTCGAGGGAGGCTGAGGTGGGAATCGTTTCCCTCTACTCAGTTGACCTCCCTAGCCAGAATGTACCTTGTTCCAGCCCTCGTACCACTTTTCAAATTTCGCGGCATATACGGGAATCAAACCCTACTCTCCGGAGGTGGCAGCTAATCACACCAACCACTACACCACAGAGGTGTACAACACCGTACTTTTACGCACGTAAACTCACGTCCTCGTCCTAAGGTGGTGCAATTTGTTGCAAGAACATCCTTAATGAAAATGAGCTGCACGTACCGTTTTAACCACATACCAGCCGTCATGCCAATCTTAAATTTCTGGCAGCATCGGAAATCAAGCCCGGATCCCCCAGGAAGGCAGCTAGTAGCGCTAACCGTTCGTTACAGAGGTGGATCATATTATAAATACAGACACGTAATATAAATATTTATTGGCAACTTAGAGTGATTCTGATTTCTGATGGTAAACATGCGGCTTCAAAATTAGAAATTTTAATTGGTCCTTTAATTGGTTCCTTTTTATCGGAAAATGTTCCTCTAATATTTTCCCCTTCTTGTATGTCTCTTTCCCAACGTTTGAAATGCGAGATCGAGACCATTCACAGGGTTGATCAGTACGCGAGGTGACTTGTTCTGAGTAAACTGCGTAAATAACAGCTGAAATATGCTTACATTTCTCTGACGGAGGGCATTCACGGAAACAATCATTTGCCTTTATGGTTATGTTTAAAATTAATCACCTCCACAGCAGCATTAATCTACGCTAAAATTATATCGTATTAGTCGTAGACCAAAGGTATTTTTCTGAAGACAGAATGTGTACATGAACATTAATCTCATTATCATCACTCAGGGGCATATCAAAGGGAGGGCGGGGGGTACTGGGGTTAGAACCCATGGAAATTTTACAAAAGAAAGTAAACAGAAACTGACAAAAATTGAGAGACATAATTGTAAAACCAATAGATCTGTTAAATCTATTTTCTAAGAAGCTTCGAAAGTTGGATTTTAGGTTGTAAACTGAACATACCATTCGCTGTAAAACTGTTGACCTTGATCGTATTGTTCTTGTTCTGTAAGATTTTGTAGTGTACTGCAATCTGAATATCAAAATAATTCACGTGTATCAGTGCCCTTTTGACAAGATTTGCATGCGCGTACGGTACCGCGCACACACACAAGCATCTTCATTGTGTTCTATCATCATTTTGTAACTATAACACCCCCCTCCCCTCCCCAACGTTCGATTCTGGTTATGCTACTGCAATGTCACTAATGAGTTAACCCGGCGTGAATGCTGAACCTAGGGTGATACACACAAGCATCTTCATTGTGTTCTATCATCATTTTGTAACTATAACACCCCCCTCCCCTCCCCAACGTTCGATTCTGGTTATGCTACTGCAATGTCACTAATGAGTTAACCCGGCGTGAATGCTGAACCTAGGGTGATACAAAGCGACCCTAGCGGTACTGATGAAACTTCATGGAACATAAATTTTAGCACAGAACTGTTTGTATTTCCCGACCTTGTACAACAAAGTAGGCACCGGTCTCCAAAATTGAGCTTTTCTGTCAGTGAGACTCTCAGAAAAACAATTTGTTGATACTGATTAATTTTCCTTTAAAAACCTGGAATGAAATTGCATGGAAAGTACATTGCCCGAGAAAGCAGTTTCTTGGTACCGGTATAGTCTTTTGTCATTACCCAAGCGGTACCCGAATAATACCCAGGTAAACCGTGATCAACCCATTTTCCTTGATTTATCCGATAGATGGTGGAATTTGATTAATGGCAATCGTTCATTTTGTCACCGGGCTTAGTCCGGGAAGACTTTGTTCGGAGATTCCTTCATATCCCGAGGAAAGTGACGCAATCTCTTACTAAGCCTTTGACGTCAAGGAAATTGTCAGTCCCATGAAATCATCCGACGATATTAAGCAGCTGATAAGGCATCTTAAATAAGGGTTATCTCGTTGGACAAATATTCAGTGTTGACATTACTGTTAGTTAAGCTCAGGGTGTTGAACTGTACAATTTAAAACTGAATATTTAATGAGGAAGTCATGAACAATTTGCAGGAACTCGAAAATAAATTAGGGAAATAAGTAGAATGTTCAGTTTCTTTATTGGGCTAACTTTCACCATAGAAGACATGTTACGCGATTCATTCTCTCATTGTGCTGGAAAACTAATGATTCACTTTTTTACGTTTCTGTGCAATTTACATACATACATACATACACAAGGAAAACATGAAATGGCGTATGGCTTTTAGTGCCGGGAGTCTCCGAGGACAAGTTCGGCTCGCCAGGTGCAGGTCTTTTGATTTGACACCCGTAGGCGACGATGATGAAGACAACACATACACCCAGCCCCCGTGCCAGCGAAATTAACCAATGATGGTTAAAATTCCCGACCCTGCCTGGAATCGAACCCGGGACCCCTCTGACCAAAGGCCAGCACGCTAACCATTTAGCCATGGAGCCCGACATACACAAGGAATTGGCTGCATAATTTGGATCACGTAGATGTGAGATTGCATTCCCATGTTCACACCAGGCAAATTCTGGGACTGTACCTCAATTAAAGCTACGGCCGCTACTTCGCAATCCTAGCCCTTTCCTATCCTTACATGGCCGAAAATGTTCAATGTGTTAGTGCGACGTTATTATTATTATTATTATTATTATTATTATTATTATTTTTTGCTAGTTGCTTTACGTTGCACCGACACAGATAGGTCTTATGGCGACGATGCGACAGGAAAGGCCTAGGAATGGGAAGGAATCGGCCGTGGCCTTAATTAAGGTACAGCCCCAGCATTTGCCTGGTGTGAAAATGGGAATCCACAGAAAACCATTTTCAGAGCTGCCGACAGTGGGGTTCGAACCCACTATCTCATAGCTGCGCGTTCCTAACCTCACGGCCAACTCGCCCGGTAGTGCGACGTTAAACCACCAGCAAAAAAAAAAAAAAAAAAAAAAAAAAAAAAAAAAAAAAAAAAAAAAAAAAAAAAAGAGAGAGAGAATTGTGGGAACCTGAGTCGATAGATCTGACTCGGTAAAGAACACATTTTCAGGGCAAAATACAGGTACTACAGAGCATCTTAAAGATCGATAATAATCCAAGCGATGTTATACACACAGCATAACAATTAGTAGTACTAGGTCCGCCTCCGTAGCGTAAAGGTTACCACTAATAGCTGTCATCCTCGGGGGCCCGGGTTCGATTCCCGATACTATCAAAAATTTAAATTGGCAGGAGGACAGGTATGTGGTTAAAATGGCACATGCTGTTCACCTCCGTTAGGGGTGTGCCTGAAAATAGCTGTACCACCTTAGGAAGAGGACGCGAATTTACTTATTGTAGTAGTAATATAATTAATTTTCGTTGTTCATCAGTAATGGGAAACCTGTACATTCTATATTATTGTTCTCGGCATTTCTATTTGAAATACCAGATTCAGCGTCAAGTTTTCATTTCGGGCCGATGGTCTGAATTTTGGAGTTAGATTCATGGCTTCATATCCACTGCTTCAGAGTGAAGCGATTTAATTTCGCCTCTCCGATACCTTGGTGATGTCGCCGCGGAGCATCCTGACAGTGCGATTAAGTAGTTAAAGATAATCTTTCGCAAATCGTACTGGCATCTTATAAAGTAGGTTCCACTAAATGAATGAGTTGCAAGACTGATAGCTTATCGGCTGACTATTGAACAGCATATTTCTGTGTGCTGTACCCATCCCGAAATAAAGAAACGGAGCGGACTCTTGTACTGAAGAAACATCGTCTAACTACGTAAAGCTCGTCCCGTGCTATGACCTCATAGTGATCTCGTACGTGTATCTGAATGACTACCACCGTGAAAGCATCTTTCTCCGCTTTCCACCCTACCTCCCTCTCCCTCGAAAGAATTACCGCCGAAATACTTATAAATTAATATACACCTCGTTCTTGTTAAAATGTTACCTTGTTCAGTAAACGGCAATGGTTAGCCGGTTGGAGTCCCGTTGGTGAAAACAAATTTTACCGTCAGAATGTTGGCTGGCAGGATAGGATAGGTGGTAGAATACAATTTCCAACCATTAGATGCGTGACAACATTTTAGAGGAGTGAGGGCAAATGGACGCTGTTGATGGTAATTCGTCCGTTGGATGGCGACGTTAAACCTTGGTGTTATTCGACAGGAGTAGGCTATGTGCCGATTCCAGGTTTCACCCATTCCCTATCTCTCTCGCACCAAGAGGCGCAAGTCAAATAGAAAGACCTATA
The DNA here is from genome assembly GCF_040414725.1 of Anabrus simplex. Taxonomy (NCBI): domain Eukaryota; kingdom Metazoa; phylum Arthropoda; class Insecta; order Orthoptera; family Tettigoniidae; genus Anabrus; species Anabrus simplex. The sequence continues at coordinate 113,873,159 of NC_090271.1, read as the reverse complement.
CCAGGAGACCCGAACACGTCTTCCAACAGTCCCGGCACTGAATGCCATACGCTAAATAGGCCTAAATAATAATAAGTAGCAATTGGACATAATTTTTCAAAGTGCGGTGTGTCGTTATGAAAATGAAAATCCACAGCCTGTCTCATTATGTTGGCAAAAAATAGGAATGTTAACTCTTGCCCTTCAAAATTTGATGTCCTAGGTCGCAATGTTATGTGACTTACGGGGTAAGACGATCTTCGGTAGGAATATACACTGACTGACAGAGCAAATGCAACACCAAGAAGGAGTGGTCAGAACTTTATGCCAATTGCAGGGTAGACTGACGTCACTGAGGTATGCTCATGATGTGAAATGCGCCGCTGTGCTGCGCACGTAGCGAACGATAAATGGGACACGGCGTTGGCGAATGGCCCACTTCGTACCGTGATTTCTCAGCCGACAGTCATTGTAGAACGTGTTGTCGTGTGCCACAGGACACGTGTATAGCTAAGAATGCCAGGCCGCCGTCAACGGAGGCATTTCCAGCAGACAGACGACTTTACGAGGGGTATGATGATCGGGCTGAGAAGGGCAGGTTGGTCGCTTCGTCAAATCGCAGCCGATACCCATAGGGATGTGTTCACGGTGCAGCGCCTGTGGCGAAGATGGTTGGCGCAGGGACATGTGGCACGTGCGAGGGGTCCAGGCGCAGCCCGAGTGACGTCAGCACGCGAGGATCGGCGCATCCGCCGCCAAGCGGTGGCAGCCCCGCACGCCACGTCAACCGCCATTCTTCAGCATGTGCAAGACACCCTGGCTGTTCCAATATCGACCAGAACAATTTCCCGTCGATTGGTTGAAGGAGGCCTGCACACAGCATAGACGTGCACGCCTGGCATGGTGCCGGGCTAGAGCGACTTGGATGAGGGAATGGCGGAACGTCGTGTTCTCCGATGAGTCACGCTTCTGTTCTGTCAGTGATAGTCACCGCAGACGAGTGTGGCGTCGGCGTGGAGAAAGGTCAAATCCGGCCGTAACTGTGGAGCGCCCTACCGCTAGACAACGCGGCATCATGGTTTGGGGCGCTATTGCGTATGATTCCACGTCACCTCTAGTGCGTATTCAAGGCACGTTAAATGCCCACCGCTACGTGCAGCATGTGCTGCGGCCGGTGGCACCTCCGTACCTTCAGGGGCTGCCCAATGCTCTGTTTCAGCAGGATAATGCCCGCCCACACACTGCTCGCATCTCCCAACAGGCTCTACGAGGTGTACAGATGCTTCCGTGGCCAGCGTACTCTCCGGATTTCTCACCAATCGAACACGTGTGGGATCTCATTGGACGCCGTTTGCAAACTCTGCCCCAGCCTCGTACGGACGACCAACTGTGGCAAATGGTTGACAGAGAATGGAGAACCATCCCTCAGGACACCATCCGCACTCTTATTGACTCTGTACCTCGACGTGTTTCTGCGTGCATCGCCGCTCGCGGTGGTCCTACATCCTACTGAGTCGATGCCGTGCGCATTGTGTAACCTGCATATCTGTTTGAAATAAACATCAATTATTCGTCCGTGCCGTCTCTGTTTTTTCCCCAACTTTCATCCCTTTCGAACCACTCCTTCTTGGTGTTGCATTTGCTCTGTCAGTCAGTGTACAAATGACCGTATGATCTCACTATTTACTAACAACGTACCTCAGTGACGTAGACACAATCATTCTTCTTCTGTTCTTAAGACAGCAGGTACGATCTTCGATGAAGTTTATGACATTGGGGTTGTAATGTCGTTTACTTCCACTACGTTAAAATGCACGACATAATTCTAATTTACTATTATTATTATTATTATTATTATTATTATTATTATTATTATTATTATTATTATTATAATTATTGGGGGTGTGATTAGCTCAGTGGCTTGAATTCCCGCCCGGAAGTTTGAGGTTCGAAACCCAGTCGATCCCGGATTGAGATTTTCATCTCAAAAATCACGTGGCGTCAGGAAGGACAGCTAAATCAGAAAGTGATGGAATCAGCTAGAGGGAAGAATATTCTGGACGTGGTGCTGGTAAAACCAGATGAGATCTATAGAGAAACCGAAGTAACAAATGGTATTAGTGGTCACGCAGCTATTATTGGCGTAGTTAAATGTTATAGAAAGGAAGGTCGTAACAGTTATGGCTGACAATACAGGCATGAGGGAGTTTTTATAAAGTAACTATGATAGGTGGAAAACGGTAAATAAAAATGTAAGCAGACTCTGGGATGGGTGTAGAGCAATTGTGAGGAATATGGAAACAGGTACGTACCTTTAAATGTGGTAAGGAATGGTAAAAACCAACTACATTATAACAGACAAGTAAATAGACTAAGAAGGAGGTGTAGGTTGGAAAGAAATAGATAGTACGTTTACATGGGGATTGAGATCGATTTGAGTACACTTACCGTATTGAATACGATCCCCGTTTACATGTAGTAGGCTATTTGAGTATCGTATTGAATCCCCAGGCAACATCGACGTATACAGACGATGCAGAATTGTAGTAAAATCGATATCACCTCTTAGAATTTAAAAACGCCAAATGAAGTAGAAGCCCAGGAGATAACTTTCAGTTTTGAAAGTAGGTATGTGTGGTATTCCAAATGTAATTGGTGCAATAGATAGAACGCACATTCCAATTTTACCCCCAACAGAAGATTATCGTGATTTTCTTAATCGCCAGGGCTGGCCGTCTTATAATATGATTGCAGTTGCTGATCGTTTATACAGGTAAATATATTTACTGACTTATTATGTTTGTTATTTCGACAGAATATTAATGATGATGATTTTGTCAGAACAAACATGGAGTGTGTGCGCAGTCGTTTTCAATACGATCTCAGTACGATCCGCGTTTACATGGTACTCAATTCGAACCGAGTACGATACGATTCCACATTTTACCGTATCGACATTGAGACTCAATCCGAACTGAGTCCCCTTTTACATGGCGTTTTCAATATGGGAAGTGTACTCAGATCGATCTGAATCCTGCATGTAAACGTACTAAGAGTTAGAAATGGCTATGGAAGAAAGGAGAAAATGAAGGAACTTACTAGGAAATTGAATCTAGCGAAGAAGTCAGCTAAGGATAACATGATGGCAAGCAGACAGCTGGAACTTTGAGATCACCGCATGTTTCATAATGTGTGAGTCCTTGGAGGATATCTTGTATATGGATTGGAGACCGCCGAAATGTACCATTTAAAAACTTTTTTTTTTTTTTTGCTAGGGGCTTTACGTCGCTCCGACACAGATAGGTCTTATGACGACGATGGGATAGGAAAGACCTAGGAGTTGGAAGGAAGCGGCCGTGGCCTTAATTAAGGTACAGCCCCAGCATTTGCCATTTGCCTGGTGTGAAAATGGGAAACCACGGAAAACCATCTTCAGGGCTGCCGATAGTGGGATTCGAACCTACTATCTCCCGGATGCAAGCTCACAGCCGCGCGCCTCAACGCGCACGGCCAACTCGCCCGGTCCATTTAAAAACAAAATTACAATTTGCTTTACGTCACACGGACACAGATAGGTCTTTTGGCTACGATGGTATAGGGAAGGAAGCGACCGTGGCCTTAATTAAGGTAAGGTAGACTTGTGTGAAAATGGGAAATCACGGAAAACCATCTTCAGGCTGCCAATAGTGGGGTTCGAACCCACTATCTCCCGAATGCAAGCTGATAGCTACGTGAACCAAAACGTGCAGCCACTTGCCCGGTGTGTACCATTTATTAATAGAGATATGCATATTGACGATTTGTTGAATGACGATAGAAATGAGTGATATTTACCCCTAGCTGAAATTGAATGCCTAACCATATTTGGTGCAAATTAAAGTAACTCGCCTTCCCTCTGTTCAAAGTGGCCTAGACAACAAAACTCAATAGAGCTGCTAATCTTACCTGCTGAGCTGAGGTGTGAACTTGGATACGGTGAAGGAGAGGTTCTCAGTACCACGACTTCTTCGCGTTCTTCAGAATGCTACACTGAGCCACAGCTTCTTTTTCTTCCCCTTCTTCCTCTTCTGCTATGATTGTGTTTCATCATGGAAACCATTGCTATAGTTACTCCACAGCATCTGCGTACGTAATTATCTATCGCATGTCAACTGTTATCTCTGGGGGAGCAAATGCAGTGACTGACCTTTCATGAAATGTGACGCTCGCTTTATCTTTGTTTCGTCATTCTCGGGATCAGTATACTTCCAGTACGGTATAGCTTCTACTACACGGTTATCTAAACGGAAATTAAGTATTAAACTGGATGTACTTTGCAAGGAACTTCATCTTGTGCCGTATCCGCTTAGCGAACGTTGGCGATATGCTGCTCGAAACAGTTCGAAGGTGGATTCTCCATACCAGACTTTCAGATTCTTTAGCCAAGATGTTGTTCTAGCGGGGCTGCTTGCCATCGATCTTACCTTGTATGATGATGTCCAGAAAATTATTATTATTTTTTTTTGATGTCGCATATAGTGGCGTATGGTGAGTCTAAGACGTGGGCTACCACTAGACTTAGGTTTCTCTTTGCGATGGTTGGTTTAGTGAACGTCAAGCCTTTTAAGAGTTTTAAGCTGCAGCCAATAGCCAACGGAGAAGCCTACTCTGTTGCCTACGCTGCTTCACAAGCTACTGCCCTGGCCTCTGCTACTGTCAATACTCAACACCTGATAAGAGGAGATGGTAGCCTAAGGTTTAGCAAATTAAAGTCCTGCTTTATGGCTAATGGCTAGAATGCTTGCCTTTGGTCCGACTGCCCCGGTTCAGTTCTCTGAATCAAACCCCTCGTACTGTTAATTCCCCTGGCTCGGGGACTGGGGGTTTATGACATCTTCGCCATTCATTTCATCCTCATTAGGTCACCACAAATCCTATACAGATGCCATGGATTATTATTATTATTATTATTATTATTATTATTATTATTATTATTATTATTATTATTATTATTATTATTATTATTATTATTAAATAAAAATGTTGAATTTACAGCATTACCAGAGGTCGTACACATCGTTCACTGGTTTATTACCTTCTTCGGGAGATCAGGGGTGGTGTCCGACCCATGATCACGGGTTCGATCCCAACCATCAAAAGAGAATACTAAACCTGAAAGACTGCATTTCATTTTAGTATCTATCTATCTATAAAAAGAAAACTATATTACTCCTATAACAGCAGCCCTGCAGTGTCTTCCTACAAAGATGTAGAAGTAACGGGAGTGAAATATCAGCACTCTCTTATCTATGAGGTAAAGAAAATGAAATGGTGTATGGCGTTTAGTGCCGGGAGTGTCCGAGGACATGTTCGGCTCGCCAGGTGCAGGTCTTTTGATTTGACTCCCGTAGGCGACCTGCGCGTCGTGATGAGGATGAAATGATGATGAAGACGACACATACACCCAGTCCCCGTGCCATAGAAATTAGCCAATTAAGGTTAAAATTCCCGACCCTGTCTGGAATCAAACCCGGGACCCCTGTGACCAAAGGCCAGCACGCTAACCATTTAGCTATGGAGCCGGACATCTGTGAGGTGAGGAAGTATGTATGGTAAGGAACGCATGTCTATTTTTTAGTAAGCAGTGGCGGTCAGATGGACCGAAGCCTAGCACACAATCATATCTCCCCGGTCCCTGCACCTATCGGGCATACATCAGCAACCCGGGCGTGAAGGGACAGAGGGGAGAGGGACGCATAGCCTGGGCTGCAAGATATGTCTCCGATGCCTTGCTCACAGAAATACGTGCGACTTTCTTTTAAATTGCTTTGAAGTTTTGTAAATAGAACAACGTATCAGATGCTTAGGAACAGCTTTTATAGGATATGTTCTCCCTTGAGGTCAAATACCTTTTTGAGGGGCAACAGTAATTACAAATCTTTTATCAACTGTTCCTTATTTAGGTATTGATTTAGTTCAATGAGTTTGAGGAGGATTCGCTGTTGATAATGTTACCCTGTGCTTTAGATTTCCATCGTTCTCATTTGAGGTTTGAGCTTCACTGATAGCCTTGGTAGCCTTCATTATACGCCACTGGTCGCATGTCATGGCAAAATATTCAAACTTGCGCTTATTGATGTCTTCCACAAATTCCATTGGTTCTTTCATACGCTCCAGCCAATGGCGTAACGAATGTGATAGGGACCAGCTAGCAAAAATAAAAATTCGGGCCCCCTCAAACAAAATGTAAAACCTACGAATAACTAATATAAATTTAATCACAGCAGGTAAAGGTACTGCAATGTAATATGTTACCGGGGTTTCGTGGATCACTGAGAGGTGAAAGAAGGTGCGGGCTTGAATGGCTCTAACTACAATATCAAAATTTAGTTTAAAACTTTAAAATAAAGGTTATAGGCCCTATTTCTTTTCAGAATCTCAAATTTAACAATTTAACAAATGACAATTTCGATATAAGAATAGAAAACCCCAGAATAGGGAATTTAACACATTTGGGCTTCAAGCCCCTAATTTACAAGTTTACAATGTCGCCAATGTAGCGTTTACTTCGACACAAAGTTCCAGAGCACTTTGCTCCAACCGTTACAATTTACAGCCTTCCAGAGGCACCCCTCAATATTACAGCAATCTCAGAAAAGAGCTTACATGCAGTCCAACTTCAACCAAGGAGGCCGTGCTCCCAAATTCTTACAGCCTACTGAAGGCAAATATTACACAAAAAATTTACAATTTCTGGCCTCTCTAGGCCCAACCTACAAGTAACAATTTTGGTACACAGGGGTTTCTATTACCCAACCTACTGGGCCTTCGTGGAAAAGAATAACAGGTTAAATTACTGGCCCAAACACAAAATGTATGGAGGCGTGCACTAGCGCTCCTTAAAAACCAAGTATAAAACCCTAATTGGGCTCGCGGCCCGATGATACAGGGGCTAATCCCAAGCTACTGAGGTGACTAGAATGAAATGTTAATTTAATGCTTTACAGGAAAAGAAACAGTTACAAAATCGTAGTCGCCTCAAGATAAATTGAAGGAGAACTCGAGAGGGTAACGTACTCTCTATCCCCGATTTACAGTTTAAGATTTTATGAAATTTTACATGAAGAGGAAGAAGTTTACATTTTAGAAATCAACCAGTTATATACTTAAAGCTTAGAACCTTCCCCTCGGATAAGTTTGTGGAGATAGCTACAGAGATAGAAAACTGCTGGCCATTACCTGGGTTGATGTTCTACCTGCCGAAGAAAGAGGCACCCCGCCTCCTGTCTTAACACACACACTATCAGAAATTCGGCGATCTATAAGACAAGGTAACTTGGAAAACCCGCATCATATATACCCGAGGGGATGGTTCGAGAAGGCTCTGGACTAAATCCGGACACACCCTCTCATTTTTATTGGCCGAATAAAAAGCTACAAGAAGCCCGTGATAGGCTGAAAAATAAATATAAAAATTTCTAATTGGCCAGATTCAAAAGCTGGCGGGATGATAAGGAAGTGTTGCAAACCTTGAAATAACAAAATAAGTGAACGTTGATTTAGTTATGAAAACCTCGAAACACAAAACTTCTTTAAATCACAAATTCTTCCGCCTTGTACCAGAGTGCATCTCAGTTTTTTGTAAGGATATCTATGGAGAAAAATTCAGACTACTTGCTGTACACCAAAACAAAACAGATAAATCCAGTCAGTTTAGGAAACTTTAAAATAACACAATACTCTGTTATTTATGAGTGACATCTTCTGATTAATGTCCCAACTTCTTGCAGTAGCTGTTTCACGTTTTGTTTGATAGATAGAGTTCCTTAAGGCGCTTCTTTTAAATGTGCGGGGTTGAGGTGTACCTCCCGGTACATAATATATTGTCAAATTACATAAACAAAGGGATCACTTATTAGGGTAAGATGATTAAAAATATCGCTTAATATGTTTTATTTGACTGCCTCCTTTGTTTAAGCCGCTGAACTGCCAACTATACACCACTGGCAATTATTCCTCTACGTACAAATTGCAAAACAAACTATTTCAACTTGATTCTACAAAACCGCCCGAGGTGATTATTTCCGTGCAGAGTGACTGACTACAGTGGAACCTCGATATCTCAAACCACCTCGGGAGCTAAATTTTATTTCGAGGTATCGAAATTTCGAGATATAGAGAATGCCGTTTTCCGCATGTATAGTACATAATTGAATAATATGTATTTACGGGCTTATATTTTAACAGTATTTATAAATATACAAACAAATTCTATTTTATGGCATTTTTTTTTTTTTTTTTGGCTAGTTGCTTTGCGTCGCACCGACACAGATAGATCTTACGGCAACGATGCGAAAGGAAAGGGCTACGAGTGGGAAGGAACCGGCCGTAGCCTTAATTAAGGTACAGCCCCAGCATTTTCCTGGTGTGAAAATGGGAAACAAAGGAAAACTATCTTCAGGGCTGCCGACAGTGGGATCCGAACCCGCTATCTCCCAGATGCAAGCGCACAGCTGCGCGCTCCTAACCGCACAGCCAACTCGCCCGGTGGCATCATTTTAATTATAACCCTTATTATAGTAACTTTTTAGAAGACAGTGTACAGTACATACAGCAGTGAAACAAGAAGCATACCTTCGTTAACACCTTTGGAAAAAATACATTAGTCTCTTCTGTTTTTACTGTTAACGTTCTCTTCTACCACATACATTTCAACAATATTTATTGCTGTGAAAAACACTGTCATTTATATTCGACTGACTCTGTATGCAGGGTCGTCGGCTCCATGGCTAAATGGTTAGCGTGCTGGCCTATGGTCACAGGGGCCCCGAGTTCGATTCCCGGCAAGGTCGGGAATTTTAACCATAATTGGTTAATTCCCCTGGCACAGGACTGGGTGCATGTGTCGTCTTCATCATCATTTAATCCCCGTCACGACGCGCAGGTCGCCTACGGGAGTCAAATCAAAAGACCTGCACCTGGCGAGCCGACGTCCTCGGACACATCCCGGCACAAAAAGCCATACGCCAGTTTTATTTTATGTTATGTACAATCGAAGAATAGCCACTGCACTTATCGCCTGGTCTGCTGACGGTACAGGAGAAGGCAGACCCAACTCTTCTTCTTCTTCTTCTTCTTCTTCTTCTTCTTCTTCTTCTTCTTCTTCAGCGTTGACGGTGTAAATAGGGGGCTCGGCCACTATAACGTAAGAGTCCACATTTATGCAAGCCTCCAAATCAGCTGCGCAGATAACAAGCTGCTGATACTCCATCCATTATTCTGGAACAAGAGTGTCTTCTTCCTCTTTGTGTTCTGAAGCTCCTGAGTCACCTTTCAAAAATTCTGCTTTGCGAAAGCAGTATACAATTGTTTCCTACTTCACATCAGCCCACGATTTACTCATCATTGTATCGACTGTAGTAGATTAATGTCCGTTAATGACTCCTCGGATTAGTCCGACTCGTTGTCTGAATGGTCAGCGTACTGGCCTTCGGTTCAGAGGGTCCCGGGTTCGATTCCCAGCCAGGTCGGGGATTTTAACCTCCATTGGTTAATTCCAATGGCCCGGGGGCTGGGTGTTTGTGTTGTCCCTAACATCCCTGCAACTCACACACCACACATAACACTATCCTCCACCACAATAACACGCAGTTACCTACAAATGTCAGATGCCGCCCACCCTCATCGGAGGGGCTGCCTTACAAGGGCTGCACTCGGCTAGAAATAGCCACACGAAATTATTATTATTACTCCTCGGATTCAATTCCTCTCTGAATTCTCTGAACAGCCCTCTTCCTATTGAAATGCTTACCGAGCTCGATAGCTGCGGTCGCTTAAGTGCGGCCAATATCCAGTATTCGGGAGATAGTGGGCTCGAACCCCACTGTCGGCAGCCCTGAAGATGGTTTTCCGTGGTTTCCCATTTTCACACCAGGCAAATGCTGAGGCTGTACATTAATTAAGGCCATAGACGCTTCCTTCCCACTCCTAGCCCTTCCCCATCCCATCGTCGCCATAAGACTTATCTGTGTCGGTGCGACGTAAAGCAAATAGCAAAGAAAAAATAAAAGAAAAATTGAAATGCTTCAAGTTTTTAATCACAGCTTGGTCCATGGGCTGTAGTTTGGATGTTAAGTTCGGTGGCAAGATGACCACGCGCACTGCCTTTAACACCTGAACGAGCACCTTGGAATGAGCGGGGCAGTTGTCTACGAAAAGGAAGATTTTCCTCTCTTCACGTTGAAACTTCTAGTCAATACCACGCAGTCGAGATTCGTAAATGGAGATTGTCATCCGCGACTTCGGGGGTTGCTTTCGTACGTGATGGGTAATTAATTCACACCCGATAAAGAGGGAGGATTCATCAATTTTCCGATCACTGGAAGTTTAATTTTTCGGTTCCCATCATATTAGCTCCCAGCATCACTGTAACCCTTCCTTTCCTTGTTACCTTTTCCTCACAAACCACGAATACCGTATTGCACAGTTAATGTACAAAATTCGAGTTACAGAGTACTTTTTGTGTCAAGGAAGGAAATGTTTGCTTCGAGAAACCGAAAAATTCTTGGAACCGAATTTCGAGTAATAGAGAAATAAATATACGTGAAGAATAGGACAAACGGCCGGGAAATGTAAGTTATTTCGAGATACTGAACATTCGAGTAATGGAGGTTCGAGATATCGAGGTTCGACTGTATATGTATTTTTCGAGTAGTCTGCGAAGCCCCTTTAGGTCCGGGCCCGCCTGTAGGCCTAACGTTACACCACTGGCCCCTGGGCCCTGTTTCATAAAACATATTTCACTAATATTATTAGTAAAAACCAATAATATTAACTAATAATATTAGTATTGTGTTTCATAAAATTATTAGTTAATAATATTAGTTATTAGTTTATGAGTCTAAATTATTAGTAGATGTTCCTAATAATATTAGTAAATTGTTTCATAGACAACATAACTAATAAAATTTACTCATATTATTGGGATTATTTCTATTAGTGTATTTTGACTCATATTTCATATTATTAGTGAAACCAAAGTGTGTGGTATATTGATATATTGGCATAAAATTGTGAAGATCAGTAAAATGGTTGACTCTGATTCAAATAGTGATGAGGAGAGAGTTTATATTCGCCGTCCAAGAACTTTTAGGCCAAGAACAGCCTATACGGGTATGGAACAACCATATGAATACAATGAGAGATTTAGGTTAGATTACAGAACATTTGAATATGTGCTTGATAGGATTGGTAATATCTTAGAATCTCCCACTGCAAGGAATGAAGCCCAATAGCCACAGCAAAATCCCGCAGTTCCATCCACGCTTGCCTTTTCGAGTCCTTTGTCACGGTTAGTGAAAAGGCTCCGAACAACTGCCCCTTCAACTCCAGCACTTTTCTAAGGAAACTTTTTTTCCTGACATTATTGTCGTTTCTTTTACCCATTGTAGCCTATATAAACTGACAAGAATCTGAAACTGCACTGAATAGCCGGTTCGGTTGTAGTCAAACACAAAAAGCACAGAGTATGAGTGGGTCAAGCGCTAGCCTACTGCAAGGAATGAAAACAAACTACTGTAAGAACATGCAACAAATCGATTCTAACCTCAAACTGTATCAGCTGACTAATGAACTAATATTATTAGTGAAGCCATTTTATTAGTCAGGCATACATCTTTATGAAACAGAATTTTGACAACTAATAATTTGTTTTATGAGTTCTAATATTATTAGCTAATATTATTAGTTAGTTTTATGAAACAGGCCCCTGCACGTCCACTTTCTCGGTTTATCAGCAAAGCTTGTGCGTACTACACCTTTAGAAACCCACATTTCAAATGCTTCTTCAAGTCTCTCTCAAGGACTAGTTCTCTGCTCCTTAAATCGGGGTGAAGAAGATATAGAGTTGCCATTTGTCAGCGATTTCACGGCCAAGCCGCGAATTTAAGAAGACTTCCGGGCCAAAAGGGCAAAATTCCCCGATATTTTACATTCGCCACCAAATATCCAGCAAACATGAAAAAACGTATATCTTTGATCATGAAAGTATATGTCTCTCTTTGCTATTAGTGGAGCGATATTACAATGATTGTGCTTCTCGGGAACAATATTTTGAAGTGCTCAAAATTGTAGAGTATTATTTCTCTGTTCCTGGACATAGTGCTGATGTAGAGAAGGTCTTTTCTGTAACGTTTGCCTAACAGACAGAAGAAAGGGGCTGGATAATACTAGCATATGTAAATGCATTGCTGCAAGCACAATACAACGTAGCTGTCAGCTTGCATTCGGGAGATAGTGATTTCGAACCCCACTGACGGCAGTCCTGAAGATGGTTTTCCGTAGTTTCCCACTTCCACACCAGGAAAATGCTGGGGCTGTACCTTAATTAAGGCCACGTTCGCTTTCTTCCTACTCCTAGCCCTTTCTTATCCCACCGTCGCCATAAGACCTACCTGTGTCGGTGCTACGTAAAGCGAATTATATCCTGTTAAGTTGTAGTGAGTTTCATAGGCTCATTCAGAATCAAACCAAGCTCCTTTCTTCTGTTCCTGGCTCTGAGAAGTATGAGTCGTATACAGATGCTTGGTGAATTGTAAGTACACATTTTTGTAGAAATGCATGTCCTTGTCACTAACTGAAGTAGATACAAACAAATATTTTTTAATGATGAAAGTTTCCTTTTATCGGCCGTACTAATAGGTCAATTATGTCCTTGTTCTGGACCCGCAAATTGCAACAATGATGTCCTGATTTTGGAATTTTGGATTATGGCACCCATAAAAAGATATAAGATCAGACAAGCCTGATTTTTCAATTATAAACTTAAAGCGTTATTACGAAGAACATTTCACTTCCTATACAAATGCGACTTGGATTTCCTACATCATTGCTTTTATTTCTATGATCATGTCCCAGTTCCCCTCGATTGGAAGGAACATTATTGCTTGAAATGGCCATGTAGGGTGTATAATATTCCTGATAAGAAGTGATTTACTAGAAAAGTTCTGATTCTATGCTAATCAAATATCTACACTTTGTAAATTAGTCAAATAAATCGATTTTCCATTATCATATGATAAATAAGTCGCTAAATAACTCAGAAAACACAAATGCATTTCTTTGTTAACGGATCGAAGATGGCCGATTTATTTATTTATTTATTTATTTATTTATTTATTTATTTATTTACCTTATGGTACAAGTGAAGTCGCGCACAAATTGAGCAAGAATAATTTGATGAAAAACACAATGAATAATTTAAAAACAGAATAAATATAAAAAGCAAAGATAAAACACAAAGTAGAAATCGAGAGAAATATGTGCAATACAGGAAAAAAGATAAAAAATACAAAAATACAAAAACAAGGAGATGATGCAAAATATAAGTAAATAGGCCTACATAAATTAAACAAATGGAAAATGTGAACTAAAGTAGGATGATTAGTTGTTGCAGGCACTGAATAGCCGTTAATGAAGCTGTCAGAAGGTGGTCGATAGTTCCGAAGAAGGCTCTATGTGGGCATCTGAAGGTGATGTGTTGAATTGTCTGGAATTCTTCACCACAGTCACAGCCTGGAGAAGGTCGAAGACCCCAAGAATGCATCTCGGAGCCACTTCTTCCATGTCCAGTACGCACTCTGTTTATTTGGACCCGTACACTCCGCGAAAAATTAAATCCGGGCCGGGGCTGCGAAGAGTCAAAGATCGATCTCCATTCATCAGGAGCCTTAGCAGTTCATTCTTCATTCCATATTGGCGATGAAGATTTGGATAATTTTCCAGTTCCGACATCTCGTGAGAACAGGAGTATTCATGCACATTTTAAACAATGGACATTTGAGAATTGCACACTGCGTTTTAAGGTACGGATTTTACAAGAAACTGGCTTTGCTATCTGCACAAACTGTGTCGATTTCAGGCGGGTCTCCCGACGGTATTAAACATTCCAAGGGTCTGTCATTTCCACGCCATTCATGACCTTTTCTATAACAAAACACCTTCATTCTTGGAAGCGTCGGACATATCCCTCGTTCTCAGAAGAAGAGAACAAACAGACATTGGATAAGAAGGGTGGGAGTGAGGACCCTCATACAAGTAATTAGATGAAGCAGCGCTATACTGTAATCAATCAACCAATTGAATTCTATACAAGCGAACAGCCTATAGCATAACGGATTCATACAGCAAGGCAAAGGAAACTATACAAAAGTGCGGTAGATTTTCCGTTCAAGGAACTTGTGACGACTCCGTGAAACAAGGAAGAAGTAGACATTCTATTGGTTAATGGTAATGCTGATGTGCGGTTTTAATAACGTTGTTTCGTTCCTTAGAATTCCTTATATAATATCTTATGAGGAAGAATTGTACCATGAGGCGCTCTCTTTAATCTAACCGAATTATCGAATAATTAGTACATTAAATGAACACAAATTATCTTACAACTACCGACTAGATATTTCAGCGACGATAATGTTTATTATTATTATTATATGTAATTGTTTGTTATATTCATGCCTTGGTCTACCCCTACCGTTTTTATCCCATACACTTCCCTCAAAAACTAACGGAACAAGTCCTGAGTGACAAAGGAGTTCCTTGTCATTCTGTCTCTTCTTTGGTCAAAATTCGCCAAATCGTTCTCCACTCACCAATTCGATTGAATATCTCCTTATTCATCCATACCGCTACCCTTGCAAATTCCGAAAGGCTGCTATCCGCCTGATAATGAACAATGAACCATTCGTTAGTGTGGTCTCTCGACAGACAGGCTACCCATCCGATATGGTTGAAGGAGATCTCCTTCACTGGGACCCACAAACCTCCCCATAGCGTCAAGGTCACATTGTTCACAGGTGAATTATTATTATTATTATTATTATTATTATTATTATTATTATTATTATTATTATTATTATTATTATTATTATTATGACAGTAGGTAAGAAAGTCAACAAGAATTGAATGTCAGATTGGTGATACAAAGCTGGAACAGGTAGATAATTTTAAGCATTTAGGTTGTGTGTTCTCCCAGGTTGGTAATATAGTGAGATTGGATCAAGGTGCAGCAAAGCTAGGCTACTGTAATGCAGTGAGCTCGCAGTTGTGATCAACAGTATTCTGTCAGAAGGAAGTCAGCTCCCGGACGAAACTATCTTTACATCGGTCTGTTTTCAGACCAACTTTGCTTTGCGGGAGCGAAAGCTGGATGGACTCAGGATATCTTATTCATAAGTTAGAAGTAACAGACATGAAAGTAGCAAGAATGATTGTTTGTATAACCAGTTGGGGACAATGGCGGGAGGGCTCGGAACGACGAGATAAAGGCTAAGTTAGGAATTAACTCGATGGATGAAGCTGTACGCATAAACTGGCTTCGATGGTGGGGTTATGTGAGACGAATGGAGGAGGATATGCTACCTAGGAGAAAAATGGACTGAAATGGAGGGTAAGAGGAGTAGAGGGAGGCCAAGACGACGATGGTTAGACTCAGTTTCTAACGATTTAAAGATAAGAGGTATAGAACTTTAAATGAGGCCACAGCTGCAAACAGAGGATTGTGGCGACGTTTAGTAAATTCACAGAGGCTTGCAGACTGAACGCTGAAAGGCATAACAGTCTATAATGAAAATGTATGTTATTATTATTATTATTATTATTATTATTATTATTATTATTATTATTATTATTATTGAGTCTCCGTGGCTCAGGCGGCAGCGCGCCGGCCTCTCACTGCTGGGTTCCGTGGTTCAAATTCCGGTCATTCCATGTGAGATTTGTGCTGGACAAAGCGGAGGCTTTGTGTCACCGACACAACTTCCTGAAATACATTCGACTCATTAAAATTATGAATAAACAAAAATTCAGTGAAATACGCGAAACTAGCACATACAAAACAGATAGGTATGTCTCATACATTATTAACTTACGACTTAACCGCTAAAAGAAATACGTGGAATACAATTCCAACGAAATTACGCACAGAAACAATGTTAATAGTATGCGAACCAGACAATAATAAACTCTTACTTTCGTCCCGATTAACTGAGAGGATTGAGTACTCCGGTTTTTCCTGTCATATTTCATTCCAGCAACACTCTCTAACATCATTTCATTTCATATATCATTCATTAATCATTGTCCCACGGGAGTGCGACAGGCTTCAGCAGCCGGCACAATTCTCACAGCCGCCAAATTTCAGAAATCAAAAATAGGAAGATTTTTTAATTCTTGGATTCATCACATATATTGCGCCACGGTCTAAGTGAAAAATAGGACAGGATAAAAGGCATGCATATATACAAAATTACATTTAACAGGTTGTTGCTATTTCTACACCTTATTATGTTAAACAATTAACACAGAAAACAGTACAACTGTATAAGGAGAGGTCAAACATACACTTGCCGAAGATTTTCTGACATTTACGGGCAACCCAACAGTTTATTTAACAAAATTCCGACAGCTTTGATAAACAAATGTTTTTGTTAGCATTCACTTATGAAATTCCGCCAGCTTTGATAAAATATTATATTGTTTATTTGTTTATACAGTATTTAAGTAGTGTATATAGAATTTAAGACTAGTGTACAGTCAGTGGTGGTGCATCGTAAACAACCGAAGAACAGTCTCTCAGTCTCATGTAAACAAGCTGGCACTGATCTGAGGCAATATGCGTTCTGGAAAAACAAGAAAAATAATTTCCAGTTTAATCCACGTATAATTAGAGCCACCCACCGTGTCTAATATAGATCTTTTTTTGGGGGGGGGGGGGGGCTGGGGTGATATCCTTCCTGGCGTCACATTGACGTTCAAGCAAAATATTAACCATATTGACTTCGGGTTCGAAAGTCGATTGTCTGGATGAAATGCCGGGGCTGAATGGGTCCCGGATTCAATTCCCGGCCGGGTCGATGATTTTAACCTTCATTAGTTAATTCTTCTGCTTCGAAGACTGGGTGATTGTGCCATCTTCGAGATTAGATATCACCGTAGGTAATCCCCCAAATCCTCAAAGGTCGCCCACGGGCGTCAGTTCGAAGGAACTGCATCAGGTCTCTCCGGAGGCTATAATACCGTTATTATTATTATTATTATTATTATTATTATTATTATTATTATTATTATTATTATTATTATTATTATTATTATTATTATTAATCGGAGTGGCCACGCGTGTTAATGTGCTACGGCTATGATGCCAACAACGGCATTCAGGAGGCGCGTGGGCCATCAGCTGTCCTGAGCATGTTTTCTGTGGTTTCCCATTTTCACTTGCAGGCAAATGCCGGGACAGCTCCAATTCATAGTCCACAGCTGATTCCTTCCACCTCCTTACCCAATATAATTTACCATAATTCATTTCATCTTCATTAGCTCCTCTACTGGTGGCGTCAGGAAGGGCATCCGGCCATAAAACATGTCGTATACATTCACCTTACCTCATCTCCAACCCCGTATCAAGAAACGGGACTAAGGGGTAGACAGGACCAATTAAGTGATTGTGGACCAATGTATCAAGTGATTGTGCACCAGTGTATCAAGAGGCAGTTTTCATATCAATTGATGCCATTTGGCAATGCGGCTGAACTGTTCTCGTGCCGTCTCTGACATATTCTTTGTTACGAATGTCGGACCGTTGTAGTTGTTTCTGTCCTTTCAACTCGTCTCTTGTTGAATTTCATCCTCCTGTAGATTGCTATAAAGTTGGTACTATTTGGATGTAGACGAGTTTGTGCATTTCCAGCCTATGAATTCGACTACTTTGTATCTGACTCCGGGCTGAGCGCTTCGGACAGAAAAGCCTAGGGTTACCAAACGTCAGCATTATGGACATGTCCGCTATTTAATAATTAAAATAGCCGGCCGTATACATTTTTGTAGGGGCTGGCTGGCCGAGGCGGTAAAGGCGTGCTTGATTCACCCGAAAGGACGTGAGTTCAGTTCCCCGTCAAAAAGTCGAAAAGTTTAAGAAACGAGATTTCCACTTCCGTAGGTGCACATGGCCCTGAGGTTCACTCAGCCTACACCAAAAATGAGTACCAGATTAATTCCTGGGGGCTGAGGCGGCCGGGAGTGGAGCTAACCACTCTACCCCATCAAGTGTCGAGATTACGGATAGTGGAATACTTGACCTTCCACCCCTCCAAGGGCCTTCACGGCCTGTACGGAGATGACTTTGCTTTTTTGCTTTGCTTTTGTATACATTTTTGTAAATCCTATAATTTCCCCTCATTATTCATATTATAATCTTACCAATTCACATTTTTTTCGCATGTACGAAGTGCGATATACAGTGTTTTCTCTGGGTTAGGTGTTGGAGATTTCGCACGAACGAAGAGCGCAGACGTTGACCGATGGAACTGAGTATCGAATCGTACCTTAGAAGTTTTGATGAGTTGTCATATTGCCGAGGTAACGTAAGCCAAGAGAAACGGTGTGACTAACATAGTTGAAAGAATATTTTCTCCACTTTTTCCGACTATTGTTTTAATTTATTTAACTTCATAGATATTTTATTACATTTTTCACTGATTCAGTCTCGCATCATGTAGTCACCTAGGAAAGACATTTAATTTGTTGTGATTATTGGGATTTGATTATTTGGACTCGGAAGACGGCGATGAATTATGTATGTAAAGTATTTATTCGTTTGTTTTGGTTTCTTCTCGGTATGTGAAGTTTGGAATTGTTTGATTTGTTTGAAGTTGATATGATTTTAAGATTATTTGATTGTCATGGTAATTCTGGTGTATACTGTACCACACGCGCCACATCGGCGTGGGAGATTTCCGGTTTCGTAAAGTTGCATCAATTTCGTAATTTCTAGAGGATTCCCAAATGTTCTTGGTCAGCACTAATTTCTGCGCTCCTATTGGAGAAAATAAAAGGAATTGTGATTGGTAGGTGAAGGAAAACATCGTACGCTCATTGGCCGTGGTAAGATTTCATAATTTCCGGAGAGAAGCGTTGTCGCTGGAGCCTTGCTCTGCGAGGGGTCTTTTCTGTTTGACCACTGAAGGGAACGGTCACCTTCCAAGGTACGGGTCTTCTTTGCCCCGCCATCCGGTAAGCACATGATTATTTTTTTTTAACCTTTCAAGTATTCAGTTTCAGATGTAGTGTTTCACTTAATTTATCTTGCCGGAGCGTACCCGTGTTTCCTTCTGCTTCCAAATGTTATCATTATTTCTTAGCCGTTTCGGTAAGTCACCTCACTTTGTTAAGAGATAGTTCCCGTTTGTTGTTTTGTAAATTAAATGTTATACGCCTTTCGAAGTAATCTTTATAAGTAATATTTTCCTCGGGACTGTCTCATTCATTCCGCTTCATCGTGGAATATTCATCTTTAGGTTGGGTACCCTTTCTCAGAAGTGTTTTTGAGGGGGCTACCCACTGAAGATGCTCTGCTCCATGATTATACGTAAATATTTTTCACCTTAGATGTACCTCTTCACTTTAGTATAACGTTACCTTCCTTTTATTTATTTCAAACTGTTTTGGGTTTTTAAAGGTAACGCCACTACAGTGGAACGTCATGTGTGATGTTCCGGTGTAAAATAAATTTAATAACTAAATGCTACCCTCATGTAAACTGTAAATTCTAATGGTTGTTGAAATAATGCCGTCAAAATTTTAATGGTATATTGGCTATTGCTTTATATATGAAATTGCAGCTAAATTGTTAAGTAAAGTTTAGGATTACATTGACTTCGCTTCTTCAGTATTACCAATACCTTCCACCACCTGGATATGGATCCCAGCCGCTTCCCGGTTATCCTTTCTTAACAGTCATGTTGGTTAACCTGTTTGTTTTATTTTTTGTGATTTATGTACTTGCAAATTTAGTTTCGTACATGTTGACATGCCTAGTGTAGAGTACTTTTGGTGAATGCACAAGGGTAGCAAACATTTTTATCTTCATTAAACCTATTAATTGTAACCTTACCCTTTGGAGAGGTTGCATAATTTTCTCCACTTATTTAGCCAAATGTTGATGTTAAAATCAGAATTTAATATAATCACACCGTTTAACATAAACTTTGTAAAAACCGGGCGAATTGGCCGTGCGGTTTGGGTCGCGCAGCTGTGAGCTTGCATCCGGATATAGTGGGTTCGAGCCCTACTGTTGGCAGCCCTGATGATGGTTTTCAGTGGTTTCCCATTTTCACACCAGGCAAATTCTGAGGCTGTGCCTTAATTAAGACCACTGTCGCTTCTTTCACACTCCTAGCCCTTTCCTATTCCATCGTCGCCATAAGACCTATCTGTGTCGGTGCGACGTAAATACTTTGTAAAAGTGACGAACAGTATGCAAGGATTCCTTTTTGCAATACCATGCTCCAATGCCAGTTCAGCATGGTTATTTTCTCTAATACAAACATAGGCTTACCATCGATTCTGTGAAAGAACCTGCTTTAATGAAATTCGGTTTCAGACAATTTACGTATGTTTGACTATTTGTGTAGTGACAAGGAATTGTTTAGAGAAAATTAGGTGTAGTGATAAATGTACAACGGTTCTAAAGCGATATGAATGACGAAGTTGGTACATGGATGGAGTTCGTTGGAGAGAGGAAAGTGTCAGTATTTTCATATTTCAGAATATGCTAACTCTGTCTGAACCCAAGTTGATAGGTTCGTCTTGGATTAGTTAGGTGGTATCTGGAGGTTCTCAGTTATGTCACTCGGCATGTCCAAAAACCGTAAAAGGACAGTCAATAGTAAGTGGCCGTAAAAACAATTATTTACCGAGCTCGATATTTGCAGTCGCTTAAGTGCGGCCAGTATCCAGTAATCGGGAGATAGTGGGTTAGAGCCCCACTGTTGACAGCCCTGAAAATGGTTTTCCGTGGTTTTCCATTTTCACACCAGGCAAATGCCGGGACTGTACCTTAATTAAGGCCACGGCCGCTTCCTTCCACTTCCTAGGCCTTTCCTATCCCATCGTCGCCATAAGACCTATCTGTGTCGGTGCGACGTAAAGCAAATAGCAAAAAAAGAAGTTATTGTACCGGGGGTACGCTTTCTCCGTCCATTTGAACTGCGCGCCTTATAGAAGGCCATCTGTACTGTAAACCCTGAATTATGTATCTGAAAAATGTATACCCTTAGTATTTAGATGTCTCTACTATCGACTTATGTGCCCCCTCTGGTGGGAGGGTGGACTTTTAATTTTTCAAGGGACATTTCTATTCGATATGGTTGTAAATCTTATGTCTTTGTAATTTTTTTTAATATGTACTGAGGTTGCCAGCAATACTAAGGCTTCCTTCTTCCTTATGTTATGGACAAATCAGATATTTTTGTATATATTTTTGTATCCAGTTAAAATTGGGGTGTGTACAGGCATTCTGCCTAGCTCAAGAGAGTTCGGGAACGTTCACCCTGAGTTGCTACATAAGCTGAGCGCTTTTGAACTATTTTGCCATCTTCATCGTTCCGGTCTAAGTGTGTGTACGGCATAGTTGAGGGCAGGGGTAGCCTTGCCGTCGTCAGAAGGCCTAACAGTTCAAGGTAATGACAGACATCTTTTAAAATATGTGATAGCTCCAAACAGTTAACTTGAGGGGAAGATTTCAAACGTCTTTCTTAATGTAAAATTCTCAAGTTTAATATTACCTTTTAAATGTAAATTTTTAGGCAAGTCTTAGGACTCTATTCAAATCCCTGATGGGAAATACGTAACTTCACCCTCTATTAATTCCCATTCAATTTGGTATGGGGTGACTATGATTTTCTAAAACTCTAAATACGTCAAACCATTTTGGGACTTTTATTTCGCCATCTAGTCACCCTCTGTAGTAGAGTCTTAGCCTCTGTAACTTCAGGCCATAAGCCCATGTAGGATTTTTAGTGTATTTCAAAAGGAGTGCATGTGTTTCGCCTCCTAGAATTTTCTTCATGGACGATCTCTTAAACCTTTTCTTTTGTGCATTAGGGCCATTTAGAATGGGCACTTATTGCCCCTGTTTGAAGTGTCATTAGTTAGTGACGAGCTGAAATTACAGTAAACACTGTTTTGAAGTTTCTCTAGTGTAAATTTTGACAGAAAACTTGTGCCTCTGAGAGGCTGGACTGTAGTAAAATTTTGGGATGTAGGTGAGTGGAGCAAATGTGCTCTTTGAAATAGTGTAACTTTAGAGTTACAAAGCTCATTTCTTGTAAATTACTGTGTCGACAATTTTCCCTATTGTACTTGATTATCGAACTTATAGACCACTCTTGTTATCCGAGCTGACGAGTTCTTTAACTGTTATTTGTTGTTGCTGATTCATATCACCTACCGTATCAAAGTTAGAAAAAAAGGAAATAAATAACATTTCAGAATTTAGTGTTTTAAATTATGCTTTGATCTTTTCTCTGTCCACCCATTCACCTTGGCACCTTCTTACACCTCTGTAAACCACGAAACTTCCGGAACAATTATTATTATTATCTCATGAGATCATCATCGTCATCATCATCATCATCTGTTTACCCTCCAGGTTCGGTTTTTCCCTCGGACTCAGCCAGGGATCCCACCTCTACCGCCTCAAGGGCAGTGTCCTGGAGCTTCAGACTCTTGGTCGGGGGATACAACTGGGGAGAATGACCAGTACCTCGCCCAGGCGGCCTCACCTGCTATGCTGAACAGGGGCCTTGTGGAGGGATGGGATAGGCAAGGAAGAGGGAAGGAAGCGGCCGTGGCCTTAAGTTAGGTACCATCCCGGCATTCGCCTGGAGGAGAAGTGGGAAACCACGGAAAACCACTTCCAGGATGGCTGAGGTGGGAATCGAACCCACCTCTACTCAGTTGACCTCCCGAGTCTGAGTGGACCCCGTTCCAGCCCTCGAACCACTTTTCAAATTTCGTGGCAGAGCCGGGAATCGAACCCGGACCTCCGGGGGTGGCAGCTAATCACGCTAACCACTACACCACAGAGGCGGCCATCTCATGAGATAATGTATATAATATAGAATGCATGCGCCTACCAGGCACGGAGCTGTCCTTATAGGTTTCTGGGATCAATCTTCTTCTTTACGACCTTCGCACCTTCTTTCGCACCTGTTGTGAAACACCTATGGATAACCTACAAATTATATTCACACCTTATCTCCAGCGCGGCTCGTTCATTTTTTATCATAAGAGAAGACAGAACACGTGAACATCACTCGACAAGTGTGAGAACATAATGAGCCTTTCATTATCTTTTCAACTCAGTAAACGTGATCCTGAAATATGCGTAACCTAGACACTGACTGTACAAAATGAGTAGCCTACCTTCTTCGCAGCCAAATTGTTAACTCATACTTCGGAATAGGACTGGGAATCTGCATTGTTCTGAGTATCGAATTCCAACGCATTTATTCCTCACAGCACATATCACAGATTCAAGTTATAAGCGTACAATTTTTACGATAGTACTTAAATCACAATGTCACTGAGGCAGACGTTGGCGTCACATACAGCATCCATCCATACATATATATATTGTATTCTGTACATTCAAGGAGTTCATGGCGGAAAATGTACCAAGGCCCAAATAAGAACTAACTGTAGTTTCTTTGTGAATAAGGAAATCTGGAATTCTGCAGTAAGTCAAGTTATATCTAGGCTACTACTTTTTCTTAAAATTTGGATTACCACACACCGACACATACACGTCTTATGGTGACGATCGGATAGGCAAGGCCTAGAAGTGGGAAGGAAGCAGCCATGGCCTTAATTAAGGTACAGCCCCAGCATTTTCCTGGTGTGAAAATGAGGAAACCACGGAAAACCATCTTCAGGGCTTCCGACAGTGGGGTTCGAACCCGGATGCAAGCACATATCTACTACTCTACCTGAATCCGTTGTCATCAACATATTCAATTTTGCCATCGTCATTCTCCTACAAATATTCTTAGACAAAATTAATATTGTTGGTGAAGAGAAGGAACTAAGTACCAATACCAAGAAAACAACACTGATAGTTTTCGGCAGAGAAATAAAATATACTGTGAATCACAAAGCCTAACAAATCCAGCAAGCGAATACATTTACGTATTTTAACAGTTGATTTGAACCATGCCTGGAAATTAGAAGCTGGCCCCGTGGTGTAGGAGTAGCGTCCTTGCCTCTTACCCGGAGGCCCCGGGTCAGGGATTTTTACCTGAATCTGATGGCTGGTTCGAGTCCACTCAGCCTACGTGATTAAAATTTAGAATCTATATGACGGTGAGATAGCGGCCCCGGTCTAGAAAGCCAAGAATAACGGCCGAGAGGATTCGCCGTGCTGACCACATGACACCTCGTAACCTGCAGGCCTTCGGGCTGAACAGCGGTCACTTGGTAGCCAAGGCCCTTCAGGGCTGTAGTGCCATGGGGTTAGTTAGTTCTGGAAAATGGAAGCTGAATAGAAATGGCATGATGAACTTTCAAGAGAATGGAGACGTTATCGTGTGATGACGCCTTATGCTCCATGGGGTTGAAGCTTAAGCATTAACAGACCACCACCAAATGACTGAACTCCAGAACTACGGTTCAGGATCTCATGGGTCGAGAAAGCCATGAGAAAACTGAAAAAGATATCTGCAACTCTCCATCAAAAGCAGAAAATAATGCATATCTATCTCGGACATGTATTACGTTGTGAAATATATGCAATGTTACAACTAATTCTGAAGGGCAAACTTGAAGGGCGCAGAGGAGTAGGCAGGAGGGAAACAATTGAAGAAGTACTGTATATCGTGTTGCTGAATATCGATTACCAATGTCTGGGAGAATGAGCAAGGCACATGGAAGAAGAATCTCCTTTAGTGCAGAGGTATAGTGATGTCGGCCATATTCTTCAAAGGTGCTTCAAGAAATAAAGTACCAAAGGCTACCACGGTGAAACTTTATTTTACAGGCAAATATATTACATCACATTACATCTTTATTACCCCACCATAGATACAACCATTGGTATAAGGAAATAAAGAAGAATAGTTCATGGCTAGACTAACTGCTTTACTACAACTAAATCTACAACTAATTTACTAACTACTTAACTACAACTAAATCTACAACTAATTTAGTCTAAAATTTAATACTAAGCGGACCCCTACACGGGCGGATGACCAGTCCACGTGTAAGGGCCCTCCTTACTACCCTCTAAACTTACAACTAACTTGGTGGCCCCCCCACACGGACGGAATATCAGACACCATGTAAGGCACCACCCCTAACTAAATCTCTACTGCCTAATACTAATCTAAAAAGAACTGGCTGGTCGTGGTATCCCCGTGGTAAGGAAAACTGCCCGTTCTGCCCGTAACAGCACTCCCAGCCACACTTTGTGGGTCAGATGTTTTCGCCAACCCACAACTAGCTGACAATGTTTCTTCCTCCAATTCTTTGCGTGGCAGATCACAAGAGGCGGAAGCCAATCCACGATGTGACCCGTCACGTTCTTATCTACTGACCAGCTTGTTTGTATACGAGTCGCCTTTCTTTCACATTGTCAGCACCCATACTTGCTAATCCACGTGCGCACATGCTTAATCTTTTTACCGTTGGGGTAGGTCCGTCCCACCCCAACCTTTCACTTCTTGTACCTCCCGCACCTCCTCCCGTATCTTTCAGTCTGCTTTTACTCACTTACATCACACACTTCTTCTACCTTATTTACATCTTATATTCTACAATTCACCTTATTTATCTACCTTATTTATATCTTGTCCTCTACAATTTATACACTAACTGTTCATTCTCTTAAACTATGCCATAAATTTAATATTTATACATCTCTTTACATTTGCTCTCTCAGCTTCCCTTCTACTTTCTACTTTTACACAGTTTTTCACATCCCCCGCTCCAAATATTACCGATAGGCACTTAATCCATTCCATTGCCAATATTACAAATCTTTTCTTATAATATCTACCTTGTATAAATATAACACTCATTCTACTGACTATCATCTTGGTCAGTGCGTATCACCATTCCTCTGGGCAAGATAATCTACCTCCTTATCAAAGTCTTGCTCAGTTCATCTTCCTATCCGACTACTCTAGATACACAACCAACATTTCTCGTCCTCTCTCCACAGTTCACAACACCGACCTTACAAACATACCAATAGATTCCTTACTTCTCTACTAATTTACACCATCTTCATACAGTTCTTCCAGCTTGTTTACTTCTCATACTCTACAAACCCATCACTAATTGCACATTTCCTTAACAGCACCATAAACTTAATATTTATACAAGCTCTTTACCGATACTCTCTCAACTTTCTTTCTACTATCTAATTCCTCTTTATAACAAGGTTTTCCAACCTCACCCCTAACTAGATATTACCTACTCGTCTCTTAATACATTCTTTTACCAATATATACAAAACTCTTCTTACCGTATCTACATTATATATAACACATTATTGTAACTATATTATATATAATATAACACATTCGTCTAAATATTACTCCTTCTTCATCTGAAGACTTCATTTACATATTCAACTCGCCATTTCGCCTATCTCCTATCTTATAAATTGGACATAATACCCCTTTTCTCCACTTACTAGGAAATTTCGCCGTTTCAAACATCATGTAAAAAAAATTACCATCACCTTCCACATCTGTTCATTTGCCCCCAAATCCTTCTATACCCTGTTCGTAATACCGTTCACACCACCTGCTACATTTGTTCTTGCTTTGCTTAACACCCTAATTATTTCCTGGGTTGTTATCTCCTCATCCAGTATCTTTATTCCTACTTTTAGTTATCTTACGATATGTATCTTGCCCAAATCCCCATGCCAGTTTTCTCCTCGTCCCAAAAGACCTCTGAAATATCCTACCCACTCATTTTCCCCTATATTTGTTTCCTTCCCCATTTGTTTCGTTCTCTTTATCTTATTTATAGATTGGCAAATCCTCTCAAATCTCTCACCTTTGCAATATCCGTTTCTTCTTTCCACTTCTGCCTCTTTGCAGCCTTTTTTCACATTCAGTAACTTCTTGTAATCTCTTCTTAATTCACAATATTCCTCCCTCTTTTCTTGTTTTCCTTTCTTCTTAAACTCCGCTAGTGCTGTCATCACAACCTCACGTTTCCTCCTGCAGTCTTCATCAAACCACCCCGTGACACTGTTATTATTTCCCCCTTCTCTTATCTTCAATTCCTTTCCCACCCTCCATACTGGGAGTTCTATTAATTTTAGAACCTTATCCATGTCATTTCCTTCCA
This sequence comes from Anabrus simplex, assembly GCF_040414725.1. Lineage (NCBI taxonomy): Eukaryota > Metazoa > Arthropoda > Insecta > Orthoptera > Tettigoniidae > Anabrus > Anabrus simplex. The sequence goes on along the minus strand of NC_090271.1, from coordinate 113,846,006 downwards.
ACGCCCTTTCAATTCCTACCCTTAAAATATATCCCTTCTCTTTTAGCTCTAATCTCATTTTCTCTATCGTAGTATCATTCCAGATATACTTCCATCCATCCTTCTTATACCTCACCCTTGTTCCTAACCCTCTCCTCTCTTCATCGTCCCCACCTCTTAGTTTTATCTTAAAGGGCATGTGTTCTGTTTCCCCATATTCTGCCACCTCATAACTTGTCATTCTCCTTAACGCTGTCCCCATGCTTACTCCTATATCTACTACACTCCCTCCATTTGATGTGATGTACGTCAGTTCTCCCTTACTATCTCCCTTCATCCACCCGTTTAAAAATATATTTTCTATAGAACATAACTCTAACAACCTTAGTCCATAACTATTTATACCTTTGTCTTTACTCCTTCTTTTGTACCCTCTCACTTCGAAACTCTCTTCCATAATCTGGTACTCTATTGCTCACTCTTGCATTCCAATCCCCCATTAAAATCATTCCACCTTCCACATACAACCCCTTAATTTTGTTTATTTCTTCAATCAGTTCTTCAAAAAATTATTCGCATAAACTGAATCCTTAGGATGGTTATACAATAGAGCACGAAAAATTGCTTCCTTTGCATTACTTCCCATTTTAATTCTAAACCACACCACCCACTCTACCTCACTCTGTATCTTCTCTACCCTCCCTGCTATCTCATTTTTTATTAAAAGTACTATCCCGCCTGGGTTTCTTCCAATCCTCCCCATTTTTTTCCTTATCACGTTGACTGCTCTATACCCGTCCCATTCAACTTCTACCCCTTTCCCTAGCCACGTCTCCACTAAAGCGATTATCTCAAACTCGTTTACTATTTCCTCACTTTCTTTGTTCCCTAGCTTCCCCATCAACCCCTCAATGTTCCACAACCCTATCGTCATATCGAGTTATTTATTCCCTCCCCTCCCCCTCTCTGCTTCTGTGTTTCTCCACTTTCACCCCTACTTCTTGTCACTCTTCCTTGCAAGCCTTCCCTATCTCTCTCCTCTTCCTTTTCTTTCTTCTTCTCCTACTCCGTTCCTTTTTTCCTTACCTACCGGGCGAGTTGGCCGTGCGCGTAGAGGCGCGCGGCTGTGAGCTTGCATCCGGGAGATAGTAGGTTTGAATCCCACTATCGGCAGCCCTGAAAATGGTTTTCCGTGGTTTCCCATTTTCACACCAGGCAAATGCTGGGGCTGTACCTTAATTAAGGCCACGGCCGCTTCCTTCCAACTCCTAGGCCTTTCCTATCCCATCGTCGCCATAAGACCTATCTGTGTCGGCGCGACGTAAAGCCCCTAGCAAAAAAAGTTTTTCTTACCTGGGCATTTTTCCCTCCCCATAAATCTTTCAGACTTAATGATCTTCCCTTATTTAGCGCTACAGACAGATATAAGGATACACAGTAGTAGGGCACTGATACCCTTTACTCTTCAACATAGTCACCATTCTTGTCCAAGCACTTGTTCCAACAGTACACCAAGGCATCGACGCCGGCATAGAAGAAAGCTGTGCCCAGTCCCTGAAGCCTCGTTATGACGGCATGCTGAACGAACGTTTTTAATTGCTTACCACCCAACGGCTCTTTCAACAATCTGAAGAGATGAAAATCACTGGACTCCGACTCGGGACTATAGGGAAATGTGGGGAAGATATAGCCCTGGCAAAGAAGGATCGCGTGGCTGGGAATCCTATGTTAGTGGTTCGGCTTTTCTCAACAGCTCCCTTCAGATCAGCCATTAATAGGATGACGTAGCCAACAGGATTGCCAATGTCCACTTACGGGACATGGCACTTTAAGAAGAAGAAGAAGAAGAAGAAGAAGAAGAAGAAGAAGAAGAAGAAGAATATTGGCAATGGTGAAAGTATTTTTATTTTTGCTATTCGCTTTACGTCGCAACTACACAGATAGGTCTTGTGGCGACGATGGACTGGGAAGGAAGCTGTTTTTTTTTGCTAGGGGCTTTACGTCGCACCGACACAGATAGGTCTTATGGCGGCGATGGGATAGGAAAGGCCTAGGAGTTGGAAGGAAGCGGCCGTGGCCTTAATTAAGGTACAGCCCCAGCATTTGACTGGTGTAAAATGGGAAACCACGTAAAACCATTTTCAGGGCTGCCGTCAGTTGGGTTCGAACCCACGATCTCCCGGATGCAAGTTCACAGCTGCGCGCCCCTAACCGCACGGCCAACTCGCCCGGTAAAGTGAAAGTATTTTAAGACAGACTTATGTTCCTCGACAACGGGTGCATGGGAAGCACAATTTTAAGACGCTTTTAATGTTGGGTAGAATGCGTATATCGCCGAGAGTATTTCACTTACGATTATGTTTAATGTCTCAATTGACAGATAAAGGAACAAAAATCTGAAACGTAGTTTTCATGAAATAGCGCTTCAATGTGACGTCACACGCATACTCTGTTACAAGATGGCGCTGTGTTGACTCGGGCGCTCAGCTGAAGGTACCGTCGCTTCTCCGGAGAACGTGGTACGCCTACCTCAGCACTCACCACCATCTATCTACAGTTGCGTCATCCGAGGGATCGATCCCAGCATAGCGCCTGCCGTTCTTGCCCACGACCTCCGCCAGGCAGACATCCCTGTACAGCATGCCTTCCGCATCTACAACTCAGACGGACCTACTTTCCTGGTGCGGATTCAACTACCCACTTCAGACGCCGTCCAGCGCCTCATCGCTTCCGGAATTCACATCTATGGTCGCCATCATCGTGTGGAACCTTCGCATTCTCCCCCACAACCCCTGCACCGTCCTAACAAACTTCGCCGTCGTCCCCGGCCTGACCCTCCTCCTATCTCGCCTCGTCCACATCTTCGATCACCTGCTGTCCCACCCCTGCCACCCTATCCCACCCCCACTCCACCAACCCCTGATCTACTCCGCCTTCTTCTTACTTCCCTCATCAACTTCTCCTCATTCTACAATACCTTCGCCTTACACCTTTTCCCTAGCCCACTCTCATAAATCATTAGGCTATATCTCTGCTCTCTATCATTCATATTGCATCTCTGTATTTTAATTTAATGGAAACGATAAAAAACTCATCGTAATACTAAAGCCCCCTTAGCCACGAGGCCTTTCCTTTTCCATCCAACCTTCTTCACATCGCATTTTCCCAACTCCCGATTTCCACACATCTCCTCCTCCCCGCCCAAGCTCTCGGCCAGAGGGAGGGCGAAACCCTTCAGGTGGCCCGCCCCACTCCTTCAGGGTGGGGAATGAAAACTTTTCACGCACGCACGCACGCACGCTGAAGGTTAGCTGTCGTTGTGAATACATCGTGGTCAGTTGTATAGAATAACAATAATGTAATAATGGAATATTACTTTTACTCGTAATATTACTCCCGAACTCTTAAATTATGTCTCTTATTTCTCGTATCGTCCGCCTCTGTGGTGTAGTGGTTAGCGTGATTAGCTGCCACCCCCGGAGGGCCGGGTTCGATTCCCGGCTCTGCCACGAAATTTGAAAAGTGGTACGAGGGCTGGAACGGGGCCCACTCAGCCTCGGGAGGTCAACTGAGTAGAGGTGGGTTCGATTCCCACCTCAGCCATCCTGGAAGTGGTTTTCCGTGGTTTCCCACTTCTCCTCCAGGCGAATGCCGGGATGTTACCTAACTTAAGGCCACGGCCGCTTCCTTCCCTCTTCCTTGCCTATCCCTTCCAATCTTCCCATCCCTCCACAAGGCCCCTGTTCAGCATAGCAGGTGAGGCCGCCTGGGCGAGGTACTGGTCATACTCCCCAGTTGTATCCCCCGACCAAGAGTCTGAAGCTCCAGGACACTGCCCTTGAGGCGGTAGAGGTGGGATCCCTCGCTAAGTCCGAGGGAAAAACCGAACCTGGAGGGTAAACAGATGATGATGATGATGATGGTCTGGATTGCTCATGGCATTCGATAACATTCCACTACTGCAATGCATGTGGACTTTAAAAAAATTGAAGTGGTAATAGTACCTTTTGAACAGACACTCATATTAAGCTGCCTTATCAAGGAAGCGTTCTAGAAAAAGTAGAGCAAGTGGAAAAAATAATCGTTGAATACGCTGCTTGAAATGTTAGTCCTATTAAAAACGGACGCAAACAACTCGACTGAGAATTCAAATTATTATTATTATTATTATTATTATTATTATTATTATTATTATTATTAAAACCAGCAGCTTTTTCTTCGTGTTGGTACTCCATCTTCTTCTTTTTCTACCGCTTTTCCCACACCTGTGGGGTCGCGGATGCGAACTGTGTGGCACATGTGGATCTGGCCATGTTTTACGGCAGGATGCCCTTCCTGTCGCCAACCCTATTTGGAGGGATGTAATCACTATTGCGTGTTTCTGTGGTGGTTGGTAGTGTAGTGTCTTGTCTGGATATGAAGAGGAAAGTGTTGGGACAAATACAAAAACCCAGTCCCCGGGCCAAGAAGACCCTTTCTGACCCTCTGAACCGAAGGCCTCAACGCTGACCATTCATCCATGAGTCGGAAGTTGGCAATTCATAATAATAATAATAATAATAATAATAATAATAATAATAATAATAATAATAATAATAATAATAATAATAATAATAATAATAATAATAATAATCATTGGACTTTTAAAAATTCCAGCAGTTTTCCAGAAATAAAAATAGCATTCCGTGCTTTGGTGCATGCTTCATACAATAAAAGCAAAATAATTGGTAAATTGTTAATCGTATTTTAAAAAAGGAGCGCCCGTGCAGGATTTAGAATTCAAGTTCCTACAGGAATGACTGTAGGCATCGTATTCGCAACTCTAACAATTTACCATATAATTACGCTTTGACATGTTAAAGAAAATTTTCAAACATACTTACAGCCCGGAGGGCTAGTCTATCGAGCGTGCTACAGCTGGGTGGATTATGGTGAAAAATAATCATTTATATATTTTAGTAGTGCTATTCCAACTTCGTTATGTCTTTTCACGCTATGGGAGAAACTTTCTTAAAGTTGGACGCGGGAAGGGGGTGGGGAGTGTCAACGAAGGACAATGCCAAGCAACACACAAAGAAAATAAGCCTGGGCCCCTTAAAAGAAACATCACTGCCTAATATGTTATAATTGCAAATAAAGTACCCTGACTATGGGAAGCGACTCGCTAATTGATTAATTGACGCAGAGGGTAAGAAGAGAGATCAAGTGTGACAGAGAGGTTGATCAGAGGTAAGTTAGTCTATTTATTGGATTGTTCATATTCTTTCAATACGACTTCTAATTCTGGCTCTTAAATGTGGGCGTAACCGTAGATACTGTTAACCAAGAACCTGTTTTATCAATTGCACACCACTAAGCTACAATACTGACAACCTGGGTTGAACCATTTTCCTCTACCACACTTAACAATAAGGAAGAAAGAAGTGCTGCTGAGGGAAGCTAAAAATATTTGGGCGTCACTCCAGCAATAATTCTGCAGTCTGTCACAACGACAATTTCGATCGAGGAGACTAACATGTTGTGTCACTGCAGGCGAACACCGTGGATGAGTTCGATTTCAATCAAAGCTTGAAGGATAAGCGGTCTACGGAAACATTGGAAACACTTGTTATTTCTTGGTGGTGGTGGTTATTGTTTTAAGAGGAAGTACAACTAAGCAACCATCCTCTATATAACACCAATCCGAGAGAAAAAAAATGGAAGGGATTAAACACTTCGAAAAATGAATATTTTGGCCAAAGAAAGTCAAGGGCGTGAAAATTAAAGACTTCCTAGCCCTCGATTATTCTAATATCGTCAGGGTCGGAAAATAACAAGGGTTAACCAAGGGAGGTCGGATAGGGTAGATGAAAGTGAGGAGCCTGGCACCGTAAGTGGAAGCAATGCCAGGACTCAGCTAAAAAACCAGAGGTCGCTAACCCAAGTGCCGGGCTGAGTGGCTCAGACGGTTAAGGCGCTGGCCTTCTAACTCCAACTTGGCAGGTTCGATCCTGGCTCAGTCCGGTGGTATTTGAAGGTGCTCAAATACGACAGCCTCGTGTCAGTAGATTTACTGGAACGTAAAAAAGAACTTCTGCGGGACTAAATTCTGGCACTTCGGCGTCTCCGAAGACCGTAAAAGTAGTTAGTGGGACGTAAAGCAAATAACATTATTATTATTATTATTATTATTATTATTATTATTATTAACTAACCCAAGTTCCCAACTTTAGAGCCCCTGAGGCCATTTGTTGCGTATTGCAAAGAAGTCAAAGGGTTTCGGAGTCGGCTCAACAGGCATACTTACGACTATGTTAACTGCTGAGAGAAGGAGAGTTATAACAGTTGTTATAATGTGGAGTCCATGAATACTGCAAAGATGTACGCCCAGATGACGGTTTGCTAACTTTATTACCTATGTACTATGTTTTTCTTCATGTCTGGATATTGAAACGCATTAGTTTCTAGGATCGAAACAAGACGCATCTCCTCTCCTAACAATGGCACGATTCTAGTCAGGTGCGATTCTTAAATACTTAAGCTACCCTTCTTTAGTATAGTTGTTAGGTTCACCAATTAAAAATCAGAAAACACCCCGCCGAAGTCATATATTTTTACTTTTTATTCAGAAGAAAAAACAAGCACTTCTCTATGTCAGCCATTCACATTTTTTTTCAACACCCACACACACTCTCCAACCCAGACATCTCTCTCTACTGCCAACCCCATCATATTACATTTAATTTCAAATATGTTACAAACTCAACATCCTCCCACCTTGAGTTGTGGGAACAACTCAACACATCATTTATCCACATAACAATACAAAACTGAATTTACTATACACAATACAAAACAGCAAGATCACCTCTCCCCTTTTCTTGTCTCTTTTGGAACTCAAAATAAATAAAAACACTTGAGATAAATATCACATAGAATAAATGAACACTTGTGAAAAAATATCACTCAATCCTCAAATCTTTTGGGTTTAATCACCAGTCTCCCACTACTAGTTTTCAGTTTGGAGCTATCGGTCGATGATTTAATTGTCCTTCGGTCACTTTCTTTCTTTTCACACAGCTTAAATTGTCTGAAGACATGGTCTTCTGCAGATGTCACTTCGAGTGGGTATACCTTCTGCACCGGTCTCACGAGTACCCCTCTTTCAGTCTTCAGACGAACAAGTCTCACAACACCACCTTTGCCAGGGATAACTTCCATCACTCTTGCCAACGGCCAATTCAGTCTCTTGGGGTTGTCATTGTCTACTAGTACTACTTCATCCACGAAGGGTTTGTACTGACTTTTTGTATGGTGGTTCTTCTGAATTAGTTGTCCAAGATACTCATTCCTAAACCTCAACCTTAAAGTTTCTTTTATTTTCTGTCTATATCTGTATCTTTTGTCGAATCTTACATTTTCTATCATGTCGATATCGGGCATTCCAACCTCCTTGACCTCTTGCAGAAACATTGCAGGGGTTATTGCCATCAGGTCACTTCCATCATTGGACAGGTAGGTAAGCGGCCGAGAATTCATCACAGCTTCGATGTCACACAAGACTGTCATCATTTCTTGGTACGACAAGCACGAATTTCCCAGAACTTTCCTGAGCATTTGTTTGAGAACACCAATCAATCTCTCCCACCAACCTCCCCACCATGGTGCAGCGGGTGGATTAAATTTCCATTCAATTTCATTTGCAGAACTATATTCAATAATTTTATCCCACTGAATCGTCTCCAAGGCATTACAGACGCCATGAAAATTCGTCCCATTATCACTGTAGACTATCGCTGGCCTTCCACGTCTGGATACAAAGCGTCGAAAGGCTTCTAGGAATGTTGAGGTAGCCAAAGATGTCACAAGCTCCAGATGGACCGCACGAAAAACAGCACACGTGAACAAACAGACCCAGGCTTTCTCTCCTCCTCTCAAAATCAAAGGTCCTGCAAAGTCTACCCCTGATATCTCAAAAACCGAAGCCTCTCTCACTCTGTCAACGGGTAGATGAGCCTGTTCCGCTTCAAGATGTTTTCCATGGTATCTTCGGCAGACAACACATGATGCAATTGCACTCTTCACAGTTCTTCTTCCACCGAGGATCCAGTATTTCTGTCGGAGCCCGCTGAGCAGAATCTGTGTACCAGCATGACATAACTCTTTGTGTTTTTCCCTAATGAGAGCACGAACTAAAGCATGTTTTGCAGGAAGGATAATAGGACAGCGGAAAGCGTAATCATCCCGACGTGCTATTATCTTTGTTTTCAGTCTCATCACTCCCTCGTCATCAGTGAAAACACAGAGTGTGCTAAATCTCTCGTCCTTTACATCTACAAAACACTCCTTTTGTATGAACTTCATCACAATTTTCTCCGCTCTGGTCGTCTCCTCAACTGATAGTTCTGCGTATATCCTAGTTAATTTTTGTTGCCGACAATTGTGCAGAAATCTCAAGATCCACCCCATCATGCGAACTGTTTTCCGAAAACTCGAGAAATAGTCGAGGTGCCACTCTTGCGTATTTGACTTATTTTCTATTGCGGTCATAGTGTTGACTTTTCTTCTTTTTTCTTCGAACACTTCTTCATCGTTTCTTGTAACTTCGGAGCAGGGCCATTGAGTAGGGGATTGTTTCAGCCATTTCGGACCCTCCCACCATCTCTGTTCCAGTAAATGCTTTGGATCACATCCTCTTGATGCCAGGTCAGCTGGATTCATGGTTCCAGGAACATGTCGCCACTGTTCAGTTCTGGATAATCTTCGGATTTCTTGAACTCTATTCCATACGAATGTTCCCCAAGGTTCGTCTAATTTTATCCAGGATAACACTGTCGATGAGTCACTCCAATAATGAACAATAATTTCCTTTGACCTTAATGATGGTAACACTGATGTGGCAAGTCTAACACCTATGGTAGCTGCTAATAATTCCAGACGTGGTATGGTGATCTTCTTCTTGGGTGCCACTCGTGCCTTTGCTTGTACAAGCCGTAGATCCACGTTATCAATCCTCTGTACTCGCAAGAATATAACTGCTGCATATGCGGTTTGACTAGCATCGCAGAATATATGTATAGAGATATCTTCAACCGATTGCAGCCTTCCAATCAGACATCTGTGAATCTTAATCTCAGCCAGGAGAGGTAGTTCTGCCAACCATTTCAGAAACCTTTTCTTTGTCGATTCATTTACCTCAGTGTCCCAGTCCAGCTCAGAAGCCCAAAGTTCCTGCAGAATTAATTTAGGGCAGAGAGATACAGGACATGAAAAACCAATAGGATCAAATAATCTATGAGCAGCTCTTAGTATTGTCCTCTTTGTTATTACATCAGGTATGATATCAATGACATGTGCCAGATTCAACTCCATAGTATCGTTTTCTTTATTCCAAACGAGTCCCAACACTTGTGATAGGTTTTCAGTTGTTTTGTCGTGAGAATACTCCCACCCTCGCAGGTTGAAAGATGCCTTCTCCATAATTATTTTTGCCTCTTTCATGAATGAATTGAGCTCAGCTTCATTGTTAACACTTGTAGTACAATTATCTACGTAGAAACATTCTTTCAGTCTTTCTATTGTCGGAACCAAGTAGGGATTGTTATCAACTGCTTCTCTCTTCATCTTGTTCAAATGGAATTCTATTGTTGCCGACAGCAAGAAAGGAGAACATGCAAGACCGAAAACAACTCTATTATGACGAAACACTTTCATCTTTTCTGTACTTTCCTTATCCCACCAAAAAAATCTTAGAAAGTCACGGTCTCTAGGATGGACGCTTATTTGGAGAAATGCCTTTTCTATGTCTGCGATGACTCCAATATCATTTTCTCTGAACTTGAGTAATGAACTAGGAATCAACTCTATAAGGTTAGGTCCTTTTTCAATACAATCATTTAGAGAAGGAGCGTTCCTCTGTTTCGCAGAGGCGTCAAATACAGGTCTTATCTTGGTGGTGCTGTTCTCTTTCAAGACAGGTCGATGTGGTAAATAGTGTCCGCCATTCGCCAACTCTTCTTCGGATACCATTGCAATAATTCCTTGCCCCATCCAATCTCGTAAGACACCATCGTATCCTCCATAATGTTGCTCAGTTTGTAGTTTCATTGTGACTGTCTCCAATCTGCGCTGAGCTATTTCGCTATTGTCCGGAAGAGGTGGATGTTGCTCGCTCCAAGGTAGACACACTTCATATCTGTTGTCTTCATTCAGCCTCACAGTCTCAAGGAAATTCTTCCTAACTCGTTCATTCTTCTCGACGGTAGATTCCTTTTCTGCAGGATCAGTAATTCCAAGAATTTCTAAGTCCCAGAGATCACAAATTTTTGTTTGTTTTGAAAACAATGATGTCACCAACAGTGACGCTGCATCCCTTCTAGGTTTATTACTTATAATTTTTCCCATTAGTGTCCACCCTAGAACAGTCTCTACTAGAACTAGACCACACTTTAGTTGATGTGTCTTTCCAGTAAGCAATTCACCTGCGACATCTGCCCCCAGTAGAATCTGTATGGGTCCTCGGTCTTGTACGTCTGTTAAACAAATCTTCAGATCCTTTATCTCATTACTCCAAGCACCATTTCTAACATATGGAACATCTTCACAAATTATTTCTTGGCTCAAAACTTGCAGTTCCTTGGAATAGTTTCCCTCTAATCTTCTTAAACTTATGTTGTAACAATCATGCTTTACCTCTTGGGAACGTACTCCCCCAAACAAAGAGTGTATTAGAGTTTCCTTTCCGACTGACTGGTACCCCATTTGTTCAGCTAAGCCACGCACAATGTAAGATTTAGTAGACCCGGTATCAATGATCGCTCGCACTGTTTTTTGTTTACTCTTACCCATAACAACAACCGCCAGAGTTTGTAAATATACCTCAGGAGAACAAGAGACGTTAGCCATAGACTTATCTACATGAGTGGCATCCTCACTAATCGACTTTCTTTCTCCCTCAAAATTATTTTTTGAAACACTTTCTTTGTCTTTGTTACCAAGTTTATAACACATTAGTACCACATGCTTCCCACCACAAACAATACATCTAATAATGGATTTACAAGCTTTACTTTGATGACCTCTCTTTAAACAATTAAAACAACAGTGCTTGTTACTCAAGATTTTCCTTCTTTCCTCCACAGTCATTTGTTGAGCTTTAATGCATTCTGAACTTGAATGAAGTTTAAGACAAAATACACACTCCTGTCTTTTAGAAATATCAGTAGATAACAAGGCAGAAGCAGTGGGGATATTTGGTTCAGCAGCTTCCCTTGGTTTTTTGCCTCCCTTAATCTTGAGCCCTTGGGATGTATTAATGTTGAACCCTTTCATTGCTAATGAAATTCTTTCCTCACTAACAACTTCACTTTGGAGAAAAGCCATGAGCTGTTTCAAACGATCTTTGGAGACAGAATCACATCTGAAAGAAGTATTCCTTTGCCAGGCCCTTAGTAAGTCTTCTGGCAAGGATGATTCAATTAAGGGGTATAGCATTGCAGTGCACTTTTCTGTAGTAACTCCTAAACTTTCCAGAGACCTGAGATGTGATTCTAATTTATCATATAAACTACTAAGTGTTGGTTTTTCTGTAGAATTTACTGCATTGTTTAAAACTAGCTTCAGTAGTTCACGAACGTAAACTTCTACCTGTAAGTCCTCCCTACCAAATCGAGCTTGAAGACTGTCTATCGCTTTATGATAATTGTCGGCAGTCGGAGGGAAACTTGTGACTAACTCGTACGCTCTAGAACCTTCTATCATAGCTTGAATGAGATACTGGAATTTATCTTCCTCCCCCATGTCCTCATCTTCGTGTATTTTACGGAACTGACTCCAAAAATATAACCAGTCAATTATTTCCCCAGAAAACTTCTTCAATTCTATTTTTGGAAGCCTGTATTTCTTTCTTTCAGCTACATTTTCATTTACTACACTTTGGGTAGAGGAAGCCGGCACAGTGGTATTCAAAAATCTTGTTGCTTTAGCCCTACAGCTCAAGAATTTACGTCTATATTCATCAGCTGATTCTTCCTCATCTGCTATTTGATCAACCTCACAATTATCATCTATCATCTGTTGAAATACCAATCCATCTAAATTAGCGATAGTATCATACCTTTCTTGAAGGATTTCTAGTTGTACCTGAATTTCTTCTGTGTCTGGTTCACCGTCTTGTAACGACGACATAACCTCGTTGTATACTCGTGTAAATAACCGCCGCTTTACGGTCCTTGCTTTCGTGAGGTTTTCCATCTTTTTTATTTTCACGGGGGTCTTCCTTTATTAATGATGTCCTGTCACGGTCGCCAATAAATGTTAGGTTCACCAATTAAAAATCAGAAAACACCCCGCCGAAAGTCATATATTTTTACTTTTTATTCAGAAGAAAAAACAAGCACTTCTCTATGTCAGCCATTCACATTTTTTTTCAACACCCACACACACTCTCCAACCCAGACATCTCTCTCTACTGCCAACCCCATCATATTACATTTAATTTCAAATATGTTACAAACTCAACAATAGTGCTATTTCCAGACGATCGTCACTAGTTCTAGGGTTTACCACCTAGTTCCTCATTTCGGACAGGTCCTTGTCCCTTTTAACACCCGTCCAGAATCTTCTTCGTTTGGAATTAGCATTGGCTCTCTCTCCTGTTTCCATTTCCAGAGTCTACTGTACCCTCTGTCTCTGGTGAATCATGTGATATCCACATTCTTATGATCAATCGTAGTATTCTATAAATATTCTGAGAACCCATTTACACAAATGTTTGTATTTATACGCGTGTGCACCTTCTGTTGTCTGTAGCTTAGCGTTCGTATGGTCATAAGAGCATAGAAGTAAATAACACTACATATTCTCGTACTGTAAATGTTCAAAAGACGCAAGAAGACATCAATCAGAGATTAATACATTCGGATACCATGCTTTTAACCTGTTCACCTGACTTTTGAACAAACACATCAGTCACTCATTATCGCGCAGATGGTCAAAACGCGATTTTTCACCTTTAGTGTACAGGTAAATAGTGAATTCAGTGTCATGTGAATAATTCTGTGGAGTTTAATTCCTGCTTCAGTTGATGTGACAAATGCAGCGGAAAAGAAACGTTAGGAAACATGGGAGCAATATTCCTCTTTACCTGAGACGAATGAAAATACAAAAATGTAAGGAAAATATATTGCAGAGGAAGTATGGTTACATCTTTCTAAGCAAAGTTTACAGTAAACTATCACCTTCTCAAGCATACAAATACTATGACATGAGACTGAAGAAAGTGGCATTTCTGAAGTGGAAGCATTTCTGGTGGTGCCATAGAGTAGAATGGAGACTTTATTTACGTGCAAACTGTTTCTACCGCATGAAAATATTAAGACTCACATTTCGTGCTTGGAAATTATACATCCAGATGCGATTCGTATCGTATCAAAACAAAGTCAAAGCTGGAAACCATTACCAAGAAGTTCTACAAAAAAGAGCCTTTAGAAAAATACAGCAGCATTGTACCACACAGATAAGTGAGAAGAAAGTGTTAAAAACGGCTACTCAGACTATGCATTTGATAATTATCAGGAAGAATCTACTTAGATGTAATGATAATATTATCAGGGCGAAACTTTCTCAAACAGCTAATGCTTTAGCTGCCAAATTTCGCCGGTGTAGGGTTTTAAAGATGACTTTGCATACCTGGAAACAGGCGACTGAAATAAAGGTAAACTCATTCTCATTTTCTCTCAGTTTTGTAAAAGCATGCAATAGGTACACATTTGAAGTTCAGCATTATATATGACTCAAAAAAATATACTGGTAATCTAGTGCTTATTGTTTTGAGGGAAGAAGGAGCGAAATAATTATTCCCTCAAAGATTGTCTGAGGTTCACTTTTTTAAACCCCATGCGGGTGAAGATATAGAATATATTCACGAGATCACTTACCTTGTAAGAGGCTGATAATAGGAATGACTTCCCGCGCTTCTTAAATTAGGAACATGGCGATCATGGGACCCCTAGCCGAGTCTGGTATTGTTTCCACTTGTGTCATGTTTCTCACTTTCATATCAGACTTCACTTGATCGAATTCTATTCTCTGCCAACTCAGTGGCATTTCTTTTGCCTATACCTTCGTTCTTCGAGGGATCAAACCTCTTTCTCTTTTCTTTTCTTGCTATCAGTTTCTATGTTGCACCGACTTCGGCAGGTCTTATGGCAACGATGGAATAGGACAGGGCTAGGACTAGGAAGGAAGCGCCTGTGACCTTAATTAAAGTACATTTGCCTGGTGTGAAAATGCGAAACCAAAACTAATTACGGGTCTCCCTGTGGATGGGGGCGTTAGAACACATCCACGGTATCCCCTGCCTGTTGTAAGAGTTAAGGGTTGACAGAAAGCGGACCAGAGGCTCCTAACTTCAGAGCGTGGGTTGACGACCGCGGTCCCTTGGATTGCTTCCACTTGTGTCCAGTTCCTCACCTTCATCATTCCTATTCGACCTCCCTCGGTTAACTCAGTCTTTTCCGACCCCGATGAAAGGCTAATAGATTTAGGAGGTCTTTCTTCGCTTTTCCCTTTATTTTTCTGATACCTTCATTCTTCTAAGTTTCGAACGTCTTCCATTTTCCTTCTCATTTGTTTTAAGAGAGGATGATTGCCTAGTTATACTTCCTCTTAAATTAATAATCACCACCACCATCTTCGAGGTTACCGACAGTAGGGTTCGAACCCACTGTCTCCTGAATGCAAGCTGATGGCTAAGTGAAGCCGCGCGACCGCCACTTGCTCGGTAGTCTCCACGTTTCTTGCTCCTCTTGCAGTGGAGTAGCATGGCAGCATGATCTGGGTAAACTGCGTTTAAGAAAAACAAGTTTGGAATTGTCGCACACACATTCTATTTCCACAGTTTAATGCTCTGTAAAATAATATGACTATTTGAAGCTGATTTAACTTCTTGTCTATCAAATTATTATTATTATTATTATTATTATTATTATTATTATTATTATTATTATTATTATTATTATTATTATTATTATTATTGAAGCCTCCGTGGCTCAGGTGGCTGCGTGATACAAATCCCAGGCACTCCATGTGAGATTTGGGCCGGACAAAGCGGAGGCGGGACAGGTTTTTCACCGGATACTCTCGGTTTTTCCAGTAACATTTCATTTCATCTGTCAGTCATTAATCATTGCCCCAGAGGTCTGCGACAGGTTTTGGCAGCCGGACAGGCTGTGGATTTTCATGATGATGATGATGATGATGATTATTATTATTATTATTATTATTATTATTATTATTATTATTATTATTATTATTATTATTGTTGTATTGCTACCGCTTTTCCCACTTTTGTGGGGTCATGGGAGAGAACTGTGTCACACATGTGGATATGGCTATGTTTCATGACCGGATGCCCTTCCTGACACCAACCTTATATGGAGGGATGTATCCACTATTGCGTGTTTCTGTGGTAATTGGTAGTGTAGTATGTTGTCTGAGTATGAAGAGGAAAGTGTTGGGACAAACACAAACACTCAGTCTCCGAACCAGAAGAATTAATCAGACGCGATTAAAATCCTGCCAAATAATTATGTGCTAAAAAAAAGAATGCTAAAACTTACACCATAACAAAGTATGTTTTTAATTCAGCTAGCGAATGAATTTGGAAAAGAAGTGTAACAGATGGGCGTGTTTTATTTTGTCCATTGTGCAGTGTTAAAGTGACTGCGGAAAGGAAATTTGCTGTATAGCAGCACATTAAACGAGAAAAACATCTGAATGCTGTAACGAGTGCGAAGAACACAGGGCATCCAGCAAATCATTAAATCCATACTTATATACACTTCCAATTAAATTAGGACGTAATTATTTCTGTAAAAACAAGAGCTGTACAGTGAACAGAACAGGGATGCATTAGGTACTAATGTAAAACCATCGTTACACAGTCACCAGAATTCAGTTTGGTCAAATATTTTAAAATCTTTTAAAATTACTGTAATTCATAGCATTTTCCCATAAATTTAGGGGTATTTAATTGATCATTTTCAGTGATTTTTTTAGGTTATCAACATCTGCCCCCTGCTCATAAACATCACTTTTGCAAGATAAATAACCCTACGTTCCCTCAACAAGCAGGTCAACATTTAGTGGAAAAGTTATATACAGTAAATCACGCTTGTTTGAGACTGCCACAATTCCAGTCTTAACTCGACTGTAAGGTAGGCCTACTCCGCGTTCAAGGTTGTCTAAGCACAAGTCAGGGCACTAGATATACACTCCTTAAACTTAATTCCACGACAGCACTCTAAACAGTACTTCACAACTCTAAGCTTTCTTCCACAAATCAAACAAAGAATCTTGTTTCCTCTTCTTTATAACCGTATCTTTCTGAGTCCAGTCCTAAGCTGACTACATTAGTTCAAGAAGCGTGGAAGAGTTAGATGTAATGGCAAATTGCTTTATGTCACAAATGCATTGTAGGGCCTGTTCGTGGATTCATCCATTCATTAATTTCAATTAATTCCAACGAGCCTGCAGCCTCATACATAGGAATTGTACAGTACATTATATACCGGTACTAGCGGGTACTTACGTATCTGAATATAGTTTGTATAATAAAAGTGTTAATAAATGGTTCAGCATATAAACACATACAATATATGAACAATGTACATCATAAATATGAGGATTATAGGGAATTATTTTTGACTGTATTTACATTTACATATACATAACATAAGAGTTGCAGAGGGGGGTACAAGAATAGATCCGGACATTCGCAAGATTGTTTGGGAGAATGACCTAAATCACAACCAATATTTTGTTTTGTAGCACTGTACCATTCCCAACAGTAACGCTCGAATCTTTGTTTGAATTTTGCCAATGTTGGTGCTGTTTTTACCTCCACAGAGATGTTATTAAATATTTAGATGAACTTCAGGCTGTTTATACCACATTTATAGGAACGAACATTGTATAGGGCAAAGTTATTTGCGTGCCTAGTCCTATATGAATGGCTCTCAGAATTCAGGATGCCGTATATGTAGTATTATGGTGTATTGACTTATGTTTTATTTTATACGAGGTTTGTCCGGAAAATACGTATAAAAGTTGAATAATAACTTTATTTGACAATTATTCAGGTATTACAATATGGTCTCCTTCAAAGTACTCTCCCTGAGACAAGATGCACTTCTGTCAACGCCGTTTCCACTGTTGATAACATTGTTGAAAGTCTTCAGTTGTGATGCTGTTCAGTTGCCGTGTCGTTTCTCCCTTGATGGCTTCCACATCACCCAAGTGCCGCCCCCGAAGCACCATTTTGCATTTCGGGAACAGGAAGAAGTCACAAGGGGCTAAATCGGGTGAATAAGGCGGGTGGTCTGTCACGGTGATTGAGCTTCGGGCCAAAAACTCACGCACAACGAGCGACGTGTGAGCGGGCGCATTGTCGTGATGAAGGATCCACCTGCCCCCTTGTGCCAAATCCGGTCGAACTCGGGCCACACGAGCTCTGAGACTTGATGTTGATGCGCTATTCCTCAATCAGAGACAGCTCCATACCGACGGCAGGTGAAAACGGGTAACTTTCAACAAGCAGCCGCACACTGCTACTGACACGCAGAGCTCTCCGACTCGAACTGAGAGTTGAGAAGATTGGCGACAACAGCAGTGCCACCTGGCGGCGCCTCCACGATACGTGATACGTCACCCCGACGGATTTATACTATTTTCCGGACAAACCTCGTACATGAGTATTTCGAATCTTGATTTCATTTTCATTTTCTTGCTCGTCTTCTTTTTCCGTCTGTTCATCTTTCTAGGCCTTTTTTACTGCTAGAAGGGCTGTAGCTGATTCGAAACTGTTATGTGTCGCAAATTGTTCATCACTTCGAATAAAGTTCCGTGAATCGCAGGGAACGTTTCTTGCTCGACACAGGTCGGATATTACCGATACGTTTTCAAGCGCTTCATTCGTCCCGTCATCTGTATCACTATATCTGTTTATCTTAGAAGACGGCTTATTGGCCTTTCCCTCACAGAAATTCCTGAAGTGTCCCAGTGAAGAAATAGAAAGACATGTGCTCTGATGACAGGGATGTCGAAACACGTGCTTCAGTTCGTCCACACAATGACATTGGTCATACTACCAGCAGCAACGCACAGATATTGTACGTAGGACTACATCAGTTCGTAATATTTTCCGCATTATACGAGCAGATTTTAAAAAATGATTTCATAATTCGTTTCCGTTTCCGCGTTGAGAAGATTCCCCATTATACAAAGGTAAAAACACCGTAAGCTACACCGGGACCAAAATAATAAAAGTCCATAGTGGACAAGTTTTCTGCCTAATTCAAGTTCCGTTTTGAATAAGTTTTACTGCAGTAGGACAGTAGTAGCAGAACGAGTAGAAAAATATATAACGTCATCACGTCATCACTCTTTGCGTTTAAGCGCGCTACCACCGCATGGGCCCTTGTACTATCGACTAAAATCTGTTCGGTGTAACCTGCTTCCCTATCCCCACTATAAATTGTTACGAGCTCAACTTCGCTTACCTTATGCATACTTCTCCGCTCCGATTTAGTGCACATTATATTGCGCTGCTTCACGAACCTTCAGCTTACAAGTCTGTCTCACGACTGCTTTGACTGTTGCCCCTCCACGCGCAATCACCGTGACGTCACCCGGTTCCAGTGTTTTCTCGAGCTCGCTTCGCTTCCGTATATATACTCGCCGCTTTCTCTTGTCCGGCGATCAGGTGTGATTGATATGTTGTAATCGGCAGTGAGAGCTTGAGCAGTGTACGCGGCTGGACCGTGTGCATTTCAATTTTACTTCATTCTTCTTTACGTACTGGGTGAGCAGACTTTTATTATTATTATTGTCATCCATTCAATTTTGCCCTCTCTTTCACCATATGGGCTTGGCTAATGCTTGGATTTCGAACTCTAGTCCCTTCAGGACTCTACGAAATTTCGCTGTGCCAAACTATTGGCTTTAGATTTGTGGTGGAAATGTGAAGGAAGAAATGTGCTGGACTAGCGATACTATGGTGACCTTCAACTTTTAAAGTGTTGTGCATGAACTTTGCTTTCCCTCATTTTGAAGTGGGACTTGACAGCCTGATCATTTCCCTTTCCCTGCTGTTTGTTTCTTGGTTTTCTTTTCCCGTTCCTCTTTCCATTCCCCTTTTCGTCTCCCATTCGTATTTTCTCATAATTTGCTAATGAAATTTGGTAACATTGTGCTCTGCCAATTTCGCACTGCGTCTGCTGTTTACATTTCGAATGTTCTAGTATCTTCCTGTCTTAAACAAGTGTGTGTTAGATTTTTGGGGGATATGATGTCGTTTTATTGCGTACCATTTTAGGTACTGGAAAGCTCCCTTTAACTTGTATAATTTTTACTTGTTCCTTTTCATAATTTCTTGCTTTTTTTTGCGCGGCATTCATGTGAACATTGTCATATTGGAACTTGAATGTAATGAGAACATTAATTTATTCCTATAGCCCTTATCTCGTACCTGAGTACACCAAAGATTTATTGTGATTTGTGTGGTTACCCCTTTTGTGCCTGTATGAACCAAAATAAGACCTGTCAATAACTTGTACGATTCCCTTTTTCTATGGTGTATCAAATGGTCTAATTTTACTCTCTGTTGTGAAAACATTTGTTATCTCTTTTGAAGTTGTTTCAATATATATGTTCATCTTTTCTAAACCTGTGCTTGTGGGAGTTCTCATTTCTGTGTTCTCTTTCGTTTTGCTTAGTATGTACTTACCGCGGAAATTCCTCTTGGGAAAAGGCCCATAATCGTAATCGGCACATGACTTGGGATGTGATCTGCACTGATTGTGGTTATTCGAAGCATGACATTTGAATAGTGCCATTACTCCATTCTACACGTCTCCCTGCGCTCTGCTTTGCTAAGTTCTCTGTGCGGCATACCAGCACATATTAATCGGAGTCTTTCGCTTCCTTCATATCGAACTTTCGTTGATATTTGCCTAGCGATTGCTGCAAGTACTTGGAAATACATACTCATATTTAATTATATCAATGTATCGCAACAAAATAAATACACGCGAAAAGATCGTATTCTGACTGGCTGCCGGCTCTACAGCGTTATTCAACAAATATTTGCTACTTAATGAAATATACGGTATTTTTTACCTTACTTAAATTAATTTCAGAATATATTGAAACCTTAATAAGTATATTTGTGGGAAGAGGTTGTTTCGAGCGACAAATATTGTACCAACTCTACTAAGCGTACAACCATGTTTAGTTAAGAATAGCACTGCTATCGCGAAGGCACCGAAAATAGGGTCGTTGTGTATATAAAGACTGCGGAAGACGTGAAACATTGGTCTAGCAATCCTGCGAGAAGTGGTGAAAAACAGTTTGATTTTAAACGTGTTCCACAAATTTTGCGAAGAGTATCCATCATTAGCGGTGAAAAAAAATCGATCCCTTACTGCAGAATTTACCAGGGTATCAGCAAGTAGTGCTAACGAGCACAACGCAACTTTTAGGTTAGGGACTTGCATGACCTAGTTAACAAAGGACTTATCATATAACAGCTGAAACGGGACAGACGTTTATCGACTTTATGGTGAAGGAAGAGGGACAAATCTGGGAGTTAGGTGGGATTACGGATTCTGTGGTTTAATTAGCGTATTCGTCAGGTGTAGATGAGGACTCCGACACGGATATGGAGCGAATCGAACCATTCCCGGAAGACACCTGATGAGACTACATACGTACAACGTACACTGAGCCCACTGCTTATTTATGAGTCACTTCTGTCTATTCTAGTGTTGTTTATACTAATTTTTAGGGGCAGTAGATGTTCAGTTTTGTGGTTCAGTGGGGATTGTTTCTACGAGTGTAGTATTGTACATTCGATCTCGACGTAACTGTCGCTCTTATTTTTCAAGTATACGAATAATATCATTATTTCATAAGAGTGGGGCTAACTTAAAAAAAAGCATACCACAAAGCAATAACGAGTAACTGGGACATTTTAAATCCGTAGTGATTAAATTTCCCAAGTTTATTTTAAGGAAATTGTTATAGTATAGTAAAAGCTAGTTAAGGTAATTTATTGATATTTATTTCAGCACTAACTTCCATTAAACACTGTTTAAAGTACTACATTAGCTTTACTCTGTGCAATTACGTACCGGTATCAACAGTTCACATCAATCAACATTTGATCAGTTAGAAATATCCAGCCTTCGTGGTTATACTGAGATCTTATTCACTTGTTGTCTTTCCCTATGGTTGTTTGCTAATGCAAGGCCATTAAGACGATTCTCTCCCATTGTACTTTCAGGGTTTCTTAGCATACGTAGGGATGAGAAACTTCTCTCTGTAGAGGCTGCCATGAATGGCAGGGTGGCAACTATTTATAGCAATAGTTTAATATTGGGAAAGGAACTTCATTACATAAAGCTAATAAAGCCCATTTTTGCCCTTCTATTTCCTTCTGGATGAATATGTCCTCGGACACTCCCGGCACTAAAAATCACACGCCATTTCATTTTTCATTCTGCATGAGACGTTTCTTCACCCTTTGAAGCAGCCATGTCACTTGCTGCAATAAAAATGTCTTTTCACCGGTATTTTTCATTATATTTAATATTCCTATCGCGATGCTAATGTAAGACAATACAGCTGTTTCCAAACAAATGATAGATTCACTTCTTCTCAAAGCCGCGCCAAAGGCAACAGCTTTACTTAACGTTTCACTATCTGGATATTCTTTTATTTGCTCAAGAAACCTTATATGTAGTATTAGTTCTTGAAAAAAAATGAAGATATCATGTCTTTCTACCCAATGGGTAGGACAAAATGATTTTTACTTGGTGTTTTCTTGACTCACTGTTATCACGTTCATGACTAACATTCTTTGAAGAGCAGACATTCTTTGAAGAGCAGACATTCTTTTTGCGGAAACAAAGACAAACGTAGTCACTGATGAGATAAACTCCGAGCAAAAATCTTGAAATTTCAATCAAACGTTTAAACTTTTAACTTTAAAATGTAACTCCCTTCAGGTGGAATCTGCCACCTCCCTGGATCCAACTCTGATCAGATGTTCTTGTATTTAACCAAACACAATACTGAATTGTACCTACTTTAAACCCTTAAATACCCAATTTAATAACTTTCTGATGAATAAGGTTTAATCAACATTTCCCATCATCTCTGGTTTTAACTAAAATCTTCGAATTGTTCTGGGTTCCTTTTTCTGAGGGATTTGCAACAAAAATGCAGTGTTACGAAAATGTTGCAAAACTTATGGTGCGAAGACGTGGGAGTAAGGAGAAAACTGCTTGACTGAGCAATATATTCTGAGCTGTCAGTGGAGAGATGGCGTAGAATGACATTAGTAGATGAATAAGGTTGAGTGGTATCTTTAAAAGTAGGGAATATCACAATATATAAGTTAATTCAAGAGGACAAATCGGGAATAATATTCATTTATACGAAGAGGAGTTGGATTGGAATAATTTACCAAAGGAGATGTTCGGTACATGTTCAACTTCTTTGAAATTATTTTAGAAAAATCTGGATAAACAACTGATAGGGAATCTGCCACCTGCGCGACTGCTCTAAATGCAGAGCAGTGGTGACTGATTGATGACTGAAAGGAATACACTAGAAAATGGAAATTACGAACAATGGCTTGTTCAGAACTTTTCAAACAAAGTAGAAAAATAGGTTCTGTTTTCGTATTGGTGTCCAGAGTAACCAAAAGTCTGGCATGACAGTTTAATCAGCTGAATTTGGCGCAACAACAGTTTGACGTACTATCGTAGGCCTACTCTACAAATTTTATGATAGTCCGGAGAACAAACTCGTCATTGGGATTGTGAGGTAGCAAGATGAACATTGGATCACTTCCTTATCTCTTTACGTTGGTGTAATATTTTTTTGCCTACCGACTGTCCCTGTCAGTAAGAAGTACGCTCCTTGCTCATAAGCGAGTTGTACATTTTGGTCCAGCCTGCCCCTTTCTGCACATTCGTCATGCACCGGTACCACCTCGGTAAAATCCAGTGGAAAGCAGAACGATATGTTTTGTATGATTTCCGACGAACGAGTAGTGTAACAAAAACGTTGCAAACTTTGGACTTGGAAGACTTAGGAGTAAGGAGACTGTTCTACTAATAAGGCCCGTATTCACAAACGCCAGTAAAAGTTTCATCTTGGTTTAAAGCTAAGAAAACCGAGATAACAGTTACATTTGTATTCACCAAAAACATTATCTCGGTTTAATTCTACCGGAGATTGGTTGAACGGTAAAATGGGAAATCTAAGAAAATAGCTCGTAGACGGCTGGAATATCTAACTGAAAGAGAAAATCACAGCGACGAGTAGTATGGTCAAGATTATGCAATTAATGAATGTCATCGGTGGATAAATGAACATGCGACACATTTCGACGACTACGACGACACTGATTTTGAGGCACATTTTAATTTATCTAAAGCTTCGATACTATCCGTGTTATCCATGATCCATGAATTCCTAACACACAGGTAGGGCTAAGGTGAACTCTCGATTATAGCTTATACACTGACTGACAGAGCAAATGCAACACCAAGAAGGAGTGGTCAGAACTTTATGCCAATTGCAGGGTAGACTGACGTCACTGAGGTATGCTCATGATGTGAAATGCGCCGCTGTGCTGCGCACGTAGCGAACGATAAATGGGACACGGCGTTGGCGAATGGCCCACTTCGTACCGTGATTTCTCAGCCGACAGTCATTGTAGAACGTGTTGTCGTGTGCCACAGGACACGTGTATAGCTAAGAATGCCAGGCCGCCGTCAACGGAGGCATTTCCAGCAGACAGACGACTTTACGAGGGGTATGGTGATCGGGCTGAGAAGGGCAGGTTGGTCGCTTCGTCAAATCGCAGCCGATACCCATAGGGATGTGTCCACGGTGCAGCGCCTGTGGCGAAGATGGTTGGCGCAGGGACATGTGGCACGTGCGAGGGGTCCAGGCGCAGCCCGAGTGACGTCAGCACGCGAGGATCGGCGCATCCGCCGCCAAGAGGTGGCAGCCCGGCACGCCACGTCAACCGCCATTCTTCAGCATGTGCAAGACACCCTGACTGTTCCAATATCGACCAGAACAATTTCCCGTCGATTGGTTGAAGGAGGCCTGCACTCCCGGCGTCCGCTCAGAAGACTACCATTGACTCCACAGCATAGACGTGCACGCCTGGCATGGTGCCGGGCTAGAGCGACTTGGATGAGGGAATGGCGGAACGTCGTGTTCTCCGATGAGTCACGCTTCTGTTCTGTCAGTGATAGTCACCGCAGACGAGTGTGGCGTCGGCGTGGAGAAAGGTCAAATCCGGCAGTAACTGTGGAGCGCCCTACCGCTAGACAACGCGGCATCATGGTTTGGGGCGCTATTGCGTATGATTCCACGTCACCTCTAGTGCGTATTCAAGGCACGTTAAATGCCCACCGCTACGTGCAGCATGTGCTGCGGCCGGTGGCACTCCCGTACCTTCAGGGGCTGCCCAATGCTCTGTTTCAGCAGGATAATGCCCGCCCACACACTGTTCGCATCTCCCAACAGGCTCTATGAGGTGTACAGATGCTTCCGTGGCCAGCGTACTCTCCAGATCTCTCACCAAGGGAGAACCATCCCTCAGGACACCCCGCACTCTTATTGACTCTGTACCTCGACGTGTTTCTGCGTGCATCGCCGCTCGCGGTGGTCCTACATCCTACTGAGTCGATGCCGTGCGCATTGTATAACCTGCATATCGGTTTGAAATAAACATCAATTATTCTTCCGTGCCGCCTCTGTTTTTTCCCCAACTTTCATCCCTTTCGAACCACTCCTCCTTGGTGTTGCATTTGCTCTGTCAGTCAGTGTATCTTGTACGGTACCCGACTGGGTGACTTTTAATGAAGAATTAAGGAATAATCCCTATTTTTTTGAGTGAAATATACACTGTGTAGGATATAATTTGGTTTCGTAGGTAGGCCTATTCTCTATCTTGATAATGCTTTTTGTCACCAAATTCAATACCGGTACCTGACTATTCACTTTTTGGGAAGTCACATTAGGCTTCTTTCCTCCTTTATGCTCAATAGCGGACATAATTTATGCAAATTACTTGCAAACCCGAAATGGAATCAAATAAAAAAAAATACATTTCAATAGTGGCGGCAGGACGTTGTCATTTGTTTTCCGTGCATTAGTATGAAAAGTTTAAGGTTCAAATTCAGATTGAAACGAAAAGTTTTGGTAAACCGAGACAATACATTCTGTGGCGAATACAGAAGTGAAACTTATCCGAGACAATAACATTATCCGAGTTTTGGAAATCTAAGATAACAGCAAAAGTAAGTGACGTTGGTGAATACGTGCTTGAGTGGTAGGCCTATATCAGAACTGTCAGCGGGGAGATGGCGTGGAATCAAATACAGTAGAGACAATACGCGTCACTTACGGATTTAGCCTTGATAAAATGGGAGACAATTCGACGGTGGCGCTCCTAGTGACTTGACCTGAAAAGTCGCGCTAAATTCAAATATCAATGGAAATACATATACGAAAATGGATAAATAAATTACGTCTAGAAAGAAAGTATTATTGAGATATTAACTTCGACGTAGCTAAAGCAATTCTGGATAAATGAATGAAGAATCATTTAAAAGGTTATTATTTAAAGACTGAAATTAGACATATAAACAAGATGTGAAATGGACTGCTGTGAAATGGCTTGATCTTTCATTTATGCATTACTTTTTTGCTTTAGCATTCCTGCCTGAACTCCCCCTGTGGGTGGGGGAGGTAGAATAACACCCACGGTATCTCCTGCCTGTCGTAAGAGGCGACTAAAAGGGGCCCCAGGGGCTCTGAACTATGGAGCGTGGGTTGCGACCAAGGGGCCCTCAGCTGAGTCCTGGCATTTCTTCCATTTACTTGTGCCAGGCTCCTGACTTTCATCTATCCTATCCGACTTCCCTTGGTCAACTCTTGTTCTTTTCCGACCCCGACGCTATTAGGTTTGCGAGGGCTAGGGAGCCTTTAATTTTCACGCCCTTCGTGGCCCTTGTCTTCCTTTGACCGATACCTTCATTTTTCGAAGTGTCGGAGTTCTTCCATTTTTCTCTCTGATTAGTGTTATATAGAGGATGGTTGCCTAGTTGTACTTCCTCTTAAAACAATAATCACCACCACCTGCCTGAACTTTTACGGTTACATTTGTCTTTTTTCTCATTTAAAACATTGTATTATCACATTAAGACACTTGTCAATAAAAATATCGGCACATTCCTTACACACATGATGCAATGAATTAACATCTAAAAGCTGGACAATTTTCCCCTTAACATGAAGCCTACTAACAGAAAGAAAATCTATAAAATCCCGGCTTTAATCTGAGAAGAGGGATAAAAGAAAGAAAAGTATGAAAATGTTGTCGATAGTGATGCTTTGAGGAATATTTACGTACAATTAGAGTAAAAATGTAACATACCCATGGCTGTATAGTTCGAGGATTTTTAAAGTCGCTGGCCTGGAAATGATCTGAACAGATCTTATAATTCTTCTATAAGTGTAACGTCCCTTCTTTCTCGAAGTATACCTTATCCAAATCACTTCTGTGGCATTTCAAAACCCACAGATCACACCTACAACAACACATCGGTATTGAAGGTTAACTGCTGCACTATACAATAAAATATGCGTATTATATTATAAGCCAGTTAAAATATGGTTCGAGCAGGTCAGAAGATTATGTAGTACTATAAAAATCTCTTTGTCACTGGAAGAATATATATGCAAACACAATATTACTTACATTTTCTTGTCACGAGCGTAGCGAAAGAAAGACAGCGCATTCTTCTCTACTTCATAGTTACTGCAGCCAAACACAGCACATACCTTTCCCCTCATGTTGAGAGAAGGCATCAAGGAATGACACACGCTACTATTTAATTATGTCAACTCAGTGATAACGTATAAATAACACCAAAAACTTCACACAAAATACACGTGCTCTTATGACAGAATCAGTAGTTTTCAGGTCTACTCGCTAGACGGAGCTCCAATAGCTGTCCCTCGATATCCCGCCCAGTGTCGCGTATTGTCTCTACTGTATTTGGTGGAATGACATCAGTAACAACAACAACAACAACAGCAGCAGCAGCAACAACAACAACAAATTAAAAACCGAATAAGCTTTAATTGAGTTTCTAAAAAAAGATAGTAGGACAAATTGTCGCGGAATGGCATTTGCTACCTCATGTGTTAG
This sequence comes from Anabrus simplex, assembly GCF_040414725.1. Lineage (NCBI taxonomy): Eukaryota > Metazoa > Arthropoda > Insecta > Orthoptera > Tettigoniidae > Anabrus > Anabrus simplex. The sequence goes on along the minus strand of NC_090271.1, from coordinate 113,818,744 downwards.
ATATCTGTGTATTTGTAAATAGCCTAGTTATATTTACTCTATGACGATTGTGAGCAACGGTGGTAAACGTGATTTTGTGAACTTAACAGTGAAGTCCTCTTACAATTCAGTATTTTTTAAATGATTTATACAACACAATTTTTGGTGCCGAAACCTGGACCTTAGAAATAATAATAATAATAATAATAATAATAATAATAATAATAATAATAATAATAATAATAATAATAATAATAATAATAATAATAATAATAATAATAATAACAATAACGACGATGTCAAACATGGTTACTTGAACTACAGTCCAACTTGGGACAGTTTGAACCCATATTTTGGGAACTCTTTGCCGACACTTGCTTCAGTGTGTGCGCTACGCTACATATTATCTTTGCGCTACGCTCTCTCTCTCTCTCTCTCTCTCTCTCTCTCTCTCTCTCTCTCTCTCTCTCTCTCTCTCTCTCTCTCTCTCTCTCTCTCTCTCTCTCTCTCTCTCTCTCTCTCTCTCTCTCTCTCTCTCTCTCTCTCTCGTTTGTTGACTCCTCCAAATGTAGCATTTCAGTAAGATTTGCTGGAACAGCTAGTGGACATTTGCTGTCCCCGTATATTGTTTATAAGTCAGATCATCTGTACCAAACCTGGGTGGTATGAGGTCTCAGGGAGCAAGGTTATTGTGCCAGTTAAGATAATGAGTAGAGATAGATATGTTTTCAATGTACCTAACCTTCTTTGAATCAACTAGGCTATGGTACCCATATCTGTATTAAGAATTTATGTAATAATTAGAAGAAAAATGTATTTATTTTGACAATTAATTATTTCCCTTTTACTTTGTCACTGTAGTGTCCCACATAACCTAGATATTGTTTAACATGGGACAGAGATATCAAAACAGAAGAGTATTATGAAGATTAATTTACTGTCCCAAGTTACACCATCTCGAGGGTACCTTGTTGTGTATTTTTTTGTGAACTAACCTAGACAATATTTCTTTCCTTTCATTTTTATTTTGCACAGAATAAGTTATCTTATTTTTCCTGTTCTTTTCATTATTTAGTAAAAAATGCCTAAGCAGTTTGAGTGTAGGAACTGTGGGTGTGGCCAGGCATTAAGGAGTATGAGGGAGGAGTTGGAGAGCTTGAGGGAGATAATTAGGATACTCTCAGAGGACAGGAAGGAAAGTAGGCCTCCAAACAATGTACAGGATACAATAGGTGAAATAGAGGGATTGGAAGGAAATGGGGGAATTGTGGAAGACAGGTGGTCTAATGTTTTAAGGGGAAGGAGATTGCAGGCTAAGGGCTCCATTCAGGATCAAAATTCAGGACAGGTGTCGGTGAGAAATCGGTACGAGTCACTGCAGGTAGAACAACCGAGGGAAGATGAGGAACAGGGAAGTGTTGCCGAGAAGTTTGGAAGTAGGAGAAAGGGAAGAGGTAGGAAAGGGAAATGTGGATAGGAAAAGACAGGTGGAACAGGGTCATGGGATGGAGAAAAGGGAGGAGGAAGTAGCTTCTGCAGCTGTCAGGAAAGATAGGACTGATCAGGAGGGGAGGGGATCAAATGAGGTGGGTAGGTTTGAGGCTCTGGTCATGGGGGATTCTATCGTTAGACATGTCGGGAAGGTGTGTGGAGGAAAGGGTACCAGGGTAGAGTGTTATCGAGGAATTAGGTTAAGGCAGATGTTGAAGAAAGTAGAAGAGAAGGAGGAGGGAAAGGAGAAGCTGGTACTGTTTCACGTTGGCAGGTAGCAGGTAGGGACCCTCTTCGGAGGCAGCCCTGCCCAGGGAGTGATGCCCCTGCCTATGTGAGTTCCAGAGCACACTGACCTGGTGGGTAACATCTGGTATGGGTCCCAGCTCAGGGTTACGAGTGGAGACCTCAACGGCATCGATGGCGGAAGGGGCATACCCGTAGCGTCTGTACTCCAGAGGAGCGGCTACGAAAGGCATCTGTCTCCATGTTAGGGGCGGCCTAATTTTGAACTTGGCAGTAGGTATAAAATGCCTTTGGGTGTGGCGAGCCCATCGTAACAATAGCTTATATGGACAAAGCAGATATGGTGCCTCGGAAAAGGTTAGGGCGTCCCCTGCTAAAAGCGACGCGCAGCTCTTCAGGTGCTGGGGGAACTGTGACAAATGGGCAACCAGCACCAAACTACATCAAAATTGCAACAGTAAATGTACTGACACTGACAGGAAAGACAGAAGAACTGGTTGACTTCATGATAGAAAAAGATATAGCTATACTTGGACTGTGCGAGACCAAGAAGAGGGGTACAGGGGAGATCCCTCTGAGAGAAGGATACAGGCTGTATTACAGCGGAAGACCTGAAGCAAAAAATGGAGTGGCCATCATACTTAGAAGAGAAATCCAAGAATATGTGGAATATACAAAGTACGTCAGCGATAGGATGATGATGATGATGATGCTCCAGTTTGAAAATGGTATGAAAGATCTATTTCAGTTGTATGCCCCACAAACCTGTTGCATAGATGAACATCTAGAGGACTTCTTAGAGGAAATGGAGAGACAGATAGAAGATAAGGAAGTACTATTGATAGGAGATCTAAATGCACAAGTTGGAATGGAAAGACAAGGAAAGGAAGATGTTGTAGGGCCCTTTGGATATGGAAATGTAAATCCAGAAGGTGAGTTGTTGGTGGATTTTTGCATGAGGAATCAAATGATTGCTGGAAACACCTGGTTTAGGAAGAAGAACAGTCAGAAGATTACAAGGTATGGTTGGGGAGACAGACGGACAAAGACCATGATTGATTATATTATCATAGAGTAAGAACACTGGAAGAACCTTGTAGATGTAACAGCCATGCCTGAAGAAGCCTTTGGTGGAGATCATAGAGTTGTGATAGGAAAATTGAAAGTTGGAAAGATTGAAAAACCCCAATTAAGAAGAGAGAAAAGAATTAAAGTATGGAAGTTAAAGGAGAAAAACATACAAGAAGAATTTCAAAGGGAAATAATACCCTTGGTACCCAGGACAGAGGTGGGGAATATTGAAGAGAAATGGAAAAGATTTAAGGAAGCACTGGTTGGATGTGCAGAAAAGGTGTGTGGTAGAACATCAGGAAATGTGAAAGACAAAGAAACACACTGGTGTAATGATAGGGTAAAGATTAAAGTGAAGGAAAAGAAAATGGCATGGAAAACATCTAAGACTGAAGAAAGTAGAAGAAAATATGTGGAGGCAAAGAATTTGGCCAAGAAAGTAGTGGAGGAAGAAAAGAGGAAAAGCTGGGCCTTATTCACACAGAAATTGAGAGATGATATGCAGGGCAGCAAGAAATTACTCTATGGTATCTTAAGAAACAAAAAGAGAGATCAAGTAAACACCAGATTTGTGAAGGATGAAGGTGGCATAATTTTAACAAAGCCAGAAGAAATAAGAAATAGATAGAGAGAGTATTTTCAGAAGCTGCTGAACATAAGAATGAATGACAGTCATTCAATGGACGACCAGGAAAGGCAATTAGTTGATGAAGAAATGGATAAAGAAATTACAATGAATGAAATTGAAATGGCAGTAAGAAAGATGAAGAACGGAAAAACTGCTGGAATAGAGGAAATTTCAGTGGAGATGATATAGGCAGCTGGAGCTGTAGGCCTGCAGTGGACATATCGGGTTGTAAGGAATGTCTGGGAGAATAAGGAGGTCCCTGAGGATTGGCAAAAAGGAATAATCATCCCAATTTTCAAGAAAGGTGATAAGAAAGTTTTGAAGAACTACAGGGGAATTACTCTAATATCCCATGTTGCTAAGATAATGGAAAGGATACTGGAAAGTAGAATAAGGTTGAGGGTTGAGAAGCCGATACAGGAAAATCAGTTTGGTTTCAGAAGTGGAAGGTCAACAATAGAGCCCATTTTCATTATGAGACAACTAATGGAAAAGCATTGGGAGTACAGGAATGATATGGTGATGACATTCATTGACATTGAAAAGGCATATGACAGTGTCCCCAGGACGAAAGTTTGGGACAGTCTGGTGCAAAAAGGAATTGGACAGGGATTAATAAAAATAATCATGGCATTGTATAAGGAATGTTGTAGTTGCGTGCAAACACAAGTTGGCAGGACAAGTTGGTTCAAAATAACTAGTGGGCTGAGATAGGGAAGTGTTCTATCACCAATCCTGTTTACAATAGTAATGGATGACATCATGAGAACAGCAAAAGCAGCATATGGAGGAAGAGAAATGAACATGATGTTATTTGCAGATGATATTGTGATTTGGAGAGACGACAACAGAAAGATTCAAGAACAGTTGAATGTGGTGAATGGGAAGATCGAAGAATGTGGATTGAAAATAAGTGTAGGAAAGAGTAAAACTCTTTGTTATGACTAGAAGGGAGAAAGAAGGGAAAGGTCAGATTAGACTTGCTACAAGCCCTTGGAAGTAGTGGAAACGTTTAAATACCTGGGGAGTGAATTAATGGAGAATGCTCGACTGGATACTGAGATTAGTAAAAGGATTCAAGCTGGAAGTTGTTTCTATCATAGTGTAAGAAACATGTTATGGGACAAACATGTGCCAACAGAAGCAAAGGATACTATGTACAAGATGTATTACGTACCCATAACAACTTACGGAGCAGAAACTTGGACAGTGACAAAGAAGGATGAGAGTCGAATACAGGCAGCCGAAATGAAGTTCTTGAGGAGTATGATACAGAAGAGTAGAAGAGACAAAATAAGGAATGAGAAAATCCGGGAAGAAATTGGAGTGGAAAAAATGAATGATAGAATAGAGAAGAGCCGACTAAGATGGTTTGGGCACATAAAGCGAATGAGCGACGAAAAAAAAGGTGATGGAAATGCAAATCCAAGGAAGGAGAGGCCGTGGACGACCACGATTGAGATGGAAGGATACCATCCAACGTAGCATTATAGAAAGAAACCTGGACTGGGACACAGTGTTGGAGGAGGAGTGGTGGAAAGACTGAAGAAAGTGGAGAGGAACCATATTTGCTCCTACCCGGCTACAGCTCGATAAAGCAAAATGATGATGATGATGACTAACAACGTAAGACAAGCAGGTATAAGTACCAACATAGTTGGGGATATGTGGGATCTGGTAATGCAGCACGGGTGAAGTTTAAGGAAGTGGAGATTGTTATCAGTGGAATACTGTGTAGGAAGGATACTGACTGGAAGGTGATTGGGGATTTAAATGAGACTATGGAGTGGGTATGTGGGAAACTGGGAATGAAATTTCTAGATCCTAATGGGTAGGTAGGAGATAGGGATCTGCACTCAGATGGCCTTCACTTAAACCGCAGTGGTACATATAAGTTAGGAAATTTGTTTAGGAGGGTTATAGGGAGGTACATTCAGGGAAACAGGGTGCGCTAGGCAGTGGTGTTAAGGGAACAGGGAACTGGAAATCAAGTAGGGATGACATAAAACTGTTAGTGCTCAACTGTAGAAGTATTGTAAAGAAAGGAATAGAATTAAGTAATTTAATAGATATATACTTACCAGATATTGTAATAGGAGTTGAATCATGGCTGAGAAATGATGTAATGGATGCAGAAATTTTCTCACGGAACTGGAGGGTGTATCGTAGAGATAGGATAGGAAAGGTAGGAGGGGGAGTATTCATTCTTGTGAAAGAAGAATTTGTAAGCTACATAAAAGTTAAAGATAACAAGCACGAAATTCTAGTGGTAAGGCTCATTTCTAAAGATAATAGGCAACTAGACGTCTTTGGAGTGTACAGACCAGGAAAGGGTAGCGCAGATGCTGATTCAGAATTATTTGATAAGATAATCAGCTATGTGGTAAACGATAAGGAAAGGAACGTGATCGTAGCGGGTGATCTCAATTTACCAAATGTCAATTGGGAAGGTAATGCGAACGACAGGATGCATGACCAACAAATGGCAAATAAGTTACTATGGAAAGGGCACCTGATTCAGAAAGTGATAGAACCAACTAGAGGGAAGAATATTCTGGATGTGGTGCTGGTAAAACCAGATGAGCTCTATAGAGAAACCGAAGTAATAGATGATATTAGTGATCACGAAGCTGTTTTCGTGGTAATTAGAAATAAATTTGAAAGAAAGGAAGAGATTAAAATTAGGACTGTTACGCAGTACCATATGTCTGATAAAACAGGCATGAGGGAGTTTTTAATAAGCAACTATGATCGGTGGAAAATGGTAAATAAATATGTAAACAGACTCTGGGATGGGTTTAAAGCAATTGTTGAGGAATGTGAAAATAGGTTTGTGTCTTTAAAGGTGGTAAGGAATGGTAAAGATCCACTATATTATAACAGGGAAGTAAAGAGACTAAGAAGGAGGTGCAGGTTGGAAAGAAATAGAGTTAGAAATGGCTGTGGAAGTAAGGAAAAATTGAAGGAACTTACTAGGAAATTGAATCTAGCAAAGAAGTCAGCTAAGGATAACATGATGGCAAGCATAATTGGTGCTCACACTAATTTTAGTGATAAATGGAAGAGTATGTATAGGTACTTTAAGGCAGAAACAGGTTCCAAGAAGGACATTTCAGGAATAATTTATGAACAAGGGGAGTGTGTATGCGAGGATCTTCAAAAGGCAGAAGTATTCAGTCAGCAGTATGTAAAGATTGTTGGTTACAAGGATAATGTCCAGATAGAGGAGGTGACTAATACTAAAGAAGTATTCGAATTTACCTATGACAGCAATGACATTTACAGTGAGATACAAAAGTTGAAAACTAGAAAAGCAGCTGGAATTGATAAGGTTTCGGGTGATATACTAAAGACAATGGGTTGGGATATAGTACCATATCTGAAGTACTTGTTTGATTTTTGTTTGCATGAAGGAACTTTACCAAATGAATGGAGAGTTGCTATAGTAGCCCCTGTATATAAAGGAAAGGGTGATAGGCATAAAGCTGAAAATTACAGGCCAGTCAGTTTGACATGCATTGTATGTAAGCTTTGGGAAAGCATTCTTTCTGATTATATAAGACATGTTTGCAAAATTAATAAATGGTTTGACAGAAGGCAGTTTGGGTTTAGGAAATGTTATTCCACTGAAGCCCAACTTGTAGGATTCCAGCAAGATATAGCAGATATTCTGGATTCAGGAGGTCAATTGGACTGTATTGCAATTGACTTATCTAAGCCATTTGATAGGGTAGATCATGGGAGACTACTGGCAAAAATGAGTGCAATTGGACTTGACAAAAGAGTGATTGAATGGGTGGCTCTGTTTCTAGAAAATAGAACTCAGAGAATTAGAGTAGGTGAAGCTTTATCTGTCCCTGTAAAAATTAAGTGGGGAATTCCTCAAGGCAGTATTATTGGACCTTTTATGTTTTCTTATATATATAAATGATATGTGTAAAGAAGTGGAATCAGAGATAAGGCTTTTTGCAGATGATGTTATTCTGTACAGAGTAATAAATAAGTTACAAGATTGTGAGCAACTGCAAAATGACCTCGATAATGTTGTGAGATGGACAGTAGGCAATGGTATGATGATAAACGGGGATAAAAGTCAGGTTGTGAGTTTCACAAATAGGAAAAGTCCTCTCAGTTTTAATTACTGCATTGATGGGGTGAAAGTTCCCTTTGGGGATCATTGTAAATACCTAGGTATAAATATAAGGAAAGATCTTCATTGGGGAAATCACATAAATATGATTGTAAATAAAGGGTACAGATCTCTGCACATGGTTATGAGAGTATTTAGGGGTTGTAGTAAGGATGTAAAGGAGAGAGCATATTTGTCTCTGGTGAGACCTCAACCTGAGTATGGTTCCAGTGTATGGGACCCTTACCAGGATTACTTGATTCAGGAACTGGAAAAAAATCCAAAGAAAAGCAGCTCGATTTGTTCTGGACAATTTCCGACAAAAGAGTAGCATTACAAAAAAAAAAAAAAAAAAAAATGTTGCATGCTAACTGTTTAGCCATGCAGCCGGACATAATAATAAACATAACCGTATTTTGATGTACCGGCAAGCCTTGTCTGTGACTCTAAAATATATTTTTATGAAACTTTTAAAATACTGTTGCCAATCAATTTGAAGTTTAAATAATACACTTCACAATGTCTGTCCCATTTCACCACTTGATGATGGAGGACAGTCTATAAAACAAGTTGCGAAGTGAATTATTTAATCAAATTTCAAAAAGTGACAGGTAAGTGTTTTATTGCCTTATAAAGAATAATGATAATGCCAGTAAAAATAATATTCTTCTTCATTTCTTCAGCTTGTTCCAGCTATTTCTGGGGTTGCTGGAACCACCCAGACTTGTTTTTGGTTTTGGCAGGAGAAGGGGGGTTTAAGACCGGATGCCCTTTCTGAAAACTTGTATGTGTGTGTGGGTTTTTTTTACATGAAAATCTCAACCCAGTATTGACCAGGATTTGAACCTTGACCTTCCGGGGAGGAAGCCAGCAGCTAAGCCATTGAGCTAATCATGCACCAAATTATTATTAATTTTTTTTTTTTTTTTTTTTTTTTGCTATTTTGCTTTACGTCGCACCGACACAGATAGGTCTTATGGCGACGATGGGAGAGGAAAGGCCTAGGAATGGGAAGGAAGTTGCCGTGGCCTTAATTAAGGTACAGCCCCAGCATTTGCCTGGTGTGAAAATGGGAAACCACGGAAAACCATCTTCAGGGCTGCCGATAGTGGGGTTCGAACCTACTATCTCCCGAATACTGGATACTGGCCACACTTAAGCGACTGCAGCTATCGAGCTCGGTAGTTGTATCCTTGACCAAATGTCTGACATTCCAGGACACTGCCCTTGAGGTAGTAGAGGTGGGATCCCTCGCTGAGTCCTAGGGGAAAACCAACCCTGAGGGGTAAACGGATTAAATAATAAATATAAATAAGTTGAGAGTGATGATTTCTCCAAGATATTTCCATTGTAGAATTATGTTCATTTTTTGATAATTTATGAAGACTTTATTTATGCCCGGGGTTTCTTTCAAAGGCATAATCTTAGTTTTTTTGAAGGTTATTTGTAATCCTATTTTTAGGGCGATTTTTTGGAGACATGATCTGGGCATGAATTTCTTCCAAGCCAAAGGCTATGGGAGATAAATCATCCACAAATCCCAGGTAGTTCGTTCTTATTGAGGGTTTTGCTCCAATTTTAATTTTAGGTGAGTGTAACGTCTGCCAAAATTTCATGATGTAATTGAGAGCCATATTGAAAAGCGGTGGAGATAATCCGTCATTTTTTCTGAGGCCAGTTTTTAGGTAAAATCTTTTGATACTTCTTCTGTGAAGTTTAACTTGGAATTCATACTGGTTAAAGTTAGTTTTTTATTAATTTGGGATGAAGAGTGTATGACGTAAGGATGCTATAATATGCATTCTTTGAAATCTATGAAATCTATCTATGTGCTATTAATATTCTGTTATTAGTTTCACACCAATAATGATGATGATGATGATGATAATAATCTGATTTCCTATAATTAAGTTAAATGGTAGCCTACTTTCTGCAAGGTGTGTGGCTAGTGTTAGTCTAATCATCAATAGAGTTAGACCATAATAAACGGCGACGGACTATCACTCCTGATAGTGTCCTGTATTTTCATGTTTGTAACCTGGTCACCCTATAGTAAGACCAAAATTAAAATATGGATACACAGTATTGTATAAAGTGTCCAAAATTCAGTTAATTCCATTCATTCATGTCAGTAGCATAATCATTAAACAAATAAGACAAAGATATTTTATTATTACAAAATACACTCATGTTCATAAAAAACAGAACACCTTGAAAGACTAGAGACAGGAAGTTCATATTCACTGGACATGTTCATTAATATGTTCTTCAGAAACGATTAGCATTTGAGTCACCTAGATTCAGCATGTGTCCTGTTGCCTAGTAGGCACTGGGTCCTCCATGGACGTGTATAAGGCACGAATTGCGTCCTGGGGTATAGCCATTCATGCTGCATTCACTTGGTTCCATAGTTCATCTTTGGTGGTTGGCATTGGGTCACAGCGCCACACCCATCGCTTCACCATATCCCACATATCTTTGATTGGCGACAAGTCCGGTGATCGGGCAGGCCAGGGCAACAGTCTGAAATCCTGTGACAACAAGAAGGCACGTGTTCATGCAGCAACATGTGGTCGTGCATTGTGCTGCTGAAACATGGCGTCTGGGGTGTCGTGCAGAAAGGGTTTGGCTACGGGTCACAATATGTCTTTCACGTAGGTCAAACTGGTCACAGTGCCCTGGACACACACCAACTGTGATTTGTGGTTGTACCCAATAGTACCCCACACCATAAGGCCTTGAGTTGACGCTATATGTCTTGTGCGAATGCAGTCAATGTGATACCTCTCCCCCTGTCTGTTGCAAACTAAAATGCGGCCATCATTTTCAAACAAACAGAACTTGGATTCATCTGAAAACACTATCTGTTGCCATTCCTGTCCCCAGTGACATCGTTCCATACACCATTGCAGTATAGCATGTTTATGCACATTAGTCAAAGGTAGGCGGAGAAGTGGATGACATGCCGGTAACCGAGACTGTAATAAATGGCGATGGACTGTCACTCCTGATAGTGTACGATGTGTTACACTGTTCCACTGTTGCGCCAGAGCTGAAGAGGACGCAGAGCTGTCCTGCAATGCCATTCAGATGAGGTGTCGATCTTCTCGGGGGGTGTTCAGGGTGGTGCGACCAGACCCACCTCGTCATGTTCTACGGCCTTCTGTGAACCATTCTGTACACACCCGTTGCATTGTGGGTAGGGGCTGCAGAATAACACCCACAGTATCCCCTGCCTGTCGTAAGAGGTGACTAAAAGGGGTCTCAGGGGCTCTGAACTTTGGAGCATGGGTTGGCGACCACAGGGCCTTCAGCTGAGTCCTGGCATTGCTTCCACTTACGTGTGCCAGGCTCCTCACTTTCATCTATCCTATCCGACCTCCCTTGGTCAACTCTTGTTCTTTTCAGACCCTGACTGTATTACGTATGGAGGCCTAGGGAGTCTTTCATTTTCATGCCCTTCGTGGCCCTTGTCTTTCTTTGGCCGATACCTTCAGTTTTTGAAGTGTCGGACCCCTTCCTTTTTTCTCTCTGATTAGTGTTATATAGAGGATGGTTGCCTAGTTGTACTTCCTCTTAAAACAATAATCACCACCACCACCACCACCACCGTTGCACTGCCGACACACTTCGTCCCACACGAGCAGCAATTTCCCAAATGGATGCATTATGTTCTCTCATGCCAATAATGCACCCTCTTTCAAACACATCCTTTTGATGGTATGGTTCTTGCACACGTCTGCGAGGCATCCTGCATGTCTGTTCATGTCACACTGATCCATTACCTTCAGAAACTCTCTCAGTGTAAACAGGATTGTAATTAGGTAAAAACAGCCTACACACTTCTTTACAAAATTGTATGGCATGTCTGAAGTTACCCATAAAATAACACAATTTTGTTTAAAAATAATTCATTAAAGTCCTATTTAATATTTTCACTAATAATATCCCCTCTGCTGTCACATGGCCTCAAAATCTACAAATCCATCCTTGAGAGCAGGATTAGAAAATATGTTGAAGCTACACTTGAGGAGGAACAATAACATGGATTTAGACCTCATAGATCAACTATCAACTATAGACCTCATTTTTGCCACCAGAATGCTCTATAAGAAGTAAAGGGAGAAAGGTAAAACACTTATAACTGTTTTCCTGGACATCGAAAAAGCATATGACCATGTACCACGCAGGCATATATGGGAATGTTTGAGACATAGGAAAGTGCCCGATGACATCATAGCATGAGCACAACGATTATATGATGAAACCAAGTGTTGTGTCCAGATCCAGGATGGAAGGTCAAGTTGGTTCGAAACGAAGAGTGGAGTCCAGCAAGGAAGTTGTCTTTCACCACTTCTCTTCATAATCATAATGGATGAAGTTTTAAAAGCGGTTAAGAGAAAGGATCCAACAACTAATGCTCTGGTTTTTGCTGATGATGTAATGGTATGGGGTGAGACAAAAGTGGAAGTACAAACTAGACTAGATCTCTGGCATGAAGCTTTTACAACCTTAGGTCTCAAAATCAGCAAAACGAAGACAGTTGGCTTGGCGATGAGTAGAAACTTTCCAACTGTTCATCTACGAATTGGAGATGAGGAGATAGATATTGTAGACAACTTGCAGTATTTAGCCTGTCATCAGACAATACCATACATCAAGAGATTAGTAACAGAATACAGAAAGCTTCCAAATTCTATCATGCTGTATATCAAATAATTTGGGATGAAACATTTCCGTTAGTTTTCAAGATCAGCTTGTACAAAATACATCTAGTACCTATATTGACGTATGGCCTGGAAGCAGCAACACTTTTGGACCAACAAAGAGTCATCTTTAGGCAACAGAAATGAAGTTCCTCCATTCTTGTCTACAAAAAACAAAAATGGATAAAATAAGGAATGTGGATATCTGACAACAGCTTGGATTGGAAAGAAGCTTGCTGGAGACTCTAGAAGTGAAGAGATTGCAATGGTATGGTCACATGAAAGGAATGAACCCTCACAGGACTCCTCGAACATACTTTGACCACAATGTTCTTGGGAAGAGACCAAGGGGAAGACCTCGTGATGTTTGGGAAAAAAAGATAATGATGGACCTTAAAATTAGAGATGTGAACTGGTGTCACGTGTATGAGCAGCATCTGTGGATGGATAGAACAAACTGGAGGAGGCTCATACACAACCGCACCCAGCTTGCTGGAGCAAAGAAATTATGATGATGATGATGATGACTAATAATATGGAGAATGTATTGCCAGACACTTGCCTAATAAGCCAAGATTTATTACAGGATGCAAAACAGTCATTGTCGCTGTAGAATAACGGTTCATTTTACAACAATACAGATCAAACTATTTAATTAAAGTTCATTCTTACACCTAATCAGAACAAAGATTGAAAAGGTGAAAGAGATATTGACAGATCCCTATATGATCTTCTGACTGCACTGTTTAAAATTAATATTGCTACTAATTCCTGAATGGCAGTTGTGAATAAGTGACTAATAAATGGAATGGGCAAAGTTTTCAGGGTGGACAAAGTTACCCCGATTTAAAATACCTCATTTTGACTGTTTTTCAGACTAATGGTTGAAATCTCTCAGTAATCTGGTGATGGATTAGGCTACATTTGTTGACTGTGAGCTACTTTAGTTCTACATTATTTGTACCATACTTATTCCAAATAGGATAAACACTAAGCAACATAAGGGCTAAAATGCTTTACCAAGACATGTATGTTTGTTATTTTTTATTTTTTTGCTGTATTATTATTATTATTATTATTATTATTATTATTATTTTTCTACATCATTATGCCCTTCTTAGGAGCTTGATTGAACCAGCTTAGTTGATGTGTTGGCCTTCTCCTCCTCCCAAAATCTCTTCATCATCTCACTGAGCTTCTTCCTTCAATTTTCTGTCCAAGTTATAGTGGCTCTGGTGTTGGGTTTGTCTTCAAACTGATGATTGTCGATTTTGGTTCTGAATTTACATCTGTCCTGTACAATGTCAAATATCAAATAATTTTGAGCTGAAAATGTTATTATTCTTATTATTATTCATCTTTATTGCAGAAGGCAAAGCGATATAAACTTGACATTGCAACAAAATTTAGTGCAGTACGAACCCTTCGAATGGCACTAAGTATGTGGAAAAGATACATCAAAATGCGAGAAACAAAGAAGAATGTTTTGGACCTTGCTATAACCATTCACAAGGAAATCCTTCTCAAACAATTCACATACCTGTGGCTGAAACGGTGAGTGACAATTAACCCTCATAGTTGTAGATTTTTCTTATTGGTTTAATATAAGTTAGCACTACTACATAGATTTTGCCAACACTAGGAGTGGGAAGGTAGTAGCCATGGTCTCGATTAAGGTACAGCCCCAGCAGTTGCCAGGGGTAAAATTGGAAGACCAGGGAAAATTGTCTTCATGACTGCTCTCCTGAAGATACTGTAGTTGGTTAGATATTATAAAAAGCTTTATTGATTAGATTATATAAAAGGTTCAAGCCATTTTCTACATTTTCTGACAGGTTACAATTGAAAATTGCTGACAAAAAGCTGCTCTCAGAAGCTGGAATCTATTCTGAGAGGAAATTACTTGAAAGAACATTTCAATCATGGCATAGCTGGTTGCTCTACAAGGAGAGACAAAGAGATTTGAAATACAAATCTCAAAATCACTGGGAGGGATATACAAAAGTAAGTGCAATTCCTGAATATTTTGTGCCTTTTAGTGTCTGTTTGCTTCTTCATTGTCTATTCCCTTTCAGATAGACTTTAGAATAGTGAATCATTTAATCTCTATTTGTGTTATTTTGGCTAGTTGCTTTACGTCGCACCGACACAGATAGGTCTTATGGCGACGATGGGACAGGAAAGGGCTAGGAGTGGGAAGGAAGCGGCCGTGGCCTTAATTAAGGTACAGCCCCAGCATTTGCCTGGTGTGAAAATGGGAAACCACGGAAAACCATTTTCAGGGCTGCCGACAGTGGGATTCGAACCTACTATCTCCCGAATACTGGATACTGGCCGCACTTAAGCGACTGCAACTATCGAGCTCGGTATTTGTGTTATTATCTACCGTAATTTTAAAAGTATAGCTACCTACCAAATTGCTTTTAATATCTTGATATTTTATCCATTCCATGACAGGTTGATAATTCAGGCCCCTTGTGTTTGAACTGTTTAAGCGCAATAGTCAACACTTCAGGCCCCTTGTGTTTGAACTGTTTAAGCGCAATAGTCAACACTTATAAACAGTAGATATCTTCTCAGCCCCCAGTGAGCTCTTTTCTACTTAGAATATTTGTCAGATTTATGAACCAGATTAAGAAGTTCCTTTTCTTTAGATATTTGGGCATGGAAGTCAACACAAGACAAACCCTTAAAATGAGTACAATGATTAAAGTTTTCTCTGTTTTAGTCATGTCTGGTTTTTCTCATCTGTCTATATTGGATTTATTAATGAAGAAACAAGTTTGACAATTGCACTGGATCCTGGCAGAGCCAAGCATACCAAGTTTTTCAGATTGTTAGAGTTTATATCCTGTGTAGTAAAATGAACAAATAGTTCACACTATTTGTCACTGACACTTTGATCCATCAATTCACTGCACATTTGAAACTTGTTTTCACAATATTTTTCACACATACAAATTCATCAATTAAGATCTCTTCATTCACACTGAAATTTGATCTCGCCATTTTCATGAACATGTAGCTTTCTTGTATGTTTTTTCACATCAGAGACTTCTTTCCCTTCAAGCTCATCCAATTCCTAGTCTGAAGAGGTGTAAGAAATTGCATGCACCACTCTTGAATATACTCAATGCAGGTATCATAGAAATTTATTGCATAGCTTTGAGACTTTTCAGTTGTTTCCTGTCCTTCACTTTCGAGTCCTGGTAACTGATTTTTCCCCAGCAATGGTAAGGAATTTCATGACTTTCTGCAATTTAACTTTTCTGTCAATTTGTTTACTTCATTTTCACTTCTATAATTGTCATATCTTGCTTTTCAACACATCTGATAGTATCAGAAAAGGTTTTCAACTGGCTGGCAAGGAAATGCAGGGTGTAATTGAAAGAGTATTTTCAAATAAAGTTTTGAGACTGATAGGACATTTGTTAGTGGAAAGAAACTATGACTTTAATGCAAGGAAAGTATCAATAACTCTGGATTGCAGGTAGAAGAGACTGCCACCTTATTTTGCTGATACCCAAAAGTTTTTTTTTTAAACTCTATATTGGTGAATTCACAAGAGGATTTAAGTTCTTCAACTCTAACACAATAAATGTAGAAATGCTGATAGATATTGTTAATTATAAACTGAACATTGATAGATAAGCAGTCTGCAGCACATCATTGATCTCATGTGCAGGACAACCAATGCCAATTAAATTATTCACCATTTTTTCTTGCATTTTAAACTAAAAATTATTCTTTTCCTTGCTCTTCTTTCCACCAATTTGTTGTCTGCTGATATAGCAATAACCTTCTCAAGGAGAACTGTAATTGATTCTGCACAGCAACACCTGTGTAACATTGAGTAACACACCTGTGTAACACATTAAAATCTTTTAAAAAACCAACAGAATTTCTGAAGTTTCACCACCTACATTTACTAATTCCAACACCTTCACTCTCACACCTTTTATCCGAATGATAATGTCTCACCACAAGAAGCACTAAATTTTTATCCAAATGGTTGGATAAGCCACTTAACACTGATATGAAATATGCTTTCTCTTTTTTACCTTTTCATTGATCTGATTTTCCACAATTGGCTCAAAAACATTTATGATTGTTGCCTTCCTCTTTGTTTGAGAATATTTTAGCTTATCATTGAAAAGACTTTTTCACAATGACTGTTGTTCAGTCCATGGACTTAGAGCTGTGATTGTGAACAGCAGTATGATGAGGGAAGGTAGCTTCCTGTGCTGCCAGAACTGTTCCGGAAAAATAGGGGATGAATGGGAACCTTCATCTAGCAAGACAGCAGAAGTTTCCATCTGTAGTTGGAAGTCAGATATGATGTATGTTGTGATGCGTGATGATGATGATGATGATGATGGTGATGATGATGATGATGATGATGATGATGATCTTGTGCAGTCATTTAATTTGACACCAATTAGGGTGCCTGCATATAAATTTTTGTATTATATTTTACTATTACTAGGTGCCAGAAAAGCAGAAAAGCAGAAAAACATGAAAACATCATGACATGTCATACCAATCCAAGCTTGGGTTTTTATCCTGACAAATACCCCTTATGTTTCAGGATCTCAAGAGCAAAGAAATGACACATCCTTCACCTTATTTTGCCTCTAGCATTATTTAAAAAAATTAAATCTCAGAAAGTGAAGTGTTCCTAGAGATATTGTTCTTGAAGTGTATGTGAAGATGATCCAAGATATGTACCTGTGTCCATCTACTATGGTGAAAACCACTGCAGGTGTTTCAGTTTCCTTGTTGATGTTAGTGTACATCAGGGGTTGGCACTGAGTCCGGCACTGTTCAACACTGTCATCAACTGCTCCATCAGGTAGTCAGACTTGGTTGGCAAATCATATCAGGAGGTTGAGGCAGCCTTGGAATGATGGCGAGTAATACTGGTTATATTCTAATACTTAAAAGTTTCTGAATAGGAATTTAAGAATATCACTCCCTAACAATATCTACCTAGGTATAACGCACTTCCTAACTGACAAGCAGTGCTACATAAATCAACATATAGGAGTATCTCATTGCTTGCTTGTGGGGAAAAATAAATTGCACATCCTGTAATTAATAACTGGTTAAGATGTAAAATCAGCTTCAAATTGCAACATAGTACATTAAAAGTAGTAATCTGTTGAATGGCAGTGCTTTATCATTAGAAAGGCTTTTCTTGATTATGTGTCTCTCTGTTAACAGGCTAAGGCTTTTCATAAATGGAAAATCTTCACTGAAATGAAGAAGGAGAAAGCACTTAAGAATTTGGAAGCAACGGATCATTACACAATAAAAATGTTAAAGTCTGCTTGGAAAATATGGATTTTATATATTGAGGAAAAGGAGAACCTGAGGATAATTGACAAATTACAATATGCAGATTCATTTTACAGGTAAGATTTAGAAGTATCATGTTCTTTTTATACTTCTTACAGATGGCATTTATGTACATTTTTAGCAGCTTGACTTTCTAGTTATTGATGTCTCAAAGCCAACACCTTGTATCCTTATCTTGCATCTGGGAGATAGTGGGTTCGATCCCCACTGTCAGCAGCCCTGAAGATGGTTTTCTGTGGTTTCCCATTTTCACACCAGGCAAATGCTGGGGCTGTTCCCTAATTAAGGCCATGGCTGTTTCCTTCCCACTTCTTGCCCCTTCCTATTCCATCATCACCGTACGACCTATATGTGTTGGTGAGATGTAAAGCAAATTTCAGAAAAGAAATGATCAAAAACACACACGCACGCACGCACACGCACACGCACACACACACACACACACACAAAATATTCTAACCAGTTATGAGTGGCCACTAATTACCAGTCTATTTACAAATCTCTCTTCTGTACACAGACCAGGGAGTCCCGGCCAGTTGTTACCTGGGAACAGCTATAATCCTTACTTTCACTTTCCCAAAGTCCAGTCACTTCCTACAGCCGCTTTGCATTGACAGCTGGATTTGAACACAGTGCCACTGGCTATATAACACACGACGACTGTTCGTTGGTTCGACTCCACGCATAGTCCAATACTTCACACAGTTCCATGCAGTGAACAACTAAACAGCTCAACAGTATTCAACCACAGGATGATACAACAGTGAACATTAAGGCAGGTCCATTTATCCTTGAACTCACGATAGCGTGTTTCCTCTCTGGCTCACACAGTGATCCTCAGTCCACAGAATTACATGAACGCACAGACTTCTGTTCTGTCGTCTCCAGTTGCACACTCACTGGTCTCTCCGACACCACAACAACAAAGGATAAAAACTTCATAATGTTCCGTATTGAAATGTATAACAATGAAATTGAAATAATAAATAAGGCAGTTCAACCTATTCAATAGAAATAAATATGAAATGTAGTATTACATTCCTATTTAATTAAAAGCAGAAGCGGTACCGGTTTCGACCCTAATCTGGGTCATCATCAGCCGAAAAAAATGCAAAAAACAATGCATAAGTAAATAAGAAATTAAAGAGTGAGTCTTTCACAAAAACAGTTGAAGAGGCAAAATATGTTAATGGGGATTGGCACTGTGCAATTTTAAATCGTAAAATCTAGAAGAAGTAGACAGTCAGTCACTTATAAGAAGTAAGGCGCGATCTTCTGAATAGTAGCACAACACACGCAATTTTCATCACTGTCTCATAATGTTTACAAGAAGAGGTAAAAAGTTAAATGAGCCAGCGAATGAGGCGCGAAGTCACATTATAATTAATGAATATGAAGTCCCAAAATTGTTTAGAAGTCGAAGAGTTGATTGAAGCAAATTGCTAGCTCCTGAAGATCAGCGCAACACACTCAAAGTCCGGCACTGTGCTTTCAGTCGGCATTTGACTTCATATTATTAATTATATTGTGACTTTGCGCCTCATTCGCCCAGCTCATTTAACTTTTCACCTCTTCTTGTAAACATTATGAGACAGTACTGAAAATTGCGTGTGTTGTGCTACTATTCAGAAGATCGCGCCTTAACTTCTTATAAGTGACTGACTTTCTACTTCTTCTAGATTTTACGATTTAAAATTGCACAGTGCCAATCCTCATTAACATATTTTGCCTCTTCAACTATTTTTGTGAAAGACTCACTCTTTAATTTCTTATTTACCTATGCATTGTTTTTTTGCATTTTATTCGGCTGATGATGACCCAGATTAGGGTCGAAACCGGTACCACTTCCGCTTTTAATTAAATAGGAATGTAATACTACATTTCATATTTATTTGTGTTGAATAGGTTGAACTACCTTATTTATTATTTCAATTTCATTATTACCACAACAACAACAACTCGCTTGCAGGGTCCTTGTATTTTTACCTCGATGTTGGGCCACTAGAACATTGAGGGTTTGGCTGGAGATCGAACTTTCCCGTCATATATTCTAGAAATTGCATGAAGAAACTAGATGAAGGGAACAATAGAGAAAGTGCCTTGGCATGTCCTCGGGTGGGCTGGGAAATTTCCCGAGCTGGCTTAGTCATCCCCTTTCAGGTAATACCGAAGGGGCTGCGACAAGGCTGATGGTTGCTTGAGCACGTAAAAATATAAACAATATAATTTTTTGAAATAATCACCACAATATAAAAAGTTGATATTATAATCATTGTATATACTTTATCAAATAAAATATCCCTCTGAACCTGTGTATAAAGATGTTCTTTCAAATAATAATAACTAGATCAATTTCTTCACCACTTATATTATGTTTCCTATTTCATAAATTTATTAGCCCAATCAAGAATAGTAAAAGTATCTAAAAGCACTATGGAAACAAATCAGTGTAGTTCAAATCATAAAATATCTCCTCCAACTTACATATCATTGACTTTATATCATATTCATAAAAAGTACCAGCCCATATATGATAATTTAAAACAATTTAAAATAGCTTGCACGGGTGAGGAGCTCTGAACTGAGTAGAGGCTTTTTTGTACTCTGTGGAAGACGGATCTGGATGGGGAAGTCCTCAACCCCAACAATGTACATTCCAATGGCTAATAGAGGCTCATGATGAGAGTGGTGCTTGCACCCGCGGATCTACTGAGGACATGATATAGTGGCAGCAGCTATGTCATTATTGTTGATACAAAGACCGATCTGTTGACTTTGTATTGGCAAACAGCTGCATCGTATCGTGGCATCCTTGGAATTTGGGATATGATCTGGTTACTGCACAGTGAAGAAGGCAACGGGAAACCACCTCAATTATTTTTCCCTAGTACATTAACAACCATGATAGTCACAGCAAGATGTACTGTCTACTGAACATGAGGCAAAGAACCCAAGATCCGGCAGGGGAAGGAATGAGGCTTCTCAGGTTGTCATCCAGCGAAATCCTCATAGAATGAATTGATGAACATTGGAGCGTGGAATGTAAGAACCTTACTAAAGGCAAGAAAACTGGAAGAAGCCAAAAATGCAATGAATGTGAAAGACATGGGGTTGTGTGAAATCGGATGGCCAGGGAATGGTGATTTCTACAGTGATGATTTTAGAATGATCTACAATGGCAGCACAAGTGGAGGAAGTAATGTAGTAGGACTTCTCCTTAGAAGCAAATGGGCAAGAAATGTGATGAACAGATTCTAGTTGTAAAAATCAAAACAAATCCCAGGAATATACTATAGTTGTTGTTCAAGTGTACTTTCCAACATAAAAGAGCTCAGATGAAGAAATTGAAGAAATGTTTGACAATATTGACCAAATATGGAATCTGACAAAGGAATCAGATAATGTAATAATTATGGGAGATTTTAATGCTGTTGTTGGAAGTCATCCAGACTGGAAAGGAATTGGGAAGTTCGGACTGGGTATCAGGAACAAATGAGGAGAGAGACTACTTGATTTCTGTGATCAGTACATTGATCGTGACAAACATGTTATTTGATGTACCATCATGGCACTGATATACCTGGAAAGTGCTGGGTAACACTACTCGTTATCAGAATGATTATATCCTTGTCAAGAGAAGATATCACACTCAAGTTAAAACAAGGCATAGTTACCCTGGAGCAGAGATTGATAGTGATAATTGCCTAGTCATGGTCAAATGCAATATCCAACTGAAAAAGAATTGGCATCAAATAACAAAACCTCTAGATGTGACCAAACTAAAGGACAACAATTAAAAAGAGATTTTCACCCACAAAACAAATGAATTGGCTGAGAGACTTAAAGAATCGAAATGGGAAAATATTAAAGAAGGTTTGATAAATATAGCTCATGAAACACTGGGAACAAGAACTTTGGAACCAAGGAAACCACAGATTACAAGAGAAATATTGGATCTGATAGTAAAGAGAAACCAGTACAGGAGAGAGAATACCATAAGAAGTCAGGAACAATATTACAGTAGACTTGTTAGAAATCAAATTACAACCCTTTGTAGAAAAGCGGAGGAGGAATGGATGGCTGAGATAACAAAGAACATTGAAAATGTTATTGCTGAAGGAAAAACTTACAGAGCTCATTGACACATCAGAGCCTTAAACCAGTAACCGAAAGCGAATAAAGTTCTATAATAAAGGATACAAATGGGAAAATCTTAATAGATTCAGATGAAGTCAGCCTTTGGTGGAAAGAATACCTTGAAGAACTATTTGATGGGAATGTATCTAATAAAACATGGTATATTGAACTGGAAAATGATATAGATAAAGATGATAAGGGACCTGTTATCACAAAAAGAGAATTTGAATCAATGCTTGAGAGAATAAGTGACAATAAAGCTTGTGGTCCAGATAACATACTAAGAGAACTACTAAAGAATATGGGTGCAGCAAAGAGATAAGAAGAAGAATAGCACTTGCCAAGCAAGCATTCAGCAATAAAAGAAGTCTTCTGACCAATATACATCTAGATATTGAGATTAGGAAAAGTTTTGTGGTGTCATTTGTGTGGAGTGTACTCTTATATGGATGTGAATCTTGGACAATCCAAGAACAGGATAGGAAATGGCTTGAAATGTTTGAGATGTGGGTCTGGAGATGAATGCTAAAAGTCAATTGGACTGAAAAAAGAACCAATGGAAGTATCCTGCGAGAAATACAGGAGAAGAAACAGCTGATGATAACAATACATGAAAAAATAGCTAAATTCATTGGACACACAGTGTGTCGCAATACCTTTCTAACCAATCTACTAGAAGGAAAGATCTTAGGAAAGAAGGGAAGAGGTCAACCTAGGAAGCAATTCCTTCAAGTATTGATGCAAAACAGATGTAGTTCCTACTGTGAGATGAAATGACAAGCTGAAGACAGAAGACAATGGTTGAATCAACAAGGCATTGCCTTTAGACATTGATTGATTGAAGAAACATCTCGACAAAGTTATTTATTTATCAAGACCCACATGAACCTCTTCATCACTACCTTCTTGGCCACAGAAGCACTCACTGCAAACCAACTTTGTTGATCCAGGATGTTCCTTACAGATTTATTTACATGCTACAGGGGTTTATGTCACATTTTTGAAGGAACTTTTTTTCCATTAATGTTATTGTTTTTGTTGTGATTATTGGGATTTGATTATTTGGACTCGGAAGACGGCGATAAATTATGTATGTAAAGGATTTATTCAATTGTTTGTTTTGGTTTTCCTCAGTATGTAAATTTTGGAATTGTTTAATTTGTTTGAAGTCGATATGATTTTAAAATTATTTGATTGTCATTGTAATTCTGGTGCATCCTGTACCACACGCGCCACATCGGCGTGGGAGATTTCCGGTTTCGTAAAGTTGCACAAATTTCGTAATTTCTAAGGGCTTCCTAAATGTTCTTTGTCAGCACTATTTTTTCTGCGCTCCTATTGGAGAAAATAAAAGGAAATGTGATTGGTAGGTGAAGGAAAACATCGTACGCTCATTGGCCGTGGTAATATTTCATAATTTCCGGGGAGAAGCGTTGTCGCTGGAGCCTTGCTCTGCGAGGGCGTCTTTTCTGTTTGACCACTGAAGGGAACGGTCACCTTCCAAGGTACGGGTCTTCTGGACCCCACCATCCGGTAAGCACTGATTATTATTTTTTAACTTTTCTGGTATTCAGTTTCAGATGTAGTGTTTCATTTTTAATTTATCTTGCCGGAGCGTACCCGTGTTTCCTTCTGCTTCCAAATGTTATAATTATGACTTAGCCGTTTCGGTAAGTCGCCTCACTTTGTTAAGAGATAGTACCCGTTTGTTGTTTTGTAAATTAATTGTTATACGCCTTTCGAAGTAATCCTTATCAGTAATATTTTTCTCGGGACTATCTCATTAATTCCGCTTCATCATGGAATATTCATCTTTAGGTCGGGTACCCTTTCTCAGAAGTGTTTTTGAGGGGGCTACCCACTGAAGATGCTCTGCTCCATGATTATACGTAAATTATTTTTCCTCCTTAGATGTATCTCTTCACTTTAGTATAACGTTACCTTCCTTTATTTATTTCGAACTGTTTTGGGTTTTTAAAGGTAACGCCACGACAGTGGAACGTCATGTGTGATGTTCCGGTGTAAAATAAATTTAATTACTAAATGCTACCCTCATGTAAATTGTAATGGTTGTTGAAATTACGCCGTCATTATTTTAATTGTATCTTGGTTATTGCTTTATATATGA
This sequence comes from Anabrus simplex, assembly GCF_040414725.1. Lineage (NCBI taxonomy): Eukaryota > Metazoa > Arthropoda > Insecta > Orthoptera > Tettigoniidae > Anabrus > Anabrus simplex. Next base: position 113,794,871 of record NC_090271.1, on the reverse strand, counting down.
AATCGAATCTAACTTGTTAAGTAAAGTTTAGGATTACATTGACTTCGCTTCTTCAGTGTTACCAATACCTTCCACCGCCTGGATATGGTTCCCAGCCGCTTCCCGGTTATCCTTTCTTAATAGTCATGTTGGTTAAACTGTTTGTTTATTTCCTGTGATTAATGTGCTTGCAAATTTAATTTCGTACATGTTGACATGCCTAGTGTACAGTACTTTTGGTGAAAGCATTACGGTAGCAAACATTTTCTCTTCTTTAAACCTATTAATTGTAACCTTACCCTTTGGAGAGGTTGCAGTATGAGATTGGTCAACCGAAACGCCTTTCTCGGACACGATATGGCCTAGGAAGGACATCTGAGGCTGTGCGAAAGTCACTTTGCTAGCCTTAAGGGTTAGTCCTGCTTTACGGAGCCTTTCAAGGACTTCATTAATATGAGCAAGGTGTTCTTCAAAAGTTTCGCTAAAAATTACCAAATCATCAAGATAATTATAAACGAATTTGAATTTAATGTCTGACAACACGTTATCCAGCAGCCGAGTCAAAACAGCAGCTCCCGTTGCCAGTCCGAACGGCACGCGCTCAAATTCATAGAGGTTCCAGTCAGTAGCAAAAGCTGTAAGATGCTTGGATTCCTCAGCAAGAGGTATCTGATAGTACGCCTGATTCAGATCAAAAGTGGTAAAAATTTTGGCATTAGCAAACCAAGAGAAACAAGAGTGCAAGTCAGGAAGTGGAACAGATTGAAGCACAACTCGCTTATTCAACATTCGATAGTCTATTACAGGCCGAAAACCACCCTGTGGTTTAGGGACTAGAAATATGGGAGAAGAGTACGCAGATTTAGAAGGACGTATTACACCATCAGCAAGCATTTGGTCGATGATAGCCTTAAGGGCTTTCATCTTAGGAGGCGACAACCGGTATGGAGGAGAACGAACAGGTACATTGTCAGTTACTTCAATTTTATATTCCAAAACATTGGTCACACCTAACTTGTCAGTGAACACATCAGGAAATTTATCGCAAAGATTCCTAAGCTGGTTGGCCTGATCATCAGGCAAATGATCAAAGTCGAAAGCTTTTGGTTCACTTGTGACCTCAGACACAGCACTGACATGATAAGGAAGGATAGGAGAACGGTTACACAATTTAAAGATCCTCATGGAAAACTTAAACTGGAATTTATTATATTGAAGATCCAAAACCATACCAGTTTTGGCAATAAAATTTGCACCGAGAATGAAAGGACAAGATAAATCTTTCACCACTACCACGGGCATTTTCCATGTGAAATTACGTATTCTAATTTTGAGATTCAGACTTCCAATCAAATTCAAGGAATTAGAATTAGCCGTATGGCAGGTTAAAGATACAGGTTTTAAAGCAGGGAACTTACAAACAGATTTCACAGAGTTATACAATTTTTCACTCATCAAGGTGAGGCTACTTCCAGAATCAACTAAAGCACAAACTGGTTCATTGTTCACTTCTAGGCAAATGTAAGGTAATTTACATGGAGGAATAGCAGAAATACCACAAGATTTTGGAAAATTGACACTAGGGTCAGACTGAAGCTTATAATCGACTACAGGGTCAGGTAAATCATCAACTAATTGACAGCGATAACAGACGAAACATGAAGGTACACTATAAGTTTTGGCACCAGGATCGGCGGCTAGTCATCTGGGATTACTATTACCAGAACGCCCAGAGCCGGAAGAATTGCGAGGACACTGTCTTGAAAAGTGTCTATTTGACCCACAATATCTGCAAGAACTAGTGGAGGGAGAAACTCTATTCTCATTCGGAATTGAATTGCCTAAGGGCTCAATCTTAGGACAGTTCCTTTGGAAATTTTGAAGTTGACCACCCATGACAGGTTTTGAATTGCCTAAGGGCTCAATCTTAGGACAATTCCGCTGGAAGTGATCCGTAGAACCACAACTATAACATGCACGTGAATTACGTGGCTTGGAAGAAGTAGAAACGGTACTAGTGACCTGAGAAGACATGCTCACAGGAGGAGGAGCTAAGGCGACTCGTAACTGGTCGGCATACCTAATGCCTTCAGCAGAAACAGTAATAGCTTCCAACTGAGCGAACGTAGCGGGTCGAGGCGACAGAGCAAGATACGACCGGTAATTTGGTGCAAGACCCTCAATAATGCTAGCAACCATTTGAGACTCAGAATAGTTTAGCATGAAGATCCGAGCATTGAACTTAATGTCCTGGATGTATTCCGACAATGTTTCATTCAAATACTGTACTCGAAAATAATGCCTTTGAACCAAAGAAGACAAAGCACGGGAAGGAATAAAAAACTCAAGCACATGTGCATGAAATTGGTCAACTGTCCACTTTTCTGAAATGGCTCTTATGACATGCTCAGAAAGAGCTCCAGATACATGTGGATATAAGACTTGGAAGAAATTGTCACGACTTAAGGAATACACTATACTCTGATCTTTAAATTCGACCAAAAAACGTAGAAACACTATGACTTCGTCAATCGAATTAACGGTGAACTTAGATACACCCTTAAATATAGCAGTTAATGGGTGAGGCAAGTTTGAAAAAATTTGAGAAGCAGCAGGAGTAGGTACCTGAACAGCACTGGATTGGTTACAAGAAGGCAATACAGTAGTAAAGAAATCTTGATTAGAACGCTCCCGGGATAGGGTAGGGTACTAAAAGTGAGGTTAGGACTGAGGTTAGATTGCATAGAAACCGGCACAGATATTCGCATTTGCGACACATTTTCACACATCTGTGACACCCCTGAAGAATTTACTACAGGTGACGCTTGGACATGGGGATATCTTTGTACAATAGGAAGAGAAACAACTTGGGTCGCAACCGGAGGATGAGATAAAGACACGGTAGAATTAACAGTTCCCATAGGAACAGTTGACATAGCAACTTGCGTACAAGAAGCACCACTATCATTATTCATGGGCAGAGAAGCACTGGTAAATACAGCAGGAGAAGATTGCACGGGAGTATCATTAAAAGTGACCACTGCACTAACTGGTGAAGCAGTAGATACAGATACAGTGTCACTGTCACACGTTTCAGATTGGACGGGTACATTAACTATAGAACTTGAGCTAGGCAAAGAATTACCTTCCAGCAATCCAACAATTTTATCAAAAATATCACAAAACTGCAATAACAACGATTCGCACTCACATCGCTCATCTTCAGATAAATTATGCGCCAACAGATCGCGAATCCTGTCCACGTAATGCTGCACTTGGCCTTTCGCACGTGTTAACTGTGCATCAGACGGTTTAGAAGAACAAAATGACATGATAATGGCTTTATATTCTACAATTTTATCTCTGACAATCGACAAAGATGCGCACACTTCATTTGTTGATAACCCTGGGACAAAAACAGGTTCATTTAGCGATTGTTTCAACAAGCTCGTGTCATCCTTAACCTTTCCTGTCGAATTCAACTTACGAATACGAAGTTCGTAAGCTAATTCCTCCTTCCTCAAATGGAACGGCCCTGGGATAGCACGAGACATGTTGATAAAAAAGGAAACACTACGAGATAATACTTGAATTAAATTTTAGGTTATAACCACCGAATTACCGTCAACTTTGCTTCTTCAGCAACCCAAAGCTCTGCTAACATACTGCCCACCTCTCCAAAGGGTAAGGTTACAATTAATAGGTTTAAAGAAGAGAAAATGTTTGCTACCGTAATGCTTTCACCAAAAGTACTGTACACTAGGCATGTCAACATGTACGAAATTAAATTTGCAAGCACATTAATCACAGGAAATAAACAAACAGTTTAACCAACATGACTATTAAGAAAGGATAACCGGGAAGCGGCTGGGAACCATATCCAGGCGGTGGAAGGTATTGGTAACACTGAAGAAGCGAAGTCAATGTAATCCTAAACTTTACTTAACAAGTTAGATTCGATTTCATATATAAAGCAATAACCAAGATACAATTAAAATAATGACGGCGTAATTTCAACAACCATTACAATTTACATGAGGGTAGCATTTAGTAATTAAATTTATTTTACACCGGAACATCACACATGACGTTCCACTGTCGTGGCGTTACCTTTAAAAACCCAAAACAGTTCGAAATAAATAAAGGAAGGTAACGTTATACTAAAGTGAAGAGATACATCTAAGGAGGAAAAATAATTTACGTATAATCATGGAGCAGAGCATCTTCAGTGGGTAGCCCCCTCAAAAACACTTCTGAGAAAGGGTACCCGACCTAAAGATGAATATTCCATGATGAAGCGGAATTAATGAGATAGTCCCGAGAAAAATATTACTGATAAGGATTACTTCGAAAGGCGTATAACAATTAATTTACAAAACAACAAACGGGTACTATCTCTTAACAAAGTGAGGCGACTTACCGAAACGGCTAAGTCATAATTATAACATTTGGAAGCAGAAGGAAACACGGGTACGCTCCGGCAAGATAAATTAAAAATGAAACACTACATCTGAAACTGAATACCAGAAAAGTTAAAAAATAATAATCAGTGCTTACCGGATGGTGGGGCCCAGAAGACCCGTACCTTGGAAGGTGACCGTTCCCTTCAGTGGTCAAACAGAAAAGACGCCCTCGCAGAGCAAGGCTCCAGCGACAACGCTTCTCCCCGGAAATTATGAAATATTACCACGGCCAATGAGCGTACGATGTTTTCCTTCACCTACCAATCACATTTCCTTTTATTTTCTCCAATAGGAGCGCAGAAAAAATAGTGCTGACAAAGAACATTTAGGAAGCCCTTAGAAATTACGAAATTTGTGCAACTTTACGAAACCGGAAATCTCCCACGCCGATGTGGCGCGTGTGGTACAGGATGCACCAGAATTACAATGACAATCAAATAATTTTAAAATCATATCGACTTCAAACAAATTAAACAATTCCAAAATTTACATACTGAGGAAAACCAAAACAAACAATTGAATAAATCCTTTACATACATAATTTATCGCCGTCTTCCGAGTCCAAATAATCAAATCCCAATAATCACAACAGTTTTGTTTTCTTTTTGTCGCAGAACTATTGGCAAATTTGTGAGTGAAGCACGTTTCATCAAAATTTGAGGTCTGGCAAGTGTCTCGGCCAGTTCCTTTAGAAAATGACTCCATGATATCATATTGTCAGCATTGGTTTTATATATAGGGTCTAATATGCACATTTGTTGCTCCAACATTGAGTAGCCCATCAAAGACAGTCATCAGCCATCTGTTACTGATCCTGAAAACACAATACTTAGATTTCAGTCTGTCCACAGCGTCCACTGCACTTTTTTTGTCAGATTAGAAGACGTAATCACTTCAGGTTTCTAGGCTTCCCTGGTTTCACCATCAATGGCATAAGCATTGTGCATGGTTGAGATGAGGAAATCATAATAATTCTTTTCCTTGGAAACGTATGAAACTCGCAAGCAGTGATTTGGACATTTCGCATATCCAGAGGCTGCTTGGTGCTTTTCTTTCTCTGATATTGAGAAAGTCCTGTGATAACTGAGGTTTTTTTAATGTACTATCCCTGCTACTGCTGTACAATGAGTTACATATAAATTATTAGCAAGCAGTACCAAAGTGAAGTAATTATCCACTGTTGTATTTCTGCAAGTTTTGTCAATAGGTACATTGTTCTTTTCATAATACCAGTACTGTTTGCATCACTTGGCAATTGATAGGGACTCTCTGGCTGCTTTTCTGGATAGATCTCTATGTTCAATGTATAAAATGCTCTGTTATCTACCAAGGTATTGATTCTGATGCAATATGTTGCTGGTGTGCTGGCCATATATTGCCCAAATTAACAGTGGTCCTTAAAAGGTTCCAGCATGCCATCATTGGTCTCATACTCCCCAGTGGTATAGCTATCAATACATAATTTTACAAATCCATCAGACTTGTGCCATTAGGAGCAAGAATGTCTTCCTTCTTCATTTCAGCTCTTGAATTCTTCTCTCAAAACTTATTGCCCACACCAGAATGTGTAATCTTCTTTTGAACATTACAACAGAAAAAATTCCAGTACTGAAAAATTTCCAGTACTGCTCCATCTGTATCCCACATTTTAGTAGTGTTCAAGTCATCATCATTATCATTTCCAGCTTCAGTTTCCTGGGTGTGGTGTACAAGAGCTTGCCATTCTTCCTGTCAGAGTATAGTTTCCTTTCCTCTGTCTCCCACAAGACTTTCCTCTTGCTGACCCCCAATTTCACTGTATCTATCTGTTGTATGTCCGGCGCTCCCTTCTCGCTCCGCCAGCCAGCTACACGCGCGCCAAGTTTCATTCTTCTAGCATCGACGCGCAGCTCTCAGTGCGCGTGCCTGAACCATCGTGTGTGTACTATAAAGAGGAACTCCCAGCCTGTCCTGATGCCCACTTGCCCCGGTGTCCAGCTCCAGAATACACCCTACGTCGAGCACGGAGGCTACTCCTCTTGAAAATGTGCTTCGGCCAGGTGGACTGAATTTCTGGCAGTACGAGGTATCACCTCTGGTCACCGCTCCTCCTCTTCCGCTGCCCATATCCAGTCATACTATTACATACCGTCATATTTCCTTAATTAATGCAAGCTCCCTTAGTTTCGCTAAGTAAGAATTCTTTCAACATTGAACTTGCTTTTATGAACTCAGCAAGGAAGGACTTTCCAAAACATTTATGTCAGTACTTCTGATAGTTTTCGACTATTGACTTTGCTATCACAAGGACTATCTTTTCAAGATAGAAGTGGATGTAAATACTGCAAACTTGCATATAGTGTACAACAGCTAGACTCTTTCTCAAGATTCCTAATTCATTTTGCTTCAAGTTAAATTTCAGTTTTATTTGTGTAAATAGTGTATTTTGCATTTGAAGCGAATAATAAAGTTGTGTTTTGTAAATCTCAACCTTGGTTACAACACAATCCATCAATTTCTTGGCCTCTCTATTGTAGGGTTACCAACTGAAAATTTCCAAATGCAGGACATTGCTTAGCAAAAAGCAGGACATTTAAGAAAAATGCCTGACAATTTCAGTCGATAACAAAATTATATATATATTACACATAACGTTTTACAAAAGGAAATACCTTACTTAATGATCAGTCCTTGCTGCAGTTTATTTCATTGAAGCTGTATTTTTCAACAGAACCTACTTTTGAAAGAAGACGCGAGTTATTTTCTTGAAGTACATACTTATAAAATTCTTCACACAACACATCTTTGAAATTGAACTTCACAAGTAACATTCCTTTCACTGATTCTACCAACAAACGGTTCCTTTCCTTTGTCCATTGAGCACTTATGAATGAAAACACACGTTCAGTGGAGGTATTGCTGCCTGGTATGGCAAAGAAAAACTGGCAAATGTTCAAAAGTTCAGAAAATACCTCACTGTTCTGGCACTTATTTAAAAAAGAAGACCATTGTTGGTCTAGTGTTGTATCTTTATCCAAAGTTGAAGTTTTAGAATAAGCCCTTACGTTGCAGAACTGATCGAATAATTTTGAATCATCTATTTCTACACCTTTTGACTGTAAGTACTGAATACATGGTACAATATCGTTAAAGCTGAGGTCTTTAATGTTTTGAAGTTTCAACCATTTGAAACACTTGAATTCCTCTATAGGATGCATCCATTTATCCAAGTACTCAGTGCAGATTTCATAGAAACAAGATACATTCTCCATAAACACTTTGCATTCCTTATCTAAACCATCTTCTGAAAATGTATTTAACATCTGTCTGACTTTAAGGGGAATGAATTGACCTTCAAGTCTGCCTTTCAATGAAGTTTGGACAGATTCTGATAGTTCAAGCACTTCTACAATTGAATTATGTTCTTTCTCACGTGACAAAATTTTATAGTGAAAAATGTGCATGGTTGAGGAAAGAAACAAAAGATAGAGCTCTGAAAAGTCATTTTCAAGGAAGTTTCTAATTGATGAAATTAGGATTTCAGAGCTGGGAACAATTGAAGGATTTTTTCAACTGCTGGATACAATGTTAACCACATAATCTTAGAATGATTTAAAAGCTGCAGATAATTTACATCAACAAATTCACAAAAGTCTTTCAGTTCCTGAGTGTGCACTGCATATGTATGAAAGAAGTTGAAAATTTTCATCACCACAGACTCAATATCAACAGGAAGAGCATCAGCTCCATGTTGCAAACAGTTATGTAGAATGTGAACAGGACATCCAACACCTACTATGTTTTCATTCAAGTCTTTTTTGGGAGCAGAGAATACATTCTTCCCTTCCCTGCGTGCAAGGCCTCCAAAATTAACATTGGCATTGTCTCCAGAAAATGCAATACATCTAGAAGTAATTTTATGCTTTTTGAGAGTATCTGAAATATAGGTGGAAATACATTCAGAACTTTCATTTGGACATGCTTGTAAATCAAGAACTTTTATCTGAATGCCATTATTTTTGTAATCAAAGAATTGGATGACAATTGGAAACAACTTTATTGCACCATGATTGCTTGCATCTGTTCCTAGGCCAAAAAATGGAACTTTATTGTTAAGAGTTTCAATTATAATATCTGTTGAGTGAGGAGCAATAACATTATTTATTATGGCTTCTGTTTTAGTTCTTGCACAGGTCAGTTTCTGTGCTACTTCAGAACCTAAGAACATACTCTTATTCAGTTTAGCTGTGCAGTCCATTGATTTGTACGACTGGTAATGGAAAACTGTATGAAATGACACTGTAGCTTCTGCGCCTTGAACTTTTTTATCATCTGGTGAATATTTGGGAGTGACAAATGATAACATTGAATATGATATTGACCTAGTTCTCACCGTCTTTTTGTGCTTTTCACTGTTAACGTGTCTTTCCAAGTCACCAACACCTTTGTATCCGACATTAACATAACTATTACACACTGCACATTTCGCTTCACTTTCACTGCGTCCGTGAGTAAAGCAAGGATACTTATGTTTTAGTTTATTCGAAAATTTACACTGTCTTTTTTTAGATTCACTCCTTTCAGGTTGCAAAGATGACATACCGGTACGTAATAGGATGCAATGAGATTAATATTTCACTCCACTCGCTGCATACTCGCACTACAATTTACGGCAACAACCAGATAACCAAACACGATAGCTGCAAATCATATGGCAAGCACATGTAAACTGTAGCTCTCGACACTTCCGGTTTCTCTCAACATAAACATGGAAATGAAGCGTGTTGATTGGTTGATCGATGTCTGGACTTCGAGTTCAATATATCGAATATTAGTATTACTTATTTCCACCCTCAGAAGTAACGCCCTGAGCACATGGAGTTGATGTACGATTCAATAACATGCTGTCTTCAGCCTAAAACCTAAGTGAGCAATCTTGTAACGAAAAATGCCGGACAATGTCAATAAATTAGAAATGCCGGCCGGACATAACCAAAATGATTGAAAAGCAGGACATGTCTGGCAAAAGCCGGACAGTTGGTAACCCTACCGCATTGGTGACTTCCCTCTCATTTCTCTGTCTAAGTAATTCCTTGCTGTTCTTCTTCTGCCTGTCCTCATAACATGTCCAAACCATTGTAGACTGAGTCTTCCTAAAAGCTTGGTAACAGATATTTTGATGCCAACCTCCTTCCTGTGTGCTTCATTTCTAATCTTGTCTTTACTGATATTTTGGTTCATTGTTCTGATGAATTTTATTTCTGTTGATTGGATTTTACTATTAGGCTTGTTGTGTAGGGCACATGTTTTGAGTCCATAGGTGAGAAGGAATGAAGTAGGAATGAAACATGGCTAATTTTGCTTCTTCGGTTATTTTATCTTCCCACAGTAGATTTCTCACTTGAAGAGACGCTTCTTGAATCCTATCAAGTAATCCTTGTTTAACTGTGTTATCTTTTGAAATGATACTTCCAAGGTATTTGAAGTTAGAAACAGATTGTAATTGAGTTCCCTCCAGAAAAATGTTTGAATCAGTGCTTTTCCTGTTGGTAGCCATTTCAACAGTTTTTGTTTTACTGATATTTAGTCCACATTCTTTAAACTTGTCACTCCAAAGATTTAGTTTTTCCTGTGCTTCTGCTTCAGTTTCTCCTCAAACAAGAACATCATCTGCAAATATGAGTGTTAAGCTCCTTGTAATGTTCTTTGATGGTTTTTATGATCTGATCCATGATGATGATGATGAATAGGTGTTGTGACAAGGCACTTCCCTGCTGGACTTCTCTTTTGATTTCAAACTAATCTGATCTTTCATCCCCTATTTGGCATACATCAACAAAATGAGTTTAATAATTTTGGTCTGCTGGACTATGCACTTCTTTAGTGACCTTGGTGTCTGAAATTAGAAAGCCCTCCACTCACCCACGCAGTCAGAGTTCACATTAGTAAAGTTATGGGTATTCTTGAGACTGCAGTGGATGAAGGTAACAAGACATGCAGCTGGCACAATGCGGCACTTAATGTCTAATTATAAACCTAATTTTACAGCTAAAATATATATTACTTTGTCTACCTCTAATGAGAAGTTGCATAAAGATTACTACTCCACCACCACCATTGCAACCATATAGATTCTTATTTAAGTTTCAATTAATTTCAGAGGAAAGCTACTTCAAAAATCAATTAAAGCTATGAAAATTCATGTGGGTGTCAATAAAAGGAAGAGGATCTTGAAAGAGAAGTCTAAGTGCATCATATTAATGAACTGTATTCAAGTTTGGTGGGATGAATGGCAGAGAGCTCAACATGAAAGGAAACTTGAGACACAGGTGAGTAACATTACATCACATTTTTAAAGAGAAAAAACTCTGTCCATTCCTATTTCAGTACTTTCGTTCTGCTAACTATGCCCGCCTGGTGGTCATGATCTGTTCAACAGAAGTGGGCTATGTGCTGGCACTAGGTTTAACTCTCTCTCTCTTCCTATTATCATACAGGGTGGACTTTAATAAAACCGACAAACTGCAGAGACTGATTCCTGACTGGAAATGGAGGAAAAAGTGTCCTGCGAATATGTGTCTGGAAATGGACGGTGTGCGTGCAACGACAACAAATAGTCCTGGAACACAGTACATAGCTGAATTGCATCCATGTCACAGCAGATGTTCAAAGTAGCCTCCATGGGCTGCAATGCACGCGTTCAGATGTTGTATCATGGATTGCCTCACTCTTTCACATGTTCCAGCCTCTTGCCGAATAGTGTCACAGGTATCGTGAACACGCTGCTGAAGGGTCTGCACATCAGGAACTGGTTCAGCATACACAACGCTTTTCAAGATGTCCCCAGAGGTAAAAATCCAGGGGGTTTAAGTCCGGTCGTCTAGGAAGCCATGCAACAGGGCCTCCGCGTCCTATCCAGCGCCTGAGGAATATGTTGTTGAGGTGTTGGCGAACTGTAATGTGGAAGTGGGGTGGTGCTCCATCATGTAGAAACCGTATAACCTGTCTTATTGCCAAAGGCACATTCTCAAGCAATCCAGGTAGAGTATTCTGCAGGAAGTCCAGGTACGTTCCTTCACTGAGGCGTTGTGGAATAATAACTGGTCCAAATATGTGGTCACCAAGAATCCCTGCCCAAACACTGATGCTGAACTGATGCTGGTGAGATGCTTCAACCATTCCCCGGGGATTTTCTGTAGCCCACAGATGAAGATTATGCAGATTGACCGATCCCATTTCTGGTAAAGGTTGCTTCATCGGTAAAGAGGACTGACGACAGAAATCCCATAACTGTGATATCCTGGTGCAAAATCCATCGACAAAATCCTTCCCATAGAGGGAAATCTGCTGCTGCTAATCCTTGCACTCATTGCAGGTGATAGGGATAATAGCAGTTGTCATGCAGAATACACATAATCATAGTCTGGCTTACACCATGTTGGCGGGCCACTTGCTTGGAGCTTGTACTAAGGTTCGTCTCAATGTCTTGTAGAACCTGTTCCTCCAGATATGGTGTATGCACAGTCCGCCACCTCCCTACACGTTCATCTGTCTGAAAGGACCCATGATCACACAAACACCCAAAAATGACTTGAAACGTTGTGTGATGTGGTTGGTGTCTGTGAGGGTACTTGTTTTGGTATAGCCGTGCTGCCTCTCGACCGTTTCCATCAGCTTGGCCGTACACAAACACTATCTCGGCTTGTTCCCGACATGAATACCGGACCATTCTGCTTCCAACACACTGCAAGTGGTCAGAGAAAATTTCATTCGTCAGTGCCATCTACCGTCGCAACAATGCATTTCCAAACACATGTTCATTGGACATTTTTTCCTCTATTTCCAGTCAGGAATAAGTCCCTGCAGTTTGTCGGTTTTATTAAAGTTCACCCTGTATATCACGTCATTCATTTCATTTCATTAACTCCTCTGATGAGAATGATGTCAGGAAGGCCATCTGGTCATAAAAAATCTCTACAAAGATTCATCTCACTTCATACCTGACTCCCTAGAGAAATGGGACAAGGGCTGGACATACTTTCATTCCATTCATTCTGCTAACAGTATAAATTCACACTAACAAATGCAGGTTTTTGGTGTGAATATTTTTATTTTTTGCTTCTTATTGACCAAGTGCACAGACAAATTAATTTACCCAGTTTCCTTGAAAAGAAACTAATCAAGATTACCTAGAAATATATTCTTCTTCCTGGCCTTCTGGTATTTACTTGGGGTCAGCACGAAATACAGATTTAGCCTAGTTTTATGGCTGAATGCCCTTCCCGATGCCAACCTTTTGTGGATGAATACCAAGTAAAGTATTATTATGTATGGTATTTTAAATGAATCACTTTTCCACTATTAAATTTTTCCTTATTATGAAAGGAGAAATGAAATATGCAGTCTTTTAATTTTCATCACTAGTGAATTTGCTGAATGAATAGTTCATGACAGAAAATTCAATGGTTCCAGTAATTTTCAAGTCCAGCAATCTACTTGGAGCCCTGAAACAAAATTCATATAAATAATTTTTTAAGCAATGGCATACTGCTGAGCAGCTAAACAGTTCCTAAGCCTTCAACTTTCCATTATAGTTTGTAATATTTAAATAAAATGTAAAAGAGGCAACAGCAAGACAGACTTCTAGGCCACTCAACTCAGAAGCGTAGGTTTGATGAACAATCTGCATTCAAGCTGAGTCAGACATTGCTTCCATTTATTTGTGCCAGGCTGCTAAATTTCATCTTTCCTATCTGCCCTGTCTTGGTGAACTCTCGTTCCCTACTGATCCTGATGGTATGAGATTTGCAAGGAATTCTCGGTTTCATGCCCTATGTTGCCCTTCTCTTTCTTTTGCTGATACCTTTCTTCTTCAAAGGAGTGGATTTCTTCTCTTTTCTCATCTTATTAGCCTTTAGAGAGGATGATGTCTGATTGTATTTCCCCTTAAAACAATAAGCCTCACCATCATTTCATAAGTTGAAATTATGTAGATGCTGCAGGTCACTAACAACCATTGAGAATAAAGAATATTTGCCATTGACTATATACAATGAAATAGGCTTTGTCAACTGATAATAATTTAATACTTAATATTACTAAGGCTAAATGAACATACACCTTTTATCAAAACTTAATACTAACATTATGCATTTCTAAGAATTCAGAGGTATTATAAAATGAATTTTCTACTAACCAATCATACATTATTCTTTTAAAATTACTTAAAGGAGTGGACCATGCAGAATGTGGTAATTTATTAAATAATCTTAAACAACTGATTTTATGTGAGTAAGCAGTTTTTGACAGCCTGTGAATTGGGATGTCAATGTCTGCCTTGCCCTGAGTATCATGAAGGTGAATGTTTTCCCTAGTACTGAATTCATTTATGTTGTTTTTAACATGTGTCAGAGATATACAGTATAAATATACAAATTTATAACTGTCAGTATTTTAAGCTCAATGAAGAGAGGTCGACAGTGGTCAATTGCACCGGTCCTACACATTGTTCGAACAATCTTTTTCTGTATTAGAAGAATATTACATACATAAGAAGAATGCCCCCATAATAACAGTCCATAAGTAATGTGTGACTGGAAGAGACCAAAATATGCCATCCTTAGGTAGTCACTGCTAACTAAATCCCTCAATTTCCATATCAAATAGGCAACTCGTGATATTTTTTTTTACAAACATGGTCAATGTGTGTTTCCCAGTTCAACGTGGCATCAATATGAAATCCCAAAAGTTTGACTGACTGAATTTCAATATCTTTGGATAATCCTTGTGTGAGAAATTGAGTTTTATCCTGATTGCACAACAGCCTATTGGATGAAAACCAATGCATTGCAGTTGCAAGAGCTTCCTGTGACATCTGATTCAAACCTGAGATGCTCTGGTGTTTTGTAAGTAAGGTTGTATCATCCGCATACGATATAAGAGCATGACATTTGACATTTTGCAGTAAATCATTGACTGCCGGAATGGATAAAAATGGACTGACGACAGAGCCCTGTGGCACACCAGTTGTAACTTTCTTCAAAGTGGAATACCTATTTTTAATTGAGACAAACTGATATCTGTTATTTAAGTAAGACTTAATTATGTTCAGTGAGGGATACTCGACGCCATACATCTCAAGCTTTGCAAGTAAAATTTTATGATTAATACAATCAAAAGCTTTACGTAGATCACATAACACCAAAGAGATTGCCTGCTTGTTTTCAAAAGCTGTTAATATCTGATTAACAATTTCAAGAACAGCAGTAGTAGTACATTTACCCTGTCAAAACCCAAACTGACAGTCGGATAGGAGATTGTAAGTTTCAAGATAGTTGCTAAGTTGATTGTACAAAAGTGATTAAAATATTTTAGAAATTATTGGAACAGTTGAGACTTCATGATAATTCTGAAGAAATACTTTGTCCCCACTTTTAAATACTGGAGTAACTTTAGAAATTTTAAGTACATCAGGAAAAACTCCAAACTCTAAACACTTATTAAAAATAAAAGCTAGAGGTTCAGAAATCAAATGTATTATTCTTTTGATGATGTAATTAGATAACCAATAGCAATCCATACTCTTAGAGTTTGATAATTTTAAGCTAACTTTAATTACTTCATCAGATGTGATTTCAACCCAAAGTTTTGGCATGGATAAGTTTTCTTTTATATAATTTTTTACAATTAAGATAAGCTTTATACATGCCATTCTGCTCGGTTTTCCCTTGACAAGAGTTTTTATAAATTCTATACAGCAAAAGCATTCTTTCTCTATACTGAGTCAGTTCATCAGTATACCAGTTCAACTTCTTGCTTTTAAGTTTTCCATTATGACTAATTTTTACCAGTGGTGAACATAAATGCCACAATTCAACCAATTTATCTAAAAAGTTTCCAAATACAGTTTCAATATAATTTTCACCCATTTGAAATTTAAAATACAAAGCCCCAGTTAATTTGTTTCCGATTTTCAATAAATACAGTACAATATGTTAATATAATCATCACCCTGACTTTTTACCCACATCAGAACAGGTTTGTCATTGTAAATTATGTCAGGCTGGTAAAAATATAAGGATATAAGCAAGGGGTCATGATCTGCAAAATCCCCACCAACAAGTCTAAGTTTATACAAATCTCTCAAAAAATTTACAATAATATTATCCAAGCATGCATTATTACATGTAGGTAGCTTGTTTGTACAAATTAAATTTAGAGTTCTTAGTAAATTCAGAAAATTTCTAGAAATCTGTCCATCTGAATATGCCATCTCTATGTTAAAATCTCCACAAACAGCAACTTTGGCCTTAAACTTCAAAATTTTTTCCATTACTAATTCAAAATACTTAAGAAATTTGGAGATCTATACAAACTAACAATTATCAAATTCTGATCAACCAGCTTCACACAACTAAATTCCCGCTCAAATTCCACACAATATTGACTTAAATCAATTTTTACATATTTAAAACACTCTCTAAGATCCCAGCTCCCCCATTTTTCTTTTTACTCATACAAAACATATCTGCAACAGTATATCCACGGGGCACAAAATATCCTACTTGATTTTCAGAAAGCCAATGCTCCGATACACAAATCACATCAACTTCCTCGGTTTGGCAAAAGTGTTCTAATTCTAATAACTTATTTCTAATGCATTGGATATTCACTTGCAATAAATTGAGAGATTTACCCTTGCTATCCTTCTTTTGGATGCCGTTTACCTCTCGGCAACTACTTTTTGTATCACTCATTTTGGTGGAGATTTCTGACCTGATGTTTCATGTACTGGTATTTTATGAATAGGAGAATAACATACCTGAGTTTGGCTACTTACTAAACTATCTTTGATTTGATTTGGTGACCGATCTGATTTGTTCACAGGTGCTAGTTTTGGTTTACATGGCCTCTTAAAATTCATAACATTTTCTAGTTGACTGAGCCAGCTTGAAGAACAGCTGGCTCTTTCTACTAGTTTTCCTGGTGGGTATTATAACCTAAGGGAGTTGCATTTTTACAAAGTACATATCTTATGATTAATAAAATCGTGAACAATATTAGCTATCTTTCGTTTACCTGAATTGTTTAGATGGAGGCCATGTTTTGTATAACAGTGTCTCTCGAAACTGCTGCATTGAATGACCTGATAGTTCCAAAAATGTTTACAAATTTTAACAATATCTGTATTGACCTTGTCCACTTCAATGTTCACACACGAGTCTCTACTCAAATCATGCCTGTGGGGCACGTTCACTACAAAGACGTTAGTGTGAGTCAACTTCCCTAGGCATCATGGTTTTTACCTCTGTGAAAGTAGAAATCATATCTAGCCCAGTCCTCTGTATACATTGGAAATATGATGCTAAATACTGCCTAATGAATCTCAGTTTTTTGATACAGCTTGTTTCTTGATACATCTGTTTGGCAAGTAATTTAATTTTTTTATACTCTTACAGTAGCAAAGACTTCATTACATAAATGTAGTCAGATATATTGAATAGCTAAATAAATTGTAAATCCTTTCATGTAATTTTCTTTGATATCAACATGACTTAACACTACTTTTTAGGCTGTTGCCTTCTATCAGATGTGTTGCTTGAGGCAAACACTACAAACATGGCAGAGAAAATTGGAGAAGATGAAATACCTGAGAGAAATGGAAGATGTGGCATCCAGTCACTTCAAGGAGAAGATACTGCACAGGTGAATATGTATGACATACAACTATTTATGAATGTAAACTAATCTCAGTCATTGAACATGGGTAGTTAGCAAGCAAATGGCAACACACACAAGGATAAAGCAGTGACTCTGTTACTGTTGCTTCTTCACAATTTAAAAAATGAACACCACGCATTTAAAAATTTTCTAAATTAATAATATATGTATTTGACTAGCCATACTACCCATTGCTTATGGCTTATATAACAACTCACAGTCATTGAGTTAGCAGGAGAAGCTAATTAGACACCACTTTGTTGACATGAAAGCCTCAGTATGTATGATTTTTAGATAGAATTAATATTCCCAGAGATATCTGGAAGTTTGTGAAAAATGTTGTAATTATGAATGTTTCTGCTATTGCTTCTTGTATGGCAAAAACATATGAAACATAAAACATTGGAAATTATATTTTGCATCATGTTTATTAAGTACAGTTTTTCAATATAGCTAATATTAATGGAAAACGTGCTGCCTAGCCAAGATGTAAAGGCGTGCTCGGTTCACCCCTTCTGGGTTTGATTTCCTGACAGGAAGATGAAATATTTAAGAAATTAAATTTCCACTTCAGGAGGTACACATGGTTCTGAGTTCACTGAGCCTACAGGAGGTTAACTCCTATTTCCGCTATTGCTTATTGTATGGTAAAAACATATGAAACATAAAACATTGGAAATTATATTTTGCATCAGGTGGACAGACCAAGATTTAAACTCACTACCGGTACCCCACCAAATACTGAGGTTACGGGTAGTGAAAGCCTTTACCTTCCACCCCTCCAAGGGCCATTATGGCCTGTACAGAGATAACTTTGCTCTGATTTTTAACATTAATGGAGAGATTTAAAATTTATATTTTAGCTCCTTAATATTGCTACGCCGCTGTTATTGTTATTTCCATTATAATATTTAAATCAACTAGCACACTATTCCTCTCCACTAAGAAACCAACCTTCTCCTTAACCCATGTCCCTCCTTTCCAGCTTCCTGTTTATTACACCAAATGCAGAAAAACAGTTCATAAAATTACTGTAGTACAATATCTCCAAAATGATAATGGAGTAAATGATATTCACTAGACGCCATGATGTACTTAATCTAGCTATTGTATTTTTGAAGCCCACACACAAGTTTACCTTATGTGGGATTCACACTGTATCTTTTACTACCTCTGTATGTATATGTAAGATATTGATTGTGAATAAAAATGTTTAAAATAATAATAATTGCCTGTTACTCGTCTCCAAGTTTACAATTTTTCTGCTTCACAATTCACACTTGGTGCACTTTATGTGAGAACGTTTGGTGACTAAACAAGCCAATTCTTGTATAGAATGTCCATCCATACAAATTGCAGTTGATGGATTCTTTACATCTGCAATGTTCTTGTTCAAGTATTTCGACAGCAGCCACCAAATTAAGCAATCCTCAGCAAGTGTTTCCCAGGTCTGCAGGTTTATATTGGTTTCATTTATGGTTTGCAACTCAAAGTAGCACCTCAGAGTCTTATGCCAGAGCAAAATTTACCAAAGAGATTTTTGGTGAGGGAGCCTACTATCATTCGTATGTCGCACATGCCCTATCCGTCTGAGAGTCAACAGCCAATGATGGAAGCTTCCACACTATTAATGCTTGCTTTCTCTACAACTGCAAGATTAATGATATGGTCTTCCCACCTGATGTTCAAAATGCAGCAGAGTTTCTGCAGGTGAAAGCGCTCAAGCTTCTTTATGCCATGGCAGTATAATGTCCAGGTGTCACATCCATAGTGTTGTAGTAACTACAGCTTGGTAGACCATGAGCTTGGTGCAAATTGTTAAATCTTTGTTCCTGAAGACTCTTTGCAATAGTTGTCCAGATGTCTTGTGACCAGCACAAGGTATGTTTTCCATGTCCTGTTCTGAAGTACATTACTTAGGTATTTGTGCTGTCTTCAAAATTAGATTTCATCCTAAACAGGGCCCCATCCTCACAGATTTGCAGGTTGTGTACACTCTACTATAAGAACAGTGACTGAGCCATTGCTAATTTAAAGAGAGATTTGAAAATTAAACTCCTGTTTTCCTGCTCAACAGTCAAGTAGATTGGTTTTGAAAGTTTTTTTAAATTGTTCTAATTTAAGAAATTTGTTTTTCTAGATGTTTGCAGTCCTGGTATTGCTGGGTGAAGAGATGTCTAAGGAGAAAAATATTGTTGATTGAAAGTGAATGTCGGAACAATGAGCGGTTATTGTGGAGATGTTTTCAACAGTGGAGAAAGGTAAGTAGATAATTTGCCTTCATTGTTCTGTCTGTGCTGTATTCAGGGCAATTAAAATGTCATTTTCTATTAAATCTTCAACCTGATCTGTAGTACACTCTTTGAAAGAAGTAATTGAACCTCTTAGAAGGAATAGCTCTATCAAAATAAAAATAATAGTTAACAGAAAAAAAAAGTACATTTCTAGAACAAAGAACATCTTTATAGAGATAAGAAACTATTCAAAAAGGAGCAGACCAATTAATTGCAATAAGAACAATTTTAGTTTAAGTGGAAGCAGCTACTGAACATCACATTAACTCAGTGAGTTCCGAAATAGTGTCCTAAGGGATTGTCTGTCAGATAGCAGACTAATAGGAACATACAGTAAATAGATTTATATATGGCAAGACCAGTTCTTACCAATGGCTGCAAGGCCTAGAAAACAGGTTGAAGGAAATCATCACAGCTGAGATGGAATTTCTTAGAAAAATCACAAACTACAGTTTGTTAGATCACAAAAAAAGGAATGAACTGCCTTTTCCTGCTCCTCCTCCTCCTCCTTATGTAGGTCTAGATGCATTCAGGACTATGGTGACCAGATTTCCACTATGAAATAATGGGACATTAATTAACGCTCATACGAACAAACATTTTATCTAAACCTTCATTATTATAATGTCATTGATCAACAAGTGTTTAATTTTACGAAAATAATAAATACTGTACTGTATAACCTACTGTACAATACTTATAATATCTGATACTACTTGGCTTAAGTAGTTGTTGACCGAGCTCGATAGCTGCAGTCGCTTAAGTGTGGCCAGTATCCAGTATTCGGGAGATAGTAGGTTCGAATCCCACTGTCGGCAGCCCTGAAAATGGTTTTCCGTGGTTTCCCATTTTCACACCAGGCAAATTCTGGGGCTGTACCTTAATTAAGGCCACGGCCGCTTCCTTCCCACTCCTAGCCCTTTCCTGTCCCATCGTCGCCGTAAGACCTATCTGTAATAATAATAATAACGTAAACGTTTCCACCTTTTCAATACTACAATATATTCACAAAATT
Organism: Anabrus simplex; assembly: GCF_040414725.1. Taxonomy (NCBI): domain Eukaryota; kingdom Metazoa; phylum Arthropoda; class Insecta; order Orthoptera; family Tettigoniidae; genus Anabrus; species Anabrus simplex. The sequence goes on along the minus strand of NC_090271.1, from coordinate 113,774,421 downwards.
ACAAATTATACGGTACTAGTTTCGACCCATCTAGGGGTCATCATCAGCCGTATTGGAGCAAAGATCATTTGTGGCGAAATCCTAAGACAATGTTATTTTAAAGAATAACAAGTGAAATGAGATGTTATGGTAATAGTTATTATTATTATTAACTATTACCATAACATCTCATTTCACTTGTTATTCTTTAAAATAACATTGTCTTAGGATTTCGCCACAAATGATCTTTGCTCCAATACGGCTGATGATGACCCCTAGATGGGTCGAAACTAGTACCGTATAATTTGTAATTTTGTGAATATATTGTAGTATTGAAAAGGTGGAAACGTTTACGTTATTATTATTATTACTTATATATTATTCTCAGTTCAATACGGACCAAAAACATGAAATTCATAACCATCAAAGACCTATCTGTGTCGGTGCAACGTAAAACAACTAGCAAAAAAAAAAAAAAAAAAAAGTAGTTGTTGACATATTTCATGTATATTTTGAAACTGGGTTAGGTTAGCTGTTTAAATTTTCTTAATTAGACCTTACATCTTGTCCAAAACTTAATAACTGGGAGAACCGGTCTTAAACTGTCTGCACTACATTGAGATTTAACCAAAAATTTCAGATCTGTACAATGTTTTACATATGTTCTGTCAATCCATTCCCATCTATTAGGTCGCTGTACGCCATTGATTTCCTTAACATGTATTTTCTGCTATTATTATCTTTAAATAATAATTCTTCTTCTTTATTGTTTAGGCTTTCTGAGGACCGTGGGGCTCATATCTACTCTTCGGTAAAGTTGTTGCTTTCTTCTTCTTCTTCTTCTTCTTCCAATACGCCTTCATTTACTGACTCACCGAGTTCGATAGCTGCAGTCGCTTAAGTGCGGCCAGTATCCAGTATTCGGGAGATAGTAGGTTCGAATCCCACTGTCGGCAGCCCTGAAAATGGTTTTCCGTGGTTTCCCATTTTCACACCAGGCAAATGCTGGGGCTGTACCTTAATTAAGGCCACGGCCGCTTCCTTCCCACTCCTAGCCCTTTCCTGTCCCATCGTCGCCATAAGACCTATCTGTGTCGGTGCGACGTAAAACAAACAAACTAGCCATTTACTGACTATGAGCCAGCTTTCTCTCCTCTGTCCACTTAGTTCCTGTAGTCTTCTTACTTGTAAGGGACATTGGGAAAACTCCCTGTCGAATGGCTTGATGGAACAGTAGTCAGTCGTGAGTTTATCCCAGTGGGATATCTAGTTGTTCCATATTCGACTTAACTGACGTGATTCATTTGTTCTTAGAAGCCTTGCCTCTTCCTGTTACTGTGAAAACCCTGTTGGTGAGTCTTTTGGAATCCAGACAGACCAAGTGTCCGGTCAGGCGCCTTTTCCTTATAGATGTGACGATGTCCTCTTGGTGTTCATACAGTTCACAGTTTATCATTATGGCGGATTTTGTAAATGCCTTCTTCCTCTCTGATTGGTCCTAATATCCTCCTCAGGATCTTCCTCTCTTTTAACTCCAGTTTTTTGAGTGGGCCCTTCCTGGCCATTACAAGGCACTCAGAAGCATACAGAACAGATGGTTTGACGATCGAGTTGTAGTGTCTGAGTTTGAGGTTCTTGGAGGGGCACTTAGATGAATAGATACTATGACAGGAGTGATAATCTCTTTCAAACTAGGTACATCTGGCCATCTATGGCTAGGTTCTCACTTTGATTCGCAGAGATTCACTCCCAAGTATTTAACTGCAGGTACTTTTCATATGGTAGTGTCTGTGAGATGAATTGTAAAAGGGGTCTCCATGATATTGGTCATAAATTCAGTCTTCTGGATGCTGATCTTCAGATCAGTCTTAACCGCTACACTATAAAGACTCTGTAAGTTGCAGGTAGCCTCCTCTATATTGTTTGCCAGTAGAATGAGGTCATCAGCGAAGGCTAGGCAGGGGACAATGAGGTTGTCTCTCTTGTACCCAAGCTTCAGTTCAGCTCCCGGTGGTAACATCATTTTTCATTCCCTAATGATCTTTTCCAGGATACAGATGAAGAGAATGCAGGAGAGACCATCACCCTGTCTAACTCCTGTTCTGATTGGAAAGCTTTCGGATGGTTCACCTCTGAACCAGCTCTTTGACGTCGTGTTCCTCAGAGTGGCTTGAATTAATCATAGGGTCTTCCCATCCAGACCAAGTTCCCATAGTATGGAGAAAAGGGTGTGTCTGTCCACAGAGTCATAAGCTTTCTGAAAATCGACTAGGACCACCACCCAGGGATGTCCACCTCGGCTTTTATTTTGAGAACTATCTTAAGATTATATATCTGTTCTGGACAAGATCTAGTCTTACGGAAACCAGCTTGGTATTCACCTAAGTGTGATTCTAGCTGTGTGGTGACTCTGTTGAGCAGGGCTGCAGAGAGGATCTTATTGGTAATTTGTAACAATGAAATACCTCTGTAATTATTGAGGTCTGTCTTACTTCCCTTCTTGTGGAGGGGATGAATCACAGCAGACGTCCATCCTTGGGGTAGGGACTCTGTTGTCCATATGTCCTTTATGATTTAATATATGCTCTGCAAAGACTGGTCATATGCATGTTTCCACATTTCAGCAACTATGCCATCTTCACCTGAAGTTTAGTTGTTCTTGAGACCACTGACGATGTCCATTATTTCTTCTCTCGTAGGTGGTTGAGAATCAGGGTTCCTGTGTGAAGGTTCATGGAAAATAAGCTTTTCTTTAGGTTCCTCTGCATTTAGTAGCCTCTGGAAATAATCTGCAAGAGTTTTGATGCAATCTTTATTGTTCAATTGAAGTTTTCCATCTGGCCTGTGGAGGATGAGGGTAGGATTTGTGTACTGGGTCGTTTGCTTCTTAAGTCCTTTGTACAGGTCTCTTGAGTTGTTTCTCTGAAAATTATTTTCAGCCTGTTGCAGTGGGCTCCTGAGGTAATTTCTTTTGGCTCTGCGGATGGTGTTAGCTGTAGCTTTTCTTTGCATGAGGAAGGCTTCATAATTGGCTTCAATTTTATGTTGCTTCCACCTAGTCCAGGCTTTACGCCTTTCTTCTATAACCTCATCGCACTTTGTACTCCACCATGGTTGTTTACCTTTGGTTGATGAGGCAGGGATAGTTTCCTGAGTGCCATCCACCAGGGCCTTTTGTAAGGCAGGCCATCCTTCTTTCTCTGTATTCTTCCTGAGAGTATCCTGAAAATTACAGTCCTCATCGCGCAGTCACAGAGTGTTGAACCTGGGTATCTTATGACTAGTTTGGAGTTTTGGTGTTTCCTAAAGGGTTACATATTAATCTTGACAAATGAAAGGTAGTGATCAGAGTCTATGTTGGCTCCTCGTAATACCTTGATGTTCTGTATGTCCATATGATGTTGCCATGCTATAGCAACAGGGTCTAACTGGAATTCACCATGCAGGATTTGGACTCTTTCAGGGCTGTCTAGGTAGACATTTGAAGGCTGTTGATTTCAGAACCAAGTTGTACTTGGTCACAGAGTTCAATGAGACATTCTGCATTTCTATTTGTTCTCTTATGGGCTGGATAATGGCCTACTATCTTTTGGTACTTGCACTCTTTACCGACTTGTGCATTGAAGTCTCCCATGAGTATAATGGAATGGTGGGGAGGGATCTTATCTAGAGTTTCTTCTAAGGTGGCCCAGCATTGTTCTATATTTTCCAGGTTTGTCCGGTTTGTGTCATTTGTGGGTGCGTGGAAATTTACTATTGTGTATGCTCTATTACGAGACCTGAAGGATAATGAGAAGGTCCTTCCATTAGGTGAAGTGAACTCTAAAATATGGTCAACCATCTTGTGGTGTACTGCAAACCCAGTACCAAATTGTGGGAGTGTCTTGATAACTCTTTCACCAGGTTTCCCCTTGGAGATTCTGTACACTTCGGACTCTATTGTATCCTCATCGGAAAATCGAGTCTCTTGTAGTGCTGCTATCATAACCTTGTACTTTTCCAGCTTGTCAAGCGTTTGTTTGAGTTTACCTACCTTCAGTAGGGAATTAATGTTTATTGTAGCTAAGTACTCTTTGGTTGTCGTTTAACAGAATTAGATAGAAGTGGGAAGTATGAAGGTGCAGGTTCCCCAGAATCTGATGACCTGCTTGCCCCAGACTGTTGTGGGGTTGGATTGTTTACCATCTGAGGTACATTTCTGAATATTTGTTGTCTCCATATTTCAAATATTATGAGAATCGTAATGGTGGTTACCTAAAATGTAACAGGTTTTTAACTATCAAGGTTGTTATTAATTATTAAATTATTTAAATATTAAATTCTCCGTTCCTAAACCTATTAATAGAAATAGTATAGCTTTTCCAGATGTCTGTACTGTTCTCAGCTATTACTGTCATATCATCAGTGAACTGAAAGCATTCAGTTTCTTGCCTCCAATGTTAACTTCTCTCTTTCCATCCACATTTTTGCAAATTATTTCCTCCAAGTAAAGGTTAATCTAAGTTGGTGGTAAGCAGCAGCCCTGCCTAATTCCTCTCCCTAGTCCAATTTTTTCTCTTAATTCTCCTATTCTCACTCTTGCTGTTTGGTCAAGTAGTTCCCAACATTACCCTTCATATACAAACGAACAGACAAACAAACAAACAAACAAACTGTCTCTCTCTATAATATTGTTGGATGCACTGGTAGACGGTTGGCTGTTGCAAGTGCTCTCTCTTATCATAGTGATAAAGTAGTTAGTATCTATTAAAAGTTGGTTAATTTTGTGTGTGTGTGTGATCCATTTAGTCAGATAAATATTGGTGTTTTAATGTTTATAGTAATCAAGATCAATGATACTTATTTGTTACATTGAGTAGTTCATTGGTGTTCGCTCTAGATTACGTAGTGCAGGTTACGTAAGTTAGATTTTACTTTGTTTTATATCTGGGTTGTGAGAGGTAGGAAATAATATTCCGTTGTTTTCTTTTGTTTAAATATCTGTAGTATTGTTGATAGAATACTTATAGGGACAGTTTATTACATGGAGTTGTAACTTATGCAGTTTTTATAGGCCTAGGTACTAGACATGGTACTTCGTAAACAGTAGATCCATAGCAGCTGTAATGAAGATGGTAATTTCTTGATATAAATCATATGATAGCCTTGTAAATTTTGCTAATAAAGAGTTCAACAGAATATATGGTAGACTATTTCACTGAGAAGTTAGTAAACAGTCTGTGTATTGTTGGTGATTATTAAAGTACTTAGAATTTTCATATACCATTGTCAGCATACAATCGAGTAAAGATTAATAACAAGGGTGCCCATACCCGGGGACAAGATGGGGCCTTCGCCCCCCCTCCCCCCCACAAGCTCAAAGGGAAAGGCAAAAATCTAGTGTAGGCAGGTGTTTTCCTTTCAAGAAAATGATTTAAAAGTCAGTATTACGTAGAAGCGGTAGTACTGTTCCCCACCAACAGGCAGGGGATACCGTGGGTTATTCTTCCGTAGAATACAAGTTGCCATTTATCTTCCAAAATATTAAAAATACTATGTACCCCCATGTCCTCCCCCCCTCTGCCTACAAACTGTCATATGGGCGCCCATGATTAATAATCCAATTCCTATGTCCTGATAACTGCATTTCAAGTCTCTGGCAGAGTTTTATGAGAAGTTATTGAGAAATTATTGTAAACATCCTCTTTTTTTTTAAAAATTCAGAATTTAAGGGCACTTTTTTTTCTGTCCTGAGTCATAGGAAAAATAATAAAATTATGCTGATCTACCAGCTGTAATAATCTGTCTAAGTATTTAGTTTTAACCACATTTCTATTATTTTCATTAACTTGTTGAAATTATGATGCTCTTAAGTGCAGTTTAAAATTAGTGTACCGTAGTTATTAGGTACAGTAGTATCTTGCTTGCATTCTTTACTGTTATGTGCCGGTAATTCTTGTGTATTCCTTTTGATATTAATGGCAGTTTTCATTTTTATTAGGACGTATTAGGATATAATAATAATATACACTTAAGTATAGTAATAAAAAGAATTCACGAAGATAGTCAACAGCTTCAGCAGCGAATGAGGAATTTGGATCCCAACGGTGAAGAAGGTGGAAGAACTATCTTTGAAATGTAAATCTACACATGTCTGATCCCGCAGCGGGCGGTGTTGTGGTCAGCGTCTGTATCCAGGTCAGGGTCGGCTGTTTAAGCATGCTCCAGGTCTTACCAATCTGGTTCTAATTGTTGTGGGACCTACGGGTTCCACCCTCATGTGAAATGATTCACACAATCTACCATGATGGTACAACGCACATCGGAAACTACCCCAGGCGGTAAAATCCGGGGCCAGTTAGAGTCTGGTCTAAACAGGGCATTGGATTCTGGGGGCTCTGCACCATCATGTTGGGATCAGTCGGAGGATCCCTCACCCCACAAGATCAGGACCAAGAAAAACCACTTCTTTGGTACAGTGAATGTCAATACCCTCCTAAGAGTCAGTAAACAGATGGAACTTATCAAAGAACTGGAGAGATATCAGATCAAGCTACTCACTGTACAGGAAACAAGATTCCCATCAAATGAAGTATCTATGATGGGCAAGTACAAGATAATAAAGGGTCAACCAGCGATCAGGGAATATAAAATGGGTAATAAAAGAAAATCACCTTCAATTCTAGGAACAGCATTTTTTGTTCACAATTCAATTATAGATGCAATAATTGATTTTCGATCACCTTCCCCTAGGCTTTCCATCTTAACCTTGAAGAGTGGAAACAAATCATATGCTATCTTCAATGGGCATGCACCTATTAATGAGGACAACAAGAAAAATCCAGATAAAGTTGAAGAATTCTGGTCTCTCCTGGAAAAGGAGTTGTTGGAAACTCTGAAACATATGATTAAAATATTAATGGGTGATTTTAATGCTCAAGTTGGCAAGGAAAGAAAATACAGAAAAATAGTTGGCAGTTATCCTGGGCATGTAAGAACCAATAGAAATGGGGAAAGGCTTATTGAAGTGTGTGAAGCATTCAACCTCAAGTTAATGTCCAGCCAATTCAAGAAAGAAAGGAAGAAATTAATGACATGGCGTTCACCAAATCCCATGTTAGGGGAGTTCCAAATAGACCATGTAGCCACATCGAACCCTGCAGAGATTTTGAACGTTAAAGTGCAAAAAGGTGCAAACATAGATTCTGACCACTACCTTGTTAGAGTCAAGATAAGATTTATTCCAAAGTCCTTCAAGAGACCTTCACCCAAAATCAAGAAATATCGAACTGATGAACTCAAGATAAACCAAGAGATTGTTGAGAACTATAAACGAGAGCTTGAGGTCTTGGAATCATCGAATTGGGCCGAAATGGCAAGGAGGATACAAGAAGCAGCTGAAAAGACTATAATGATCGCCAAAAGGAAGAAACATCCATGGTGGAATGACGATTGTGAAGTAGCCTTACGGGAAAGGTCTAAAGCGTGGAATAAATGGTTTACTAATCACAAGAATTTCGAAGACTTCAAGGAATAACGGAAACACACAGCAAAAATTCTTCGGAATACGAAAAGAAAGTACGAGAAAGAACAGCTGCACAACATAGAAAAAGATTTCAAGAGAAACAACACAAGATATTTCTATAGAAGGTTTAAAAACAAAATCAAAAAATTCTCCCCTGGTAATCTATGTTTTAAAAGTGAACAAGGGAAACTCATTATTGGTGACAAGAAGAATTGCAAGTATCTGGCCAACTATGTCCAGAATCTTCTGAACTGTGAACCTCCCGAAGATGGATTGCTGTTTGGAGAGCCTCAATTCAAGTTGAAGGATTCATTACCACCAAATAAGGAAGAAATTAGGGACATCATTAAGCAACTAAAAAACAACAAAGCTCCTGGGAAAGATTCAATTACTGCAGAGTTATTCAAATTTGCAGGTGAAAATATAGTGGAAAAACTAGAGGAATTATTCGCTTTTATTTGGGAAAAAGAAGAAATACCAAGTGATTGGAAAAATGGACTCATTCATCCTTTACACAAAATAGGGGACCAAACTAACATCAACTACTACAGAGGTATCTCTCTTCTTCCTATAGCATACAAAATTCTATCCAAAGCATTGCAGCGGAGGCTTGAAACACATCTAGATAAACAAATTGGTGAATACCAGGCAGGGTTCAGGAAAGGGCGTTCATGTGCTGAGCAGATTTATATTCTAAAATCACTTACAAAAATAAGATCAATGAGAAATCAGAAGAGGACAATCATAACCTTCGTTGATTTCAAAAAGGCATATGATTCCATAGATCGTGGAGTGCTCATGAACGTTCTGCAGGAGTTTGGAGTGGATGAGAAATCTCTGGCCATAATTCGGCAATCTCTTACAAACACTTTTTCTCAAGTCAAATTTATGGGTGAACTCTCAAATCCATTTGAGATAAAAACAGGTTTGAGGCAAGGAGACAGCCTTTCTCCACTACTCTTTAATTGCATTTTAGAAAAAGTTATTAGGGAATGGAGGCTGAGAATGACTGAACATGGAATGAAGAATGGGGTAAAGATAGGTTGTGGAAAAAATGCGATGATGTTGGATTGCCTTGCCTTCGCAGACGATGTCGTTCTTATTACAGACAACCATCAAACAGCCAAGAAACAAGTCGAAGAACTACAAAATGTTGCAGTCAAAACAGGGTTAAGAATCTCTTTCGAAAAAACAGCATTCATGGATTCTATAAACAAAGGCGACACGGACAGACTTGTTACATTGTATGGGGATATCCAGCGTGTGCAAAAATTTAAATACCTGGGAGAAATACTCACCCCCAATGGAGATGAAAAGGAGGGATTAAAGGAGAGGGTGAGAAGGATGGAGTTGGCATTCAGACTATGTCATGACTCCTATAAGTCCAAGTCTCTCTCAATTCAGGCCAAGTTAAAACATTACTGCACAGTGGTTAGAACAGAGTGCCTTTATGGAGCAGAAACCTTGACGAGGATGGCTGACCCAGTCCTTGAAAAAAGAGAAAGAAGATTCTTGAGAAAAATCTTAGGCCCTAGAAAGTCGACGAGTGACCCAAACGCATTCCAATTAAGATCAAATTTGGAGCTCTACAAGACAGTAGAAAGAATCACGACTGTGATGAGAAAAGGGAGACTGACATTTTATGGACATATCAAAAGAATGAACCCTGAGAGATTGGCCAACAGGATATTTCTTCTGCAGGAAAGGTGGAAAAAAAAACCGGGATGGCTTACACACGTGCACAATGACTTGGCAGAAATAGGTATCAAGGAGGAGGATATAAAAGAAAGGACATCATTTAGGAAGAAGGTTGCGGGATTGAGGGATGCGTCTGAAGAGCAACATGCGAAGCCATGGAACATCTCGGTGGAAGAACGAGCAAGAAGAAGTCAAAGACTCAAGAATCTTTGGCGAGAGTGTAAAGAGAAGGGTATCAGTCTGCGTGACAGAAGGAAGATTGTGTAAACGTGGCCCACAGGTGGCCGTATCGATTAATAATAATAATAATAATAATAATAATAATAATAATAATAATAATAATAATAATAATAATAATAATAATAATAATAATAATAATAATAATAATAATAATAATAACAACACTTAAGTAGTATTGTAGTATAGTTATTTTATTAGTTAGTATATTGCTTACTTCATTGTCATGTGATCCTTATGTAATAACTAGACAGTATTTCTTTCTTTCAGTTTTTTGATTTAATGAATAAGTTATTTTATTTTTTCTGATTTTTCATTTTCCCATTTAAAAAAAGTAAAAAATTGTTACAGAATGCAGGTGTGGGGACTATGGGTATAAGTGGAAATAAAGGAGTACAAGGAAGGAGTGGAGAGTTTGAGGGAGATAATTAGGATTCTCATGGAGGACAGGTAGGAAGATGGGTCTACCTCAAACAATGTACAGGATATGGTAGATATACAAGAGGGAAGGGAATAAAAGGGGGTAGTTATAGAAGACAGGTACGCTAATGTTTTAATGGGAAGGAAATTTAGGACAAAGGGGTCTAATCAGGGGAAGAATTCAGGACAGGTATCGGTGATAAATCTGTATGAGTCACTGCAGGTAGAACAGCAGAGTGAAGATGAGGAACAAAGGGGGGGAGAAGCAGGAGAAAAGGAAAAGATAGGAAAGGGAAATGTAGAATAGAGGACAGGATAAAGGAGGAGGAAGTAACTTCTGCAATTGTCAGGAAAGATAGGGGAGACCAGGAGGGGAGGGGATCAAATGAGGTGGGTGAGGCTGAGGCTCTGGTCATGGAGGACTCCATTGTTAGTCACTTGGGGAAAGTGTTTGGAGGAAAAGGAACCGGGGTATAGTGTTATCCAGGAATTAGATTAAGGTAGATGTTGAGAAAAGTAAAAGAGGAGGAGGGTTTCTCACATTGGTACCAACAAGGTAATGCAAGCAGGCATAGGAACCAACATAGTTGGGGATGTGTAGGATCTAGTTAATGCAGCAGTAGAGAAGTTTAAGGAAGTGGATATTGTTATCAGTGGAATATTATATAGGAAGAATACTAACTGGAAGGTAATTGGGGATTTAACTGAGACTATGGAGAGGGTATATGGGAAACTGGGGGTGAGATTTGTAGATCCTAATGGGTGGGTAGAAGGTAGTGATTTGTGCTCAGATGGCCTTCACTTGAACCGCAGTGATACGTATAAGTTAGGTAGTTTGTTTAGAAGGGTTATAGGGAGGTACATTCAGGGAAACGGGTTGGACCAGGGGAGCAGTGTTAAGCGGACAGGGAGCTGGAAGTCAAGTAAGAATGACATAAAAATGTTAGTGTTAAACTGTAGAAGTATTGTAAAGGAGTAAAATTAAGAATTTAATAGATATTTATTCACCATATATTGTAGTAGTAGTAAATCATTGCTGAGAAGTGATATTATGGATGCGGAAATTTACTCACAGAACTGCATTGTTTATTGCAGACAGGATAGGAATGGTAGGAAGGGCAGTATTCATTCTGGTGAACGACAAATTTGTAAGCCTCAAAATCGTTAAGGATAAAAAACATGAAATTCTAAGAGTAAGGCTCATCTCTAAAGATAATAGGCAGCTTGAAGTTTTTGGGGTGTACTGACCTAGAAAAGGTGGCGCCGATGCTGATGTGGAATTATTTGATAAGATAAACAAACAGCTATGTGGGAAATGACATGGAAAGGAATGTGTTTGTAAAGGTTGATCTCAGTTTACCAAATGTCATTTGCGAAGGTATCGAGTAAAGGATTGTGACTAAAGTATTCACAAATTCTTTTTGATACATCTTCGTTGATATATATGTTGTCAGTCATTTGTAGTACAGTATACATTAGTGTAACTAACAAACAAAAACACTTATAGGGGCAAGATTCAAACCGTGGATCATGAGCTTGTTTGTTGTCTGCACGTTTGTCGTAGGAATGTGTCACGTGTTGGTCTTGAATGAAGCACAATGAAATATTCAAATGACATTTTCTCAGAACTGGTTGGAGTTGCACCTTGTAATTTGAATCAGTGAAGGTTCTGGCTATGGCATGCATGTATATTGAAGATGGATCAAATCGGGGGAGGCACACATATTGGCAAGGTCTCCTTGTTAGATGTCAATGAACAGAATGGAAGGGGCATGGCCACCATAGTTTAGTGGTAGAGCATTGGTCAAGAAAGATATGAAGGTGTGGGTTTGGTTTCCACCAGTATCCATTTTTGTTCTGCTTTACGTTACTTCCTCTGTACTGTACATCTCATTGGTATGTACTATTTGTACTCAGTGTAACTTAATAAGCTATAAATATTTGAAATACAATGCTTGACATGACCTATTAAGCTGAAAGCCGATTTGCTGTATTTACTGATATAACTAAGTCATGATAACTTCTTGTTTTAATATCACTGCCCGAAACCAAGAATGATGAACAGTAATTGCTTCACATCCATTATCCACTGTTGAATGACACATCGTGATATGTTCTATACTGTTGGAAACTTCATATTTGTCTTTGAAACAGTACATGTTCATTTGTATTTAGTTCAATAAATCACAGATTCATATCTTGTATTTTACACGTTTTCCTTGATGTATTCTAGTTCCAAGTCCAGAAGTCAGAAATGAGGATAAAGCAGCTGAAGGCAGAATCAAAGTACAATTTTGTTATCAAGAGAAGAAGTCTGCAAATTTGGAAATCTTTTTACAACCATCAGCTACTTCTGCAACAGCAAGTGGAGCTGCTATTGAAAACAAAAGAGAAAAAGCTTATGAAAAATGTTCTTTGTGGCTGGCAGGCTGTGAAGACATCCCGGAGATGTGCAAGGCATATTCTAATTCATGTGATGGATTTATATCTCTCACATTTAATGAGACTAGTAGTGTCGCATTGGGTAGTATATGTTGAGATGAGAAAGAACAAGCAAAAGCGATGGGAAAAGCTTGTACAACCTTGGCATGAGAAAATAAACACAAGTAAGATATATACTGCATTATCATTGACTTCTTTTTATAATGTTTATATAAAGAATCTAAGAAGTGCACTTTTTAAAAATGAATTTTAAAATTTTTCATATTATGAAACTTTTTCATTATACAGTGAAACCTCGTTAGTGTGTTCCTCATTGACATGTTTTACTGCTTAGTAAATTCAAAGTCCCGATTCTCATTGTGTTCAATCTATATAAAAATAACTCACTTATCACGTCACAAATTTTTGCTATTACCGCTTAGTACAATGACATTTTTCCTAGTCCCAAGAATGTTATTTATCATCCCTTGTGAAAGAAACATGATTTCCAACTCGGGTAATAGCCATTGCCACAGTTGCATCATTATGGGAAAAGGCCCTGAATTCCTAAACTTCACAGGATAAGTTGCACCTTCGTGGAGAAAGCCATTAGCCTCAGGAATGTTCAGTTTCGCATGTCGATCAGCAGCAAAATTGCTGTAAACAGTGAGCCTGTTTGTGCTTGTATTTCACATTCCATTCAGAAGTTAGACATTTATTTTGTTTTGAGTGATACAGTGAAGTGTAGTGAATATTTATTGCGTGATATGGTAGCCTATATCTGGATTAGAAACACTGACTAGCATGGTGCATGTTTGTCTTACGATAGCCTAGTTATGGATACAGACAGTCGTGAAATTCCTTACTGAATGGGGCCGATGACCTTCGATGTTAGGCCCCTTTAAACAACAAGCATCATCATCATCATCACCATCACCTTACTGAATGAACACAAAATTAAAATTCATTAGAAAGTGGACTGGTGTCCTCATCTTTAAGCGTGCAGAGGTTTCGAATGTTGAAACTCGCACCTTCGAGTTTTGTCTGATCACTCGCGTTGGTTGCAATTTTGTCGACTTCAAAATGCAGGCATGGCAGCTAGATGGTGGTGAAAGTCATTCCTCCTGGGCTCACATGATCGAATGTAACCTCCAATTCATTGTGTAAGAGTGTGACCAGAAAATGATGCTTAATAACCCACCACTCTGAAATAAAAGGCTTCTACTAACATTTGTTTTGGAAAGAGTGTGATCTGCAAAAATACTTCTGATATTTTTATTGGCCCCGGTGCACATGTTTTCATAAGGTTTTCATGTTTGTTCTCTCATTTTTTTCACACATTTTAATACTTTCCTCTCATCTTTAGAAATTATAGATATAATTTTCACTGTACCCACAGATACAGACGTAAAATGCCATGTCGGAAAAAATCGTATCTAGTGTTTCCATATCCCTGTTGGATAGTTTTTATTCGTATATTTAGTAGTGTGTTTTCTCGCTTAACACGTTCTTCTTCCTTGTCTCCTGCAGAAACGTCTTAACGAGGTTTAACTGTATATGATATTTGAGTTATATTGGTGTGTATGGTAAGGCCACCATAGTTCAGTGGTAAAGTATTGGACATTGGGTTCGGTTTCCACCAGTATCCAGTTGGCCATTTTGGTTCTGTTTAATGAGCTTTGTCTTTAGTTATTAATTATTTTAGTTCCTTCTTTAGTTCTTCCTATAATTCTTATGTGTTCTTATTCTACTTTCCTATCTTTCTTGTCATTATACAATACAATCATACCAATCCCAACATTTGCAATTCCTGTATAATATGTATTTATTTTCCTTAAAGAACTAAAGATTTCTTGAAAGACTGCTGACAGTCACAGAATTTGATGCTGCAATCTTGAGCACGAGAGATGAATACCTAGCCAACCGAACTACTTAGCCAGTCATCATTGATTGGATATACTACCATATTTGAATGACTAATTTGAATACTGCTTGCATGAAAGAGTTATACCAAATGAAGGGAGAGTTACTATAATACAAAGAAAAGGGTGATAAATGATAAACATAAAGCGGATAATTACAGACCAGTCACCTTGACACATGTTGCATGTAAGCTCTTGAAAAACATACTTTCTGATTATATCAGACACATTTCTGAAATTACTAACTGGTTTGATTGAGGTTTGGGTTTAGGAAAGGTTATTCTACATGGGTTGATTTTTTAATAGTGGCAACTGTGCTGTACAATGCCATGAAACGTAGCCAGGCAATATAACGTATACCTGAGGTAGCTTAGATATCCACCCTCCCCCAGCATAAATGAACTCGCCCTCCACACACCATGCACATGTGCAGCGACAACAACAAGAACGCACTTTTGAGCACACGCTCGCAGAGTACAGCTGTAATGATTTTGAAGCAAGATCAGAGGAGCTGGTTGAAAGGTGAAAGCTCTAGAGGTCGCAGTGCAAGGCAGTGTCACAAAGGATTGCAAGAGGCTTGCGGTGAAAGTGCATTACCTTACTGTACTGTAGCACAGTGGGTCAAGGTCTTCAAAGACGGACAACAAAATGTGACAGACATGCCGCAGCCTGGTCGTCCTGCAGGAAGTGGTGATGATGTGCAGAATGTGAACGCGTTAGTGCTGGCGGATCAGAACACCACAGCTCGTGAATTGACCAACGATACAGCGCTGGTGCCTTTGACTGTGCAGCAAATATTGAAGAAGCAGCTGGGAATGCAGAAAATCACCCCCAAATGGGTTCCACACGATTTGACAAAAACATAAAAAATGGCTGCGATATGATGCAGCTTGTACACACTTGGAGCACTATCAACACGAAGGTGAGGCCTTCTTATGGCGGATAATCACTATTGGCAAGACCTGGGCCAGAGCTTATGAACCGCAGCTGGAATGCCAATCAAACGAGTGGCATCATCACGGGTCACCGCGAAAAGTAATGGTTCGGCTGACTGGAACCAGTGTGAAGGCCATGCTGATCATTGCCTGCAGCTGGGATGATGTTATCATGAAGCATACCGTTCCCCAAGGACGTACCTTTAATGCGGAGTACTACTGTGCATTTTTGCAAACAAACCTCTGGTAGCAGCTTTAAGAAGAAAACGAGGACATTTCCTGAATAATCCACCCATCATTCTGCATGACAATGCAAGGCCGCATGCAGCAGGAGCTATGACTGAGTTCTTCAGTCACTGGGGCTGGGAAATGCTTTACCCCCCTAATCATTCTCCAGATCTCATCCCTAAACTGAAAGCACCACTTCAAGGAGTCCGCTACCGCACAATGGAAGACATTCTCCAGGGCACCGACCACACCGTCTGTGAGCTCCAGAGATCAGGTGCTCTCAATGGCATACAACAGCTTCCACATCGCTGGGAATGAGTGCTACACGATGGTGGTGATTACTTCAAAGGCCTGTAAAATGCCTTATGTTGTAAGTATGCTATGTGTCTAAATGAAAAGTAGTTGCCACTATTAAAAATTCAACCCGTGTAGTAAAGCTCTTGGTTTAGGAAAGGTTATTCTAGCAAGGGTCAACTGGTAGGATTCCAGAAAGATATAACAGATATTTTTAGATTCAAGAGGTCAAATGGATTGTGTTGGTATTGCCTTATCCAGGGATTTTGATAGAGCAGATCACGGGTGACCAAGTGGGTGGCTAAATTAAAAAAATACAGGTCTCCCAGAATTAGAGTAGGTGAAGCTTTATCTGATCCTGTAATGATAAAGAGGGGGGGGGGGGGGTCTGCAAGGCAGTATTATTGGAATTTTATGTTTTATTATTAATAGATATCTTGTCAAAATTATCTATGGTAAAAATATTTTATTTAAAATAAATAAATTCACCATAGTATTGAATAAAACATTATATACAACAGTCACTGGAGTGATAAGTTTACCTTACTTGTTTCAAAATTCCATCCAGGCTTGGACATAAACATCTCACTTGTAAGGCAAAACATCACTTTCCTTGTCTGTTGTATAAAATAACCATTATTTACAGAAGGAAGAAATTTCATTCAGGAATTTATCCCATAGGAAAGACTTTACTCCCCTGTTCCTCGAAAAGATAGTCAAAACCCTTGTTACTTTTTCATTTCACAGCATTTAACTTCATATTTTATCTTCACGTGTTTTAATAAGAGATTATTTATTCTTATTCAGTGAAAAAACCAAAGGTATAATTATAATCCACATTTCTTGAGATGGAGCTCCTCATTACAGTGATGTTGCAGATGTATGTAAGGCGCTGGCAGTCTAACTACACTGATCTTCTGCTAGAAAACCAAAGAAAAGAAATGGCATACTCTGTGTACTGCAGGAAACTTACAGCAAGGTTTTTCCAAGCCTGGGTTTCATCTCATATTTTGTCACAAACATGGAAAGATAAGAAAGCAGACTTGCAACAGAAAATGAATACATTTATATGCCGAAGGTATGACTGGCATCTTATTTCTTTCCTGTATCTCTTAATATTTTGGGATACACTCTCAAGCACTATTGAATGTCCAGATGACATAGTGATTTCTGTAGTTTTTAGTTAAAACTTGCTTATATTATGTACTCTGAAGTAGTGGAAGCTGTAATATTAAAGACTATTCAGACTAATATATATATTATAACCTTCCAATGAATGTTAGATTGGAGTTGGTAATTTAATTTCGTGTGGCTATTTTTAGCCGAGTGCAGCCCTTGTAAGGCAGACCCTACGATGAGGGTGGGCGGCATCTGCCATCTGTAGGTAACTGCGTGTTATTGTGGTGGAGGATAGTGTTATGTGTGGTGTGTGAGTTGCAGGGATGTTGGGGACAGCACAAACACCCAGCCCCCTGAACCATTGGAATTAACCAATGAAGGTTAAAATCCCCGACCCGGCCGGGAATCGAACCCGGGATTGGAGTTGGTGAAGACATTGGAAGTTTGTGGTGAGATCAACATCAATGAAATCGTATGTCTAATTACTGTACGTCCAGGTGTGTCAGAAACCCAAATAACTCACTCAACTGTATGAACAACAGGCAACGGATTGAAGGTATCAGCAAAAATGATAAGCTCTGAACCCCGTGGTATCTCGTTAAATTATGGTGGACAATAAGATGTCATGGCACGTAATACAGAATTAAGTAAATATTGCAGTTTCCTCAAGTAAAGTTTGTTAAATGTAAATAAATGGCGAGAATATCAATTATAGAAATGTATCAGAGGCCATGGAATGAGTTGAATTAATAGGGCTCAGTCTGTGTTTTTCTTTATGTCAATTTACGACATGCCAAATTATACAACTTGAAGGCAACCGTTCTACTTGTCAATCATTGCCTTACGATGGATAAGTGTAGTGTAAATTGTATCCTAAATGATCCTGAATTGTGATATATCGTACACTATATCATGTGAATCTAAGCGATCGCTAGCAAGGTTATACAGATAGACTTAGGCATGGATAACATTCGTGTTGAGATAGTGTCATTATGAAGATATTTTAGTCCAATTCGTGTTTCGAATATATTATTAAGGGTTATAAATTTCATGTTGTTGGTCCGTATTGAACTGAGAATAACATATGAGTAAACAACGCAATAAAGGTTTCCACCCATTCAATACAAAATATATTCACAATATTTTAAAGTTACATGGAACTAGTTTCGACCCATCTATTACTCACCTGTCCCATACTAACATCTCTTTTCATTTACCACATTCACTTGTTATTCCATAATAATCTTACTGTTAAAATTAACATGTTCTTAGGATTTCGTCAAGAGTGATCTTTGCTTTGATGTGGCTGATGATGACCCCTAGATGGGTCGAAACTAGTTCCATGTAACTTTAAAATATTGTGAATATATTTTGTATTGAATAGGTGGAAACCTTTATTGTGTTGTTTACTCATATGTTATTTCGAATATATATTAGAAGGAATCGATAATCATAATGTGTGTAATTTAGAGTCATCAGCGATCATATTCTTATGTTGAGCACAATGTTCGGGAATGTAATTGTGATGTTGTTATGATAATATTGCGTTAATATGGTGATGAGATGAGTAGTCTTCGTAACGTGAAGTGCCTGAGTATATTTTCCTAATGAAATGAGAATTCGTTGAGCATGACGTGTGATGTGATGAAATGTTTGTTATGATAGGATCGTCGAAATAGGTAAATGGTTGATATTATATGAATTGTTGTGAATGTGTCATTGGGATTATGCACTTTATAGAATGATGCGATATAGAGGTCCTGATGATATTTATTGTGGTAGGAATTGATTTAGTTATGCGTGTGGATTTGATATTGCTATAATGAATGGTAATTACTTAGGCATAAGGCAGTATTTACAATGGTATTTCAAGATATTTCGAGAACACTGATAGTGTGATCATCTAAATTATACTAATTAAATACAGTGTAGATAGTTGCACACAATATTTGATTGACATAAGATCTTCACGAATTAATAATACTACATAGTTGAGAACCATGTCACAAAAGGGTGTGTGTGATCTTCATTTATATATGGTGAGTAAATTAATTCCTCTCGCTAGCTGAATTTCTTTTATAGACTATTGAGTTGATGCTCAGAGCTGATGTAGTTTTACAGGTTGAATTCGCGGAGGACACCAGAGCTGCAGAGTCATCGTAGTTTTGAATCCATTTTAGTTGGTAATGATTATGTTTTCAAATGTCCACTATTTAGGTGCAGATGCCGGTGGAGCTCAGAAGAGATCAAGTTCATTTCTTATTTGTGTAATGTTGTTGATTGATACGATGTTGTCGTATGTTATTTGATCATTTTCTTGACCTGTATGATAATCGTGAACATAGGTCACCGGTGCGTTCAAGTTGTTAGATAGATTTTCAAAAAATTAAGCGATGATTTAAGCATTATAACGGGGTGTTGGGACATTTATTTGAGTCAGAATAGGCGTGCCAAGCCAACAAGAATTATTGATTTCTAACCATCAGTTTGAAGATAAATGTGGTGAAATCACTTCTAATATCCATTTGTGTTGTTTCATTTTTTATTAATCTTGTAGTTGTTAGTTAAGATATTTCCTAGTCATTAAACAGAAAATCCTTCCATGAAAGTTATATTTTCGGTGTTCTCATTTTTTATAGTATAAGGAACTTCATGATGATAACCTAGATTAGGATATTAATTAGCAATTGTTTTCTCACGTCAGTCGAATCAATTTAAACCCAACATACGATTCTGTGACCCAACTCAATGAACTTTCACGTCCCTTAAGTGGAGACTCATGTATCTCCGCATGACACCGGCCGAGGCGCAACCTTAACATCAAGAACCCTGAACTTAGAGATTTGTGAAAGGTCACAATATATATGTGTATAAAATAACATGTCCTGATTGATTCATCATCACCAAGCCAAAACTACTGGACATAATGAAATGAAATTTTGAGGATACATTTATATTACAATGTAGGTGTTCACTAAGGGAGGATTTTTGGATATTCTGTTGCTAAGGGGGTGAATTTTTAAAATGAGTGTATCTATATCTCCAAAACTTAACAGTTTAAAGACGTGAAAATTGGTATTTGGAATCTTCTTTAAAAATAAGGAAACATGTATTTTTTCCCTTCAGATAATCCTCTTAAGGGAGGTAAAAAAAGGTGAAAAAGGCATTGAATATCTTTTATGAAAATACTTATATATAAAAAATTGAAAATGTTACAGTTGTGGCGTTTGGGTACATTGGATATGATAAGGTTTTATGTCTGACAATAATACGAATCACCTAAGTGATAGATAATCACAACACAAGCGAAAATAAGTAAAGTTTGTCCATGGTACTTTGGTTATGAAACAGTATTATCTGAGCAACTTAGTGGCCTGAGCAACCGGGTACCATATGACTGGAGGGAAATGCCGAAAGACATATGTTGGATACCAAATCCACAATCTCATTAGATACCCACAACACAAAAACTAATGCATTAGGAATAACAATTTTAATAAGCAGAGTCAGTGGAGCTTTGCCAGATGGACCAAGAGGGTTGTTTGTGGTAAGTACAAGATAAGAAAAAACAGAGGGAAAACAGGAAACATCAGACAAAGTTTTCAAAGAAAAAGGGAATCAATTTTGAGAAAATTATATTTTTACCATAAATTTCCAACAAGAACATGTGATGTACAACAAACCAGATTTTTAAAATGCAATTACCACAGTTTCAGAACAGGCAAAATCAAACATTATTAAATGAGATCAGATAGATCTTGACTAGAAATTTGCAAGCGACACCAATGAGTCTCACCAAACCTATGACCCATGATCCATACACAGTCACAATTTCTGATAAGTAAACCACAAAGCTTAAGAAAAAAAAAAGAGTGATAATACAACTTGTAATACTGAATAAAGGCCACACTTAAAGTTTTTATCAAACCCACCAGGGGTAAAAAAAAAAAAAAAAAAAAGAGAATTTAAGTAAGTTACAAATAGTAGATAGGAATTAAGACCGTGAAAAAAGGTAAATACAGGGGAAATTAGACAGACAGAGGAGGGAGGGAGAAGGACGGATCAGGCTGCTTTAATCATATAAAGTTAACAGTGAGCGCGTACACTGTGCTGCCAAGCAAAGAGTTCTTGATGCGATAACACTTCTAACGTTTGTCCATGATAAGTTCACCACATGAAATTGAGAGACATCAGTCTGCAAGATTTGGTTGGAATCAAGGTCTGTAGGGCCTGCTGTAGTAAATCATCAAGTCTTTAAGTCTTTAATAGAAAGCACCAAACATGTTGAAATTAAAATTTTTGCTCACCCAGCAGTACGATGAATATCAAAATAGCATTTCCAAAATGATTGATTAAAATCTCACAACGGACCAGTTGCTTGTGAATAAAGCTGCTCTCTCCACTACAGAATATTCACACTTGATGTCTGACCGCCCGATGAGAGACTGAAGCACACTTATATAGTCACTGAAGGGCAAGTCCAGAAGTTACTAGAACGTAGAGTACGTAAGCGTGATGTAGCGGCGGAGAAGCAGGAGCGGAGGGGAGCAGCACAGTCAATGATGAGCCGAGCGAGCATGTAGACGATGAAAGTATAGTAAGAGTAGAATGGGGAGGTTGGCAGACGGTAAGAAAAATAGAAAGGCTTTGATGTTGTAGAGAGCCCGTAACAAAGTCTTGAAAATTGGTATTTGAAGTCTTCTTTAAAAATAAAGAAACACTTTTTTTTTTTGGTTTTGTTTTTGGAAAATCTTAACAGGGGGTAAATAGGAGTGACAAAGGGGGTTGAATTTTTAAAGTGAGAATATATACAATATATCTCAAAAAGTAACATGTTACAGATGTGAACATTGGTATTTGGAATCTCTTGTAAAAGTAAAGGAACACACACAAATTTTTTCTGAAAATTCACTTAACGGGAAGTGTTAAAGGGGGAAAATTTTTAAAATGAACATATATATACAGTGTATATCAAAACTTAACATATTACAGACATGAAAATTGGTATTTTTAATCTCTTTTAAAAATAAAAATAACATGTATTTGTTTGTTTTTGGAAAAGAAATCAGTGGGGAGAAAGGTATTAAAAGGACTGAAAAAGGGGTTGAATTCTTTTTACGTGGATACCTGTATCTCAAAAACTGAAGATATTACAAAGAAAATTGGTATTTGGAATCTTTTTAAAAATAAAGAAACAATTTTTTTTGGAAAATCTACTTAAGGGGTGGTGAACAAGAGTGACAAAGGGAGTGAATTTTTAAAATGAGTTTATCTAAAAAAATGTAACATGTTACAGACGTGAAAATCAGTGTTTGGAATATCCTGTAAAAGTAAAGGAACATGCATAATTTGTTTTCTGAAAATCCACTTAAGGGGAAGTGTTAAAGGGGGTAAATTTTTGAAATGAGCATACATACAGTACATATAAAAAACTTAACATGTTACAGATGTGAATATTGATATTTTTAATCTCTTTTAAAAATAAAAGTAACACATATTTGTTTGTTTTCAGTAAAAAAACACTTCAGTGAGCGCGTGCGTGCACGTGCGTGCACGTGTGTGTGTGAAAAGGACTGATAAAGGGGTTGAATTCTTTTTATGTGGATACTTATATCTCAAAATTGAAGATGTAACAGACATGAAAATTGGTATTTGGAATCTCCTTTATAATAAACACGTGTTTTTTGTTTATGGAAAATCCACTTAAGGGGGTGGGGTGGGCGAAGAGAAATGAACTTAGTTGATTTCTTTTTATGGGGATACTTATACATCAAATACTAAAGATGTTACACATGTGAAAATTGGTATTTGGAATCTTTAAAAAATAAGGAAACATGTATTCTTTTTCAGAAAAATCCTCTTAAGGGGGTGAAAAAAGGTGAGAAAGGGGTTCAATACCTTTTTGAGGATACTTATAGTATATCTCAAAAACTGAAGGTGTTACAGTCAGGAAAAGTTTTATTTGGAATCGCCTTTAAAAATAAAAAAGCACATTTTTTTGTGTTTGGAAAACCTACTTAAGGGGGGTGGGTGAATGGGACAGACAAAGGGGGTGAAGTTTTAAAATGAATATATCTCAAAAAGATTCATGTTACAGATGTAAAAATTATTATTATTATTATTATTATTATTATTATTATTATTATTATTATTATTATTATTATTATTATTATTATTAAACTGATGAATGGCAAGACTTTCGCAGATGTTGTGAAGGATATCCGCAGCAAGGTGAACCCGGAAGATAGTGGCGATGGTATTAAATCGATCAGGAAAACTATATCTGGAGCGGTTCTTCTTGAATATAATAAGGCCACAGAAATGGAGAATAGAGAAAATTTTAATAAATCACTTAAAGGTGCTCTTGGACATAATGGCGAAGTAAAGGTTTTGATGCCTAGAACTACACTGGAAATTCGGGATATGGACAGTGCCACCACTATTTCCGACGTAGAGGAGGGTGTAAGACAAGAATTAAATAATCTTAATCAAGAATTGAAGGTCTCAATCACAAATCCGAACAGCAGGGGACAAAAACTCGCCATTGTGGAGATAGAAGATAGCGAGGCACGAAAGCAGTTAGACATGGGCAAAATTAAAGTAGGCTGGCTGTACTGCAGAGTAAGACGGTGGGCCGTAGTTCCTCGGTGCTTTAGATGTTGTCTGTCATACAGGCATCAAGCACGAAACTGTCAAGGATTGGACAGAAGTAAACTCTGCTTTAAATGCGGGGAAGCTGGTCTCAAGGCAGTAGGATGCAAAACGAATCCACGATGCATAATTTGCACAGACATGGGCGTTGAAGAGTCAAAACGACATCATGCTCTTGGCTCAGGCAAGTGTATTGTGTTTCGTGAAGCACTAGAAAAGGCCAAAAAGCAGTGGTGAATGGTACAGATCCTTCAAGCCAATATACACAGGAGTCTAACTGCCAGTGATCTATTGACGCAGATGGCCTATGAGATAGGAGCAGACATTTTGATTCTTAGCGAACAATATCAAGATAGAGATCAACCAGGCTGGTTTTCAGACAATCTAGGGACAGCTGCAATATGGGTACCAGACTTGGAAAATATTCAGTTATAAATCAAGGATGCGGAGATGGGTTCGTCTGGGTCCTAAGTTGAGAAGGTAATTTTTGTCAGCTGTTATTTTACCCCAAATGAAGCTATTTCTGACTTCCAGACAAAACTAGATGGGCTTGAAGATACTCTGCAAGGGATGAACACTAACCTAGTTGTTGCTGGTGATTTTAATGCTCAAGCAGTTGAATGGAACATGCCTCAAACAGATTCTAGAGGGCGGCGTACAATGGAAATGGTCGCCAGATTGGGATTAATGGTTATCAACGTTGGTAATGTGACAACCTTTCGGCGACCAGGGTGTCAGGGAACTATACCAGATGTAACCTTTGCTTCTGAAGACATTGCGTCTAGGATAACTGTATGGCGAGTAATTGAAGAATATACTGGAAGCGATCATCAGTATATCACTTTTCGTGTACTTCAAGAGACTCCGCATCTAAGGATTACCACGCGCAAGCCAGAAAGATGGAACATAGCCACTATGGATAGAGAAAAATTTCATGAAGTAATTCAGAATGGAATGGACTGTATTTCGGATACATGTCACGGAGGCAAAAGAAGCATAATTGCTAATAAATGCGTGGAACACACCATGAGACTCCTTCAGCAAGCATGTGACGCATCAATGACAAGAATCAAACAACGGAGAGGCAAGCGTCCAGCATATTGGTGGAATGAAGAAATTGCTGAGCTGAGGAAACAATGCCTGCGACTCAGACGAAGGACACAAAGAGCACGACTTAACGATGAAGCTCTCTCAGTAGAGTATAAGACTATGAAGAAAAGACTGCGAAATACAATTAAAAGGAGTAAAACCGACAAGTGGTGGGAAATGTTTAAGGAAGTGGATGAAAATCCATGGGGATTAGGGTATAAAATTGTTATGAAGAAATTCGGGATGTTACCAAGCCCCATCATGGATCCACGCACCATGGAAGAAATAGTACACACACTATTCCCTGATCATGCAGAGAGGATTGATGTTGAGTCCGAGAAAGAACTAGATAATGTACCACCTTTCACAACTGAAGAATTGATAACAGCAATTAATTCCCTTAGAAATAAGAAAGCCTCTAGACCAAATGGTATTCTAGCAGAAGTACTGAAGGTGACAGTCGAATTATGTCCTCAACTGCTGTTGAGAATGTATAATCATTGTTTGGAAGTGGGAATTTTTAGCTTTCGTTGGAAGAGAGCTAGATTGGTTCTGATCAGTAAAGGGAAAACTGGGGGTTACAGACCTCTATGAATGCTGGACACCGCTGGGAAAGGTTTAGAGAAGCTACTACAACCGAGAATACTAGCAGCAGTCCGACCGATCTGACCAACAACATGGATTTCGCAGAGGTCACTCAACGGTAGATGCTGTGAAGGAAGTGGTGAAGACAGCAGAACGAGCTCAAATGGGTAGTCATTACTCTAGAAAGCTGACGCTTCTTGTGACTCTAGATGTTAAAAATGCTTTCAACTTGGCAAGATGGAGTGATATTTTGGAAGCTCTACAAGAAACTTTCAAGCTACCAAAATATCTCATGTATATACTGCGAGACTATTTGAAAGACCGTACATTGTTATATGACACGGAAGATGGTTAGAGAAGAAAACAGCTCACAGCTGGTGCAGCGCAAGGCTCAATTCTCGGACCACACCTTTGGAATATTATGTATGATGGTTTGTTACGGCTGGAGATGCCAGAAGATGTAAAACTTGTGGGTTATGCTGATGATGTGGCTGCTGTGATAGTAACCCGTAACCTAGAGCTGGCTCAATTTAAATTGAATCAGGTGATGCGACGTGTCAAAGAATGAATGATAAATCACAAGTTAGAACTTGCAGATCATAAAACGGAAATTGTCCTCCTGACGAGGAAAAGGATTAATACTGTTGTACCGATGCAGATCGGGCAGATAGCCATCGAAACAACTAGGAGCACAAAATATGTTGGTGTAACGCTTGATACTAAGCTTACATATTGGGACCACATCCAACGGGTAACAGATAAGGCAGCGAAAACTGTGACTGCACTGAGTAGACTCATGGAAAATATCAAGGGTCCGAAATCTAGTCAAAGGCGGCTTCTCCTGTCGACTGTTCAATCGATACTGCTATACGGTTCGGAAATTTGGGCTGAATCATTAAAAATTGCAAAATATCGGACAAGAATTGCGGCTGTACAACGGAGAGCAGCTTTACAAATTGCTTACGCATATCGCACAGTATCAGAACCTGCGATTCTAGTAGTAGTAGCAGTAGCTCCTATTGACTTGTTGGCCTTCGAAAGACAAGAAATTTGGCTCACACAAGAAGAGCTAGGAAGGAAAAGTGCAAAGGCTTTGGCTCTTAGTCGCAGGATGCAACGATGGCAAACAAGATGGGAAGATGACTCTAGAGGGAAATGGACGAAAAGACTGATACCTTCTCTGGGCGTATGGGTTGGCCGAAATCATGGTGAAGTGAACTACTATCTCACACAGTTCTTGACAGGTCATGGATACTTCCGAAAATTTCTTCATAGGCTAGGGCTAGCAACCTGTCCGGTGTGCATATACTGCAGTGATATTGATGACGTATTACATACTTTCTTTGTGTGTGTTCATTGGCTGCCACAAAGAAGTTGCTTAGAAGTTATGCAGGGAGAATTGACGCCAGGAGGGATCGTGTCAGTAATGCTACGAAGACAAGAATCTTGGGACCAGGTGGAAGTTTACGTAGAAAATATTCTGCGTCAGAAGGAGAAGGACCTGGACGATTATGACAGACAGTAAAGCAGAAGAAGGAAGATGAAGCACAAGATGGATTAAGCACGACATCCGTCCAGCAGTAATGCGAGAGCGGTTTCCAGGGCGGAGATAAACGTCGTGGGAAAAGGGAGTGTGGTTTTTAGTGGGTAAGAATCTCCACACACTTGTTGAGTGCGGACCCTCACAAGCGTCTTATGAAAGATTTCCCACACTCCCTCGCAAAAAAAAATTTATTATTATTATTATTATTATTATTATTATTATTATTATTATTATTATTATTATTATTATTATTATTATTATTCCCATTTGTGGGCCTTTTCAATGATTTTTACTAACTTCCCAACAAGCAAGGAAGTTCAAACTTTGCATAGTTATCCTTTCTACATTCTAGTTTTGCTTAAAAATATTAAAACTGAAATGTGGATGGAAAATTATTTAAATAATAAGCAAAAATTCAGAGTATATCACTGTCTCATAGATCCAAACTATCTCCATTGCATGCAAATGGAATTCCCTTCAGGCATGCTTGGTGGCCATTATTGCTCAGGCATCAAGTCTTTAAGTCTGACACCATGGTTTGCCGGTTTGAGTGCTGTTGGTCGAAATTTCTTTTACCACCTAAATGTTGACCAGCAGCGTAGGAGAGGTGGTGGTATACAATTCCTAATCACTAGATTGTGAGCCAAAAGCCTGGATGCAGTTTCAAACCTATCCACAGTGCTGATATGGAATGAGGGTGGTGGTGATGGTGATTTGTCTATTAAATGGGGATGTTAACCTTTGAGCAGAAACCTTGGTGTTATTTGAAAGAAGTAGGCTATGCGCTGACACTAGGTTTCACAGTCTACCTATCTTCTTCTTATCTAATTTAACTGAGTGCAGAATTGTCCCATTGCTTTTGTGACATCAAGAAACACACAACAGAAATCTGACTTTAGGAATTATGTCTCTTCTGAAATGTTTTGTTAAGAAGGAAGCCATACTTTCCAGCATCGACTCAGTTAAATGTAAGTTAAAAGCTTTGTAGTTTGTCAAACACAAGTTAAATATAAATTTTACACTATAACATTCCTGTAAAAAAAACATACAATTTTAATCAAGGAATAAAAATACACACTATTTCTTGTTTAATGATGTGTTTTTTGACAGGAATGTGTTCAGAAATCTCCGTTTTTATGCATGGGTATCATTTGTAGCTTGTTGAGCTATCCGTTGGCTATAATTTTAACTACTTTCAGTCATGTCATGTGGTAGAGGGTTGTAGATTTTAGTGTCGATTGTATTTTTTTATTGTACGATCGTTGTAACCATGAGCACTGAGAATTCTCATAGTTTCCAGCTGACAGTAGGTGACAGCCGACAGTAGGTGATGGGCTACGAGAATTCTCGCTCTTATGCACCTTGTATTTTCTTAATTATTGATTAAATTCTGGGTGAGATTATGAGTTCCAAATGCTGTATTCTTGGAATATAAATTATTCCTGCATCTTTCTTTCTTTAAATCTTCATGTATTTAACAAAATAATGTCGGATATGTACAGCTATTCCCTGGGGCACCCGTGCTGATGTCAACATGGCGTGGCGTATTCAGTTGCCGACGGCTACCGATAATTGTGATTAATTATGTACAAACCAGTTATAATAGGTAGCGAGTGACAGTGAATTAAATATTTCTAATGGTTAACACTAAACGGGGAGTAGCCATAAAGAGAAATCCTTGCATACTTGAAAACAATGAGTATACGAATGGCACAAATACGGCATTTATACTACACTTTGGTTAGAAAGACTATTGAATGGAGCCACGAATGGTATTTCTTTGAAAAGTATCACAACGTACAGACTACGAAGCAACCTAGTGAGTACATGTTCCAAGTTTGAGGTCGATATCTTGAATGCATTTCAAGTTACAGTGGTTTGAATGCAGCAGTGTAATTTGTTTCTTGGAAGCTTGAACTATCCGGTCTGCATGGGGTAGCAGCTTCCGTCAGCACCCGTCATCAGTGTGTTAAAATATACTTCAAGATTCTTTCACAACTTAAGTTATAGAACCTACTTCAAACTACCGTATTCCAGGCACTAATTCACTGAGGCATTAACATGGTCCCTATCTTACAGCTATCATCATCATCATTATTAGCCAGAACAAAACATAACTTTGTAAGTAAAGAAATGAAAGTCAACTACAGGCTCGTGAAATGAAATTCTTTAGGTAAGACAAAATCAGGTACGCTGCTGGATTTATGCTGAGTTTAGACATGTCAGACGTTGCTGCCACAATGACTAGAAGTTTCAGGAAGTCTAGAAAGGGCTGGTACTAATGGGTAAGCACTATGGGTCATGAGGTCAGTGAATGGTTTGGCTCGTGCTATGCTTCTGAACACCGGAGCCACCACACCATTATGAAAAAGAACACCTGAAATCTACGAGAGTTTTATTGAAAATCACAACTGGTGAGCCAATGAACACCTATGGTGAGGCAAAGGTCAACATCAGCCTGGGGAGCAAGTTGATAGAACATTGAATAATAGTGGCTGATATCACAGAAGATTCTTGGGGACATAACAACTAAATTTGAATTCGCTTTAGACCTGAAAGAAGGATGCTTAAAATTTGCATATGGAAAAGTCATTCTTCGTGGATGAAACAGACCAAACATTCAAATAGTTTTAAGTACAGACAAGGTACTTCTTCCCAGAAGTGATAATGTTATTATGGGTCAGGTAGATAACATAGACTGAGATGTGACAGGAATTACTGAGCATGTAGCCAAAGAGGAAGTCTGTCAAGGAGTATTGATAGGAAGAACTGTTGTTAATGCTAAGGGGCTCAGTCCAATCAGAATGATGAATCTAAGTGACTTCCCAGTATCATTGAAGAGAGGCACTGGTAGTACACAACCAGTCAGACAGCACCTATGTTGCTTGCATCTATCAAGAAGAGAGGAGACTGAGAGAATCATTTGTGATATGTATAAGTAGGGTGTCATTGAACTGTCTAGCACTGGTGGTTTTAATGAAGAAAAAGGACAGATCAACCAGATTTTATGTGGACTACTGACAGCTGAACAGCAAGACAGTCAAAGACAGTTATCCTTTACCCAGGATAGATAACATTCTGGACACATTGTCTGGATGACAAGCGTTTTCTACTCTAGATTTGAAAAGTGGATATTGGCAAGTAGAATTGGAGACAGAAGATAGAGAGAAGACAGCATTCTCAATTGGTACGTTACAGTTATACCTTTTGGATTGTGAAATGCATCACCTATGTTTGAAAGACTGATGGAAACAGTACTACAAGGTGTCTTTTTGGAAAACCTGCCTTGTTTAATTGGAAGATATCATAGTAATATGTAAGACTTCTGATGAATACCTATCAAACCTGGAGGAAGTCCTTAAGCAACTGCAAGATGCCAACCTGAAGCTGAATCTAAGCTCTTCGGGAAAAATGCCAGGTATTTGTGACATCAACATCATCATGGAATCCCTCCAGTGTGTTGGGTAGTGTTGTGTTGAACAAGTCTTCCCATCGTTGTCTGTCCAGAAATGCCTCCTCTTTTACCACTGACCCCCAGTTCCCTCTTCTTCTCTCTACATCCTTTCTCAGCTGGTATAGTCTAGGTCTTTGGGACATGTCGTTTCCACAGATGGTGTACCTGTCAATCTGGAGAAGACACATGCAGTAGATGAAAGGCCTGTTCTCAGAGTTATACATGAACTTCGGAGTTTCGTAGGACATGCTCCTACTACTGATGTTTTGTGCCTGGATTTGCCAATATAGATAAACCCTTGACAAGGCTTACCTGTAGAAGGGCAGTTTTACTCACGGGCCAATTGCAGTCACTAAGGTTTTTAACAGCTTAAGGCATTGCTGAACCCACTCCCATTCTGTACCACCCATGTTCTATAGGTCTGTTTATACTGGACATGGGTGGAGTGTTATCCCAGACGTAGAATGTTCAAGATAGGATGACAACATACTTCAGCAAGACGCTGTCCAAGCTGAGAGAAACTACTGCGTGATCAAGAGGGAATTGTTAGCTCGGGTGAAGTTAATGGAACACTTCTATAAGTACTTGTATGGTCAAAGACTTCTGTCATGAACAGATCATGGTGCATTGAAGTGGCTAATGCAGTTTAGGAATCCAGAACAACAGATTGGCAGAGGGATAGAACATCTGTAAAAATACAATTTCAAGATTGAGCATTCAGCAGGACTAGCCACAACAATGCAGAAGCTCTATCCAGAAGACCATGTCCAATGGATTGTAATCACTGTTCTCAACAAGAAATGAAAATTAGCCACACAAGAAGGGTGATCGGTAGTGGATTACTTGTGGCAACCTATAGAAATTTGCAGAAATCAGTATGAAGACCCTGATCTAGGCAAGGTAATTCACTGGAAGGAAACAGGACATTGACCTACTTGGGAAGAAGTTGCTCCATTCAGCCCGACAATCAAGTCTCATTAGGCCTAGTGGGATTCTTTGCAGCTACAAAATGGTGTGTTGAAGTGCCTCATTTGAGGATTCAGATGGAAAATCTGCAAGAACACATACATTATCCTTTGAATAAAAATCCCTGAAGTCTTACAATACTCGTGTAATGGGAGTTCTGGTGGATATCTTGGTGTGAGTAAAACACTGGCTGAGGTTACAGAGAGGTTCTGCTGGGTAAACTGCAAAGAGGATGTCAGAACATGGTGCAGGAAGTGTGAGGTCTGTGCTGCCAGGAATGGTCCAAGAGGAAGGAAGAAAGCACACATTGACAGTACAATGTCCAACATGTGGACCAGGAGACAAGTCACGGTCGCTATGTATGAATGGATGAAGAGACAGAATATTTGGCAGAACTGATGGAGTGTTTTGTTGTTTGTTGAACGCCATGTTGGAAGTGATGGAAAGAAAATGTATGTACTCATGAATGTAAGAGTATTGAAGATTGTTCTATGTTATTTGATTAAATTATTAGTATTTGTGTGAATGTGTGTGTACTGTTTCTTAGTAAGTTGTACTGAGAATTACTAGATATGGTGTTTTAGAGATTCCTATGGAAAGGAAATTGATGTATATTACTAGTACTTACAAAGGTAACAATAGCCTATATGAGGAATAAAAGTGGATCAGGAAAAAGATCTAAGGAGTACCCCAGAAGCGATGTGCAACACCCTTGTCTCTGGGAAGGTGCGAGAAACTGATGGTCAGTGATCCACAGCCGAACCAAGGAGCTCTCTGGATAAGCGTGACAGAAGAATAAGAAGAAATGGTGGTGGTGTACGTGCCTCTTAGAATAGCTAATACTGTTTTTGAATGTCTATTCATTTTTACTGCATATAGTTAATGGAGATGCAAGAATGTAGTAATTAAAAAAGTCATTGTATCGGTGTCTACTCGTATGTACTCGTATTTCCAATAAGCACATATATACATTACACACAAAAGGCACAAGACAATTAACAATTGATCTGTCAAGCAATATCTATATTAACTTGACTAGCTGCATCACAACTCACAACAACATCACAACTGAACTACAACAACATGACAAGTGAACTGAACTCTGTATACTTTATATAGGTTCTGGTTATGATTCCTGATAATTCTGGTTTCTCACAACATAGTATTAATACAACATACATGGGGGGTTCTACAATAACATACAGAAGTCCTTGGAAAGTTCATGTTCATTTTTTTTTTTTTTTTTACAATTGGCTTTACGTCGCACCGACACAGGTAGATCTTATGGCGACGATGGGACAGGAAGGGACTAGGAGTGGGAAGGAAGCAGTCATGGCCTTAATTAAGGTACAGCCCCAGAATTTGCCTGGTGTGAAAATGGGAAATCATGGAAAACCATCTTCAGGGTTGCTGACACTGGGGTTCGAACACACTATCTCCCGAATACTGGATACTGGCCACACTTAAGCGACTGCAGCCATCGAGCTTGGTGGTTCATGTTCTAGAATTCTTTTGAAACAAGTTTATCCTTATGGTGTATTGCCTCAAGATATCCAGAAAGTCTTAGAAGTACTATACAGATGTCCTTAGTCAATCAGTGTTCCAGAGTTCACTAGTCAACACACATACAACTAGGAGTTTCCTGAACAACTTGGAACATATGAAAGATTATTTAAAAGTGATAAGCATAGCCTAATATCTATTTGCAGAGATGGCAGTGGATGAGAGATTTTATGGTCCCTGTCTATTAATGATTTATTCCAGTTCTGAGTTGGGTACAATTGTTTTTTTAGTTTATATCGTGTTTTAAGGTTCTCTTTTCTTGGTGAATGTTGTTATATATGGCTTTTCATGATCTATATTGATGGTTAAAAAAATGTATTTCATAGTGCTGATGAGATTTGTTTGCATTGTTGCCATGGGCTAAGTAACCAACCTAACTGGACATTTTCAGTTTTATAGGAAGCCTTGTGAAATAGTACTTTTGATCAGTGTTAGTATTTCCCGACTCTTAATGCATGTAATTATGAAGTTTATAGGCTCTATTCAGTATCTGTGATTCTACAGTAAAGTGTTGATATATTATGACTGTGTAACCCATCTCTTCCTTTCCTAATTTGGTGCGATAATGTAATTCTAAATTGTTATCAAAGACATTTGCAGTGAGCTCAATTATATTACATTTCTTTACTTATGACAATTTCCTACAATCCTAGAAGTACACTTTGTATAGCCTCTTTATGATCAGCTTAATCTACAAGTGACAAGGTGTATAAAATATTAGGTGGTCCCTTCTATGACACGAAGACTTCTTGATGGCCACCCCAAAATGTATTGAGTACATACAAGATCTAGATATTTGTTTGTAGATTGGTTCATTGGTTATTTTTGTTCATTTGTAATAACATATTTGTATGCCATATGCTAAATAATAATAAATAATAATGACATGCTAATATATCTTTGATTCTTATATCCTCCATATAGGTAATAATGAGTTTCATATCAGTATTTTGGCTGACCCTATGTTAAGATGGTGGTAGATATGAGACTTTATAGTTCTTATAAGGTTGTTTTCTAATTTATGTTGTGTTTGTAGGTACTCTTTTGTTGCTAAGTGTTGTTATATGTCGCTTTTGATAATCTATTTGGCAGCATTTAAGTTAGTGTCCATTAGTTAGTCTGGTCGGGTATTCCTGCTATGGAATGGATTAGACTGTACTGCTAGTGACTCAGTGCCAAGTGTTGGGTGGCAGTAAATAACTCATCATCCCTGGGAGGAGGTTAAAAGCTTCAGGCAGATGAGCTTCTCAGGAAAGGTGATGGTTTCACAGTTGTAGGAAATGCTACTGTAAACCATCTGGTTGGGGCTGCAGCCCAGTCAGTACCAGCTTCGGATCAAAGAGGAGAATATATTCCCAATGGTCAGAGATTGGACAGCTCTGGCCAGAGCTTGCATCAAGCGGTATGGTCAGGGTGCTGTGATGCAGGAGGCAATGGAAGACCACTGCGTAACTAAATCCCTAGAAGAATCGTCATGGCTGGAAAACCAATAACCATGGCCCTCAGTCTTGGACAGACTTTAAATAGTCAGAGGGTGCTAAGAATCCCTTTGAGAGCCTTAAAAATGTACACCTGGAATGTCAGGAGTATGTACGAAGAGGGAAAAATTCACAGTAAAATTCAAGAAATGAGGCAATTGGATGTTGGATGTTTTGGGCATCAGTGAGAGGTAGTGGAAAGGCAGTGCAGAATGTGAAGTGAATGACAGCAAGGTTTACTATGCCAGGAATTATGACAGAAATCATCGCAACGGTGTGGGATTCATTGTTCACAAACAAATGCAGCTCTGTATCGTCTACTGCATATCCAAACTCTGGCAGTTATCATGAACAAGCTGTGTACAAAGTCCTTCCCCATTAATATCATCCAAGTTTATGCACCGACTAGCGAAGGAAGTGATAATGTGATGAAGTGGAGGAGTTTTATGCCCAAATGAAAGGAGTTTTAAAGACCAGAAAAAGCAACGAGGTAATGCTCACAATGGATGACCTGAATGCAAAAGTAGGTTGGGGCAAAGATGATATGGGTCCCATTGGTCTTGGTTGCAAAAACTCAAGAGGGGAACATTTGGTACCATTTTGCAGAGAGGAAAACCTGATCATCACAAATACATCTTACAGCCCACAAGGTTGTATACCTGGAAAGCTCCATCCGATTGTGCTGATAACATGATGAGATATCAATAAACATTTCTGGAATAGTATTTTATCAGCAAAGACATACCCATGTACAGATGTGAATTCATTCCAAAATCTTGTAGTGTGCCGACTTAGAAGAAAACTGCAGAAAGAAAAAGAAGAGATCTTATGAGCAAACATAGCTCAGCAAAACTCAGGCAAGAAGAGGTTCCGATCATAATTAATGATTTTCATTTCTGTGTTGATGATTATCTAGTTATTTTAATGTGTTGATTGGTGGCCATCCTGGTAATATTTCAGCTAAACAAGAGGTTCAGAGTCGAGTAAGAGAAGCAATAACCAGGGAGGTAGTGGCATTAAATTCAGTTGATATGGAGCCCGAGAAGCTGTGGAATGCCTTCACTGAAGTGCTTACTTAAGTTGGTGATGAACAGTGGAAGGGAACCACTATTCTGTACATAGAAGAAGCCATGAATGACAGATGAATTAAGGAAGGAAATGAAGCTGAAACCTGCTACCTAGTCATTCAAAATAAATTAGAGAAACCAAAGAAAACTGAATGAGTAAAGTGTGTATGGAAATAGAACTCAATGATAACCATGGTCTATTTATTAATGTACACAAGAAAGGGGAGTGACTGGCATAGAAAGATGGTGTATGGACCAGAAATATTGTGGACAAACTTGGAAACCCGGTCTTAGAAGTTGAGCAAAAAGTTAGTTTGGGTGAGATACATTCAAAAGCTCTTCAATGATGAAAATAGTCCAGAGCAGTTAGAACTGCGTGTTATTGAAGGCCCTGAAATAACCATCACTGAGGTCATGTGGACAATCAAACTTGCCAAAAGCAGAAAAGCTGCAGGGCCAGGTGACATTCCTGTGGAAATGTTGAAGATCATGGAGTAGGAATGCATCAAAAGATTAATAAAGCCGACATGCAGTAGTATGTATCATCCCTAAAGACTGGCTGAGATCTACATTCATTACCTTGCCAAAGAAAGTGAATATCAACAAATGCAATGACTTTAGAACTACCAGTGTATTGAGTCACACCTTGAAAGTATCTCTCAGAATTATTCACAGTCAAATTTATCAGAAATGTGAGGAAAATGTGGGTAAATGTCAATCTGAAAACATTCAAGGTGAAATTCCTTAGAGGAATAATTGGGAAGACACAAACGTAGAAATCAGAGAGAGAATTGGATTCCCTAAACTGCAATACAAGATAGAGACTGTAAGTTGAAATGGTATGAACACATGATGAGAATGGAAGAAGTCCGAGTTCCAAGGTGCGTATTTACAGAGAAAATAATAGGAAAAAGACAACAGGGAAGGCAGAGAAAGAGGTGGATGGATATGTTGAAGGAGAGTACAGTACAGAGAAAAGAGGAGTAAAAGTAGAAGGAAGTAGGGGGAAGAAAGGGAGTGGTGGAGAGATAGACAACTGTGGAGGTCCTTGATTCACAGCCCGACCCAGAAGACTCTGTTGGAAATTGTCAGTGGTTGAATCAAGGATGACATACGAAGATATGATTAAATAGTTGGCACGTTCATAGATTGCAGCTGGTAGAGATTCGCAATTCAGTGCGGTTCCATGAAGTTAACCTTTCATTGCGGCATGTGGTGCGTGGCCTACTGTTGTGTGCCTTATGATGAGGAACTTTACAGCATTTCATGATATTTTAACAAGAAGCACAAATGGAACATTTTAACATGATGCAACGCAGCTAAGAATTTTAGAGCCTGATTTTAATTTCGTCATATTTTACGTGTTGTACACATAGTTCACCCCAGATGCTTTTAACACCTTTTGATGCCATATGTGTATGTTTATACATTTGTTTTAGTTATTAGCTGTGTTTGTACAGTTTTTCATTAAGGCTGATGATGCTGGCCAGCCAAAGTGTAAACTAGTTCGTAGATTAAAAATGTAATGTAAACGTTGCATAATATAGTATTGAAAAGGTGGACAATTACGACATAAGTTCAGTTATTGTTGTGATCACAATTCAATACTGATCAAAACCATGATTTTTTTAAACCTATGATATGCCTTTATATTGTTACAAAATATAATGGCCAAGAGGATTCGTTGTGCTGACCACACGGCACCTCATAATCTACAGGCCTTTGGGCTCAACAGCGGTCGGTTGGTAGGCCATGATCCTTCGGGGCTGTTGTGCCATGGGGTTCAGTTTGATTTTTATGTTGTTATAAAAACACATTGTTTCATATTTTTATTCACTGAATTTACCGAACAAGTTGGCCATGCAGTTAGGGTCGCGTAGCTGTGAGCTTGTATATTGGGGAGATAATGGGTTTGAATCCCATCGTCGGCAGTCTTGAAGATGGTTTTCCATGGTTTCCCATGCTGTAGCTGTACCTTAATTAAGGCCATGGCTGCTACCTCCCAATCGTAGCCCTTTCCCAACCTTGTATCCCAAAAATCCTTTAATATGTTGGTGCAACGTTAAACCACTACCAAATATTCACTGAAATTAATCAATTTTGGGCTGGTTCATAAGTTATTCTTCAGAATATTTCCTGACACTTAACATGTTAAAAGGAACTTATTTTCCTTTTTGACCAAACTGATAGAAATTCATGATATCCTGTAATACAAACATCACAAGACAAAACTGCAACATTGGTACCTCTCAGTCTTTGTACCCTCTCTAGGGACACTATGACCTTGACTTTGGTGTATGGGCTTGTGTATACATTGATCCTTGGGGCTGTGCCAGGAAAGAGTTTCCCATGCTGGATTGGCCTCTAAGTAGAGCTAGACTAACAAGATGTCCCCCAAGTTGCTTAAGAGTTCTCTGTACTCTTTTTCTTAAAATATATTTCTTCCTTTTCTGTCCTAACCTCTTTAAGTTTAATTTCCCTTACTGTGAAGCCAACCTCTCTGCCTCAGGTACTCCTTCTGTTGATGGGGGCAGTAGATTACATCCATGGTATTCCCAACCTGTCATAAGAGGCAACTAAAAGGGACTCTCATCTCTGGAACATAGGTTGGCGATGACAGTTCCCCTATCTGAGTCTGGCATTGCTTCCACTTACTTGGGCCAGGTTCGTCGCTTTCATCTTTCTTACCTGCCTTCTCTTGGTCAATATCCCTGTGGGTGGGGCAGTAGAATAACTTCCACAGTATCCCCTGCATGTCGTAAGAGGTGACTAAAAGGGGTCTCAGAGGCTCTTAACTTGGGAGCGTGGATTGTCAACCATGGGGCCCTTAGCTGAGTTCTGGCATTGCTTTCACTTACTTGTGTCTGACTCCTTACTCCTCACATCTATCCTATCTGACCTCTCTTCATCAACACTTGTTCTTTTCCTAGGCTTAGGGAGAGACTTGCATTTTCATGCCCATCATGGCCCTGGTCTTTCTTTGGCCAATACCTTCATTTTTCAGCGCCAGACCTTTTCCAAATTTTTCTTCTTATTAGTGTTAATAGAGGATGGTTGCCTAATGGCACAACACAAAGCTTAAAATAACAATAAATTCTATATAAAACCTCCAATGAGTTGGTGCCAGGAAGGGCATTCAGCCCTAAAACTGGTCTTTGTACACAGTCTTTGTAGAGATGATTTAAAAATATATAAAACGGAGTTTAAAAGTTCTGTGAAATGGGAGTGAAAAATTAACTTACGTGCTTTCTTTGAAGTAAAACCCAACGGCAGTACTAGAAGAAATAAAGAAGCAATTTATCTGCTCATAAATAATTCTTGGCGATTAGAACTTCCTTGATGACTGAGAAAATGTTTATATGATTGTTCTGCTTTTTCACAGTTATTAATTAGTATGATGTTCTTTTCAGATTCTATAGAATTATTTTGGACGGGGAAGGGATGGTTTTGTTTCGGCCAACTATGGACCACATTGTTTTTAACTCCGGCGGGCATTCTTCTTAGCCCAGTTCTCTTTCATAATCACACTGTCAATGTCTTTTCATTCCTCTGTTCACTTCACCTGTACTTCAAGGTGCAGTGTTTTGGCTATTAGAGACTGGAGGGAGTCTGATGTTGTGATCAACATTCTGTACTTATCTCTGTTGTAGATCTCCTTCTTTCTTTGCTGGCCTTTTTCCAAGTATTTAGGGCCAGCACCAGTGTGGATTAATCCCAGTTTTATGGCCGAATGCCCTACCTGCCACCAACTCATTGGAGGTTTTAATACAGAATTTATTGTTACGAATAAAACACCATCTGTTTCATTACACGCGCGCACACACTCTCTCTCTCTCTCTCTCTCTTCTAATTAACCATGAATGGCCACACTTAATAATTACAAGTCTATTCTCAAGTCCTTATGGCGCAGCTTTCGGTCCAACCGGTTGCTATATCTGCGGACGCTTAATCCTTACTTTCACTTTCCTCAAGTCTAGTCACCTTATACGGCAGATTTTGTAGACAGCTGGATCTGAACACAGGGCTATGGGCCACTCAACACACGATGACTGTTCGTTGGTTCGATTCCACAGACAGATTCACACAGTCACATACAGTGAACAACTTTCAGCTGAACAGTATTCAACAGCAGGATGATACTCACAACAGCGAATATTCACACAGGTCCATTTACCCTCACATTCACGATAGCGGCCTCCCTCACTGACTCACAGCGATCCTCAGCCCACAGAAATACACAAACACACAGTACTCTCAGGTAGCACACAGTCTTCCGTTCCGTCGTCTCCAGCCCACTTACTCACTGCACTCTCCGACACCACAACAACAGCTCCTCGTTCAGACCTCAATGGCACACTAGCGACAGCCAACACCTCTGTCACCCTCAGCCCGGCCACCGAACTCTAACGCACGAGTCTCTCATGACTTCACCATGGAGTCCAACACTGACCCCGAGTCCAACACTGACTGACTGTCCGTGGCTAGCCTCCCTTTTTATAACTCGGCTGATTTCAGTCAGAATTTTCACGAGGTCGTTAGAGGCAGAACATTCCTGTTGAATCTCCAAGAAACTCACAGGTAGGCTGGCCGACGAGAACAATAAATGAAAAGGCCGGCCCCACCCCACAAGCGGGCTGGGAGATCCCAGGTCATCTGAGTCATCAGCCCCTTCCTGGAAGTATCGAAAGGGGCTATCATCCGGGCTGGCATGTAACATTATTTTAAGATTTGTGGATTAAGACTGAAAATGAACATAATTTTGTAATTATTGAAGTTATACTGAGCAGACTTATTTTTTAAATAAATATTTACAGGTGTAGATAGATCACTGAGCTAATTGAATAATGTCCAATATGTATGCATGAAGACTGATTCCTTTTGCAGATGGTGTATGGAATGGCATTTGCAGTATCAAGAGAAAAATATATCCAGAAAGAATGATTTGAAGGCCCTCCTCTTCTGGAGTACTGAGCTTAAGAGAAAGGTTAGTAATAAGTTTTAAATGTTAGAAGGAGTGAGGACATTTTTCAAACAATAATAAGTAATGGAAAGGAATGATCAATCAATCAATCAATCAGTCGATCAATCAATCAATCAGTCAATCAATTGCATTAAGGGCTGTCACTCAGGTTGTAGATTCCGTATCAGTTGTTGACCTAGACTTATCTTAAAAGATTTCAAAGTAGTTTAAAATTTATCTAACATCTCCCTTGATAAATTATTCTAGTCCATAATTCTTCTTCCTATAAACAAGTATTTTCCCAATTTGTCCTCTTGGATTTCAACTCTATCTTCATTTTCCTACTTTTAAAAACCCCACTGAAGCTTATTCATCTACTAATGTCATTCTAAGATATCTCTCCACTCACAACTCGGACCATACCACTTATTACAAGTGATTAATCTCATTATTAGACCATATTAAAGTTCAATATATTAAAACTTTTTACAATGAATTCATTTAAAACCACCTATTCAGTACCACTTAGTCGAGCAGAATGTCTTTCCAGCTCAAAGTTTGCGACATTTTTGTGGGTAAGGCAAGATAACGAGAAAGAGAAGGGTGTTAAATAAAGGTAGGGCAGAGTGTGGGGTAGGACTCTTCATCAGGAATACTACATAGGTGGTTTGAAAAGTTCTCGGAATGTACTAGAATTAAGTATCTTACCTCGGTGGAACTGCTTTTATTTTTCAACATAGTCTCCCTGTAGACTAATGCATTTGGTCCAGTGATGTTCCAATGCCTTGATCCCATCTCGAAAATGAGATTCCTCCAGGCCTGCAAAATACCTCTCCAATTCGGCTGTCAGTTCTTCCCTTATAGAAAATCTCCGTCCTCCATGGTGCCAAATCAGGTGAATAAGGTGGATGTGGCAACAATTCGTACCTCAGTTCATGAAATTTTGCCATGGCAAAAACACTTGTGTGCGGCAGAGCGTTGTCCTGATGAAAAATACCTTTTTCCTTGCCAAACCAGGCCTTATAGTTGGTCTAGGAGGTTGGCATAGTATTGCTCCGTAATTGTTTGGTCAGTAGGAAGATAATCTATCAGCAGAATGCCTTTTGCATCCCAGAAAACTGAGGCCATGATCTTTCCGGCCGAATCAGCATGTTTCCACTGCTTTGACTGCTGTTTTGTCTCTGGGGTATAGTAGTGGACCCAAGTTTTATCTGTAGTCACAAATCGGCGCAAAAAATCTTGTTGGTTGCACTGAAAACGGGCCAGACTTTGTTCGGACATTTCCAATCTGGTGCGTTTATTGTCCAATGTCAAGAGCCGTGGGCCACCCATCTTGGGGATAATTTTTTCATACCCAATTCTTCGGTTAAAATATAATATACCCATTCAGAAGATATCCCTACAGTTTCAGCAATCTCCCGCACTTTCAGTCGACGATCCTCCATGACCATTTTATGCACTTTTGCGATAAATTCTGGGGTCATAACACTTTTTGGCCGTCCACTATGCGGATCATCATCCAAACTCTCCCGACCAAATTTAAACTCGCTGGTCCACTTGGCAACAGTTGAAAATGAAGGAACAGAGTCCCCCAGTGTGTTCTGAAAGTCGGCATGAATTTCCTTTGCTTTCATACCTTTTTTTACAAAGTATTTAATTACTGCTCGAATCTCAGTTTTTTCCATTGTCACAAATCACTATGCGGGAACAAAAACAAAGAGTCGTCACTACCACACTCCTGCAGCTAGAGCACTGACGCACCACGTGTTCACTCACAAAGGATGTGTGTTTATTGCGCGGGAACCTCGTTGCTCTAGCACTGACATCTAGCGGTGATTCTGAGAACTTTTCAAACCGTTCTCGTATTGCATGCAACATAGTTTCTGTTAGGCACATAAATGAGTGAACAATGTAGGTAGATTTGGCAGTTGGATAAATTAGGACGAGATTTGTCTCAGTGTATTCACCGTGTGAGGGTGTAGATGATGATGAAGTTGACACATTTTATGAAGCATTGAGTGGCATCATAGTTAGGGTCAACAGCAAGGGTGATTTCAGTGCGAGAATTGGAAATAGAATTGAACGATATGAAAAGGTGATTTGTAAATGTGGGAAGATATGGAAGTCCAATTTCAGCCTCCATCGACATGCGGGTCTTAAGGGGTGGGAAATGAAATGTCTAAAATGACCGAGATCAGTACTGAATTCACAGTTTTGGAGTTCTCTAGGCTGATTGGTGACAGTCTCAGTGCCAGTTGGAATTATGTGCATCGCATCTATAGCATGATATGTAAATACATACAGTTATCACTTATTTTTATTACCGTATTTGAAAAGATCAGTTATTTCCCAGACAAAATTCCACACAAATCAAAAACCATCTAAAACTAAACTTTTATATTAAACACACTACCAATATCTCCAAAGTTACAAAATAGTTTCTAAAAACCAGCAACGGGTTGCATGGTTTGGGTCACATAGCTGTCAGCTTCGATTTAGGAAACAGTAGAGTTAAAACCCCACAACTGGCAGCTCTGAAGGAGGTTAATTTCAATGTTGGCAGCCCTGAAGATTGTTTTCTGTGGTTTCTCGTTTTCACATCAAGCAAATATTGGAGCTGTACATTAATTAAGGCCATGGTCGCTTCCTTCCCACTCCTAGCCCTTTCCTATCCCATCATCACCATAAGACCTATCAGTGACGGTACAAATTGAAACAAATTCAAAAGAGGAAAAAAGTGCATAAATTATTCATGAATGTCACAATAAAGAAATCTACAAAAAATCACTTCATCACACATAACTAACAGGTAATACGAATACTAAAAGTAAATGTTAAAACAAAAAAAGGTACCCAGACAGCGCATGGAGCAATTATATGAAGACACATTATCTGACCTATTTATAATGAATGCTTTAGAGAAGCAAGGGTCCTCTAGTTATTACTGAATAATAATAATAATAATAATAATAATAATAATAATAATAATAATAATAATAATAATAATAATAATAATAATAATGATGATGATGATGATGATGATGATGATGATGATGATGATGATGATGATAGAAAAGCAAAAAAATTATCTGCAAAATGAACTAGAGTGGTTTAATATAGGCCATAAAAGTAAAACAAAATAAAATAAATAATTTTTTGACTAAATGGTAACTTTTGCCAAGGATTACATGAAAAAGTGCTGGGAGTATGGGCAGCTTCAAGAATCTTCCTTTTATAGTTTGGTTTGTAATTATTTCTGAGAAAAAATGTTCTCTTCAAAGGTCCAAAATGTTTGATGTATCAACCTATTCAAAAACATTTTGTGATATACCGGTGAGCACTTTTATCTCTCAGTGTTTGGCGTATTGGAGGTTCATGGTAGCTAATATTAATAGCCTTCTCCTTGTTTTTAATTCCAGAGACATGGCAGTATATCACATATAATATTATTGTTACCTAGGTACAATTAGTAAACAATTTTATTTGTTTTATCATTGGATGGTCTATGCATCGAACAGCGGTAATTAGAAAGTACGTTATGATTAGCCTTTAGATGTCTTCTTGAATTGAACACAGTTTTCACAGTCAAATTTAAACAATACTAATGAATTTATTAAACTACAAAAATTTCATAAGTGTGTTTAGTGTGTCAGTGCCTCTAGTGATCAAGCTGTCATTTACAGGCAATATGAATTCTGCCATTTGGCTGGCTTGAGCACCAAGGTTTACAGCAAAAGGCCATCTTAAATGAAAGCAGATTTCCTTAATATAATTATGTAATTTATTTTCTTCCTCATTTAAATGGTCACCACCAAAATATTAACTACATTAGAATGCTGTTCCTCCAGAGTGATTAGGCCTCAGGGGCTCTGAACTTTGGAGCGTGGGTTGGCGACCACAGGGCCCTTAGCTGAGTCCTGGCATTGCTTCCACTTACTTGTGTCAGGCTCCTCAACTTTCATCTATCCTATCCGACCTCCGTTGGTCAACTCTTGTTCTTTTCTGATCACGACGCTATTAGGTTTGCGAGGGCTAGGGAGTCTTTCATTTTCACACCTTTCGTGGCCCTTGTCTTGTTTTGGCTGATATCTTCATTTTTCGAAGTGTCAGATCCCTTCCATTTTTCCCTCTGATTAGTGTTAAATAGAGGATGGTTACCTAGTTGTACTTCCTCTTAATACAGTAATCACCACCACCACCACCACCACCACCACCAGAGTGATTATATAGGTAAAATTTTATAACGTATGGCCTCCGAAAAGGCCTGGTGCAGGTCTTTCGAGTTGACGTCGTATAGACAACCTCCGCGTCTGTGAGGATGGGGCCTTACCTATGATGATTTTTAATGATGAAGACAGTACACACATACCAAGCCCCCGAGCTATAGGAATTATTACATGTAATAAATTTCATCATTGGTTCCATATTGACTTGAATATATATATAAATTCTTAAAATGAATTTACAATTATATTGTTCATACAATACAAAGTTGTTAGCATTTAATAAATGGTCTGTCTAAAACATTATAT
The DNA here is from genome assembly GCF_040414725.1 of Anabrus simplex. Taxonomy (NCBI): domain Eukaryota; kingdom Metazoa; phylum Arthropoda; class Insecta; order Orthoptera; family Tettigoniidae; genus Anabrus; species Anabrus simplex. The sequence goes on along the minus strand of NC_090271.1, from coordinate 113,729,776 downwards.
AAAAGGACATGTTTCAATCTTACTTGAGGTCATCTTCAGCTTGCGAGTACAAATAAAAAAGACTTATGTACCATTGTTTCATGTATATGACTGCTTGCTTCCCACTCCTAGCCCTTTCCTATCCCATCTTTGTCACCCTTTCCTATCCCATCATTGTCGTAAGACCTATCTTCATCAGTGCAACGTAAAGCAACTTTGTAAAAAAAAAAAAAAAAAAAAAGCTGAATTGTCAGTGTACTGATCTTGAGTTTAAAGGACCCTGGGTTCAATTCTAGCTCTGGATGTTTGTGTTCATTTTTATACACACTTTTGTATACATACAACACATTACTCGTCTAATCACCACAGAAACATGCAATAGTGAACACATTCCTACACATAGGTTTGGCATCAGGAAAGACATCCAGCCATGAAACAGGGCTAAATCCATACAAAGTGCCAAGCCCAAGAAACTGAGAAAAGGTGAGGAAGAGGAAGAAGTGTCGTATTGCATTTATTGTTCATTTTAGTTATGTCTTTGCTTTGTTTGTTGATTGTGTTGTAAATTTTCAATAAAATGTATGTAAACTAGATATATTGTGTAAGTCGTTAACAAATTTTCTGGATTATCCGGTTTTTCAGTCATCCAGATTGGACTCCATCCCATTTGAGCTAGATAAATGGGGTGTTACTGTACCATCATATCAGAGTTAAATCTGAACTATAAATGCTTTCTTTTTTTAGTGTATAAGGCGGTGGATTCAGTTTGTACGTATGAGCCAACTGGATAGAGATGGCTATTCTCAAGCTCAAGCACTTTACCACAGAAGCTTGCTGAAGGATGGTTTATCCCTGTGGCTTCTCACAGCTCAAGTTAGAGCCAAGCACCAAGAGAACATAGCTCTTAGACTTGCCTCAACAGTAAGTGTTTCATGTTTCTTCTCACACAGTTTTAATCTTAATATAGTAAGTTGGTATATTAGAAACAGTGAGAAAAAAATTAGAAAAAAAATGGGATTGTGATATATAAAGGATAACATTGCTTAAGGGAATGGTTGTATTCTGGAGCCATTTGTGTATTTTGAGATTCAACATACTTAACCTGTGGCAAAAACATGGAAGTATATCATGGAAGAACATTGCTACTAGGCTCTTAATGATGCAGAATGTTGGATCCAGGTAGATAGTTTTGTTTTCCCGCATACCTCAATTGCTGCTTCCACACGTCTGTCTTAAATTGTCCCACTCTTCTTCTCCATTGAGTATTTCCTTATCAGACAACTTCCTTTTTATACAATCTTGGAATGCCATTCCTTTATCCTCCTCCTCCAATTCCCAAATCCTGATCTTTGGTTTCTTCAATACAATTTTAGGGATTTTTACTTGTTTTAATTCCACAATTAATAATCTATGATCACCTTCCATACTTTCACTGGGGATTATCTTCGTATTCATGACGTATCTTTCCCATTCTCGGTATGTTATTATAAAAGCAATGAGTGTTCCATACTGTCCATCCCAAGTACATTGGCTGATCTTATGGCTAATCCTCTTCATAAACCATGTGTTCTTTATTATCAGGTTATTGCTGATACAAAAGACCAACAGTTTCTCTCCATCTTCATTTCTGTCACTATACCCATGTGGGCCCAGAACATTCTCATATCCCATTCTATCAGTTCCCACATGAGCATTCATATCTCCCATTATCATGATCCCATCTCCAACAATATGTGTTTCCACTTCATTGAGGAACTCTTCTTTTTCTTCCACGCTATGTACTGTCTGTGGAGCATACACCTGTACTATCTTCAGTAGTTCCTTGGTTACATTTATGTGCATTATTATAATTCTTTCATTTACATACTAAACTTCAGCTATTGGTTCAACATTCTAATTCACTACAAATCCCACCCCATGTCTTTTCTCTTTACTGTTAGCCATCCAGTACAAGGTGTACCCCTTTCTAGTTTCTTCATTCCTTTCCTTTTTACTTCACTTAATCCCAGGATGTTGAGTTTTCGTCTCTCCATTAGGTCGCTCAGTTTATTTTCCTTCCCAATCATTGTTAAAATATTTATTGTTCCAAATCGGGTTTTATTCTCTGATCTAACACTTGCTCGAACATCAGCATTACCATCATACTGTGCAACTGTAGTCAGAGACTTGTCAATTCCATTTCCATTTTTAAACTTCCATCTGAGGCTTGTATTATAGTTGAAAGTAAGTACAAGTTTACTCATCTGCTGACCTGCTAAGCCTAATGCATTTGAGGATTTTCTTTTGGGGCTTACTCCCTTAGCCTTTGAAGATCCCCCTTTTCCACAAGGCAGTGGTTTTCTCTTCTAATCTTCCCAGAGAGGACGGGTTGCCTCATCCACCATCTTCGCCATTCCGAAGGTCTCCTTCTCTGCCTAACAAGCTGTTAAGGTCTTCACCCATTACCCTGAGCATGGGTTCCGCGTTATACCCTGCCTGAACTTAGTTCTCCTCCACACCAGCCTGCTGATGTGAAGGATACCCACCCCCACAACGTGGATGCGCGGAGGCGCCAGACAAGAATTACTCAAGTGAAGGATAGGGAAAATTACCCTATCTCCCTTGAGCCGGGTTAATGGTTGTATATGGTGCCACAACCAATAGTTTCTTCATCAATACCCTCCTGTAATTTTTTTCTGCCTGTTAGTTCTAGCAATTATGCTGATTACTTTCATTTTTATCTTATGCCACTGTACATGTTGAAGGAATATATTTTAACTTCTTTTTTCTTTTTTTAACATTCCAGATATCAAGGCATGAATTTCAGCTAGCATACAAATTCTTCAGAAGGTGGAGAGTGAATGTATTGAATAAGAAATTGACCCTCTGTCAACCTCAGGAACTTCAAAGTAAATGTGTTGATAAGTTCCAAAGAAATGTGGTATTGGTAAAAGAGATGAGAAATGGGGTGTCAAATAAAATTGATCATTCTAAATGGTCACCATTCATCACTACTTTGCCAGCTAGAAATGTTACGAATGCAGCTTTTTGCAGAAGGAGTGTAACACTGAACTATGAAATCAGTACCAGCAACCGACCAAAGCCCAGGATTCCACAGTTCTTGGAAATGAGAGTAACACAAAGTCAGCAGTGCCCAGTCAGACATAGAAAAATGCAACTACCATCCAAACCACAGATAATGAGAAAAAGACACTTCACCCCTGTTGAAGAGAATGGAAAATTGCTGGATACGCTTAGGCAAAATTGCTTGCTCCCAGTTGCACTCCACAGGAAAGACAAATCACAAAATTCCACCAACAGCCTTAGTTTTCAGCAGTTCAGAACATATGAATTTATTCCTGAGACTAGCTTCATGAACCAAATGTTGTTGAGGCATGAATACAGAGATTTATATTTCCAGAAAAGGGATAAGGATTGTTCTACAGAGAAATGTAATACTCAGAATCTTCAAAGACCTCCAAACACTGATTTTATAGACCCTCTAGTGACTTGTGATGGCTTTCATTTAAATTTATCAAACCATTCAGAAGCAGACTCAGTAACATGTAATACACATAGGACATACACAGTTACAGATCCAGTTTTCATACACCCTCCATTCTCCAACTTCAAGCTTCTTACTCCAGAATATTTTCAGAATTTGTCAGGTGACACTAGTAAAGTTAACATTACCTCTCCAGGATCTCTGTATTCTGATTCACTAGAGAATGAAGAAGTAAACAGCTTACAAAATAGAAATATTCTTCTCTTACCTCCATCAGTGTTTGAAAATTAGTATGAAGCACTGATCAGATGTGAATATTTATATAAGGCATTCTACTTGATTTGATACTGCAACTGATCTTTGGTCACCTCCTGCTACTAACTGAGGACATTGTCTACTAAGAACTTGCCTTCTTGATCACTCATAGATAGCTGAACAGTTGTACAAAGGGCACTAGGAAAGTTTTGCAATGTGAGTGAACGCTTTAGACTTTTTCAAAATAATTTCCGCCACACTCAATACACTGCTCCATACGTCGAAACCAGTCACTGAACCAACTCTGCCACTTTTCTTCAGTTACATTTTCACACTCTTGATCCCATGCTGCCAGAAGCTCCTCATCGGATGCAAAACGCCGCCCTTTCAGCTTCATCTTCACTTCTGGGAAGAGTGCAAAGTCACATGGGGCAAGATCAGGTCTGTATGGAGGGTGATCAAGCACAGTCAACTCTGATCTGGCAAGAAAATCCATTGTTACATTAGCTCGATATGCTGGAGCATTGTCGTGATGCAAGAGGCCAAGTGCAATCATCCTTTTCTTCACTGACCTTGACTTTCGCACAGTCACAGGAGTACCCTCATCTTCAAACAGCCACACCTTGTTCTGGGATTTTGTTGGGACATCGTTAAGTTTTGTCACATGTAACGATGCCATTGACATTATGCAAAGTCCCATTTTCAAACTGTTTTAGCATTTTTCAGCACCACTTCACTCTATGTGCCCTGCGTTCCTCTGAAAGTAAATAGGGTACCCAAAGGGAACAAACCTTTCTAACATGGAGTTGGTTGTGTAGAACTGAATGAATAGCTGGTGCAGGGATGTAGAGGGTCTCTTCTACCTGCCGATATGTCAACCACCTCTCTTGTTGCAACATTTTCCTCACAGCTTCAATGTTTTCCTCAGTCACTGATTCAGACGGTCGCCCAGAATGAGGATTGTCTTCAACCCCAAAATTTCCCCTCTGGAACTCTTTGCACCAGCAGAAAATTGTTGTCCGATATGGACAGTCTTTCCTCAGCACAGGAGTCATTTCCTTCAGGCACTGGTCAACAGTTAATCTACAAGCAAAATTGTAGTGGATAATTGCGTGATATTCATCTTTAGACCACACTGACATCTAAACTTGCTTTCAATCCCACTGCTTGGTAACAACTGGTGTGAAGTTTGCGCCTTGCTGTCTTCTAGACCAGTTTTCATCCCTCACCATAACAGGGGTGTCCAGCCAACCATTTTTGCACATTGCAAAACTTTCCTAGTGCCCTTTGTATCAATCACAGACTTGGGCAACTGCCCTATATGCAGATCAGTGGTGACTGGAGTCTTAATGCGATAAAAATAAATAAATTCATTTTATCAACTTTCAGTACTTACTTCTGCAGCCACTGGTATCCCAGTTAATACTTGGCCTCACCAACACTTTGCCAATATTAATTAATGTCTGCTGCATCACCCTCCATCAGACCCATCCTTCTCACATCTTTCTGAACCTGATCCCACCATCTTGTTTTAGGTCTTCCTGGTGGCCACCATCCCTCTAGTACACCATACCACAATTTCTTGATCATGGTATTCTCTTTCTTTTCATGACATTCCCTGCCCATCTCAATGTACTACTCATAACATATGCCTTATTACCAGGGTATTGAAACGGTTCTCCGATCTCAGTTGTGTTCGATTCTCAGAAATTTCAGTGCAGGCAGCAGTAATACACCATTTCATATCGTCTGGAGTAGTTGGTATGTCCTTGTAAACAGTGTCTTCCCCAGAGAAAAATATCTAAAGAGGTCAAATCTAATGAATGGGCCAGCCAAGATACAGGTCCCCTTCATCCAATCTAATGATTTGGAAACAATCGGTGAAGACAAGCTGTATTACATCGTTACTATGTGTTGGACAGCCATCATGCTGATACCACACATTCCTCCTAGTCTGCAATTGAACCCTTCTAACATCTATGGAAGTTGGTCTGTTAGGGGGTTGAGATACTTTTGAGAATCTAGTCTTTCTTCTATTAAGAAAAAAAAAAGCCTCTAAACTAATGGTTCACTATTCCACACTAGGCCTACACATTTAAACTCCACAGACGAAGCCAATGGGCATTGTTTATGGACCAATAGTACATGTTTCAAAGGTTTTCTTGGCTATAATTTGTAAATGTTGTTTCTTTCATCACTAAACAAGAAAACAAGATACATAATAATTAATCTGGTGTGTCTTGTTTTAATGCCCATGTATAAATTTTTACACAATTCTTAAAATCGTTTCCATGAAGCTCTTGATAGAGAGAAACATGATACAGATGGAACTTATGATGGTGGAGAATGCATAGTACATTTCCTCATGCAATTGCATGGGAACTAATGTGTGGATATACAGCAACAGCAGCTAGAATGTTAATTTCATTCTCTTCTTCAGTCACTTGTTTATTTCTGTTATGTTACACTTCCAGAGATTCACAAATAATTGTTAAGATGGGTGACGTGTATTGGGACATCATTACATATACAGAGCACAAGAACGAACATTCTCCATGCATCATTAACATGTCAGTTTTTAACATAGTTAAATAGCATTTTCACCACATCCTACTTCTTGAATTATCACATAGTAAAAGGAAACAATTCAAACTATGATAGCTCGTAAACTATTTGTACTTTTAAAAAAATTGACATTTTAATTTAATTAATTAATTTGTATTTAATTTCAATTTAATGTGGTTTGATTTTGTTAATGTCAATAGGCATTGGTCCATTTGAAAAACATCTCTGCCTTGAAATATATCTAATAACCATTACCTCACTGTTGGGTGCCAAATTGTAATATGATTAAAAATAAAATACTTAATCGCTTCATGCTTGGGCATTATTTGTAATATACATAAGACATCTGAATAAATAAAATAACTAAAGTAACTTAATAAAATAACTAATCAGAATATCCAAAATATGGGCACCAGAGTTCACCTAAATGGATCACTCAAATTTTAATAGAGCATTATGATACTCTCTCCCAGGGCATGTACATAAAGCTGCGTAATGGTACATCTGCTTCAGGCCTTACCTAACCTTCTGAAGACAGCTCAATAGGTATGAACTGTACCTAGGTTCATCAATAACGCCACTGATTCTAAAATAATTAACTATAGGCCTATTCTGAATAGTACATGAGCACCTCATCAACACACCAAAATATACATAGAATACACTCACAAAATACTGCTGGAAGATTCCATATTAACACAATTATCTGACAACAAAATAAAAACAGTGGGCAACCAAAAGCGAGGGCCAAGCTACCATTTGTAGTCAGCCAGATAAACACTAATTACAAAACATATATATATGGATAAATACACTTCACTGTCTCTCTGTGTTAACACTACTTGCAGATTCTCACTATTGGCAATTGTTATATCACATTGATACTGTACCTTTATAATTCTGTGTTCACTGATTCTAGCACTTGGTTTAAAGATACTTTCACTTGAGCAACATATGCTTGTTGTTCCAGACCATAAAGTATGGAAAGTCTGACATACCTTTCACCAACATATAAGACACCAAGCCTCCCCAAGTGATATTATACCAAGTGCCTAAGCACTCCACAGTTGTAGGTCAGTACCACACTTCACATTCACAAAAATTTCAAGTCAACCACATTCTACAAAAGTTTTAAGTCAAGTCCCTTCCACCAAAATTTAAAGTCAAGTCTCTCCCTGTTTCCTCATATGCGTCATTGTCATTATGGTACATCCAGATTGGTCCTAATTGCCATCCAATCAATAGTGGAAGATCCTCTTGCCATTCCAAGACCATGCCCCAATAATCTCCCGGGTCCCAAGACAATAACAACAAGGCCACATCATCGGACTCTGGGCTGTTCCACATGACTCACGGAAACTTTCTGAGTTGTAAATAGCACTCTTTTCTCACCCGCTTTTACAAAACAAATTACTCATATCACATATGAAGACCTTCCAGCTTAAAATATTAAGAATAAATATACAAATAAAATAATAATAACTAGACGACCCATGGTGCTCCTCAGCAGTCATTATAAATAGGTCAGGTAACTTGTCTTGATATGCCTGTCATAGCCCTATTGTTTTGCCCACCCTTTTTAATAGTTTTATGAACAATTAATAAGAAGTGTGTTATGGTATGCCACAGTTCGTAGTCAGAATTCATCCATTCTGACATCATTATGCCATCTGTTTGGTAAAAATCTATCCATATATTAACTTTTTTTGTCCTACAGTTTTTCATGTAAAGCTTGGTATTGTGTCGTAGAAGGCAATGGTATTAAATCGCAGTTCTTCTATACAGAACGGTTGTCTTGTGAGCTCATAGGTTAGTCTCCAAGGAGCGCTTTTTGCCAGCCATGGGCTTCGCTCTTTCTAGTGTAGCTAGGTTATCCTTCGATAGGTGTTCCCGGATAATGATGGGGTCTGTTTGTACGTAGACATTTTTCTCCCAGCAGCATGTAAGTTATTAGGAAAGCTCTGGATCTGTTGAATATATTTGGAAGCTGGGAAAGGTTAGAGAATCAAAGAGTATCTACCAGGGAATAGCATTCTTCCATGATCAGAGGAAGTGTGTACTCTCTGGCTTGACAGTTAGTAATCAAACATGGCTGCATGCAATGACGTTACTAAGGATGAAAATCACATATCGTCGGCGGTGGCTGATACTCGTATCTCAGTTTTTGTTTCTCACCTTTCCATCCCGTACCTCCTCCTTATTCTCTTTACTTCTCTGTTATAATATAGCAGGTCTTTACCATTCGTTACCACCTTTAAAGTAACAAACCTGTTTTCACATACCTTAACAATTCCTTTAAAACCCTCCCACAGTCTGTTTACATTTTTATTTACTATTTTCCAACGATCATAGTTTTTTAAAAATTCCCTCATGCCTATTTTATCAGCTGTATGATACTGCTTAATAGTCCTATTTTTAAGATCTTCCTTTCTGTCACATTTATTTTTAACTACAACAAAAACAGCTTCATGGTCACTAATACCATCTGTTACTTCAGTTTGTCTATATAGCTCATCTGGTTTTACCAGCACCACATCCAGAATATTCTTTCCTCTAGTTGGTTCCATCACTTTCTGAATCAGCTGTCCTTCCCATATTAACTTATTTGCTATTTGTTGGTCATGCTTCCAGTCGTTCGCATCATCTTTCCAATTGACATTTGGTAAATTGAGATCACCCACTACAATCACATTCCTTTCCATATCGTTTCCCACATAGCTGATTATCTTATCACATAATTCCTAATCAGCATCAGTGCTACCCTTTCCTGGTCTGTACACTCCAAAGACATCAAGTTGCCTATTATCTTAGAGATGAGCCTTATACCTAGAATTTCACATTTTTCATCTTTGACTTTTTCGTAGCTTACAAAATCTTCTTTCACCACAGTGAATACTTCTGCTCCTACCACTCCTATCCTATCTCTACGATACACACTCCAGTTCCATGAGAAAATTTCTGCATCCATTATATCATTTCTCAGCCATGATTCAACTCCTATTACAATATCTGGTAAGTATATATCTATTACATTAGTTAATTCTATTCCTTTCTTTACAATACTTCTACAGTTCAACACTAAAATTTTTATGTTATCTCTGCTTGACTTCCATATCCCTGTACCCTTATCACCGCTCCCTAGACCACCCGGTTTCCCTGAATATACCTCCCTATAACCCTTCTAAATGAATTTCCTAACTTATATGTACCACTGCATTTTAAGTGAAGGTCTGAGTACAGATCCCTATCTCCTACCCACCCATTAGGATCTAGAAATCTTAATCCCCATTTCCCACATACCCACTCCATAGTATCATTTAAATCCCCAATCATCCTCCAGTCATTATCCCTCCTACACAGTATTCCACTGATAACAATCTCCGCTTCCTTAAACTTCACCCGTGCTGCATTTACCAGATCCCACATATCCCCAGCTATGTTGGTACTTATACCTGTTTGCCTTACGTTGTTGGTACCAATGTGAAATACTACCACATTCTCCTTTCTCTCCTCCTCTTCTACTTTCCTCAACATCTGCCTTAACCTAATTCCTGGATAACACTCTACCCAGGTTCCCTTTCTTCCACATATTTTCTCCACATGTCTAACAATGGAATCCCCCATGACCAGAGCCTCAACACTACCCACCTCATTTGATCCCCTTCCCTCCTGGTCAGCCCTTCTTTTCCGACGGCTGCAGAAGCTACTTCCTCCTCCCTTTTCTCCCTGCCATGACCCTGCTCGACCTGCCTTTTCCTATCCTCTACTCTACATTTCCCTTTTGTAACGTAACCCCCAGGAAAACCGCAATAATGTTATGCTCAACAAACACCATAGCGGTTATGAGAACGGTGAAGAAGGAATGTTGAACAAGCAAAATATACAAAACACAAACACATTAAGAAATAAACTTACCCAGAAACAAGCAGAGATTAATGGTACCTAAGCTGAAAACCCACCCCATATATATAAAAAAAAGGACAGGATCCCCAGGATAATGCAAAGCCGACTACTGAATAATAACACCTGAATACTTGAAATTCATATATAATAAATCTTAAGAACATATTACACCCAAGGAAATTTTAAATTAATGAAATTTTGAAAATATAAGGACACAAATTAGTGATAATATAATAAAATTTCTGCAAAATAAGTGTGGGACAAAAATGTAGGTTAAAAAAAAAAGAAACGTGAAGGGTTTATATCAATTTCTAGTGGAGGGATAACACACATGGAACGAAAACATAACTTAAAACGTAGATCCAATTAAGCAGTCAAATGTAATGAGAGCGTAAAAACCACATGAAAGAAAAATATTAAACAAGTGAAAACAGAGCCCCAAAATTAAAAAAAAAAAAAATCACAGATCACTCAACCAAAAATTCGGAATAAAATCATATAGATCAGTAATCAAACAAATTCAAATCGCACATGCGATGAAAACAATTAGTAATAATCCCAAACTCAGTAAACCATTGCGTCCATAATCACTGAGTATCAACAACGATCCAACCCATATATCAAAAAACAAAACAAATCAGCATCCCCTTGCGAGAACAAAAGAAGAAGATCAGGTCCAGGCAACAATGACATAATTACGTAATAGGACAATGGAGGGAGGGCAAAGCAATAATACAATTTTAAAGAAAAGAATTTAAATGCTAGAAACACTCCACTACAAACACACAAATCCCTGCAAAATTTGAAGTAAAATATCACTTTTAAATGTTACAGTTAAAATATATGTTTCAACATTTTTTACAATACTTGAATATTTGAGACGTCCCAAAAATTAATAACTAGATATTTCTTTCCTATTGACTTATATGTTAGATTGTAAATAATAATTAAACAAAACTAAATTTGAAATAATTGATGAGAAATTAACATTTATGAAACAAAAAAAAAATTTTAACTGCAACCTTACCAATTAGTAAACAAAACATCCAAATGAAAAGCACAAACATCAAGAAGAAAACAAGCACAATACTTACCGAAGGGCAGTAGCATAAAATATGAAGCGTGGAGGGCAAAGGCAAGAATAAAAAGGCCAGGGTCTTACATAACTTTGACAGGTTGCCAGGTAAATATTGCTAGCTACTAAATGACACACCAGATAAATTTAAAATGAAGAAAATTTACTAAGTAAATGTAATTTGAAAATGGTATAAAATAAGAACAATAAAAATATATATTTCTTTTTCTAAAATTTAAAAATGCAATCAAACTAGATGAGAGAAACAGTATTTTAAAATAAAGTTGAAATTAAGGTGAAATGAAGCTCACATTAACATAGGCTTCCGCCAGAATTAAGGTTTGAAAATTGATTAATAACTCATTACCTTACATACAGAAGGATGAAATTTATTTAAAAATTGGTTGCAACCGATATGCGGGCCCGCGATATAAAATCACTTTAAAATTGAAATTTGCTGCACTACTAAAATGCTAAATTACAAGACGCACACAAGGACACACGAAAAAGAAAAAAAATAGTGGCTCCAACCGCGAAAAAACATTACACCAAAGAAACGAGCTAGATGAAAACACAATAAAATAATAGCACACAGCAACTCCAACAAAATGAAGTATATTAAAGGAAATTTACAATTAACGGTGCGCACATAATAATAATAATAATAAAAGAACACTGAGGCACACAACAGGAGCTAGCCGTTACCGACGCGAAGCCAAGATTCCATAATAATCAAAAAAACAGCGTATCTTCAGATTAGATAAGAAGGGATGACATGACGTAATAAAGACAAAAGCAAGGAACACAAACAATGGGAGAAATGTAATAAGACAACGAAAGAAGACCCCCATATTAAACTTAATTCCGACCAGCAAATTTCAATTTTAAGATGTTAAGTTATTAAAAATAATAATAATAATTATTATTATTTATCCAAGAGGTGATAGTACCAGTTTACATTAGCTTTAGTTAATCAATTCACCTGCGGTTTACATACTTTAGAACAGAGGGGGCCCTGGATTGCGCTACGATGCGAATATGAGGTGTCATTAATTAACACCCGTAACAATGCAATAATAATCACGTACAAATAATCAGCCACGAAGGCAATAGGACAAAAATCAGACAGCAAATACCACCAACCAGGAAAAAATTAAGGGAGAAAACACGCACCGAAATGAATTACTAAAAGAATAAAAGTAATAATAATAATAATAATAATAATAATAATAATAATAATAATAATAATAATAATAATAATAATAATAATAATAATAATAATATTCATCATCATTATGAACATCAAGAAAAACAGTTGGCAATAATGCACACCGACAAAGCATAAGATAAAATCACTTACACAAAATACCACCTCATAGACGCATAACTAGCGATCCCGATCTCCCTACATTACATTAATTTTCTTTTTCCAACGGATTCAGTTCAAATATATATCAAATTTTGCTTACAAGGTTACACTATACCAAAAGTTGCGTTTATGATGTTGGTCATGTCCACGATGAAATTACTCACTCTAGTGTCTGAACGAATGGGATCCCTTCAATAAATTATAATTTTCAGTACTTACTTGGAGTTAGGATATCCAACTTACAAGACACTTAAACTTTTCATACCGATAACGGTTAACTCACAGCACCAAGTTTACATGTTACATTAAGAAAATATTAAGGTTGGAGCACACTGGATAACTTTCAAAAGAATAACAGGGCCTAGCCCTAACATCATAATTTTTAACCTCCGGAGTCAAGCTCCATTGTAATCGCTTTCCCTTCTTGCCAAGCCGTCCACTTGGGAGCTTCACACAACACAGCCATCTTGGAGTGTAGCGGCGACCAGACTACTCGGCTCACACTCTGAGCTGGGGAAGTAGCCAGTCGTCCCACAATTCAACGCGTGCACCGCGAAGGTGCGCATAAGTTACAAATGATAATTCAGCGCATCACATAGTCCAGTCAAATGCGTGACAATAATGGATAAGAAACTTTGAATTAAATTGGTCAGGTAACCTCCACAGTTAGGTAACAGTTCCAACAATGGCCGATAATATAGATAACGGCTGGATACACAAGTCGACATGACAGATGAATAAATAAATACTCTTAGATGCTTTGATGTTATAATTCAGTTATGTCCAGTAAATATTAGTTCCCATTTTCACATCACATTAACTTAAGAAGAAAAGGCTGAAAATGGTGACTTACTCAGCGCATGAGGTTAACACAAGGCAATTACTGAATCAAATTTAATGCAATTAATTAATAACCCATAATGGAAGGACCAAAATAAAAATCAAAGAATGAGGGTGAGAAATACTGTATCCACAAAATACAAGAAAATCAATGGAAATAATTTAACTCCAAACCAAATAATACAAGAATTCACAATAAACCAACCAAAATAATAATAAGAGAGGGAAAATAAAATTTGGATTAAATGATCAGTTACCAGTCAAACAATGTACAAGTCATTTTAAAATATCACCAAAATGACACTCAAACAGAGTAATAGAAAGAGAACACAAAAACCAAAAATCTCACCAGTAACTCCATATAAAAAGTTAATATATGTATAATAAGACAAATTACATGACTTAACAAAATTTAAAAGGTAGTACTTACCAAGACTGGTGAGGAATGCAATAGCAACTTACCCATACTGACCCATACACTGGTAAATCACTGACAACAAATAAATAATAAATGAAATATTAAATTTACATAACTAGTTTTAGTAGAGAAATTTTGGAAAATAATCCCTAAATGGGATATTAATCAAGTTTTTATCCAACCTCTGTCGGATTGGGCTTTATCCTAGTAGATGAGAGCAGAGACATGGCTAGATGCATCTTCTCTCAGCCTAGTCTAATGGCAGAGAGCCGCTTTCAGAAGGCGACCGTAGAAGCATTTACATCAGGCAAATTACGTGCACTCCGGTGAGAGAGTTCGTACAAGAGACGAGTACATTTATTCACTGACAGACAGCATCAGAGTCCACAACAGCCCCATACAGCAGATACAGGCCGCAACCAAAGAATCTTTCACAATAAACACATGGTGAAAAGATGAAGAGAAATTTTTAAATGACTGGCGGAAAATGTAGACAATGTTCAAACACTTGGGAATTCAACTTGATGTGCCATCCAGGCACATAATTTAGAATACCACAGATTATAGTGTAATATCTTATGATTAACATAGTCACTTAATAACATTACACTTTCCTACCAAATCCTTTCCTCCTACTTTCAGACTTCTCAGCAACAGTTTCTGTTCCTCATCTTCCCTCTGTTGTTCTACCTGCAGTGAATTGTACCGATTTCTCACAGGCACCTGTCCTGAATTCTGATCCTGAATAGAGCCCTTAGCCTGCAATGTCCTTCCCCTTAACACATTAGACCACCTGTCTTCTAAAATCCCCCACTTTCCTTCCCATTTCTCTTTTACACATACTGTATCCTGTATATTGTTTGAAGGAGGCCTACTTTCCTTTCTGTGCTCTGAGAGAATCCTAATTATCTCCCTCAAAATCTCCAACTCCCTCATAGTCCTTAATGCCTGACATGCCCACAGTTCCTACACTTAGCCATTCTGTTTGGAATAATGAAAAGAAAAGAAAAGAAAAGAAAAGAAAAGAAAAGAAAAGAAAAGAAAAGGTTAGTACACAAAGATCACATGACAATAAGTAATTAATATACTACTACACTACAATACTGCTTAGTCGTACTATATTTTTATATTACAACACCCTAACTGGATGAAAACTGCCATTAATTACAGAGAATAAGCATGCTAATTTCTAATAAGATACTACAATATTTTTTTAACTAAAATCTGTGTACGGGCTACAATTATGGCCCCTTAATTTCTGTAAAAACAGCACATCAATAACACTTTCCATTTCGGAAACATTTGGGGTGCAAATTTTGGTGTGGTGAGACAACAGTTTGGATCCCATTAGTTTCTTACAAACACAGAGGCTTCTGTTCAGTGAATTTAATCTGCTCACTATCCCTGTTTCTTCTGTGTTTTTGCTGGATATCACTATATTAAGGAAGGTAAATTCACCTGTGTTTTGAAAGTTGTAGTTTGCCATGCCATACATCCTGACTACTCTGTAGCTGGTGTGCTTGCCCTTTGCTGATTCTATGAACTTCATCTTGCATCATTTATTTTTAGGCCCATGTACTCTGCTTATCTTATAAACTTAATTTCTAATAACTTTAGCTCGTCTAGTTCTTCAGCAGTTATTGCTACATCATCAGCAAAAGCAAGGACAGTAATTGTCCCCTGTCTTCATTCCTGGGGTCAATGACCTAGATGCAGTTCCCTTAAATTGGACCCTTTACCATCACAACATTAAAAACACTTTAGTGTTTTCAAAGGCAAAAACTTAGATCCATCTTTAACATCAAATGGGAGGACCATGTCACCATCCTTAACGGTTCTCAAGAAAGCATATAACAGTAACGCAAAAGCTACCATAAGCTCTGTCAAAGTCAAACTCAACCAAGGTCTCCATTATTCATTCACTGCAACTTACGTGGATACTGCTCCATGCTAAAATCAGCCTGTTTAGTCATCGGAAGCATATCCATAAACTAAATTGAGTATGCAGAAGATTGTTGGAGGAAGCTGTATACTCGCATGAGTCACAGCCTATGACAATGAGGTTCCTTAAAATAGCAGTCATCACCATCATCATCCCAATGTTTGAGTTTCTGATTTGCTACAATGTTTCTTCCAGTGTTTTGTTCTGTAGCAGTGGTGACAGTTGTGTTTAATGAAACTTATAGTATATGCTGAAAATGTTCTCCATTCACTAATGCATGTACCTCATATTTAATATTTTATCAGACTTAATTTTAATCATCAGAATACAATTCACCTCCCATTTAGATACAAACCCTGTGGACACCCACAACATTGCACTCGATAGCTGCAGTCGCTTAACTACGGCCAGTATCCAGTAATCGGGAAATAGTGGATTTGAACTGCACTGTCGGCAGTCCTAAAGATAGTTTTCCGTGGTTTCCCATTTTCATACCAGGCAAACGCTGGGCTGTACCTTAATTAAGGCAATGGCCGTTTCCTTCCCATTCCTAAGCCTTTCCTCTCTCATCGTCGCCATAAGACCTATCTGTGCCAGTGCGACGTAAAGCAAATAGCAAAAAAGATACCCACAACAAACATTATATCTACTGTATAAGTTCAGTTGTTTCTGAGAAAAGTGTGCTTGCGAGGAATAATACCATGCATTAATTCTTTATTTGAGCGACAGTACATTGATCCGTATGATTATGTCGATCTTTGTCTTCTGCAATTTTGTTAGTGTGATCTTTGCAATTTATTCACTAATTTTGAGTATTAACTTTCCTTAAGAATGGAAATATCTCTTGAAAATTTTAATTATGGGGATTATACTGACCACAATTCTTTTTAGGCCCATGTACTCTGCTTATCTTATAAACTTAATTTCTAATAACTTTAGCTCGTCTAGTTCTTCAGCAGTTATTGCTACATCATCAGCAAAAGCAATTACAATATTCTTGCATATACACTTTTTAATCAAAAATGCAAATTTCGGAGTTGGGATACAAGAAATGTGTGAGGAATAATGAAACTGAACTCAATTCAAACTAGCTGTCATTTTAAAAGTAATAATATTTCACTCTCTCATATTTTATTATGTTCTATAATATGTTATTTAATTTTTCAAATGTACCAAAAGGTAGGTAATTATTCAATTGCAGGCATATACGCTTCCCTACCCTCTCTGACTTCCATTTCACTTCCTATAAGAAGAAGGCCTACTACTATAGAACTGTATGCAAGCATGTGTGCCATTTCATTCTGCCAGTTAGGCCAAGGAGTAACCAAAGATAAAGATGATGATGATGATGATGATGATGATGATGATTTTTTTTTTTTTTGCGAGGGAATGTGGAAAATCTTTCATAAGACGCTTGTGAGGGTCTGCACTCAACAAGTGTGTGAAGATTCTTACCCACTAAAAACCACACTCCCTTTTCCTACGACGTTTATCTCCGCCCCGGAAACCGCTCTCGCATTACTTCAGGACAGATGTCGTGCTTAATGCATCTTGTGTTTCATCTTCCTTCTTCTGCTTTACTGTCTGTCATAATCATCCAGGTCCTTCTTCTTCTGACGAGAATATTTTCTACGTAAACTGCCACCTGGTCCAAGATTCTTGACTTCGTAGCATTACTGACACGATCCCTTCTGGCGTCATTTCTCCCTGCATAACTTCTAAGCATCTTCTTTGTGGCAGCCAATGAAAACACACAAAGAAAGTATGTAATACGTCATCGATATCACCGCAGCATATGCACGCCGGACTAGTTGCTAGCCCTAGTCTATGAAGAAATTTTCGGAAGTATCCATGACCTGTCAAGAACTGTGTGAGATAGTAGTTCACCTCACCATGATTTCGGCCAACCCATACGCCCAGAGAAGGTATCAGTCTTTTAGTCCATTTCCCTCTAGAATCATCTTCCCATCTTGTTTGCCATCGTTGCATTCTGCGACTAAGATGATGATGATAATGATGATGATAATAATAATAATAATAATAATAATAATAATAATAATAATAATAATAATAATAATAATAATAATACCTACCTGCCTTACACTGAAGATAAGGGGAGACTGCCTTCCTTGGAACTATGCACGAACATACATGGCACATGAGGGAGTCTTGTTGTTTTTATATTGGCACTTAAAGAACCACTAAGGGAATTATTTTTCTTCCTTTATTCTGTAACTGTAATTATGATTTATGATATACTTTAGTAAATATGGTACGTGTTAATCCCTGGCTCAGTCTTGTCAAAATTGTCATAATCTGACTCAGAAGATCACACTTTCTTCAGTTATCACAGTTATTTCTGGGGTCGCTGGAGCCACCTGGACTCGTTTTGATTTTAGCTAGCGGTTTAATGCCAGATGCCCTTCCTGTCACCACATGAATTTTGAGATACAAATCTCATCACAGGATCAACCAGGATTTGAACCTCAGGCCTCTGGGTGGAAAGACAGCAGCTAACCCAGTGAGATAATCATAGTTTTAATTCTTTTGCAGGTCTTCGAGCAAGTATTCCAGAAATATTAGTTTATTACAAAAGTTTCTTGAAAAAGTTTCTTTGAGACTGTTCATATGACACACTCACGTCTACTGATCTCTCCTCTCTTGATACTCTAATTCATGTTCAATTTTATGTCTATTATTGACTCACTTATTGTAAATTTATCTTTTTCTGAATATTGTGGCATGTTTGAGACCACTGCTTTGAGAACTGTTCAGCTAATTTCTTGAAATGAGTATGTGTTCCTTCATACTTCTACCAACCAGATCAAGTAAGTACACTGAAGTAATTGGTGAATGTGTTAAAATCTGTTGCTGTTGCTTCAATGAAAGCTGCTGCTGCATAATGACAATTGATATTCTTCACAGAATCTATATACAGTACTTGTAAAGCAGCTGGCCAACTCAAAGGGACATATACAGGGTTATTCACCTAACATGTTACACGCAAATAACTTCTAAATCTTTAAAGATATCAGCGTTCTGTTTTCATATTCGTAAATGGTACGCAGGGTCTTGTAAAATAACATGCTACTTAGTCTCATGGGGTGATTAACAACCGAGTTATTGATACTAACTCCATATTTTTAAATGAAATGGCACAAATTTGTACAGCTGATTTAAACGTTCATCTGCGTACAAGTTCAAATATGTAAGTATTTTTAAAATCGGACAATTACTTTTTGAGATATAAGTAAGAACAGCATGCGCTGTTTTGCATGCCGCATCAGACGGCGTGAAGTCGGGCAAGGACATACTGAGGTGCAAGCAGTTTCCTGGGAGTGAGTTCAGCCACAGAATGGGTACCAGGCATGTAAGCACTTCGTACACATCTGATGGGTTTGCAAAGTGTGTATGACAGACGAACACATGACAGGACAGAAAGGGTTGATGTGTTTAAAACGAATAAAATAAGTACTTTGCCTTGAAAGGAACATAAATAAAACTATAATTGTCTCTGGTTTCAGTGTACAGTTCATACTACTCTATGAGTTGTGAAATAAACATAACACAAAACACCGGAAGAGCTCCTTCTAGAAAAGCAAATGTTCAGAGCTGATCGTAGTGAGATGGCAGCAACACTATTATTTATGTTTTATTTTACACTCATTAATCTCCGCAGAGCTCCAGCGCAACTATAGTAGTGTGCATTCGGGAGAGCGTAGGTTCGAGTCCTGCCTCGCCCAACCTGACATTGATTTTCATGGTGTCCCATGTTCAACACCAGGCAAATACCGGATAGGTACCTTTGTGATAGGCCACGGCCGACTTTCTTTCCAAATCCTTCCCATTCCCATCAATCAGAAAAAACGCTAAACTGAGTGCAGCCTATTACATGTCAAAACAGAACAATATAACTTTAATCTCCCTTCCCCGTTGTGTGTTCGCCAGTCATACAATAACATTGCACACCCAGCGTATGTTACGGTACATCACATTATGTTTACAGTACATGCCTGGTATCCGTTCTGTGGCTGGAATCAAGGCCAGGAAGCAGCTTGCGCCTCAATATGTCCTTGCCCGACTTCACACCGTCTGATGCGGCATCCAAACCACGCATACTGTTCTTATTTATATCTCAAAAAGTAATTGTCTGATTTTGAAAATACGTACATATTTGAACTTGTACGCAGATGAACTTTTAAATCAGCTGTATAAATTTGTGCCGTTCCATTTAAAAATATGGAGTTAGTATCAATATCTCGGTTGTTAATCACCCCATGAGACTAAGTAGCACGTTATTTTACAAGACCCTGCATACCATTTACGAATATGAAAACAGAATACTGATATCTTTAAAGGTTTAGAAGTTATTTGCGTGTAACACGTTAGGTGAATAACCCTGTATATGGGTAGCTTATCTCTCCATCTCTAGAGTGGTGGTGGTGGTGGTGGTTATTATTTTAAGAGGAATTACAACTGGGCAACCATCCTATATTAATATTAACCAGAGTGAAAAAATGGAAGGGGTCTGACACTTCTAAAATTGAAGGTATCAGCCAAAGAAAAACAAGGGCCATGAAGTGTGTGCAAAATTAGACTCCCTAGGCCTCGAATGCTCTAATACCATTGGGGTTGGAAAAGAACAAGAGTTGACCAAGGGAGGTTGGGTAGATAGATGAAAGTGAAGAGTCTGGCACAAGTAAGTTGAAGAAATGTCAAAACTTAGCTCAGGGCCCCGTGGTCACCAACCCTACAATAACTTCAGTATAGTGCAGGTACTGATGAAATAAAGAATTAATAGCTAAGTAATATGCAAATAAATGTGGCAAAATATATAATGACTTGTACGGCATAGAAAATTGGACTACATGTGGACAACTTGAAAGAGGGCTAACATATTTCTTTCAGAACAAATTATTGTCTAATATGCTTCTAGAAGTAGGTTTGGCCAACAGCCAGCAGGCCATGAGCAAGTGAGTTGTAGCATATCAGAACAAATAGAATGTCTTGTATTTTGACATAATTAATACTTAAGCATAAATATCATAAAAGGAATGC
Organism: Anabrus simplex; assembly: GCF_040414725.1. Classification (NCBI taxonomy): domain Eukaryota; kingdom Metazoa; phylum Arthropoda; class Insecta; order Orthoptera; family Tettigoniidae; genus Anabrus; species Anabrus simplex. The sequence continues at coordinate 113,708,888 of NC_090271.1, read as the reverse complement.
AGGAAACTGTTTCTACAGTTCCTACTAAATAGGTACAGTAAATAAAATTTTGTGTAATCCAAGAGGTTCATTAACAATTATTGTTCTATAAGCAAACTCAGTGAATATTCAACCAGCAATATAATCCACCAGCTCCTGTGCAACAGACAGCCCTGCCACCTATGCAGCACTCACTTTCACATCTCTGTAAAAATGGATGAACTATCACACATGCACATGCAAACAACATTAAAGCCATCATATTCCTACCACTCTTGTCTAAAAAAAAACTCATTTTCTCACTATATTATAATATTGCTTCTTTAATGACCATGTAGGAGGTGATAGTATAAGTTCATTGTTGAAAATATTTCATGAGAAATAATGATGAATGTAAAACACTGGGAGTATCACTTTTTTTTGTATTCTTATTCTTTGATAAACAAAATGCTTTCCCTATTCAGGGATTGCCATAAGATTAAGTCTACCAGCCAGAGTAATTTCTTTAGTATAAATCCTACAATAACTTCAGTATAGTGCAGGTACTGATGAAATAAAGAATTAATAGCTAAGTAATATGCAAATAAATGTGGCAAAATATATAATGACTTGTACGGCATAGAAAATTGGACTACATGTGGACAACTTGAAAGAGGGCTAACATATTTCTTTCAGAACAAATTATTGTCTAATATGCTTCTTCCTAGGTAGGCCCCAGGGGCTCTTAATTTGGGAGCGTGGGTTGGTGACCACGGGGCCCTGAGCTAAGTTTTGACATTTCTTCAACTTACTTGTGCCAGACTCTTCACTTTCATCTATCTACCCAACCTCCCTTGGTCAACTCTTGTTCTTTTCCAACCCCAATGGTATTAGAGCATTCGAGGCCTAGGGAGTCTAATTTTGCACACCCTTCATGGCCCTTGTTTTTCTTTGGCTGATACCTTCATTTTTAGAAGTGTCAGACCCCTTCCATTTTTTCACTCTGGTTAATATTAATATAGGATGGTTGCCCAGTTGTAATTCCTCTTAAAATAATAACCACCACCACCACTCTACCTAGGTAACAGAGCTAACCAATATTATTTGTCCACATTCCGTGTTTATATTTTTATGTTATTTCAAATATAAGGATTTAGTTATAAAATGGCCTTTCGTAGTAGAGGACCAGTTCCTAGGAAAATATATTTAAATGTGTGTCCTGGAACAACAATAGCTACCTGCCTATTGGACTGCTTAAAAGGGGATGAATTAATTAATTATATTAAAGTAAATTGAATAGTAAGGAACAGAAAACCTTTCTGCAATGCGTCTGAAGGCAGCAGTTACATCCAAGCACAATACTTTGTATTGAAACATACTTTGCATTCTGCATATGCCAGCAACTGATTCAAACATGAAACTGCTTGAAAGACATAACATAATACCAATATAAATGGTCCGTTATTGGACATTATAAATTTTCCAGCTAACTCATTCCTGGCTGCCAGCGTTTCGCCCTCGTGTGCTAGGCTGGGCTCATCAGTTGGTACCTAGCACACCTACCAAGACGCTGGCTAGCGCACACCGTGGAGGCTATCTATCTATCTATCAAATGCTTTCATTCCCCACCCTGAAGGGGTGGGGCGGGCCACCTAGAGGGTGTCGCCCTCTCTCTGGCCAAGAGATGCGGGCAGGTTGGGGAGATGGGACGGAAGAAGGAGGTGGGGAAGGATGTGAATGTGTAGGAGATGGCGAGGTGCTTTATTAAATCAAGGGGTTTACAATAGGAAGTACAGAAAATTTTTAACAGTGGTGTTACAGATTTACAATTTCGTTTGTGGCATGTTACAAAGATTATGCACTGCATTATAAACATGTAGGGAAGCATGGTGGGGTAAAGAAATAATGCAAAGGCTGTGGGACTAGTGAGGGGTGTGTGAGAGGGGTGAAAGAGTGGGCTAGGTTGTGGAAGATACAAGAGAAATGATGCAGTGAAGTGAGTAAGATATGGAGGGGGTTTGATAGGGCTGGTGGTGGGGGAGAGAGATCGGGTGGAGGCGGGTAAAAACGGATGTGTGGACTCGGTGGAAGGAAAGGTGGCGCTGGCCGGGGACGGCGACGAGGTGTGGGAGGTCGGGTGGAAGTTTGGGGAGAAGAACGAGAGGGTTCAATCTGATGAAGGCGGCCGTGGAGATGAATTCCGTTGTCGATGAGGTGTTGGGCGGTGTCCGGAGTCGGTAGATGAAGTCGAACAAGGCACGTAGGTCCTGAGGCATTGAAGATCCGGGTTGCTCGGCGCACTGGTGTTCCGGTCTGGCGAAGGGCTTGGACGATGGTATCCGTGGATAAGAGCGGGTCCACTCCTCGAATGACGCAGGTGTAAGCTGGCGATAATGGTGGCGTCGTGTCGGTGTCAGGTTCAGATGCTGCTTGTTGGCTTGATGGAGTAAGGTTGGGAGGGGAGGTGATAGTAGTTGTCATTATAGGGGTGGGATGGGTAGTAACCGAAGTGGTGAGAGAGTTTGTGATGGGGTTGTGAACAGAGGAGCTGGTGGTGGTAATAGTGGTGGTGGTGATCGTGGCGTTAGAAGTGAAGCAGAGAGAGGACAATGGTTGTGGCGGGGTGGGGTAGGGAGATGACGTAGAAGCAGCCGTAGAAGAATCAGATGTAGGAAGATCAGATGAGTAGTCCGGTAATTGTTCAAGAACTTGGCTAGGAGTGGGTTCCACGCGATGAAGACGACGGCGAATATGGGCACCAGTGGCGAGAAGATGGTCACGGTCGGTCGGAGAGGTGAGAAATAGTAGGACCTCTGGTGCTGGAGCGGAGCCTTCGTAGAGTCTGGTTGCGCTGTACACTCCTGTCTTGCGGAGGTCGGAGAGGATGGTTTCTTCTGAGATGGAATGGTGGACGTCCAGGACAATACAGGAGAACATTGTCTATAGCCGACTTCCAACTAGGTGTCTGGCCAATATGCTTGTTGGGTCGGCTGGGTGCGATGGTAAAGTTGTGACGTCACCCGGCCGAATCAAAAATAATGAGGAGAAGGATCTTGAAAGAGAGTCCTGCCGTGGAGGCCACTGCATAGGCTACTTGGAGCCACCGGCAGTGCCAATGCACTATGAGAGATAGTGTCTCACTACCAAAAATTTATGCCTGCTTGGCTATCAGATGATATAGATGTTGATTCCCAAAGGGAATCTGAAATATTTGTCCCGAATGAGTAAATTTATAATACCAAAAAGAGTGAGTGGGCCTTGAACCAGCCCTCAAAACTGATAAAAATCCTCGACTTGGCTGGGAATCGAACCTGGTGCCTCTGAGTAAGAGGCTGAAATGCCACCCCCTAGACCATGGGGCCAGTATTAGGCAGCTTGATGCCAAAGCAAAAGACCTGTGAGTAATGAACACAAAACTCTAGCGGCAGGATCTTACCATGAACCAAATACAAATACACATGTGTACTTTCTGTGCATGTCTTTTATCTTCACCATACACTAATCCTGAGATTTTATTTCCTTTATCATGTGTTAAGAAGTGATAGTGCTTGTAAAATACCCCTTTCATTGAAGTAACACTTGCCTATAGCCTCACATTTAGAGCTAATTTGGTTTTCAGGCTGTAACCCCTCTTAATCCTCTTAAGGGTTGAATTTCTAAATCCCTTTCTTTTGTGTCCCATACAAATGAGCATTTTCAACTTCGTAAGACAAACAGTTTCATGGAAGTGAATATACAGCATTTGTTTCCAGCTCTTAATGTTAATATCTAAGACAAAAATTTCATGTAAAATTTCAATTTAATTCATTAAATGGTTTTGGAAAAATGGAGATCATTCTGTTTGAAGCCAATCCCCATTTAAATGTCTAAGGAATAGGTTTGATGATATCTTTTATTTAACATTTAGGACAAAATGGAGCAATCACCACGTGAAATTTTAACTTAATAAATTAGCTAGTTTTGGAGGAATTAATAATTTGTCTTCAGATATTTACCTTCATTTATCCCCAATGTTTTAAAACCCTATCTTGTTTAATATTAATTTCAGCTGCATATGACAAATAGTTACAGAGGAATTAATATTTTAAATTCTGGGGTTTAATCCCTGATTCACCCCCTTACTGGTGGAATTTTTTCAAACTCCTTCTTTGTGAACATGTATATATATATATATATATATATATATACACTGAAGAAAATGGAAATTGCAACACCCAGAAGGAGTGGTGCTACATTGCTGCAATTGAACGTGCAGGACAAGTGTTTGGTAGTGATTCGATGATTACACTTTCAGGACCCTCTGACTGCAAGTTTGGACAACAATCAATACAGGATGTGCCTACCACGAGCTGCAATACATTGATGAATTCGTCGAGGCATGGAGTCAATAAGGCCCTGGATCGCTTCCTGAGGAATTGTGGCCCATGCTTGCTGTACTGCACGGGTCAGTTGTTCCAGAGTTGTGGGTGGCTGAGGACGGTTGGCCAGTTGTCGAGCCATCATGTCCCACACATGCTCAATAGGACTGAGGTCCGGGTATCTGGCGGGCCATTCTAAGGTTGTGATGTCGTGGAGAGCTTCTCTGGAGATGCGTGCAGTGTGAACCCGGACATTGTCCTGCTGAAACATCCCATTAGCAATGTTCGCCATCATATGGACAAACACTGGATTGAGCACCCTATCAAGGTACTGTTGAGCAGTCATTAGTGCCCTCAACAAGCACTAAATGTGATTTCACATTAAAGCCAATAGCTCCCCAGACCATAATGCTTGGTGTTGGCCCTGTGTGCCTCTCGACAATAAGATCTGGGCGGCCCCTCTCCCCAGTACATCAGCGCACACGATTCCAGCGATCACTGCAGGCAAGACAGAAGCGCGATTCATCACTAAAGATGACCCTATGCCATTCGTCAACCCACGTTGATCTTTCTCGAAACCAGGCCAGCCTTACACGTCACTGTTGTGGGGTAATTGGAACACCTTCTGCAGGGACACGGGCTCGTAAGCCAGCTGCACGCAGGCAATTACCAACTGTTTGTTGTGTAACGTGGAGTGCCACAGCTGCTCGAATTTGCGCTGCTGTTGCATGGGGTTCCATCTGGGCCATCCGAATGATGCGGCGATCCTCCCTCAAAGTTGTCTGTCGTGCTGGGCCTGTGCCAGGTCTACGAGTGTGGGTACCTTAATTTGACCACTGCAGCCATATACATTCTACCGTAGATGCCTGTCGGCCAACACGTGCAGCGACAGTCCTTAGCGATAATCCAGCCTCACACAGCCCAATTATCTGACCCCTCTCAAACGGCAACAGTTGTTGATAGCGTGCTCTTCTCTGTCGTTGAGGCATGTTTGATGGGGAACACTTCACTGCACAGACTGGAAGTCAACTACGCTACACCAGAGTCCGTATACTGGAGTTGATTCCTCCACGACCAATCACGTGGGAAGACCTGTTGCAACAATCTAATGGGTCTGAAACTTTGATCGTTTACATACCTATATGGCATCATTCCATATCTTGAAAATCAACACAAATGACCAATGGCTTCATGGTGTTGCAATTTCCATTTTCTTAAGTGTATATAAAATAACTTGTCCTGACTGACTGACTGACTGACTGATTCATCATCGCCGAGCCAAAACTACTAGACATAAGGGAATGAAATTTTGGGAATACATTCATATTACAAAGTAGGTGTTCGCTAAGGGAGGATTTTTGGATATACCTTCGCTAAGGGGGTGAAAAGGAGGGGTGAATTTTTAAAATGAGTGTATCTACGAAGGCGGTTTTTTTTTCAACATCCGATTGCGCAGGTAAAGAACCACACAAGCTGTGGGAACTGTTCGCGCATGGAAGGTAACTGCGCAAGTCCTCCCCTCTACCCGTGGTCACAGCCAACTTCCTCACACCAGTGTGAGCCGAGGTATTGGCACGGAAACATGGCCGCTACTATTGACACTTCTGCCAAATGTGAGGTGTGTAGTGTGATATGTTTCCTTCAAGCAGAAGGGAATAGTGCAGCTGACATTCATCGACGAATGAGTCAAGTATACGGTCCAAACATTATGAGTGATGGTGTGCGTGAATGGTGCAGGAAGTTCAAAGAAGGCCGGACTGATGTTCACGATGAAAGGGGGCAAGGACGCAAGTCTGTCGCTACAGATGACATTGTTCACGAAATTGACCAAGAGGTCCGCAAGAGCCGAAGGTTTACCGTAAGTGAGTTGTGTGAGAAATTTCCTGCAGTTTCAAGGTCATCTGTTTACAAGATCCTAACAGAACACCTGCGCTATAGGAAATTGTGCACCCGATGGGTTCCGAAGATGTTGTCTGATGACCACAAAAGTCACCAGATGGCAGCAGCGTTGACGTTTCTTACCCGTTATGAGGCTGAAGGTGGCGATTTGTTGAAGAAAATTGTGACTGGCGATGAGACTTGGGTTTCGTATGTCACCACCGAAACAAAACAACAGTCACGTCAATGGATGCACATGCACTCACCAAACAAACCTTAGAAGTTTAAGCAAACCTTCAACGACAGAAAGATGATGGCTACAGTCTTTTGGGACCAAAAAGGTGTGTTGCTTGTTGAGTTCATGGAACAGGGGTCTACGATCAATGCAGCTGTTTATTGCCAGACTTTACGACGACTGCGGAGGGCCATACAGAACAAACGACGAGGCATGCTGATGTCTGGAATCCTCTTCATTCATGACAACGCACGCCCTCACAGTGCTCGTGTCACCCAACAACTTCTGCAGGAGGAATTTAGGTGGGACGTTTTTGACCACCCACCGTACAGTCCCGATTTAGCGCCGAGTGACTTTCACCTCTTCCCGGGACTGAACAAGTGGCTGGGAGGGCAGAGGTTCCAGGAGGATGAAGATCTTCAAACCAACATTCGGGCCTATTTGAACTCGCTGGCGGCAACCTACTGTGCAGAGGGGATCGAAAAGCTTGTCCACAGGTATGACAAATGCCTCAACCTTCATGGTGATGATGTTGAAAAGTAACCACATTTGTACCTAACATTTGGTAATAAATTCAGTTGGATACGTACACTTGTCTTTCATTTATGAGCCTCCGGATGTTGAAAAAAAAACTGCCCTCGTATATCTCGAAAACTCAACAGTTTAAAGACATGAAATTCAGTATTTGGAATCTCCTTTAAAAATAAAGAAACAGGTATTTTTTGTATTTGGAAAATCCCATTGTGGGGGGTGAAAAAGGGGGAAAATTGGTTGAACACCTTTTATGAGGAGACTTCAATCTCAAAAACTGACGATGTTACAGACATGAAAATTGGTATTTGGAATCTCCTTTAAAAATAAAGATTAAAAATAAAGAAACACATATTTTGTTCTTGGAAAGTCCAATTAATGGGGGTTAAACAGGAGTGACAAATGGGGAGACATTTTAGACATTTTAAAAATTATTGTATCTATATCTCAAAACTTTAAAAGTTTACAGATGTAAAAATTGGTATTAGGATCTCCTTTAAAAATAAAGAAACATGTACTCTTTTGTTGCTAAGGGGGTGAAATTTTTAAATGAAAATATCAGTATCTCAAAAACTTAAAAGTTTACAGATGTAAAATTTGGTATTTGGAATCTCCTTAAAAAATAAGGAAAGACGTGTTTTTTTGTTTTTGCAAAATCCCATTAAGGGGTTGAAAAAGGGGGTAAATTTGTTGAATACCTTTTATGAGGATACTTATATCTCAAAAACTGAAGATATACAGACATGAAAATTGGTAATTGGAATCTCCTTTAAAAATAAAGAATCACGTATTTCTTTCTTTTTGAAAACTCCAATGAATAGGGGGTGAATGGGAGTGACAAACGGGGTGGAATTTAAAATATATATATACAATATATCTGACACTTAACATGTTACAGACTTGAAAACTGGTACTGGAAATCTCCTGTAAAAGTAAAGAGGCATAGATATTTTTTTTTTCGGAAAATCGACTTAAGGGGAACAAGAAAAGGGGGGTGAATTTTTAGAATGAGCATATCTACAGTATATCTCGAAAACTTATCATGTTACAGAAGTGAAAATTGGTACTTTTAATCCCTTTCAAAAATAGGAAACCCGTATTTTTTTTGTTTTCGGAAAAACTACTTGGGGAAGGGGGTAGGGGCGGGTAGAAAGGACTGAAAAGTAGGTTGAATTCTTTGTATTAGGATACTAATTTCTCAAAAACTGGAGACGTTACAGATATAAAGATTGGTGATTGGAATCGTAAAGAAGTGCATATTTTTTGTTTTTGGAAAATCCGCTTAGGCGGGGTGAAAAAATTGAAAAATTAGTTAAATGATTTATATGAGTATACATTTATCTCAAAACTATAGATGTTGCAGACATGAAAATTGGTGTTTGGATTCCCCTTTAGAAGTAAAGTAACACATATTCCTTTGATTTCAGAAAACCCAATTAAGGGGGGGGGGGGGAAGAATTGAAAAATGTATTGAATTATTTGTACGAGGATACTTATATCTTATGAAAACTTAAGTTGATACAGACTTGAAAATTGGTATTTGGAATCTCCTTTAAAATAAAGAAACACGCATTTTAGGGGGAAAATAAACTTGGGAGGAGGGGGTGAAAAGGAATTGAACTCCTTTTATGAGGAAACATATCTCAAAAAAATGAAGATGTTACAGTTGTGATAATTGGTATTTAGAAGCTCCTTTATAAATAAACACATATTTTTGGTTTTTGGAAAATTCACTTAAGGAGGGAGGGTGAAACGAAGTGAAAAAATTGAATTCTTTTTATGTGGATACTTATATCTCAAAAACTGATGGTTACAGACTGAAAATTGGTGTTTGGAATCTCCTTCAAAATAAAGAAACACGCATTTGTGGGGGGGGGGGAATCAAATTAATGGGGGGGGGAGGGGCTGAAAAAGGAGTTGAATTCTTTTTGTGAGGATACTTATATATCAAAAAAAAAAAGTTACATATGGGAGAATTGGTATGTGGAATCTTCTTTAAAAATAAAGAAACATGTCTTCTTTTGTTTTCGGAAATCCACTTACAGGGGAAAAGATTTGAAATAATCGTTGAATTATTTCTATGAGGATACTTATATCTCCAAAGATAAGGATGCTACAGACGTGAAACTTGGTATTTGGAATCTCCTTTAAAGAAACACGTATTTTTTGTTTTCGGAAAATCGACTTGGAGGGGAGGGGTGAATATAAATAAAAAAGGAGTTGAATTCTGTTTAAGAGAAACTAAAGATGTTACAGATGTGAAAGTTGGTATTTTGAATCTCCTTTTGAAAAAGAAACACATTTTTTGTTTCTGGAAAGTGTACTTAAAGGGAGAGTGGAAAAAAAAGTTGAATTCAATTTATGAGGATACTTATATCTCAAAAACTAAAGATATAACAGGCGTGAAATTTGGTACTGTATTTTGAATCTCCTTTAAAAATAAAGAAACATGTACCTTTTTTGTTTTTGGAAAATCCACTTAGGGGGTTGAAAAGAATTGAAAAAGTGGGTGATTTTGAAAATGAGTACCGGTATATCTACAGTATATGTCAAGAACTTAACATGTTACAGACATGAAACTTAGTATTTGGAAAGTCCTTAAAAAATACAGGAAAAGGCACTTAACGGGGGATGAAAAGATATGAAAAAAGAAGTGAATAATTTTTAACGAGGATGCTTATATCTTACAAACTGATGATGTTACAGACGTGAAAATTAGTATTTGGAATCTCCTTTAAAATAAAGGAACATGTATTTGTTTTTGTTTTCAGAAAATGGGAAGGACTGATTAAGGGGTTAAATTCTTTTTATGGGGATTCTTATAACCTATCTCAAAAAATGAAAATGTTACAAAGTGGAGATAGATATTTGGAATTTTTAAATTTTTTTTTTCGATTTGAGAGAGGACTGTCTCTCATATATATAGTTCTGTGTTGCATGCTCATCTTAGCCTGAAAAGGCAATAACACAAACATAGTTTACAAAGTTTTTCCGGAATAAATGAAACTAAATTTGTCGGTGAATATTTATACTTTAGGGATTTTCAGATAATGTCTTAGTACAGTACCAAGGAACTATTACTTTTATTATTTTACGAAATCCACGCAAGCGAAGCCGCGGGTAACTGCTAGTCTAGCATATAAGGGCAACCATCATGTGATCTTTTAACTTCCTATGTTTAGTGATTTGTCAGTAAGAAAAGGACTTTGCATCAGTGGCGTATGCTTCCTTTCGATGGTTGGTTTAGTGAACGTCAAGCCTTCAGCGTTTTGAGCTGTAGCCAATAGCCAACGGATAAGTCTGTTGTGTTGTCAAGGCTGCCTCACAAGTTACTGCCCTGGCCTCTGCTGCTGCCAACACTCAACACCTGATCAGTGGAGATGGTAGCCTAAGGTTGTATGTATGTATGTATGTATGTATGTATGTATGTATGTATGTATGTATGTATGTATGTATGTATGTATGTATGTATGTATGTATGTATGTATGTGTGTGTGTGTGTGTGTGTGTGTGTGTGTGTGTGTGTGTGTGTGTGTGTGTGTGTGTGTGTGTGTGTGTGTGTGTGTGTGTGTGTGTGTGTGTGTGTGTGTGTGTGTGTGTGTGTGTGTGTGTGTGTGTGTGTGTGTGTGTGTGTGTGTGTGTGTGTGTGTGTGTGTGTGTGTGTGTGTGTGTGTGTGTGTGTGTGTGTGTGTGTGTGTGTGTGTGTGTGTGTGTGTGTGTGTGTGTGTGTGTGTGTGTGTGTGTGTGTGTGTGTGTGTGTGTGTGTGTGTGTGTGTGTGTGTGTGTGTGTGTGTGTGTGTGTGTGTGTGTGTGTGTGTGTGTGTGTGTGTGTGTGTGTGTGTGTGTGTGTGTGTGTGTGTGTGTGTGTGTGTGTGTGTGTGTGTGTGTGTGTGTGTGTGTGTGTGTGTGTGTGTGTGTGTGTGTGTGTGTGTGTGTGTGTGTGTGTGTGTGTGTGTGTGTGTGTGTGTGTGTGTGTGTGTGTGTGTGTGTGTGTGTGTGTGTGTGTGTGTGTGTGTGTGTGTGTGTGTGTGTGCATGCATGTATGTATGTATGTATGTATGTATGTATGTATGTTCAGTCCTCAGCCCTAAGGCTGGTTGGATCCTCAATAGCTCCACTATCAGCAGTCATAGATGGCCTGGGCATCACTGCAGAGGGCTGCATAAGGAATGGCATTACTAGCATCGCTCATACCTCAGTCCGTTTCATATTCTCAAAGCCAAGGATAAGACAAGGACAAATCAATGAAAGTAACAAAATTGTTCTAGCCTATACCTGAAGACATAGTGCACTGTAAACACTAGGTCTCCACAGCAAAGGCAAAGGTTTAGCAAATTAAAGTCCAGCTTTGTGGCTAAATGGATAGAATGCTTGCCTTTGGTCCTATGGCCCCGGATCAATTTTCAGAATCAACCCCCTCATAATGTTAATTTTAATTCCCCTTGCTTGGGGACTGGGCGTTTATGACGTCTTTGCCATTCATTTTATTAAGTTAAAGTTAAAAATTTCATAATTGTTCCATATTGAATAGAGAAATATACAATATTAAATTGAAGGAAGGATCTACCTTTCAATACTCTGTTATTAAGTTGAACCAAATAGAAGTTACAATCTGTTCATTTGGGACTGGTTTCAACACATTTGAAGTGTCACCATCAGCCTACTAGCAAAGCAGTGCAAAAATTAAGTCATAAAGTTCTAAAAACACATAACACAATGATCACAGACAAAAAGAGTACATGGAAAATTTAACACTATTTCGTGCCGAAGCAATTCCAGTTGATGTTCATAACACAATGATCACAGTCAAAAGAGTAAAAAAGAACAACACTATTTTGTGCCAAAACAAATCCAGTTGAGGTTCTTAAGCAGGTCTAGTACAGTCTTGTGCCGCATTCACATATGAAGATGTATTTGAGTTCAATAATGAGTTAAAGGATTTGTTCTAAGATGAAAACTTGAAGCATAACTCATTATGAAATTGATTTTGTGATATGCAGTTATGTATAGTTGTTGCTAGGCAGGTCTTGTAGGCATTTGTTTCTCCAGCCGAAGAGTAAAAGGTGACCTAATTGAAGTCTTAGGAATACAGTGTAGAACCTAATTTTAACAATTACCGAGCTCGATAGCTGCAGTCGCTTAAGTGCGGCCAGTATCCAGTATTCGGGAGATAGTAGGCTCGAACCCCATTGTCGGCAGCCCTGAAAATGTTTTCTGTGGTTTCCCATTTTCACACCAGGCAAATGCTGGGGCTGTACCTTAATTAAGGCCACGGCCGCTTCCTTCCCACTCCTAGCCCTTTCCTGTCCCATCGTCGCCATAAGACCTATCTGTGTCGGTGCTATGTAAAGCAACTAGCAAAAAAAAAAACAATTTAACAATTCAAAGCAGATATTTAATTTTAAAAAGACTTTAAATCATTAAAAAGGAATAAAACCAAATAAAAAATATTTTAAAAATAGGAAGAAATTTAAAAGAATTATAATGTGAGGCTCAACTCGAAAAGCTTGCTGTGGTGATTGATAAATGAGTGGGAGATGAAAAATAGAGAAAAGGGTTGGGAATAATGAGCGCTTATTAGAAGGTGGGAGGTAAAGAAAAAAATAGGGTGGATATCTAAGGAGGATCATGGGGGTGTTGCGGAAGGGGCAATTAGCATGAGAGGGTATTGTGTAAATTGTGAAACATTGATCGCTTACTTGTTGACTTGAGGTTATTTAAAATGCAGATGAGAAAATTGAAAAGGGTGTTAGTCTTTTCAGAAATATCATTCAGGTTAAGGTTTGGATTCAAAAATTGGTCGAGGTATATAAAACAGTTTTCAGTGATGTCTAGGAGAGGGCCTTTATTTAGAGTGCTGAGAATTTCAATATCCTGGTCTATTGTGGTGAAAATATGTTTTGCGTCATGTATATTTTGCCCCACTGCTGAAAATCTGTTATATTTTATTGCATTAACGTGTTCAAAGTATCTAATTTTGAAGTTACGACCAGTTTGACCTATATAAGAAGAGTTACAGTTGTTGCATTTAAAACGGTATACATCTGACTTAAAAAAGACATTTGTTTTATTTAAGGAGTTGCAGTTATGTAATAATTCAAGGTGTCTATTATTAGTTCGAAAAGAAATCATGGTATTGTGTTTTTTGAAGACATTAGCAATACTTGAGGCTTTTATATTGAATGTGAATGTGGAGTAAGCAGCTGGTTTAGGATTATCTTTTAAGAGTGTTGTGTTAGGATGGTGTTTAAATTTGTTAATAATTTGCTCAATAAAATATCTATTATAACCATTAAAGTTGGCTATGGAGCAGATGATATGATATTTAGTTCTTTACTTATCCTTTGATAGCAGAATTTTGAAGGCATGGTTAACCATACTGTTTTACAAGGCGTGTTTATGTGTCTGGGGATGAAAAGAGTCTTGTTTTATAGTATTAGCTGTATGTGTGGGTTTTCTATAAATTATATATGATAATGAGGAAAGTAATCTGCTTATTGTTATATCTAAAAAATTAATTGATTTGTTTGATTCTGTTTCAAGAGTGAATTTAATATGCGGATCAATTTTATTGAGGTTATTAAGATTAGATGCATCTCTCAATAAATCTTGCACGATTTTGCTGGGATGACTACAGTTTGCAAAAATTAGTACTAACATACAGTATTAGTATACATATAGGAGTAGGTTCGTGTGTGTGTGTGTCACATAAAAGGAGAGAGAAATCTGTCTGAAGGTGAGAAAGAAAAAGTACAGATTTCAAAAATGTATTGCATAAATACTTTTAAGTAATTTTTGCCCTAGTTACCCCAGTTGATGGTATTATTTCTTCTCACCCATTAAAGAATTTGTTTCTGCTACCAAGCTCCATCAGAGGGGTGGACATAAATGTTGCTGAGTGAACCATTTCTGAGAAAGCTCTAAGGTATGAAGAAAATATCAGATAAAATACATAAAAATGTGAGACAATGGTCATTTATTTTCTGAATGATAAAATAACGGAAACAAAAATGAAGAACAGCTAGTAATGTATCAGACAGCAGCCTTTCTGAAGATACAAAATAGTATAGGCTGGAATTCATTTACTTTTGTCCGTAACAACTCATCCATATTCACTAAAATCTCAGTCTCTCCCAAAGCCTCAGTTACCAGTTAGTCAATACACACTACGACTTACTATTTGGCGAACTCTCTAAGAAGGACCTGACAACTAAGCAAAGGCATACATTTTGAAATTAAATTAAGGTGTTGAACATATTCCATACAGTAAAATGAAAACATTACTGCAATCTATTTCTATTTACTTCTACTTGTTCAAGCTGTTATGGACATGTTATGGACATGTTATGACATAAGATAAAACTAATAAAACCAGTTACTGTGTTTGCATGATACTGTAAGATTGATAATTTATGGAGTTACAAGTTTAACTGGATATCTCATTGTTTTTTTTATGAACATTGTTGCTTGTAGTCAAGGAACCATTACATTTATGAGCAATTTTTCACAAAATTACATGTCTTCAAAATGACTTGAAGTAATTTCTACAAGAAAAGTTTCAGAAGAATATCTTTGGCAGAATGAAATAGGATATCAAAAGGATGTAAACGGGGACTGAGGAACTACACTCATCCAGCAGAATGGTATTGTAATAATTTCTTTCTTAGTTAATGAAATAACCATATAGAGAGGGTATAAATAACCTCTTGAATAAAATGAGGTATTTTTGGCAACCAATAATCAATCAGTTACCACTGATCTGGATTTAGGACAGTCACCCAGGTGTCATATTTCCTATCAGTTGTTTACATACGGTACTCTTTTCTTAAATAATTTCAAAGAAATGGGAAATTTATCAAATATCTCTCTTGGTAAATTATTCTGGTCCCCAACTCCTCTCCCTCTTAAATTCCAAGTTTATCTTCATATTGTGATCTTTCCTACTTTTAAAAATACCACTCATCCTTTGCCAATAAACATAATATCTGGATTAAAGCCACTTTATTTTGATGAGTCTCAACAAAAAAGCCAAGCTTCCAGCCAAGTTTCATTGGCTTTCATCAGGGCAAATCATGTGAAGGTCTCCTGCTGACAGTGTTTGTCCAACCCTTGTCCCGTTTCCCTACGGGGTCGGGTATGAGGTGAGATGAATTTGTCGTGGCGGTTTTTTATGACCGGATGCCCTTCCTGACGTCAACCTCATCAGAGGAGTTAATGAGAGATGAAATGAATGACGTGATATATGATAGTAGGGAGAGGGTGAAACCCAGTGCCGGCACATAGCCTACTCCTGTCGAATAGCACCAAGGGGTCTGCTCAAGGCTTAACGTCCCCATCCGACGGACGAATCACCATCAAAAGCGTCATATGCCCTCACTCCATATGAGCACTGCGGAGAGGTTTGGAATTTAATCCAGGCTTTTGGCACGCAATCTAGTGATTAGAAATTGTATACCACCACCTCCCCTACCCTGCCGGCCAACATTCTGATGGTGAAAATTTTTTCGACCAACGGGACTCGAACCGGCTAACCTCGGTGTTAGACCGTTTTTAGACTTCAGCGCCTTAACGATCATGGCCACCAGGCGGGCTGGTCTCCTGCTGACAGTAATCTTAGAAATTCTTCAATTAACATTGAAGTCACAACCATATTATTCATGGCCCCCTACTAACTGAACTCAGGGATTGTCGCGCTGTGCTGTGGTGGTCAGGAGGAAAGTTACTGATTCACTGTGGTGGTCAGGAGGGATGTTACTGACTCACTGCCATCTACTGACAGTTTCTGGTGTGCATCGCGCTGTGCTATGATGGTGTTATGCATGTTTTTAACTGGCGTACAGGTATTTGACAACTTGAAGCTGTCTTTCCTGTTGAAATTATTTGGGCACAGGTCTATCTCTATGGCTGTGTGAGTGTGTGTGTAAATGACACATATCCTAAACCACTGGAGAAAATTAAACCAAACTTGGTACACTTACGACTTACTATCTGGAGACGAGTACTGTGGGGGTACGCCATCCCTAGCTCCCTTTAGGGGTGGGGGGTCAGAAGGGTTAGGTATAAAAATAATAAAAAATAGTGTCGAATCCATAGTTCTTGGGGTTGCTGAGATGAATAGTGACACTCTGGATTTTTAAAAATGTCCAATTCCAGCCCCCTTTTGGCTGGGGGCTAGGGGGTTCAGGTATAAAAAGGATGAGATATAAAAATAATTTGAAATATTGTCAAATCCATATTTTTCAGGTTGCTGAGATGAATAGTAACACTCTGGATAGTAACACCTCCTTTTGGGTGGGGCAAGGGGGTGGGGAATAAAAATAATCGAAGATAGTGTCAAATCCACAGTTTTCAGGGTTGCTGAGAATAATAGTAACACTCCAAATTTTTTTTAAATCCAAATTCATCCCCTTAGGCATAGGGGTGAGAAAGTGTGAAACAATAAAATTACCAAAATGACTGAGATTATGGATGTATGTGTGTAGCTGTCAACCATATTTGGTACAAATATTACTTACTATGTGTGAAAAATGCTGTTGGGGCAAGACACCCCTAGAGCCTTGAAGGGAGGGAGTAAAATATAACTAAAATAAACCAGTTTTTGGGACTACTGGAGCTATTTGAACCAAACTTGGTACACTTAAAATTTATTATCAGGAGACTAACCATGTCAACCACTCTGAAGGATGGGGGTGATGAGGTGAGATATAAAAATAATCTAAAATGGTGTAGAATGCATAATTTTTGGGGTCGCTGAGATGAATATTGACACTACAGATTTTTAAAAAGTTTAAGTTCAGCCCTTTTGGTGCATGGGTTGAGAAAGAGTAAAAAAGAAATTGTCCAAAATGACCCAGATAAACAACATATATATGTTCCAGCATAGCTATCAACCAAAATTGATACAAGTATCACTTACTATCTGGAAAATATACTGTGGGGGTAAGACACGCCTAAAATCACTAGGGGAGTGGGTGAAATATAAATATAACTAAACAAAACCAATAATAGTGTCAAATCCATAGATTTTGGAACTACTGGTGCAATTTCAATCAAACTTCGTACACTTATGACTTACTATCAGGATAAACCACATAGGGGTATGACAACTTTAGCACTCCTAGAGGTAGGGGTTGGAGAGGGTGAGATATAAAAACAATCAAAAATAGTGTCAAATCTACAGTTTTTGGGGTCGCTGAAATGAACAGTGACACTCCGAATGTCGTTTAAGTCCAAGTTGAGTCCTAATCATCGGGGGTGGGGGTGAGTAGAGGTGAAGAAAATAAAATGTCCAAAGTGACTGAGATTATGGATGTTTGTGTGTATGTTCCAGCATAGCTGTCAACTAAACTTTATATAAATATTACCTACTAACTGGAAAAAATGCTGTGGGGGCAAGACACCTCTAGAACCCCTAGGGAAGGGGGTGAAATATAACTGAAAATGACCTATATTAATGTGGAATCCATAGTTTTTGGGACTATGGGAGTGATTTATACCAAACTTGCTACACTTAAAGTCCGGCTCCATGGCTAAGTGGTTAGTGTGCTGTCCTTTGGTCACAGGGGTCCTGGGTTCGATTACCGGCAGGGCCGGGAATTTTAACCATAATTGGTTAATTCCTCTGACACTGGGGCTGGGTGTATGTATCGTCGTCATCACCATTTTATCCTCATCACGACGTGCAGGTCGCCTACGGGTGTCAAATCAAAAGACCTGCCTCTGGCGAGCCAAACTTGTCCTCGGACTCTCCCGGCACTAAAAGCTATACGCCATTTCATTTCATTTTGCTGCACTTAAAACTTACTGTCAGGAAACAAACAGCGTGAAGGTATGACAACCATAGCACACATGGGGGTGGGAGGGGTCGTGATATAAAAATAATCGAAAACAGTGTCGAATCCGTACTTCTAAGGGTCGTTGAGATGAATAGTGGCACTCCAGATTTTTTTAAGGTCCAAGTTCAGCCACCTTTTACATATGGGGTGAGAAAAGATGAAAAAGAACATTTCCAAAATGACCAAGAGTGGGGGTGAAATGTAAAAATAACCGAAAACGACCAATATTTGTGTCAGATCCATAGTCGCTGAAATGAACTTCGACACATTGGATGCCATTTAAGACAAAGTTCAGTCAAAATCAGCAGGTGGCTGAGAACTTCTGAAGAAAAGAAAATGTCCAAAGTGACTGAGTTTAAGGACATATGTGTGTAGTTCTAGCATACCTCTCAATCAAACTTGGTACACATATGACTTATTATCTGGAAGAAATTACTATGGGGTAAGATACTCCTAGCACCCCTAGAGGCAGGGGTGAATTACAAAAAACACTGAAACATGGGTGAAATATAAAAAATAATAGATAATGACAAACATTAATGTACAACCCATAATTTTTGGGGTCGCTGAGCTGAATAATGTTACTTCTGATGTTGTTGAAGTCCATGTTCAGCCCCCGTGGCATGGAGATGAGAAGGCGTGGAAAATAAAATTTCAACAATGACCAAAATTACAGATGTATGTGTGTTTCTTCCAGCATAGCCCTCATACAAATTTGGTACACTTATGACTTACTATCTGAAAAAAGTACTGTTGGGGTAAAACACCCCTAGCACTCTTAGGGGAGGTGGTGAAAAATAGAAAAAAAATGAAAATGACCCATATTAATGTCGAATACATTGTTTACAACGTTGCTGAGTTGAACTGTGATACTCTGGATGGTTAAGTCATACTTCAGCCGGTCAGAATGGAGGTTGAGAAGGGGTGAAAATGAATGTAAAAATAATTGAGATTAAGGATGTATGTGGGTATGTTCCAGAATAGCTCTCAATGAAACCTGGTGCACATATGACTTACCAACTGAAAAAAAAAAATACGAAAATTAAACTTCCCAAACCCCGCTAGAGGTGGAGAACAGAAGGGGCTGACATGTAAAAATAATGGAAACTAACAAATATTAATGTCTAATCTATTGTTTATGTGTCGCTGAGATGTATTTTGATACTCTGGATGTCATTTAAGTATACATTCTGCCTACAACGAAATGGAGGCTGAGATGGGGTTGAAAGTAAATTGTCCAAAAATGACCGAGATTAGTGTTGAATCCGCAGGTTTTGGAGTCACAAGGCTGATTGGCAACAGTCACAGTGACAGTTGGAATCCTGTACATCATATCTATAGCGTGACGTGTAAATAAATATAGTTATAACTGTTTTTTTTAAAGATCAAATACTTCCCTGCCAGTTTGAGCTTCCACAAGGATAAAGTTTCACTCGAAAATTAAATAATCAGAAACTTGAAATCAAACACATCTAAACAACTCAAACTACATAACAGGTTGTAAAATATCAATCAACACCTCAGTTTATAAGTAATTAACAGGTAATACAAATCTTACAGGTAAACTATCCAAAACAATCCAGGCAATGCCGAGTATGTAAAATGAGTATGTAAAATGACTAAAGGTATGCTCTTATTTGATGATTTGTACATATGACCAAAAAATTGATTCATCATGTTCACAAACGTTAGAAACACGCTCATTTTAACTTAGGCATGGAAAAGCAAGCCACGATAAAAATATGATGTATCACAAGATCTTCATTGGGGTAATCACATAAATGAGATTGTAAATAAAGGGTACAGATCTCTGCACATGGTTAAGAGGGTGTTTAGGGGTTGTAGTAAAGATGTAAAGGAGAGCGCATATAAGTCTCTGGTAAGACCCCAACTACAGTAGAGTATGATTGCAGTGTACGGGACCCTCACCACAATTACTTGATTCAAGAATGGAAAAATTCAAAGAAAAGCAGTTCAATTTGTTCTGGGTGATTTCCTACTAAAATGTTGCAAAGTTTGGTCTGGGAAGACTTGGGAGGAAAGAAACAAGCTGCTCGACTAAGTGGTATGTTCAGATTTGTCAGTGGAGCGATGGCATGAAATGACATTAGTAGATGAATAAGTTTGAGTGGTGTCCTTAAAAGTAGGAAAGATCACAATATGAAGATAAAGTTGGAATTCAAGAGGACAAATGGGGGAAAAAATTTATTTATAAGAAGGGGAGTTAGTTTTTTTTTTGCTAGGGGCTTTACGTCGCACCGACACAGATAGGTCTTATGGCGACGATGGGATAGGAAAGGCCTAGGAGTTGGAAGGAAGCGGCCGTGGCCTTAATTAAGGTACAGCCCCAGCATTTGCCTGGTGTGAAAATGGGAAACCACGGAAAACCATTTTCAGGGCTGCCGATAGTGGGATTCGAACCTACTATCTCCCGGATGCAAGCTCACAGCCGCGCGCCTCTACGCGCACGGCCAACTCGCCCGGTAGGGGAGTTAGGGATTGAAATAACTTACCATGGGAGATGTTCAATAAATTTCCAATTTCTTTGAAATCATTTAAGAAAAGGCTAGAAAAACAACAAATGGGGAATCTGCTACCTGGGCAACTGCCCTAAATGCAGAGCAGTAGTGACTGAATAAAAATCGAAGCCCTAATGGTAAGGAAGTCATGGCTAAGTATCATCTTACTGTTATAAAATTCTTATACAGGGAGTAGAATACTATGAGTAAGCAGTTGTGGATTATGCAAGATATTAGATTACTGAATTTTTAATTACTGCCCGGTTTATGGGGTCCCAACATAACAAAGAATACCATGTCAAAAACTCCTCATTAAAGTACATAATTATGGTTAGAGAGAATGTTTATGGTGTGTTTAGATGTTCTAATAATGCAAAGTGTACAAATTATTTCTTAAAATCTGAAGGGAGCATTTCTGCGCTAATAGATCTGCATTGTGAAAAGTAGTTCATTCAGGGGCATAACATTAGGGCCTTCAAAGCCTACAATGAAGGTGGATCAGGGTCTTTAAAGGACCCACATTCTCCTTGCAAAAAATAATATTTTTATCTATCCTGAAATCGCTCTGAATGGAAATGGTCAGAAGGTCGGATCACGACGGTTTTGTACAATCAGTCAAAATAGCTTGTTTTTACAATATTTGTATATAGAGGAATTGCCTTGAGGTTGCATCTAGCAGCAGTTATTATAATTGTGTTGAGTGTGAAATAGAACAGTTGTAAACAATGCTTGCACTTGCTGTCTCTCATAATATGGCTTTGGCAGGGTGATGGTCCCTCAGTAGGTGAAAATGCCACTGAAAACCACCATGCAGCATCTGTACTCCATGTTAGGAGCAGTTGCAGAAGGCGTCTGTTCCCCATGTTAGGGGCAAACTCAAGAAACCCTGGCAGTAGGTATAAAATGCCCTTGATGACAGGCAGAGCAACACGTCGGTTGAGGTACTTTTTGTCATATCAACATGCAGTTGACTCCTCTTCATTTTGATATAGATGCATCCCCTCTAAGCAACGCACATCGTTTTTGCCCAAACGATGTGGAACATGTGCAAGGGCTACTGATGCCTCGTCGACATCAGCTAAAGAAGCTAGACCAAAAGACATTAAATCGTATCAGACTAGCCACTATCAACATTGGGACAATGACAGGCTAAAGCTGAGAACTGCCTGCCTCTTTGAAGCAGTGGAATGTGGACATAGCTTGCGTTTAAGAAACCTGATGGGCAGGTGCAAAATCAAGAGATGTCGGAGAAGGCTACAAGCTAATCTACAATGGTAATAAAAGTGCAAATGGTGTAGTTGTGATTGCAAACCAATGGATTCATGACAGCATCTCTGAAGTTGCACACATCAGCGAATGGCTGATGTCAATAAAGATCAATTTGGGGACCAGTTTAATTCAAGTTGCGACATGCTATGCCCCACAGACTGGCTGCCTTGAAGAAGAGAAAGACAAATTTTGGAACGATCTTGAATCACACATTCATTGGTGGCCATTGTATCAAACTAATAGATATTCACACATTCAAGCTGTTGATGACAGCAAAATTATTTTCATTGGTGGACATATAAATGGACATGTTGGTCATGAAAGGGATGGATTTGAATGAAACCATGGAAGCCACGGATATGGTTGCCGTAAAAATTATGGCCTTTGAATCCTAGAATTTGCTGAAGCATGGGATCTGTCTGTAACAAACACCTTTTTTTTTAAAAGCGGAATTTACACCTTATCATCTACTATAGTGGAAGCCATATGCCACAAATTGACTACTGGATGACATGATGAAGAGAACTTGCGATGGTCAAGGATACGAAAGTGATCCCATATGACAGCATTGCTCCTCAACACCAACTACTTGTTCTAGATGCCACAGTCCACATAGATTATGTATTTGTAAGGTGCAACCCGAAGATTAAATGCATTAAATGGTGGAGACTATTAGAACATCGAGCTACCATCAAAGAAGCATTGATATAATCGATTTCAAATTCTACAATGTTATCCATAGAAGATGGCTGGAACACACTGTCTGAATCCATCAAGACATGTGCGACATCCACTCTCGGTGTCACCAAACCAAATTGATGCCTTACTGACAAGCAGACTTGGTGGTGGAATGATGATGTGCAGGAGGTAACTAGGGAAAAAAAAAGCTGCTTACAAGACACACAGCTTGGAGGATTTAGAAAGGTACTGGGCTCTTAAGTCCAGTGCAAAACGAGCTGTAGCAACTGCAAAAGCAGCACATTACAAAGCCATCTATGATGAGCTGGATAAGTCTGGTAGCATGAATAGAATGTACAAAATTGCCCACGCTCGCGAGTGGACCACACAAGATGTACGTCATGTTATCAACATCAAAGACAGAAATGGGCTCCTCCCACAAAAGGGATACTACATCACTGTGTAGCAGTTATTTAAAGCACGTACACAAAACTAATAATAATGTGAATAAAACCACAGAATAATAATAATAATAATAATAATAATAATAATAATAATAATAATAATAATAATAATAATAATAATAATAATAATAATAATAATAGTTGACATAGAATGTGAATACAGAAATAGTTGAATGGCACAGTGGCGGTGAATTCACATCAGAACATGGAAACGTGACGAGTATCTTTAGATACGCAAAATTAAAGCAAATACAAGGGAACACTTACAGGCCTAAAAATGACAACTAAGAGAGAAGAGTGGAAGGTGTTGGAAGCCCTGTGAGGTCCATGAGAATGTATGATGTTATGGGGAGAAAAGACTTACAATAATACACCCAACAGACAAATAATTATTGAGAAAATGAACATACAATTATAAACGAACAAATAAATGAACTGCGGATTAACTGATGCTTGAGATACAAAACAAAAGATGTGTAAGGGAGACAATTAGGCTCTTCGGTCATGAACAAACTTTGACATAGAGATTCACATTAAAAGTTAAATTTACGGAAAGATAACTTTGACATAGAGGTTCACATTAAGGTTAAATTTAAGGAAGGAAAGGAGGCAACCTCGAATGAAAGAAAATTAATTACACTATTCCAGAAAGAGTTTCAGTTAATTAACTAGACTTAGAAAAGAAGGTCTGCCTCTGAAAACAACATGTTGCAGACTAGCATAATTGCTAAGTCATATAAATGTTCTATTTTGGAAAATGTGGAAAACTAGAGGAAACTCCGGCACAAAAGATGATATTCTACATAATTACTGAAGTTACATTAAGTGGGAATAGTCCGAAACACAAGAATGCATTTAAATAACATAAGGCAAAACAGCGCTTACCTTGGCCGGCTGAAGATCCATTGCAGGACGGACGCAAAACGTGTGATCCAAATTCAAAGACGTGGACAAATTAACTCGTACACACGAGGAGCCGCAAACAGGAAATAGAGTGATTACAAATAACCAATAGCAACATTCCACTTTCCACATTCACCAATTAAAAATCCTAATATACTGGCCAATAAAAACACTAGAATTTTGGCCAATGATAATTATCTTCTGGAATAATCCTTTCTGCTGAATTTGCATCTTCGCGGATATTACAAAACGACAGGAAAGGGCCACTTACACGTGGCACACCCTGCCTCACAAGTAATGTATAAAAATTCCACATCCCTTTCTATACTTAAGAAAATAATACAATTTAAATCAGGAAATGTAAAAGAACATAAATTTTCTTCATAGTCCATTTCTTCATAGGCCTAAATATTTAATAATTTTTAAATAAGAAAACTTCATACAATAATTTGCCTTGCATAAACACTTCAGTTCTTTAAATGTTTTTGTTTACCCAACATGATGACAAGACAAAATTAAATAACAAGACAAAATTTATATCACAAGGACTTCTGTTGCTTCACTGATTTCCGTACACTGCTGTTCAACAACGGCCACAACTGGAAGGAGTATTTTGAGGATACATACAACAAGGAGTTCCCTCATCCGCCTCTACCTACAGCTGATCCCATTCAAGGCCCAGTGCCCACTATCACTACAGAAGAAGTGTCCACTGCCATCAACAAAATGAAGTCTGGGAAAGCGCCTGGTGCAGATGATATCCCAGCTGAAGTATGGAATCTTCTGGAAGAACAAGGTGTAGTATGGCTTACTGACTTCTTCAACAAGATTATTATAGAGGACACAGTACCAGAGGCCTGGAAGATCAGTATCACACTTCCAGTTTGGAAAGGAAAAGGAGGTATACAGGATTGCTCAAATTGTAGGCCAATCCATCTCCTATGCCATACTATGAAAATTTCTGAACATGTTCTTGATGCGAGATTACGAATCATCATCACTGTTTCATCTAACCAGTATGGCTTTGTTGAAAACAGCAGAATAACAGACGCCATACACACACTTCGTCTATTGATGGAAAGACACCACGAGGAAAGGAAGACAGTTCACTTGGCGTTTCTTGATTTGGAAAAGTCACACAAGTATGAAGGATGAGTTCTCCACCAAATTCTTTATTTTACATAGTGTTAATATTATTTACATAAAAGGACAGTACCGGTTTCAACCGGTAAATAGGTCTTCTTCAGCTGTTGAACCTGCATAATAGCTAATAGATTATAGTACTGGAAAAGGCACTCGACAGAGTACCACATGATCTCATTTGGCTGGTAATGAGACTTCACAGTATACTTGAAGCCTATGTCAACTGGGTGAAAATTCTGTACCAAAACACCACAAATTCAGTATGGTGTGCAGCAGGAATATCCGATACCTTCCAAATGAATGTTGGTGTCCATCAAGGATCCCCATTGCTCTTCATACTCTGCATGAACACCATCACAAATGACATCCAGACCAGGCATCCATGGACATTATTACACGCGGACAATGTCATGTTAACTAACAAGACACGTGAGGGCCTCGAACAGCAAGTACAAAAGTGGCAGATGTGTTTTGAAGAATTTGGAATGAAATTAAATCTGAAGAAGACGAAGTACCTGGAATGTGGAGACCAAACTGATGGCATGATCACTGTGGGTGTGGTTCAACTTAATAAAGTGACCCAGTTCAAATACCTTCACTCATGCATCACCTCAGACTGCAGTATGATTCCTGATGTCAAGACAACAGTCAGCGCCACATGGATGAAATGGCGCCAAGTTACTGGAGTCCTGTGTGATAAGAAAATTCCATTGCATTTAAAATCTAAAGTCTATTGCACAGTAATTAGACCGGTGGCCCTTTATAGATCTGAATGCTGGTCTACAATACCAAAGCACGGACAGACACTTCATGCAATGGAAATGAAGATGCTATGGTGGTCCAATGGCTTGACTCAACTAGACCATATCAGGAATGATGCTGTGAGAAAGAAATTCAAGATTGCCCCAATCACAAAGAAAATGCGAGAATCACATCTGCAATGGTATGCGCATGTACTCCGTAGCAGTGAAACCTCAGTTCCAAAGACTGCCCTTCAACTGAAAGTGGAGGGTCAATGACCTCGAGGGTGACCTCAAACACGCTGGCTGGATAGGGTGAGAGATGACATGCGGCTCACCAAACTCAGCCCTCGGGATGCTATGGATTGATTAAAGCGGAGGAAACATTGCAAGAAGGTTGACCCTCAATAAATGGGAAAATGGAAAGAAGATGAAGATGAAGAAGAATGACAGCAATGAAAATTTATACCAAAATATAATATTTTAATTAGAAAATGATACCTTCTTGATGTTTAGTGTATCTGAGATCGATCCGTCCGTCCGTCCGTCCATCCGTCCGTCCGTCCATCCGTCCGTCCGTCCACATTTGGGGCAGTCGCCCAGGTGGCAGATTCCCTGTCTGTTGTTTCCCTAGCCTTTTCTTAAATGATTCCAATGACATTGGAAATTTATTGAACATCTCCCTTGGTAAGTTATTCCAATCCCTAACTCCCCTTCCTATAAATGAATATTTGCCCCAATTTGTCCTCTTGTATTCCAACTTTATCTTCATATTGTGATCTTTCCTACTTTTAAAGACGCCACTCAAACTCATTCGTCTACTAATGTCATTCCATGCTATTTCTCCGCTGACAGCTCGGAACATACCACTCAGTCGACGAGCCCGTCTACTTTCTCCCAGTTCTTCCCAGCCCAAACTTTGCAACATATTTGTAACGCTACTCTTTTGTCAGAAATCACCCATAAAAAATAGAGCTGCTTTTCTTTGGATTTTTTCTAGTTCTTGAATCAAGTAATCCTGGTGAGGCTCCCATACTCTAGTTGGGGTCTTACCAGAGACTTATATGCCCTCTCCTTTATATCCTTACTACAACCCCTAAACACCCTCATAACCATGTGCAGAGATCTGTATCCTTTATTTACAATCCCATTTATGTGATTACCCCAATGAAGATCTTTCCTTATATTAACACCCAGATACTTACAATGATCCCCAAAAGGAACTTTCACTCCATCAATGCAGTAATTAAAACCCAGAGGAATTTTCCTATTTGTGAAACTCACAACCTGACTTTTAACCCCGTTTATCATCATGCCATTCATTGCTTACTGTCCATCTCACAACATTATCGAGGTCATTTTGCAGTTCTCACAATCTTGTAATTTATAACATCATCTGCAGAAAGCCTTACCTCTGATTCCACTCCTTAACTCATATCATTTATATATATAAGAAAACATAAAGGTCCAATAATACTGCCTTGAGGAATTCCCCTCTTAATTATTACAGGGTCAGATAAAGTTTTGCCTACTCTAATTCTCTGAGATCTATTTTCTATAAATATAGCAACCCATTCAGTCACTCTTTTGTCTAGTCCAATTGCACTCATTTTTATACACCCTATCAAATGCTTTAAACAGGTCAATCGCTATACAGTCCATTTGACCTCCAGGATCCAAAATATCTGCTATATCTTGCTGGAATCCTACAAGTTGAGCTTCAGTGGAATAACCTTGCCTTCTATCGAACCAGTTATTAATTTTGCAAACATGGCTAATGTAATCAGAAAGAATGCCTTCCCAAAGCTTACATGCAACACATGTCAAACTTACTGGCCTGTAATTTTCAGCTTTATGTCTATCACCCTTTCCTTTATATACAGAGGCTACTGTAGCAACTCTCCATTCATTTGGTATAGCTCCTTCAACCAAACAATAATCAAATAAGTACCATACTTCAGATATGGTACTATATCCCAACCCATTGTCTTTAATATATCCCCAGAAATCTTATCAATTCCAGCCGCTCTTCTAGTTTTAAACTTTTGTATCTTATTATAAATATCATTGTTATCATATGTAAATTTTAATACTTCTTTAGCATTAGTCACCTCCTCTATCTGGACATTTTCCTTGTAACCAACAATCTTTGAATCCGGGACCTCATAGCTGGCAATTCAGCAGCTTATCCATTATACCACAGAGGCAGTCAAATAAAGCCTATTATTTTTTAATAATCTTACAATAATCCCTTTGTTTATATAACTTGACAATATATAGCATTATTTCTACATACTGTAATTAAATTGTTATTCATAGGTTTTACATTTTATTTGAGGGGGCCAAAATTTTTCATTTTGCAGACAGGCCTGTATGACATTCATTATGACCCCCTTGTTCTTCAGTTGAAAACATGTATGTTACTCAATATTAACCATTCAGTAAAATGAATAAATTGTGTTCTTTTGTATTTTCAGTTATCAAGCTAATATAATGGTAAAGAACATATCCAGTAGAGCCATAAATCATGCTGAACATGAGCGTGAATGTAATGGATGCAAGTGGTCTCACTGAGCACGAAAAACGGCTCATTCGATCATCGTGGAAATACATATACAAAGATGTCCGTGGTCATGGTGTATCTCTTTTCACAGAGTAAGAATATTTTAGAAATATAATTGCTCTATCTAAGGGCACTTTGTCATAGAATTCAAGAGATGTTTTATGAATTCATTTGATCAAATGGAGATTGTGTTTATTTCTGCATTGTAGATCTGATAGTTTTCAAACCACTTTTAGATTTCTTTATTATCTCAAGTTGAGATCAGTTCAACTGAATGTCTGAAAGTTAAAACTGTAGAAGCAAAAAACCTAAAGGTTGTGAAAAACATGTGTCAATTATTGTAAAAAAAAAAAAAAAAAAAAAGTGAATATTTTGCAGTATAGGCTGATTTCTATGATACAGGTCACCACCACCACCACCAATAATAATAATAATAATAATAATAATAATAATAATAATAATAATAATAATAATAATAATAACAACAACAATATTGGCTTTGTGTCACGCTAACTACTTTTACAGTTTTTAAAGACACTGAGACCGGGCGAGTTGGCCGTGCACGTAGAGGCGCGCGACTGTGAGCTCACATCCGGGAGATAGGGGGTTCGAACCCCGCTGTCGGCAGCCCTGAAGATGGTTTTCCGTGGTTTCCCATTTTCATACCAGGCAAATGCTGGGGCTGTGCCTTAATTAAGGCCACGGCCGCTTCCTTCCAACTCCTAGGCCTTTCCTATCCCATCATCGCCATAAGACCTATCTGTGTTGGTGCGACATAAAGCCCCTAGCAAAAAAAAAAAAAAAAAAGACACTGAGGTACCAGAATTTAGTCCCACAGGAGTTCTTTCACATGCCTGTAAATCTACCAACATGCGGCTGCCGTATTTGAGCACCTTCAAGTACCACCAGACTGAGTCAGGATCGAACCTGCCAAGTTGGGGTCAGAAGGCCAATGTCTCAATCATCCGAGCCACCCAGCCTGGCAATTACTGGCATGTAAAAGAGCTCCTGTGGGACAAAATTCTGGCATATTGGTGTCTCTGAAGACCATAAAAGGTAGTTAGGGGAGGATCGGAAGGTATCAGACGGCGGCTGGTATTGGACAACCACAGATGTCTTTTGTTAGCAGCGTGTGGCAGAACCTCTTTAGTTGCTCACAGGTCAGCCTGCATGTTTGAAGGGTGGGAACATCCTATTCAGTCAAGAGGCAGGGTCATTTATGAGTGGTGGTGTATTTTTGTTCTTTGTGTGATTTTTGGCTGGCATGGATTTATTTTTTACCAACAAATAGCAGCAACAAGGGCAAATTGTATTGAATTTTAAGTACGTTAGCAGAAACAGTATTCCTTACTCTGTAATATTGTGGGTTTAGAATCGGTTCTTTTTGAATGTTCTCGTTCACTTCCTGTTGTTTCTCAATGGAGTCATTCGGTCGGTATCAGACATCATAGGTTGCAGTTCTGTCCATGTTACTGATGGTACTATCCTTTGTTTTAGGTAAACATGGAGAAGCTATGATGACAATGGGAAGAAGGCAATATGATATTAGCCGTGGATAGTGTCAGGGACAATAAAATGAGTATTTTTTTTTCTATTTGCTTTACGTCGCACCGACACAGATATGTCTCATGGCGACCATGGGATAGGACAGGCCAAGGAATGGGAAGGAAGCGGCCGTGGCCTTAATTAGGGTGGTGTGAAAATGGGAAACCATGGAAAACCATCTTCAGGGCTGCCGAAAGTGGGGTTCGAACCCACTATCTCCCGATTACTGGATACTGGTCGCACTTAAGCGACTGCAGCTATCGAGCTCGGTAAAATGAGTATTAGAGAGGTCAGTTAAGGTTTCTCTGTTCCAAAAAGCACGTTAGGTGATAGAACTAATGATCTTGATGCTGGTAAAGAGATTCCAATAAAAGTGTGTATGGTGAACAGTGGGACTTACAGAGAATGTTCTCAGATGAAGACGAGAATGACCTGTACATGCATATCAAGACCCTACACAGCCAGCTCATGCCGTTCAACAAAACAGAATTTTTAAAACTTGTGTATCAATTTCCTGAGGAATTGAGAGTTGAACATAGGTTTAATAAAACTAAAATGATGTCAGGAAAGGACTTTTATTATGATTTTATGAAGAGTCTACCAGCTTGCAGCAAGCAGTAGGCTTCAACAAGGAGCAAGTGGACATATTTTTTGATAAATTAAATAATCTTATGACAAAATATTTGTTTAGTCCATCAATAATCTTCAATGCTGATGAGACTGGAACATCTTGTGTGCATACAAATCAGTTAAAAGTTTTGTCAGTTAGGGTAAGAAACAGGTAGGAAATGTCTGGAGAAAGGGGAAAGAATATCACTGTTTTACTTTCAATCAATGCCTCTAGAGATCAGTTCATTCCTCCACTATTTGTCTTTCCAAGGATAAGAGTAGACAATGATTTGAAGAACGATGCACCAGTAGGTAGCATTTTTGATGGACAACCAAGCAGGTGGATTACCAAAGAAGGCATCCTGAAATGGATGCAGACTCTGGTTGAGAGAGCAAATCTTGTTCTGTTGATTGTAGATGGGTATGCTAGCCATAAGAATTTGGATGTCATTATGTATGCAAAGAAGAAACATGTCTATATGCTGAGCCTACCACCTCACACAACACAAATTGCAGCC
Source organism: Anabrus simplex (assembly GCF_040414725.1). Lineage (NCBI taxonomy): Eukaryota > Metazoa > Arthropoda > Insecta > Orthoptera > Tettigoniidae > Anabrus > Anabrus simplex. Next base: position 113,678,142 of record NC_090271.1, on the reverse strand, counting down.
ACTTGACAGGGTGGTGATGATGCCTTTCAAAAATGCGTATGAGGCGCGCTCATTATGGATGAGAAAGTATCCCAAAATGAAAATATTTCTTAGGAATATTGCTGGACTAGTAAACATTGTGTTGACCAGAGTGTGGCAAATGGAGCTTGCTCAGTCAGCTTGCCTGTAGAGGAATCTACTCCTTTAACTGTAATATTTTTACGGACCTGGATTTTCAATCATCCTTCCCTGAACCTCCACTGGTTTATATTGTAGAACCTTCTTCTCCACTGCCTCAAACTTCACTTTTACCCTCAAATCAAAATTTCCCATCTACTTAAGAGAAAAGTAGCATCACCAGTTGCACAGCCATCCCCACCACTTGAAGTTGAAGAGATCAACAGCAGGTTTTTTTAGATCCTAGGTGCTACTGTAAACAATCTTACCCCTTCCCAGCACTACAAAGGAGAAATTAGGTACCGTCAGCTGGGGTTACTATGGTCACTTTTTTCATTTTTTTGTGAATATCTTGCACATTTTATGAGATATCCATGTAAAAATGAAATATGATTTAGTATAAAGGTTTTTGTATCATCTCCTTCCTAAAATAAATTTTTCGAACATCCAGTAATTATCTCACATCTGAAAATATAGTGACCATAGTAACCCCATGGGGTGGGGACACTATGGTCATATATGAAAAATCACTCAAGAATTGTTACTAAATATGCAGGAATTAGTAGGGGGTGTCTATGGTCAAACAGAACACGTTTTTACAAGCATATTGATGTAAGAAATTTTATATTTAACTATAGTCTAAAGCTAAAAAATTACAATTATGACAAGCATTAAAGAAAAATTTTCAAAATGTGTTTAATTTGTCCTTTTCATTTATAATTGTCTCATTTAAAGTTGAAGCCAGTAAACTGTATATAGAAACTAAGCTTACCCCCACCCTTGCTCAACTGGAGGCGGTAGTATTTTAAGAATTTCATTCACTTTGATAACAGAAATGTATGCTTCCTTTGGTCACACAATATGACATCTTCTAAGAAATGTAACTTCACTTCATCTTCTTGACAAGTACCATCATCATCTATCACTTTACTATGTAATTTAGTTTTGTTTTTTGGTACTAAACTCAACCAGAACATAGTCTCCTGCTGTTGGTTTCCTACAGCATTCATCATTATCTTCTTCTTCTTCTGCCATAATGTCTACTTTAATCTCTTCCCAAGTTTCTTCATCACTTCCATTTAAATGAATTTCAACATCATTTTCAGAGTCTGATGAATCTTCTCTTGCATGCCTTTTCTGCTTCTTTCTGAAGACTGGTAGTGCTGATGTTTCACCCGTTGCTTATGCTATGTATAATAGCGTAAGCAACGGTTTCACCACTTGTTCCTGCTTGAAACTGATCTTGAAGAGGTGGACAAGGTTCAATATCCTCCAAACAAACACATTTTCCTGGCTCAACAAAACATCTCTTCTTTCTTGTAGGGCTATTTCTTTACTTTGAATGGTGCATTTCTTCCAAGAAACTTAAAACTGACTCAGCAATGTCACTAACAACTGAAGAATTACTGTCAGTTTCTAGGACAGACCTCACCATTTTGCCACTAACACTGAAATAAAAAGGACACAAACATGAAGTATGAAAGAAACAAGTGAATAACAAAATATTAGTATATTAATTGTATAAAATATTTAACAAGAGTAATCTAATATAACCCACAAGACAATTGCAATGAGTTGATACTCATGACCATAGTAACCCCAAAAAACAAGACAATTGTACTATTGTTTATAAATTTGCACTTTTAAGGTACCGGTACAAAACAATTTCTTATAAAGATAAAATTACATACATACGGTACCTTCAGAAGGAATAAACAAAGGTAAACAACACTTCCAGATTACATTTAGAAGTGATGACCTAGGAGCAACAATGAACAGTTTAGCCAACTGTTATTTTTGTCAAAAAATAAGTGTGGAAACAAATGATAGTCAGAAAAATGCATTTCAGGTTAGAATAACAAGTTTTCCCTTTCTGGAAAGAAAAATGTGCCTAGATTGGAGGGAAATTTGAAAATTGAGATTTTAAAAACATATAATATATAAATAAGCCTCAATAACATTTTTCCTCAGTTTTGACCATAGTCACCCCTGGGACCGTTGTCACCCTGGCTGACGGTACCAGGAAACGATGTTGGGAGCAAAGCGAAGTCTTGACATCTACCCCATATGAACACAAACTGGAGGAGAAATTAGCTTGTTTGTCTGAACAAGAGAAGAGAAAGGACAAAGTCACCAAAAAAATCCTTAAAAATTGCAAAAAGAACCCTTGCATCCACTGAAGACAATATAGGAAATTATGGAAAAACTGATTGCATCATATGTGGAGAGACTTCAATGAAGATTGGATTCAGTGTAGTGTTTGTAGAGTCTGAGCTCATGAAAGCTGTGCAAATCTTGAAGGAGAAGCATTATTTTACAAGTGTGACATTTGTAGAATGGCTAAACGTTAATTTGTTTCTATATTGAACATGAAAAATCTCTTTTTGTTAAAACAATTGACTGTCCAATACCACCCTCCATTCTTCAAACATATGAGTGTGTAATGACCTCATAATTTGTTAATATTGTCCATGTTTTTAATTACAATTTAATATATTCTAGTGAGTATGTTCATATAAGTATGTAGATATTAATACTGTAAAATGCATTACATGATTTTTTTCCTATTCCATAAAAAGTCAAAAATTCTGGCAAAAAAGTTAAACTGCCTGATACCTCCTGACATTTCCCTACTGGGACATAAGAACCAATAACATCATTATTAATAATTGTGTGTATGCCCAACCCATGTCCCATTTCTTTATGGGGTCAGGTATGAAGGAAGATGACTCTTTGTAGTGAGTTTTTACAACTGAATGCCCTTCTTGATGTGATAGGATAGTATGAAAGGAGAGGGTGAAACCTAGTGCTGACACATAGCCTACTCCTGTCAAATAGCACCAAGGGGTATGCTCAAGGCTTAAAGTCCCCATCCCATGGATGAATCATCAACAGCATCATATGTCCTTATTCCATATAACACTGCAGAGGAGTTTTGAATTCAAGAATAATAATAATAATAATAATAATAATAATAATAATAATAATAATAATAATAATAATAATAATAATAATAATAATAATAATAATAATAATAATAATAATAATAATAATAATAATAATAATAAAAATCATTTTTGTGTTTGTGGGTTGATAAATAACACTAACTGATTAAAGAATCCATGTATTTAGTGGATAAAACTACAGTTAAGTACAGAGAAAGACAAAACTCATGGTTAGTGGTTGCAAGTCTCTCTGTGTCCATCATACTATCAACTGATATATTGATTCCCATAGGGAACCTGAAATATTTGTTCCAAATGAGTAAATTTATAATACTAATATAGTTGGTCTGTTATTGGACATTATAAATTTTCCAGCTAACTCATACCTGGTTGCCAGCATTTCACCCCAGTGTGCTAAGTTGGTCTCATCAGTTGGTAAATAGCACGCCCACTAAGACGCATGGCTAGTGCATACTGTGGAGGCCACTGCATAGGCTACTTGGAGCCACCGGCAGTGCCAATGCACTATGAGACACTTTGTCTCATTTTCAAAAATTGATGCCTGCCTAGCCATCAGATGATAAAGATATTGATTCCCATAGGAAAACTGAAATATTTGTTCCAAATGAGTAAATTTATTGTGATGAGTTGGCGGAGTAGTGAGATAAATTAACACTAGACTGGTAGCTTCTATACTAAAATTTATTAACTAATGTTAGTAAATCACTTACACCTCGGTACACAGTCGGGATTCCCTACTACACACTTCTTTTAATCTCTTTCTTCACGCAATGTTTGTTTATTTTCCATGCTACGACACTTTCTGCTCTCTCTTTTTTTTTATTCTCTCTGTTTTTACGATCACAGTACCAAGAGTAAACGGGCGGACCAGATGGTCACGTCGCCAGACTCTCTCAAATTCCAACATGGCGGACACGGTAACCATTACATTATAATACCAATATAATTGGTCCATTATTGGACATTATAAATTTTCCAACTAACTCCTTCCTGGTTGCCAGCATTTTGCCCTAGTGTGCTAAGTCTGGTTCATCAGTTGGTAAATAGCACACCCACCAAGATGCATGGCTAGTGCATACCGTGGAGGCCACTGCGTAGGCTACTTGGAGTCACCGGTAGTGCCAGTGCACTATGAGACACTTTGTCTCATTTTCAAAAATTGATGCCTGCCTAACTTAGCACACTGGGGCAAAACGTTGGTCCAGGAATGAGTTAACTGGAAAATTTATAATGTCCAATAATGGACCAACTATATTGGTATCATAAAGTTACTAATTTGGAACAAATATTTCAGGTTCCCTATAGGAATCAGTACCTTTATCATCTGATGGCCAGGCAGGCATTAATTTTTGAAAATGAGACAAAGTGTCTCATAGTGCATTGTGACTGCCGGTGGCTCCAAGTAGCCTACACAATGGCGTCCACAGTATTCACTAGCCATGCGTCTTGGTAGGTGTGCTATTTACCAACTGATGAGCCCGACTTAGCACACTGGGGCAAAACGCTGGCAACCAGGAATAAGTTAGCTGGAAAATTTATAATGTCCAATAACGGGCCAACTATATTGGTATTATACTACCAACTGTTGAGTCTCAAATCACATTTGTTACACAAAGTTTAAATACACAACATTTCCTCACTCTTTTAAATTGTACTAGTTATGTCTATGGTGAGAATCTTACAGGTCTGTGACGTGAGTGTGTAGATCTGCGCAGTATGACCCGGGTACAAGTGATTAAAAAGTTTTAATATAATGACTCGGGTAGCCGGTGTGGCTGGTGTTGGTGTTTGGTTTCCATGGATCACTTGTGGCATCCTCTCAACTGGTGCTGCAGTAGCTGGTGCTTTGAAGAAATGAACACGTTGTAGCCTAGGTGGAATTTCGACAGGTCGGTTCCCGGTTCTCTCTGTTCACCTGTGTTCCTGGAAATTGCCTAATTTGGTCAATGTGGCACCTTATTTGTTTTCCCTGGTGGTTGATCTCATAATATAGATCTCCAACAAAGGCTGCAATGGTACCGGGAAACCACTTGTCCAGGTTCAGGTTGCCAGACAGGAAGTAAATAGACTGTGCTGCTTCCATTTCTGATTTCTGTTGTTCGCAGACTCTAATGCAAACATCTTCAGGTCTCGCCAGGTTGAGACATGTCCGAATTTCTCTTCCCAGAAATAGTTGTGGTGGAGATTGTCCCATGGTAGAGTGCGGCGCTTTTCGGAATTGCCGAAGGAACTCGTTCAGGTTGGTCTGCAGAGTTCCCTTGGTGGTCTTCATCACGTAGAGGGCGTCCTTCACTGTTTGGACATACCGTTCTGCTTGGCCATTAGTTGATGTATGGTACGGTGCTGTAAGCTTGTGGCACTTTACACCACTGTCCTGTAGGAAGGCCTTGAATTTTTCTGCGATGAACTGCCTACCATTGTCCGAGACGATGGTGACTAGAGTGCCATGCGCTGTAAACGAGTCATCCATCAGGGGATTGTTGCTGCTGCTGTCGTGGAGGTCATCGGCTTGACCTCGAGCCACTTTCTGTAGGCGTCTACAACAATCAGAAGCATGGTGTCAGCTACTGGGCCTGCATAGTCGATGTGGATGCGTTCCCACGGTGCTTTCGGGTACTCCCAGCGATGCTCACAGTACTTGGCTGGAGCGTGTGCATGGGTTGCACATCTGGTGCAGGATTTCGCGATTTTCTTAATATCGGATTCGATGCCTGGAGAAAACAAAAAGGAACATGCCATTCCCTTCAATTTGATGATGCCGAGGTGTGTCGTTGAGGATGACATGTTGTAGTGCAGGCGGGACTACTACTCTGTGCTTAAACATCAAGTGGTTGATGGCGAGTGTATATTTAGCCTCCGGTGCCTTGTAGTCATGGTGAGTAAGATCTTGGCCTCCTTCCAGAAGTTTGACAATTCTGCCAAGATGAGGGTCCTTTCTCGTCTCTCGTACGATGGCTTCCACTTTGACTGGTAACTGCTGCATCTGGTGAACTGTAAATAAATCAAAATCACCATAATCCTCTGTCTCTTCCCTCTGGTGCAGGATTGAGTTTTGGATCTTCTTGACAGTAAATGGTAACGGCACTCTGGAGCAGTAGTCAACGTTAGCGTTTTGCTTTGACGTTTTGAAAGACACAGTGTAGTTAAAGTGTGCAAGGTAGTCGGCATAATTGGCCATGCGACTAATGCACCGGACTGGTAGTGACTTCTCTGGGTGCAGGATCTATGTCAGGGGTTTGTGATCTGTGATCAACGTGAAGTGGTGAGCATACAGATAGGTGAAGAACTTCTGTACTGCCCAGATGATGGCGGGCACTTCCTTATTGACCTGGGGGTACCTCTGTCTCATTGCCGACATTGTCCAACTAGCGTATGCGATAGACCGTTCATGTCCATTGCTGAGCCGGTGTGACAGTACTGTGCCAAGACCGGTTTCACTTGCGTCTGTTGCCAGCAAAAGTGGTAATGCTGGATCATACTGCATAAGGACTTTCAGCGAGGTTAGAGCATCGTTGATGTCCTGGTAAGCTCTGTCATCCTCTGGCGTCCATACAAGAGGATCCTTCAGCAGCATGTCCCTGAGTAGTCAATCTCTTGTTAACAGGTTGTGGATGAAGGCGCTGTAATATGTCGCTTTATCCATAAACAACGTGATGTCGAGCTTCATTCAGTAGCACGTGGTCGCGTTGAGGTCAAGTTTTGGTGCACGAGTTTCACTTCACTTCACTTCACTTCACTTCACTTCACTTTACTTCACTTTTTCTAGAGTGCATGCAACGTTAATTTATTCATCCCACTTCTGACACCACTTTTGTATTTGTGGGTTGATAAATAACACAAACTGATTAGAGAATCCATGTATTTAGAGGATAAAACTACAGTTAAGTACAGAGAAAAACAAAACTCATGGTTAGTAGTTGCAAGCAAATACAGTATGTGTTGCAAGTCCCTCTGTGTCTACCATACTACCACCTGTTGAGTGTCAAATCACATTTGTTACACAAAGTTTGAATACACAACAATAATAATATGATGTGATAAGTGGTTCAGGGAGGTCAGGAAGGATCTGAAAAAACTGGACTAAATTGTGAAGACATTATTACATTATTAACAGAACCAAGTACAGACACCAGATCAACAACTTTAAGGACTTCCGTGAAGAACTGCAGAACAGCAGGTGGACAGAAGAAAGGAGACAGGATGCTGAGAGAGAATGCAATGATACTGGGCTGCAAGGAAAGCTAATCAGAGGGAAAAATGGAAGGGATCCGACACTTCGAAAAATGAAGATATCGGTCAAAGGAAGACAAGGGCCACGAAGGGCGTGAACATGAAAGACTCCCTAGCCCTCGCAAACCTAATAGCGTCGGGGTCGGAAAAGAACAAGAGTTGACCAAGAGAGGTCTGACAGGATAGATGAAAGTGAGGAGCTTGGCACAAGTAAGTGGAAGCAATACCACGACTCAGCTAAGGGCCCCATGGTCGCCAACCCATGCTCCAAAGTTCAGAGCCCCTGGGGCCCCTTTTAGTCGCCTCTTACGACAGGCAGGGGATACCGTGGGTGTTATTCTACCGCCCCCACCCACAGGGGGATTTTATACCGAAGTCCAATCACAGATCCCAAATGCAGAAAATACAAACATTTTGGAATAGTGAACTGAAGATCAATCAAAATGTTTGTCTCAAGTATCAGAAAGATTTTGAGTCTCTAGAATTACACAAGTGGGAGGACATTTCCAAGAAGGTTCAGGATGCTACTACTGTAATGATAAAAAGCCAACAACCATGGTGGACTGAACAGTGTGAAGAAGGTCTGAAAAACTGGTCTTAAGACTGGAATTGCTGGAATGAGACAGAAAAACTGTAGAATTCCTCATGCATTGCAAATTGACTGATAAAGTGATCCTTAAAACAAAATGTGCTTATGAAAAGGCTCAGCTCAAGATGATGGAAGAAATCTTCAGGAGGAACAATGTTTGTGACTTTTGATCATACTTTCAAATCTTGACTTAACACTCCCAATCCTCTTCATTATGTTTCCAGGATGAGAACACCAATGTTATTCTGGATGATCATTACCAATTGGGCCGATGACCTAGACGTTAGGCCCCTTTAAACAGCAATCATCATCAACATCATTACCAATACAAATGACTAGCTCAATATTTTATGTCAATACTCAACTGCCTTCCACCAGATCAAAGTTTATAATTTCTAGTTTATTCTTTTCAGCTAATTCCCTTCCATATATATAATTTAATTAACAAAGTTTTATTCCACCCACTCAATAAATTTATTTTGCCAAAAGGAAGAGCTTTTAGGGAATCAGAAACGATTCCTAATAAGTGGCTATCAGCTCTTACATATCCTCTTGATAGAAAAAATGCAATAAACAGATGTGGATAATTATGGTGGCATCCCTGTTAATCTAATTGCCTATAAAATCTCATGAAAAGCACTTCAAAATTGCACTGGACCTGTTGTTATCTGCAAATTGGTGAATATCAAGCCAGCTTCTGTCAGACTTGTTCCAGCATCAAACAGATATTTTCACTGTAGGTTGTGTAACGGTTCAAATCCCGTTACAAGTATTTATCTATATTGTTATCATTATTTGTACTTCTATTTGTATTATTAATATTATTTTATCTATATTATTATTATTACTCTACAGACTCTACAGACCGATCTCTATTGTTCCCATTTTAGCCAAAATATTAGAAAAAATTGTTAAAATAAGATTATTAAAATTCCTTCTTAAGAATAATTAATTTTATAAGTATCAAAATGACTTTATTCCAAATTCCAGCACATTCAATGCTGGTGAGGATATTATCATAAGACTACAGGAAGCTCTTGATTCACAGAAAGTAACTTCTGGATTATTTAAAGAGTTAAGAAAGCCTTTGACACAGTTGATCATGAGATCATGTTCAGAAAACTGGAAAAAGCTTGAGTAAGAGGTGTAGCGATGAACTGGTTTAAGGATTATCTCAGTGATCGATCACAGTTTGTTTCATATAAAAATGCAAAAAGTTTATCTCTTCCTATATCAATTGGAAATCCTCACTGTTCAATTTTATTAACGAGGTTGTTAAGAAAGGTTACAGATCTCTTCTCATGGTTCTGAGACTATTTAGGATGATGAAGATGATGTTTGTTGTTTAAAAGGGCCTAACATCTAGGTCATCAACCCCAGACTATTTATGGATTGTAGTAAGGATGTACAGGAGAGGGCATATAAGTCTCTGGTAAGACCGCAATTAGAGTATGGTTCGAGTGTATGGGAACCTCAACAGGACTACTTATATGAGAACAGGAAAAAATTCAAAGGAAAGTAGCACAATTTGTTCTGGGTGATACCCGACAAACGACTAGTTTTACGAAAATGATGCTAATTTGAGCTGGGAGGACTTGAGAGTAAGGAGATGAGCTGCTCACGTAAGGAATATGTTGTGAAATCTCAGTGGAGAGATGGCATGGAATGACATTAGTACAGTTTACAAACTTCATCATATAGATTCGTATTGATACAGTTAAAATTAAGAACAATGTAAGGTTTATGGTCCACCCAATCAAAGTGATGTGTATGACGTGTGTGTGTGTTCTCAATGACATTAGAATATGAACAAGCTAGAGTGGAGTTTTTAAAGGTAGAAAAGATTACTACGAGTTTATTCCAAATGCTTCAGAAATAAAGCACCACTCACATCATTTGATCAAGAAATTAGTAGAACTCAAATTGTCCAACAACTGTCAGAAAATCTTTACAAAAATAAAAAGTGAAATTGCAAGTGAGCGCATATTAGTTCTTTATGATCTTTCAAAATCACTTACACTTGCCACTGATGGACTAGCAATGGTTTTATCTCATGCCATCAATAATGAAGAACAGCCTACCCCGTTTGTGTCAAGATAACTTACTGCTGCTGAGAAAAAAATTACAATGAATTTGACCATGAAGCTAGTACAGTTTATTAGAGTGTCAAGTGCTTGCAATAGTATCTACATGGTTGGAGATTCACTGTAAATGTAGACAACAAGCCAATTCAGCACATATTTGCACCGGTTAAGCCTCTAACAGTTCTTTCAGCCTGTTGATCATTTTGTTATGCACACTACCTTATTGGGCTTCATTCTGTTATAAAACATTGACCATTTAAGCTTCATCAAAATATTGTTTGCTTGTCATGACAGCCTGTTCAAATGAATCAGACTGACTTTTTAAATTATTTTTTAAAATTATAAGTTGTTTTACATTGCACTGACACAGATAGGTCTTATGGCGACAATGGGACAGGAAAGCGCTAGGACTGGGATGGAAGCGGTCGTGGCCTTAATTAAGGTACAACCCCAGCATTTGCCTGGTGAAATGGGAAACCACAGAAAATCATCTTGAGGGCTGCCGACAGTGGGGTTCAAACCCACTATCACCCAAATAATGGGTACTAGCTGCACTTAAGTGGCTGCAGCTATCGAGCTTGGTAACTGAATTTTCCTCCATCAATGAAGATTATAGGGTTCATGAAGAAAAGATTAATTTTCTAATGTTCTCAACACCAGTTACAGCAGAACAACTTAGAAAACACAAGTCGTTCATCTGGATACTGGTTATTATGAATAAAAATAATTTTTTTTTTTTTTTTTTTTGCTTGTGTTTTAACATCTCACTAATATATGAAAGTTTCTTGGCAACACAAGGATGGAAAGGGCTAGGATTGAAAAGGTAATTGCCATGGCCTTATTTAAGATACAACTCCAGCATTTGTCTGGTGTGAAAATGGGGAAACTACAAAAAACCATCTTCAAGGTTGGTTCTGAGGTTACAGAGAATGTTGGATGCTTGTTCATTTACGATAATATCAACAATAAGATCTTGTTACCGAGTATCTGTAGCATATACACTCTGGAGTTCTTTCCTATCTTGGAAGCTCTTCATTTTGGCCAAGATACAAGTGAAGCCACTTTCTCTTGTGCCTGATTCTTAAAGGTCTTTGCAGTCTGTAGATTCATGCTTCCTGCAATACCACTGGTACCATAGATCAATGACCATCGATAGCTAACACCAAACAACTTGACACACAGTTCAAGTGGGGTGAGATGGAACGACAAGCAAAAGAGTGAACCTGTGCAGATGCTCTATCACATACTACATGTGGCATAAACATTTGTTTGGAACATAGATCAGTCTCTCCTGAGTGAGCGTAAATGATGATGTGCAAGAATGAATATCTCAATGCAGGAGAAGCAAGAATGTATTTCATAGCAGGGAAAGGGATATTATCATGAAGGCTGTGATATGTTGCAAGGAAGGAAAGACCAGAAATTACTTTTAGAACCTTTAATTAATCCATACAACAGAGTTGTGAAGTACTTAGGCAAGAGGTTAAGTTTAATTAAACCGAGCTCGATAGCTGCAGTCACTTAAGTGCGGCCAGTATCCAGTATTCGGGAGATAGTAGGTTCGAACTCCACTGTCGGCAGCCCTGAAAATGGTTTTCCGTGGTTTCCCATTTTCACACCAGGCAAATGCTGGGGCTGTACCTTAATTAAGGCCATGGCCACTTCCTTCCCACTCCTAGCCCTTCCCTGTCCAATCTTCGCCATAAGACCTAAAGACGTAAAGCAACTAACAAAAAAAAAAAAAAGTTCAATTAAAATAATTGATGTTCAGTCAAAAATCATTGAAGAGCTGCAGTTAATCTTTGAGAAGATATTTGGAGAACAGAGAGGATTCCAGAAGAATGGAAAGTGGCTCTAATATTGACAAGCAACTGGGTGAGTATCAAGCTGGATTTCGAAAAGGTAGATCTTGTTCAGAACAAATATTTAACTTAAAATCCATAATTTGCCATAGGATATTGAATTCAAAAGACATTGTTGTGACTTTTGTAGATTTTAAAAATGCCTTTGACTTGGTTGATAGAGAAACCATAGATAAAACAATTCATGAATTTGGAGTGAAAACTAAATTGGCAAACCTAATACGTGAAACCCTTACTGACATAATTTCAAAGGTGAAATTTATGGGTGAGATATCCAAACCTATTAAGATAAATACAGGGGTACGGCAAGGTGATGGTCCGTCACCCCTTCTATTCAACTGTGTTCTAGAGAAAATTGTACGAATTTGGAATGTAAAGCTTAAAGAGCACAACATTTTGCCGGTAACTTTGGGGAGAAAAAATAAAGGCATTGAAATAAATTGCCTAGCATTTGCAGACGATTTAGCTATATTGTCAGAAAACCTAACAAGTGCAACAAAACAAATCAATCTCTTGGAAGAAATAGCCAATAAGACAGGTTTGAGAATCTCCATAGAAAAAACAAAATTTATTACAAACATCAAGAGTGCTCCAAAATTTTTGGCAACAGATATTGGTCCAGTAGAAAGAGTAATGAAATTCAAATATCTGGGAGAAATAATTCAAGAAAATGGTTTTGACAAATCTGCAGTAGAAGAAAGGGTACACAAGATGGAAAGAGCATATGGTATCACAAAGAATTTTTATAACAAAAAGTGTCTATCTAAAAATCTTAAAATAAGGCACTACACTACAGTGGTGAAACCGGAATGCTTATATGCAAGTGAATGCCTGGTACTAAACTATAGATTAGATAAACTTGAGGTACTAGAAAGGAGAATCATAAGAAAACTATTAGGCCCTGTGAAGACAACAGAAGTATGGAAATTAAGATCTAATGATGAAATATACAGGAACATAGAAAACATAACAGAAACCATAAGAAAAAAGAGATTGCAATTTTTTGGACATATTTACAGAATGGATGATTCCAGATTAACAAAAAGAATTTTCAAGTACCTTTGGGACAAAAAGGCAACAACTAGCTGGATTCAAGAAGTAAGGAAAGATTTAGAAAGAAATAATACAAGAGAAGAAGAAACTATGGACAGAGAAATATTTAGAAAGAGGGTAGTAAGTATGGAAGGATTCCAAGGAAGATTGAACAAGAAGCCTGGTGCGAAGTGGTCCGAGGACAGAAGGAAACAGCATAGTGAAAGGATGAAAGAATATTGGAAGAAGCGGAAGAGAAAACAACAAAGTATGAAGAACTGAATTGGAATTGGCACGTGGTCCTTAGCAAGCCTCATCAGAAAGAAGAAGAAGAATAGATGTTTTCTTCTTGATCAGGATTTTGAATAAACATCAGGCATAATTAACCTGCAACAACTTGGATACAAGAAGCATCCACATTGCTTTCTTAATATTTGGTCAGTGCATGTAGTTATCTCTTTGGAGTAGAGAGTAAAAACATGACATACTATATCAGGTTTATTATAATGGCATTGTAATGGTTGGTCCGTGGTGCGACGACTCTGCACTTCGACTGAGAATCTGAGCAGAGGAGGGGTGGCTGCAGCTCTACCATGCATTCAGGAGACGGAGAGGGGCTGGTCTCCACGGTTGGCTGTTTTGAGAATGGTTTTCAGTGGTTTCCCTCTTCTGCACTAACACAAATATCAGAACAGTTCCTAGTATAGGCTACAGCCACCAGTCCCCTCATCTTCTCTGAACATCTCTCTGGCCTGAAAGACGGCGTTACCATCTATGAGGCTCACCGTACCCTTCAGGGACAGAATTAAAACATTTTTGTAGTAGTAATGGCATTCAGGCTCACTGAAATTATGGTGGTAGTAAGTTAATGTAATTAACTAGCCACTTCTGATTTTTATTTTTATGTATAATCATTATTGTTTGGAAAAGCCATATTGAAGTGATTGGTCTAGAGTAGCTGTTGGTGGCTTTTGATCTGAATAATTAGCAGTTGTCATTGTGTATGTCAGATCACATTAAAGAAAACACTAGCAAGCTAGTGTTTGCCATCCCACTGAGTAGTCTGTGACGTTATGAACCGAACCAAACTTAAGCACTATAGTGTGTATAGCTCAGTTATCTGATGCAGTCTGCAGCAAGGTTGTGTGATGTGACCCCAGAATCACCTTCGCTTTCTAACCACATGGGAACAGCAGAAAATTAATTATGAGATTAGGCTGCAAAAAAAAAAACAACCAGTATTACTACCACCTACACCTGTGAATCTGCCTGCTAGGGATATTTCTTCTGAGCTATGTCAAACCATCCTAGCATCATGGGAGTCAGACTGGTTAGCTATCTGAACTCCCAATAAGCTGAGGGCAATTACAAAATACAACTGTGCTCATAGAATGTCTATACATTCTTACCTCCTAAGGATGGAAGACAACCCACTGCTTTTATGTTGAGCCAATTGCTGTGGCTCTCTTTCTCACAGAGAGCATGGATCTTTCTCTGGCCTAAAACAAAACAGCCTGCCAGAAACACTCAGTCTCATATAAGCTGAAAAAGGGACTGGTGCTGATCTTGTCATTCACTATACAGGTGACAGTGGTCTGATAATTATTTCTCAATTTAAATTGTGCAGTTATTCAAAGAACTGATGTTCCAGTTTGATGTGTTGTTTCCTATTTCAATTTTATTTTATATTTTACTTTTTAATCATTATTTTTTGCATATACAATACCACATGTAATATGAAACATCACAACTTTTAGGTTCTTCCAAAAGCATCCTGAGGCTCTGAAGAAGATCCATGGTGGGATAAAATTTGCAATACCAGAACGATTAAGAGAAGATAAAATTCTGATAAACCACACCATGATGGCAATGACAAAAATGAACCTTATGATAAAAAAAGGATTGGATGATGATGTTCTGCTGGAAAACTTGCTTACAAGAATGAGTGTAGTTCATTACCAGCTCAATGTGTCTAAAATAGACATCCAGGTAATTTTAGTACTCTATATTATTTTGTCTTTTCCTCTCTCTCTGCCCCCCTTTTTTTTCATAGCTATGAATATTCACACACATGTCTGGCCAGGGTTACCTGCTATGGAATAGAGTAGACAGTACAGCCAGCAACTCAACGTTGAGTACTGAGTGTAAATAAAATACCTGACTCTCTAAAGAGGCCAGTGGCTTTGGGCAGAGGAGCTTCTTTAGTTGAGTTCTGGTCCCCTGTTAGAGGAATGCCAATGAAACCCATCAGGCAGTGTCTGTTCTGCAGGTTAGGGATGGCCTCATTGAAACCTGGCAGTTAGGCATAAAATGCCTTTGGATGTGACGATCCTATTGCAATAATAGCCTATATGAAACATCAAAGTGGATCAGGACATAAGATCTAAGGTGTATACCAGAAGTGTAATGCATCTCTTGTGTCTCAAGGGAGGTGTTAAAAGTAGATAGAGGTCGATGATACGCAGTCTGATCCAGAAGCTCCCTGGATAAAGTTGATTGAGGAAGAAGAAGAAAGAAGATGGACATGGACAAATGTACAGATATGCTTTGACTGGTGTTAACTGTTTCAAATTCAAGTGCTGGAGAAAATGTTCATCAGTCAAACTGTAGATTTACAGCATATTCTGTTCCACATTCTTGCTTTTTATGTGAAATGAAGGTAACTCTGCATCAAATTGGATAGAATCTGTCCTTGTTGTCTAAGATTCTCCTTGGCTTAGACATCCCATTTTACTTGGGACAGTCCCTCTTTTAGGCCTGTAAAACTGAGCTTCATCTACATAAATGCTAATCCCAGATAATTGGGGAAAGGCCAGGAAAGAATGTCTTTATTTTAACAATTTTGCCCTACAGTCCCATAAAAAAGTTTGACTGCAATGCAGCAAATCCCATCTTTAACTAAAGGAGCAGAAATATCCAATGCATAACTTTTAAACTCTCTCCAGCCCTTCTCCAGTTTTACAGACTTCCATACATTTGAGTAACAAAACTTTCAGCAGTCTGATGCAGCAAGTCCCACCTTTTATTAAAGGAGCAGAAATATCCAATGCATAACTTTTAAAGTCTCTCCAGCCCCACTCCCCACTCAACAGCCTTGCTTCCCACAAAGGTGGAGCAAGCTTACATCATAATTACATCATTACGTCATTACATCATTACATCCAGAGTCACCAAAAAGGTCGGCTTACTACAGTCACATATACAGAGCATTCAATATACTTCTCTCCCATGTAAAACAAGAATAAGAACAGATCTTTATCCATAAACAAGCCCAATATAATGTTTTTGGTCTTAATATGGTAAATAAAATATTTAAAAATTGAAACAGAAGTTTCAAACTAATCTAACTACTGAGATAAAGAAGAAAGATAAATATGCTAGGTTCACTTTTAACAATCCTAATATATATGCAGTAACGAATCTGTTCAGAAAACATAACTATAAAATTGCATACTCAACTAGTAATAATACTAAGCAAAAATTTTTAACTACAATCACGGTAATTCCCTAGGGAAGGACAAACATTTAGATTCAGGGGTTTACAAATTAAAATGTCACTAATTCAAAAAATCTTACGTAGGGCAAACTGGACAAAGTTTTACGGTAAGATATCATGAACACGTCAACGCCAAGAGGCACGAAAAATTTTCCTCAATGGGCCACACATGAGTGCAACCGGTCATCAGTTCACTACTATAGAGCAAGATCTGACAATTTTACGTAAAACAATAAAGGCAGTCTACTAGAAACACTAGAAAATATATATAGTTATTTAGATCAACAAAGTAATCAGGATATTAACCTTAATGATATAATTTATAATAGGAACCCTTTATACGAAGGAATATTATCACATTTGGAAGCATCAGGAATAAAAAATAATACGGACTATAAAAGAAAGAAATTGATCAAACCTCCATTCTCCCGAATATCTATTCCCCCTACCCCCTCCTCTGAAGCCACTGAAACCATGACCGTAAGCAACATGCCTCCTCCAGTGTTGCCAACATAATTTTCATTTACTAAGCTAGATCATCATCCAATATAAGCTAGACCGGGCGAGTTGGCCGTGCGCGTAGAGGCGCGCGGCTGTGAGCTTGCATCCGGGAGATAGTAGGTTCGAATCCCACTATCGGCAGCCCTGAAAATGGTTTTCCGTGGTTTCCCATTTTCACACCAGGCAAATGCTGGGGCTGTACCTTAATTAAGGCCATGGCCGCTTCCTTCCAACTCCTAGGCCTTTCCTATCCCATCGTCGCCATAAGACCTATCTGTGTCGGTGCGACGTAAAGCCCCTAGCAAAAAAAAAAAAAAAGCTAGAAAAAGCTAAACCAGAACTAGAAAAAGTTAAAAAATAAGCCAAATATTTATAGCACTGCTCACCGGGTAGAGAATGAAATTATTCTTTGTTCTGTTCAATTAACAAACTACTAAAACCACAAACCTTGAATTGTACACTGAGCTAGTCCTGACAAGTGGAGGTGGTGGTGATTGTTTTAAGAGGAAGTACGGATGGGCAACCATCCTTTACAAAACACTAATCAGAGAGAAAAAGTGGAAGGGGTTCGACACTTCAAAAAATCAGGATATCAGCCAAAGAAAGACAAGGACCACGAAGGGCCTGAAAGAATCCCTAGGTCTAGTGACCTAATATCATCAGCGTTGGAAACGAACAAGAGTTGACCAAGGGAGGTGGGATAGGATAGATGAAAGTGAGGAGCCTTGCACAAGTAGGGAAGTTTTTTGAGGTGATCGGATGATAGTAAAACTGAAGTATGAGGAGGGATGTCTTAATACTGCATCATAAAGGCACATCTCATGCTCCCGCTGGACCAGTGTTGAATCACCTACCATGATTATAGCTAGTTTCACTGTTGCTACCACATCATACAAGGAGAGAGAGAGAGAGAGAGAGAGAGAGAGAGTATGTGTGTTCTTTCATACTGGGAGGGACCACAACGCCACATCACATGAGGCACGTGGAAGGAAATAAGCTAGATTTAGCGGGAAAAAGCTAGAGCGGGAACATTGTTCTTTTGCAGCTAAACGTTGGATTAAATAAGCTAGATTTAGCATGAAGAAAGCTAAGTTGGCAATGCTGGCCTCCTCCCCACTCCACAGCCTAGCCTCCCCCAAAGGTGGAGCAAGCTTCAGAACACACACATCGTTACTTTACAAGACGGAAAGCAGCATCAGCCGTTGCTACTCCAAGGACACAGTAGGTTTGTCATAACAACAAGGTATGAAACCACTCTTTTAAATACTAGGTTTCCTTGTGCAGATGTAATACATGCTAATTCAAAAAGCAATCCCCCTATTTTATTTCATTGCAAATTTTGGGGAAGCTCTTTAAATAATAATAAGACAGCAATCAGCTTCCGGGATCCTGCATTAACAGAATTAAAGAAACACTTTTATAAAACTAAAACAAATAACATTTGCCTTGAGAAGAGCAACTGAAGAGAACATTCTTGTAAAAATAGAACATTGACAAAGGAAAATTATTTTTTGAAAACTTTTTTATTACTAGACAACTAGAAAATCACACATCATAGTGAAAAAAGTGCTGGGAACAAAAACATTTTTTTAACATCTGTTCACATTAATAGATATAGTTTTAAAATACGTTAAAATAAAGTAAATCCATTTCCCTTCCCATTTCACCTACCCATTCAACCATCCGCATTGATTTTAATTATTTTAATATTTTAAAATTCACGTAGTTTTTAAGCATAACAAGGTACTTATTACACCTGTCCTGGGCTCCACAGGGTGTCATTAAAGTAACAAAATTTTACAAATAAATATTTGAGTGGAAATGTGCTTCATGAGAAGCTTCGGAAGTCAATCCCGGGCATCGAAGTCCCATCCTTCCTACTTTCACTGTCTCCGCGGCTAAGCTCAAGAGCAATACGGGTCAATGGTCTGTTTGATAAAAAATGGGTATTTAATTTAAATATATTGAAAGTAGGGTGTTCTTGAACATGAGAGGAATACGCTAACTACTAAATGAGAAGATTTTTGTTCCCAAACACAAACATAAAATTTTAATTAACGGATAGAGTCACAAGGGTAAAAATAAATACACAAGAAAATGCCATCTGGTTGGTTACACACAATAAATCAATTATCTGAAGAAGGTCTTCATGTCCTGTCAGTCTGTACTTTATCTAACTATCATTTGACACTTCCAAATCATCTTAAAAACACGCATCTAGGAAGTTACACTTAGCACTGTTGAAAGGGTGTTCCTTGCATATTACCGATACCCACTGGTATCTGTTACATCACCGCACAATAAACATAAGTTAAATTTATACATTAGGATGGCACCTCTTGTGGAATGAACACAATCATGCATTATCTTTCATGATGGTGAGGCTTTTAATGAAACACAGTTATCCACATTTCCATATTCATGAAAATCATATTGCCGTATTTGCATATTAGATTTTACCTAACTACCTTAATGAATTACTACAATATTGCAAAAGCATGTTTCTCCAGGATGTCTTACACCAATATATCACAAGGTGGGCCCAAGCAATGTTGGTTTCCTGTAAGACACCATAACACCATCGAATAATACTAGCACATAGAAATAACATAGAAAATAAAAAATAAAAAACAATCACCTGAAATTACAACAACAAATAATACACTTCACACACAAAACCATATATAGAAGATGCAATCCTTCCATGTCTCCAGGTATTGATCCATGGTCGTCAATGTACATGGAATCGAACCCATGTTCTTCAGACTCTGGGGTACATGTCTGAAAAACCTTACCTTCGATCTCATTTAATAAAGAAAAATGGGTGGAACAACTTCGTCTCATAAAACATTGAGTCTACAACACTGGCGGTAATCTATAATTTGGATATGAATATTAACGCAGTGTTGAGATGGAGCAAGCAGTGTTGAGAAGGAGCGAACATATCGTATGAATGTTCCAAGCGCTTGACAGCCAAACAAACCCTCTCTCCGGGCTCATGTTCTTTCATGCAAAGGGATCGGAAATATGTCACAGGGTCGGAAGTATGTCACTGAGCAGTCAGCTGCTTCTTCAGCTGGGATTTTCCACTTTAACTCTTGTTTCCAGCCCCTGTGCGGAATTTCCCCTCGTACCACATCCACCTTGTCCAGGCACACATAATAATAATAATAATAATAATAATAATAATAATAATAATAATAATAATAATAATAATAATAATAATAATAATAATAATAATAATAATAATAATAATAATAATATCAAATATCATTTATCAACGACCTGGCTTCTTTCAGCCCGACTATAATTGTAATATTCATCTTACTTCTTTCATCTTTCTGGTCTGTCATTTCACACTGGCATATGAATCGTACCTCCCTCTCTCACACGCTAGCATCTCAAACCACATTGCTCATTCATTTAGAAGACTCTGTGTCACCAGGTACTTACTTTAACTAACACCATAACACCATCGAATACTAATTAATTCATGGATCACACTCTGCATCACGTTTTTGCCATCATCTAGTCAGCAGCCTTAATATTACAAGGAGGAGTAAGTAATACCTGCATTACTTGTGAAGCATAAAACAAATTAACTTGAAATATTCTGATGACTCATAAGACTAATAGAACTTGTAGTGACTTAGAACGTTTGTTGAAATATTAATCCCATCCTTAAAAATGCTTCACACACAATGAACACTAGGGCCTTAAAGCTAATTCAAGCATTAATTTCACGGGAAGAAAAATGTGATTACCCAATTACAGAAGACAAACCCAAATAAAAAACCTATTAATAAAAGGCTTCACTCCCTTTGAAACATGCCTATGGTGCTCACCTATCCTTGAATCATTTACATGCTACAGAAAAAAATTATCTACAGAAATTTTTATATTTTACGGGATATGAAATTCATGCTTAGTAAATGGAATGTGCTTAATGTCACTGCTTGGAGTCAGCTGTCACTGAGAGGTATATCTGGAGGTGTTTAAGCTGCCATCACTGCAGCTTCGTCAACGGAGAATCCTCAGTTCGTCTGCTTCTGAGTCCCATTCATGATGTCTCGCCCAGTTTTTCCCATGCCTTTTTCACTGGTTCAATATCTGCAATGTCACTTTCAAAATTTTCTTCCACATATTTGAAAATAACCATTAATGCGATCACATTGTTTCGCGCTCATCGTCTTGTTTCTCTCTGAGGCAGTTGAAAACCTGGCATATCCTCATACCCTATTACTGATTCCCACTCATTTTTCAACAACAGCTCTTGTTTCACCTTCATTGTCCACAAAAATGTTCTCCACTGTAAGCTTAGCCACATTCCTATTCACTGTTTCTTCACCAGTCCACGAGGTCACCATTTTCCCCGTCATTTGCTGAAAATTTCTAAATAATGAAGTTTATTGATTTTCACCCAAGTATACTCTTATTTTTGCTTACATGCAACTTTGAAGTGCTTTTGACAGGATTTTATAGGCAACTGAATGAAGAGATATGCCTCTGTAGTTATTCACATCTGCTTTTATGTTTTTTTTTTTTTTTTTTTTTTAATGATTCCCATATATAACAAGAGTTCTTCCAATTTAGCAGCAAATTTGGATCCAGCCATCTTCAGGAGTTTGGCAACTTTGGAATCCTTGTCTGATGTCTTGTTGTTGGAAAAAGATGCAATGATTTTGGTGATTTCTTCTCAGTCAGGAAGAAGAGAATCAGGTCAATGAAGGATGGGGAAGAAATTGTAATCTTTGATGCTGGAGAAGGGCAATTGAGTAAGAACTCAAAATATTGAGCTAATTCTTCATAATAAGATTATCATTGTTATCCTGGCAACATAGCAAAGGAGCTTGGAATCTGGTAAGTTCAGATTTAAAATTATGTTAAAAATCATGAGTTGTTCCTCCTGAGGTGTCTTCAGTGGTCTGAAGCTGAGCCTTTTTAATAAGTAAGATTCACTTACAGATCACTTTAGCAGTTGGATAAGGAATTCCTCAATTTATTCTATTTCATTCCAGTGATTCTAGGCTTGAGACCACTTTTTGAGAGCTTGAACACACTGTTCAGTCCTTTATGAGTGTTTCTTTTTTTCTGCTAAAGTGATCAATAGATTAGCAGCATCCTGGATCATCTTGAAAATGTATTCCCATTTGTATTATTCTGGTATTCATGAATGTCAATTTGATTTATCATGAACTAGCTGATCCAAAAACTATGGATCTTCTGCATTTGGAATCCGTGATTAGACTTTTGGTACAAACAACATTCTAATATTTGTTAGATAATGGTCTGAATTGTACCTCTTTGCACTTTCACATTCCATATCTCACGGAAATTGCCATAGGAGATAGCACCATGGTCTAACTGATATTCATCAATCAGTTCATTAAGTGTGTGCCAGATCATACACTTATGAGAATTCCTTTTGAAGTAGGTGGTCATATTTTTAAGGTTCATCTGCTTGCAGGTGACAATGAAGCATTATCCATTGCGGTTGGCTCAGGCATTCCTTATTCCTTAGAGACTATGGATTACTTTATTATGTCACTCCAAAGTACCTAGGAGAAACATAGGATAGGTTTTCCAAGAATAAAAAATGTTTACAGAAAACTGCCAACATAATAAAAACCCCATAAAAACCTTTTCCAGTGTCTGGCAGGAACCTCTTGGGGAGCAGACAGAAATACTTTACGGACTACACTTCGGTCTATTCTACAGCAGGATACTGTTCAGGTGTTTGTGCTTACACACAGCTAATAGATGTCCAACTCCATCAAACCATGCACATCATAACCAGTACACTTCATGCTACACCAATCCAATGGTTACCGGTATTCAGTAATATACCACCTTCACATCTCAGAAGACAGAAGGTCTTGTTTGTCTTTATTATAGGATGCTGAAGAATACGGCACCTCCAATTCACAAGGATGTCAAACAGCAATGTTCACGTCTTAAGTCTAGACAACCTGCTTGGAAGACTACCATGGAGATAACATCCACCTGCTTCAATTCCTCCATCTCCTAGTTAAAAGATTGGTCTCTATCTACACCATAAGGAATAGTAGATATTAAACATCCATCCACAAAACTTACTGGCTTCAACCTTCCATGCCAAGCCTGGAGTAGATTAAACCACATAAGATGTGGAGTGGGTAGAACGACATCTACTCAACACAACTGGGGATGGTTCAGATTCTCCTTTTTGTGACTGTGGTGAGGTTAGCAGAAAGTGAGGCATATTGTACAAGAATGCCCACGTCAAGATTTAAGGTTTCCTAGGCAGCATAGAAGACCTCAACTCAACAACACATGAGACAGTGGAGTGGATAAGTGGATTGAATATTTACTTTTAGTTCAGCCTGCAGTGCACATAGTCACTGCGTAAATATATTTCTAACTTACAAGAGCTGTTTAAATTGATTAATTTTTATTTCTTTTACAATGTTGTTATGTTTCACATTAGCTGTATAATTACTTTGTAAGAGATTATCATATATAGGTTGTGATAGTACATATCTCACACCCTCATACTATAATTAGAAGTGAGAGATATTATTGTCAGCACTCAATTTATTATTATTATTATTATTATTATTATTATTATTATTATTATTATTATTATTATTATTATTATTATTATTTCTTTTGTATATTTATTCTTAATATTTTAACTTGGAAGGTCTCCATATATGGTATGAGTAATTTGTTTTGTACAAACGGATAGGAAAACAGGGCTATTTTTAACTCAGGAACTTTGTATGACTCATATGGACATCCTAGAGTCTGATGAGGTGGCCTTGTTGATGTTGTAGTCGGGAAGGTCTATGACTTATGTGAAACACTCCCAGAGTCTGTTGATCTTGTAAGTGACTTGTGACATGGGAAAGGTTCAGGGCGTGGTCTTGACAAGAGGATCTACTTGTGATTGACTGGCCAGGATCAGTCTCGATGTATCTTGTGAGGGGAGAAGAAAGCTAATGACTATTTAAGCATGTGATCATACAGCGAGGAGGGCACTTACAACTTCTGATATGGTACTGGACTGGACTTCAAACTTTGGTGGAACATGACTGACCTACAACTGTGGAGTGTTTAGGCACTGGCAATTTTATCACTTGTGGCGGCTTGGTATTATATGTTGGTGAAAGCTGTGAGGTGCTATATCTCAGACTTTCCAGAATTTATGTTTTAGAATGAAAAACGTGTGTTGCTCAAGTGAATGTATCTTTAAACCCAGTGTTAGAGTCAGTGAACACAGTATTATAAAGGTGACATAATAGGTGCCAAATATGAGAATCTGCAAGTCAAGTTGATACAGAGACAGTGAAGGGTACTTATCTACATAGCTGTACATTGTTCAACGGACTAACTGCAAATGGTAGCTTGGTTCTCGCTATTGTTTTCCCACTGTTTTCATTGTTGTTGTTGTTGTTTTAAATATGGAGCCTTCCAGTGATATTTTGTGAGTGTGTGTTATGTATAAACACACCAACCTGGGTCCAATGTTTGGGAAGCCAGGCTCTGCCTGTCACAAGTCAGGACAAAGGGCGAGTGATAGAGGAGTAACACCTCTTTAAAAAAACCTTGGTCCAGCTGACCCGGCTTGTAGTCCCATGTAAGGGTCCCTTGCTAGGGTTACGGTGAAGACCTCAACGGCAGTGAAGGTGGAGAAGAGGGACTTCGGAGCGGTGGAACTGACGGAAGAGTCAACCCTCCTATTCGGCAAAAATAGAACAGGAACTGCTGTCTTGTAGTCAGAAGTGGGAACTTCAAAGGCTAAGGGAAGAAACCCCGACAGAAAATCAGTAGGCTACTTAGAAGGCAGCCCCTTCACCAGGCTTTGGGTGCTGAAGGCCAATAACCTACATGCCCAAGATTAACCTATTACAGAAACATCAATGAATAGAAGCTGGATGGATAAAATGGATTTGACTTTTAGCATGAAATCGGACACGAGAATTGGAATGTGGAATGTACAGGCAATGTGGCAGGCAGGAAGATTGGCTGAAGTATCTAGGGAGATGAAGCAATACAGGCTGGACATACTAGGCTTGAGTGAGATGAGATGGACTGGGTTCGGCGAGATAAAGACCCAGCAAGGGGACACACTGCTGTACTCAGGAAGAGAAGAAGAACATAGTAGGGGTGTTGGATTACTGATCACTGAAAGGACAAGGAAGAGTTTGATGGAATGGTACCCGGTCTCAGAAAGGATTGTAGTAGCTCGATTTGCATCAAGAGTTAGACCGATTACAGTGATGCAGTGTTATGCACTAACAGAGGCAGGAGAAGAAGAAAAAGAGCATTTTATGGTCAGCTACATCGAACCCTGTTAAAGGCAAAGAAAAGGGATATTATGGTTGTGATGGGAGACCTGAATGTGAAAGTTGGCAATGAGAACCAGAAAATATAATGGGAAAACATGGTATAGGTAATAGAAATGAGAATGGTGTAAGACTTATTGAATTTTGTAGTAACCACAGGTTGGTGATAGAATTCATAAGAATTACCATAAAGTGACGTGGGTTTTCTCCTGACCATAGAAAGGAGAATCAGATCGACCATTTCACTATCAGCAAGACATGGCGAACCTCCCTTTTGGATGTGAGGAACAAGAGGGGGACAGATGTGAGAAGTGACCATCACTTAGTAGTAGCTACGCTCCGACTGAAGATTGCAAGTACTAGGCACATTCATCAGAAGAGGAGGATAAAGTATAACTGGGATAAACTGAAGGATAAGGAGGTGCAACAATATTTTTCACTAGAATTGAGTAACCGATTCCAACAGCTAAGAGAGGAAGGACAGGATATTAAATATAATTGGAAGAGCATCGAGAGTACCTACATTAATACCTGTGAAAATGTCTTAGACAAAAGGGAGAGAGGAAGGGAGGAATAGATTACTTCTGAGACATGGGAAGCCATGAATCAAGGGAAGGAATGTAAGAAAAGACTCAATACCGCAAGAACATAAGAAGAGAAGACACAAGCTAGAACGGACTTTAATGAACTTAACAAAATAGTGAAGAGGAAATTTCGACGTGACAAACGAGCATTTATCAATAATCTTGCAACACAAGCTGAGACGGCAGCACAAAACAATGATAGTAAGACCTTTTACCACATTACCAAGAGACTAACAGGAAAGTTTTCTAGATCAGACAAGCCACTGAATGCCAAAGATGGAAGATTATTGTCCACACAAAAAGAACAGCTAGAAAGATGGAGAGAATACTTTCTAGAGATCTTGAGTCATGAAACAATTGAGGAAGAGGAGACCGACGTGATGACAGGAGAAGAGCAGGAAGATGTTGCTATCAGTACAGAACTGCCATCAAGAACAGAGATCCAAAGGGCCATTAAACAACTAAAGAATGGCAAAGCAGCAGGTATGGACAATATCGCACCAGAGGCCTTGAAAGTAGATGTGGGTACTTCAGTCGAGATTCTGTTCCCACTTTTTAAGAAGATTTGGGAAGAAGAGAAGATCCCCACAGATTGGAAGAAAGGGCTGTTGATTAAGCTTCCGAAGAAAGGAAATTTATTAGAACGCGATAACTAGAGAGGGATTACCCTCCTTTCGATACCAAGTAAAATACTCTCACGAGTAATTTTAGAAAGGATCCAAAAGCGAGTTAACTCAAGGCTAAGGAAAGTACAAGCAGGATTTAGAGAAGGTTACTCCTGTACAGACCAGATAAAAACACTGCGCATAATTATAGAACAATCCACGGAGCTGCAGTCGTCACTGTATCTACTATTTGTAGACTTTGAAAAGGCAATTGATAGCGTAATAAGGAAGAAGATGTGGAAAGCCATGAAAGAGTTCGCATTTCCAAAGAAAATTATAAAGGTAACCCAAGAAATGTATGAGAACTACACAAGCCAAGTTTTACATCAGGGGATGTTGTCTGAGCCCATCCCAGTAAACACAGGAGTTAAGCAAGGATGTTTGCTGTCACCTATACTATTTCTGATGGTGCTGGATTTTATGATGAAGAACGCAATGAATCACCGAAGAGGAATTCCATGGGGACTGACAGACAGGTTGGAGGACTTGGACTTTGCAGATGACTTGTGTTTGCTAGCCAACAGTTTTAAGGATATGGAAGCAAGGCTGAATGATTTAATAACTGAAGCTTCAGAGGTTGGATTGGAGATAAACAGAAAGAAAACCAAGGAGATGCGCTATAATAACTGAAACAAGGCACTATTATTTTTAGAAAACCAAGAGATCAAGCAAGTCAATCAGTTTTGCTACCTGGGAAGTATAGTCACCCCTGAGGGAGGAACTATAGAGGATATAGGAAATAGAATAAATAAGGCTAAAGGAGCATTCGCAATGCTGAGACCAATCTGGAAATCAAGGGAACTTAACACCTATACCAAACTACGCATCTTCAATACAAATGTCATGTCAGTACTGCTCTATGGGTGTGAAACATGGAAGACTAACAAACAAATGATTAGCAGACTTCAAACATTTGTGAACAGAAGTTTTTTTTTTGCTAGGGGCTTTACGTCTCACCGACACAGATAGGTCTTATGGTGACGATGGGATAGGAAAGGCCTAGGAGTTGGAAGGAAGCGGCCGTGGCCTTAATTAAGGTACAGCCCCAGCATTTGCCTGGTGTGAAAATGGGAAACCACGGAAAACCATCTTCAGGGCTGCCGATAGTGGGATTCGAACCTACTATCTCCCGGATGCAAGAACAGAAGTTTGAGGAATATCCTGAGGATATGGTGGCCACAAGTAATCTCCAATGAAGAACTGTGGGGAAAAAAACCCATCAAACACCCATTGATATTGAGATGCGTTGTAGGAAATGGAAGTGGATCGGGCATACATTACGGCGAGATAAAGACAACATAGCAAGACAAGCCCTAGAATGGAACCCACAAGGTAGCAGGAGAAGAGG
Organism: Anabrus simplex; assembly: GCF_040414725.1. Taxonomy (NCBI): domain Eukaryota; kingdom Metazoa; phylum Arthropoda; class Insecta; order Orthoptera; family Tettigoniidae; genus Anabrus; species Anabrus simplex. Next base: position 113,650,302 of record NC_090271.1, on the reverse strand, counting down.
CAGACCAAGGAACACACGGAGGAGGAGTGTAATAGCAGAAGGGATGGAGAAAGGAGAGAAGACCTGGACAGAGATCAGGACGATGGCGCAGAACAGAGTCCGGTGACGGAAGTTCATTGATGCCCTATACTCCACTTAGGAGATACAGGAAATAAGTCAAGTAAGTCAGTTTTATGTATATTTTGGTGTGCTGATGAGGTGCTCATGCACGGATGTTATTCAGAATATAGTCAGTTCTTTTAGAATCAGTGGAGTTATTGATGAACTTAGGTGCAGTTCCTACTTATTTAGTCATTTTCAGAAGTTTAGATAAGGCCTGAAGCAGATGTACCAGTACGCAGCTATATGTACACATCCTGGAAGAGAAAGAATTATCATGCTCTATCAAAATTCAAGGGATCCATTCTGGTGAACTCTGGCGCTCACACTACGGACATTTCGATGAATTACACTACCCAGCATGATTTTTGTGGCAAAGCATTTCATATGTGATTTCAACTAAATAAGGTCTCCTGATTTCAGAAATGTTATTGGTTCTATTGTATTACATCTAGTCTTCGTGTTATTTGCCATTTACTGTCTGAAAATGTGTCGTTGCGGCACCTGTTTGTGGATTCCTACAAGAGGAGCTTAAAGGCTGGACTACTTCATAACAGAAACATTCTAGCTTCGATTCCTGTGGCACGTTCGGTTTCACTAAAAGAAAATTACAATATATCACAATGCAAACTGTTTTAGATAAAATCAAGTATCATGAGCACCGGTGGGATGTGTGTAGTGACTTGAAGGTGTGTGGTATTGTATTAGGACAACAAGCAGGCTACACTAAATTCCCTTGTTATTTATATGAATGGAACAGCAGAGATAGGGACAAACACTGGTCTACACCTTCCTGGCCAAAGAGACAAGTTTTGACACCTGGTGTGAAAAATGTTACAAATGTTACAAATGTTACAAATGCTTCATTAGTTGACCAATAAAAAAATATTTTGCCACTGCTATACATCAAACTGGGAATCATGAAGCAGTTCGTTTAGGCTTTGGACAAAAGTAGCCCCTGTTTCAAGTACATTGCAACCAAATTTCCACATTTATCTGATGCAAAAGTCAAGGAAGCAAGTTTTAATGGACCAAAAATTAGAAAGCTTCTGAAAGACAGAAACTTTTAACAGACAATGAATGTTGTGGAACTGGATGTATGGAATTCAATAAGAGATGTCATAATGAAGTTCCTAGGAAATGTAAAGGATGAACAATATGAAACAACAGTGAAAACGATGTTGGGTGATATGAAAGAGTTGTGCAGAATGAGTCTGAAACTGCACTTCCTTCATTCTCATCTTGATCATTTTCCAGAAAATCTTGGGGCTGTTAATGAAGAGATGGGAGAGAGGTTCCATCAGGACATCCAGGAGGCAGAAAGAAGATACCAGAAGAGGAACCAATGATGGCCGACTACTGTTGGTGTTACATGTAATAAATATCATTTTTGGTCCGTATTGATGATATTTGATTGAAATAATAACATTAAGTTATTTATTAGACCACCTAATCAATACAAAATCGTCTTGGATGATTTACATAAATTTGTTAGCTAATAGTGGTACATGTTTCGCCTTCCCTGAAGGCATCATCAGCCATAGTCTTAACCTTAAATTAAAAATAAGCGTCTAAATAACATGTAGTAATGAAATGAATTTTAAAATCTTGAAGAGATTTGAAGTAAAATAACATTAAAAATAACAATGATGGTTTGAAAATACAATGTGATGAGATACAATAGTGGAAGTATTAACAAAATTAACATTAGAAGGCTGCTAAAATAAGTACAATGGATAAAACAACAGATTGTTATACAACAAGTAGTAAGATTGCATAAAAGTAAAGTTGATAGTCTGGCGGTTATAATTAGATGATGGCGAAAAATCTTATATAATCAAAGTAAAGAAGAGAGAATAAAAGTCAAAGTTAGTCGAGAGATCCGAAGTTAATCATGATCTTGAAGATAAAAGACGAAAGTCAGATGCATATGGCGAAGTTGTAGAACACGTTGAGGATATGAAGTTGGTGAATAGAAGTTGAAGAACAGTTTCAAATAGGATCACTATGGACCATCTCAAAATTTTGAAGTGATGTTCAAATGTTGCAAATTGTGAGCTTGCAGATATTCAAGTTGAAAAAGCATATAAAAGTGGAATCTCAAGCGCCGTTTGCGCTAGGGATATTCTTTGAAGCACCTCTTTCTCTCCCTCCCATTTAGTTTCCTCTCTAGGAGTTCCGCTTCTGCCCATGAGCAGACCGAAGAAAGACCCAACCAATATCCTCGTCCCAATAACAGCACAGGAATTCTTAGTAAAGCCATAAGGCTCAGCGTTTGCTGAAGATAAACCACTAAAAACTGAAATGCTAAAGCCACGTGAAACACGTCGAAATTTTATTAAATTATTTAAACATGCGCTGTCAAATCTTCCACAGATTAACCTCGAAAAGCACCATTTATGAAGATAAAATTGATGCAGTCAGATGCTGGAGAGCCAAGCGTTCATTCCAAGGGGACATCTAGGACTGTTAAAGTTTATTTTGTTCACATTTATGAATTCATAAAGATACTGAATAAAAGTTACATTGTTTGCTTGTAAATCACGTTTAATTGTCAAAATAAAATGCTTTCATTGTCTCAGAGTTGTTTGTTTATGTGTAAATCAGTATTATATTACAATAAATGCTAAATATTTCATTGTAATTTTATACTCAATAATTATTCATTGTTTATAATAATTCAAGACAATATTCAACTATTTCAAAATATATATAATAATACAAAAAAATATGAATATTTCCAAAATTATCAACATTTTTCAGTACTTTTAAAATGCAATATTCAGGTCTATCTCTTATTTTGATATACCTATTGCGAGAAAACGTGATGTAATACATAGAAACGGACAACGGATTCGTGTTCAGCGACCCAGAATTAGTTAAGATCACCTATCACACCTCTTGCTGCAAGAAAAAAGTTTGAAAATGCTGGGTTGTGTTATTTTTATTAATTTAATTTATTTTAGTAAGTTATTCAGTTATGTATTCATATATGTTTTGAATTAGATTACAATTTACTCCCAAGTGTGAAGCGATTAAGTACTTTATTTTATTCATATTTGATTATTTTAATCATATTGGTATGGTTAATAATTCTTATTTTAATTGTTATTTACATTAAATTACAAATGACTGCCCAACATGGAGCTCAATGATTGGTACATCTATTATGCTTATAAGCATAGGTGCACTTGTCAGATGTGGTTGTAATTCTACAAGTGAAGTGTTGCATATGTATTTTGGAGTATGAAGAAATGTTTCAGTGAGTTGAGTATTATAAAATTAAGAAATAGAGAGGTTGTTAAAGTTGTTGGTACTACAAATCAGGATAAGAGAATTCCACCACATCAAGTCTATCCGATTTAAGTGAGAGTAACAAAATAGCTAACAGCAGTGAAGATCAATTGGCAAAGATAGGTGAGGAATCGAGTAACCCGTCTCGGACTCAGCATATAGGAGATCAAGAGGAGGCTTTAATTCTTGGTATGTTTAAATTGCTACTTAATCAGTTTAGTTAAGAGTTGAAGGTTGAATTTAACAGAAAGAGTGATGTATTGTCCAGTAAAATTGATAATCAGAGTGTTGAATTAAACAGTAAGACTGATGAATTGTCCAGTAAGATTGACAGTCAAAGTAAGGAGTTAAATTCAGTGAGTTTTGAATTAAATGTTGTTAACAGTAAGATTGATAGAGTAAAGAGTGAATTGAGATTTTTCATCATCATCATCATCATCATCATCATCATCTTCCTTCCAAGTATTGGGCCAAGTGTCCCATTATGGTCTTGCATTTTTCTTTTTGCAAGACTTGAAAGCAATCAAATGTCCTTCCGATGGGTTGCTAGCCTGAAGGAAGTAAGACCATTGGTGGGGCTGCCACCTCTCAGCTAATGGACTAGCTGAAATGACAGCATTTCCTCCATAATTGATGTAACGGTTATACTGCCGTGACTCGGTCGACAGGGCCTCGCCTGTGGGAACAGTTTTGTTCATCCCGGGAAGGTGAGGTTGGCATTTGGGCAGGAGAGGTTATGCATCATCATCATCATCATCCTTCGAAGTATTGGGCCGTGTGGCCCATTACGGTCTTGCATTTTATTTCCATTGCTTCATTGGACGTCCTATAGATCTCTGTCCTCTTGGTTGATACCGTAGGATCTCCTTTGGTAGTCTTCCAGATTCCATCCTTTGAACGAGTCGTTTCCAGTTTTCTTGGTAATAATAGATGTAATTGATTACTGGTTTCACATTCAGTCCCTTAAGCACATCTTCATTTCTTATACGATCCCATTTCATATAGCCTGCTGTTCTGCACATGAACGTCATTACACGTGCTGTAATTCTGGAAATATCTTGAGTTCTTATTGACCATGCCTCACTGCCATAGCAAAGGGTTGGTCTGGCTAAAGTGTTATAAAGATGTAAGCGAGTGTGTTTTTGGACAAGAGATGGCTTCATGATATGATTTATGATTCCTGTTGTTCTGGTAAATTTGGTTATTTTTGCAGAGATATCAGTTTCCCCTTGGTAAGATAAATTGTATCCCAGATAATTGAATTCATTGACTCTTCCCAAAATTTTATTACCTAAACAGATTTTACTGGGGATAGGGTCCTTCCCCTTAAAGGCCATTATTTTGCTCTTTTGTTGTGAAATGATCATGTCGAATTTTGAAGAGACTTTCTGGAGATTAAATACTGACCACTGAAGATCATCTTCTGATGATGCTACCAATGCAACATCATCAGCAAAGAGTATGGCATCTAGATGTGTGAGATATTTGCTGACTGGGATTGATCCATGCCTTTCATGCCTCCATTTCTGTATGATGTAGATTATGAACAACAAAGGAGAAAGTCCACAACCTCTGCTGATCAGTTCCCATTCAGTCTGATGATTACCTAACTTTATTGCAATAAGGTTGTCACTGTACATGTTGTATATGTTATCTATTAACTGTTGTGGGATATTATCTTCTGCTAAGATATTAGGAAGTCTGTTCCTGTTAACTAGGTCAAAGGTTTTCTTAAAATCAACAAATGCTATGTGAGTTTCCAAGTTAAATTCCCTGCGTTTTTCTACTAAGATTTTCAAGGTAAAGTAAGCATCAGCATATGATCGTCCCTTTCAAAATCCATGTTGTTCATTTCCAATCACATTTTCAGAATACCTGAATAATTTACCTTTGACAATATTAGAGTAAATTTTGTAACCTGAGTTGAGTATACTTATCCCTCTGTAATTTCCACAATATTTCACACTGCCCTTCTTATGAAGAGGAATAACTATAGCTTTTTGCCAATTCTCTGGTGGTCTGCTGCCATTCCAAATTAAATTGATGAATTTGAGAAATCTTTGCTTGAAGATGTCACTGGAATACTTGAATAGTTCTGCATTTATTGAGTCTTCTCCAGATGCTTTTCCATTTCTAAGTTTTCTGAGTACTAGCTCCAGTTCTTCGAGTGTAATGATTTCCGAAGACTTGTTAAGAGATGTTGGCAGAAGAAATGGCTCAATATTTGAACTTCTCCAAAGGTTCCAAAAATAAATGAGCCACTCCGTTAGAGGTATTGCATTAATGTGTATGTCTTCTTTTACATCATTATTCAGTTCCTTGAGTATTTTATAGGTCTGTGGTTGTGGTCTTGATATATCTGTCTCCAGGTGTGAAACAAAGTTTTCCCAACTCTTTCTGTGCTTTTTTTGCACTTCCCTTTTTGCTATTGCTCTCTTGTGGCGATATTCTATTTTATCTTCTAATTTACTAGTTGACAACATTTTTTTATAAGCTTTTCTTTTGTCTGAAAGAACTTTTTCAATTTCTTCATCCCAGATTCTTAAACCCTTTTTCCTCTGCCATTTTGTCTTAACTCCCAAACTCTCAAAAGCAGACTGCTTTAAAATTGAACACAAATTAGACCACTCCATTTCCACATTGTCACTAACTGGTGTCATCTGTGTAAGATTATTAAGTCTGTTCTGGTACAGCCATTTTATACTGGGGTCTCTTAATAGGTTAACCTTGTAAGAAGTTTTAATTACTTGTGTTGTTTGTTTCTTTTATACCATTTAGGCCTCAGACAAATAGGTGCTACTAATAGATAGTGATCAGTTTCCAATTCAGGGCCTCGATAGACTCTTGTATCCAAGACTAAATCTGCCAATTTACCATTACAAATTATATAATCTATAATCGATTTATGATTTCATGCAGACCACGTGTACTTGTGGCTGTCCTTGTGTGGGAACATTGTGTTCATGATCTTTAACTGATTGAAGACAGTGAAATCTATTAATTTTGTTCCATTGTTATTACGGGTTGTTTCTCCATGGATTCCGATGTGATTCTGAATTTTCTCATTACCAACTCTGTCATTGAAGTCTCCCAGACCCGGCAGAGGTAGTCGGATTTTTGAAGGGCGGAAGGAAGTCCATTCGACACTCCATGTCGTACGATGTCGGCATGTAAAAGATCTCTGGTGATACATTTGGTATTTACCCGACAAAATTAATTAAATCTCAGCCATAGACGCCCAAGAGAGATCCGGTTTACTCTAGGTCCGCTAGATGGCAGACAGAGTAAACCGGAACGTCGAAATTGACGAGCAGACAGCCAGATGGCGTCAAATCGAAATGTCTGCAAACGGTAGCTGAGGCCATACGATTATTATTATTATTATTATTATTATTATTAACTGTCACTAATCCTTCACAGCACCATAATTTTTATATTAAAAAAAAAAAAAAAAACTATAAAATTCAGGACACCAGTAACTTAAGTGTATATTTCAAAGATCACTTTTAAGTTTTATAACAACAGCATCAAATATGTATCAATTCAGAAAAAACAGAATTATAATAGTACTAATACAGATCTCCTCATATAGCCTATGTAATGATATAAGTCATGGCCACCTCATACCAACTGAGTTTTTTAAGTAATGAAATATGCAGCATTAACAGTGAATTAAATCCAGTTAGTATGGAACTATCCAGTAAGACCGCCAGGTGTTGAGGCATTTTCCTGAGAAGGTCGGATTAGCTGCACGTATGCAGAATATCATTACAATTAAGGAATTAGAGCAGCTTTTAGAGAGGTTTAATGCTTTGGAAAGGCAGGGGAGGAATAGGCAAAGTGAAGGCAGGAATTATGGGGATAATGGGAGACAAGGTAATCAGCTAGGGGGATATAGGAATAATCAGAATTTCAGTCATTCTAGGCAAGGGAATCAGGGTGGTAAATCTGGAAGGGGAAACAGACACTCTAATCAGGGAGTTAATCACCAGGAATATTATGGCAGAAGACCTAATCAAGGGGAATCAGAAAGTAGGGGGTGAACGGATCAAAGACCTCCAGATCAAGTGCAGAAACATGCTAATAGTGAAGAAGCCACTTCAAGTAAATTAAACTGGAATCGGACTTCTTAGTTGGATCAGATAGGCAGTCCGATACCAAAATTCCTATTCACACGATGAAACAGGTAAGGTATGATGTAGACGTGAAAGAGGAATTATTGAATGACCTAGTGTTTTGTGATCAGAGAGATTTTGAGTGTAGGGGGCATGATGAAAGTAATGAAGATGTGTTGGATGACTTATTTTGTGCTAGTGATGATGGTAATAGCGGTGTTGCGATCAATAATCTTGTGGAAGTTTCTGAAATTGAAAGTGAAGTTTTCACGAAGGTGATGAGGGTTGTTTAGTGAGTGAAGAGTGTTTATGGAGTATACATCAGAATGAAGATGTTTTTGTTGATTTAAGTGTATGTGAGAAGATTAAGGTTAGATCAATTATGTGTGAAAATGGTGACTTTAAGATTAATGAAACTTCTGGTAAGAGAGTCGAGAGGAGCAGTGTTGTTGGCATGAAAGTGGTGCAAGTAGGAACCGGTATGAAAGGTGGTGAAGATGGATTCATTGTTGGGGCATTAAGTGTATAGTAATGATACCGATTTTGAAGTGAATTATGGTAATGTTTTCAGTAATAGAGTGAACGTGAGTGAGGGAACGTGTGCTAAGTGTGGTGTGAATGAGCTTGAGGTGATTGAAGTAGGTATGTTTGATAAGTGTGAGTTAACTATGACTGTTGTTCATGAAGGACTGTTTGAAGTGAATTGTGTGTCAGTTTTGTACTTAAGGGGAAGGATGATAAATTGTATGGTAATTCGGGATTTGAAGATTTTGTGAGAAATTCTTGTGTCAGAGATCATGTGCGTGTGTTGGGAATGTTTAAGGAAAGTGAGTATGGAAGTGTGCGTGAGTTGAAGGAAAGTCTATTCAAGAGAGTGTGTAATGTTCTATTTAATGCTGAGAGTTCTGTGAATGATTTGAATGGTGTGTTGAATGATATCGATGTGAGAAATGGAATGTGATCTGTTTGCCTGCATTAATTATGGGTTTGTGGAAGAGATTCCTGGCTACACCACTGGGTATTCCAAGTTTGCCAGTGCACTGAGGTATTCTTCTACCGGTTTAGAAGTCACTTTGGGACTTAGTAAATCCCCAAGTGCTGTTTGGCTGTCTGAGAACATAAAAATCTGTTTGGTTATGAACATTGAAGGACTGTGTGGAAATTGATCTGAAATACTGTGGGCATATTTACCCAAGGCAGAGCTTAAATCTCTGTTTGGCCTGATTCTCATTTACCCACCAAATCTGCTCTTAAGTTTGCTCTTGATCCATATGGAAACCAGATCAAAGAAACCTCAGGATATACAGATCTTTCTTCCAGTAATTTTGGATTAATTATGACCTTAAATTTCTAATTGAAGTGGTGTTTTATGGTTGTGTAGTGCGACTACATATTTAATATGGAGTCGCCTACAAATTTCCTTATTGCAAGCATTTCTGATACCAAATTTGGAATGTTTAGTTCAAAGCTCTGCTGCATTCTATGGAGTGTTATCCTGACCTATTCCAAATGGAGTCAAGTTCAATAGCACCTCTGTCACCACAGTTGGGGTTGTTTTGAAAGCTCCAGTACAGTAATAGACAGACAAGCCACTCTTTGAATCTTGTCCAGCTGAACTATAATATTATTATTCTGTGCCTTAGTCCACCAGACTAAAGCATCATTTAGTATGGATGGTCTTATTACCCTAGTATACAGCTGGCGAATCATATTAGGCCCTAATCCACATATATTAGGAGTACTGAGACAGTGAAGGCAGCAGGATAGGTAGGGAAACAGTGGCTTTATCGTGTGTTGAAAGTAGTATGGAAAGAGAGGAAGACCCCTGAAGACTGGAAGAAGGGGAATAGGAAAGATTTTAAGAACTATAGGGGAGTCACATTGATATGCAACTGTCCGAAGGTGTTTGAGAAGATTCTGGAGAATAGAATCAGAAAGAGAGGGGAAGAGAAGTTAAGAGAAGAGCAGTATGGCTTTAGATCATGAAGGTCCACGGTAGACCTTATTGTTGCATCAGGCTTTGCTGTCAATACTGTCAGCCATTTTGCTGGCAGTGCCACATGCTGGACAATAATTAAAAAAAAACATTGGAAGCGAGTAATGACCTCTATGTTTTTATAAAGTGATGTGAGCTGTATAAAGAAGTGTTTCTAACATTAAATTCAGTGCAAACCAATTGTAAGACTTCCTTAAATATGTTCCTGCGTGTAATGGTATTACACAACATTTAGTGGCGACCGTGACAGGACATTTACGACTTGAAGAAGGAAGAATCACCGTACCCACAAGGAACTTGGAGCACGGAAGCCTTGATAAATTACTGAAGCATAGGAGGGCGACAAGGACTTCGTTTACGAAAATTGCTAAACAGGTTAGTGATTTGACTGAAGAGGAAAATCTTAATATTATGGAATTTCAATCATTATCCACCTTGTTAGAAAGTAAGATAGCGATTTTGAACGAACTAGATTCGAAAGTGCTCGATTTGTTATTAGACGATGACGAGGCTGATATTGACAAGGAAATGGAAGGGGCCGATGAGTATCAGAAAAAGTATCTGGACCTTAAATTGCGTACTTCGGGAATACAGGTTCAACAAACTGAATATGAAGCAGGTAGTGTTGCTAGTAGGTCTAGCAACCAACAAACCAAGAAATTCAAGTTGCCAAAGTTAGAATTCTGCACTTTTGGAGGGATTTAAATGAGCGGTTACCATTCTGGAGTCAGTTCTCAAAAATAGATGAAGATCCCGAAATAGCTGTGGAGGATAAATTTCAATATTTAATACAGGCAACAGTAAAAGGATCACGTGCTAGGCAGGTGGTTGAGAGCTTCCCCCCAACACGAATAAATTACAGCAAAGCAATTGAAAGCCTAAAATCTCGTTTTGGCCAAGAAGATCTTCTTGTGGAGGTTTATGTACGTGAACTGTTGAGGTTAGTTTTACACAAGGCCTCACAATCCAAATCCAGAATTGCATTGTCTCAACTTTATGATCAGTTGGAAACACAGTTGAGGTCACTAGAATCACTTGGTGTCACAACGGACAAGTGTGCCTCTATGTTATTTCCCCTTGTTGAATCGTGCCTCCCCGAAGACTTATTAAGAATTTGGCAACGCAGTATTCCATTCACCTTCGCTACAAATGCGAAAGACCGTCTGGAGGGGTTAATGAAATTCCTGAAGTCGGAGGTGGAGGGTGAACAGAGAATAAACCTTGCTACATCTGGGTTTGACTTAAAGTATGAAGGGGAAAAAGAAAAACTGAAGCACAAGGGGAAGGATTCAGACGACAACATTCCTACAGCTATGGGGTTATTAACATCAAATCAACGTAAGGATGACAAATGTGTGTTTTGTGAGGGTCATCATACCAGTGCAGATTGCTTTTCCGCTAGAAAAATGTCAATGGAAAGTAAACAGAAACTGTTAAGGGAAAAGGGGTGTTGTTATATGTGTCTGAAGTCAGAGCATATGGTAAAGAATTGCAAGGCAAAAAAACATAAAATGTATAAATTGTGGTGGGAAGCATGTTGTTTTAATGTGCAGACAGTTGTTAGAAAAACATGTCCCCAAAGCAGTTAGCAACAGTGAAGAAAATGCAACTCAGGAAATCACATTGGCAAATGTTTCCGCTTCGCCCAAACTCTTTGTGTAAATGTAAGATCTGATAAAAAGACTGAATGTGTTCGTGCTTTGATGGATACAGGCTCCCAGAAGTCATACATTTTGCGAAAGACGGCTTTAAAGATGGGTTACACTTCACTACGAAAGGAGATCATCTCACATTCTCTTTTTGGTGGTGTAACAACGCAACGGAATGAGCATGAAGTTTACAGGGTGCGTGTAGGGGACCTGAACGATGAATTTCGGTGTAATTTTGAGGCTTTAGACCAAGAAGTGATCTGTGGAGACATTTCACATGTTATGGGAGGGGAATGGATGAACGAGCTAAAGAAATTAAAGATAGATATCACTGATAATGAGGAAAGTTTGGGGCCTATAGAAATACTTATTGGGGCGGACGTGGCTGGCAAACTTTTAACAGGAAGAAGAGAAGTGCTGTTGTGTGGTTTAGTTGCAGTAGAGACATTGTTAGGCTGGACTTTGATGGGAAAGATTCCTAATACCAAGAGAAGTGTAGAAAATGAAGGCTTGCTTGTAACTTCCATGTTTATTAAAAGAGGCAAGTATTACTGATTTGTGGAGGTTGGATGTAATAGGCATTTCGGACCCTGTCGAGAAAGTTACGAAGAAGGAACGAGAAATTGCAGTGAAAGATCATTTCCTCCAAAGTGTTCATCGCACAGAAGAAGGTCGATACCAAGTTCGGCTACCTTGGACTGAGGAGCATCCCACCTTGCCATCAAACCTGAATCTTGCTGAAAGAAGACTGGGTTCGATGAGGAAGAAATTATCTGAAGACCTTTTCCGAGATTACAATGAAGTGTTTGAAGATTGGTTGGCTGAGGGAATTATAGAAGAAGTGCCTGAATCTGAACATGTTCATTGTTATCACTACTTACCGCATAGACCAGTTGTAAAGGAAAATAGTGCAACTACCAGAATCAGACCTGTTTTTGATGCTTCAACAAAACTAGGCAGTTCTCCATCTTTAAATCAATGTCTTGAAACTGGTCCGAATCTGATTGAACTCATCCCAAATGTTCTGTTAAGATTTAGAGAAAAGAAGATAGTAGTGGTTGCTGATATTAAACGTGCATTTTTACAGATTGGTATCCACCCTGAAGATAGGAACTTTCTATGTTTTTTATGGTGGAATTGTTATGAAAAACTGGAGGTTAGGGTATTCCGGCACACAAGAGTGGTTTTTGGTGTAAAGTGTAGTCCTTTCCTCTTAGGATCTGTAATCGAACACCACTTATTGAGAGAAGAGGATTCAAATCATTCTCTTAAAGAAAAGTTACTGTACAGTTTTTATGTTGATAATGTTGTTTCTAGTGTGGACACTGAAGCTGAGTTCAATGCATTTATGACAGAATCGGTCAAAGTCATGGCAAAGGCCAAATTCGAGCTTAGGGGTTGGGAATGGACAAGTGACAAGTGTCAGAGTGCTCATGATAACTCTTATTCTGCAGTACTGGGTTTGTTGTGGAATCGAGAAAGTGATGAACTCAAAGTTAACATGAGTTGGATTAGAGATTTTCTTTTTGACACCATTACCAAGAGAACAATCCTGTCGATCTCTCACAAAGTGTTTGACCCTATAGGTTTTAGTTGCCCTGTTATGTTGTGTCCTAAATTGCTCCTGCAGAAAATGTGGAAGATGGAATTTGATTGGGATACAGAAGTTGACGATGCTATCAAGAAAGAATTTCTGTCATGGTATGAAGAACTCCCTCAGTTAGAAGAAATTGGCATCCCCCGATGGGTACAGAAACCTGTGAATATAGAGGAATGCACTTTACACACCTTTTGTGATGCCAGTCAAAAGGCATATGCTGCAATAGTTTTCCTCAGGGTAGAGACAAGCGACAACGTTCAGTGGAACCACTCCTATCTTCTTTTCTCTAAATCTTAACAGAACATTTGGGATGAGTTCAATCAGATTCGGACCAGTTTCAAGACATTGATTTAAAGATAGAGAACTGCCTAGTTTTGCTGAAGCATCAAAAACAGGTCTGATTCTGGTAGTTGCACTATTTTCCTTTACAACTGGTCTATGCGGTAAGTAGTGATAACAATGAACACGTTCAGCTTCATCTGTTGGCGGCCAAGACACGAGTCTCTCCTATAAAGATTTCTATGCCTCGTTTGGAGCTTATGGTTGCAACTATAGGAGCAAGGCTTGCGAAGTCTGTTCTGGATGGATTGGAATGGAAAAATGTGAAGACTTTGTTTTGGAGTGATTCTACTACAGTAATTGCATGGATTACCAGGGGAGACAAATGGACAGTCTTTGTCAAAAATCGAGTTGATGAAATAAGGAAAATCACTTGCTCTGAATCTTGGAAGTATGTCCCAGGGGAACTTAACCCTGCAGATTTACCTTCCAGGGGCTGCAAAGCTAAACAATTAGTTGCTTCTAGATGGTGGGAGGGACCTGCATGGTTGAAGGAATCACCAGGAAAGTGGTTTGCTTGCAATGATGATCCCAAAGAAGATGAGATCAACATGGAAAAGGTTAGATCCCCAGCTGTTGTGAATGTTAACTGTTTGGTTTCAGAGGACCAAAAGGACTGGTATTTCAAATACTTCTCTAATTTTACAAGAATTGTCCGCATGTTGGGGTGGTTGCTAAGGTTTATACGCAATAGCCGCTTACCTACAGATCTGCGTCAGAGAAGTGAATTAACTGTGGAAGAGTATGCCACTGCAGAAAGAAGAGTTGTTCGGTTTATTCAAGAGGACTCCTTTTCGGGGTTAAGGGACGACAGACTGCGAACGCTCAGAGTATTTCAAGACCATGAAGGATTAATAAGGCTGAAAAAAGGCTACCGAGATGACCATGAAGGCTTTCGTCAGCCTGCAGTACTTCCGTCACAACACGAGGTAGTGAAGAGGTTAATCACGACGGAACACAAGATACAAGGACATGTAGGATTGCAAATGCTGCTAAATAACCTCAGGGAACGCTATTGGATTTTAAACGGTCGGAAAGCTATCAGGTCGGTTTTGTCCAAGTGCGTCATATTCAAGAGACACAGTGAAAGATATCTTGAAGTTATTTCACCTCCACTTCCATCCAGTCGAGTACGGGATGCTGCCATGGTCGAGATTGTTGGACTGGATTTAACCGGGCCCTTATATCTACAAGGTGGGATTAAAATGTGGGTGTGCCTCTTTACTTGCGCAGTGTTTAGAGCTGTCCATCTGGAATTGGTATCATCAGTCTCGACAGAAGCATTCTTGCAAGCACTCCGTCGATTTGTAGCTCACAGAGGAAGATGTTCTGTTATCTACAGTGACAATGGGACGAACTTCACTGGGGCTTCTAATTTGCTTCGAACTCTGAACTGGGAGGATATATCTAAGTACAGCACTGCTAGGTGTATTGAATGGCGTTTTAATCCCCCCAGTGCAACTTGGTGGGGTGGATGGTGGGAGCGCTTGATACGTCTCCTCAAAGATTTATTGAAGAGGATATTGGGTAGGTCATGTCTTACTTACGAGGAGATGATGACTACATTATGTGATTGTGAGAGTTTGATGAATTCTCGACCTTTGACTTATATCATGGAAGAAGGTTCTGAGCTAGTGCCTCTCTCCCCTTCTTTATTCCTGCAAGATATAAGGGAGATTGGTGTTCCTGATCTCGATACGATAGACACTCAGAGCCTCAAAAGGAGGTATAGGTACCGACAAACTTTGAAAAGGGATTTGAGGAAGAGATTCAGAAGTGAATATTTGGGGCAGTTAGAGTTACATCGTGAAAAAGAGGGCACCCGTACTGTAGCAGTGGGGGGCGTTGTGTTGATTGGGTGTGACAATCTCAAGCGGATAGACTGGCCATTGGGATACATAGTTGAAGTTATACCAGGTAAGGATGGGGTCATCCGAACAGTGAAGCTCAGAACTGGTCAGGGCGAGTTATTACGTCCAATACAAAGGATTTATCCCTTGGAAGTGTCTGCTGATGACCCTAATGTGCTCTCTAGAAACAGTGATTCTTCAGGTGTACCAAAGGATGACAACAGTGGTGATCCAGTGGTTACTCGAAGTGCTCGAGCGGTGAGAGTTCCTGACAGACTTGATTTGTAAGCAGCAGGTTTGTATTTGTTGGTATTGTTGAGTAGCCTTCTGCTACTCAAGGTGGGAGTATGTTGCATCAGGCTTTGCTGTCAATACTGTCAGCCATTTTGCTGGCAGTGCCACATGCTGGACAATAATAAAAAAATAAAACAACATTGGAAGCGAGTAATGGCCGCTATGTTTTTGTAAAGTGAGGTGAGCTGTATAAAGAAGTGTTTCTAACATTAAATTCAGTGCAAACCAATTGTAACACTTCCTTAAATATGTTCCTGCATGTAATGGTATTACACAACACTTATATTTGCAGAATAAAGATGTCAAGAAGCAGACAATAGAATGTGCGGGGGAGATGTACCATGGGAGTGACAGTTGTGTGAAGGTAGGAGGAGAGAGAACAGACTGGTTTGAGCAAAAATGTGGATTAAGACAAGGAAGTGCTCTGTCACCTTTGCTCTTCATTATAGTAATGGAAGAGCTAATTACAAAAGTGACAAGGAAAATTGGGGAAGGAGCAATGAAAGTGATGATGTTTGCAGATGACTTGTCAGTATGGGAAGAAAAGGAAGAGGATATCCAGGAACAGTTAGATGCATGGGAAGAGGGGTACAACAATATAGAATGACATTTAATGCCAAAAAGAGTGAGATAGTGATCAAAACTAGAAAGCAGGAGAAACCTATGAGAATGAGAATGTTTGGAGGGGAACAGCTTAGGAAGGTAGAGAGTTTCAAGTAGCTGGGAAGTACCATAGAGGAAAGTGGAAAAAATGATAAGGAAATAATCGAGCATGGAAGACAAACAGGATTATTCCTGAAAAGTATCAGAAGCCTGGTTTTGAGCAAGGATGTCCCTCAGAGAAGCAAAAGAGTGATGTACAGGATGCACTATATACCTGTTCTGACGTATGCAGCAGAAACTTGGGTAGTGAGGCAGAGAGCCGTAACTAGGATACAGGCAAGTGAAATTAAATTTCTGAGAAGCAGGATAAGAGTGACGAGAATGGATAAGATGATAAACAAGAAGGTTAGAGATATCATAAAAGATGAGCCACTACACAACAGGATGGAGGCATCTAGACTTAGATGGTATGGACACATGAAGAGAATGACAGAAGAAAGGATACCGAGGAGGATGCATGAAATGGAGATAACAGGAAGACAATCGAGAGGAAGACCAAGAGTCAAGTGGATAAAAGGAGTAGAAGAGTGTGTACAGAGAAGAGGAGAGGATTGGGCAAGAGTGATGAGGGAGAAGTGATGGAAGACAAGAGGAGATGGTGAGGCTTATGTTTCCTGGCCAACAGCTGGAAACTGCATATTATGATGATGATGATGATGATGATGATGTCTAGTTACCACAAAAATTATTCTGAATTTTCTGTAAATTTTCTTAAAATGTTGATTCCAGGGAAGCTAGGAGTCAGGAATTACTCTGAAGTATTGAACCTCACCCAACATTTTAATTTCTTTCATCATCATCATCATCATCATCATCTGTTTACCCTCCAGGTTCGGTTTTTCCCTCGGACTTAGCGAGGGATCCCACCTCTACCGCCTCAAGGGCAGTGTCCTGGAGCTTCAGACTCTTGGTCGGGGGATACAACTGGGGAGTATGACCAGTACCTCGCCCAGGCGGCCTCACCTGCTATGCTGAACAGGGGCCTTGTGGAGGGATGGGAAGACTGGAAGGGATAGGCAAGGAAGAGGGAAGGAAGCGGCCGTGGCCTTAAGTTAGGTACCATCCCGGCATTCGCCTGGAGAAGAAGTGGGAAACCACGGAAAACCACTTCCAGGATGGCTGAGGTGGGAATCGAACCCACCTCTACTCAGTTGACCTCCCGAGGCTGAGTGGACCCCGTTCCAGCCCTCGTACCACTTTTCAAATTTCGTGGCAGAGCCGGGAATCGAACCCGGGCCTCCGGGGGTGGCAGCTAATCACGCTAACCACTACACCACAGAGGCGGACAATTTCTTTACCATTCAGATTATAGCAAACATTCTTGATACCCTGTTGTATTCTATGGAGTGCTGCCCTGGCCTCCTCCTTGATTAACATATCAAGTGGAGTTCAGACTCAATAGCCCCTCCATCACCAGAGTTGGGGTTGTTTTGAAAGCCTCTGTAATAGCCAGGCAAGCCACTCTTCGAATCTCGCTCAGATGAAGTAGAGCATTTTTATTCTGTGCTTTAATCCACCAGACTAAAGTACCGTACAGTATGGATGGTTTCATTATCCTAGTTTACAACTAGTAATCATCCTAGTACTTTCTCTCTATCTACAGTATTACTTATTAATCTGATTACCACAAAAGCAGTTGTGAATTTTCTGTAAAATTCCTTAACCCTTAAATGCCCATTGAATTATTTCTTTAAAAATGTAACGCTTGTTAATCAGGAAAAATATGTTTAAACTTGTTTGTCAATTTGAATATTTCAGTGCTGACTTTGCCATCACTGTTTAAGTACATAAATAAACAATTATTTCAGTGCAGTCCACCTCCGTAGCGTAACGGTTAGTGTTATTAGCTGCCGTCCTCGGGGGCCCAGGTTTAATTCCCGGTACTGCCAGAAATTTAAGAATGGCAGGAGGGCTGGTATGTGGTTGAAATGGTACATGCAGCTCACCTCCAATGGGGGTGTGCCTGAAAAGAGCTGCACCACCTCAGGATGAGGACACAAGTTTACTTTTTATTTCAGTGCAGAATTTTAAAATATCAAAAAAGAGGGCTTACTAATTAAAATAGATACACATTTTATAATATACAAATTCACAATACCCCAGATAATTTCAAAATGAATAAGATTCAAGTTTAATATTTTCTTGACCACGAAGATGTCTGAGTACAATTGAGAGATAAATGAAAAATATTATTAATTTATCCTACCCTAATGGAATTTAGCGAATTCACCTGAAAATTAGAAGCAAATGCACAGATGTGCAAACTAGTACAGAAAAAGTAACAATACTCAATTGTCTAAGAGAATGCATAGTAAGCAAGTAAATTCTCTTTTGCAGAAATGCAGTGCTGTGCATCTATGGGTATGTTGGTTCCAAGTAAGCTCATAGTCAGGAATTACTCCCAAGTACTTAAACTCGACCAACATTTAAATTTATTCACCATTCCAAATTAGAGTTCCTAATTCCTCTACATTTCCTTTCCTGGTGAAGGGGACAATTGCAATTTTATGAGAGCTTATTTTAAGTCCCTCATTTACTGCCTATTTAGAAACAAAATGAAGAGATTTTTGTGTTCATTTCTTAATGGTGTTGCACTCGGATAACAGTATCATCAGTATAGCCAAAGATGTTATAGTCTAGACTGATGACAACATTCAGCAGTGTCTGCTATGAGATTTCACAGCAGAGGAGATAACACCCCTCCCAGCACACAGCCACCAGTAACTCTAGCCACTAGACTGCTCTCAATAAGAGATACGTGTATCACTCTGCTTTGGAGCATTGTCTCAACCCACTACATGAGATTTCATCAATTCCACACTCCATGACCACGGTAGTCATAGAATGAAGGGATGTGTCCTTGAAAGCACCATCTATATTCAGGAATGCTAACGTCTCTTTTCTAGAGTGCATGGATAATTATATATCAAACTATTTGTGATATATTAATATTTAGAGCAAAACATACTTGCATATTTTGTCAACAAATTCATTCTCTCTAAGGACATGTCATCTCTCATGTGTCAATGCCATCTATGAGGCTTGTCCATAGGTATGGCAGAATGTCATCAGTGACTTTAGAATAGCACCACATGTACTAATTTATTTATTTATTTTTAAAAAATAATGTGATTTACATCACACCAACACATATAGGTGTTAGGCAATGATAGGATAGGAAAGACCTAGAAGTGGGAAAGAAGGGACCGCGGCCTTAATTGAGGTAGAGAATGGGCCAGCTATGAAGACATCTGACCGCGCATGTGCACTTAGAACAATCCAGCATAGCATAGTTCCTCCTATCAGAGCTTCTGCTACAAGGAGAGATGAGTGCATAAGTTTATACTCAGCTGCCTAGACGTGCGCACCATGTTCTAATTTCTCGTATTGTAATTGTGGTAAGTGGTGTACATTAGGTCTACCTGTGACAGTATAGAAGGTGTTAATGTCTCTAATTTCCAGCCGGAAGGAAATTCCAATAACTGAAAATGTTTTGTGTCAAGATAATCTGTGGAGTGTTATATGTCTGTTACAAAAAATATTTTTGGGCTGACTGTACTATACCACAACACCAAGCAAGAAGGGGGAGTCAGCGTTCTTACTCACACATTCCTGCTCTCTCACTCGCACACTTCCCCTCACCGGCCGTCTTTCGACCTGGCCCGATCTTTACAGTCCCAGCATGGAAAACCATCTTCAGGGCTGCGGACAGTGGGGTTCGAACCCACTATCTTTGAATGTAAGCTCACATCTACGAGAACCAAACCATTACAAGTAATACAGGGCAATTCAAAATGATGATTTCATAAATTTATGCTATGAAATCTAATGAACATATCATACTGTGATACATGCTCAAAGAAAGGCAAACTCTCAAAGTTTAATTGATTTTAGATTTCTTCCCACGTGGTTTCATTTTGAGCCATTACGAGTGCGCAGGAAGTGAGTAAAGAAAATGGCTGTGGCTAGAGAGCAGAAGTCGTTGTGTGTGCTTGATAACCATGTAAACAAGTCTGTGATTAGTGTTCAATGGCATTTCCGTACTAGGTATGAAAGAGACCCAGCTACTGGAAAAGCCATTCGTGCGTGGTATGCAAAATTCAGAGACTCGGGCTGCATCTGTAAGCGAAAGTCAACTGACCGTCCTTCGACTGGGGAAGAGACAGTGGAATGTGTTCACGCCAGTTTCGTGTGGAGTCCGCAGAAGTCCACCTACCGGGCAACGAGGCAACTTGAACTTCCACAGGCAACTGTTTGGCGCATACTGCGGAAACATTTACGAATGAAACCCTACTGCTTGCAACTAGTGCAGGCCTTAAAAGACACTGATTATGCTGCTCGAGCTTCCTAGTGTGCTGATTTTCTCGCATTAATAGAAGAGGATGGGTTCTCCGATAGGGTAATTTTCAGTGATGAAGCGACTTTTCACCTTTCCGGGCTGTGAATAGGCACAATGTAAGGAACTTGGGAACTTCTAATCCCCATCAAGTTGTGGAACACCATCGCAATTCTCCCTAGGTGAATGTGTTTTGTGCCATTTCCCATGAGAAGGTTTATGGACCCTTTTACTTCATCGAACCTACTGTGACAGGAAATGTTTTTCTTGATATGCTGCAACAATGGCTCATGCCACAGATCGAAGAGGATAGTGCAGATTTCATCCTTCAACTGGATGATGTCCCTCCGCATTACCATGGCAACGTTCGGAACTGTCTCAACGAGACATTGCCACAATGCTGGATAGGTCGTGCAACTCAGGAGGATCGAACTCTCATTTGTTGGCCAAACACCCACGGTATTCCCTGCCTGTCATAAGAGGCAACTGAAAGGGGTCCCAGGGACTCTGAAATTTGGAGCGTGGGTTGGCGACCACGGGGCCCTTAGCTGAGTCCTGGCATTGCTTCCACTTACTTGTGCCAGGCTCCTCACTTTCATCCATTCTATCTGACCTCCCTTGGTCAACTCTTGTTCTTTTCCGACCCTGACGTTATTAGGTTTGCGAGGGCTAGGGAGTCTTTCATTTTCATGCCCTCCGTGGCCCTTGTCTTCCTTTGACCGATACCTTCATATTTCGAAGTGTCGGACCCCTTCCATTTTTTCTCTCTGATTAGTGTTATGTAGAGGATGGTTGCCCAGTTATACTTCCTCTTAAAACAATAATCACCACCACCTTGGCCACCGCGTCCCCCCGACTTAATCCCATGTGATTTCTTCTTGTGGGGTTTCGTAAAGGATCATGTTTACGTACCACCTCTTCCACTAACATTGGACGACCTTCATGCCCGCATCACAGCAGCCATCGCAGAGATTGACCGTGACACACTACACAAGGTTCTCACATAGAACACTTGTGATATGACTGAAAAAACTTTGAGAATTTACCGTTCTTAGCACATGTCTCACATTACGTTATGTTTATTAGATTTCACAGAATAAATTTATAAAATCATGTCCATCATTTTGAATTGCCCTGTATATGGCATGTTTAACCTGTATTGTCAACTTTGAACAGTTTAAAGTTCCACCTTTACAATACTTAGAAAAGTTTTTATACTTAAAGATAAGTTATAGGTGCATGTTTCGTCCCTCTTAGGACATGTATATAACACCTTTTTTTGGTTATGCTTACTATTTAACTTTCATTCTTCGCTAGGCTGAGGGTGTCCCCCAGAGTGACTAAACATGTACCTAAAACTTTGCTTTAAGAAAAAAACCTTTTGTAATTATTGTAAAGGTGGAACTTATTAATGTTAATATCTTCAGACCCAAACTATACAGCCACATGCACCAGTAAGGAGGCCGATTACATGTATACTTATCAGGTTGAATATATCCTTGATGTATCAAATTGCTGGGTCATATATTGGCTTCTTTTCATGGTAGACAGCCACTGCTTTTTCAAAATGGATTTTTAGCATCGGTTATTAGCCCACTTCTTGTAGCTTTAGAGTAGGTAATTATATCTATATGACAGACAGAAGGCAGTTGACCCATTTGTTGACTTTCAAGGCAATGGCTATATGGAATGTAATTGAATTATGGTGTGAATTTCCGAGCAAAAACACTATCCTGGAAGATGTCCAAAGGGTCTCCAGGTTATCTGCACTGGTTACGGTCCTGAGAGCTGTAAGGTATAACTCTTGACAGCTGCTAAATTCACATTCATTTTCAGGCAAGTTATTTCTTCAAATGTCAAAAAAGTCTGCTTTCTTTGAAACCCATTTATTAGCCCCTGTCTCGTCACTGAAGATCTCAACTCATCTTCCATTTCCTCACAGTGAAACTCAGTTTTGTCCTCTGTGGTGAAGATCTTGTCAAAGATACTTAACAGCTAATTTCATCAGCTTTGTGGACAATGAAAAGTCAAGTGTGTTACACGACTTCTGCTTTTCCAGTGGTCTCAGTGTATTAACATTATCATTGTGAGTCCTAATGAAACAAATACCTACACATTGCAGTGTTGCAAAAATGCTTCCTAAGCTGTGTAATAAAAACAGTCCTTTAACACACTATTCACTAACAACATGTTATCAGGGCCATCAGTTGCCAGAAACAGAATTTCTTTGCAGGAACTTCTAATCATCTTATCAACGTCCTCCAAAATGCAAACAGCAACAGAGTTACATAAACATTCAGTTTTCATAATCTAATGTCAACCTACATTTATCATACAATGAATATGTTCAGTTATGCTTTCAATCAGTCACTACTGATCAGCATTTAGGGCAGTCGCCCAGTGGCAGATTCCCTATCTGTTGTTTTCCTAGCCTTTTCTTAAGTGATTGCAAAGAAATTGGAAATTTATTGAACATCTCCCTTGGTAAGTTATTCCAATTCCTAACTCCCCTTCCTATAAATGAATATTTGCCCCAATTTGTCCTCTTGAATTTCAACTTCTTCTTCATATTGTGATTTTTCCTACTTTTAAAGACACCACTCAAACTTATCCGTCTACTGATGTCATTCCACACCATCTCTCCACCGACAGCTTGGAACATACCACTTATGTAGTTGGTCCGTTGTCCAATAATGGATCATCATCAACATACCACTTAGTCGAGCAGCTCGTCTCCTTTCTCCCAAGGGCCGGGCTGAGTGGCTCAGACGGTTGAGGCGCTGGCCTTCTGACCCAACTTGGCAGGTTTGATCCTGGCTCAGTCCAGTGGTATTTGAAGGTGCTCAAATACATCTCCCTCGTGTCGGTAGATTTACTGGCACGTAAAAGAACTCCTGCGGGACTAAATTCCGGCACCTCTGCGTCTCCAAAGACCAAAAAGTAGTTAGTGGGACGTAAAGCAAATAGCATTATTATTACTTTCTCCCAAGTCTTTCCAGCCCAAACTTTGCAATATTTTTGTAACGCTACTCTTTTGTCGGAAATCAACAAGGTGTACAGAATTAGAATAATTTTAAAAAACATTTTTGAACATTTTCAATATGATAGTGTCAACGTGTTATGAAATATTTAATTGTGGTATTAGTAATTTTACATACGGTATGTAAATTCCTTTCTCATTATGTGATTAACCTTCTTGCTTCCAGAATTTTACAAGAATATTGATAAATCACCTCAGAAAAGCATTTGGAAAGAATTCCAGCCCTCCTCTAGAAGCAGCCTGGACAAAATTTGCAAATAAAATATTTGCTGTTATGAAACACACCGAGGAGCATCATGGAAATGTTTGTGTTTGGCCTTCAATAAACATATATGGTAAACCAAAATAATAATTTTTGCTGTTCCTTATGTAACAGCCACTACATATAAAACAACTATTTTAATGTGATTTTGTAATCAAAATACTAATTCATCATGTAAGTTATGTAAGTTTTCATATTTAACTTGGATTAATGAGTCAGCATTGTTATTTGGCAGATGTGTAGAATTTATGTAAAATCTGGAGCATTAAACTGCTTAAAACCAATATTATTGGATACATTTTTCATTAATTAGATCTTATTTAAAGTACCGTATACAAAAGCAGAAAAAAAACATTTTCTCTTGGAAAAAGAATCATCTTTATCATTGCCAGTGTACAAATCAACCTGCTTCTCGAGAAGGAGAAAATAGCTAACCAGTTTCTCCTCTATCAATATGCTTTGGTCATAGGAAATTCAGAATTTAACATTCTTTCATTTTTCCTTTCTTCTAATATACCAGCACTTCATTTTAGGTGAAACTTGCTTCTGCAATGGGCCTGATTTTCTGGTTTAATTTTTCCTTGCATTTAGCTTTCATTCCTTTGATGGATCCTGTTTCAATATATAATTGTGCAATCATTTAGGGCACCAGTTTTTTGCTCGTCACTGCAGACAGAACAAATTATCTCTCTAGAGGGTCTGTATGAAAGCTAACACTCAAACAAGTTTAGTCATTTTATGTTTTAAGTAAATGTTTTGACCATTTATGGTCATCATCAGTCATATATAATTAATAAAACATTAGAAAACACCTTAAAATCTATGAATGAATGGACAAATAAATGATGAGTGAAATGAGTCAGTGAAACATTATTTAAAACACTCAGTGAAGAATTTGTCATAAAACTTTCTTCTCCTGTCTTTATTAAAATTCACAATGTATTTGTGAAGCTATTGATATAAAAATTGACATGTTGTTCTAAGAACTTCTGTTATTTCTTGATTGACCTTGGACTTGTATGGACAGTTTATGATTACTGAATGTAAATTGATATAGATGTTGATTTCCATAGGGAACCTGAAATATTTGTCCTGAATGAGTAAATTTATAATACCAATATAGTTGGTCCATTATTGGACATTGGTCTTGTTACGTGTGCTATTTACCAACTGATGAGCCCAACTTAGCACACTGAGGCAAAACGCTGGCAATCAGGAATGAGTTAACTGAAAAATTTATAATGTCCAATAATGGTCCAAAAATATTGGTATTATTAAATGTCAACGCGGAAACATTGGTGTGTGTATTAGTGTTTGAAAGTTCATTCGGTTAAATGGAGAAGTCTAGAAAGAGAGAATATGAATAATTAAACTATCAGAAAGGAAAAGAGAAAGATGAAAGAAAAACAAATTGGGTGAAGGGAAATCTAAAATTATTTACTCCCCTTTCTCTTTGTCCCATCATGTTTGCTCCATTGATGTTGGAACTAACACTGGCAGGCAGCAGCCGGGAGCTGATGTTACCAAGGGGTGGCGGTAAAGCAGGGAAGGGGAGGGGTGGTGGTGAAGTGGGGAAGGGGAGAGGCAAATAATTGGTCCCGTATTGTGATTGCTTTATTGGCTTTAGATGTTGAGTTGTTATCTATTAAACCATCAAAAGGATCTTGTTTTTTTCTTTCAGGAATTTCATTCAGATTAAAATTGGGATTGTTTATTTGATCTAAGTATACATAAATATTTTCCAGTATATTTAGTAGAACACCCTTGTTAGCTAAGTAAATAATGTCTAGATCCTGCTGTATGGAAGAAAATTAGTGATTAGATTCAATCTTATTATCACCCATAGCTGAAAATTTGTTGCAGTTCTTGGCATTAATGTGTTCTTTGTACCGAATTGAAAAATGTCTCCCTGTTTTTACTATGTAACTGTTGTCATATTGGGGTCTTTTAAGTTTATAACACTGGAGTTTAAATATTTACAGTATACTGTGATTCAATGTGTGTGCATGTTATAAAAATGCTTTGAATTATTGTTGCTTGTCCTGTAGGTAGGAGCTGCCTGGCCGAGGTGGTAAAGGCAAGCTCGGTTCACTAGAAAGGATGTGGATTCGATTCCCTGTCAGGAAGTAAAAAATTTAAGAAACAAGATTTCCACTTCCAGAGGTGCACATGGCCCTTAGCTGAGTCCTGACATTGCTTCCACTTACTTGTGCCAGGCCCCTCACTTTTGTCTATCCTTTCTGACCTCCTTGGTCAACTCTTGTTCTTTTCCACCCCCGATGGTTTTAGAACACTCGAGGCCACGTTCTTCGTGACCCTTGGCTTTCTTTGGCCGATATCTTCATTTTACGAAGTGTCGGATCCTTTCCAATTTTTCTCTCTGGTTAGTGTTATATAGAGGATGGTTGCCTAGTTGTACTTCCTCTTAAAACAATAATCACCACCACCTTTTGCATTTGTTGAAAAGGAAGGAAGAATTCTTGAGCAACCATTTCAGATTTATTTGGATTTTTTTGGTGGGGTCCTTTCTTGTTATTAAAAGGTTATTGTCTAAAAAACATTGTTCTCTTTTATTGACATAATCATCTTTGTTTACCAGGACTGTGGTGTTACCTTTGTCGGCTTTAATGACTATGATGTTATTGTTTTCTTATATTCCATTTGAGACCTATTATCTGTTTATTGGAGATATTGGAATGTTGAGATTTTTGTTTTTATTGTGTAAGTTGTTGAGTTTTTCCCTTACTTCATATCTTATTTCATCCTGTTTGTCTACGGGTAATTTACATATAGTGTGTCCTGATTTGGCTACCGTGGTTATTAAATTCTTTGAATTGGAACCAGAAAAACTCCAATTGGGTTTAGAACCTTTACTTAAGATGGTTTGTTCTATTTCATTTAATGGTAATTCAGTAAGATTCCTGATAGGAGGGTGGAAAATATGAGTGGTGATATCATTGGCAGAAATAGAATCTGTCCCCAAATTATTGATTGATTTTGTGTTCTTAAGATTCTCTAACTTTTTATTTAAGTTATCTTGTTTTTGTTTTTTGATAAAATGTTGAAAAGTTTTTGATTGATATGGTGGTGTTGAAATGAGTTCCATGTAATGGGGCCAAGAGAAGGGGAGTACTTAAATATTTGATACTTTCGAGATTCATTAATTTTCAGCTTAGCCCACCAAAAAATATAATGCTTCACCACTGGCGACAACCCCTACAAACTGTAAATAGTTTTAAAGATCTAGGCTTGATCTTAGAAATGACAATGAGCTCATTCAAGGTCCACATAAGACTGAGTGGCAACAGTTACAAAAGCTATAGAGATATTCAACATCAGAATTATAACCAGATTATCCCTTAAGTCTGCCATGGCACTTTTTGATGCCAGAATAGTTCCAGTACTCGCATATGGAATTGAGATAATCTTGAAAAACTAAGTATTAAGACCTTTGAAAATTAGGAAAGGTAAAAACAAGATAACTGATGGATGTCCTAGGAGAAGGTATCTAAATAGACATGCTCAAAACTGGTATAGAAGATCCCTGGGGAAATCTTCCTAATGGAGAACTTAAGATTCAAGTCTGTTTTACCTTCCATGACTAAATGGAATAGGGTACTGGAAGAAAGTACATTGAAAAGAAGGGAGTTTCACTCTCGACAGAAAACCAAACTGGTCACTTGGCAATAAGTAAAAGATGGAGACATTCACTCCTGGAAGTGAGGAATAAATGTGGAGCAGATGTAGGGAGCGACCATCACCTTGTGATTGCCGATATTAGATTGAAGGTGGCAGCACCAGTAAAACAGGCAGCAGTACGAATGAAACGTTTCAACTCCGGGAAATTTGGGAAACTTCAGGTGCAAAAAGAATTTAAGATACATTTGAAGAACAGGTTTGAAGCCCTTACCGAACAACCACATGAAGAAGTAAATACTAAATCGTATATGGTCAAGGAACTCTTTCATGACACATGTGAAGAGATAGTGGGCTACAGAGAACCAGCAAGGAAAGAAGGAAAGATGACAGTTGGGAATCAATCCAAAAGTGAAGAGAGTACAAGGCACTCGTCAACTCCAGTAGAACAAGAAACCAGAAAGCAGTAGCAATGGAAAAATACAGGGAGGCCTACAAGGAGGTTAAGAAGAAAGTGAGGAGAGATAAACAAGTGTTTACAGATCAACTGGCAACACAAGCAGAAGAAGCAGCAAGAGTCAGCAACAGCAAAGAAGCTTTCTAGGAGGAACTTTTCAGGACAGAAACCAGTCAGAGATGCAAACAGAGTAGCCTTGACATCTGAAACACAACAATTGGAAAGATGGAGACATCACTTCATGGAAGTACTCAATAATCTTGGTGAGGAATCAAGAACTGAAGAAGTTGAAACCATTTTGGAGGATCCAGACATCTCGGTAGAACCACCACCACGACAAGAGATTGCACAAGCAGTTAAACAAAAGAAGAGTGGGAAAGTACCAGGTGTAGATAACATTATCCCAGAAGCCCTAAAGGTAGATCCAGATTTAACAGCGGAAATCATGGAGCCACTTCTAAGACTAATATGGAATGAAGAAGGGTGTCCTCATCAAGATACCGTAGTGGTGTTTACGAATTATATGGTAAAATTCAAGACACCAAATGAGACGCTCTACTAGAATGTTTTGGAATATTTTTCTTAAGCATTGTCTGGAATTGTCCGAGAAGGATCTACAATAGAGCTGGGAGCGGAGCGAGTAATACCGATGAGTAATCCGGTTGTAGCGGTAGAGTGCACAACCAATCCTCTCCGCTTGCAACTGCAAGTACTTGCAGAGGACCAGAGCACAGTGTAGCGCACGACACATACTTAACAATTACATAAAATCAGTTTCATGGTCCGTATCACACTTCAATAGATTCACAATTAAGTACTTATTATTTTCCACCTAGTCGACACAATGATTGCTTAAGGCAATTTAATGGTTAAAAGTGGTACATGTTTCGTATTTTATCAACATCTTCAGCCACATAACACTGTTTAGATGAAAATTCCTCTTAAGCATTACTTTGTCAATTTATATATTTTTCACTCTTAAGCATTACTTTGTCAATTTATATATTTTTCATCTAAACAGTGTTATGTGGCTGAAGATGTTGATAAAATACGAAACATGTACCACTTTTAACCATTAAATTGCCTTAAGCAATCATTGTATCAACTAGGTGGAAAATAATAAATACTTAATTGTGGACATATTTAACAAGGCGAGACCACGACATTCGGATCACGGATTATTTTCAAAATTTGTAAATTTAGTTGTCCATTAGGGCAAGATAATGTTCAAATAGTAAGGCGTACTACTTAGGCGTTTTCGAGAAAATAGCAAGAGAATTTTTGCATCGAATATGTACCGGTGCATTGCGGTCACCACAAGCACGAGATTGCGATGGTCAAGTGATTAGCGTTCAAGCTCTGTAATCGCTGGATCACTGGATCGAGTCCTGCTTTTTTTTTTAACAGTGGTCATATTCTTTCATATACCTATTGCAGGTCAGAGCGTCCAGGTGCAAAGCAGTTCCGGGTACATTACCCGATTTCACTGTCAGGTATGAGGGATTTTGCAAATCATGACAGGCATACATTTTCAGGAAAACTTTATGCATTTGGTCATTTACTTGTTGATAATTATAAATAATATATATTTCCTTGTAGTCTGCCTCTGTGGTGGAGTGGTTAGTGTGATTAGCTGCCATCCCCGGAGACCCGGGTTCTAAT
Source organism: Anabrus simplex (assembly GCF_040414725.1). NCBI lineage: Eukaryota > Metazoa > Arthropoda > Insecta > Orthoptera > Tettigoniidae > Anabrus > Anabrus simplex. The sequence goes on along the minus strand of NC_090271.1, from coordinate 113,621,010 downwards.
CGAGGCTCTGCCACTAAATTTGAAAAGTGGTACGAGGGGTGGAATGGGGTCCACTCAGCCTCGGGAGGTCAACTGAGTAGAAGGGGGGTTCGATTCCCTCCTTAGCCATCCTCAAAGTGGTTTTCCGTGGTTTCCCATTTCTCCTCCACGCAAATGCCAGGATGTAGGCCCCTACCTAACGTAAGGACACGGTCGCTTCCTTCCCTCTCCCGTGCCTATCCTTTCCAATCGTCCCATTCCTCCGCAAGGCCCCTGTTCAGCATAGCAGGTGAGGCCACATGGGCGAGGTACTGGGTCATCCTTCTCAGTTGTATCCCCGACCCAAAGTTTCGCGCTCTAAGAACTGCCCATGAGGCAGTAGAGGTGGGATCCTTCGCTAAGTCCGAGGGAAAAACCGACCCTGGAGTGTAAGCAGATTAAGATAGAAGAAGGAAAGAATAATTTTTGTAATGATAAACATTAGTAAAGAGCCAAATAAAATTGGAAATCCAATAAAGGTTCATGGAAATACACCTTTTTATCATTATATTACCTTTGAATTGTAATATATATGAAAGAACATGACCAGTGTTGAAAAACAAAACGACGAGCGGAACTCGAACCAGTGATTACAGAGTTTGAATGCTAACCACTCCACCACCACCATTTCGTGCTCATGGTTGCAACGCACCGGTACAAATTCAACAAGAAAACTTCTCTGCAATTTTCTCGAGAATGCCTCAGTAGTACAATGTACTACTTGCACATTATCTGTCCTAATGGACTACTAAATGTGTACAAAGTTTGAAGATACTCCGTGATCCTAATATCGTGGCCTCCCCTTGGAAGAGTATTGTACCTGCATTCAGTCTGTGCTTCTTAATTTGCGTCTATATTTCCTCTGCTTGTTGTGTTTTGTAGATAATGCAAACTATATTAGATAATAATTGTGGTATTTGTTTGATATTGAATACCATTTTTACATGGTATTCACGTTTTAGAATATTTAAAGAATTTAATAAATGTTTACAGAAATATTTACCACAAATGCCACGCAAAACAGTCTGATGCATGGCGGTTCTTTGAAATTACTGATGATAAAAATCAGCAAGTCCGCTTCTGTGGTGTAGTGGTTAGTGTGATTAGCTGCCTCACCCCGGAGGCCCGGGTTTGATTCCAGGCTCTGACACGAAATTTGAAAAGTGGTACGAGGGCTGGAACGGGGTCCACTCAGCCTTGGGAGGTCAACTGAGTAGAGGTGCGTTCGATTCCCACCTCAGCCATCCTAGAAGTGGTTTTCCGTGGTTTCTCACTTCTCCTCCAGGCAAATGCAAATGGCACCTAGCTTAAGGCCACGACCGCTTACTTGTCTATCCCTTCCAATCTTTCCATCCGCCACCAAGGCCCCTGTTCAGCATAGCAGGTGAGGCCGCCTGGGCGAGGTACTGGTCATCCTCTCCAGTTGTATCCTCTGACCCAATGTCTCACGCTCCAGGACACTGCCCTTGAGGCGGTAGAGGTGGGATCCCTCGCTGAGTCCGAGGGAAAAAACAACCCTGGAGGGTAAGCAGATTAAGAAAGAAAGAGAAGTCAGCAAAATGCAAATTTTGCGGCCGCATTTACGGGACGGTGGTGGCGTATCAAATTTGTGGGATCATATCAAGAGGCATCACAAGGATGAAATGAGCAGGTCGACTTCTTCAGCAAAAAACAACATTGCTGTATTCAGCAAGACATTTATGTTGTGAGAAAAGGGCAAAATGAATTTACGTTGTCATATCAATAACGTATTTAACCCCTTCAGACCTGAATTATTTTTACAGGCACTAAAAATAATTTGGTTGTAATTTCCACCTTAAAATAGTCCAAACAAATGAAAAATTATGTTTCTTTGAATATTTTAAAAATTTATTCGGAAATATAGCATGTCCATTGTAGTGGACATATGGTCTCAATAGTAACAGTTGAACTGATTATAACTATACAAGTAGATTTGCATTATACATTATTTTAATTCAAATTATCTGACCAATGTTCACAATATGGCATTATTTAATACATAACATAGGTTTATTATGTATTAAAAGTCTTTTTTCCTCATGATTCATCAATCTAAAGACTTTTCCTGTGTAAAGACATGAAGCAGTTGTGCTTCTTCACGAAGCAAAGATGGACATTACATTTGTCGCAGTACACATGGGTTTTCCCTTTGCATCCGGTGTACGTACATCACACTGCTTCCTCTTTCTCATCATAATTGGGCATATGATCTGTCAAATCTCTCTGAATCTCAACAGTTGGTCGAACTTCAACCTTTTGCTTTTTCCCAGATGACGGAGTTTTGATGTCACTGGAGCTGGGTCGACCTCGTCTTTGGAGATTTGCTCGTTTATTCATTTTGACTAGGGTTTCTCCAATCCTTATTCTAAAATGCAGCAAGTGCAGGATCTTCTTGGATTGGATCCAATTCTTTTCATAATCACGTTTGTATTCAAGCCAGCTATTGACACAAGCCATATCAGTTGCATGAAAGAAAATGCGCAATGTCCATTTCCTTGATTTTATAAAAATTCTGTAAAGTTCAAGATGATCCATCTTGTCAACTCCACCCATGCTATGGATATACAGCTTTACAATTTCTTGTCTCCTCACCATAATATATATCCTAGTTTTCTTGTCCCATCTCTGTACCTCATCTTCTTCACTAACTCCAACAAAGTTTGAGGCGAGTACTACAGATCTGTTATCAACCCATTTGCACAGCTCAGTGTTTCCATACCAGCTTGTCACCTAGTCATTATAGCCTCTCTCTTTCTTGCTTGCTTGCTTTTCTGATCACTTTCTAATATCGGTACATCAAAATCTGATAGGATACCATTTTCCAACAGGTCAAGAAATTTTTCTGCTCCTGATGGAGGTGAAGGATTGTAATATTCTGAAACAATGCAACCACATTGTTATTTTTATTATTAAAGGCAGCAAAGTCATCTTTTGAAGTCGAACAGCATAAAAATTTAGTGATAAAATATATGCACAACAAACTTATCAAAACTCATGCTAGTCACAAAAAAGTTAACAAAACATGTAATTATGCATTGTTCAAACAAGAATTTATCATTCACTGAATGACCGTAAAGTATAACATAACACAATGATACTCTGACGATAGTAAGTCGCTGTGGCATCATATTTTGACAACTCACCATATATTCTCGAGTGGTGAAGCAAATGAGGAATTACAACCAAATGTCTTCTTATATATTCCTAACTTAAATACTGATAAAACAAGAGAAGATCTAGATCATTTAAGTACTCAGAATAGAAAGAAAAACATAGCATACCTTCATTGTCTCTGGAAGGGGCAGCCATCTTGTACAGAATGTTTATTCCTGCAGTTCCAGCTGCCAACACTGGATGCAGCACTATATGTTGAGTATACATGTGAAGTGAGATGGACAAATAGTAAAAAGCACTGTAGAAGCCATTTCATTTCAGTTATAAGAGGGAATATGTTGTGTCCACTGTAATGGACACTGGGTCTGAAGGGGTTAAACGTGCCGCCACATTACATTCACTTGGTAGTATTTGCTTGGTACAACCGAGTGATGACGTCACAACAACTGTTCCGCAGCGCTCCATCACCACCACTAATCTCTGGCTGTGGACGGCTACCACAACATAATCAAATTATCCACAAATCAAACAATCCTTTTAAACCAGATATATATATATTTTTATGAATTTTGTAGACATTACACACTCGTTTCCAAAGAAAATAAAGTGTAGGTATCAGAGCCATCTATAGTCGGCTGTGGTAAGACACAAGTATTTTGTTTTGTTAAAACAAAGCGACGCATCAAGTCGGCCGTGGTGTAAAAAAAAAAATAAAAAAAAACCACGGCGTAAATGTGGCGAAGCGCATTACCAAACGGTGAAGAAGAAGTGTCACATCAGTGTCGTGCGAGCATTCAACTGAAGCAGATCGGTGATAGTGTTCGCTGTTCTTGCCTGGTGTTGAACTTTTCGGAGTGTGTGAAGCGACTACGTCCTGTCACTGGCTACCTATAGATAAGTAATAGAGTGCATAGTTTTAAGGGATGTCTCTAGATAGTGGAGGTGGTGGTTTGGGTAGACCTCCAGATTCGATTCCTGTATCGAAAGAAAACCTAATCCTGGAACAAGTTTCTTTAGAAGGGATGATTGTGGATAAAGATATACCTAATCAAGAAGTTATGGATAGAGACAGAGTTACAACTCCTAACACTAATAATAATACAGTGTCTCACAATGATAAACCCAACACAAATTCAGACATGCACATAGGGCCGTATCACTGATCTCTATACATGGATCGCTGATGGCAGGTCTCCGCTGCAGGAGAAAGTACGCCAAGTTGAACGCGCGGTTCGCCATGTTGGCGTACCCAACCTCGAACTCTCCTTATGGGGAAGCAATGATAATATAGTCAATTTTAAGTCGCAATTAATGGCGCATTGGAATAATTAAAAATATAGAGACATGTTCACTCAAAGCATAAGGACATTGGGATCACTGACACGTCATTCCGAGGTCAGTAAATCTCCGGGATAGCAATAAAAATGAGTGTATAATAACGGCCGGCAAATATTAACTTAGGTGCTGAATACATGCAGTTAGCGATCGGTAACACAATACGAGTGAAAACCAGTTTCTGGAAACATTGCTGTAAATTGTATACATGTATGCTACGAAATTATGCATTCTTAAAATGATGTACCTAAAAACGTAGCTCAATATACAGGCCTAGATTCGACATATCGTAATCGGTGCTTGATAATGAATTTCTGTTTCCTGTTTCCAAGAAATAACGCGCATATTATCAAATTAAAATATCATTGAAGCAAATGTACACATTTATAAAACCAGCAAATATTCAAAACTAGTCAGTATATCACATTACCTGCAGCTTAATGTACTATTACAGACCTCTTTAATTAAATTCAGCTAGCAAAGCGATATTGATAGTCATCATCAGAAATATGTAACACCAGTTAAAAGAGTCCCAAATACCACGAATAGTATAATGGAATAGCCCCAAACACCCACCACAGTTTCCCTTCTTCCACCACTCCAGTGTCTGAAACCCATAATTATTACTGATGTAAATAAGGTCTAGAATTCCTCCAGACTTCATTTTCGAAGATTGTTATAAGGTCACGTCAATTATTTCATCGAAACCGTCAGTAATTATGAGAAATAAAAAAATATATATAAGTAAATCTTTACTTGTAGTTAATGTTCAGGAAAATTGAAAACAGTTGGCTGTACATCACTTCTAAGGTGTACAGTTTGTCCATTTCTATCAAAACAGTCTTCCTCTAAGTGATCCGAGCAGAGAACTGCTGTTTTAGAAGGCTCCCAATTCTCCCGCCTGATACTCCTAATCGATGATCTTAGATGTTCGGGTCTCGAGAAAGGAAACCTACAAAAATTAATTGCCATTTTGCTCCCGGAATATGCGAAATAAGATACAATAAACCTAAAACTCAAAACACTACCCTAGGAAGATTCTTATGTACAGTATAAAACTCCCCGAGCCGGGCTGAGTGGCTCAGACGGTTAAGGCGCTGGCCTTCTAACCCCAACTTGGCAGGTTCGATCCTGGCTCAGTCTGGTGGTATTTGAAGGTGCTCAAATACGACAGCCCCGTGTCGGTAGATTTACTGGCAAGTAAAAGAACTCCTGCGGGACTAAATTCCGGCACCTCGGCGTCTCCGAAGACCTTAAAAAAGTAGTTAGTGGGACGTAAAGCAAATAACATTATTATTAAAACTCCCCGATGAAATGATTTCTCCTTCTGCTGATCGGTTCTGTTTGTACATCCATAAGCTGAATACTGCGGTATGTTAATACCCCGTAGAATGTTTCTTCATTCATATTTCAGATAAACACGTACGTATTTAAATTTAATCTTGTAATTCACAAGCATACTACAAGGCAACGAACCTAAATTCGTAAAATACACTACTATTTACTTTGCAATAACACAGCACGGAACACTCGTGAAACTACAATCAAGAGGCCTGGCGTCACTGAACTAAGCATAAACAAAGCAAGCGCGCTCCTCGTGGTCTATTGCACCATGCGCTCGCTGCCATCTTACGACGCCAGTCATCTTCTATTCGGCTTACTGCTACCCAAGCTACCAGCCATCCAGGTATAGAGATCAGTGGGCCGTATATTGTCTATGTCGAATCGGATGATCCGGAAAAAAAATAGGATACCTACACCCGATGGCTTTAGGCAGACTTTTTTATGAACGGCAGATTCCCAACATCAAAGCCATTCATAAAAAGGGCCGAAATCGAATTCAAATTACTTTTAGCACTCGAAAGGATGCCAATAATTTTCTTTCCAACCCGATTCTTGAAGAGAAACGCTTGAAGGCATTTGTACCTTCCTCCAATATCCACAGAGTAGGTCTGGTGCGGGGGGTAGATACAACTATATCAGAGACTGAACTATTACAGTACATTGATTCCCCATACCCAGTGATCAAGGTTCAAAGAATGAATCGCAGATCGTCCAAAGAGGGTAAGACCGAATACATCCCTACCGGTACGGTAAAGGTCATCTTTCAATCTCAACAACTACCAAAGACCGTTTCCATCTTTAATGTCATTCTGGAAGTCCAAGCATTCATTTTTGCACCTCTCATTTGTCGTAAATGCCAAAGATATGGCCATCCATCGACAAATTGCAGAGCTAGGGAACCTCGCTGCGGGAAATGTGCATTAACTCATAACACCCAGGAGTGTACACAGACATTGGTGAAATGCATCCATTGTGACGGAAATCATCCGGCAGGGGATGAAAGGTGTACCGAACATCAGAGACAGAAGGAAATTAAACGGATCATGAGTGTTGAGAATAAGTCCTTCTTGGAAGTAAAAAATTATTTTGCTCCTTTGGAACAGGATTTTAATCCTTTAACATTACCGCAACATTTCCCCTCGTTGGTACCTTCTTCTAGTACGTCTGACCCATTAACCCCTCGTAAAAGGAAGTTTTCTGCTATTGTAACTAGCCCACCCCGAAAACCATGTAGACCAGGTTTCGATAGAAGTAACTGCATGAATTTGATAAGGGACCCTCCACGAGACCAACAATCTATTCCGGCAATCAGATCTCAGTTACTTTCTAACTCTGGGAATGTACCCCAACTTCATAGTTCTACTAGTACAGACCAAGTCCGTTCTGGGAGCTGTGTTCCTGAGGCTTCTGTCTCTAAGAAGGGTGAATCTTCTAATGTACGCATTCAGTCTGAGGGGAAATTTCAAGAATTATCGAAAAAATTTGACTTCATAATGAATCAAATGGGACAAGATGTTCAGTGGCGTCATTTACTTAAAGTTTTACACGATGAAGTTATTACTCTATTAACACATCACTAACAATGAGAATTTTGCAGTGGAACTGTCGGAGTATTTTAAACAAGAAACACGAGTTAATTCAGATTATACAAGTTTTTGATCCACAAATCGTTATCCTTAGTGAAACATGGCTCAAACGAAACTATCACTTCCGAGTCACTGGTTTCAATGTCATACGTTTAGATGGTTATGTTGCGAATGGTGTGTGTATCCTTATTAAAAATAGTATCGATTTCCAAGTCAGAGAGATCAAATATGAAATTCCCAATGTTCAAACAATCGCAATTACTACCAATAATTTAACCGTCGTTTCCTTATATTGTCCTCCTAAAATTAGACCGACATATGACCAATGGAAGAATTTCTTCGCACAATTCCACACGTCCACTATTATTGGGGGCGATTACAATGCCCATAATCCAATTTGGGGAAGTGTTTCTTGCTGCAAAAAAGGCCGGGATATCGAGAACATCATAAATAAATCCCCTCTTACAATTTTGAATGATGGATCACCAACACGGATCACTGCGCCCAATACTAATCCCAGTGCTGTCGATCTGACTATTGCAACTATTGATTTGGCTCATAAGCTTTTGTGGCAAACAGGAAATGATACCCACCAAAGTGATCATTTTCCTATTTTTATTACTATCACATCAACCGAGCTCCGAAAGCCACAAAAATTTCCGAAAAGTGTACGACAAATGAAACATATGGATACTTCCTTATTTCAAAGGTATATTCAGGATAACTTGTCCCTTGTCGATAACGGAGGGAATAATGATCAATACCAGACATTACTAAATATTATAACGCTGTATTTAGACACGTACCATCCACCTGAAATTAAATACCCGTCTCAATATTCCCCACACGTTCGTTGGTGGGATGAAGAATGTTCGGCATGTGTACAGCGTCGAAAAAATGCTTTAAGGAAATTCCGGCATGACGGGACAATGGCGTCTTATCTTCAATACAAGAAAATAGCCGCCCAGATCCAAAAATTATTCAATGAGAAACGACGATTGGCTTGGAAAATGTTCACAACTTCATTAAATAGGCAAACTCCTCTTCAAGACGTCTGGTCTGCAATTCGAAATTTATGCAACTCCAACCGCAATAATCCACCCCATAACGACTGGGATAGTACGACTCTCCTTCAATTTTATCAAACTCTAACTCCTGATTATGTCGTACCTCAGCTCCAATATCCGATAACTGGTATTACGCATAAATTTTAAACCTTGCTGCGACCTATCATCCCATCGGAATTCGATGTTGCTTTATATCATACGAAAACCACTTCCCCAGGAATGGATTATATATCCTATCATATGCTTAAAAGTTTACCCCCACAAGCTAAGAATATCCTCCTTTACAAATTTGACTATATCTTGGAATTTGGTACTATACCTATGGAGTGGAACTATTTCGTATTAGTACCTATCAAGAAACCTGGTAAACCGAAATATGATCCAACTAGTTACAGAGGAATTTGTCTAAGTTCTTGTATTCGGAAACTGTTTCAAAAGATCTTACTCAACAGAATAATGTGGGCTCTAGAATATTATGAATTACTACCGAAGTACCAGTTTGCATTCCTCAAAGACCGCAGCACGACAGATGCTTTGAATATCTTATTAGTCGATATATTGTTAGCAAAATGCAGAAAACAACACGTTATGGCTGCCTTTTTAGATATTAAAGGTGCTTATGACAATGTTCATGTTCCCATCCTACTCCAGAAACTAAGTACTATGGATTTTCCTTCCACGTTGCTTAATATCTTAGGACAATTATATACGTATCGACGCGTAAGTCTCCCTCAAATCGCTCATCAAAACAATTGCCGCTCTGTATCCGTTGGGCTTCCACAAGGGGACATTTTAAGTCCGATTATGTATATGTTGTATACTGCGGATCTTGAAAAGAAAATTGTCAAAACGGCTCGGATACTGCAATATGCCGATGATATAGTAATCTACTGCACTCAAAATACCATAGAAGAATGTCGTCTTACTCTAGAGAAGACTTTAGAATTCTTGCAGACGTGGATGATACAAAATGGTTTAGAGATAGCACCGGCAAAAAGTTCAATTCTCATATTTACCCACAAACGTATATATGATAAGTCTCCCATTAGATGCGGTGAACAGGAAATCTCCGTCAAAGAAACCGTTAAGTATCTAGGGGTAACGATTGATAATAAACTATCGTGGAAAAATCATATTGCAGAGATCTGTCGCAAAAGGGAACAAAAGCTACATGTATTAAGATCCTTAACGAACAGAACCTGGGGAGCTGACCCAGCTACCCTTTTAACTGTATATAAAAACATTATCAGGTCTGTTTTTGACTACGGTAGTCAGTTTATAGATATGGCTTCGTTGGATCAAAAACAGCGATTAGACAAAGTACAGTACAAAGCTGCTCGACTGATTACAGGTTCCATGAATTCGACTCCTACAAATGCTTTACTAGCTGAAATTACCGAACCACCGTTACATTTACGACGCAAACATGTCGCTACTAAATATCTTCAAGAAAATGGCCCGATATCATCATCCGATTCTTCCCAAGCTGCAGTTATTATCTGAATATTTTGGAAATGGACCTGTAGTACACACAAATATCCGGCACTCCTGTGGGCTTATGTTCAGTTTATATATTTACGACCTCACGTTGTTCAAACAAGAACTCACCCTAAGTACTCTATCATGTTTCCTGCGACTATACAGTTACCTAATATCATCCGTACAAAATTCGATGATTCCAGTATCTCCGAGAATTTAAACAGACTGATAGCAACTAAGTCATTCAAAATTATTATAGATCAATATAATCAATACATTCCCTTTTATACTGATGGCTCAAAACATCAAGACACATCCGACGTAGGAGCTGCTTTTTATTCCCCTCTGCTGCAATTATCCAAACAATTCATCTTACCCCAATACGCATCCATCTACACAGCTGAAATATTTGCAGTTCGTCAAGTGTTAATATATATTAAACATTCTACGATCCAAAAGGCCCTCATCTGTACAGATTCTCTCAGTGTTCTTCAAGCATTAGAAAATCCTACAAAGGCGGACAATTGGTATATAGAAAATCTAAGACAACTATTGTATGATCTAACTATACTAAATCGTTCCGTATTATTTACCTGGGTGCCAGGACATTCTGGCATAACAGGCAATGTCATGGCCGATAAACTGGCCAATGAGGCAGCTGATGGACAAGGCCTACGCTACCATATTGCACTCGCACACAATGATGTATGGACAATTTGTCAGAAATTTCTCCGAGAAAAGCGGAACGAACATTGGCGTCAATCTGCACAATTTAAAGGTAAACATTTCTACAATATTCAAAATAACATTGCTATTAAACCATGGTTCGCAAAAGGAAAGTACACTCGACGTCATATTACTACTCTAGTCAGACTTCGCTTGAATCATGCCTGTACACCGGAACATCTGTATCGTTTAAAGATTAAGGAAAACAACTTGTGTACTTGTGGTCACTATGTCGGCACTATAAATCATATTTTGTTTCAATGTGAGAAATATCCCCGACAGCAACAACATCTCCTTTCCACTTTACTATCACTCGGATTTCAACTTCCTCTCACTATTTCTTGTTTAGTATACCATCCGACAGTTCGCTTAGCTGAGTTACTGACTAACTTTTTTCACGCATGTAATATCCTGATTTAATCTGTACGATCCTGCCCAAATACTTTAATATGATAATACCGGACAGCTTGCTGTTTTCAGCGAGAAAGCCGATAGTGCTGCTACCTACATGGCTTGGTGTGACCAACTCTTCAAAAACATATTGCCATCTGCATGATTCTTGGCGCACTGCCGTGTTGTTTATAATGTATCAGTGTTTGTCACTAGATAATCTTACATTGCAGTTATATTCCAAGAAAAGTGTTATGCGCTGAACAAATTACCCAGCAAGATAATGGGCGTGGGAAATGATAAGGACCGCAAGTATTACAAAAAGTAATGACCTTCCATCTGTGTTGAGGTTACATTCTATGCCCCTTATATTAAGAAATTCAATCAAATACCCTACTGAAATGTTAGTAGGACGTAAAACCAATAATATTAACAAATATGCAACTCTAGTATACTCAAGCTTGAGGGTCCATATTCTTAAACAGTGCCATAAATTTCACAATCGAAAACTTGTGGGTCTGTAGCGTAATGGTTATCGTGGTAGTCTTGAAATTGAAAATTCAAAGCCATGAGTTTCGAATCCAGTCACCTTTTCTTTTACTGTAAGAAAATAATAATTTTCTTTACGTCCCACTAAGTACTTTTACGGTTTTCGGAGACGCCGAGGTGCCGGAATATAATCCCGCAGGAATTCTTTTACATGCCAGTAAATCTACCTACACGAGGCTAACGTATTTGAGCACCTTCAAATACCACCGGACTGAGCCAGGATCGAACCTGCCAAATTGGATCAGAAGTCCATCGCATCAACCGTCTGAGCCACTCAGCCCGGCGTAAGAAAATTATTTCAGTGCATTAATGGCATAGGCTTGAGCACCAGTCCAATTAATTTAAAACGTGTGTATGGTAATTCTTCATGCATTAATTTGTGAAAGAGACTGTAGGAAATTCTGGACCCTTCATCCTTGTCAGGAACATCGTAGTTCACTCACGTAACCCCAATATGTGTTATATATTATGTATTTTTGTCTTCAGAGGTAAAACAGAAAATTCAAAGAACGGCAAAAGCGAGATGGCAGCGTGAGGTTGAGTTGCTCTGTAGAGTTCGGAAAGATCGGCCGTACCGAAGAAGAAGAAGAAGAAGAAGAAGAAAGAAGTCAACATAATGGACCAAACTACTGTTTCTTAATTACAGCTTCTTCTCTTTCCCAAAATCTTAATAAATCATGGATGTTGTTAGGTTATCTGTCCCCGTTGGCTCTTTGGCTGATTGGTTAGCTCTTCGTTGCCCCCCCCCCATTTATGATACCTTCATTCTTTGGAGTGTTGGACTTCTTCCATTTCCCTTCTAAAACCAAACCCCTTGGCACTACAGCCCTTGAAGGGCCTTGGCCTACCAAACGACCGTTGCTCAGCCCGAAGGTCTGCAGATTACGAGGTGTCGTGTGGTCAGCACGACGAATCCTCTCGGCCGTTATTCTTGGCTTTCTAGACCGGGGCCGCTATCTCACCGTCAGATAGCTCCTCAGTTCTAATCACGTAGGCTGAGTGGACTTCGAACCAGCCCTCAGGTCCAGGCAAAAATCCCTGACCTGGCCGGGAATCGAACTCGGGGCCTCCGGGTAAGAGGCAGGCACGCTACCCCTACACCACGGGGCCGGCCCATTTCCCTTCTGATTAGTGTTAATAGAGGATGGCTGGCCAGTTGTACTTCCTTTTAAAATAATCACCACCACGGAATGGTCAGCGTACTGACCTTCGGTTCAGAGGGCCCTGGTACGATTCCCGGCTAAGTCGGAGATTTTAAAAGCGTCTGTTAATTCCTGTAGATCGAGGGCTACGGGTTTGTGTTCGTATTCATACGCATCTTCAAGTATATACAACACAACATGCAAAAAACAACTACAAAAACACTAGTGAGTACGGTATATATCCCTCCACATATGATTGCTGTTATGAAAGGCATCCGGCCGGAAAACTAGGCTAAGTCCATACAAAATCTTGCGCTAGGTAATTGAGAAAAGGTTAGAAAGAAGAGAAGAGTGTAGTTATTAAGTATTTCTCCAGAGGCTGGGTGGATCCTCAAACAGATTCTGCTTTACAATTTTTAAGACATAGCGAAAGGCACGGCTAACACAATGCTCGTTTGGAGGTTTATGAAGGAGGAATTTCATATTTTAAAATTTCATTCTTAATTATTGTGATTATTCAATTATTTTAACAAAAATATTTCCAATGAGTGTGGTGCATTCCTCTCAGCTGTAGCACAGACAAGTATGCAGTTCACACCAACACGCTAGATGTCACCACCATCGCTGTTCGCACTCCACTCAATGCTGTTGAGATACAGCTGTCCGGTATTGGTGTATTAAAGTATTTGTCCTGCCTCCCTTATTTGTGATCTGGTCATGTATGTCTATAGTAGTAAATCGCCGTGATAGATCACACTGGCGTGAAGATGTAGAACCCTGTGTCCCCGTGCTAAATCCCTGCAACCTAACACATGTCAAATTGTTCTGCTGTACATATCTGTAGTATTAGACGCCTCGAATATTCCTCATGTCTCTTTCCTACACAACCTCTCCCAATACACTAGTGTGTACTTCCGTTTCCAACTACCCTCTAATCTATCCCTTTTTGTAACAGAAACTTTGATTGGTGAAGTTTAAAACAACCCAGTGACTGGACGTAGTGCGCTGCGCAGAGTCCAAGAACAAACAAAGAAGAAGAAGAATGTGGCGAAGCAGCGCAAGTTATTTGGTGACCGTGACATAACCTTACTTTATGGAATCGATTTATAGGTTATGTAAAGAATCTGACGTTTGAATCAGTATGAAATTACTTCGGCACGTAAGTTTTATAGGCAACAAATTCACTGGCATTGTTAGTACCAGCTATCAATTTGGCATTTGTGATTATAGCACATCGAAACAAAGTTCTCCCGCAGAGTATTGTGTTGACATGGTAAGGTATGTCATGATTCCAATAATGGAAGTTTACTGTTGAGACAATAAGATCACTCGAAATAAACTATCAACGTATTAGATCAAGTTCAATACATTTAGTACATATCGAAGGGATGTTAAGTAGAAAGAGAGAGAGAAAAGGCCAATCGGACATGAATAAGATTCGAACCCACAACCTACCGTTCAGGTTGTGATCAGTAATTAGTCCTACATAGCGAAGAGTTGTTAAGCTCGGAACAAAAATGGTCAACCGGAACTCTACCTAATACGTTGAAAGTTTATGTCGCGAACAATGCGGTCATGAAAGTAAAATATTCACTTAAGATCACTGTTTCCTTTTTCAATTATCAGCGTATAGGCGATGATTATTTTGGAAACTGAAAGACATAAGGAATATAAATGCAAAACTCTGTACGTTTAGCTCGCTCTGTAGTCTCGTATGCTTCTATGCCCCTTACTTGGAAATCATTTAAGTAACCTTTACCAGTAACTACCTGATACCATGATGATGATCGTATTCAATTCTTCCCGAATGTTGAAGTGGCGCTAGTATGGAGCAGCTACTGCCCCTCAAAATCTTCATGCTAAGTTCCCACAGGGCAGTTTGAACACTCCAAATCGTGAATGAAAAGGACTGCAGTCAGAGGCATAATTTCATAATTTGTGCAGGGAGCCCCACCCTTTTTTTTTTTTTTTTTTGCCATACGAGTTCTTATCTTATTAAGCGTTCTCCATACTGGCAATGATTGTGAGGCACGAGTTGGAGTTCCCTCTCTTGGCTTATTCCAGTCCGGCAGTGTCGACTGTTGCTGCCATTACTGGTTCCTGAGTTCTCTTGGTTAAGCTGTAGCAGGCTTGATGCTGTTCCTTGATCTGAGATCCCGTTTTACTGCTGGCTAGCCATGAAAAGGAAGGCACTTGTCTGTCTTTCAGTTTCAGCTCCTACTTATTATCAAGCAGGGTGTGGTGCTGTACTACAGGTGTGGTTGGTGCTGTAGCATACTGTAGGTGTGGTTGACTTTCTTCCCAATGATTAGTCTGAGACATGCAGAGACGATATAACAAGTTTAATTCAAAGCAGCACTTTCTTGAATGTACAGAACTGGCTCATACAAGACAGGCATACTGGCTGTAGAGAAAGCAAGTGCCAAGGTTTTAGTTTGCACAGTTGCTGGATGTGCTGTCTCTTTAACATCCTAAGTAAGGTGGTCCTTGTTCTAACCTTCATGCCAATGGAATGGCAGTATTCTTTAAATGTGACTGAATGATGTAGTTGAACTCCAAGGTACTTTACAGATGCGGAGAACTCAAGTTGTCTTCCTTTCCGACAGATATTAAGTTTATGGTTTGTAGCATGGTTGTTAAGATGAAACAGTCTGACCAGTATTTTGCTAGGATTTGGTTTTAGAAATTTGTCTTTGTCGTACTTGGACAGATTACTGAGGCAGGTCTGCAGCTGGGATTCTATGTCTATTACTAAGTAAGCTATTCTATTACTTTGACTGTGCTCCAACACCAAGATCATCAGCATACAAAAAGTGCATTGTGTCCTCACTGATAGGTGGATCATTCATTATACATTGAAAAGGATTGATGCAAGGACATTACCCTGTGGGAGACTATTTTTTAAAATCCTTTCAATGATACCCTTAATCTTGAAGTGTCACCTGGAATCATACACATAACACTATTCCTCCACCGCAATAACACACAGTTATCTACACATGGCAGATGCCGCGCACCCTCATCAGAGGGTCTGCCTTACAAGGGCTGCACCCAGCTAGAAATAGCCACACGAAATTATTATTTATACCTGGAATCATCTATTCTGCAGGAGGTGTTGAATACTTCTTGCAAGTTTGAAATCTTCTGTCAATTTAAACAGCTTGTTGACAGTATCATAAGTAACAGTGAAATATATGAAAACAGCACCAGTTGCAAGACCAAAAATCTGCCCTCAATGTATTGAGTAGGCCTAAGGTTCAGGATTTGGTTAGTATGTGATCTTCCTGGTCTGAAAGCTGATGTTTGCAGATTCAGCTTTTAACTTACAATTGGCTTTTTCGTCGCACTGACACAGATAGGTCTTGTCAGCTTTTAACTTGCCCGTGCTTGGTTGGAGAGCAGGCAGGCACATGTAAACAACAGTACAGGCAAGGGACTGCACTCCTGACCAGGTCAAGCTCAGCCCAACTTGGGAAGGGTACAGGCATTGGCTTGCTTGCTTTCCTCCTCCTTACTGTGCTACAAAAGTAGCACAAAGGTCAGTTCCTCTTCACCCTCAAGATCAGTAAATTAAGACTTCCTTAAATATTTTGGGAAACACTATAAGCTGGCCAGTAATGTCCTGAACATAGTCTAGCGTTTTATCGGAGGGGCCCTCGGTCTCTAAAATAGTGTTCATGGCATCTATCTGAGAGTGAATTGACTGCACCATGTCATAATACCTGTTTCACTGAGTGGTAGCATGCTATTTTAATAAAATGCTGGCCAGTAATTTCCTGATCATAGCCTAACATTTTATCCGAGTGGCCTCTCATTCTCTCAAGACATTCATGACATTTGTCTGAGGGTGAACGAACTGCAACATGTCGAAATACCGGTAGCTGCTCCACTGAGAGGTAACATACTATTTTATTGATAATTGTAATCTCACTTTTAGCCAACCAGAGATTTTACTGAATGTGTAGTAGTCAATACATCGGTCCACTGAGTGGCAACATACTATTTTATTGATAATTGTAATCTCATTTATAGCCAACCAGAGATTTTACTGAATGTGTAGTAGTAAATACATTGGTTACATTTTCTTTCTGAAAGGGTTCTCTCAAAATATGCTTCAAGACTGTATTAATAATCTGAGTCCTGGATGGAAGTTGTTTGTATATGCTTAGGGCCTTAACATCATTGCTTTCTTGGTCTGTTAAAAATGTGTAATAATTGCAAATGTGCCCATGACAGTCTGTCTAGGATAAATTTGTCCGAGCTAGTTGACTGTGCAGTTAGGATCGTGCAGCGGTGAGCTCACATCCGGGAGATAGTGGGTTCGAACCTCACTGTCGGCAGCCCTGAAGATGGTTTTCCATAGTTTCCCATTTTCACACCAGGCAAATGCTGGGGCTGTACCTTAAAGAAGGCCACGGCCGCTTCCTTCCCACTCCTAGGCCTTTCCTATCCCATGTCGCCATAAGACCTATCTATGTCAGTGCGACGTAAAAAAAAGGAGAGAGTAACACTTAACTATAAGTTAGCAGTGGATCTGTTAGTAACTCTAAAAGTGGCTGATAGATATCTTGGAGTGTCTTCATTGGCAGTTTGGTTTGGTATAAAGCCAGTTGCACCAGCGTTGTCAAGCGTGCCCCCTGATGCCATAATTTTACTGTTATATGTATGTTATATGTGTAGGCCTATGCCTTATCTGTTAACTGAAACTTAAAGCTGCCAAGCTGTGATTGTAAAGGGCAGTCCCTCCTTGAGCCACTAGCTCACTGGGACATTCTATAACCAATAAAAAAATAAATAAACATGAGACTATCTTCGCTCTTCGATGCACTCAAAATTGCAAGAATCGAGAAGCGAACAGTAATGAAGTTTCATAGAACTTGCAAATGGTAATTTGGATTGCTGGTTGAAGAAAGGTTCATGAAAACTTTCTGGAAGCCTGATCTGCCAGCTGAAAAACTGTTCAACAAGTGCATAAACATAAATATGACGATATATACTTCTACTGGGATTTACTTTGGTGAATGTTGGATATGATCAGAAGCCTCAGTGTTTGGTGTGTGGTGACGTTTTATATAAGAAATCCATGAAACCATTGAAATTCAACATCTCCAAACCATACATGGCTGTGCAGCTGACAAGCCAATTGACTACCTTTGCAATAAACTCCTGAACTTCATGAAATGAAGAAAGTACTCACGAGGAGTGTTAGAGGAAGCGAGGGAATGTAGTTTTAGCATCATATCAAATTTCCCTATTAATTGCAAAACATGGTCAACCACATACCATTGGAGAGAAGTTAGTACTACCTGTAGCAAAACTGACGGTAAATTCTGTAGTTGGTGAAAAGTTCTCAAAACAGTTGGGTGCCATATCCTTATCTGATAACACCGTAAAGCGAAGAGTAGAAGAAATGGCAGCATGTGTGAGATACATTGTTGGAGTGAGGGGAGACTGGCGAGTGCTATGCGTTATAGCTGAACGAAAGCACTGATATTGCTAACATTGCAAAATGATTAAATTCAACTCGATAGGAATTTGAAAACATGATCCATTAGAATTTGCTGTTTTTTTTTTTTTTTTGTTTAATGTTACCCATGCACATGAAGGTCGAAAGTATCTTTGTGGTTCTCAACACATTCATGACAAAGTGACTTAGACTTAACTGGGAGCAATGGGTTGGATTAACTACCGATGGCACTAGCGCCTTATCTGGAAAATATAAAGGCGTAATTGTACACGTGAGGACTGTCGCCCTTCATGTTGGACGCATTGTTGCATCCACTTTGAAGCACTAACAACTCGCAACATGCCCGCAGAACTGGATGATGTGCTGAAAGAAGATCTGAAAGTTGTTAATTTCATCAAAGCCAGGCCTCTAAATTCTAGGTTATTTTTGGAGGTACTGTATATAAGTATATATTGTGTGGTCATGAACGTTTGCTATTGCATACAGAGGCGTCGCCATAAGACCTATCTGTGTCGGTGCGACGTAAAGCCCCTAGCAAAAAAAAAAAATTAAAAATAAAAATAATGCATACAGAGGTTAGGTAGTTGTCGAGAGGCAAAATTCTGACCCGCTTGTTTGAATTGCATGATGAAGTTAGGCTATTTCTTCTTGATGGAATGGTTTCTTGTGGCTTACCAGACATGGTTATTTAGCAGATATATTCAGTTATTTGAATTAATTGAATTTAAATCTGCAAGGAACGCAAGTCACACTCTCCATAGTCCAAAACAAAATAGATTGAACAATAAAGAAACAGTATGGGCACACCAAATCAGCAAAACCAAATTTGATTCTTTTGCAGCACTTTATGATCTCCTGTCTGAAAATGGAGAAATACTACAAGGCAGTGTAAGTGATGTAATGGTGAGACACTTGAAATTGTTATTAACCACACTTGGATAATATTTTCTGCTCTCATTGAGAAAATTTTGCGTATCAGAAATTCCTTTATTGGAAACTGAACATGTACTGTCCTCCCTTGAGGAAGATCAATTAGCTGAAGTATCTTGTGAATCTCCTTTGAAGACCTTATATCACAACTCCACGTCTCTGATCGACTTTGGATTCATGACATCTCCTACACCCTACAATTTCTAGAAAGAAAATTCTGCATTTAATGCCTTTCATGAAAACATATCTGTGTGAATGTACCTTTTCTGCTCTCACACAAATGAAAACGAAGTACAGAAAAAGAGTTAATGTAGAGGCTTGAGTAACTATGCTTGTAAAACGCTTGGTCTTTGGAAAACAGCACCATCCATCCCATTGATCCAACAACTGCACCAAGTGAATTTTCTCAGGTAAGTTTCCAAATTCATACTTATTATTAGTCAGGTATCTTATTGTTTCATAATTTATATACATATATAAAGTACCTTTATGTAAATGATGATAAATTAAACTTAAAGAGGAATGTAAATATTAGTCCTAAATTATAAAATCAAACATTGTAACATTACAAAATTCTGTTTTTTGTTTACTGAATCCAGTATTATGTTCTGTGGCTAGGTGGTCCTTGAACATGCAAGCAATATGCCAAAGGGGCCTCAGAAACAAAAGTTTGGGAAACCCTGGCCTAGACCTTTTCAAATTATCTTCCAACTCACTACAAATATTTGCACCAATTTCTGGGCAGTTTTGTTAGGTGGAACACATTAATACGGTACCTTATATGTTTATTCAAATATCACTCTACATTGATATAGTGCATTTCCTTGAGATTATTTGTCCACAGATCAGTGATAAATGCACAGATACCAGACTGAATAGCATGCACTATATCGGAAAACATTTTACTGTTTGGGACAAGAAAGCCTGAAGTAGAATTTGTGCACCTTTCTTTTTTTTCTTTCTTTCTTTTTTTCAAGGTGTTGCACCGACACGATAGGTCTTATGGTGATGATGGGATAGGAAAGATCTAGGAGTGAGAAGGAAGCAGCTGTGGCCGTAACTAAGGAACAGCCCCAGCATTTGCTTGATGTGAAAATGTGAAACCATGGAAAACAATCTTCAGGGCTGCCGACAGTGGTATTCGAACCCACTCTCTCCTGAATCCAAGCTTCCAGCTGCGCGCCCCTCACTGCATGGCTACGTCGCTTGGTACACCTTTGTCTAAAACCTGCCTGCTGCTTAATCAATTTACTGTTGCGAGACGGGATTGTCCTGTTAGGAATAAGGCGTTCGAACAACTTGAAAAGGTGACTCAGAAGGGGGACTGGCCTGAAATTCTTTGGCTGGACTGGTGTCTTTCCTGGTTTCAATAGTGCTACAATTTTGGCCCTAAGGCTCTCACACACAGCCGTGATAATCAGTTTGGTACAATTCAGGATGATATTGACTCAGAACAATTATCACTATTAACCAAGTTGACTGCTCACACTAGTGCGACACTCGGAAATCTTTGCTAACCAGCTGGTCGAGACCCAAGACATTTAAAATCTGTACTTCCGTGAAGCAGAATAATGGATTTAATTTCTGATGTTTCTCAGAATTCTCAGTAATTATTCTGAAGTATCTGCCTATATACAGTATATAAAATAACACGTCCTGACTGACTGACTGACTGACTGACTGACTGACTGACTGACTGACTGACTGACTGACTGACTGACTGACTGACTGACTGACTGACTGACTGATTCATCATCGCCGACCCAAAATTACTGGGCAGAAACAAATGAAATTTTGAGTATACATTTATATTACAATGTAGATGTTCACTAAGGGAGGATTTTTGGATATTTCTTTAAGGGGGTGAAAAGGGGGGTGAATTTTTAAAATGAGTGTATCTATATCTCAAAAACTTAACAGTTTAAAGATGAGAAAATTGGTATATGGAATCTCTTTTAAAAATAAGGAAACACATATTTTTTTTTGTTCTTGGAAAATCATCTTAAGGGGGGTGAAAAAGGGGTTAAATACCTTTTATGAGGATACTTATATCTCAGAAACTGAAGATGTTACAGTTATAAAAATTGGCATTTGGAATCTCCTTTAAAAATAAGGAAACACATATTTTTTGTTTCTGGAAAGTCTGCTTAAGAGGGGGGTAAACAGGAGTGACAAAGAGATGAATTTTTAAGATGAATATATCTAAAAAACATAACATGTTACAGACGTGAAAATTGGTGTTTGGAATCTCCTATAAAAGTAAAGGAACACGCATAATTTGTTTTCTAAAAATCCACTTAAGGGGAAGTATTAAGGGGATGAATTTTTAAAATGAGCATATCTATAGTATATCTCAAAAACTTAACATATTACAGACATGAAAATTGGTATTTTTAATCTCTTTTAAAAATAAAGTACATATTTTTTGTTTTCAGAAAAAGCACTCAAGGGGGGTAAAATGACTGATAAAGGGGTTGATTATTTTTATTAAGTTACTGGTACTCCAAAACTGAAGTTATAACAGATGTGAATATTGGTATTTAGAATATCCTTTAAAAATAAACACATTTTTTGTTATTGGAAAATTCATTTACAGGGGATTGTAAAAAGGTCTGAAAGAGGGGTTGAATTTCTTATGAGGATAATTATATCTCAAAAACTGAAAATACCGAGCTCGATAGCTGCAGTCGCTTAAGTGCGGCCAGTGTCCAGTATTCGGGAGATAGTAGGTTCGAACCCCACTGTCGGCAGCCCTGAAAATGGTTTTCCGTGGTTTCCCATTTTCACACCAGGCAAATGCTGGGGCTGTACCTTAATTAAGGCCACGGCCGCTTCCTTCCCACTCCTAGCCCTTTCCTGTCCCATCGTCGCCGTAAGACCTATCTGTGTCGGTGCGACGTAAAACAACTAGCAAAAAAAAAAAAAAAAAAAAAAAAAAAGAAACTGAAAATGTTACAGACATGAAAATTTGTATTTGGAATCTTCCTTAAACATAAAGAAACACATATTTTTTTGTTTTCGAAAAATTCACTTAAGGGGGTGGAGTGGGTGAAAAGAATTGAAGAAAGCGTTGAATTCTTTTTATGAGGATACTTATATATCAAATACCGAAGATGTTACAGATGTGAAAATTGGTATTTGGAATTTCCTGTAAAAGTACAGGAACATGCATAATTTGTTTTCTGAAAATCCTCTTAAGGGGAAGTGTTAAAGGAGTGAATTCTTTAAATGAGCCCATCTATAATATATCTGAGAAAACATATACAGATGTGAAAATTGGTATTTTTAATCTCTATTAATAAAGTAACACACATTTTTTGTTTCAGAAAAAACATCTAAGGGGTGGGGGTTGTAAAAAGGACTGAAAAAGGGCTTGAATTCTTTTTATGAGGATACTTATATATCAAAAACTGAAGATGTTACAGACATGAAAATTGGTATTAGGAATCTCCTTTAAAAATAATGACACACATATATTGTGGCAGGGGAAGGGGTGAGGAGGAATCAACTTGGGGGTGTGTGTGTAAAAGGAGTTGAATTCTTTTTATGAGGATACAAATAAGTGACCTAAAACAATATATCCCAAGGGAGGTTTTGACTGGGGGGTGAGAAATGATTTAAAAAAAATATGCATCTATATGAAACCATTTGAATTAAGAAGTTAAAATTTCAAATGATATCTTAGGTGTTAAATAACAGAAGATTTGAAACAAATTTAACCGCTCAGAAAGTTAAAACCGAGCGAGTTGGCCGTGCGCGTAGAGGCGCGCGGCTGTGAGCTTGCATCCGGGAGATAGTAGGTTCGAATCCCACTATTGGCAGCCCTGAAGATGGTTTTCCGTGGTTTCCCATTTTCACACCAGGCAAATGCTGGGGCCGTACCTTAATTAAGGCCATGGCTGCCTTCTTCCAACTCCTAGGCCTTTCCTATCCCATCGTCGCCATAAGACCTATCTGTGTCGGTGCGACGTAAAGCCTCTAGCAGAAAGTTAAATGGCTAATGGGGGTTAAGATCCAAAAACAAATATATTCATTCCTTCCTCTGAAACTGTTTAACATACGAAAGTAAAAATATTTCTCCCCTAAAGGGTTTGCATGGTGGTTGACTCTCGAAAACACAATATTCATTCTTCCGAAACCATTTCAGGCACGAACTAATTTTTTTTTTTTTTTTTAATGATGGGTGGTCTTCTACATCCTATATGTTAATAAATATTAATAAACATTCACCCCTTAAAAAGTATTAATTCCTCCATTCGACGTACAAAATCTAAATTTTACGGGTTGGTCGCTTTTACATCCTAGATGTTAAATAGGATAGGGTTTAAAAAACATCCCAATTCTTCTGTATGGGGTTCAAGTGAGTGTTAGATCAGAAAATATATAATCATCCCCCCAAAACGATTTAATGTACGAACTGGGGGCATATTTTCAGGCTCAGCTGACAGTGGACTCGCCAAACTACAGAATTTTAAATAATAACTATCAGATCAAAACTGTAGCGAAGCATGGGTATCTTGCTAGTAAAAGTATAAAAGTATAAAACCGTTTTTCATCCTTCAGGAGGTGGGGAATATCATAATATCAAATTTTCCCGGTTTCTTCCTCAACATGTTTATATCTTAGGCTCAAGTGCTTCTTCATTCTTGCATAATATAAGAAAAATAACAACCAACTATATATATATATAAATCGTGCATAAAATCCCTGTTCTGTCTGTCATTCAGTGATATTGAGAAAACAAGAATGTTTCAACAGCTGAAAAAAAAAAAAAAAAAAAAAAAAAGAACCTCTCACGACTGTGAATTTTCTACTTTTAAAAATAATAATTTGATTCTTTCAGTGAAATGATTGCTTCATATTTACCATGATGACGTACACAGCTATATCTATCGGCATGAGTTCAAACTTTTTTAAATACGTTCTTAGAAGAATATACTTTATTTATATTCGCCCACCTGTTCAGCACAATTGTGATGTAAACCACTTAAAACTAAATGGTTTTTACTCATACAAACTAGTTAGACTAGGACATGTTTCAACCCCATATGGGTCATCTTCAGCTAGTATACATGGAAACAAGACAAGTTACAATATCAGAAGTGAGAAATGTGGATAAAAGGCATGATTGATGGAAAAGTTCAGTGTGACTTTAAAAGAATTCTATAACTTCTGTGTGTTCTTTGCATTTAAGTGTCTGAGTAATAGACATAGCCTCAATTTGTTCGCAATATATTTTGCAGTCTTGATGAAATTCTAAAAAAACCTGTAAAAAATGCATGATGTTTTAAAAAACTTCCATTTCTGTGAGGCCCATAGTCAGAATGAATTGCTTCTTGTAATGAGATACCGGTATACCGGTACTCTTTGCAATGGTTGTAAAAAAATTATATTGTTATTTGGTTGTTACACGGACGACCATGGGAGAGGCCCATTCTAAAATATATTCAGCCTTCTGCTGGTCGAGCCATTTTTCGTAATGTTTTTGGTCGTGGGTGAGCGCTGTGCTCACTCTTGGGTATTTTGCATTTTTGCTATCTTTATTGAACTACTTCTTCTTATTATAAACAAGCAACATCATTCAGAGAGAAGTTATATTCACATGATGCCTTATATTGAGACCTGTACTTAGTCTACTCGTTAGTCACTATCACCGTGCGAGTTGGCAGTGCAGTTAGGAGCGCGCAGCTGTGAGTTCGCATCTGGGAGATAGTGGGTTCAAACCCTACTGTCAGCAGCCCTGAAGATGGTTTTCCGTGGTTTCCCATTTTCACACCAGGCAAATAGTGGGGCTGTGCCTTAATTATGGCGATGGCTGCTTCCTTCCCATTCCTAGGCCTTTCCTGTCCCATCGTCACCATAAGACCTATCTGTGTCGGTGCGACGTAAAACAAATAGCAGTTAGTCACTACCACTGGAGAGCTTTCTGGCATTTTCGTGGCATATCTGACAGATATGAACAGTATGTTCACCACATATTGCCGACTGACATTTGGTACATCGTACTGCTGTTTTCCAATTTTTTCTTAGGGCAGTAGGCACGTTTGACTTGTCCGTGGCTACCTTGGGGCTGAAATTCTGGCTCTTCGTGAGGAAGGCCAACATTTTGCCGGATTTTCAACTTTAGATTGGAGTGAATGCCACTATATAAGGCCGTAGTTATCAAGTGGTTCTTCACATAGCCAAAGGTAAGGTTTTCAGATATTTTCTTTGAGGGATATTTTCTGATGTTTTACACTGAAGAATGATGTGGGCATTGATTCCACCGACATCCAGCAAAGTAAAGAATATGCGAAGGGGCCATCGGCAACAAACCGTTGCGACCGAGTACTGGACTTTCAGTTTGTCTACCATGTCCACCCCACCATTTGTGAGGTTATAAAATGTATTAATACATGGTTTATTCATGTCACCAGACAGTTCATCAATTTCATCTGAATTGTGCATGCTGGAGACCAGTATCACGTTCTTGAACCTTTTTGGAACCTATGATACTAACATTACATCCTCACCAACAGCAAACAAGCTAGAAGACACTGGCCTAGGTCGTGAGTTCACAACTTCAGGTAGGATTTCACGCTTATTTTTCCTTAAAGTACCAACCATCACAGGGTTGTACTCCCTCACAAACTCATTAGCAAGATCAATGGAAGAAAACCAACTGTCCATCGTAGTGTTGCTACCATTGTTCCTGATTGGTTGTATCAACCTATTCACAATACTTTTTGGCTTATTATCCGACACAGATGGGCCCTCTTGTTGAATACCAACAAATATATTCATTCCTCCATGTTAGGCATATAGAATGTCCGTTAATCTTGAGTCCGTACTTTGCTGTCTTTCTAGGCATGAATTGCTTAAAACTGCATCGTCCATGGAAGGACTCTTAACATCTCATCCACTGTAATGCATTCCCCCAACAGAATAAGAGCTCTTGGCATTGTTTCACAAACTTCTCAAAAACATCTCTGATTGATGCAAGTTTATCACAGGCTTTTCTGGCCTGTCTTGTCTTGAGCATCATCGAACCAAAGTGCTCTCAACGATAAATACAATCTGTGGCAAGACATAACCGCATGAAAAATTTCAGGAGCCGTACTGTCAGTTGCCCAGAGATCTTCAAGATTATAATGGAATGATTTCATTACTCTGCCTAAATACAGCAGACGTATAACGGCCTTTATTTATTCACAGTTGGCATCCACAACATCAGTTTCTCTGGAATAATTAGCTCTTATATGACGTAACCGAGCGTTTGTATAATGCACAATTTTTTCAAGCACTTTATCTGGAAAAAAAAAAAAAAAAGCCAGAGACTACGATTCATATGCAGTCTTCAAAGTTTGTCCAAGTCTTTTCACTCTGGGTGGATAAATTACTATATTCCTTTTTAATCTTCACCTGTTTTGGAGAGACAGATGAACATTCCACAATGTAACATTATCATGACCAACATACTCAGGGCCAGGATTGTTGGGCTTGTCGGCGTTTGCTTCATCACCAGAAATTTCCATAGAACAGTCGTGTTCGCTATTCGCAGGTTGTTCTGCATCCGAATCCTCTTGATTCATCAATATTCCCTTGGCATATATCCTTGGCAACATCGTCATCCATCTCTTCAATCAGCTGCTGTCTAATCTTCTTGTCTTGAGCTGTTGTTTACCACCAAATTCTGTAGAATGGATAGTAAAACATAAAATCCTGGACAATAATTGACTGAATACAGTAACACTGCAGATCAAGGGTGAGCGCAGCGCTCATTCTTAGTGCACTGTTGGTGGAAACAATGTCTTGCTGCTATGGGCGTCAGCAATACCCCACACCAATGCTATTACTCAACTCCTGCCTTCCCACTCACTGCATCAGTAGCATCCCACAATTTAAAGCTAACAAATTACTCTCCACATCTATGCAATTATCATTCTAATAGAAGAAAATATTTGACACGGTAACTTGATTTTTAAATGTTGCTGTTAGGCAGTCTGAAAACATTTTGCCATTTGACAGAGACCTTTGTCAGTAGATTCACTGATATACTGTATTAGATCTCTTTTCAGTATTAATTTCTGATACTTCTTTTAATATCCAGGTACAGTAGTTGGAAGGATGTTAAACACACATTTGCCTACATATGTCTTCTAAGCTGTTGTTATAAGGAACTTGGATTATTGTATTCCTTTACTGTTAGTTGCTGGGATCTCTGGCCGTATGGAAAGGTAAACAGCTGATGATGATCATGCCACGTTGTACTCATGCTATGGTGAAAGCATGGTACTGCTCAAACAAAAACATTACCAGCATACACAGGCAACACGCTGTATGCCTGACCACACTACAACACATCTTCCAAACAGTCTGTAGTCAGGCTGATGCTAGCAGGTAGACTGCCCCTCTCCCCGTGGGAGATGGCATGACCCATCTAGCATGGCCACATAACCCAACAACTGACAATAATGGCGTTAATGAAATTATTTCAATGTAACATTGTATTTAAATATCATCATCTGTTAAGGTTAGATATAAAATTCCTAGAAATAACACCACACTTAAGATAAATGCCAGTAATTCATTTCTATGCCTGGTGTTGAACCTCTCAATTTGGCTTCCTGATTCTATCATGGAAGAATAATGAAAGTATATAATGATCATAATTATGAAACCAGGTTACTAACTTAGAAGTCTGGCTCCATGATTGAGTGGTGGTTTGAGTCTCGGTTTTGATTCCCAGCCAGATTGAGGGATTTTATCGTAAACAATTTATTCTCTTGGCACAGAGACTGGCTATTTGTCCTTTCCCCAACATTCCTGCAACTTGCACACTACAAACAACACTATTTTCCACTACAGTAACACACAGTTTCCCATACATGGCAGATGCCACCCACCCTCGTCAGAGGGTCTGCCTTACAAGGGGTAGACCAGGCTAGCAGTAGCCACATGAAATTATTATTAATAACTTAAGGAGTGAAGCATGGGAAGCTGCATCAGAACAACAGCCTGCAGACAAGTGACTCAAAGTATTTGCACCCACAGCACAGTGTGATAAACACATTTTAAAATAAGTGCTGTGAATCTTCAGCTTGTTAGGGAATGATCAACTCTATCATGTGGAAATCCTATCCCATTACTTTTTTTTTTTTTTTTTTTTTTTTTACTTTCAGTATTTATTTGTTAGAGCCTATATGCAATATTTTAACTGCTATAGAACTGAAAATTGCTGAAAAACCATAATCGAAACAGCTGGTGATGAGGCTGAACCTTAGGCAACTTTTGAGGATTGCACCAAAGTGGATAAATGAACAAAGTTCTACTGGGAGTGAAAATTACTCAGATCAGTTCATTTGGTAGTTAATATTGGAAGCAATACCAGACTTCCATTGTATTCTAATGCTAACTTCTAATTGTTTAATCCACTGTAGTATCCAAAACTCACTTTAGATGTGGGAATGTTAAAGAAAATGACTTGATTTCACAATTTTATGTTTGAGCTACTTCCATTTATATTGGTAGATAATTTTTGTATGCAGGCTTCTTTTCCTAAATTCTGAAAACTAATAAAATTTGGAATGTATTTTTGACATAGCAAGGTTCTCCATTCTCTTGTCAGACATTTCCAATTTGATATTGTGTATGACAGTGTTGTTGGAAGTAAAGTTCTTGAAATTAACTTGATGGGAAAGGTAGACATTTTGAATCTCTAAGAAACTGCTTGAAACTTGTTTTTAGAAATATTCAATAAATTTTGGTATTGTTTGTTACATGAAATTAATATAATCACTCCTGCACATATAGTATACTCTTGATAAAAATGTTTAATGTCACTTGTTTTCCAGAACACATGATTATGAAAACTTCTTGTGTACTCTGTTGCTGCCAAACGAATGCCGAACCTCAGCATTTGCCATAAGAGCATTCAACATTGAAGTTGCAAGAGTTCAAGATAGTGTCAGTGAAGTGACAATTGGCCAGATGAGAATGAAGTTCTGGGAGGATACTTTGGAGAAAATATATCAAAATGATGTTCCCAAGCATCCTGTTGCAATGGAGCTGTATCGAGTGAGTATCTGTTAAGCAGGTTTAAAAATTTTGTTTTTAGAGGAATATTATCATTGAAATATATGACTGTAATCACAGACCTGTGTATTTCTTGCCAAACATGTATTTGAGTAGCAATGAATTGATATGGGAAATTCAAGTATAGTTAGAATTCATAATTACCATCTGCTATATCAAACTTGATCACGCAAGGTGCTGGCCTTGTGACCTCAACTTGGCAGGTTTGATCATGGCTCAGTCCGGTGGTATTTGAAGGTGCTTAAATACATCACCCTCATGTCAGTTGAATTACTGGCACGAAAAAGAACGCCTGCAGGACTAAATTCCGGCTTCTTGGCATCTCCGAAAATTGTAAAAGTAGTTAGTGGTTTGTAAGGCAAATATCATTATTATAAAAGATTGATGATTAGTAAATCTCACCATAAAAATGTCCGACTCCATCTCTAAATGGTTGGCGTGCAGCCCTTTGGTCACAGGGGTCCTGGTTTGATTCCCAGCAGGGTCGGGAATTTTAACCATAATTGGTTAATTCCCCTGCACGGGGGCTGGTTGTATGTGCCATATCATCATCATCGTTTCATCATCACGACGCGCGGGTCGCTTACGGGCATCAAATCAAGAAGACCTTCATCTGGTGAGCTGAACTTGTCCTCAGACACTACCGGCACTAAAAACCCTACGCCATTTCCATTTTTTTTACCATAAAAATTAGAATAGAAGTACATTTCAAATAGTTTGTATTATGTTCTTCTCGTTGTCAGTATATTATGGTAAAACTCCACAGTATTTAAATCAACTTAGCTGATGAATCAATCTGATTAATAAACTGTCTGGCTCCTTGGCTGAATGGTCAGCATACAGATCTTCAGTTCAGAATGCCCCAGGTTCGATTCCTTACTGGGCCATGGATTTTAACCGTGTTTGGTTGATTCCTCCAGCTCAGGAGCTAGATGTCGGTGTTCGCCTAAATATACATCTTCATTTGCATGCAGCATGTCGCATTATAAACCACTACAAAAACATGCAATACTGAACACATTCCTTAATGTAGAGTTGGCATCAGGAAAGACATCTCGTCGTAAAACTGAGCTTAATTCACATTAGTGTTGATCCAATGTAGTTGGGAAAAGACAAGAAGAAGAATAATCTAATATATGTGGAGCAACAGATCTAATATTAGCAATAATGATCCTTATAGCAAGTTTGCTATTAAGAGAGGGTAAAGGTGATTAAATACAGTTTTCAGTGTCATTACATATTATAAGGAAATTTTCAACAGTTTGTAACAGTTTTCCTTGTATATACTTGAACATATTATCTCTTTTAGACAAACTTATTTCAGTTCCATAATTACCAACTCTTGTTGCAAGTAACTTTCTCTCGTAACCTATCATGTACTCTCATTTATTTCAGCTCACTCCAGGGTTAAACTCTTTTGAAACCTAAATCATGTGAATAAAACAATTATATACATATTTACACAGGTAATCATATTAAATATGAATATTTCACTGAAATCAATACACTACTGTTCACTTATATTTATTTTCACTGTATGGTTCTTGCCAAAGCATTCTCTGGAGGTGAAGCCCTTTATTATTTATTATTTATTTACGTTTTATGGCATGCATTGGACCACTCTAGCCAAATTTATACAAAGAATTTTTCAGTTTCCTGTCAGCCCAGTACATCTTCATTCTCTGGAATCTTATCTTTTTCTTCATTGAAAATCTGGTTTGCTTGTCTGTGAGTTTCCTGATTTTGTCAGTTTTGTTTCTTAGGTCTTCCACTGTAATTTGTAGTTCATCCATATCTTTCTTGATTTCTGTAATCCACTTAATGTTGCACTTACTATTCCATAATTTTCCTATTATTCTCCTAATGATCCTGTTCTCTGGTGTCCTGATTAGATGTCCAAAAAATGATATGCGTTTCTTCTGATTGTGCTCATTACTGGTTCTTGAAGCCCTTTATATTGTAACAGAAGAAACTATTTACAACTAACTTAGCACTTGTCTGCGCTGCCATGTTGTAAATAAACAGAGGTGCACATAAGAAGATGAGCGAGTGAGAGCATTCTGCACAGAGCGAAACAGTCAGTCATTGCAGTATCACCTGAATGCTTTCATGAATTTGATCTCTCTTTCAGCGGAAGGCTCTTCAATTAGGCATGAGTGACTGTGCGGCAAACAAGCTTGTAGTTTACAAGATTTCTTTCTGTCACCAACATTTAACAAGAATTCAACAAATCATCCTATTACTTAGTGTGAACCGAGCTTGATAGCTGCAGTCACTTAAGTGCGGCCAGTATCCAGTAATCGGGAGATAGTGGGTTCGAATACCACTGTCGGCAGTCCTGAAGATGGTTTTCCGTGGTTTCCCATTTTCACACCAGGCAAATGCTGGGGCTGTACCTTAATTAAGGCCACGGCCGCTTCCTTCTCATTCCTACGCCTTTCCCATCCTATCGTCGCCATAAGACATATCTGTGTTGGTGCGACGTAAAGCAAAAAAAAAGTGTGAACCCAAGAAAAAACATTAACAACAAACACTGCACACGCCACGAATTAATAATTAAATGAAGAGGCACTCGAAAGAGCATTATTTAACCTACACAGTACATAAAACTGAGTCATACGTTGTAATTAGTTTTCACTGTAGTCTCTGATGGTTTTTGTTCTTTTTGCACACGTTATTAAATTATAGCAGTCATACTTCTTTGTTAGGTTGATGAAACATGAGAGTTCGACGGACCTTGTGGTGAAAGTCATGAATCGCAAGTCTTGTTACCACATGTCTTTCGTCCTGCCCAGTCTCTGTCTATTGCACTCGTGCCATAGAACTCGGGGTCACCGTCATTCCTCCTCCTCCGCCGTAATTCGAGATTAGCTTGGTAGGGACCAGTAGATGGTAGCAAGAATTGCAGTCTCAGGTTCTCTATGAAGAAGCTTTCCCTTGCTAATTTGTAGACAATCCTTGAGGATGTATGTATCCCAACTCCTTAAGCTCTCTTCAGGTATCTTGCTTTCACACTTTCTAATCGTGTGAGGTCGCTGTTTGTGAGCTGCTCCCATATTAATTCTATTCCCTATGACGCAACTGGTATTATGACTGCCTTAAATAATGTCATTGCAGTACACATTTAAGAGAGAGTTTGGTGATATCTTTAATTCTATGTATGGCTTTCGTGGCTGCTGGTACTTTCTCTTAAATGTGTATCCTGTAGGAAGACAAGGTCGTTTGCAGGTACACTACTAAGTACCTGAATTTCTTCACGGTCGTCAGCATATCTCCTTGCAGTACTAGGTGGTCATCAGACGCTAGTTTACCTCCTTTTCTGAAGATCATGTGCGCTGTTTTCTCTTTATTGATTTCTAAGCTGTTTTTGTCGGCCCATAATTCAAGCTTCTGAGGGGCAGCTTGCAGTTCGCCTTTGCATTGTGATCCTAGTGCCATATCATCTGCGTACATAATTAGTTTCACTGTGGGGCAGTCTCAAATAACATTCATAATGTCAGCTGTTAAGATGTTAATTAGTAGGGGACTCACGGGGTCGCCCTGGAGTACGCCAGTCATCAATCTGACCTTCTGTGAGAAGACAACGCCATCGTTTATAACTGTGGTTGTATGCTAGAATTACTTCAACTATTCTCACCAGAAGATGAGAGTCTCCCAGCATCTCTTTTAGTTTGTGTATGAGGATATTCCGGTTAATAAAGTCGAAAGCCTTTCTATAGTTTATGAAGACCACATGGTATTTCCCTTTCTGGTGCTTCAAGGCCTGTTCCACTTCTGCTTGCAGTAGTGTCACTGCTTTTAGAGTGCTCCTTCCCTCTCGGAAACTGAATTGGCAGTCTGGTATGAATATGTCCACGTCCTTCGCTAGTCTTTTCCTTAAAATTTTGGAGAAAAGCTTGAACATCGTAGGTTCTAGAACTATTCCTCTGTAAGAATTAGGATCTTTTGTGAACCTTTCCATTTATACAGAATTGCCATTTGGGCTGTCTCCAGTTATTGAACAGATCTGTCCATACTTGGAGAAGTAGATATTGTGGCTCTATTACGTGTTCCATGAATATCTTGTCAGTCCCTTCTGCTTTACCCTTCTTAGCAGTCGTGATATTGGTTTGTATTTCTGCTGGGATAATTTGGATGGCTACTGTAGTGATGCTGTTTGTAGCTGTGATTGGATGGTCTGTTGTTCCATTCTTGTTGAGGATCCCAGAGCATGATTCACCCATGTCTCTATCGGTATCTCTCTCGCCGCCAAGAAGTGATCTGTTCTCGCTAATTCTACTGTTTCCCTAGTTTTGGCTTCAATGTGTTCAGTGTTTTTAGTCATAAATAACAGTTTATGTTCTTTCCTACTCTTAGCTTATTCTTCTATGTCTCTTCTGTCATTTGTGCACTTTGCTCTATACAACACACGCAGTGTTGCTTTCTGGGTGATGTAGCACTCTGTATCAAACCATTTTTGTGTGTGTGTCTTTCTTCTGGTGATGAATGCTTTGCTGACCAACCGGCTGATACACTGTACTGTATCATCTAATTGCACTCATGGAAGAGAAGTGACTAACTGGCGCCTGTTGGCTGACGATATTATGATATTTCTTCTTGTCATGGCAGAGCTAGTGCTCACCCGTTTTCTTGAATTGTCGGGAAATTATGTAAGCCCACAAATTTTTTTGCATCTGAGGTGGTGATTTATAGTTCTGTGTTTTCTCGTATATGGCTCTACTCACTAAATCAAGGAGTTTACACAAAATCCATTCCTTTTACATAATATATAGAAGCTGATTCAATCTTTGATTGGAAAGGGTTAAAGCTCCTATTTCACAACTGTTACAGCCAAAGTGATAGTGGCGGACATAAAAGATGGTCATAATTCATGTTTCACATGAATTATTTTGGTGCTTTCATGTGTATGTAGGCTTTTCTAGCATGCCACATAAACATCTGATTACACTGAAGTTTTTGTTGACGAGATTGTCCTACTTAAAGGTTAATGATTGTGTTTCCTTCGATATATTGAAATTTATTTGTATGTAGAAACGGTTATTGTTCTTTCTTAGGTTGGTGCTCAGTTTAATCGTTGCTGGTAGAATCTTGTAACCGGGCGAGTTGGCCGTGCAGTTAGGGGCGCGCAGCTGTGAACTTGCATCCGGGAGATGGTAGGTTCGAATCCGACTGTCGGCAGCCCTGAAGATGGTTTTCCGTGGTTTCCCATTTTCACACCAGGCAAATGCTGGGGCTGTACCTTAATTAAGGCCACGGCTGCTTCCTTCCCACTCCTAGCCCTTTCCTATCCCATCGTTGCCATAAGACCTGTCTGGTGTGTCGGTGCGATGTAAAGCCACTAGCAAAAATAAAAATCTTGTAATGATCCTTTCATTAGCTTGTTGATAATTTATGTGATGATGGTTGCAAGAAATTACCTAAATAACTTTGTAGAATGTGGCTACCATAATCTTATGATAAGTCACTGGCTGTAGTGGAATCTTTCAAAATTCTTTTTTGTGTATTGGTCCGGATTCAAACAGTGGTTTTCTTGATGGGAAGTGACAGATAGTATGATGTCACTGATCAAACATACCCACTGGAACTTCACTTGTTAGGGCTGGCAACTATGTAAAATTCAAACGGAATAGTTTTTATGTATGGATGAATGATGAGACACTTCATGTAAGATTTATATTCAGAAGCAACAATTTGAATAGTTATATCAAATCCGAAAACAATTTCCTTTATGTCTTTTTCTAAATTTTCTCAATCCAGAAACAATAAACATTTAATTGTACAATAAATGAATTAGATAACAATAAATTAATTGACAATAAACTTGCAGGATGTATCAGAACTATACCGACAAAAAAAATTAGGAATGCTCTTCGTGTTATGTTAAGAACAATAGTGCAATCGGATTGGTGGAGAAGATGTTTTTTTAGAGAAAATGAGGTTACTTTTTTACTTCCGGGCACGCGATTCAAATTGACGAACTCGCAGTATTTGTTATGCCAGAGCACAAGCCGCTGCCGTGCTCCAGGTAAGAGGAGGGGAAGTGGGGTGTATGATGGAGACAGAGATAATGTTCTGTGCCCATGCACAAGTTTCTTGTTCTTCTTTCATTTTCCTTCTGATTAGTGTTAAGAGAGGATGGTTGCCCAGTTGTACTTCCTTTTAAATTAATTGTCAGCACTGCCACTCTTCTTTTCACTCAACATTTTCACTGCTAAAGGAACACAGCACTCAAATAAAAATAAAAATCACATAGTAATGGAAAGTTCAATCCATGAAAAATTTAATTGAAAGAAGTTCGTATAGGTGTATAGGTACTGCCTGCCAATCAGTCTTTACAATTGATTTTTTTGGTGGGATATCCACCCCATATAACGACTGGCAAAAATAGAAAGGAGTCTCTGAGTGACGAGTAGTTGAGTGAGCTGTCCCACCTTTGAAAACTGCTGCCTGGGGGTTGATAGAAATTTCTCTGTATAATTTACTTGCCTCGAGGAGCATTGTTATGTGTTACAGTATTTTCTGAACATTAGTGCTGCTAGTCATAAGTATATTGTAACAGTAAATGTGGTACTTTGGTGAGCACGAGAAACGCAGGGCATGTACCAATTTGTTGAAGTGCATACAGAGGGAGAGGGTGTGTTTAGAAGAAAATCTTTCAAAAATTTTTTTCTGAATTTATTAATAAGTTCAAACCATGTCACCTCTGTACAGCAGATATAGTAGAAGTATTCCCCGTCCTAGGGCTGGCGACGTCCTTGGATTCCGGCAGTTCCTCTCCTTTTCATACCAGTGGACCACCATTTGTCCCTCGATGGAAGTTCTAGAAGATCCATACGGTGCTGATGAAGGGCGTTGAGACAGACCACGTAAATGACGAACGTGAATGAACACCGTTAAGCCTTGGGGCGAGTTAATGCAAAAAACTGCTTCTGCACAGATGAGAGAAAGGTTTATCACTGGTTTTAACAAGGTTCATGACACGTGAGAATGTATGTTTGAAGGTCTATCACACGGTAGAAATCTACCCCGTGTTAAATCCTCAATCATTTGAAATGAAAAAGAAGGTCATTAAACTTGAATGAGTATATAAGTTTAACATTCATAAAATGAAAGTCCACTCGAAACTTATCGAATTTCGAAATAGTCGCTTAAAGTTTGTAGCACTTGGCATAATGTGAAGTTACACCACACGACTTAGTTCTTAGTTTAAAGCATTGTTCAATGTAATCACTTGGATTGGGAAAAATAAGGGTGTTTCACTCGTGAATTCAGACTTGTTCACGCATTGGTAATGACATAAAAAAAATAAAACGAAATTAATCATGCATCAATAGTCCTCGGTTCGACTGTTCATTGAATCGAAACGCACAGCTGAATGTTCGTAGAATTGAAAGGTACAGTTCTTAATAGAATTGAAATGCACAGTTCACGCACGCAATCTACAGTTCATTACCTACAAATATTTACACAGTTCATGAAATGGTAAATTAGTGACGTAGTCATGCTTGCAATTTGAGTAATTCTGAATTAAAGCACAGTCTCGTTAACTTGAAGTATTCAGTACTTTGTAAGGAGCAAACTGTTCCAAATCCTGTCCACAACATTAAACTTTAAATTACGAGTACTTGAAAAATATTCACAAGTCTTAGACACTCGTGTAGAATAAATAGTCACTTGCTGATGTTCAGATGAAGCACAATTTATATTACGCCCCGTTGGAGCAGAAGTTTATCATTCACAGTTGAAAGAAACCCGTACAAGTTCATACTCGTCACAATCGAGTTAAAGTCCACGGACTCAAAGTATGACGGCCGCTTCACGCTATATCGCGGTCCTCGCGAACCGACTGCACAAATTCCACTGCCATGTTTGCACATACACATGCTGGTCACACACTGCTCTGCTAAGCGAAACAGTACTGTATTTATATCCGATCTGTGCCTTCACATCTCGTTCGATAACTTCGTTGTCTCATGTCGGATTTACGTGAAACTTTGCAGGAACGTAGATAAAGGATCTGGCTGCACGATGATATGGTTAAATTTGTCTAATTATTATTATGGGGAAGTTATTATCCACGGAAGCTCGAGGAACATTCCAAACCAGTCTAGGCTCTGTGTTGTGGTGAGGCATGCTGTGACGTCACCCGCTTTCTACGTCACACGCACACAGCTGTTGCTCGCTGTTCAGTCAGTCTTTCGCTGTCGGTCTGGAGCGTAACGCGTAAGTTTTTAAATTTTCATTACGGGGACTTAGTTTCGTACCGCCGTTACCGGTACAATATGATGTTGTTGATGGTGATTCTTCCATCGGATGGCGACGTTAAACATTGAACGGACCCTTTGGTGCTATTCGACAGGAGTAGGCTATATGCTGGCATCAGGTTTCACCCTCTCCCTTCCTACTATCATATATCACATGTGTTCATTTCATCTCATTAACTCCTGTGATGAGGTTGACATCAGGAAGGGCTACAATGATTCTTCTCTCTTCCTACCTGACCCCATAGAGAAATGGGACAAGGGTTGGACATATACACTGCTGTTAGTCAAACTGCTCCATCAGTGTAAATTCAGAAATAATGACTAATTTCAAGATTTAATTACTATGAGGTAAAAAGGAATTTCTGCAGATGTCAAGTTTTACATAATTTTGAGTTACTGAGAGTTGAGTTTCCAGGACTCCCCTATAATTATATAAATGTATTAAATGGCTTTGTAGGAGAGAAAACTGTGAATGTTAGAAAGAGTGAAATCTACAGAAAATGTGCTCTATTCTTCCAGAAGGATGTGGGTTAAAATCCCTGTCAGAAATTTGAGAAGTTAAGGAATAAGACTGTCACTACTTGAGAGGCAAATGGTCTTGGAGTTCATTTCAGCCTACATAAGAAATGAGTATTAGGTTAATTTATGGGGGCAAAAGAAGGTGACTTTGTGCACTTCTTTCTATTGATTTTCAACTTCATGGGTACGATACTCTCCTCAACAATTAGCTTTGATGATCAGTTGGGAAAAGGCTCCTCTCTCATTACTGTTGAGGCTTTTCCATTTCTCAACTCGTGTTCATGTTGATATTAAAAATAAAACTGTCATGTGAGTGGAAATGCGATCACTGTAAATGATCTTGTGAGAGTTTCAAAATAACCAAGTTTAAATCATGACAAATTGTGAATTATTGTCAAATATAAAGAGGTATAAACATGAATAGGAATGCATAATAGAAATAACATTATGGTAGGTCACTGTAGGAAGAGGGAGCAATGAAAAGAGGAAACGAAGATAAACATGAAAACACAAAAGGGCAGTGAGAGTCACATCTTCATACACTGCTATTTTCAAATAGATGGACTCTCTCCTTCTCAGTCAAATTTCTTGGTGCATCTATATTTTCTCAGCCCCTGACAAGTTTGTTTCTGCTTCACAGCCTCAACATACACTTGGGAGCAGTCTTCACAGGTTTTTAGTCTTGATGCAGGAAGTGTAGAATAAGAATAAACAAGGGAGAAGGGAAGAGACATAACATAAAGATGGTAATGGAAAGGAGCAAACAAGTCTCAAATCAAGTCAGATAGAGAGAAATAGGACCATGAAAAAGAACCATTGTTTTTCTGTTATAAGTTCCTGATCAGATGATTGAAATGAAGAGACATAAAGTTGGTCATTCTTTGTTACAAGTCATTTAGATTCTATTCTTGTTCTCTATTTCTGATAATTTTTTCTGCCATGGTAAAATAGAATTTCTGTGAGTGTGTATTCTTTTCAGAGAATAACCGGATTTAAATTAGAAGATCTCAAGCCATTTTGCACCCACCCCTTATCCCACACAGATATATGGTATGTGAAGTGACTGAACTCATTTTAATATCCTCTTGAATTTTTCTATTACTGTGTAAGTTATTGTTATCATTTATATTATTTGCATCACAAGTAAAATAATATAAAGATAATAACTGAAAGAAAGGTTTCCAAAGAAACTGTCTGTTATTTCTTTTTCTCTCACCAGGCAGTCAAGAGACATAAATTGTCAAAGCGATATTTGAAGCGCTTGATAAGTGTACGAGCTAATCACTTAATTACATCAACATACCCTAATATAGAGGCTATGGAATCTTATGCTGAAAATTCTGTCTCATCTGTGCTATACCTCATGCTTGAGTGTTCAGGTATTGTTGTTTTAGTATATTATTCAAAATTAGGATTTTTTTTTTCCTTTTTAAATTGGAAAACTTGTTGCTCTTGTCAGTGGATTGTACATAAATGTTTTCAATAATATTTCAAGATTCTGTAGAAGATATATTAACATAGGTACTCATGGATTAGAATGATCAGCTGGCATTATGTTGTTCCCCAACAAATGCTCACTTATTGTATTGCAAGGGACAAG
Source organism: Anabrus simplex (assembly GCF_040414725.1). Classification (NCBI taxonomy): domain Eukaryota; kingdom Metazoa; phylum Arthropoda; class Insecta; order Orthoptera; family Tettigoniidae; genus Anabrus; species Anabrus simplex. The sequence continues at coordinate 113,581,385 of NC_090271.1, read as the reverse complement.
GTGAAATACTGTGTGTGATAGTTTAGACTCATATTTGAAAAAAACTGGGTGAAACTTGTTAAAGTTGATAAAGCTCATGGAAATGACATTTATAGAAAAAGAAAAAAGTCGATAGATGTGTGCAAAGGAATGCAGAACATATATTCCTGATCTTGAAATATAGAGCTGTTTCTATTGACGGTAATGAAAGTTAGTTACTCCTTATTGATTAGCAACAAGGAGGGACTTTCTAAGAAAGTAGTCGAATAGGCATCACTTATAACTTGAATATATTTAAAACTAGCTGATATACCTGTGCTTCGCTACGGAATTCTACATCGTATACAGAATTCTAGGTTAGGTAGTGTACATGTTGTAAGCAAGATTGTATTAAATTGTATAGCTCTTAACATTACCCTAGAAACGCGATGGGGAAGTCAGCAAAAGTTTTTTCTTATGTGAAGACTTGGTTAGGGAATTTTCATTGTAATGGTAGGCCCTCTTCCCTACCATTGGTAACAATCAAGTTGGGGAGTTTTCATTATTATGGCACCCACTCACTCTCCACCTGTCGTTTTACAACCTCAGAAAGGCTGTCTTAGTGATTTTCCCAACTGAAATCAACATAGACATTGACGCCAGTAGGAATGTCACGTTTAAAAGCAATGCTATTACATGAAATACTCGATCAAATTAACAACCACACATTTTCTCACTTTCAACGAACAGTATTACGCTGCCGATCTAACAGTCCAAAGTTCCAGAGCTGGAATGACTAGGCCGCAGACAGCCGTGAGGCGTGAACACTCTTTAATTTTGGGAGCGGGGGAAAGGGGGGCAGGAGGGGAGTGAAGGTGGGGGGGATGGGGTGAATAGTGTAGAGTCCCAGGGCAAAAACTATGCCCTTTTACTCATCTGTTTAATAGGATTACCCGAGGAGTCAGAAAATCTCAATTCACTACACTGGCGGCGGAAAAATCTATCTGAGTTGGAGGCAAATTTTTCCTCCAAGCCAGAGAAGAAATCTCCTCTTCACTGCTAATTTGGAATAAAATGAATGTAGAATTTAATAAAAGTGAAGAGGAAGAAGTTTTTCTTAAGAAATGTTTCTTTTCAGGGTTGAATTTTTAGTTATTTAGTGAATTGTGGTGCTGTAATTTGGAATAGGTGTAAATTGTTATTCTAGACCAGGTACTACTACTACCACTACTAAGTGTGCCTCTGTCTTAAATGTGCACACGGCTAACTCAAAACAGCATGTCAGAGTACGGATCAAATAGCTTGAATACTATGATGAACCAATGTGTAACGTATCAGCAGTATCAGAAAATGTATGAACCAGAGAAATGACATGCTAAAGAAGAAAGTTATCTAACTCCTGTCCAATTTTCCGCCAATATTCAGGCAGGCTGTTATACTTGGTACGCAGCAGTAATCCCATTTATCGGAGGTAAGTGGCACAATAAGATACAAAGAACATCGCAACAAACAATGGTCAATGTAACGTTATTGTTGATCACTGTTATGCGTTTTCGATATTGTAGGCCTTCACATTTAGTTTTCTTCCGACTCTAAAATACCATTCCTATCATAGTCGGTACGCTAAAACTGAATAAAACATAAATGGTCGGAAATTGTATTCTCTCTAACTTTAGTTATGTAGTACTTTTCGATAGGACCAATAACATAGGTATTTAAAAATTAAATTTTAGGCCCTTCACTAAACTACAATTTAATCCAGGGTTAATAAAATTGTTTATAGCTTAAACTGTAGTATCTTATTCCCCGACTCTATATACCAATTTTCATTAAATTCTTTCTACCTGTTTTCTCTTGACTCGGCATTTATATGGACTTAGCAACAAAAATACAAATTCATGAATATCTCTGTTATCATAGGCGATACGGTAAAAGCGTATAAAACATAAATGATCGGAAATTTAATTCTATATAACTTTAGTTATGTTGTATTTATCGATATGACCACTAATAACGTAAATATTTAAGAGTTACATTTTGGGCCTTCCCCCTAAACTACCATTTCACTCAGCGTGAATAAAATGATTTATAGCCTAGATTGTAGTGGCTCATCTGCCGACTTTACATACCGATTTTCATTGAATTATTTTCATCCGTGTTCTCGTGATGCGTGTACATACAGACAGACAGAAATTACAGAAAAGTAAAAAGTTCATTTCCTTGTTACTGTGGAGATGATAGTTTTGAAACCGTTTTTGTGTAGGTTTTGTAAAATACATGTTCTTTTTTCTTCTTCTTCTTCTTTTATGACCACATAGGATCACTTTAGTCAGTCCATCGTCCAACTTTCTGGTATTTTTTGTTGATGCAAGTTCTTCCAATCCTCCTTTCAATTTTCTGAAGTCTGTCAGTCTTTGATTGTTTATTCAGGTAAAAGAGTGTTTCTGCTGCATGATTTTTTCATTTAGGTTATGTGTTATTACTTTTCCAAGATATTTAAATTGTGTTACTATTTTGATTTTATTACCATTTATGGTGACTTCTTTTAGCTGTGTTGGTTTTTGGGGCATAATTTCTGTTTTTCCAAATGATATCTTGAGGCCAATTTTATTTGCAATGTTTTGTGCCCTTTCCTCAGTTGAAAATGTGCGTGTTGTTGGTTTGTTTTGTGTAAGGGTAAAGCGGAGGTTTGTATTCTTGAGTTTTGTATTCAATTTTATCTTATTTGTGGTGTCTTCTGTTGTAAGGCCTATTTCCTTCAGGTCCTCTCGTACTTCTCTGATCCATTTACATCCTGTTGTGGTATTTTTTGAGACGAGATTGTGTTGTACTAGTTGTTTCAGAAGTCTCGAATCCTGCATCCTCATGATATGTCCAAAGAATCCCAGTCTCCTCTTACGCATAGTATCTGTAATGGGTTCTAGCTCTTTGCACGACTTTGTTAGGTATTAACTGCCACTGTCCAACTTTCTGGTATTTTTTGTTGATGCAAGTTCTTCCAATCCTCCTTTCAATTTTCTGAAGTCTGTCAGTCTTTGATTGTTTATTCAGGTAAAAGAGTGTTTCTGCTGCATATGTAGCTTCCGGTTTTATAACTGTGTTGTAGTGTTTTATTTTTGTATTTATTGATAGACATTTCTTTTTGTAGATATCCCATGTTAATTTTTGTGCTTTAGCTAATCTATTTGTTCTTATTTGGATTGAGATTTTTTCATTTAGGTTATGTGTTATTACTTTTCCAAGATATTTAAATTGTGTTACTATTTTGATTTTATTACCATTTATGGTGACTTCTTTTAGCTGTGTTGGTTTTTGGGGCATAATTTCTGTTTTTCCAAATGATATTTTGAGGCCAATGTTATTTGCAATGTTTTGAAGTTCTGATATCTGGGTTTTTGCTTCTTTTATGTCCACTGCTAGTAATGCTAAATCGTCAGCAAAACCCAGGCAATTTGTTTTGATTTTTCGGCCAATCTTTATTTTGGGGGGACATTTCCTAAACCATTCCCTCCTTACCATTTCTAGAGCACTAGTTAAATAATAGTGGTGAGAGCCCATCTCCCTGCCGTAGTCCAGTTTTAATTTCAAATGTCTCTGATGTTTCACCCCTAAACTTCACTTTTGATTTGGTGTTGGTGAGAGTCAATTTTATCATGTTTATTAATTTGGGGTGTAGTCCAAGGTGTCTTAAAATTTTAAACATAGATTCCCTATGGATGCAATCATAAGCTTTCTTGAAATCTACAAATGTTATCACCATATCTCTGTTTCTTCTCCTGTTATAGTCCATTATCAACTTAAGACTCATGATCTGATCAGGACAGCTCCTCTGGGGTCTGAAACCTCCTTGATATTCTCCTTGTTCTTTCTCAAGTTGTAAACTTATCCTATTAAGGATGATTATTGAAAATATTTTGTATGTTATGTCTAGGAGCGACATTCCCCTGTAGTTATTAGGGTCGGTTTTGTCTCCTTTTTTGTGCAGTGGATGAATGAGGGCTGTTGTCCAGTGTTCTGGTAGTTCTTTAATCCAGATAGAGACAAGTTGTTGATGGAGGGCAACTTTTGCTGATGTTCCTGCATATTTCCAGATTTCCACAAAGGTCTGATCTTCTCCTGGTGCTTTGTAGTTTTTTTAATTTATTCAGAGCTTGGTATACTTCCTTTATTGTGGGGGGATTGATGTTCTCTGGTGATGTTTTTATCGGGGTGTTGGTGTGCAAATGAAGGAGTTCTGTAGGTTCCTCACAATTTAAAAGCTTGTTGAAATGTTTAGCCAGAATTTCTGCATTGTCTTTATTGTTATGGGCCAACTTACCATCTTTAATTATAAGTATGTTTTATATATATATTTATTTAAAGGAACATGCATTAACTAGTTGACAAGAATAAATAGGAAATGAGTAGGTTGTAAGTTTTTTTAATATGAGGGTTGGTGATGTAATAATGGCAACACTTTTGTAACTTACGTATGCCAGGAAACGAACACAGTGTCCCTTGCCTAGACCACATATTAGGTCATTACCTAACCTACCTCACAGTACGCAGTTTCTCCCATCCAGTGCTCCGCATATGTGCCAGGCTAAGAAGAAGAGCGTCATTACTATTCATTATTTCAAGGTAACCTGTGACCAGCATTGCAAAAGAAACAGCAACACTTTCAATAGGTTCTTTCCATTATTTTGAAGGACTGTGTTTATGCACATGTGGCACAACTGGTGGCAGTTATACAGTATACTCAATGGGGCTGGAGGCAGACTTATACAGTATACTTAATGGGGCTGGAAGTGCTCCCCAGACTTAAGCTCTAGTGATTTTGATTTGATTCCAAAATGAAGAAACTGTTTCTTGGCATCCACTTCTAAACCATTCCAGATATTCTTCAGGTGGTAGACTGCTCCATTTGTACCTTTCAGAGGACAGGTATTGCAACAAGTAAACTGCAGCTTCTGCATCGCTGGCCTCTACACAATGCTGCTGGCTATGTTAAGTGACTGTAGAAGTTCCATGGAGGTATCTCTTTTGTATCGGCTGTAACAAAATAGTTGCCACTATTAGAATAACAACCCTCATAGATACATTGAGAAAAAATTAGGAACACATAGGACTTGCTGTACAAATTAAATTATCAATATGTCATCTCTATGAGCTACACAGACCTTAACAATGTTTGACCGGGTTTTTGGAATAAGAATGTAAACCATCATTCATAGTGTTCCATCTTGCCTCTTGCACAACATTGTTAAAATGTTATTTAAATCAAAAGAATCTGGTTTAAATTTGTAAAAATATTTTTTTAATCCTCTGTACGGCACAAAACATCCTTGAGATACTGAAATGTGTGCGGCTATTATAATTGGTCTGTAATATTCTGTTTATTTCATTTTTCATTTTTTTTTTTTTTTTACTATTATTGATTATTTACAAACATTAAAAAATGTAGTTGTTAAAGAAATAGGAACTTTTGACTGATCATACCATCATGTTTTTGAAAAATATAATACAAAGTGGAAATCAGAATGTTAAAATAAATTGTTATATAACTAAAGAATTAACAATGATGTTAACAAGTCACATGAACCATTTAACTGGTCAAAATTATTCTGCTAGGATCGGTCATTAGTTCAGATTTCTTCATTTCAAATATATTCATTTTCAGCATTGCAGAAGCATTTCATTACAACAATTTCTGTATGCTCTTAACAAAAATAATAATTTCACCTTCTACATGAGTGTTTACTGCACCTCATTTTCTTTTCTTCAGTCTGACTTGCAGTACCTAACTTAAGTTTACTCATTCATTCATTCATTCTCACTCACTCACTACCACTAAATACTACACTGATTGGCAGAAGAAGGGGAGTTAAGTTGCTAGATGTTCTGTGCTCAATTGAGGGTTGAGCCAAATAAATGTGATTTATGTGAATTTTTCAAAAAATTATTTGATTCACCAATTCTGAAATAATGTTGATAAAGATTATGCTTGAAGAACTGGAGAAGAGGGTAAATAAGCCACAGTGTCTCACATTAGATCTCAGTCAATAGGCCAGAAATAGTGGAGTATAATGGCAAGGGAGAGAGGAATTATTCCATAGACTCTTTGGATCAGCATGGGATTTAACAAAGGATAAAAAATGGTTTTTCTTTACCAATCCCCTGTCATCACAACTTTTGAAGCTCTCTGGTATTTAGAGGTAATTAGTGTGCAGAATAGTATTCCTATTAACATGTTAGGCACCGTATCTGGCATAGGATGGATAAGAGTTGTCAGTGTTAGTGGTCCATATCCAGCTTATGCCAGATGAGGTCTCGTGCAGACACTAGTTTAAATTTTGCAACTGTTGATTCTTACTGTAGTCCCAGTTCAATATGGCACATAATGAAGTTTCTAACTTTTAATGTTGATTCTATTTAAATAGTCCATAACTCCTAATGGGAGAGAGAGAGAGCAGAAGAATGAACATTTTTACTTCAAAGCAAACAAATGTACTGTGGTTCTTCCCTGAAATGGAATGTGTGAACATTGCCTCATCTTATCTTTATGCTAAACAGTTGGAGTCTATCTGGTGTCAGTGCCGTGTGCTGTGCGAGTGAAAACGTACCATAGTGTCAAATACAAGACATTGTTATATTCAAAGCCTATTAGATGAGGAAGTGCTAGATGTTCTTTGTAATGACGATTCTGGGGATGAACTTATCCCTGAATTAGTCGATTCAGAATGTGACATTGAAGACAAATTACTGCTTCCAGAAATGAAGGGAAATGAAATGTGTGTCACACATCATCTTAGTTACTTCCTAGGTATTCCACCATCCAGGCTAATACAGGGTTGACCATTAAATTAATTTTTTTTTTTTTGGGACGGAGAAGGGTTAGGAGTGGGAAGGAAGCGGCCGTGGCCTTAATTAAGGTACAGCCCCAGCATTTGCCTGGTATGAAAATGGGAAACCACGGAAAACCATCTTCAGGGCTGCCAACAGTGGGATTCGAACCCACTATCTCCCGAATACTGGATACTGGCCGCACTTAAGCGACTGCAGCTATCGAGCTCGGTTTTAAATTAATTGATAATGAATGTGTTATCATTGCTTGCAGACTTATTCTTGAATGAAGAATTCTTTAAGTATGTGTGTGAACAAACCAACCTGTATGCAAATGAAGTACAGTAATCAGTGCAGCACTGCAACCTTTCATGAAACATTCAATAATGTAGACATGGAAATCTGTTGAAGTCTTTCAGTTACCTTCGTGAGATCAAATGAGGAGCTGTTTAATGTGAGAGGCAGCGGAGCTTGTCAAGAAATCCAAGCAATACAGCTGAGGATATTGTCACTCAGACCATGTGACACTCCATTATCTGCAGGCTATCTGGCTGGGCAGCAGTTACTTTAGCAGGACAAGGCTCCTAACAACTCTCTTCTCAAAACTGAACCAGATTAAAAACAGTGTACATGTAGGTACAAATAACTAATGATCATCTTTACATCTCTGTACGAATAGCGTTCTTCCCTATATATAGATAAGCTTGTCCACAGTAAACAATGTAAGCAATCTATAGCATTTAAATGACTGTCATTGTCATTGTTACAGATGCAATACTCCATTTTTGTATTTCTAATAAGTTAATAACATGTGAATAAAGTACGCATTATTAAAGTCCACACACAATTCATTTTTGATGTTTCTTTCTTTCTTTCTTTCTTTCCATTACTTATACCATGTATGATGCTTTTTCCTAAATGCATTCTTATGACAGACATGTTCAGTACAGTGACATGTCAGTATTAGTTTTCTACACTCCTGGATGCAGGAGAAGGCAGTGTATGCAAAGTTCTTCTTGACGTAAACAACTGCAGCTACGTCCGAAGTAAATGGAGCGACTATTCTCCTAGAGTCCACCCATGCTTGGTCTAGAACGAGATGAAAGCCAGTGTGGTGTTAAACTATAGTGGGGTAATCATACTTAATTTTCAGTATATGACAAGTAACTGGGAAATTCTGTAAGAGGTACAGATATTTGTGTTCATGTTTTGTTGATTTAAAGTGCCAAAGGAAGGCATGTTGAGCATTTTGAAGGATTATGGGATCAAAGATAATTATTTGAGTAAGTCAAAGCTGTATGTTTCTTTCCATGAATAGGACATTATTAACTAGGCCATTGTCAAATCTCTGTAGTGAGATAATACTAGTTCTGTATTTAGTACTCAGTAGTATTTATCAGTTAAAAGGCACAAGTTTACTTGATTTGGAAATAAACTTATATTTGACTATATTTGTATATTGATCAAATCTTCATCTGAACTGGGCTGTGAACTATGATGAATAAAAGCATATAATATATAATTATATCTGTATTTCATCTTCCATTGGTACATCCAAATTAATGTGAAGTTGTGTAGTATTATTTTTTCCTTGTTACATTGAATAAGTTTTATGAAATCAGATAGTTTTTATGCCATTACTTATATATATGGAGCAAAAGATTTCTGAACTGTCTTTATTAGGTAGTATCTGTTGTACCTGTCATTGATGCGACACTCATGTATTTGTGCACGATTACATTACTTTTTATTAAACGTTCTTCTCTGACTGAGGCTTCAAGTAATGGTTTAATGTCTTCATGTTTCAAGGCTTCATTTCTATTGATAGGTCCAGTAAATACTCCAGGTGAATCCAATAACCTGCTATTTGTTTATGCTAGAATTAAAGGTAATGTAGTATATTAGAGATTAAGACCTCTTTAATAGAAATGTTTTTGTAAATTTCTTATTAAGAAATATGCATGAAGTTTGGAGTGTTGAACATTTCTTTTATTTGTCATGGTTAACATTTGTGAAGTTTGCCATACCGCCGTGCTATCATAATTAGTGTCTGGGTTAATTTAACTTGTATGTCATTAATGCTTATGTTTTCTGGTGTCAAATATATCATGGGTTATTGTTTAGGACTGCAGAACGTCCATGCTGATCATGCAGCTAGTCACTTAGGAAAGGCGCAAGGTATCACTAACCTTATTCGGTCAATTCCTCACAATGCACAGCACAGAGTTATACCTCTGCCTCAAGACGTGTTGGTGAAGCACAGTGTCTCTCAGGAAATGGTTGTGCGTGGTTCCCGTGAAAAACCATTACGTGATGTGATTTTTGATGTGGCGTGCAGAGCTAGACAGCATCTTGACAAGGTAAAGTATGAATGACAATATATTGTTTATCTTCTGTCATAACCAACTTATTTTATTTCCCTTATTTCCTTGATGACAATGTAAATACTCCACGTGGTAAATCATTCAGTATGTTTTCATGTCAAGTTAATGAAAGTGACATTGGCTTTAAGTGGATTGTTAAATGACAATGTCTTTAAGATTGATTTCTAAATGGTAATCGGCCAGGCAACCCTTAGTGGGTGCTAGTGGTGCCACATTTTATTTTTTTATGGATAGTAAACGAAAAGCATTTAACTCTTTTATAAACAGAGCCTTACGATAGATGTAGGATATAGAGGAAATTCAAGCCTTAATTTCTGGCTATCCCCCGATTCTTCTGTGATTTAAAAATCAATCAAGGAACTCAACTAAGTAAAATTTACATATACAGAATATGTTTTTTTTTCTGGATGCTTAAGTTAATCAACAAAACAAATTATTTTTCAAGATCAAAAAGCATCATGTGGTGTTTTTTTCTCTTCAAATACTGTACATCTTTCTCTAGGTCCTTGTCAAACACAAATCCATTAACAAGAAGAGCCTTATTTCATTATGAAATAATTCTGAGCAGTTCCCTTGCTCAAGAAAATGTGCCCCTGTCTAGCTCGTTTTTGAGTAGCAATTGGAACATTCACTTTCACATTTGTCTGAAGAAGTGCATGAAGAATCTCAAGAAAGGACAGACGATTTGGCCATTTTTTGTTATCCAAGGAACCCAGGATGAATAAATTTGGCCTTTGCTTTTTTTTAAATTGGTATATTTTGTGCACTTAAATTTAATGGGTCAGAATAGGGCAACTGGTGAAAAATTGTGAAGAAATGTGGTATATTCTTAATTAAAGTTTCTATGACAGCATACCATTCATACATTCAAATATAGCATTTAATTAGAAAAATCTGAACAAATGAGAGGTATTGTAATAATAATAATAATAATAATAATAATAATAATAATAATAATGGTGTGTGGCCTTCAGAGAGACCAGATGCAGGTCTTTCGAGTTGATGCATATAGGCGGTCTGCTCAGCTGTGAGGATGGGGCACTACCTGTGATGAATTCTAATGCTGAAGACATCACGCATACACCCAGTCACTGAGCCAGCGGAATTAACCATTAAAGGTTAAAATCCCTGACCAGGAATTGAACCGATAGACCCTCTGGACTAAAGGCCAGCACACTAACCATTTAGCCATGGATCCGCCAGAGGTATTGATAAAACAGAAATGCTTATAATACCTCCCTTTTGCTCAGATTATTCAGATGAAATCCTGTATTTTGAAAACTTTCCTCTTCTTATAATGTTAGATTATATATATTTGTGTATGATTTTTTTTTTTTTTCTGTTTTATTTTTAAATCCATGTATTCCAGTACTATCTGCCTATTTTAGGAACACTTGTAGATTATCATCTGACTGATCTGACCCTACCAGCTGTTTGATTTTGGAACACAAAAGACAGGTTGAATTTTTTTTTTTTAAATCTCTAAGCAGTGAAAAGAAGTTAAAAGACTAGAGCACAAGATACACTTTATGGGGATGTAGATATTGTAGTGGTCAATGAGTTTCTCTTTCAGAAAACTAGTCTAGTGTGAAACTCAGTTAATGATTGATTTGTGATCAGTATCATGCCTGTTTAAAAATGCAGTTGTGGAAATTATATCAATCGCCCTATTTCCTCTAAAGAAATTTTAGTGAATGTCTTAATTATTATTTTTCTTCGTTGTGTTCTGATTTTAGGCAAGATCTCTGAGTTCTGATGTTCCCAAGTCAGCCCACGTTATTTTTTTGCCTGCGATCACAATCGATTCGTATCTTGAGAAACTACAGCAGAGTGACTTCGACGTTTTTGATGGCAGCTTACAGCAAAGAAATAACTTCCTACCTATTTCATTATTATGGAATAAGTTACGATTGAAATATTAATTGTAATGTGGTTTGTTACATGTGCATAGTTTAAATAAAAATAATGGTTAGGTTTTTTCTATATCAGTGGACTTTAATTTTTAGCTTTTTTTAAAGAGAATTATTTTACTATGTTTAATACTATTAATGTTGCTTACTGAACAGAGTGACCGTGCTAGTTAATGCACTACGGCTAAGTAGCCAAGCTCTGCTTCAGGAGACAAGTACGTTCAAACTCCGTTGTCAGCTGTCTTGAGAATGGTTTTCTGTGGTTTCCTATTTTCACCTTCCAGGAAAGCGTCTGGGCAGTTCCTCTTCATAAGGCACAGCAGATTCCTTTCACTTCCTTACCCAGTTTAATTCACTATTATTCATCTTATCTTCATGAGCTTTTCAACTGAGGTTGGCATCAGGAAGGGCATCTGGACATAAAAGCATGCCATATAATTTCATCTCATCTCATCCTATCCTCAATTCCATATCAGGAGAAAGGACTAAGGGGTAGACATACGATACCATTAATGTTGCTTGTTTCTAACTTATTTATCATTGTCCTTGTGTGCAATAGATGCATGAAACACCACATTCAACGTCCGCCTGGTGACCATGATAATTAAGGCATCAAGTCTAAAGGGTCTGACATTGTGGTTAGCCAGTTCGAGTCCCGTTGGTCAAAAAACATTTCACCATCAGAATGTTGGCCAGCGTGCCAAAAGCCTGGATTCAATTCCAAACCTCTCCGCAATGTTCATAGGGAGTGAGGGCATGTGACTCTGTTGATGGTGATTTGTCTGTTGGATGGGGACGTAAAGCTTTGAGCAGGCTCCTTGGTGTTATTCGGCTGGAGTAAGCTATGTGCCAACACTGGGTTTCACCCTCTCCCTACCTCATTATCATCATCATCCCACATCCAGATGTGCAGGTGACCCATGAGCGCCAGATAGAGAGACCTACACCAGGTGAGCAGAACATGTCCTCGGACACTCCCGGCACTAAAAGCCATATGATAAGTAAGTAACCACATACAACAAAAAAGTTCCTTTCATAAGGTATTCTTATTGTGTTGGTCTGCAGGCAATACAACCGGTGAAAGGCGTGTAGATATATCCCCATATATTTCAGTTCTGATAAATAAGCTGCTTGCTGAAAGAGTATAAACCACCAGAAATGAATTGAAATGGAATTGCATTCTAAAAGCAAAATATTTCTAGTTGAGTAATTGAATGATTCATTAATTTTGCTTTGAAAGGCAGAAACACAGAAAAATCATTGGATATTTCCACACAGCATGTTATTCAAATCTGTAACTTTAAAGAAATAATTTCTTGCTCTCACCTTCCCATTCCATTAGAAGTTCAAAAGCTTGTTACAAGGGCTTTGCCCTATGATACTTGTCTTTCTGTAAACCTCTAAATTCAGCAAATGAGGATGCTAATCTGACTCTAACGTCTATTACACACCTTCTTAATGTCTTTAACTCCTGTTGCGTTGCAAACTGTGGGTATGTTACCAAGTTTATTAGACCTGGATATTTAACACAGGAGACTTGCTCAAGGTTTACACTACATTGGGATAAATGAGTCCTACATCTGCTGGTGTTTTCAAACTGGAGAGTAGAGGTAAAATTGGCTAGATGAGATTCAGTCACTTCTTGTTATTGGGAGTACAGTGAAGCAGGTTTTGCCAGTATTATTTAGCATTTGGTTAGTATCATATTAGAAAATTCTGTAAATATTTCATATTTTACAATTAATTTCATAAAATAATACCATTGTCAGATTGTTGTCGAAGTGGGAAATAGACACTTCTCTTTCTCTCTTTTTTTTTTTTTTTTAAGCAATGGACTGTGATCTTCACTTATGAATTTATTTCCCAAAAATTAATAATTCATTGGTCATTATGGATTCAGTAACTTCTAGCTCAGGCTTGACCAACTACTGTAGTACTGCTCTGACATAATACAATGTTTCCCATGCTCTCAATGCTCGAATGCCGAAGCCATGGAGCAGTAAAGGTGTAGGGTGAGGAGGAAATTTATCCAATGGTGGATAATGCATTTGTGCATATCTAGAACATGTTTTATATTAACATGACATTTTTACGTTAATGACATGCACAGGCATTCAAACTACTTCATTGTGTAAGGAAACCATGCGGGTAATGCACTATGTAATTTGTTATTATATTATTAATACGAAGGGACGGAGATTTTATTTTTCTCTTACTGCTTTATTTGATTAAATCTGAAGATATTCATTGGTGGGAAGGTAAAAAAAATCTGTGTTCATGTACATTGGCTCTATGGATTGTCAATAATTACCTGATGTCATACGGTGTCACATTCCCTTATGAAAGCAAATTTTTTACGGAGTTTGGTAATACACTTAACTTGCATAATTATTGAATGTGACTCGATAAGGTCTTTTATTTGGATGTAAAATGACCTGAAAATGTATTTACATAAAAATATAGGCACATAAAATTTTAAAAAGTATATGTACATACTATCATTTACAACTCTTCATAAAATCGGGCTGCATTTAGTTCTCTGTTACGAGGAAACAAATGGAAGTTTGTTTCTTCATGTTATACAGGTCTGTTCTGTGGAGTCAACTTCCACAACTGACCTATTTTTTTGTTCATTTTTACTCATTAATTCAACAATGATACAAAAGTTTGAGATTCACCTATTCAATACACATTGGGTTCTTAAAAATTAAGATTTATTACATCTTGTCATTCTAATTTAACGGGACATGTTTCGCCCATTGTATGGGCATCATCAGCCGTAATCTCATGCCTAAAAGATAAAGATCGGGATCCTGATTATTCTATTCAAAGTGTTACATTAAGAAATATGTGTGTTAAAAAAATGAGGAAACTTGTAGTAAGTTCCCAAAATACAATTTACACAATTAAAACATATTTAAAAATATGTAAGAGAAAAATTAGTAATGTTGGTGCAATCTTACACTGAAATCCTTAAAACATTTTTAAAATAGCCAAACTGTCCTTATTTACGTAAATGATAAGAAAGTCTATGGCTATCATTATGGCCTTGAGGTACAAGATCAAAATGAAAGGAATCTGGTTAAACGCAACCCAATTTGAAGTCGTAGAATGGTTACAACGATCCTTACGTGGCTTAATCATTTAAAAAAGACATTAAATATTTTTGTAGAAAGTTTATAGTATTATCATAGAATATACAGCTGTGTGACTGATGGAGTTATTGTTGTTGTTATTAGACCCGTATTTGTGAGGTGAGTCCACAGTCTTCTTATTTTTGTTGAAAAAAATTATAAAAGGTTCACGGCTGAGTGTTGCCGTGTGTGTCTTCGCTAGCTGATGCAATTGTTTCTTTGTTGTGCTAATAGTCAAATGGGAACACTCATGCTTGATGTTGGCTGTAGCTTGAATGTTGAGAACGACTATTGATGGATGTGTGGTTAAGAATCATCTCGATTTTTGTGGTATGAACTAGTTGCCTTTGCAGCGTCAGAACGAGATTTGTAACATGTAATTTTATTCATTGTCAAAGAAGCAATCAAATATTCCAGTATGGAGTGAGGATTAGTCTGATTTGGGAAGCGGTAAGGAAGGAAAAATTGGGGAAGATAGGAAATATTTTGGCTACGGAATCTACAAGAATGGTATGGGCTCGGTACCCTAACTCTTTTCCAAGTTGATGATAATAAGAATCAGATCATCCTGATGACAGCCAACATCCAAAGAGGATACGGTACAAGGAGGAGGAGGATTCAGTCTGGAGGTCACAGTAAGGGGACCTGAGGCAATTTTTAGGCCTTTTACTTGGCAGGATATCCTCATCAGGGGGAACATTACATGTTTATCATGTTTGTGGATGAAAACTATTTTGGTTAATGCATACAACTGCTATTGTGTTTGTCTACTAAACCCCCTTTATTCTCCCTAGCAGACTCCTTATAGAATGTACAACCACATCCAGTGGCTCAGTGTATATATTCCTTACGTCTTTGTCATCCTCTTCCAGTACATGTAATTCCACATCTAGGATGAAACCACTTGAGAGGGAAACAAATTACGAAATTATTATGCTTGAATTTCTGAACACTCTCTACCTAAAATCTATACAGGTCTCACTCATACATTTAAGAAATCTAATTTTTGTAATAATCCACTTCTTAGTATAAAAATAAGGAAACCATGAAATGCTACTGTAAAGGATGTGTGGTACCACACAGTACCAACATACTTCTTCCGCTCCCAGATCAATCTAATGGGAAGTTATAGTATTCATTGGTATTTCTAACATCCCTTTTCATCTATTACTGAGCTCGGTAGCTGCAGTCGCTTAAGTGCGGCCAGTATCCAGTAATCGGGAGGTAGTGGGTTTGAGCCCCACTGTCGGCAGCCCTGAAGATGGTTTTCCGTGGTTTCCCATTTTCACACCAGGCAAGTGCCGCGGCTGTACCTTAATTAACGCCACGGCCGCTTATTTCCACTTCCTAGGCCTTCCCTCTCCCATCGTTGCCATAAGACATATCTGTGTCAGTGCGACGTAAAGCAAATAGCAAAAAATTTTATCTATTACAAACATATTTAATATGTTGCAAAGTTTGTGTACACTTTCTTGTACAATCAAAATTGCTATTTACTCTAGATAAGCTACCATAGTCGCTTCATATAAAGAACGTGCAATTTCCGAGCACTGTTTATTAAATGTGGCACACAACACAGACACGTTATCAGTACTGAATAATTCTTAAAAGATCTCTGTTTCATTTCTAAGTGCAATGTTGCCATAATTATGGTACCCTTTTTGATAATTAAGATAAAATCATTAGTAGTATGTGCTGGTACCATACAACACCACAAGTCTGTCCCGGGTGGTAAGAAAACCGAAACAAAAGTCCAATTAAATACTTTAAATTACACCCAAAAAAAAAGTAACTTAAGAGACTCTTAAATATAAAATAAAATGTACATTAAAGCATTATTCTTCCACTTCAAATGGCTACTTGCATTTGTTCTTCATGAGTTTTGAAGTCTTCTTTCCTGTATCAGTTTTTAATATGTAAGTAAATAAATAAATAAATATAAATCTCCCTCTATAGATGAAAGTTATTAAGCATAAATGGCCTTTCACACTGTGAGGTACACTGAACCACAAAAAAATTGGCCATCACAAACTATGACTTTCTTGCAAAATCATCATCATCATCATCATCGATTATCCGCTCTGCCGGGCTGAGTGGCTCAGACGGTTGAGGCGCTGGCCTTCTGACCCCAACTTGGCAGGTTCGATCCTGGCTCAGTCCGGTGGCATTTTGAAGGTGCTCAAATACGCCAGCCTCGTGTTGGTAGATTTACTGCCACGTAAAAGAACTCCTGTGGGACTACATTCCGGCACCTCGGCATCTCCGAAAACCGTCAAAGAAGTTAGTGGGATGTAAAACAAATATTATTATTATTATTATTATTGATTTTCTGCTCCAGCAAACCGGGTGCGGGTGTTTATGAGCCTCTTCCAGTTTGTCCTGTCCATCCACAGCTGATGTTCTACCTTTTGCTGCCAATTTACATCACGTTTGGCAAGGTCTTCGAAAATTTGCTTTTCCCAACTATCATGAGGCCTCCCTCTGGGCCTCTTACCAACAACATTCCTTTGATAGTGTGCTCTTGGGGTCCTAATTGGAGCCATCCTCCTCATATATCTATACCATCATAATCTGCTTAATTCTAAGGTTTCCAACAGGCTCCTGTCCAATCTAAATTGTTGCTGAATACTTTCATTCCTTATTTTGGCTCTCCTTGTCTTTTGGAGACACGACCGAAGGAACTTCATTTCAGTGTCCTGTAGGCGACTTTGTGCAGATCTAGTCAATGTTGCTGCTTACAGTCTGTATGTTAGAATTGGTACAAGATATGTTTTGTACAGCATGAGCTTTCAAGCTTGGGGAAATGAGTCATTCCAAATTAATTGACGAACGGAGTGGTAGAATTTTGATGCAGCTTGTTTTCTATTGCCTATTTCTTGGTTTATGGTATTGTCAGAAGAAACGGAGCTCCCTAAGTATTTGAAGTTATTGATAATGTCTACTTCTTCATTTTGCACTTGCAGATGGACTGCTTCAGAATTTCAACTCATAACTAAACCGACATAGTTCGGCTGATGATCATTCCCATTTTTTCAAATTCTTCTTGCCAAAGATGTAGTTTAGCTTGAACTTCTGCTTCTGTCTCACCCCATACCATAACATCATCAGCAAATACAAGTGCATTTGTTGTCTGATCCTTCATTTTCACTGCTTTTATAACCTCATCCATTATAATAATGAAGAGAAGTGGTGATAGACAGCTTCCTTGTTGGACTCCACTCTTGGTTTCAAAACAGTTTGACCTGCCTCTTTCAGTTTGCAAAATCCTGTTCTTTGAAATAGGATGAACATATTGTGTAGGTGGTAAGATTCCAAATATCATCTCTTCGGTATCCACAGTTTATGAATATCCTCAATTTTCAAGAATGTACAAAATTAAACATTTTTGCCAGCCAGTTTTTGTGCGGTTGAGTGTACATGCCTTTTTCCATATTTGAATGTATAAAACTAAGCTCTGTTCACGATCAACATGACACTGCGTGCAGCATGAAGTCTACCGCAGATAATCACTATTCTGTCCACCCCTTCCCAGCCTTTCTCCCAGCTGCTCTGTTTTGTTTCTCCCAAGCAATAATGGTGCTGTGACATCATATGTTAGCGAGTTGGTTGATCCTGTTCTAATTCTTTGCAACTTATAGCAGGTGCACAGTTACAAATTTTCATGATGCTATTCGAGACATGTCTGTGTTTTATAATTATGTCCAAAAAGAAACAGTTCTTTGTCAAAATTATCTTTTTAACTCATCATTCTGTACTACTAACCAGATTTATCCCCTTCAAGGTACAGTCATTCTTTATGCTTATGCAGTATTCCCAGCATTTCTTCCATTGTCGAAATGCACTCTGAAATACTGTTTGTGAAATGGCTTACAGTTTGCTTAGCATATTTTCTTTGATCTCTTTTCTGGTCTGAAAACAGTGCCACTCAGTGTGCTTTCAACCTAGGAAAGAGAAATATTCAGGTGCGAGATCAAACAAAATACTGCATTTATGCGAATAATCCCCGCATATTTTTGTTTTACATTTGAGGCACGAAATTGGGGTGCAGGTTTTATTTGCGGCAATGTTGGCATTTTTTAAAAAAATGAGCCTTCCTAAAGTTAGGGTGCGGGGATTATTCGCGTAAATACGGTAATGTTGGTGAGGGGTAGAACAGTTTTGCTTTTCCCAAAGAAATCCATCAGGCATCGGTCTTATGCCACATTATTCCCAAATAATACTCTATTAATTATTTATGCCTGAGGAATGTAGGCATTAAAAACATAATTCTAGAAAAAGAAAAATAACAACAATCACTGCCACCTTCCCTTGTAAGCTTTTCTCAGTTTCGGTGACTTCTCAACCCATTGCTTTAAATTAAAAACCAAACCCCATAGTGCAACAGCCCTGAAGGGCCATGGTCAATCAAGTGCCTGCAGCTCAGCCTGAAGGCCTGCAGATTACGAGGTGACGTGTAGTCAGTATGACAAATCCTCTTGGCTGTTTTCTATACTGGACATTGCAATAATGATATATTAGTTTCCAAGTCATACCCATATACCTAAGTTCTATTTCCTGTAAAGAAATTCTTCAGTCATTTGATTGATCAAATGGCCATATTATTTTTCTACTCTATAAGATGCTCCCCGGTAACATGAATCTCATCATAATACGTAACTTTCACGACCACTAAATGACATTATGAAAATTATTTGGGGATATTAGGTCGTGTAATATTAAATACCAGCTGACGCATTTCGATCCTGCGACCAGGATCGTCTTCAGAGCAGTAACAAAACAAAATGGCAACTGTCATTCCATAGTAACCAGACTTAAGATAGGGAGACTCTGTTAGAAGCACAGTTCATTCCAGGGCCTCCAGAGTCACGGAGAAAGATGTTGACGAGTTAACTATGGAGGGTGGCGATGATCTACTTGGTATATAGCCGTCACCTTTGTTGAAATTATTCGGGCGTTTAGCAATTTCTATCACCTCACGAATGATTCTAGGAATAAAATGTTTCTCTTTACAAATGACAGAAGTTGAATAAAAAATTATTTGATGGTTATTATGTATGGCATGCTTTGCCACAGCAGACTTCTCTGGCTGTCAAAGACGTAAGTGCCTGCGATGTTCTTTAACCCTTGTTGCTACCTTCCTACATGTTTCACCAACATAAACCGATCCACAGGAGCAAGGAATCATATATATTCCAGCGCAGTTTAAACCAATGGGATCTGACAGATCGCAAACAATTGCCTATGATGATATTAGGCTTAAAAATGGTCTTGATATTGTGCTTTCTGAGAATATTGCCAATCCTATCCGTGACAGATTGTACGAATGGCAAGAAGGCCAGACTCAAAGGACGAGAATCACGTGACAATCTGTCTTTTGGCTTAGGATGTAGCACTTAGTCAATCTGTTTCCTTGAATAACCATTGCTTAGAAATGTTCTGATTAGGAACTCAAGTTCACCGTTTAGTTTATCCTCTTCACAAACCTCCCTTGCTTGGCTGATTAGGGTGTTAAGCACAACATGCTTTTGGCAAGGATGGTGATGAGAGGACCCATGAAGGTATCTATTAGTATGAGTAGGTTTATGGTAAACCGAATGACCTAAAGTTCCATGTGATTTCTTAGAAACCAAAACTTCCATGAACGGCAAATATCCTCCATGTTCAGTCTCCATGGTAAATTTAATGTTTGGATGTATGCTATTCAAGTGAACCAAAAATATGGATAATTCATGTTCACCATGGGGCCAGATAACAAATGTGTCAGCGACATATCTCAACCAGATGGAAGGCTTGAGCATGCAAGATTGAAGACAACGCTCTTCAAAATCTTGCATATAGAAATTAGCAATGACTGGTGCCAATGGCGTCCCCATCCATTTGTTCGTATATTGTACCATAAAAACTGAAATATGTGGTGGTGAGGACAAGGTGCAACAGATTAACAACGTCGCCAGGAAAGATTTTATCCAACAGAGACAAGGTGTCCGTGATTGGAACCCTAGTGAACAGAGACACAATATTAAAACTGACTGGAATATCACCAGGAGAAACATGCAGATTAGATAAAATGCCAATAAACTGCAATTAATTTCTGATGGATGCCCCATTACCTATGTACGGCGTGAGAGGTTCTCCAAGGTATTTGGCCAGGTTGTATGTAGGGGAACCTATACTGTTAACAATAGGTCTAAGGGGAACTCCGTCTTTATGGATCTTAGGAAGGCCATAAAGTCGGGGAACTGTAGAAACCTGCTGTCGCAAACCACAAGAAACATCATTCGGAATCGAGCTAGCTTTAAGAAGAGACGCTGTTTTCCTACCAACGTTGGTAGGAATAATACAGGTGCATATTACTAATGTTAGTTTTATCGTCTTATGATGACTTGACTTAATTCCTCTCATTCCCACTGGAACATAGGGCATCTGTGAAACGTCTCCATTGTGGTCGTCGACTTGCCAATGCTTTAACTTCCTGTCAAGTCTTTCCTGCTTCAAGAGCCTCCTCTTCTACAGTCCTCTTCCAGGTCTTCCTAGGACGACCTCTCCTTCGTGCCCCTTGCGGATTCCATTCCAATGCTGTGCGTTCTATAGATCCCACTGGCTTTCTCAAAGTATGACCTATCCATTTCCTCCTCTTGATTTCCACTGCAGTTGGAACTTGGTTTGTTGTTCTCCATAGCTCGTCATTGGATATAATTTCAGGCCATCTGATGTTTATGATGCGCCGTAAGCAGCGGTTTATAAATGTCTGCAAGTGATTAGTGATAGTTTGTGTAACCTTCCAAGTTTCACAAGCATATAGAAGGATGGATTTAACATTTGTATTGAAAATTTTTATTTTCGTTTTCCTTGAAATGTTATTCTTCCATACTGTATACAGCTGCATGAAGACTCCATTTGCTTTCCTTATTTTGGCTCTCGCATCCTCTTCCGCCCCTCCTTCTCTTGTCACTACACTTCCCAAGTAGGTAAATGTTTTAACCTATTCAGTCTCTTCTCCTACCACAAACAATCATCAATTTTAGCATTTACTCTCATTTCCTTGGTCTTAACAACATTTATATTGAGTCCTGCAGCCTCAGCTTTCTTCCGTAATCCTTCTAACTTGTGTTTCATGTCACTAATTCTTGAAGACAAAAGACAAATATCATCTGCAAATTCTAAATCTTCCAGTCTTTCCACCATTCCCCATTGTATTCCTCTTTTTCTTCCACCCAACATATTTCTCGTAACATTATCGAGCACCACTAAAAAGATTGTTGGTGAAAGAATGCATCCCTGGTGAACTCCACTTGTGACAATCACATAATCTGAGAGTTTTCCTTCATGTACTACTTTACATCTATACTCTTCATACATTGCCTTCATGAGATTCAAGATCTTATCCGGTACTCCATATTTCACAAAGGTCTTCCACATTATGATCCTATTTACTGAATCAAACGCTCTCTCAAAGTCTGTGAATGTCAAGTACACTCTCTCAAAGTCTGTGAATGTCAAGTACAATGTGGCCTGCCATTCATTACTTTGCTCTAGAATTATTCTTAGTGTATTTATTAGATCAATGCAGCTGCAGTGTCTACGGAAACCAGATTGTTCTTTTCAAAGACGCTGCTCATTTGAGTCCTGTACTCTGTTTAGAATTATTCTAGAGATAATTTTACTTGGTATCCTCAGTAGTGTTATTCCTCTCTAATTCTTACACACTGTGGTGTCACCTTTTTTGGGGAGTTTCACGATCAAGCCCTCTTTCCAATCAGCTGGAATTTTCTCTTCTTTCCATATTTTCCCCAGTAATGGTAGCAGCAAATTAATGGTGGCCTCTTCATCCACTTTTAATATTTCTGGATCTATATTATCTATATCTGCTGCTTTACCATTCTTTAATTGTTTCAATGCTAACCTAACTTCATGCCTTGTTGGGGATCTAGCTTTATTCTTGAGTCTTCACTATCTAAGCCTTCATTTACTTCTTGCATTTCCTGCTCATTTCCATCATCTTTGTTTAAAATTTCTGAAAAATACTCTTGCCATCTTCTCAATTGTTCTTCTTGTGATAACAGTATATTTCCTTGCTTATCCCTCACTGGTTTACTCTTCCTATAACCTCCTTTTGCAACTTCCTTGTAATAGTATAGAGTTGTTTCATATCACCCTTCTTCTCAGCTTCCTCTGCAATTTGTGCCTGCTGGTCAATCCATCTTCTTTTATCACTTCTCACACTCCTTTTAACCATTTTGTCAATTTCCGAATATTTCCTTTGAGCTTCTGACTTCTGCTGTCTTGTTCTGCTTTGGTTTACTATAGCTTTTGCCTCTTTTTGTTTTTCAATTAAGTCCCATGTTTCTTCAGACATCCAGTCTTTCTGTTGATAGCTCCTGTAGCCAATTGCTTTTTCACACGTTTGTATGTAAGCATTCTTAACATTTTCCCAAGTTTTTTCCACACTCAACTCTTCCTCTTTTTCGAAATTTGAAAGGACTTCAAACCGATTTTTTTAACTCCAGACTACATTCTTTCCTCTTCTTTTCACTGTTTAACCTTTGTATTTTGAACCTCTTTTTTCTTGTTGCAAACTTCTTCGATGCAGCCTTTATTTTCAATTTAAACTCAGCTACTACTAGATGATGATCACTACCAACAGCTCCTCTTCTATTCCTCACATCTGTCAATAATTCTAAATTTCTTGCTAATAGCTACAGCCAAGCAGGCATCAATTTTTGGTAAAGAGACAAAGTCTCTCATAGTGCATTGGCACTGCCAGTGGCTCCAAGTAGCCTACACAGTGGCCTCCACGGTATGCACTAGCCAGCGTCTTGGTAGGTGTGCTAGGTACCAACTGATGAGCCCAACCTAGCACACAAGGGCGAAACGCTGGCAACCAGGAATGAGTTAGCTGGAAAATTTATAATGTCCAATAACGGGCTATTTATATTGGTATTATAAATTTACTCATTTGGGACAATTATTTCAGATTCCCTATGGGAATCAACATCTATATCAATAGCTACAGGGTCGATCTGATTTTCTGTTTTGTGATCTGGCGATACCCATGTAACCTTATGACTCCTTTTGTGAGGAAAGATTGTCCCTCCAATCACCATTTCCTGGCTGCACACACATTTACAAATCTTTCTCCATTATCCTTCATTTAATCTAATCCATGTTTCCCTATCACATGCTCTAGTCCCTCATTATTTGATCCAGTCTTCGCATTCATATCACCCATAATAATAGTAATATCTCTTTTATTTATATTCTTCATAGTTTCATTCAACTGATGATAAAATTGATCCTTCATGTCGGCATCAGATACTTCTGTTGGTGCATAACAAACTACTATTGTTACATTTCGAATTTTACCTTGAAATCTAGCTGTCATCATTCTGTCTGTCAGTTAAACTGTTCTTGGATGTCCTATTTAGCAACATACCCACTACATTTCTCCATTCAGCAACCTCCCCAGACTGTCCAGAATAAATAAATGTATTCCTATTTTGCGTCATGATCTCTCCAAAATCGCACCACCTCACTTCACTTAAACCAAGAATTTCCAAGCCATAATTTTGCATCTCTTTCTCAACCTGCTTTAGTTTACCTTCTTCTGTCAAAGTTCTAACATTACAACAACCAATTCTCATTTTCCGTTTTGGGCCAAAATTCGTCATCGAGGTATCCATATGGTTTCGTTTCACTTCAGTTTCTTTAATAAGTGGATTTAAGATGTGTGAGTTATTAGACCACAGCACCCGAGCTTGGTGGTGGGGCTGCCACCTGAGCCTCCAAGCCTGCCATTTTCTGTAGGGGTTGTCTCCCTTAGCCTTTGAAGATCCCTATTCACCACAAGGCAATGGTTTCCCCCATTTCTTCAACCCTGAGGGAAAAGGGTTGGCTCGTCTACCAGATTTGCCGTTCCAAAGGTCTCCTCTGCCGCATCTGCCATTGAGGACTTCACCAGAGCCCCGTTAACCGTCCCTTTTCAAGGTTCCTGAAGGGCATTCACAGCTACTGTAGCGGTCCTGGGGTACACACAGTCCCCGCTGTACATCACCCCTACAAGCAATCCCCTACTTCATGCCGTTGCCTACCTCCCACGACGTGGACGAGGGGTTGGACTTATGGGAGGCTTATCGTCTTATACCATTACATTATACAATCATGTAAGGAAATAAAATAAAAAGGAGCGACAGGGATTCGAACCTGAAACATTGTCAGCCAAATTCCAATTGAGTTATATTGGATTTACTTCATACTGATGCAATTCAACACAATTGCAGAACCACTGCAACTTAACATACATTTAGATTATATTTGTATTATTTAATAGGTTTATTTTATGACATTAATACTATTTTGTAGTTGTAGAAGCATCTGCAGCCACAGTAGTATTTTTTAACTTATAACTAAAGTAATGATTAAGGAATTATTTTGCGGATACAGTTACTCCCAATACAGGTCTTTACAAAACATATTTCTGCTCTGAGGTTGAGATTATGAACTATATTTTATTTTAAATCCATGGAATTTATGTCTGCAAATAATATGGTAATTAATAAGACTCTGAATGTATTTATATTATTAATTTCTAATTCTAAAATTTATATTTTTATCATTATGAATACTTTGTCGTTATTTTAAGACCTAGGTTGAGGCTAACACTGTATGAGACAACCGACGCCGTTTCTGCCTGAGACTTTGCAGTTGACTGTTTGACGTGGGTCCACAAAATGGTGGAGAAACAAAAGAAAACTTAATACGGGCTGTGATTGTGCTTGGTTTCTCAGCATCCAAAGCAGCTAGGCATTTCCACATTTCAGAAAGTACAGCTCGGAGGTGGATGTAAAATTATTGTCGTTTTGGGTATTTTTATCTGAAAAGCTGGCAGTGGTAGAAGGAAAATTTCAACACCACAACAGCACACCAGATTATTGGCAGAGGTTGAAAGGAAAGACTGTGAAAAATCGTTCAAGGGCGCCAGTTGGAGATCTTGATATACCATTCCTAGGGAGTTTCTTACAGAGGAGCATATAGACGAGTGTTTAATCTTTACATATTTGTAGTGAAAAAATGTGATAAGGATTTGAAAAGTGTAATCTTTTTAGATGAAGTCACCTTTTCTGCTACAAAGGAAGGACTTGCTTTAGTATATCGTTGTCCTGGCACCCGATTCAACCACAGATATGCCACCATTCATGCACACAGTGGTCGAGTGTTGGAGGTGGATTTATCATTGTGGAGTGGGCACAATCCATTGCATTCGTGGAAAATTGAACCAGCATAAATATAAATGATATTTGGAATGTTATATGATTCTTTATACTTGGTTGTTTTATCCTGATGGAATTAAATTTCAACAGGATAATAATCCAATCCACTCATCTCAGTTGATTCAAGATTGTTTTGCAAACAGACAGGATATTGAATTGATAGACTGGCCTCATCACTCTCTTGACTTGAACCCAATTGAGAATATGTGGACACAAGTAAAGAAGCATATGTGGAAAAATTGGCCCAGTTCCCCTCCAAGACATCCAGATGATTTGTGGAAGCTCGTTCAGGATGCGTGGGATGCCGTGACTGAGAACAGTCTCTGAAAAGACTAGTCAATTCCATACCAATTCGACTGCAAGATGTGATTGAGTTGGTAGGAAGATGAACTAAACATTGAATTGTGGCTTTGTTTTTCTTTTTTAATTGTTAGAATTTTCTAAGGCAAACACCAGTAAGTTTTTTTATTTTATGCCACAAAATATATTTTTGTTGAGAATAAAATCATCATTCTTTCTATTTGAAGCTAAAATGTCATAAATAATGAGTCATTGCATAATGAATTCATGAACCTGTTTTTACTAAAACAGTCATAAAAGAGACAGGAGCAAAAAAAAAAAAGTAACAAGCAGTAGGTTGTGTTCGAACATACGACCTCGTGAATACCAGTCCAACTTGTTACCGATACACCATAATAGCAGGATGCAGGACTGGTCCATTACGATGATAGTATATGGCCATATCAGACCGTGGCCTGTCTCATGCCTGCCTTCGAGTAGTAGTGAAGGGATCTGAGGAGAACTTAGGTTCAAGAGAGCAGCCACTTTTTTTTGACAGCTGTACGTCACTGAAACGAAAATACTGATATTCATGAAACACCTGTAATGATTTTATCAGAAATTACTAAGTGGTCCAGTGTACAGTTAGAAAAATATCCAGCTTGGAAGTTCAAAGGATAATGTTCTCAACTATTGCGACATATGGCAGGCATGATATATACAGTATTGACCATGAGTGTTCCTGACTAGTTCAACACATGACCTGCACGGAGGAGCGCTGTGGTTTGGAAATTTTATCCTGAAAAGAATATACATAAAAACACAGGAAATTAATAAAAGTAGTTGGATGAGCTGCAGGAGTAACAGCAAGACACATAATACATATTATTATTATTATTATTATTGCATTTGATTAGATCTTACTTTTCCATACTTGATGAAACATGTGGTAGCCATAACTGCCATTCTGAATTGCTGTTTTCAAGCCTTGAGGATTGTTTCGCGTATGATATTAATCAATATTGGATATAGTGATGGGGAACGCTCTCGCTCGAGACTTTTGAGACTGATGTCTCAGATCTTGAGACTCTCGCAAAAATCTCGAGACCGATTCTCCTGTTCTGCGATCCGTGCGACGTTCCAGTTACTACAAGTGTAAGCTTGATAGTATATCAGAAGTTATTGCGTGAAATAATGTTCTCATATGGAAACGTGTGTGCTGATAAATTTTTTCAAAAGCCTTGAGAAGTTCTGCATGTTCAACTATGAACCCCTTAATACCATTAACGAAAGTGAAAACAGAATGTCACGGTTCACGACTTATTTGAGGTGGACATCTTAGCTGAATAACCCTGCATAATTTGTGAGTAACTGTGGATAGGATGTACATCTACCTGGATATTAGAGGTGTGTATTATTCGAACGTGACATGGGGCAAGATGTCCCTTGCTGCATATGCAACCATCATTATGAATGAGTGGAACGTATAACCTAAAATGTCTGAGTTTGCTCCATTTCTTTCAACAGGGTAATGATGGGCAATGCTTTCGAGACTGATTCTCCAGTACTTCAATCTGTGCGGCATCCCAGTAACTAAGAGCGTAAGCTTCATAGTACGAGTATACCAGCAGCGTTCTCATATGGAAACGTGTGTGCTAATAAATTTTGTCAAAAGTCTAGAAAAGTACTGCATGTTCAACTATGAGTCCCTTAATACCATTAATGAAAGTGAAAACTGAAATGAAATGGCGTATGCCTTTTAGTGCTGGGAGTGTCCGAGGACATGTTCGGCTTGCCAGGTGCAGGTCTTTTGATTTGATGTCCGTAGGCAACTTGCGCATCGTGATGAGGATGAAATTATGATGAAGACGACACATACACCCAGCCCCTGTGCCAGCGAAATTAACCGGTGATGGTTAAAATTCCCGACCCTGCCAAGAATCGAACCCGGGACCCCTGTAACCAAAGGCCAGCATGCTAACCATTTATCCCTGGAGCCGGACAGTGAAAACAGAATGTCAGTATCTTAAACAGTTCCCGAGTTATTTGAGGTGGATATCTTAGCTGTATAACCCTGCATAATTTGTGAATTAACTGCAGAGAGGATGTACACTTACTATATGGATACCTCGCAGTTGTTGCCTTGTGATGCAGGCCGGACCGGAGGTTTTCTCTGCAACGATCCCCCTTCAGCAATATTATGCGTTTTTAAGTGCCAGATCATCCCACAGGTATGTCTGCTGATGTATTTTACTTCTGTTGAATAAACAACACAGCAGACTGTGCTATGTGGTATCTCTTCAAAATAGCCTACATCCATGACTTACCTTGCTTTTCGGACATCGTCTTAAAATTATTTATTTATTTATTTCTTGATACTTCCTTGAAGGAATCGTAGTTCAATCCATTGATTAGTCGGCTTGGTATGCAGACGCCTTGGAATGTCTGCGTCATTGTTGAGAGTGTATCTCAGGATGCTTCAAGGCTTCGGACTCCCCTTGTCTTAAAAAATTATCGCGTACAATTCGATACAATTGCACACTGCACTGTCATATACAGAAATACCTAACTATGACGCGAATACTCTATAACATTGTAAGGAATTATTTCTTTCGTCCCCAGAATATCGGAAAAGACAAGCTGTGGTCATATGATACTGAATGTGGGGTCTGATAACGATGTACACCTACCTGTCGAAACAATTGGAGCAAATTCAGGCATCTTATATGACATGTTCCACTCATGCGTAATGGTGGTGGTGGCATATCCAGTCAGGCGCATCTTGCCCGTCTCGTTTGAATAGTGAACGCCTCTAGTATCCAGCTAGGTAGTTGTACCTACAGTAGCTGTCAGTTTCTGTATTTAACCTACTTATTTGTGTACTTCCCACTGCATACAGTGCCAGAATGTGTATCCTTTATAATTACGTTATACTGCGTCAAAATATACCTCTGTAGAAATGAAAGAAATGAACACCCTAATCGCTTGTTGACACATATTTGTGGAATGGAGAAAGCCCATGTTTGACTATTCCCATACTAGGCACAAACATTCAGCTCTGGCTATCTGTAGGCCTACGACAACCTGCTTGCCACACAATACAGAGACAACGCTCTCGAGATCTCTCAAAATTTCTCATGAGAAACAGTGCCTGAACTAGTCTTGAGAAATCTTGAGACCCTGTCTCAGACTGCGTGTCACTAATTGGATATAGTTAGTTGAAAATCGACAGTTGGAATAAGAATAGTTTGTTAATGAATGGCAATACTTTAATGTATATCATTAAGATACAGTTATTACATTACATGTAATTAGCGTATTATAGTATGGTCGAACAAAAATATAGTTAAAGTACAGAACAGAAGAATGTCACATAAGCTAAAAGAATTCAACAAAGTAGTTATGAATTTATTTTATCCAACGTATAACTTAAATAGTCTCTCAAGTCCAGCACAGAATGTATCAAATGATATAGTCAGGAAAATGTAAGGCAACTGAAAAGGACTTTTAATGAATACTTGCAACTAAGCCACTGCCACTGTTGCAGTTGGACAGCAGAATCTTCAAATTACAGTTAACTATTTTACACACTATTATTATACATGGAAGACAGCAAAACATGAAACACACTATTTTAAAAGTTATTCTTTTTTACACAGCCTCAATGAAGAGTAATTATTTTCATTAAGATACATACACAGTATTTTTGTATATTATAGAATTACTAACAACAATGATTTAAACAAAATGACCAGAAAATTAAAAGTAACTATCAGGCTATAACTGGTTTCAAAACTAAAGAACCCTGACCTTCATAACCATTCAGTGACCTAGCTGTTAGGCCCCTTTAAACAAGAAGCATCATCATCATAACCATTCTCTTTTGTCATGGTGATAGGGGAGGGTTCTTGTTACAATTTTCGAAAGTTTCTGGATACTTGTTGGCTGATCCTCACTTGCTTATTATTTTTTGTATTGATGAAAAGCATGCTTATTTCACAAACAGCATTATGCTTTTGCTGAAAGTCTGAATATAACTTATTTAAGAGTTATGTACTAATTAACATATTAACAGTTAATGTAATATGCAAATGAAACCTAAAGTTGGCCTTCAGAGATCAAAATCTGTCAAAACTGCTTCAATTTTATTCACTTCAATAAGTATTCAGAGAGTATTATTTATGCATTCCTAATTCTGAATGTTCCTTAGTTTTGATGCTAAGGATAGATTACTATAAATATTACCTAGTGAGGGTAACAGTTTTGAATCTCTGAAGTACATTTTCCTTAGCAATGTAGGGTGTAGAAATTTGATGGAAAAATATGTGCATGGAGCATTGATAGCTATCTATTATATTTTAATGCTGAATATCAATAATCACATGCATCTATAGTAATTTAAACAGAATGTATGTTAAGACCCAGTCTGAGATGTAGTATCTGGAGGAATACAGTACTGAACTATTGATCAGTGACTTTTACATATCCACGTGAAAGAAGGAAGACTATTTAGTGTCTGTAGAAGCTTTGTAGAGAAGTGTCTACACTGGCAAGCATACGCTCGCCAACCAGGAGCTCGCCTTAAGCAACACTTCACTCGTTCAAAATCTGGCATGTTGGTCCTTAAGAAGAGATAATCTGTTTCTTCTAGCCACCGGAAGTTGTTGAAAGTTGTTATAGTAAAATCGCAAGTTGTGCAGTGCAAATTGCTGCATGACCTATGACAATGAAAAAATAAATTATTAGGTATTTCATGTTCCTACTTTATGAAACCATGTTTCTTAATCTACAGTGAAGCACAGGCAGAGTGTACTAACTTAAGATCATTCTACATAAGAGGTGGAGGAGGAGTAGTAGAAGTAGTAGCAGCACAGTAAAACCTTATTAATCCAGACCTCATTGAAGTTGTGAAACTGCAGAAAGCAAGGTTTTAAAAGAGGCTGGAAATGAAGAGTTAGCTCCAGGACTATTAAGATTGTTTGCTCTCTTTCGTGGAGACACACTGCTGTCAGTTTCCATTAAGCTGTTGTATCAAACATGTCTTATTTTTTGTATTCTACAGTATTGTATTTTACTGAATTTTAACATGTTATCATTGTCATTGAGTGAGCCCCTTTCTGGACAGAAATGTACATACAAGGATCTTTCTATTCATGAGAAATTAGCAGTAATTGAAAAACTTGAAAAGGATATGTGTGATACTCATATTTGAACAGAGCACAGAATTGACTGTCTGACATTAGGAAGAAAAAGAATGAACTGTTAACAGTTGCAAAAATGTAGGCTAATGTGGAAAAAGAAAACTGTGAAGTGACATAAATGAGAAAGCCTGTAGAATGAACTCTAGATAATGCTATGTACAAGTGATTTACAAAAGTCGAGTGCATTGGCAGTCAAAAGAACTGATATTCAAGCTGTAGTGGAAAGACTGGCAAACAGTTATGAATACATTTTTTAGTGAGTTCAGGCTGGCTTTTCACATTTGAATTCACCCTAACAAAGCAGATAATGTTTTTAGGCCTATGTCCTTTAAATGTACCATAGTAAACATGTTATGTTGCCATAAACAGTCTCTTTTCCCTTCTGTTTTGTTTTGTGTTTCACCAACTTACACAGATCTTATCATGATGATAAATAGGACAGGGCTAGTAGGACTGGGAAGAAATTGTCTGTGCTGTTAATTGAGATTCATTAACTTGGCCTGGTGTGAAAATGGAAAACTCAAAGAAAACCATCTTCACAGCTGCCGACAGTAGGGTTTGAACTCACTCTGCTGTTCTTTTAGATTATTTCAGTAAGTCTGGGCTTCTGTTAATGTGGGCAGCTTATCCCCCCAATTAGACTGGATTAATGAGGTTCTACTATAGTAGTTTGGTGTGTATACTGTGAACTACCAAGCAAGTGGCTGCGCGGTTTGGATCATGTAGCTGTCAGCTTACATTTGGGAGTTAGTGGGTTCGAACCCCACTGTTGGCAGCCCTGAAAATGGTTTCCTGTGGTTTCCCATTTTTATACCAGGCGAATATTTGGGCTGTACCTTAATCAAGGCCACAGTTGATTCTTTCCCACTCCTACCCTTACCTGCCCCATTTGTTTGTGCCTGTGGGACGTAAGAAAGACGTTAACTAAAGCAAGGATTGTGAAAAAAGTGGTCATGGATAGGGTTACCATACGTCAGCATTTATGCAGGCATGACGCTGTTGATAGTGATTCGCCAATCAAATGGGGACCCTTTGTTGCTATTCAACAGGAATAGGCTGTGTGCTGGTACCAGATTGCACCCTTTCCCTTACTACTATCATAAGTCATATCATTCATTTCATCTCATTAACTCCTTTGATGAGATGGGCATCAGGAAGGGCATCCAGTCGTAAAAACTTGCTACGAAGATTCATCTTGCTTCATACCCGGCCCCATAGAGAAACGAGACAAGGGTTAGATTTACACTTGTTACTGCAACCTTACCAAAAGGAACACAAAACAACAAATGAAAACAAAACACAATACTTACCGTAAGGGCAGTAGCACCAAATACGAAGCGTGGAGGGCAAAACAGGGAGTTAAAGGGCAAGATCTTACGTTAACGTTTGACAGGTTGCCAGGTCAATATTACTAACTACTAAATAACAGATGAAATAAAATTGTAAATAAGATGTTTACTTAAAAAAAAAATTCATAGCATTTATAGTTAAATTAAATACTTCCTTTCTTTAAAAAAAAGGGTAAATAACTTTCTTTCAAAGTACTTAACATTTAAATATATTAATTGAATTCATTATAACTTACAATAAAAGGTTCCTACTTTCCAAAATTAAATAATTAAAGAAGCAATAAGGTAAATAAATGAATATTAGATCACTAAATTGTACTAACTCAAATTAGTAGCAGAATTATAATACAGAAGAGGTTTACAAGCTTGGATAAACTTACTGTGAACAAATCCTCTTTAAAAATATTTATTTTCAATTTTAGGCTTTAAACTTCAAAGTATACCTTTGTAAATAAATTAATTAATGGCCAATAATAATGAACTTGTTGCAACAAGGTTTCAATCTTCCTTTTGTCAATCACTAGACAATACACACCATACACACGAACCCGAAATATGTGGCAAGAAGTACCAATATTACAAAATAAATTAATGAAACGATCCAAATGTTAATAACTAGGAATCAGAAAAATATTCCCCAAATTCATACAATATTACAAGGGGAAGGAAAAAAAAATTATGTTCCACAATGTAAACAGAAGAACAACACACGCTAAAGGTCAGCTAGCAACTCACAACCCAAGCTATTAAATTTTATTAATAATAGGCAAGGCGTGCTAAAAACATTAGCGTTCACCAGATAATAAAAATTAGGCTAGTGACGTAACAAAGCAAGAAGAAAACAAACTACGTAAGAATAAGGTATGTGAGCGTTAATCACCTCAAAGTTCATGAACTGGGTAAAGAATTTTCAGATTTCTACCACCGAGAGGCTACCGACATGAATAATAATAATAAAATTATAATTACATGTATCATAAGATTTAAATTCTTAGGATGTGGCATTTC
Organism: Anabrus simplex; assembly: GCF_040414725.1. Taxonomy (NCBI): domain Eukaryota; kingdom Metazoa; phylum Arthropoda; class Insecta; order Orthoptera; family Tettigoniidae; genus Anabrus; species Anabrus simplex. Next base: position 113,548,073 of record NC_090271.1, on the reverse strand, counting down.
ATATAAGAAATAATTTTACAAAAGACCAAGATGGTCGTTATTAAGTTAACTATGAGGTGGCCTTGGAAGCACGACAATGAGCACATAAGATAAGACCAAACGCGGAAGATATCGGTAAGAAAAGGATTACATAGCAACAAGACACAATTTGGAAAATCACACGAAATCAGACAAAAATCAGAGCACGCATTTCAAAATCAGGGAAAACTGGCAGTGAGAGAAACACACACCAATAATAAATAATAATAATAATAATAATAATAATAATAATAATAATAATAATAATAATAATAATAATAATACGAACAACCAAAACAATATTCACACTGAATATGGAGCAGAAAACAAAACGTACAACAATCTCAATATTAGCAAGGTTAGAATAACATAATGCACATATGCTAACACCGCGAGTTTCCAATTCACCTCGTAATTAAATTTACATATCACTTTTACATGAGAATTTTATCAATAGTGATTTAATTTTTCAGTTGGCTACTAAATTTTCAAATACCGGGTATATAGTCCAGATTTAATTCCCACAACATTGGCGATAACTCGAGGTAGGCCTAAAATTAAATAACAGTGAGAACGTTGGTTCGTAAACGGACAAGTTAATGTTTTCGAAAATTCCAAGACGACGGTTGTAAACAATGTCTCCTCCAAATAATCCACTGAAGTTGGCGTTGCTCCAAAATAATTTTTGAATAAATATTACTTACATGCTGGTGGTTTTGTATCCGAATTAGTGTAATCCTTTATCACAAACTTACACCAGAAACATGTTTTCAGAGGTAATCTGCCTGCTTGGGACGCAGGCCACAGTCAACACTCACACAGTAGAAATAAAAGAATTAGCAAAATACTAAATCACAATCACTAGAGGAACATAAGATAGAAAACGTATTTAGGCATATTGCCTACTCAATCTCCCGCCTAACCGGGAGTATCCAACTCCATTTCGCCACTTTTCAAAGTCTTTTAAGGAGCAAGGCTAATGGCGTCCATCTCACAGCTCGCTCAGAACAAGACTCCCGCTCACTAGTTGACGAGACAGAAAAAACAACTGCAGAGCGCTCCATTCAAGAGAGACTACGCATGCTCAAGTCAAGGATTTGCTTATTGTGCCAATGAGGAAAATAGAAGTTATTGACGTAATGGTAAAAAGATGCATTTTAAATAGGCACAGTTCAGGCACATAAATTAACGGCAATTCAAACAATGGCCGAGAATGGCAGATAAAGTCCTGACACACAAATACATATGTCCAACAAATGAGGGTATCGTAAATTATTGTCTCACTTGTAATGTGCAATTTCCTTTGAAAATGGTTACATCTTCTTTACTTTATACTCCAACATGACTGTAGTTGAGGGCATGCAATTAAATTATTATATAAAACCTTAATATTGCTTTTAGTCTTAAGTTTGGGATATCTCATCATTAACTTCTCATAAATGTTATACCTCTAGGACATGATAATTGTAAACAATCTCTCTCTCTCACTCTCTCACTTTCTTGCTCTCTCTCCCTCTAGCTTTTATTCCACAGGGTTGTGAGGTCAGCTTTCCTTATTCTCCTCCTCCACTTTGTTCTGTCAATGACATAAACCTAGGAGAGATCGCATTGTCGTATGTCCCGGTAATTACATTCATCTTCCTCATATTAGTAAAAGGTGATCTTATATTCTCTCATCAAACACTAGACTACACTTACCCTTTTACAGGCAAAAGTTCATATTTGTTCATAATCAAAGACACAACACAATTTGTCTTCTAGACCAATACCATCTCCACGGAACACCTTACCTCAGAATTTCAATTCAGCCAATCACAATTCATTAACTAGATCGCTTACTACATGGTGAACCCCTTTTTTGTCTCACTATGAATACAGGAAAACAAGGCATGTGATAACAAGCACTTGCACAAACTCAACTGGTACAGCAGCTGGTGAGCAAAACGTGACTCAATGGAGCCATCTGATGAGCAGTATTACAGAAAAATAATAATCACCATTACATTCAGAGATAAATAAATGACCTATAATTGAATTTTGGTGCAATTTTATTTGTTTGAACCCAAGAATTTCCTGAATTATTTGTGATCCCAAGGTTGAGTAACACTCTGTGCAAGACCCTCAAACTTGCCTTCAGTTTGTGGTAAAGTTTGGAGTTGAATTTGAGTGAGCCAAATAAAGTTGTGCTAATCTGAGGATGGTTGAAGCACCTATTTGAAGCATCAGAGCCATCTTTCAACTTCTCTGCTTAAGGGAATGGTAACACTCACATCATGTACCCAAAAATTCTGAGGAATTTAGGATGAATGAGTTTATTTTGTGTGTCTTACACATTCTGATATTGATATGTAAATTGGCCAGGAGATCACTAAGATTGTTTGGCCGTCAGAAGGCTGTTGCTCGCTTAGCATCACCCAGGTGACACGCGTAGAGTATCTCCGGGTTAAACCTACGGACGTGAGCAACAACCCAAACAAAACTAGAGTGACATGTTTCCACTTATGCAATAAGCTAGCTAATCGTGAACTAGAAGTGTACCTGGGTACAAATCGCTTGACCCACACTAATGAATCAACTATCTGGGAATCATATTAGATAGGACCCTCTCCTTCAAGAAACACCTGAAGAAAACGGCTGAAAAACTGAAGTCTAGAAACAACATACTTCAGAAATTGTGTGGCACTACATGGGGTTCGTCAGTCGACACTTCATGCACCACCGCCCTCAGTTTGGTTTACTCAGCAGCTGAGTACTGTTCTCCAGTGTGCCTCAATAGCAGCTATACCAAACTTGTCGATGTCCAATTGAATCAGGCAATGAGAATTGTATCTGGCACAGTAAAATCAACACCTACATTCTGGTTACCAGCACTGAGTCACATTACACCAGTGGAACTCAAACACAAACACACCTTCCTCCGGGAGTATAAAAAGATAAATGCAAACGACCAGCTACCAGTACACCAGGACATCATTGCTGCTGAAGCCAGACGTTTACGTTTGCGGAACCCCTCCTCCGGACAGCGAGACACCTGGTGAACAATAATTTCAACCTCTTGCAAACCTGGAAAGAAGAATTGGTAAAAAACATTCCATGTCAGCTGCAAGACATCACAAGCACCACAACACCACCAAGTGGCTTTCACCTACCCCGGAAAACGTGGTCAACGCTCTACATTGATTTCAGTCTTATCATGCTTCCCATGTTAGTGCATTTCATTCTGATGTTTTCTGTAGTTCATCTGAAGTGATTAAGTGAATTGATGACTATGGCTGAAGCAACACCAACCGCGTGACATGTACCTCGGAAGTTAACTACTCTTGAGAAAGCTACTTGTACAACCACACAGTGAAGGCAGATAAAAAGTAGCCAAAGTGGTGGAATATTGTGACTTTTTAAAGGAGAACTACCACTTGATGTTCCTACTCAGCAAATTTATAGGACAAGCTCCTAATTATAGGAAAAAAAATCACTGAATGGAGAATCAAATGATTTAGTGCAGATCTCCCAAATATCAGAAAATACTGTTATATTTATTGAGCAATGCTATCGTGTGTTAATTACGTAACCCAACGTTCTGTATAACTTGACAAGCACTACTTTTCTTCCGTTTTTAAAAAAATTCCCTATTTGATTTTTGCTGGTCAAGCAGAACTTGAAAATAATGTAGTCTGTTAATAGCCAAGCTGTAATACTGTAATTTCTAACATTGCCTAAATAGTGCAAACAATATAGGTACATTTTAGTTACAGTACTGTATTATTGTAACTACAGTACTGTACATATCTATGCGCTTGAATATATGCATGTTTTCGTGTTCTGTTCAGAGATTTGTTATGGTATTATATTTAGCCCTAATTCATGGAAATGTCAAATGAAATTGGTGACATATTCTTTTTGTTTTTGTTTTGGTAATTGCACATACCTGATTCCCCCTTTCAGAAATTGCTGATGAAAGGTAAGTAGCCCCTGTCACTCAACACTCACATTCCCCTCTATTCTTGTTAGTCATTAGCAGGTTTGACTGAAGACTGTTCTTTATTGTAAGCTAAACTTTGAGTTCATTGTCGGTAGAGTTTCTCAGTTCACACCTTGATTTACAAGTGTTGTGTTGTGTTGTCTGTGCAATTGAAAATGCTGAAGGAGAAGAAAAGAAATGAATGTGACAATGGAAATGTAGCACAGCACAAAGCTACATAGCGACCCTCCTGTATTTAAGACAGTTGGGGTAATGGCTCCGGTTCCCCTCTGGATGAACCACTATAATAATGGAAAAAGAGATCCGAAATAGAGTCATGGTGTGTGGAAAGAGCATGTAGTGATAACTTAAATGAAAGGTGGCAAATACAAGAAGGTGAGTGAGCTCCTTTATTTGTAGTTTAGGCAGCAAGGGGAAGAAGTTAAACCCATTCCAGGACCTATTTTGCAAGATAAAGCCCTCAAATTTTGTGAGGAAGTTCAACAAGGGGAGCCTGGATTTAATGCTAGTATTGGCTGGCTCGACAGTTGGAAGAAGCGCTACCGCATCAGACAGTTAAATACTTGTGTCGATAATATATTTGCCGACTTGGACAATGTTAATAAATTCAAGGAAAATTTCCACAGACTAACTGAAAAGTAGGGTCTATCTGGGGATCAAGTTTACAACTGTGATGAGTTTGGTCTGAATTTTCGAATGCTGCCTTTGGAAACCTTTACATCCAGGGAAGAAACATTGGCCCCAGCAATAAAATAAATAAGGAGAGAGTTATAATCTTGGCATGCAACAATGCAATAGGCAACCGTAATTTCAAACTAGCATTCATTGGCAAATCAAAAAAATCCTCGGTGTTTAAAAATGTCCTCTAATGAGACTGACAACTTCTATGATCTGCCTATTGGTATAGGAATCAGTCAAATGCATGGGTGAATGGAGCCAGTTTTTAAGGTCTGCTTTTATAAGGAGTTACTGAATTGACTAGGGGTACTAGTTCTGGCTGACTTGACAAGTGGAAGGAGCGCTATGGCATAAGACAGTAAATGCTAGCGGGAGAAAACTACTTTCCTACACTAGAAAAGATTTTTTTTTTTTTTAAACCCTGCCAAGGAAAGCATCTCTCATTCTTGATAATGCCTCATTCCATCCTGATGTGGAACAGTTACAAGACAAATATATAAAAGCCATGTTTCTCCCTCCTAACGTGACATTGGTGTGTCAACCAATGGACCAGGGCATTTTGGAAGCATTGAAGAGATACAGACGAGGGACCGATGACCTCGCTGTTAGGCTCTTTTAAACAACAAACATCATCATCGAGATACAGACTTAAACTTCTCTATTCTATTGTCTGAGCCATGGAGGAAGGGTGTGACGTGATCAATGCATTAAAGAAAATAGACCTGTTGGATGTAGTGGGGGGGATATCTGAATCTTGGAATGATACAGAGCATATAAGCCTTGTTTGTTTATGGAGAAAGTTGCTGGATTATTTAGGGAACTAGTTTCAAGAGAGAGAAAACAGAGAAACAGTGGACTTAATAATAATAATAATAATATTTATTTGGGGCATCAACCTAGAAAGATATTTTGCCCCTATTTACACCATATGTGAGGAACCTGCATGTATTTTGTATATGGCAGAAGTGTAAAGTGTTGAATGTGACGAAAGGAATGTTACGGACGACACAAATACCCAGTCCCCAGGCCAGGGATATTAATCATTTACAATTTTAAAAAACCTGACCCGGCCGGGAATCGAACCCGGGGCCGCCGGAATAGTGGACTTACTGAAGAAAATTTCAGGCTATGAAGATGTTACTGGGACACTGGGGAGTGGATGGGGCAGGATAAAAACTGTGAACTTTTAGATAGTACAATACTAATGAAAGAGAAAGGAAATCCTGTGTGATGAAGCTGCACGACGAAATGAGTGCGAGAGACAGTCGAACGCATCATGACATTTTTTGTACAAAGACTTAGTCATTTCTTCAGTTTTGTATGAGTTTCTTTTACATTTTTAATAATAATAATAATAATAATAATAATAATAATAATAATAATAATAACAATAATAATAATTGTATGGCCTCAGCTACCGTGTGCAGACATTTCAATTTGATGGCTGGCTGCTCGTCAATTTCGACGTTCCGTTTTACTCTAGGCACACTAGATGGCAGACCGAGTAAACCTAAACTCTCTTGGGCGCCTATGGCTGAGATTTAATGAATTTTGTCGGGTAAACAACAAATGTGTCACCAGAGATCTTTTACGTGTCGACATCGTACGTCATGGAATGTCGAATGGACTTTTTTTCCGCCCTTCAAAAATCCGACTGCCTCTGTCGGATTTGAACTTGCTATCTTGGGATCCAAAGGCTGACACTCTACCACTGATCCACAGAGGCAGCTATTTTTAATAATCACTGAATAATTAATAATTATTTTTAATAATTATTTTAGCATATGTTGTATTTTTGTGTGTCCTGTATTGTGCTAAAACTTTCATTCGAGTAATATGCAGTAAAATATTACGGGTTGTTAATAACTTCCCTCTGGTTCCGTAAAACTCAAGATTTTGGAAATTAAAGAAAATAGACATGTTGGACGTAGTGGGGTGGATAGTAAAATACTAATGAAAGAGAAACGAGATCCTTTGTGATGAAGCTGCACAAAGACGAAATAAGTACGAGAGACAGTCGAGCATCATGACATTATTTGTACAAAGAATTAGTCATTAGAATGAAGTAGAGTTTGCAGGGCTCTAATGTATTAAGTAATATAAGTTGTTTCAACGCCGTAGAAATTCAGTAAGAAGTACAAGCAGCATGCTTGTATTTAATTGAATTTTAAGATAATTTGCCTTCCTCTGAGGCTAGAAAGTCCTTCATATGATGTCTACATCAGATAGGATATCTAAGCATATATGCTCAAAAGGGATTATAGCAGTGTGAAGTATAAGACTGTTATGGTGAACAAATACTTCAGTTTGATAAACACAGGAACAAAATATAATATCATGTAGCAGGAGTTTCCCCATAATTCTCCTTGTACATGACTAATATCTTGATCTGCTAGTATTTTTATTGACTTAATGTGAGAAAAAATCTATTGTGTAGAATTATGATTCTCTATGTACATTTTTGTCACATTACCGCAACATGTATGCAAGAGTGCCACAAACATCTACAGCACCATCTTTAAATTTCCTCTATTCCTTTTTATTTGTATTAAATAAATAATGCTCAGACATAGCTCAATTCACTACTTTTCAGTTCAGTCTCTTTGGTTGGCAGTACTGCAGAAATGAACACTTAAGTGGCACTCTTCTCCTTCCCCTACCTCTACTACCCTATAACGCCAACAGTCAACAAAACTAGTGCCCACAGTCAAGGATCTATTTATAGGGGAGGTCCATGGGGTTTAGACCCCTTTTGAAATTTGCTCCGATGACCTTCGATGTTAGGCCCCTTTAAACAAGAAAGAAATTTCCTCAGTCTTGTGGAAAGTTTGATGTAGGCCTATTTGTGAATATTTTACATTGCAAGCTGAAGTCACTAGTTGAACAACATCCGCTAGAATTGACATCTGAAAAATCAAATATATAAATCACACAACCTATAATGAAAATGATCTGCTGCCTGTTTCCAGTCATTCGGCCGAGCTGAGTGGCTCAGACGGTTGAAGAGCTGGCCTTCTGACCCCAGCTTGGCAGGTTCGATCCTGGTTCCGTCTGGTGGTATTTTAAGATGCTTAAATATGTCAGCCTCGTGTCGGTAGATTTATGGGCACGTAAACAAACTCCTGAGACGAAGTTCCAACTCCTCGGCGTCTACGAAAACCGTTAAAAGTAGTTATTCCAGTCATTTGTCTGGGTCAGGAATAGAATGAATGTAGCCCCCATCTAGCGGCAAGGCTGCTGAAGCCTGTTGCACTCCTCTGGAGGAAATATTAATGACTGAGAGATGAAATGAAATTAAATGATATTGGAGAGTTTCGTTGGAATGGAAGATGGCAGGGAAAACCAGAGTACCCAGGGAATATCCTGTCCTGCCTCAGCTTTGTCCAGTACAAATCTCACATGGAGTGACTGGGATTTGAACCACGGAACCCAGCGGTGAGAGGCCGGCACAGTGTCGCCTAAGCCACGGAGGCTCACAGCCTATAATAAACATTTCATTTATACGGCATCTTAGAAATTATTATAAACTTCAGTCAGCAGTCTACAGTGAGTTGGATAGGAGCAAGATAGCATACCTTTTTATTTCTTATTCATTTGATAGTATGCAAATAAGAAATAGTATTATCAGGCTTACCAATAGTCATATTTAAGTAAATCCCCTACTGCAACTAAGTAATGGTAATAATAATAATGATAATTCAGCAGTGCTCACTCAGTATTAATTTGTATGTCCTATCACATCCCCTTGAAGATAATTATTCAGAATTTGCAAAATTTAGCCAAAATATCAACTCTTAGCAAATTCATATCATTAGACTATAATGGCATTGACTAGCTATCTGTACTTTCTTCAGTACCAACTGAAGAAATTGGTAAAACCATGTATATACTGAGATTTCATGTGTGCATCATTATGAAAATGTATGGACTGAAATGTAAGAAACTGGTATTAAATCTGCTGTTGATCACTCACGAAATATATATTACACATGGGGCCTATTGACCTATTTTCTTTACTGCCAGATAACATGCAGTAAAACAAAATTATGTATAATAAAAAGCTGAATAATTAACATAAGATCTTATTTTTCTACAGTTATGTGGTTATCAGTGAAATGATAACTTACTGCACTTCAGTTTGGCAACCATTATGAATACAGTTTAATTCTACAATTAAGTCATGCATAGAAAGAGGATTTGTTCTCTTTTCAATTAATTTGCCTGGTCAATAGAAAAAAGTGGAATTATCATTAGTTTTATCTTGGTTGACGTAAATGATAGATGGATATCCAAAAATATTTAGCCTCTTCATTCAATGTTTTTGACTATGGTTTTACAACACTAATAGTTACGTTTATTATATTGCTATCATTATTAGGAATAGATTTTACATAAACCTTTGATTTCCAATAGTTGATAAACCAGACATTATGTCTGCTCCACCCAGAAACACTGGGAAACACCTTGTGGGTGATTTTGTGCCTGGAATATTGTTAACATTGTTGACTGTATTTGAATCTTCGTTCTTGACATCTGGGATGATGTCATCCAAGGGCAGTGTATCATCACTGAAAACAATGCCGTTGAAACCGTTACAAGCTACGCTAGTGGCTGACAGTTCTTAAATTTACCAAGTGTAAATGAATATTAACCTGACTTACCTGAAAGAAGAATTAGGAGAGGTGATTTTCACCTCCAGTTTCTTGACGTTCTCTCCATTGTTATGTTTAATAAACTTGTTTTCTACTTCCTCCAGTAAGTCGTCTAAATCTTCATCCATGCCGACGCTCTCAGCGACGAACGCTTATATGAGATCACAAACAGCTGATATTCATTTACAGCACGCTATTTGGTTACCATGACAACAAATGACGTCACTTTTCAGACCTGTCCTACATGCAGGTAGGTTTCCGTTGACCCATCGGAGTAAAGCGCGAGTGGTACGACATGGCTCGTCCAGTTTCTCATTAACTTGGAGAGGCCGGTGGTTCAGGCACCGGTCCAGAAATAATTTTCTATAAATAGAATCGGGAAGAAAACGACGTTCAGGGACTGGAATTCATTGATAGCTGTTATAACGCGCACGCTGATCTAATTACTAGGTTTAATTACATTTCGAAACAAATACTGAAAAATAAAAGCAAAGTTATTTGAGAAAAAATGAAATGGCGTATGGCTTTTAGTGCCGAGTGTGTCCGAGGACTAGTTCGGCTCGCCAGATGCAGGTCTTTTTTTTATTTGACTCCCGTAGGCGACCTGCGCGTCGTGATGAGGATGAAATGGTGATGAAGACGACACTTCCGTGCCAGCGAAATTAACCAATCAAGGTTAAAATTCCCTACCCTGACGGGAATCGAACCCGTGATCCCTGTGACCAAACGCCAGCACGCTTACCATTTAGCCATAGAGCCGGAAGTTGATACTGCCGCTTTCAAGGGTAAATGCAGCAGGGAAGAATGTCCCTTTCTATGTAAACCTAGGTATGTCTTGTGATAGACTTGACGTATCAATGTTTCTTCGATAAAATGCGGCCTGTTCTTTTAATATCGTTGTATTGTCAATTACCGGGCGAGTTGGCCGTGCGGTTAGGGGCGCGCAGCTGTGAGCTTGCATCCGGGAGATAGTGGGTTCGAATCCCACTGTCGGCAGTGAAGATGGTTTTCTGTGGTTTTCCATTTTCACACCAGACAAATGCTGGGGCTGTACCTTAATCAAGGCTACGGCCGCTTCCTTCCCACTCCTAGCCCTTTGCTATACCATCGTCGCCGTAAGACCTGTCTGTGTCGGTGCGACGTAAAGCCACTAGCAAAAAAGAAAAAAGTAGCCTATTGGCAATTCAATTAAATTCGTTCTCAGATTATAAAAGTATGGTAACACATTTTAATAATATCCTGCGAACCGTATACAATATTAATTTCAGTCTAGGGTTTGGTTTTGTAGCTTCCCACTTTGCTCTGCCACAATTTCTAGACAGTTTTGAAGAATTGGAACTCGCGCAACGAACTATTCTCAGCAGTTTGGTTTATACTTATGGCCTTGTTATAACAACGGCCTGTGTCTTACCAGAGCAGTACGCCTGTAGTAAGAGACAAATCAACGTGGAGACAAACCAGAGTTCGGCGTGTTCGCTGACAAATTATCCTTACACTAGTCAGTTCTACGGCGACTTCACTGTTCGGAAATTCACGAAAGTAAAGAAATATTGAAATATTGCATAGGTGGTGGAACTGCCCTGCTCGTTGGCTGAATGATCAGCGTAGCGATTGGGAGGTTCTCTGGTTCGATTCCCGGGGATATTAGTGGCGTCTGGTTAATTCGTCTAACTCAGGGTTCTTATTAATATACACACAACACTCTACCATTTACCGCAGAAATACGTAATAGTGAATGCATCTTTCCACATGTGGTTGTCGTCAGGGAAGGCATCCGGCCGTAGAACTGAGTTCAATCTACTTGTAGAACCTACTTCAAGTAATTGGGAAAATACAGAAAAGCATAATACAGTACAAAGGTTTAGATAGTGACAAGATTATAACGTATACACAATTTGAAAATTATTAGATTAAGGTAAACTTTCGAATCAATATGTTGGACGAAACTGTGAATACCGCGACAGGACAAGGATGTAATTTCCGAGCGAGGTAACTGCGGTACGAAACTGTAGCTGTAAAATTGTATACCATCAGTAGCCCTGAAGGTAATTTTCCGTGGTTTCCTGTTTAATTAAGGTCGCTGCCATTACCTTTCCAGTCTCTTTTCATACCATCCTCATCAACATTCTTCTCCAGACCTACGATCTTGATTGTTAACCGTCCAAGATTTGCATCCTTTCAGACTAAAATTATCCTTACACTGATCATTTCTACGGCCCTGGAGAGGAACTTGAAGGAATACCTGTGTTTAATTTTCATATCCCACGAACCTTCTACGCTGGCGTAGCAGGGGGAGAGGTGGACTTGAGAGAAATAAAATACCTCTCGCGGACCAAACACACAACCTCCTGTGGGTGGGGGATGCAGACGAAGAATACACCCACGGTATCCTCTACTTGTCGTAAGAGACGACTGAAAGGGGCGACCAAGGGATGATTGTATTAGAACCATGAAACCACTTGTGATTAGTACCACCACGTGGGAAACACCGTGGGTCGCTTTTACTTGCGCGTAGTACCACTATGTTAGGTACCAAATAGGTTTGTGATTAGTTGCACGCAGGAGCACCGTGCGGTCAGCCCCTCACTTGGAGTGCACTGTCGGCTTTTACAGTGCCTGTGAACTATATGAGCGACACCATGGTTCTGCTTGCCTATGATTACACCCACTATATGAGGAACAACACAGGATAGTACGAGTCCCTGTGGTTAGTCCACGTATGTGATGAACAACATAGGTTTGCGTTGCCTATAAATGGCGCCGCAATGTGCGGAACATCGTAGGTCTGTATTACTTGTGCGAATTTAATTACCTGTTAGTACTATAATGTGTGGAATACCGCAAGTTTATGCTACTTTTGATTAGTACCGCACCATGTCAAATACCATGGTTCTACTTTCCTCGCGATAAATACCATTATGAGAGGCCGATAACTTGGATTTTGGACCCCTTTAGACGGCAAGCATCATCGATTCAGTATTGTGCCTTAGAAGCAGTCCCTTGGTCAGTATTACTTATTGTTTTGCGTCAGTTTCTGTGAATGTGAGGCACTGTGGGTCGGATCCACTGATTGTTTTCAATTAATAATAATGTTATTTGTTTTACGTCCCACTAACTACTCTTTTAAGGTTTTCGGAGACGCCGAGGTGCCGGAATTTAGTCCCGCAGGAGTTCTTTTACGTGCCAGTAAATTTACCGACACGAGGCTGACGTATTTGAGCACCTTCAAATACCACCGGACTGAGCCAGGATCGAACCTGCCAAGTTGGGGTCAGAAGGCGAGCGCCTTAACCGTCTGAGCCACTCAGCCCGGCTGTTTTCAATTCATATCCATCCATTCATTCTTCGTCCTCACGTTTTGAATTCCGGTCAGTGGAGAATTTCGGACTTTTAATTTGTCATTACATTTCGTCTCATTTCGTACCATTAAGGACCGATGACCTAGATATTAGGCCGCTTTAAACAAGCATCATCAATTTTCATATCATCCTCAGCAGTGATGTAAGATAAGTGTGTCTTTGTAAGTACTGGAGCGTGGAGAGGTAAGTACGTACCCCATTCAGCAATGGTGAAGCTACTGGTTCTTTTTTTTTTTTTTTGCTATGGGCTTTACGTCCCACCGACACAGGTCTTATAGCGACGATGGGATAGGAAAGGCCTAGGAGTTGGAAGGAAGCGGCCGTGGCCTTAATTAAGGTACAGCCCCAGCATTTGCCTGGTGTGAAAATGGGAAACCACGGAAAACCATTTTCAGGGCTGCTGATAGTGGGATTCGAACCTACTATCTCCCGGATGCAAGCTCACAGCCGAGCGCCTCTACGCGCACGGCCAACTCGCCCGGTGCTACTGGTTCTAGTGTTGTAGAACTGAACAAGTTATTTTCATTCCTCCTGACTTGCAAGTCTGTGTGTCTGTTAGTCGAAATATTTCTCTTATTGTGGAACATTATTTTGGCCTATGTTATTCTTCCCCTATACTGCTAATAATAAGAGTTGGTGTCTGACATTTCTTAGAGGGAGGTCCGTTTACTGCCTGCCGAGGCGGGATAAAGGGAGTGGCTGTGTGGTTGCCATGGAAACGAGGGTGGGGCGACTGCGGTTGCCATGGAGATGAAACTTCAGGGCAGCTCGTCTTGCTGGGAGTTGCCAAACCTGTCACTGTCACTGATAAAAACCTGATTGTTTGTATAAGAGTGATCGCAAATGGGACGACACCGCCTGGCCAGGTAGTGCACAACAGATCACAGCGGTCAGAATGAAGGAGGGAACAAGTGAGCCGGAAGCAAGGGGTAAGAGCATGTAGAAAGGAATGCTGGAATGTGGCAACATCGTGAAATGGCACGTGCAGTGCTCCTCCCTCCAACCTTATCTGTCAGACGCCAACTTTAGTTAAGTCTAGTATATATACCTGTGCTCGTGTGTTGCACCTGTTGTCGTGGGTGATTGTGCATTCAAAGTAATAGAAAGACTAACTTACTTGATCTACTGTCTTACCAGCAAGCTTGACGAAAGCACATATTCGGGATATTTTCTCGTTATGAGTAGCTCGCTCCTAATCACAGTGATGTTAAGCTGGGATTATGACGGTAAAGACAACATTTCCAGTATCTCGGGTGTCTCCTTCTTTGTCTGCAACAACTGTTATATCGTCTACAGTGATGGGAAAAGTACAAGAAAAAAGTAATTGGGCTAAATTAAAATTATCTGAGAAATATTTAACTCAATTACAATTGCAAATTATTTTTTTCAACAAGTAATCGGTAAATTTAGACCTACTGTTACAATTACTTTACAGAACAAGTCCTGAGAAAATCACTGACATTCTTTTTTTCGTATGGGACTGGAATGATAGGAAAGTTTGCAAGGAAAGATATATTACCGGTATTTCATTTTGTATGTTATTGTTAGCATAAATTAACTTGCTATCATCATTTAAGTGAGACACATATAAGTCTTATGGCGACGATGGGGCAGGAAAGGGCTAGGAGTGGGAACGAATCGACCTTGGCCTTGATTAAGATGCAGCTCCAGGCTTCGCCTGGTGTGAAAATGGGAAACCACGGAAAACCATCTTCAGAGCTGCCGACAGTGGGGCTCGAACCCACTATCTCCCAGATGCAAGCTCACAGCTGCGCACCCTAACCGCACGGTAACAAATTACGTGTAACGATTACTTGCGATTCTCACTGAACATTTTTTTTTTATTTTTTTGGTAGGATTCCGCCGCATTACGACTAGGGACGCCTTTTTCCTTCTGGTGCCGGATCTTGGGTTCTTCTTAATTAAAATGTATTCATAATGGTTGCCAAACTGAAGTGCAGTAAGTTATCATTTCACTGATAACCACATAATTGTGGAAAAGGAAGATCTTATGTTAATTATTCAGCTTTTTAATATACATATTTACATATACATATTTACTGCCTAGACGGTGACGCCGTCCCTCAGGCCAGGAGATTTTAACGGAAAAGGAGATGTGCGGGAAATATGAGAGGGTTGGCGGCCGTGGCCTATATTAAGAACTGTCCCGGCATTCGCTATAATGCAAGAGAATAGAAAACCATGGAAAACCATTCTCAGGACAGCCGACGGTGGGGCCAACCCCTCTCCGTCTCACGAATACAGCGGCGTAGAGCCACGGCACCCCTCCTCTACTCGGCTGGCCGGTCGGAGTGCAGAGCTTTCGGACGTGGACCACGGACCAGCCATGGCCACTTGTGGGCCGACACCCACTCTTCACCCGCCGACGTTCTGTTTAGGTGTTACGAACAAATATGGCGAAAGGTCGTTAAATTTCTGCGATCGGCATGATATGATAGCGACCAATGCTTTGTTTGAAGTTGCGCTACGTAGAAGGCTCAAATGGAAAGCCCAGTATGACTGCACGTTGTTAAACTGGTTACATCCTGGTCAAGAGAAGAAGCCAAATGAAATCAAATTACAGCGACGTACATTGGGACAGTCATCGATAGTGACATAGTCATAACTAAAATATATTTTTACGATTTGCTTTACGTCGCATCGACACAGTGAGACTAAACATGATACCTTAAAATTGTCGAAATTAACTTTTCCTATAATTTTTATATTAATAAGTGACTTACCATTTCAAATTATTTCCTATTTACAATTCTTATGGATAAGCCCCGACCTCTTTGAGGAAAAGTACGTGTTTGAATTTGGGTAAAAGACGTCCTGGATAGGCACTTTTGTTTAGTTCTGAGAAGATCCCCAGCAGTGATGATATCTTAGGAAGGACTGGAGAAGTAAGAAAGTATGTCATCCAGCATTGAAGGAGCTGCTGATTCTGGTGTAGTAGAACTGAATAAGTTACCTTCTTTACTTTCTTCCCCGTGTCTGCTTCCATGCGATTACGAGTAAAAATGGTATTTTGTAAAAAGTAACGATTGCAAGTAAACATTACTAAGCACTGTCAGCCATTAGCGTAGCTTGTAACGGTCTCAACGGCATTGTTTTCAGTGATGATACACTGCTTGGATGACATCATCCCAGATGTCAAGAATGAAGATTCAAATACAGTCAACAATGTTAACAATATTCCAGATACAAAATCACCCACAAGGTGTTTCGCAGTGTTTCTGGGTGGAGCAGACATAATGTCTGGTTTATCAACTATTGGAAATCAAAGGTTTATGTAAAATCTATTCCTAATAATGATAGCAATATAATAAACGTAACTATTAGTGTTGTAACGCCATAGTCAAAAACATTGAATGAAGAGGTTAAATATTTTTGGATATCCATCTATCATTTACGTCAACCAAGATAAAACTAATGATAAATCCACTTTTTTCTATTGACCAGGCAAATTAAATGAAAAGTGAACAAATCGTCTTTCTATGCATGACTTAATTCTTCTTAAACATCAGTAAACGGTCACAATTAGCCGAAAGTAATAAGCAGGCAGCATTGATTGTGTCAGATTAAAATATCTGCACACGGCAGCTTAGGCTACTCGATTATTATTATTATTATTATTATTATTATTATTATTATTATTATTATTATTATTATTGTCGGTAGTAGTAGTAGTAGTAGTAGTAGTAGTAGTAGTAGTAGTAGTAGTAGTAGTAGTGTCCAAAATTTAATCATAAGTTACGAGTAAGCAGGGCAACAGGAAATAGACCGCAAATCGCAAGACATATGCACCTACCAACCTTACATGTTCGCTCTGTATAGGAGTGTTCCCTGCTTTGACTAGCGGCCTTACCGCAAGGCAAACACAGCCAGTGCCTGCGCCCCATATTCTCTCAGTCGTGTTTGCCCTGTTATAGTTTGCCGAGTGTAGCCTTGTGGTGAACGTGATAACATAATGGCACAACGACGCCATTTGGACCCCGTTTTGCAGGGTAGAATACTCGGCCGCCTGGAAGCAGGCCAGACACAGACCGAAGTCGCCGTATCCTTGAATGCGCCACAAAGTGTCATTTTCAGGCTTTGGAGATGATTTCGATACACAGGAGATGTTAGTCGTAGGTCAGTACCAGGTCGACCAAGGGTAACCACCCCACAGCAGGTCCGATATCTGGCCTTAACCGCCCGACGAAATCGGAGTGCACCTGCAAGACAATTGTCGGCAGAGCTTGCAGCCGTCTCGGGGATTGCCGTTTCCAGGCAAACTGTGTACCGGAGGCTCAGAACAGCAGGGCTGTTTGCCCGACGTCCAGCGGTGTGCGTCCCGCTCACTCCAGCACAGAGACGGGCTCGTTTACTGTGGAGCCATCCACATCGAAACTGGACCATGAATGAATGGAGGCATGTGCTCTTCACAGATGAATCCCGCTTCAGTTTGCAGAACGATTCCCGTCACATATTAATCTGGAGAGAACCGGGTAGCCGATAGGACCACAGGAACATCGTGGAACGGGACCAGTATGGTGGTGGTGGCGTCATGGTGTGGAGCGGCATAATGTTGAATGGCCTACGGGCCTGCACATCTTCATGGGTGATCCGAGAAACACAGTTAACGCTCGGAGATATAGGGATGAGGTACTGAGACCACATGTTCGACTCTTCAGAGGTGCGGTTGGTCCAGACTTCCTCTTAATGGACGATAATGCCCGACCACACCGCGCTGCTCTGGTGGATGTATTTCTGGCTGGGGAAGACATTCATCACATGGACTGGCCAGCGAGATCTGCGGATCTGAATCCTATAGAGCATGCCTGGGATGCATTGGGGAGGCAAATTGCATCCCGTCAGCCTCCACCAAGGACCCTCCTTCGCATTGCCCTTTCGGAGGAATGGGATCGACTGCCACAAGAGCTCTTGGACCATCTGATAGAGAGCATGCCACGTCGCTGCGAAGCATGTGTGGCCGTTAGGGGTAACCATACACCCTATTAACAGCATATTTTGTTGTGAAAGACATTGCCAAGTTTTGTTAGTTGTTGTCAAAGATGTACCTTAGCTGTGAGAACCTTTCTGACACTGTTTTATTGGACAAGTTGGTGACATGTGGTGTGTGAGTCAGATTCCGTTTGTTCAGCAATCCGTCTGACATTCATGTCAGGCGGTATGGCCTCGTTTAGTGATTATGCTTAACTTTTGGACACTAGTGTAGTAGTAGTAGTAAGATGCGTTGCGTATTGATAAGAGCACTATATTTTGTGTTGTAGGCCTTCTGGCATAGTAAATAAACCTAACATGAAACCAGTTATGCATTGTAAACAAGAACAAGAGATTTTTATACGTCATGAACATTATCATATTATTTTTTATTTGTAAACTTCAATGGCAGAACATAAGTATTTACAGTGCCGTCTACAGTTACAAAGTGTATTCCTTCTTAGGAATACTGTTTCGACTTTTAGTTCCTATAGTTGTAGAGTGCATTGCGTGTGAATGAAAATTATACGGAAGAGTCAAATAGGTTGTAAGTCACAATTGTCCTCTTATTTCGGGCAGGAATAGACACAGGCAAGAGAGATTGTTTTCTCGAGAATTAGAAAGAAGAATATCGGCAGTTCACCTAACTTAGTAAACAATTTTCATGTTGAAGGAAAGTTATGGAAAAAGATAAATCGCCTGAAAGAGCACGGAAGCTGACGCCTTCGTTAAAGAAAAGGACACATTCTTAGGAAGGTTAGTGCTGGTGGAACATCGCTGGGACACCTCTCATAAGATCCTACTATTTGGATCTCCAATTATACATTATATAGAATGGTTAGTCAGAGTGAGATATTGAAATACAAGAAGAAAACGAAGCAGCAGCATCGTATGACTGTAACGCATAAGGAGAAGCAGAATTAAGTGTCACTTGGAATGAAAAACGGAAATAAGTGATCTTCGAGGATGAAAAGGAATTCCTGTCATTGACCTTACAAAAGAAGAGAGGATATTTTCTATCAGTCATCAAGAGAGTCTCTGATGGCATAGATTGGGGACGGTTATTAAGAAAAAATAAGTCTTTCTTTCCCTTCTCGCCGTATGAAAGATACAGAGCATCGGAAACTGATTGAAGACCATCTTTTACCAGCTGCAGAGGAGATTAACACAGAGTGCTGGGTATTCCAACAAGACAATGCATCAATCCATCAAGCCAAGTCTAACAAGAAGTGGTTTCAGTGCAAAGATTAAAGGAGTGGCCAGCCACATCTTCCGACCTTAACAGTACGCAAAACTTGGGAGGAATTCTTTGCAGGACTGTATATGAAGTATGCAAGCAGTATGGTTATGTCAGAGAACTAATAATAATGTTACTAGTTTTATGACCCACTACTATTTTCATGGTTTTCTGAGACGCTGAGGTGCCGGAATTTTATTCCGTAGGAGTTATTTTACGTGCCAGTAAATCTACCGACACGAGGGTGACGTATTTGAGTACCTTCAAATATCATCGGACTGAGCCTGGATGGAACCTGCCAAGTTGGGGTCAGAAGGCCAGCGCCTCAACCGTCTGAGCCACTCAGCTCGGCGTCAGAGACATGGAAGACTATCATTTTCGCATGGGGGAAGATGAACATTTCTGTTTTGCAGAATCTTGTAGAAGGTATGATTGATCGTGTGTTTCAAGTAGCTTTGAAAAAAAAAAGCTGTTTTATAGGCCATTAAGATGAAGTGATCTTGTTATTTTGCAACTAAAATTATTTTTGTGTTCAGATATACAGTAAATCAGTTAATGTATATAATTTATATGTCCTGTAAAGATTATAAACCTTTGTTGCAAGTAAACTAATATGAATTTTCTTTCACCGACATTTCAATTGCCGGTAGATGGTTTTTATCATATTGCAACGTATAGTAGTAGTATATCTTGATGTAGTTCCTTAATTTGGGAGAAAATAGTGCAGGTCTTCCCCGTGTCATACTGCCTGCATTTTAACCTACTGTCGGGATTTAGGGTCACTGTGCTTAAGGTCAGCCAGCCCGCAATAGTCAGTCATATCGTGATATATTTCCATATAATACATTTTCTTGAAACGTTACGTATACACTAAACAGATTCAAATATAGTAGATATAATACACGACAGTCTGCGAGATATCGAGGGACAGCGATTTGAGTTCTATCTAGCGGAGTAACCTGGAGTTACTGATTCTGTCGTAAGAGCACATGTATTTGTTTGTACATTTTTTGGTGTTATTTATGCGTTTGCAGTAAGTTAACATAAGTAAATAGTAGCATGTGTCATTCCTTTATATCTCCTCTCAATATGAGTGGAAAGATACGTGCTGTGTTTGGCAGCAGTTAACCTCCAATACCGATGTGTTGTTGTAGGTGTGATTTGTGGGTTTTGATTTAATTCAGGAAAATGCATATGTGTGTGTGGCTGGTTGCATTCCAAGTTACCCCATTTGGAATACCGTAATGCGTTGTCAAGCACTGAAGAAAATATGGGTGACTTAAGAAATGTACATATTTTGTTGAAACAATATAATGATGCAAATTTACTTGAACCTAATGTAATGGCAAGTATTGCTTATAGGGAAATTTTGAATGTTTTTGAGGCTAAATTTATAGTTTTATTTCTGTTAACAGCCTTCAAGTTAAAAAGGAAAATTGTCCAGCTCTTAAATATTACCTAATTCATTGAATCATGTGTGTAAGGAATGTGCCGATATTTTTTATTGACAAGTGTCTTAATGTGATGATACGATGTTTTTTAAATGAGAAAAAAGACAAATCTAGCCGTGAAAGTTCAGGCAGGAATACTAAACTAAAAATGTAATGCATAAATGAAAGATCAAGCCCTTTCACAGCTGCAGTCCATTTCACGTCTTGATTGTATGTCTAATTTCAGTCTTTAAATAATAACCTGTTAAATAGTTCTTCATTCATTTATCCAGAATTGCTTTAGCAACTTTGAAGTTAATTTATTAATAACACTTTCTTACTAGACGTAATTTATTTATCCATTTCCGTATATGAATTTCCATTGATATTTGAATTTAGTGCGAATATCCAGGTCACGCCACTAGGAGCGCCACTTGCGAATTGTCTCCCATTTTAATAAGGCTAAATCGGGAAGTCTCGTGTATTGTCTCTACTGTATTTGCCAGAGTCCAATTACTCAGTCACCCATGATTCAAATATTGGAACTGGTGTTGCTCCCTACCGGTATTACTTGAAACTTCTATAAAGACTCCTAGTTATCCGTCTAACCGTATCGTGGCAGTTGAATCTGCAGCCTGTTGATTGAGAGGTCAGTATTATGTTTACGTTTAATACACATCAATTGGTTATGGGTTTAATACAAATACAAATGAATTTTATGTTTTCTAATGCAGCTGTTGTGTTTTTGAATTGTCTAACCTATTATTTTGAGGGTCTGACTGTAAGGGACAGCGGCAGCATCAAAATCCAGTACTCGGCATAGGAAGCTCGCAAAATATGTTTACCATGATGTTCATCTGTTGGTAATCAGAACAGGTCCCTTTCTATAGTGTGAGAGATATGTGTGGGTCACTCACGAACACCAGTAGTCAGCCGTATATCGAATTAACGGTTGACTACTGGTATGATGTTAGCCAATAGTCAGCCACGGTGTTCCCTCTCGTCTAATTTCCTTTATTTCATCATTCCTGGACTCTTACTTTCAACATGAAATAACTGTGCAATTTCTTACAGGATTTGTATGCGGTGCCACCCTAAAATATCAGGGACCAAGAGGCCCATTTGCCAGTATCCTGAGGATGTCCTCATACAAGCACTCTAGGAAATCCGCGAAAATGAAATGCGAGAAGCGGGTAGGAGGTTTGGTATGCCAAGAGGAACCCTACAAGAACGTCTTCATAACAGAATTGCAGAGGAACCACAAAAGATTTGGCCTTGGGCAATTCTGACTGAAGTAGAAGAAGTGAAGATCGTTCATTGGCTAATCACGTTAGAAAAGTATTGATTTGCTCGGGAAAGGATGGCCTATTAAATATTGTGATGGATGCTGTTACAGCTGGTGGCATAAAGATGCTGTTCAAAGATAACCGACCTGGGGAACAAGTGGTATTCTGCAGTGGCATCCAGTGTTAACTGTGCGCACCGCAGAAGGAATCAAAAGGGAGAGCTGTGTTATTAGAAGAATGTATTTGAAAGTGGTTCCGCAACTTGTGTAAGTATTTGGAGGAAATTGGTGCGAAGGACATCGCAGAGAACAAAAGACGAATCTTAAACGGAGACGAAATTATCTTCAGTATGTACCCAATGATAGGGAAGGTAATTACTCCCAAAAGGATGGAAAAACGTATACGATATTTAGCGTGGAAATTAGAAGGAAATAAGTACAGTGCTTTTAGTGTTCACTGCAAGTGGGGAGACTCTAACCCCTATAGTTGTGTTTCCTTTCATCGGACCACCCAAGGAGATTGTCAGCAGTATACGTGAGGGTTGATTCTTGAGGCGGCCTGACAGTAGGTGGACATCTTCTGTGAGTACATTATAAACGGTGAAGATAAGTAGTTAGTTGACAATCTAATCCCGAAAGCAATTTTACTAACAAATCTAACCGTATGGCACTACAGCCCTGAAGGGCCTTGGCCTACCAAGCGACTGCTACTCAGCCCGAAGGCCTGTTGACTACGAGGAGTCGTGTGGTCAGCACGCGAATCTTTTCGGCCGTTATTCTTGGCTTTCTAGACCGGGGCCGTTATCTCGCCGTCAGATAGCTCCTCAATTCTAATCACGTAGGCTGAGTGGACCTCGAACCAGCCTTCAGATCCAGATAAAAATCCCTGGCCTGGCCAGGAATCGAACCCGCGGCCTCCGGGTAAGAGGCAGGCATTCTACCCCTACATCACGGGTCCGAAACCAATTTTGATTCTTGTTAATGGCCACTGAACACATCTAACGACAATGAAGTAGGAAATGTTCAGAGAGAAACGTCATTCTCTACTGTTTACCACAGAACACGTCCGACTCGTTGGCTGAATGGTCAGCGTACTGGCCTTCGGTTCAGAGGGTCCCGGGTTCGATTCCCGGCCGGGTCGGGGATTTTAACCTTCATTGGTTCATTCCACTGACCCGGGGGCTGGGTGTTTGTGCTGTCCCCAACATCCCTGGAACTCACACACCACACATAACACTATCCTCCACCACAATAACACGCAGTTACCTACACATGGCAGATGCCGCCCACCTTCATCGGAGGGTCTGCATTACAAGGGCTGCTCTCGGCTAGAAATAGCCACACGAAATTATATATACCACAGAACACAATGCTCATCAAGCAGGCAGCATATGTCAGGGTCTTTAAACCACTTAAATCAGAGTGGAATAAGACAATTCAAGAATGGCAGAATGATCCTAAGAATACTGACGAAGTCAAACTTCCTCCCACTTCTAGCACGATCCTTGGACAGAAAATATCCCCACTTCAATTCAAAGAAAATGTAGGCTGTTTCCATTTAGTTCCACATTTTGTATAATAAAATGATTGCGGCATTAGAGATGTTACATAATGAGACGTACTGTTATTTCTGATGGCACTATCCAATTTCTGAACTTAATCTCTAAATAGTGAATAAAGAGAGAGGTGCGTATATGCTCACAATAACTTATTCTGAACTTTCTAGCAATTCTGTATTAATATTTCTGTAAATGCTCATTCAGATAAAGCTGTCTGTTAGACAAAATGTATCTATTGCATGTGGTATTTATTTACGTGTTTCGTTACGTCAGTGATTTGCAGTGGCGTATCCTGGAATCTCCACTGAGGCATGCAACTAGTAACCTACACAATGTATTAAGTAAATTTCAATTCTACTCACCCTAATTACATGTAGGTGAACTCGAGCCAAACAGTTTTACTGTAAGTTTCTGGATTGAACGTGCGTAAACAATTCTTGTTTTCTGTAGTGTAGTGGTTAGTGTGATTAGCTGCCACCCCCGGAGGCCGGGGTTCGATTCCCGGCTCTGCCACGAAATTTGAAAAGTGGTACGAGGGCTGGAACGGGGTCCACTCAGCCTCGGGAGGTCAACTGAGTAGAGGTGGGTTCGATTCCCACCTCAGCCATCCTCGAAGTGGTTTTCCGTGGTTTCCTACTTCTCCTCCAGGCAAATGCCGGGATGTACCTAACTTCAGGCCACGGCCGCTTCCTTCCCTCTTGCTTGTCTATCCGTTCCAATCTTCCCATCCCCTGCAAGGCCCCTGTTCAGCATAGCAGGTGAGGCAGCCTGGGCGAGGTACTGGTCATCCTCCCCAGTTGTATCCCCGACCCAGAGTCTGAAGCTCCAGTACACTGCCCTTGAGGCGGCAGAGGAGGGATCCCTCGCTGAGTCCGAGGGAGAAGCCAACCCTGGAGGGTAAGCATATTAAGAAGAAGGAGAAGAAGAAGAAATTTACGAGGGAAGGTAGAGGTCTCCCGGCTTTAATTATTTGAATATTTTCATCAAACGAACGGCCAGTAAATGGCTTTTCAAACTGATTTACAATTATATCCGTTTTAGACTCATCCTTCGTTAATACCACATGTGCGCAAAATATAATAAAACACCGAAAACACAATGAATTAACTCACTAGTTAGCCACAACTGAAGCACTGGAGGTAAGTCACCCCAGTGGCATTGGTCAGTTTCGTCACGTTGGGTTCTCGCTGGGGGGGTAATCTGTGGGTCCCGTTCGCTGTAAAGATGCCGACTTTCTCCAAGTTGCTAACAGATGGCAGAGGGTAGCACGGGTATGGGGTGACAAATTCTGACCAAGTTTCAATTGCAGCGACATCGTTCGGAGGGTTTTAGAACTACGTCTGCGAGCGAATGCGATTTTAAGATTGAATGCCTTACATCCTTAACTCCTCCATTCGCTGTCCCTTTCTTCCTAGAGGGGAGTAGACGGCGAGACTACACCAGCACCACACGTAGTCAAGCAACGGAACTAGTACAGTTGCGCGGACCTTTTGAACTTCTGAGAGATGAAATCGTTAATATTTGACTTGAAAAACCTCAAATCGTACATCAGATAGTTCTTTATGTTATCATAACGCATGCAATGAATGCCTTGCATTCAAAGAGAATACGCCCCTGGTGGTTTGTCATTCATACTTTAAACGATGCTAAGTTAGTTAGTGGACTGACTTAACGAATTCTTAAGTACCTCCTCCTTGTTTATTGTAAATCATTTCAGTTATTGTCTACAAAATGCATGATTTTGACATTAATGTTGGCGTTCCTGAAGGCTAGCAATAAAAAGGAAACCATTTTTCTCTTTGCGAAAATCGAATGATCGGAAATATGTCTCCTGGTCATGGTCATCCGTCAACGGCTGCTAATTTCAGATGGCAGCCAACCATAAGACAGTCTGCACGGTTGCCAGGTAACATAGTATGACCATCCATCCATACTACCATACCTTACACGGTTGCTATGGTTACTCTTTCGTCACACATTTTGTCGCATTACAATACACACATTTTCGGATGACCCTCAGCCATAAGACATACTTATATAAAAAAATCGAAATAAGTCCTTTAGATCGTGTCCTAACCTTGAACATTCGGCTGCTGATTCCCTATGACGTCCGCCATTTTGGTTTTTAATATTACATTCTGTAGTCGGTCTTGGTTTATAATAATTCACGTTCCAGATGTACTTTGCGTCAGAATAACCTCCAGTGGGATAATTTAGTTCTTAATTAATCCATTGAAGAGTGCTAATTTACCCAGTTACTTCAGTAACACGGTCGAAATAAAATTTGTTATTCTATATACCGGTACCCCATGAAAACATTACTATGTACGAACCACACTTTCCCTACATTTCGTTCTGAATTGGTAGCATTAAGCTCTGATATATTTAAGTCGACTTTGAAAAATAACACCGTACAACCATCGAATGGAATGTTCAAGGTCTTTGGAATGTTTACTAACACTGATCATTGTGCATGTCCAGAAGTCTGATCGAAACAAGTTTTAACCATTTATTGAATTGATCTGCGATGTGCCTCCAAAAATCGAATCTCGAAAGTGGAAAAGTCCGCAGTGAAAAAAATGTAGCTTATGTTTCACCAGTCTTGTAGTTCTACGTGTCCATTATTGAGTCTTAATGAATTTGAATTTTATTGCATAGGCCAACGCCAATTAGCAAAAGAGACTTTTTTGTACAATTTGCTTTTACATCGCACCGACACAGACAGGTCTTGTGGCGACGATGGGATAGGAAAGGTATAGCAGTGGGAAAGAAGCGACAGTGGCCTTATTTAAAGTACTCAGAATTTGTCTGGTGTGAAAATAAGAAACAACGGAAAACCATCTTCAAGGCTGGCGACAGTGGGGTTCGAACCATTGTCTCCCGAATGCAAGCTGATACGTAGCTACCTGGTCCAAGCCTCGCGGCCAGTTGCTCGGTCCAGACGATATGTAAATGCAGTAAATAATTTGTCTTTTAATTATAAATATTCTCTTAATACAAATTGACATTTTTTAAAATTTCCCGGCGCATTTTTGCTCCCAGAACACCGCCTGAATTAATCACTGCTCTGACCGGCCCGTTGGCTACGTTGGGAGTCACATTTACTGCTGGCCAGCATTCGGCGCTGAGTCGCTGTCTGTACGGCCTATTCGATCCCACAGTACGTAACCCTATCCAGACAAGAATACAGACACACCATATGCAGTATGTATGAAAAATGCTGTCCAATAATCACAGGCCTTGATAAAAAGGATTAGTACAAATAACATTAGGGTTTGAACTAACACTCAAACTTCTAACTTTCATCTAGAGTCATCTGGGACAGCTTATGTAATGGCGTTTTAAACGAGATCTGCGGCCCAAATATCTCCTCAAAGGTCTCGCAAGGAGGACCGGCGATGTCTAGACTCATAGTTATATTGCGAAACCCGCTTTTTCAGTGTCAAGGAAAGTATTTTTTTTCAGTCTGTCAGAAACACTAGTTAAAACATATAGAATATAACACAATAACATACCTGTATAAAATACATACTATTATACAAAGAATGGCATATTTCTCCAGTGGGCAGAGTTCATGTCCACAACTTTCAACTCCCACTCCACCCTCCCCCACTTCTCAAAAACACTACACAGAACAAAGTTATTGCCTAAAGAACATCATTGCACACTTTTTGCATTAGTGCTTAATGAATCCGACGGGAAGCGACTCTGACTTAAATGTCAGTAATGTGGGTTAGAATAAATGTTACCCAGGAGCAGACATTTATTCTGACCATATATTAGTTGTAGCAGAGGTACTAATTAAATTGAAAATAACATGGAAAGGAAAGAAGAGAGAATAAATTAAACTGAAAAGGAAAGACAAGTGTAGAGAACTATAGGATGAGTATCGTAACATTAATACGCTAGGAAATGAAACAGAAAATGTAGAATGGAGATAGGAAACTTTCAAAAATGGGATATAAGAAGTAGCTAAGAAAACGCTTTGGAGTCAAGGAGAGGGAAAGGACAAAGAAGGAATGGATAATATCAGAAAATATAAGCAAAATGGAGGAACGCAGGAAATGGAAAACAGTAAATTAAGATGAAAGAAAGCGTAACTACAGGAAGTTATATAATGAATTAAGAAGAGAAACAGAAAAAGCAAAGAAGAAATGGTTGTCAGAAAAGTGTGATGATATAGAGAAACTGGACAAAGAAGGGAAATATGACTTGATGCACAAAGAAGCAACAAATATATTATTCAAAGAAAAGAGAAGGAACAAAATATAAGCTACAGACGGCACAATGATATATGAACGCCAAGAAATAATGAAAAGATGGGAAGAATACATAGAATGGCTATATGATCGGGACAACCGACCAAATGAAGAAGAACTTGAAGATACGGTTAAAGGGGATGATAAAGGGGAAACCATACTGAAAAGAGAGATTGAAGCATCACTTAACTTGATGAAAAATATAAAAGCAATGGGAATAGATGAGATTCCTGTTGAGCTGTTGAAAGCGTTAAATAGCGAAGGAAGAAAGGAGTACATGTAATCAGATATACATGACTGGAAAATGGCCAAAGGACTTTCGTGAAATCATCTTAATCCCTATGGAGAAGATAAAGAAAAGCAAAAATGTGAAGAACATAGGACATTGAGTCTAATTTCACACGCAGCCAGAGTCTTACCGCGGACGCTCAACAGATGGAAGAAAAAAGAACAGCAAAAATGTGAAGAACATAGGACATTACGTCTAATTTCACATGCAGCCAAAGTCTTACTGCGGACGCTCAACAGAAGTATATCATGAAAGCTGAATAACTTTACAGGTGAAGAACAGTTTGGTTTCAGGTGAGGAGTTGGAACAAGAGATGTCATTGGGATACTGAGGGTGATAGGAGAGAGGTACATAGAGAAAAACCGGAAGGTTTATGCTGTATTTATTGATCTTGAGAAGGCTTTTGACTGTGTCAGATGGGACACATTAATGACAATCTTGAAGAGACATGGGGTTGATTGGAGGGATGGAAGGCTAATAAGGAATTTGTATTCAAACCAGAGAGCAAGAGTGAGAATATGAGATGAGTGAAGAAGTTGAATTAAGAATAGGTGTAACTGCTCTTTATCACCGACACTCTTCAACATCTATCTCGAAGAAATAATAATTGATCATGTTAATGGAAATAGTGGAGTTTGTGTTGGAGCTAGGAGAGTAGAATATATAAGATTTGCAGATGATATGGTTGTGATGGGAGAAAGCGAACGTGAAATGATACAAATGTTAGATAAATTCAACAAAAAACTAGAAGAATATGAGATGAGGATTAATAAGAAGAAGACCAAAAGTATGATAATTGGAGGAAGAGGCAGGAATTGTATTAGTATAGGGGGAGAAGAAATAGAGCAGGTCAGTAACTTTAAGTATTTGGGAAGTATGATCAGAGATGATATGTATTGCACGACAGAAAATAAGAAAAGAATTGTCGTAGCAAAAGGAGGCTTTAAGAGAAAATCAAAATTACTTTGTGGACCACTAAACAAAGATTTGAGGAAAAGACTTGCTAAGTGTTATATTTGGAACATAGCGCTGTATGGCGCAGAGACTTGGATATTGCGAAAGGAAGATGAGAGAAGACTGGAGGCACTGTAAGATGTGGGTATGGAGGAGAATAGAACAAGTGAAAAGGGAAGACCGGGTAAGGAATGAGGAGGTATTATGAATAGCTGGAGAAGAACGGTGTTGCAAATCATTAGAAGGAGAAAAATGAACTGGATCGGACATTGTTTGAGGAGGGACTGTTTACTGAAAGAAGGAACTGAAGGAATGGTGAAAGGCAAACGAGGAAGAGGAAGGAAAATATATAAAATGTTGGACAATATCAAAGGAAATAAATACCTTTACGCGAATAATCCCCGCACCCTAATTTTAAGAAGGATCATTTTGAAAAAAAATAAACGAACTAAAATTCCTTCCATTGAAAGAGTAACATACAGTAAGCATAAACACGCATTACATATGACTCCGCGAGGTCCATGTGGTATTTATGCAAATATGAACGTGTAAATTTACGGATATAGCTGCTTTGCCTGAATATATTTGAGAAATACATTATCGCTGCTACAAAATATATTTGCCATGAAAATTATCAAGTAGGCCTAGGTATTTCATTAATCTGAACTTGCAGTAGGCTCGATTCCCTGTAGATCAAAATATTCGTTGTCTTTTGCATCACTAGTATCCTCTCCTAAATTACTTTCAAATTCGTTACACACCACGTCTAATACACTTTTCACACGCGGTTTTTTCTTTGCGTGGATATTAACACGACCGGTGGTGGATAATTCTTTTTCGTGCAATGTAAACTGTTGAAGCAGACACACCGGCGAACTCGGATGTTAGTTTTGCGATACAGTAAAACCTCGTTAATTCGAAGTCGTTGGGACGCAAAAATCGGACTTTGTATTACGAGATTTCGAATTAGCCGCCAACTCGTATTTCAGAATTACCAACCCTTGCCGCGTCAAAAGTATTATAAGATCAGTTACTGCATGCAATAATAATAATAATAATAATAATAATAATAATAATAATAATAATAATAATAATAATAATAATAATAATAATAATAATAATAATAATATGGCATCAGCTACCGTGTGCAAACATTTCAATTTAACGCCATCTGGCTGTCTGCTAATCAATTTCGCCGTCCCGTTTTACTCTAGGCCCACTAGATGGCAGACTGAGTAAACCGAAACTCTCTTGGGCGTCTATGGCTGAGATTTCATGAATTTTGTCGGGTAAACACCAAATGTGTCACCAGACATCTTTTACATGCCGTCCGACTCGTTGGCTGAACGGTCAGCGTACTGGCCTTCGGTTCAGAGGGTCCCGGGTTCGATTCCCGGCCGGGTCGGGGATTTTAACCTTAATTGGTTAATTCCAATGGCACGGGGGCTGGGTGTATGTGTTGTCTTCATCATCATTTCATCCTCATCACGACGCGCAGGTCGCCTACGGGAGTCAAATAGAAAGACCTGCATCTGGCGAGCCGAACCCGTCCTGGGATATCCCGGCACTAAAAGCCATACGACATTTCATTTTTTTTTCATTTTTACATGCCGACGTAGTACGATATGGAGTGTCGAATGGACTGATTTCCGCCCTTCAAAAATCGACTACCTCTGCCGGGTTTGAACCCGCTATCTTGGGATTTGCAGACCGAAATTCTGCCACTGATCCACAGAAGCAGCTACTGCATGCAATTAACATTGATTCACAGTTTAAACCTTCTAAATGCAATGGAAAATAACTATTTCCAAAATGTATCCAACAAGGTGCATTTACAGTAATCAAATCATGCACTTGGATAACTCACTGGCAAACATAACCTCACGCCACGAAAGAAAAAAAGAAAAAAGTTATTCAAAGACGAGAAGTATATGCTGGCTCCCCTGTGCAAATACTTTATTCACTGGATTACTTTACTGTATGCATTTTTAGATGCCTTGCATTTGGACGGAAAGTACCCGATGCCCTTAAAACTTCCATTCATATGACGAGGGGAGGAATTCGTTCGCTTCCGTCTGCATTGCAACAGAGTACAGTGATCCTCATCTCCTTTTAAAAAATCCGTTTGGGCTAGGCATATAAAAAAACCAATGCAGTTTCATTGGCATTGACAATATTGTTCGTTGCGTACGAATTGATTTATTATGAGCCACGCTTTTTCGCCAACTGTCGGCATCGCCAAAGAGAATCGCCAGTGTTCGCGGATTCTGCTTTTTCGCACACTGCCTGCTACGTGATACTGTGGCGTTCCTTAAAATGCTGAATACAAAATAATTACGATTTCACTCGAACTTAGCACTTATGAAACAAACTGTCAACACACCGAAGTGAGTGAAAGTGCGAAAAGCTACCCATGCACGTTCCGGAAGACGCATTCTATCGTGACATAGAAAAATTTCGAATTTAAATTACTGTGTAAAATACTATTTTTTAAAATGTAAAGGCAGTTTTAAATGTAAAATCTGAATTGTTTTCCGCTTAAATATGACATATGGGGGCAGTTTCCTTCCATCTGCGATTACACAAAGCGTAAATGTACACCCAGTATCGAAAACTAGGTGAGCCAGGAGCGTGTTCCCAACATTGACGCAAATAAAACCCGCACCCCAATTTCGTGATTCAATTTTTTTAAATATGCGGGGATTATTCGTGTAAATACGGTATTCGGACATGAAAAACTTGGCGCAGGACAGGCAAAAGTCGAAGAGGTTCATCCCATGACAAGACCTGCCATAAGGCAGAATATCTGGATGATGATATAGAGGAAGAAGAAGAAGAAGTTTTAAGAACCGCATCATAATCTTTACATACTGTTGGTTAGGCAACCAATTGATCGGACTTTTCATGCGGTTTTCATACCTTGCCCTATTTTCCTTTTTTTCACCCTTCTCAACCCCTATGCCGAACTACCAATCAGATTTCGTTCAAACCACTTCCTAAATCCTCCCAGGATGAATAAGAACAAATTGTGAAATTTTCAGCCAGATCGCTCCAGTAGTTTTTGTGTCCATTGGAGACATACATACAAACAAACATTATTTTTTATATAGGTAGACTAGCAAGATATGAAAGTTATTATTCTGAGTTTTACATTTTAGAGAGTCCACTGTCAGCTGAGCCTCTAAAATACGTCCTCATTTCGTACGTCAAACGATTTTGGGGGAACGATTATTTTATTATCTATCACTCATTTGAACCCCGTTCGGAAGAATTTGAATGTTTTAAACCCTATTTGATTTGACATCTATAACGTAAAGGTGACCAACCTGTGAAATTTTACTTTGTACGTCGAACAGTAATGGAGAATGAATACTTTGTAAGGGGCGAATGGTTTGAAATATTTATTAACATCTAGGGTATAGAAGACAAACCCTTCATTTAAAAAAAACGTTATGTTCGTGCCTGAAACGGTTTAGGAAGAATGGATATTGTGTTTTTGAGAGTCAAATACCATGTAAACCTCTTTGGGGGAAAATGTTTGGAAATATACGGTATATTACACCTAGGAAATAAAAGAAGACCCTTCTTGTAAAATTACAACTTTGTACGCCAAACGTTTTTGGAGGGATTAATAATTTAGATTACGAAGCTAACCTCATTTGACACATTAGTGGTGGAACGTTTAAAAATATTTCCTATTGCACACCAAATATATACCAATATTTGGAATTTTGTCTTAGTACGTTAAACCGTTTCGAAGGAAGGAATTAATATATTTGTTTTAGGATTTTAACCCCCATTTAACTCTCCGAGGGGTTAATTCCAAACCTTCCGTTATTTAACACGAAAGATGTTTATTTGAACATCGTGTGTGTGCCGTGTAATACCTGTTTGACACAGTGCGTGTTTAGTGCGTTGGTTCTGAACTGCGAACAGGAACATGACCAACCAAAAGATCAATGTGCAGTTTTGTTTTAAGCTTGGAAAGACACGGAAAGAAACGCATGTGATGCTGGTACGTGTTTATGAAGATCAAGCACTGTCCTTGAAGTGTGTGTACGAGTGGTTCGGCCGTTTTCGAGGAGGCTGGGAAAATGTTTCTGACAACCCCCATAGCGGAAGACCGGCGACTGCCGTCAGTGACGAAAACATTGAGAAGATGAGGACATTAATCACGAACGATCGGCGATTAATTGTGCGCATGGTAGCGGATGAACTGCAGATTAACCGTGAATCCGTGCGACAAATCGTTACCCAGAAGTTAGGGAAGAGGAAAACGTGTTCTCGTCTTATGCCACATCAATTGACTGACGATCAGAAGCAGGCACGTTTAGAAGCTTCACAGGATTTTGTCGAAACGGCGGATGCGACACGAAATTTCTTGAACTGCATCTTCACTGAGGATGAATCCTGGTGTCTCAGGTACGACTCTGTAACGAAACGGCAAAGCATGGAATGGCGATCTCCGGGATCCCCTTGTCAGAAAAAGGTGAGAGCCGAAAAGTCACGCATCAAAACGATGCTCATCACATTTTTCGATAGTCAAGGCATTATCCAAAAGGAATTTCTATTTGAGGGAACGACGTTGAAGGCTGCACGGTACATTGAAATTTCACCCGTTTCATGAAACGTCTACGCAGGCTACGACCCCAGTACGCACAACAAGGTTCATGATTTTTTGTCCATGACAATACTTGCCCAAACACAGCCAATATTGTCAAACTTTTCATGGCAAAAAAGGGGCTGGTGCATCTTGAACATCCCCCATACTCGCCAGATCTCAATTCTCCAGACTTTTTCCTGTTCCCACGACTCAGGTCGCTTTGAAAGGAAAGAGATTTGACGATATTCCTGACATCCAACGAAACGTGACGAGTCTTTTGAACACAATCCCAAAGAAAGCCTTCCTGCAAAGTTTCCAGGACATATATCGTCGATCTCAGCAGTGCATAGTTATGGTAGGGAACTATTTCGAAGGACAGTAAGGTCACTGTCATGAATTGTTCATCTATGTTGATAGTACAGGACTATTCACCGAACTTTATTGTCACAGGTTGTAGATAAACGAAACAGAGCAAAACAGATAGTTATTGAATCCAAAAAGAAGTCGTGGGGAGATTTTGGCAATAACCTAGAAAGGCTAGGTCAAGCAGCAGGGAAACCTTTCTGGACAGTCATAAAGAATCTTAGGAAGAGAGGGAAAAAGGAAATGAAACAGTGTTTTTGGTAATTCAGGTGAACTCATAATAGATCCCAGGGAATCACTGGACAGGTAGCGGTAATATTTCGAAAATCTTAGCGTGAAAGGAAATCTCCCTGGTGATGTCGCGAACAACCAAGCTCATGTAGAGGGAGAAAATGATGTTGGTGAAATTACGCTTGCGAAAGTGGAAAGTGTGGTAAATAAACTCCATTGTCATATAGCAGCAGGAATAGATGAAATTAGACATGAAATGGTGAAGTTTAGTGGGAAGGTAGGGATGAAATGGCTTCATAGAGTAGTAAGATTAACATGGAGTTTTGGTAAGGTACCTTCAGATTGGACAAAAGCAATAATTGCACCTATCTATAGGCAAGGGAACAGGAAGGATTGCAACAACAATCGAGGTATCTCATTGATTAGTATACCAGGCAAAGTATTCACTGGCATCTTGGAAGGGAGAGTGCGATCAGTCGTTGAGAGGAAGTTGAATGAAAACCAGTGTGGTTTCAGACCACAGAGGGGCAGACAGGATCAGATTTTCAGTATGAGCCAGGTAATTGAAAAATGTTGCGGGGGGAATAGGTAGTTGTGTTTATGTTTCGTAGATCTAGAGAAAGCTTATGACAGGGCACAGAGGGAAAAGATGTTCGCCATACTGGGGGACTATGGAATTAAAGGTAGATTATTAAAATCAACCAAAGGCATTTATGTTGATAATTGGAATGCAGTGAGAATTGATGGCAGAATGAGTTCTTGGTTCAGGGTACTTACAGGTGTTAGACAAGGCTGTAATCTTTCACCTTTGTTGTTCGTAGTTTACATGGATCATCTGCTGAAAGGTATAGAGTGTCAGGGAGAGGTTTCAGTTAGGTGGAAATGTAGTAAGCAGTCTGGATTATGCTGACGACTTGGTCTTAATGGCAGATTGTTCCGAAAGTCTGCAGTCTAATATCTTGGAACTTGAAAATAGTTGCAATGAGTATGGTATGGAAATTAGCCTCTCGAAGGCTAAATTGATGTCAGTAGGTAAGAAATTCAACAGAATTGAATGTCAGATTTGTGATACAAAGCTAGAACAGGTCGATAATTTCAAGTATTTAGGTTGTTTGTTCTCCCAGGATGGTAATATAGTGAGATTGAATCAAGGTGTAGTAAAACTAATACAGTGAGCTCGCAGTTGCGATCAACAGTATTCTGTAAGAAGGAAGTTAGCTCTTGGACGAAACTATCTTTACATCGGTCTGTTTTCAGACCAACTTTGCTTTATGGGAGCGAAAGCTGGGTGGACTCAGGATATCTTATTCATAAGTTAGAAGTAACAGACATGAAAATGGCGAGAATGATTTCTGGTACAAACAGGTGGGAACAATGGCAGGAGGGAACTCGGAACGAGGAGATAAAGGCAAATTTAGGAATGAACTCGATGGATGAAGCTGTACACATAAACCGGCTTCGGTGGTGGGGTCATGTGAGGCGAATGGAGGAGGGTGAGAGAAATAGAGGGGAGACCTAGACGACGATGGTCAGACTCAGTTTCTAACGATTTAAAGATACGAGGTATAGAACTAAATGAGTCCACAGCATTAGTTGCAAATAGAGGATTGTGGCGACGTTTAGTAAATTCACAAAGACTTGCAGACTGAACGCTGAATGACATAACGGTCTATAATGTTAATGTATGTATTTTGTTTAAAATGATATTTGTTCGTGGCGACGACCTCTGTAGATCTTTTGCCACTACTTTCACCATTTGATAGGAACCTGCGTGTAAGTGGAATTGCGGAGGTGTAGAGTTTTGAGTGTGTGGAAAGGAACGTTAAGGACGACGATTCAAACACCCAGTCCCCTGCCAGGGATATTAATAATTTACAATTAAAAACTCGTGACCCAGTCGAGAATCGAACCCGGGGCCGCCGGGTGACAGGCGGACGCGTTGCCCCCTACACCGCGGGGCCGGACCTTTTGAGATATACCCTGTATGTTAGTTGTTTATCAGTATACTGTATTACGTGGCCAAAAAAGAAAAGTCAGATTTCTCCGCTGATGTTCATAATATGAGTTGTACAATTTTAATTTTTAAGTATACATGTCTCCCGTGCAGGTTACGATAACAGAGATTTTAACGAATTTTTAAGGATTCACCCCATTTGTCACTCCTGTTCACCACTCCTTAAGTAGATTTTTACAAAAACAAAAAATATGTTTATTTTTAAAGGAGATTCCGAATACCAATTTTCATGACGGTAACATCTTCAGTTTTTTAAATACAAGTATCCACGTAAAAGGTATTCAACCCTTTTTTCATCCCCTCAACAGGAATTTCTGAAAAAGTTCGTGTTTTGTTATTTTTAATGGAGATTCCAAATACCGGTACCAATTTTCATGTCTTTAAACTGTTCAGTTTTCGAGATATAGATACATTCATTTTAAAAATTCACCCCCTTATTCACCCCCTTAGCGACGGAACATCCGAAAATCCTCGCTTAGCGAGCACCTACATTGTAATATGAATGTAACCCCAAAATGTCATTTCTTAGTGTCCAGTAGTTTTGGCTCGGCGATGATGAATCAGTCAGGACAAGTTATTTGATATGTATATTTAATCGGTGTGGTGAGAGTGCGATTGTTGTCAACCGACTTAATTTGTATTGTGTATCATCGCGATGACATTAAACAACATTTCTCTCGTGTTTCTAAAATCTCACGTGTCGTGCAATCAGCTGTTGTTAAGGCGGCAACATCACTCTTTGCGCCATTGCAGTGTGACCAACTTTTTGCGCCGCTGTCATGTGCAACCTTACGCCTTCCTTCACTCCATCTCATTTTTATGTACCGTTTATATAGAGGAAGGATAAGAAGAAGAAGAGATTGTTTTAAGAGACATATCATAATCTTCACATACTGTTAGTTTAGCAACCCACTGATCAGACTTGTCATGTGGTTTAGTTACCTTCCTCTATTTTCTTTTCTTCACCTTTCTCAGACGCCAGAGATATTCGACTGGATACGCCAAAACTTAATGCGATGTTGACATACCTTCATCGAAGCTGAGGGACGTGTTAGTGACGTGTTTATTTAGTTGCAGGAAAATAATGGTATTACATCTTTACACAAATAGTATTAAGAATTTGTATAAATATCACGTTCATAAGTATCCGAAAACAAATTTGGTTATTACCTAGCAACGTTTCCGGGCCGTGGTTCCCTATCTCAGATTGATACATGTACCCTTCTCCAGCGTCTTTGAAAATCTTTTATCATCATAATGGGCATACCCTGTATGTTAGTTTATCAGTATACTGTATTACGTGGCCAAAACAGAAAAGTCAGATTTCTCCGCCAACGTTAGGCTCTACCTGTATCGAAAAACTGTTCATAATATGAGTTGTACAATTTTAATTTTTTAAGTATACGTGGTCCTCCTCTGTGGTGTAGTGGTTAGTGTGATTAGCTGCCACCCCCCGGAGGACCGGGTTCGATTCCCGGCTCTGCCACGAAATTTGAAAAGTGGTACGAGGGCTGGAACGGGGTCCACTCAGCCTCGGGAGGTCAACTTAGTAGAGATGGGGTCGATTCCCACCTCAGCCATTCTGGAAGTGGTTTTCCGTGGTTTCCCACTTCTCTTCCCGGCAAATGCCGGGATGGTACCTAACTTAAGGCCACGGCCGCTTCCTTCCCACTTCCTTCTCTATGCCTTCCAATCTTCCCATCCCCCGCAAGGCCCCTGTTCAGCATAGCAGGTGAGGCCGCCTGGGCGATGTACTGGTCATCCTCCCCTGTTGTATCCCCCGACCCAGAGTCTGAAACTCCAGGACACTGCCCTTGAGGCGGTAGAGGTGGGATCCCTCGCTGAGTCGGAGGGAAAAACCGACCCTGGAGGGTAAACAGATTACGACGACGACGTTGTGATAATTGGTCGTGGTTGTTTTCGTATAATTTTTATCAGGTGCAAAACCACGTGGTCATCAGGGCCCATTGATCAGAAAGATAATGAAGATTACTATCGAAATGAGGAGGAAAACGTGGAAATGTATCACGAAGAATGGAACAGAAAGGAATAAACAAGGTGGGAATGAAAGGCTTCCTAGTACCTAGACTTCAGGTGCTCTAATTTTGCGGAGCCAGAAGAAAAGAAACTGAAGTTCGTGAGGACCTAAAGCTTATCAACAATAGCATAACAGCGACTGTTATTAACTAAGATGTGCCCTATCTCTTCTGCTGCCACTCATCTCTCTGTCGGTTCTACCATGATAAACATTTGGCCAAGAAATTGTCTAATACACCTATATTGCATCAACTGCGTCGAAATTTGCTGAATGTTCCTTTTATGTGGAGAAGTTGCTCCAAACAATGGTGTTTCCTATTTTGGATAAGAATGTTGTAATCCACTGTGGTGTGTGATGAAATACAATACGAAGCTTTAGCGAGTTCAGAATGTACACTTTTCGTCTTCAATCAATCAATCAATCAATCAATCAATCAATCAATCAATCAATCAATCAATCAATCAATCAATCAATCAATCAATCAATCAATCAATCAATCAATCAATCAATCAATCAATCAATCAATCAACCAATCAATCAATCAATCAATCAATCAATCACTACTTATCTGGGGCTGTCGCCCAGGTGGCAGATACCCTGTCATTTAATTAGCTAGTCTTTTCTTAAATTATTTCAAAATTTGGAAATTTATCGAACATCTCCCTAGGTCAGGGATGGCAAACCTTTCTTGCTATTTGCTTTACTTCGCACCGACACAGATATGTCTTATGGCGACGATGGGATAGGAAAGGCCTAGGAATGGGAAGGAAGCGGCCGTGGCCTTAATTAAGGTACAGCCCTAGCATTTGCCTGGTGTGAAAATGGGAAACCACGGAAAAACCATCTTCAGGGCTGCCGACAGTGGGGCTCGAACCCACGATCTCCCGA
The DNA here is from genome assembly GCF_040414725.1 of Anabrus simplex. Taxonomy (NCBI): domain Eukaryota; kingdom Metazoa; phylum Arthropoda; class Insecta; order Orthoptera; family Tettigoniidae; genus Anabrus; species Anabrus simplex. The sequence continues at coordinate 113,509,248 of NC_090271.1, read as the reverse complement.
TTACTGGATACTGGCCGCACTTAAGCGACTACAGCTATCGGGCAAACCTTTACCGACTAGCGTGTCAACTTGTGACTTGTGAATAATTTTGTTACTGTCTGGTGTGCCATCGATTATTTTTCATTAAAACATCATGAAATCCTTAATTTGACATCATTTAGCTATTAGATTGCATTACATATAGATCCATTTGACTGAATATTTCATGATTTTATTTTGCAAACATCACTGGAAATTACATTTTAAAAACAGGTAAATTTTAAGAAAGCCGCCTCTGTGGTGTAGTGGTTAGCGTGATTAGCTGCCACCTCCGGAGGTCCGGGTTCGATTCCCGGCTCTGCCACGAAATTTGAAAAGTGGTACGAGGGCTGGAACGGGGTCCACTCAGCCTCGGGAGGTCAACTGAGTAGAGGTGGGTTCGATTCCCACCTCAGCCATCCTGGAAGTGGTTTTCCGTGGTTTCCCACTTCTCCTCCAGGCGAATGCCGGGATGGTACCTCACTTAAGGCCACGGCCGCTTCCTTCCCTCTTCCTTGCCTATCCCTTCCAATCTTCCCATCCCTCCACAAGGCCCCTGTTCAGCATAGCAGGTGAGGCCGCCTGGGCGAGGTACTGGTCATACTCCCCAGTTGTATCCCCCGACCAAGAGTCTGAAGCTCCAGGACACTGCCCTTGAGGCGGTAGAGGTGGGATCCCTCGCTAAGTCCGAGGGAAAAACCGAACCTGGAGGGTAAACAGATGATGATGATGATGAAATTTTAAGAAAGATATATTTTTTGCTTTAACCTAATAAAATTTGTAAAAAAAAATATGGCTATAAAATTAAGACAGACTTTTTCATTAAAGCGTCATGTTAAAATGCTAGACTTTCGACATCTTTATTAATGTTAAAACATTACAATGTTAGTATATTGTCTGACGGGCCACAAAACTCGTGTCATAGGTTCGCCTTTCCTGTAACTAATCTATACTCGTGATACCTTGTAGTGACGAGTACGCTGATACGTTACTCATCTATGGAGAAAGACGAAAGAAATCTACACAATCGTAACGCCTGTATGACAAGGAATTTCCTGAGGGAAGAAACCTGACAGCTTATATACTGACTAGCGTGTCAACTTGTGTCTTGTTTATTACTTTTTCCTGTCTAGTCTGCCATCGATTATTTTCTTTGAAAATCGTCATGAAACTCATCATCTCACTTCATTTAGCATTAGTTTGCATTACACATAAATCCATTCCATCGCATGTTTCATGATTTTATTTTGCAAACGTAACCGAAAATGAAGTCCGCCTCTGTGGTGTAGTGGTTAGCGTGATTAGCTGCCACCCCCGGAGGCCCGGGTTCGATTCCCGGCTCTGCCACGAAATTTGAAAAGTGGTATGAGGGCTGGAACGGGGTCCACTCAGCCTCGGGAGGTCAACTGAGTAGAGGTGGGTTCGATTCCCACCTCAGCCATCCTCGAAGTGGTTTTCCGTGGTTTCCCACTTCTCCTCCAGGCGAATGCCGGGATGGTACCTAACATAAGGCCACGGCCGCTTCCTTCCCTCTTCCTTGCCTATCCCTTCCAATCTTCCCATCCCTCCACAAGGCCCCTGTTCAGCATAGCAGGTGAGGCCGCCTGGGCGAGGTACTGGTCATTCTCCCCAGTTGTATCCCCGACCAAGAGTCTGAAGCTCCAGGACACTGCCCTTGAGGCGGTAGAGGTGGGATCCCTCGCTGTGTCCGAGGGAAGAGCCGACCCTGGAGGGTAAACAGATGATGATGATGATGATGAACCGAAAATGAAATTTTAAAACGGGTACATTTTGAGAATAAGGTATATTTTTCTTTAACCTAACAAAGCAAAGCAAAGCAAAGTAAAGTAAAGTAAAGTAAAGTAAAGTAAAGTAAAGTAAAGTAAAGTACAGTAAAGCAAAGCAAAGTAAAGTAAAGTAAAGTAAAGTAAAGTAAAGTAAAGTCATAACCACACAGGCAATTAAGGTCCTGGGAGGGGTGGAAGGTAGAGTAGTTAGCTCTACGTCCGGCCACCTTTGCACCCCAGGTATTAACCTGGTACTCAATTTCTGTGTAGGCTGAGTGAACCTCAGGGCCATTTGCAAGTCCGAAAGTTAACCGAATAAAATTTGTAAAAATTACAGCCATAGAATTAATTGAAACATACTTCTTTTAAAAGCGCAATGTTGAAATATCCTGTTGCTAGATTTCCAGCCTATTTATTACATATTGTACACATTCAAATTCGTTAGTATCTTGTCGGAAGTGGCACAGAAATCGTGTTCGCGTGTCAGAGGTTCGCCATCCCTGCCCTAGGTAAATTAATCCAGTCCCTTATTCACCTCCTCTAAAAGAATATTTGCTTCACTTTGTCCTCTTGAATTCCAGTTTTATCTTCATATTATGATGTTTTCTACTTTTGAAAATACCACTCAACCTTATTCGTTTGCTAATGGCATTCCACGCCATCTTCCCAGTGACAGCTCGGAACATACCACTTAGTCGATCAGCTCGTCTCCTTACTCTCAAGTCTTTACAGTCTATAAAGTTTTGCAGTATTTTCGTAATACTACTCTTTCGTGGGAGATCATCCAGAACAAAACGTGATGCTTTCCTTTGGTTCTTTCCCAGTTCTCGTATCAAGTAATCGTGATGAGAGTCCCATACCCTACTATACTCGAATTAGGGTATTCCCAGTTACTTATACGCCCTCTCTTTCACGTTCTTACTACAGCTCCTACATACTCTCATGACCATGTGAAGAGATCTGTAAACTTTATTTACAATCCCGTTTATGTGATTACTCCAAATGAAGATATTTTCTTCTTATTAAGGTTCATTAAACACACTGTGCATAGAATTAACATGGCGTAGATCACGCAAAATGTTTTGTTGTATGCATTGAATATCAGCTTGACATGTAAGAATGTGGTGCTGTTGACAACGCTGCCTCCGAAGAATCCTGTGCACCGAGTTGATGTCAGGCGATATCAGGGGCGGTGCGTGGTATTGTTGCAGGGTTGCACAACTCCCAATAATTTTGCACTTTGTACTAATGCCTCATAACGGACCAACAAACGCTGCTGGCTTCGAATCAAACTCAGGAGGTTTGCTTTCCTACGGCAACTCCCTATAGTACAGCGCGGCCAGGAGGGCCGAGCCTAGGCCTGTACAGCATCAGGTAGCATGCTCGCCAGTATCGGGTCTCAGAGAGTTGCATGAGGCTAACAATTCCCCTACGGAGAAACAGTTCCAAATGTCGCCGTTAGATTGCGTCAGTCTGCGGAGATTACTTCATTCCTATTTCTCTCTTTTCGCAAAGGCAATTCACTTCCATTTTTTAAAATTACAAATTTCATTTACGTTGAGCCGACACAGATAGGTCTTACGGCGACGACGGGATAGGAAAGGGCTAGGAGTTTAAAGGAAGCGAACGTAGCTTTAATTAAGACACAGCCACAGCATTTGCCTGGTTTGAAAATGGGAAACCGCGGAAAACCATCTTCAGGACTTCCGACAGTGGTGTTCGAACCCACTATAATCCGAATGCAAGCTCACAGCTACGCGACCCTAACCGCACGGCCAACTTGCTGGGTGATTTCTTTTCCACGACATACTAGACCACCCACAATATTACCAACATCTTGCTCCAATGAAAAACAGGACGGCAAATTTTCAGTTCATGTGAGGTTAAAGTAACTGTGCCAGGCTGAGTGGCTCAGATGGTTGAGGCGCTGGCCTTCTGACCCCCAACGTGGCAGGTTCGATCCTGGCTCAGTCCGGTGGTATTTGATGGTGCTCAAATACGTCAGCGTTTCCGAAAACCGTAAAAAGTCGTTAGTGGGACGTAAAGCCAATAACATTATTATTATTATTATTATTATTATTATTATTATTATTATTATTATTATTATTATTATTAAGAGTAACTGTAGTTTCAGTGTATAATTAGCCTCTTATTTCATGGGTTGTAATTGCCAGATATATTACTGTTTGAAATGTGGATCCACCGTAGGATGCTCAGGATTTCGTGGGTTGCACGACTAACGAACCAAGAAGTACTCAGAAGGGCAAGAGCAAGTCGGGAACTCGTTCAAACAATAAAACTCCAGAAGATCTTTTACCTTGGCCACATCCTTAGAAATGACCGTTACCTCATCTTACAGCGGATTGTACAAGGCAAAATACAGGGTCGAAGAGGTGTCGGGAGGAGGCGAACATCATGGCTTGGAAACATCAAAGAATGGACTGGAATTCACAGTGTTGAAAGACTTTTCCACCTAGCTAGAGATCGTTCTGCATTCGCCACAGTGATCGCCAGCGTCAGGGGGACCTGATACGGTACTATGAAGAAGAAGATTACTGTTTAGTAGGAATGTAGTTCATTACTTAACGATGATAGAGTTCCTTGTTATTTCTGCAAGCTATAAAAATGACACTGAAAATGTTGGTGCAACACCCAGCTTCAGATATCACCAGCCGGCCCTGGGCGATATCCTCTTTGGCCTCAGAGTCCATGGTGATACCCGTGGATTGCAGTTCTGGTGTATACGTGTCGGAGTGCGAAAGTGGGCTGTTTCTATCCCTCAGTGTGTGATAAGAGTCTGGACCAATAGTCGCTACTTCCTCTCCTTAAGGTTGTCTCTTAACAGTAGCTCTTTAGTGAAGAAGTCTGTCTCAGCTAGTGCATATCGTGGACTTACAACTTAGATAAATGAAATTTAAAGTTTGAATAATTAGGACAAATCAGGTTTTCAATTGGAGCATTTTTCTTGTTTTTATTTATTCATTATTAGAAGTATTAAGCCACATATTAATATAATTACAGTTTTCATCTCACTTGATTATTCTAGTAGATGAGCACTTTCAAAAATTTTGTTGCAACTAACATTTAAAGCGTGTTATCTTATTTTTTTGTATCTATCGTATCGTAATCTGTTTTCTCTCCAGGGTCGGTTTTTCCCTCGGACTCAGCGAGGGATCCCAGCTCTACCGCCTCAAGGGCAGTGTCCTGGAGCTACAGAATCTGGGTCGGGGGATACAACTGGGAAGGATGACCAGTACCTCGCCCAGGCGGCCTCACCTGCTATGCTGAACAGGGGCCTTGTGGGGGGATGGGAAGATTTGAAGGAATAGACAAGAAAGTGGGAAGGAAGCGGCCGTGGCCTTAAGTTAGGTACCATCCCGGCATTTGCCTGGAGGAGAAGTGGGAAACCACGGAAAACCACTTCCAGGATGGCTGAGGTGGGAATCGAACCCACTTCTACTCAGATGACCTTCCGAGGCTGAGTGTACCCCGATCCAGCCCTCGTACCACTTTTCAAATTTCGTGGCAGAGCCGGGAATCGAACCCGGACCTCCGGGGGTGGCAGCTAAACACACTAACCACTACACCACAGAGGCGGACATCCTATTTTTTGTACTATATAAGTAACTACCTGAACACTGGTGTGGTTTGTTTGTTGCTACTTGTTTGACATTGCACTAACACACCGAACGTTTTCGGTGACGGAAGGATGAGAATGGGGTAGGATTAGGAAGGTAATGGTCATGGCCTTAAGTAAGGTGCAGCCCCAGCATTTGCCTGGTTCAAACATGGGAGACCGCGGAAATCCATCTTCAGGGCTTCCGACGGTGGGATTCGAACCCACTATGTCCCGAATGCAAGGTCACAGCTGCACGACTCTAAACTGTCATCTTTAGAATCATTACTTGCACTCTCCTCCGCAGCAGGATCAGGCACTTTGTCAGCTGCGGAGTCGGATGTTGGAAGGCTATTGTACCACCCATGTAGTTCTTCAGAAATTATACCTGCACCACACAGTTTTTCTTCTTTGCTGAGCTAATAGACAGTGAATGTCTGCAGCATGCTTTTGGCAATTCTTTTGGGCAAGTGGTTGGTCTTCTCTTTCCAAGAACACTGACTGAACAATACTGAGCAGAGTGCCTATACTTGTATTGCAGAAACCCATGGATTTTCCTTTGTACACTTGAAAGACTTCACTTTCAGACAGTTGCCATTATCACCATTGTCATATTTTGACCTATTCATCATTAGCTGTTTTGTCATATGGTTGAGGGTCAACGAAATCAGAATAGTTCAATTCCTTTAGTTTGTAACGATTGATTTGCTTATTTCGAAGCCTCTGTGATCGAGCCATTCGAAATAACTTATTGCTAGCCAGTTCTGCCCATGTTGCATTTTCTGTAGTACTGTGTATTAAGTCTACCTCCATCTGAGAGTGACCACTTTCCGTTGTCCACACTTGAAGGTGTGTACTTTGTGCTACGTACAAAAGAAGAGCTGCAATGTTTTGGTTCCTGTTTTATTATTATTATTATTATTATTATTATTATTATTATTATTATTATTATTATTATTATTATTATTATTATTATTATTATTATTATTATGCTATTTGCTTTACGTCGCACCGATATAGATATGTCTTATGGCGACGATGGGATAGGAAAGGCCTGGGAAGTGGAAGGAAGCGGCCGTGGCCTTAATTAAGGTACAGACCCGGCATTTGCCTGGTGTGAAAATGGGAAACCACGGAAAACCATCTTCAGGGCTGCCGACAGTGGGGCTCGACCCCAACAGATACCTGGAAATAAGGAAACCACAGTAACGTGATCGAAGAGAGAAGACAGATAACGGAACAAACAAGCTCCAATTTCTGAACTTCACATTTGCCACTGAAATTAAATGAAATGTCGTATGGCTTTTAGTGCCGGGGTATACCAGGACGGGTTTGGCTCGCCAGGTGCAGGTCTTTCTATTTGACTCCCGTAGGCGACCTGCGCGTCGTGATGAGGATGAAATGATGATGAACACAACACATACACCCAGCCCCCGTGCCATTGGAATTAACCAATTAAGGTTAAAATCCCCGACCCGGCCGGGAATCGAACCCGGGACCCTCTGAACCGAAGGCCAGTACGCTGACCATTCAGCCAACGAGTCGGACACATTTGCCACTAATTTCGTTCCACGTAAAGAAATTGGTAGAAATGGGTGCAGCAGACTTGTACACAGTCAAATTGCACACGCGCATTTTCCTGCTGTAGTATAGTTGGATCACATCAGGAAAAGGTATATGCTTAAAAAAAAAAAAAAAAGACTGTAAATCAAATGTTGCAGAAATAGTTCGCCACCATGGCTAAATGGTTAGCGTGCTGGCCTTCGGTCACAAGGTCCCTGGTTAGATTCCCGGCAGAGTCGGGAATTTTAACCATAATTGGTTAATTTCGCAGGCACGGGGGCTGGGTGTATGTGTCGTCTTCAACATCATTTGGCCGGCCTGAGTGGCTCAGACGGTTGAGGCGCTGGCCTTCTGACGCCAACTTAGCAGGTTCGATCCTGGCTCAGTCCGGTGGTATTTGAAGATGCTCAAATACGTCAGCCTCTTGTCGGTAGATTTACTGGCACGTAAAAGAACTCCTACGGGACTAAATTCCGGCACCTCGGCGTCTCCGAAAACCGCAAAAGTAGTTAGTGGTACGTAAAGCCAACAACATCATTATTATTATTATTAGTATTATTATTATTATTATTATTATTATTATTATTATTATTATTATTATTATTATTATTACATCCTCATCACGACGCACAGGTCGCTTACGGGTGTCAAATCAAAAGACCTGCATCTGGCGAGCCGAACTTGCCCTCGGGCACTCCCGGCACTAAAAGCCTTGCGCTATTTCATTACAATTCTTTGCCGAAATAAAACCAGGGTCTATTTATGAGAAAGCTATGTCATACATTCTCAGTGATAACCAAGAATCCAAATCACTGCCATATGGATAATACATTCTTGATGGTACATAATCAGTTATGGACTTCTGTGCATAATGTGCTTGAAATCAATATTCAAGTGTACTGGCAAAAGGTATTAAAATATACACTTTTTGCAGACAGAATTTTGTGTAAAATAGACATAAGTATTTCTAAAGATTTCATTGCTAAGGGACTGTAAGATACGGGACGTAGTTCGTTTTCTCTGTATGTAGTGAATAATTTGTTGGACTCCCGGCCGGGTCGGGGATTTTAACCTTCATTGGTTAATTCCAATGACCCGGGGGCTGGGTGTTTGTGCTGTCCCCAACATTCCTGCAACTCACACACCACACATAACACTATCCTCCACCACAATAACACGCAGTTACCTACACATGGCAGATGCCGCCCACCCTCATCGGAGGGTCTGCCTTACAAGGGCTGCACTCGGCTAGAAATAGCCACACGAAATTATTATTATTATTTGTTGGACTTAACACCATTAACATCTCATTTTTCGCATTTTTGGACTTTATATGTTTTACCTTGTAAGCCCACGATATACTAGCCTGGTTCACGTGCTTCTTGATAACCGCAGGACTCTTTATATATAGGTGATTTTTGTAACTTCCCGTCTCTTCAGATTTGTAATAATAATAATAATAATAATAATAATAATAATAATAATAATAATAATAATAATAATAATAATAATAATTTATTTTATTTACGTAACACTACTTTTACGGTTTTCGGAGACGCCGAGGTGCCGGAATTTAGTCCCACATGAGTTCTTTTACGTGCCAGTAAATCTAGCGACACGAGGCTGACGTATTTGAACACCTTAAAATACATCCGAACTGAGCCAGGTTTGAACTAGCTAAGTTGGGCTGAGAAGGCCAGCGCCTCAACCGTCTGAGCCTTCAAGTTTCCAGGAGATAGATAGGTCTAAATTGAGCTGACTACGTAGTAAGCTATTGCAGGGCACAACAATTCCGGAGCGCCAGATCGCCATGTCGCCTAAAATTCTTTCTTTTTCGAACTGAGTAAAATCTTCCTCTTTACATATTTAATTCCCGGTTTGGTGCCGCTGAACTATTGCAAAGCGCATGTATTAAATGTAATAATACACAACTCTTTGACACTCCATACGATTTATCGAACTCGGTTGAACAAGAGAATGAGGTTCTTGGTAAGTAAGGGTGATTTCTGCTTTGATATTAATGTTATTGCCCTTTTAAATAATAATCAAGGCCGCATTATATAAGCAATAGGAGAAAAATTAATGTTAATTACGAAAGTTTGGGTGTCGAGAAAATCTCACGTAAAGAAAGTACCGACATTGAAATAACTCATATATACTTATCTCATGTAAATGGCACGAATTATATCCTGCGAGGCTCCTTTACTATCAAAATATAATCTCTTTTGCTATTACATTGATTATTTTAACAGAACTGCTATTGTAAAATGAAATAGAACGTCCTCCCGCAGAATTTATTTCCGTATATTGGCAGCATACGAAGCTCGTACGCATGTGCATGGACACAAAAGGGACAATTAGTGTGTCTTGTAAAGTATGGGTTGTCTTTGTATCATGCGTTTTTTTTAGATAGGTAGATAAATAATTATTCATCTTTAAGTTATTAATCCTTTGACATGTGAGACTAATATATGCAAAGGAATTGTACAATTTGGTGTTGTTGATGACAATATTCACTTTGCTATTTACATTTTGAAAATGTGCAAGTTTCTTAGAACGTATCAAAATATAAGTATGCAACAATTGGCTAATTTCATAATAAATTTGTATACATAGTGGCAAGTCTTATGCAGTTCAGTGTCCGGCTGTCTTTACATGTTGTAGTGTATAAAATCACAATACTACCATGTTTCATTTTTCAGAAGGCTAGACGCCAGTATGTTAACGATGCCAGTACGGTACTAGAAAAAATACCTGGCTCCTAGGTTTGAGTGCTGGCTCCTAGATTTAAAAACACTTATCATGCCATGAGCTATTGGTACAGTCTTTAAATGAAAGAGGTGCAAAGTTGTTCCTAGGGACAGTTTCTCTAGGTTGTTGATCTCAAAAATGTCATTAGTTGCTGTTGTGGGCCTGTCTTCAGTGTGTTCGGTAAAGGTTACCCGTAAAGTTAGTCCGAGTAACGATAGGAGTTTACACATTCCAACTGATCATTGCCGCAAGAGAAAATGTTTGTCGTGGATATGTTTCCTCCTTTTCTGAATTCACGACCTTAGTTTTCTCTGTCTTTATCCCTAATCCGTTCCTTTGCCTGTTTAGTCCACCCTGGAGAGCTAATTTGCTTTGTGAAGGACGTAGTATATCATTCGCTTTTGCGACAACTATTCCGAGATGACCTCCTCTACTACGTCTTGGGTCACCAAACTGAATAACATTGAACTCAAATGGTCGCCTTGAAGCACGCCGTTCGTCTGAACTATGATTCCAGAATGATCCATTCCATCATTAATAGTCAGAACAGGTTGAAGCTTAGAACTTTCTCTAACAGTTGCAGAAGGGAATTTCCCCCCTTCCCCCTCCACAGAATTTTCCGACCAGTATATCCTTGTTAAATCCATCAAAGACTTTGGCATAATCTGCGAAGGTTGCGCAGGTACTTACAGCGATACCCATGGGTTTCTTCACCATATCTATACAGTAATTAAAGGCGATAAGACCTATCTGTGTCGGTGCGACGTAAAGCAAAAAGTAACAAAAATGAGAGAATTTTCCTCTTCGTGAAACTTACGAACTGACTTTTCACCCCGTTTACCACTGTACCATCTCACAACAATGTCACGATGTTTTTGCAGTCGCTCACGATCCTGTAACGTATTTATTACTCGATACAGTATAACATCATCCCTAATTTCGTGAAGATTGTCATCTTACTACAAGACTACAGTGTGGTGCTACTTTTTTGCTAGGGGCTTTACGTCGCACCGACACAGATAGGTCTTATGGCGACGATGGGATAGGCAAGGCCTAGGAGTTGGAAGGAAGCGTCCGTGGCCTTAATTAAGGTACAGCCCCAGCATTTGCCTGGTGTGAAAATGGGAAACCACGGAAAACCATCTTCAGGTCAGTGTGGTGCAAACTCAGACATAGACCATGCTTATCAACTGCTTACTTACTGCTGATAATTTTAAAATCTAATACTCCCTCATAAAGAGCCTCCGTGGCTCAGACGGCAGCGCGTCGGCCTCTCACCGCTGGATACCGTGGTTCAAATCCCGGTCACTCCACGTGAGATTTGTGCTGGACAAAGCGGAGGCGGGACAGGTTTTTCTCCGGGTACTCCGGTTTTCCCTGTCATCTTTCATTTCAGCAACACACTCCATTCTCATTTCATAGCATCTATCAGTCATTAATAAATCACTTTGGGAGTGGCGACCCCATCGTACTAATAGCCTATATCTGCTTCATTCATTACATCCCTGACCCGGTCAATGACTGGAAAACAGGTTGTAGGTTTTCATTCACTCCCTCATAAATTTAGTCACGTCATTGTTCGAATTGAGCGTCCGTGGCTCAGGCGGCAGCGCGCCGGCCTCTCACCGCTGGGTTCCGTGGTTCAAATCCCGGTCACTCCATGTGAGATTTGTGTTGGACAAAGCGGAGGCGGTACAGGTTTTTCTCCGGGTACTCCGGTTTTCCCTGTCATCTTTCACTCCAGCAACACTCTCCAATATCATTTCATTTCACCTGTCATTTATTAACCATTGCCCCAGAGGAGTGCGACAAGCTTCGGCAGCTGGCACAGTTTCTATCCTCGCCGCTAGATGAGGGCTTCATTCATTCCATTCCTGACCCGGTCGAATGACTGGAAACAGGCTGTGGATTTTCATTGTTCGAATTCTTGCAAGCTACGTCAGCTATTTTATCAAACTAATGACGAATATTCCTCATGTAAGTATTTTAAAATACTCCCTCATGTTTGGTCACGTCCATAGTTCGAATTTTTGCAAGGATCGTTAGTGTTCTTTTCCTATCTTATCTATGACGGATATTCCTCGTGCAAGGTCTGATCATGAGGATTTAACTAGAAGTTTGTGACGTAACATTTTAACGTCCTTCGTTATCTGTAGTGACGATAAACAGCGTTTGCCGTGTGAATACAACTAACTTTCACGGAAGAAAAATGCAAACGGGAAATGCCTGCAGTATTGGACGGAACTCGAATAAGAAGATAGATAACTATTATTCTGGTTGTGTTCAGGGAATGGCATTTTAGTGTTAAATGACGTTAGTGATAATTAAGGGGATACCCTATGAACTGATAAGTGATAACTAGAGCCCGGATTTCCATGCACTATCAAATCTCAAAAAATGCATGCTTTCATGCACTATCATGTCGTAAAACATGCACAATGAACTGGAAAATATGCACCATCAAAATTCAGTTCCTTTTGAAACATTATTCAGAAACTGCCCTAATTTCTCCAAATTGTCTTGATTTAAGCCCATCCGTTTATCTGTCAACACTTTCTTAAGCACAGAAAATGATCTTTTTAAATCACAGGAAGTGATAGATGCATACTTCAATGAAGACATATGGCTAAAATGAGGTCAAATTGTACATCTTTTGCATTTTCACCACAATACGTCTTCTATAAGCTTGACGAATTCAAAATCAGGATTTGAACTAATTAATTTGTTCAACTTATCTCTAGCTACGGCAGCTAGTTCTCCATGCGATGATTGCAGACACATTTGAATGTCCTCAATAAGGTTATGTTTCAAAACTCACGAGTCTCAAAACTCACGGGCTATAATTAGTAACGAATAGTACCAAAACTCACGACTACAAACTGGTAGTTAAAGCAAACATTCTAATGAGTCTCAAAATTCACGAATCCGGACAGCAGGTTCTTGCGATGACTGCAGGAGGGATGAAGTGCGCGGTGACTCACGCTTCCCTTCAACCCATGTTTTTCCACCGACTTCGGGCAGTCACCCAGGCAACAAATTGTCTATATGATATTTCACGAGAGTTTAATCCTGATGTAAACAAGGCATGTCCACGCCTCAGCCAAAGAAAGAGTTGTGATTCGCTGAGCGTGTAGTATCGACCTCCGCCCCGTCAATGTCTCGTGTTCGGACATACAGTGCTGCGCATATGACCTAAAATCGACGAGGAACAGTTTTTGAGCTGTGTGAAACTAAACGGAGGGGTTTGAAGGGACATCTACTGCTGAAGATTAGGGCCTACGTTATTTATTTATTTATTCATTTCTGAATATTAAAGAAAGCTATCGTAGGCTAGAACACAAAATTACACGCGTAGGAAGGTTTATCTTAGGACAGCTGTTTGAAATGTCCGCCCGGTAGACTGTAACCTAATAGAATACCAACTTTCGAATTGAAATGTATATCTCTTATCTTGTAGAGTTCCTATCATGATAAGAGCATATAGCATGATTGGACATGTCCGACGGAACTGTTGATAATTCTGTAACAACATCTATCGAAAAGAAACAACTCAAAAAGACAATACAATATCCTCCCTATCCATTGACACAGGTTTACGTTCTCCTTTAACAAACTGGAACCCTATGTCCTTTAAAAGTCTGTACAATGTAGTTAAACTGAAGGTGGGTAAAGTTTTATCTTTATTCACACTGTCTAATACTTTGCGTAAAGTAGGTGGTTCATTCCGAAAAAAAAATTCATGAATTTTCGTTCTAATACCACTTTTGACGATATCGTCGTACTTCTCGATTCTTTGAGGTCGTTTACGTTCCTTTCCCGGCGTTGTTAATTTCCCTGTCTTTCTAAACTCTGTCCATATGTTATGAACCGAACTAGCCGACACACCACACAACTCTGCACTTAGTTTCTCTACCTCTTTTACTGCTAAACCTGGATTCTGTTCACTTATTTTATTTTAAAAAGCACAACGCACTGCCTATGGTCACTTCTGAGCGGTTTTCCTCTTTTGTGCTTCACCACACGGGATGGTCCTACCTCTTGCTCCATTTCTTTCGCTATGAATACTGACACTGACAGCTGCTGCAAGATGCAACACCTTATCTCCACGCTGTACAGCTTGGGACTTTCCCTCACTATGAGAAGACTTCCTGCATTACACCACGCCTTCTGCCTTCATATCTAGTTATTTAATCACTGTTTTATTTTTTAAAAATAGATATATACCGGTATATATGACAACCATATTTTAATTTGATTACGTACTCTTTCAGACTATCTAAATGTAATAAACTAAGATAAAATTAAATTAATGCGACGTACTGCTCTTCTTCGAGCTCGCATGCAGCCGAGTGAGTACGACGGTTGCTTCTCCAATCAACTACATCTATGTCCACGTGCAAAGCCAAGGTGCTCCGCCTATTTGTTTACATCAGGAGTAAACTCTCGTGAAAAATCATATATCAGTTGTTCATCTAGTGTTTTCTTAAATAATTTAAGAGCCCCTGGGGTCCTATTTTAGTCGCTTCTTACGACAGGCAGGGGATGCTGTGAATGTTGTTCTGCCACTCCAACCCATGGGGGAAAAATAATGGTTAGTGAATGAAAGAGACCGAGGTGTATTATTATCATTATTTTTAAAATATTTTGCTGTTGTCTTAAAGTTAATATAATTAATTTCTTACCTTTCACATACATTTATAATACTGACGTGTGGCCTCCGGAGAGGTCTGGTGCAGGTCTTTAGAGTTGACGCCGTATAGGCGACCTGCACGTCTGTGAAGGATGAAGCTCTACCGAAGATGAAGTCTAATGCTGAAGACGGCACGAACACCCAGTCCCCGAGCCATAGCTATTAACTAATGAAAGTTAAAATCTGCCACCCGAACGGAAACCGAACCCGAGACCCCCTGGACCCCTTGGAGCAAAGGCCAGCATGATCACCATTTATGATTGCAACTGGACGACATAAAATTATCATCATCATCATCATCTGTTTACCCTCCAGGTTCGGCTTTTCCCTCGGATTCAGCGAGGGATCCCACCTCTACCGCCTCAAGGGCAGTATCCTGGAGCTTCAGACTCTTGGTCGGGGGATACAACTAGGGAGAATGACCAGTACCTCGCCCAGGCGGCCTCACCTGCTATGCTGAACAGGGGCCTTGGGGAGGGATGGGAAGATTGGAAGGGATAGACAAGGAAGAGGGAAGGAAGCGGCCGTGGCCTTAAGTTAGGTACCATCCCGGCATTCGCCTGGAGGAGAAGTGGGAAACCACGGAAAACCACTTCGAGGATGGCTGAGGTGGGAATCGAACCCACCTGTACTCAGTTGACCTCCCGAGGCTGATGGACCCCGTTCCAGCCCTCGTACCACTTTTCAAATTTTCGTGGCAGAGCCGGGAATCGAACCCGGACCTCCAGGGGTGGCAGCTAATCACGCTAACCACTACACCACAGAGGCGGACGACATAAAATTAAAGTAGGTATATTGTCCGCTGCTAGTTAAAAGAAACTGCCAGTTGTTAGTACTGGGGGTTAGTTCCATAATGCGGCCAGAAGGCGGCATTTACTTGAATAAGAAATTTTAGTTAGAGATATTAGTGGTCAAGGCAGTTAGTTAAGTCACTCATTTAGTTTCAACATTTGGAGATTCATTCGGAAAAAGGCGTATTTCTAATTTTCGTAAGCGTTCATCTGTTCGCTTATTTCAATCGGTTTTCTACCCGACACACTTAAACCGAAAAATAAATATCCAAGACGCATCCTATTATTCCGCGCGATATAACCGAATGATATTTGAAACTCATTCGATTATTTTATTTGATTATTCATTCGATTATTTAAATAATCGGATGGAAGTTATTTGATTATTAAAAGTATTCGATTATCCCATCACTAATAGGGTGGACATTTATCCATCCAAAGGAGGACTGGCCCTGCTCGTGAGTTTTGAGCCTGGCGCAGGAGAGAAACTTACTCTTTCTAAGCCTCTCCAGGAATTCGTGAGTTTTGAGACTGGCCCAGGTGGAGGAACTTGTTCTTACTAATCCTCTTCCTGGAATTCGTGAGTTTTGAGACTCGTGAGTTTTGAAACTCGTGAGTTTTGAGACGACACGCTCAATAACTGGTAACGATTGCCTGCTGTGATAACAAAGACGTGTGACGAGCGAGAGTTCCGGGTAGGACATTCCAGGATAACAAAGGTAGAGGGTTCAATGAAAAACCAGAGTTTGTAAGCTGCTATCCCAGTTACGCGGCGCCACAGAAGTGCGATACAAGTTTTCTTTTGTTCGTCTAACAGACGAAAAATGAGCCGTCAATGCACAATTTACGGTTCAATTTATAGCAATGTACAACTGTAAAACTGGGACACCTTATTCCTAAGCATTAGATATCGACGTGGGGACTTCCGAAATACGTCATTATTTACTCAAGCAACAGATAAGAAAGTGTTTGGTTAATTGGATTATAAGATTTGTACCGTATGTAGGCTACTAACTTTGATTGTCACATAGGATGCCAGGAATACATTTCTCTCCGTCTCTCAGTAATAGGCATACTATAGCCTATAACGTGGAAAAATTGTCCCAGATTCTGCACACTAACATTCAGGAATGGCACTATCATGCATGTTAACAATTTATATGCGTCAAAATCAGAATAAAAGTCATATTATGCAATATTAAACGTCCATATATTCGTTATTAAATCCAAAATCTTCCAAATATGCATTATGCATGAATTTTCTCCTAAAATGGCCAAAACATGCAAACATGCACGGAAAAAAGGACGGTTATATGGAATTGTTAATTCGTAAAACGAATATTTGCAAAGTTTGAGAAGTGTAGCAAGCTTATTGAAAAACATGCATTTGCATGGAAATCCGGGCTCTGTTGATAACAAACCCCAGCTATTTAGATTAGGAAATACTACTCTTTTTATTTAAATACATTTTACGTCTTCTTTACAACTGTCGATCTTACAATGAATGGAAACACTGCTTATGAATGGTTATTAAAAATACATTGCCTAAGACCAGTACTAATCTATCGATCTGACAAGGGGAGGCCACAGCTAGGGAGTCAAGGTTTCGACCAAACTTGAGAGGTTGATCTACGTAAAATGTTATTTAACTTGCGGCAAAAGAAAAAGAAACTCGCCTCGCTGGCAATTCACAGGAAATAAAATTCTTGACCCACATAGAATATGCGAAGAGATTTAATTTAAGATGTCACTCAAATAGTCTTAACCATCATGATCCTACAGTTTCACTTTGAATCCTAACTATGGACTGACCCTATTCCCACGTTTTGTACCATTGTCCTTAATCTAATGGGAGAATAACCCTTTAAAGTCCACAGCCTTTGTACATGCTGGTTATTTACGTCTGAGCCTCTGTACTACTCCTGGTCTAGTGGTCAGCTTGCCTGATTTTGTTTGAAGCACTAACTTCTCACACCACATTACAACGATATAGAATGGTTTCTTAATCTGTAAAATAAAGCAAACAGCAAAGTCATCTCCGTAGAGGCCCTGGGAGAGGTGGAAGGTAAAGGTTTCCACTATCCGTAGTCTTGGCTCTTGGTGGGGTAGGGTGGTTAGTTCTACGCTCGGCATCCTTTGACCCCAAGAATTAACTTGGTACTCATCTTTGGTGTGTGCTGAGTGAGCCTCACGGCTATATGAACCTCCAAAAGTGAAAATCTCGTTTTTTACATTTTTTGACCTGGTGAGGAATCGAACCCACGTCCTTTCGGGTGAACTGAGCACGCCTTTACCACCTCGGCCAGACAGCCCCTGATTTATTTATATGGCACTTGAAAATTTAATATTTTGTACGTCATCTCAGCATTTATATGTCTCATACTTCACAGTACATCGTGTTTGGCCCGTTATGTCTGCAAGATGATAATAATGAGGTAGGGGAGGATGAAACCTGGTGTCAGCATATAGCCTACTCCTGTCGAATAACACCCAGTAGTCTGTTCACGGCTTAATGTCGCCATCCGGCTGACGAATCACCACCATCAACAGTGTCATATGCACTTATTCCATATGAGCACTGCTGAGAGTTTTAGAAGTGAATTCGCCGGGATGAAGAGCTCGGACGGTAGAGCGCAAGCCTTCTGAGCCCAACTTGGCAGGTTCGATCTGGGCTCACTCCAGTGGTATTTGAAGTTGCTCAAATACGTCGGCCTCCTGTCAACATATTTACTGGCACGTTAAAAAACTCCTGTGGGACAAAATTCTGGCACCTCGGCGTCTCTGAAATCCGTAAAAGTAGTTAGTAGGACGTAAGATCAATATTCTTCTTTTAACGAATTTGGCCATCTATGGACCGCTTTGAACTTCAGGCTTCTTGGCCTTTCTTCTCTTCTCTTCCCAAAACCTCTTCATTATTTCGCTTCTCGTCTTTCTATCCTCTTGGGAAATGATCCATTCGAGCCTCGGTTTTAGTGGTTTCTCTTAAAATGATTTTAGACTGTCGACTCTTCTTCTTAACTCTCTAGTATTTTCGAACATCTGTAGTGTAATTCCAACTTCTTCCGCATCCTTCTTGGCCTCTTCTACACTCTTGGAAATGCCTTTAACCCCATGATGCGTTTGAAGATCCTTTTGGTCAGCCGTTTGTCATCCATTCTTACTAGGTGTCCGTTTCCGCGTTGTGCCCATGATCTCTTCAGTGTACTTGTAGAGCTTCTCATTTCTCCTTGTCTTTCACATATCATCACTAGTCTTCTGTGGTCCCAGGATTTTCCTCAGAATCTTCCTTTCTTTCTTTTCGAGTTCTTTCAGCTCCCCTTTTTTAAAATTTAAAATCAGGCACACTGAAGTGTACAATCCTTCTGGTTTTATTACTGAGTTATAATGTCGGATTTTGGCCTTATAGGATATTGCCCGTTTGTTATCCCTGTTTTGTGTTATCTTGTAGGCCAGATCTAATTTTCTGGCTCTTGCCTTGTTTGCCTCTTTATCCAGTCCGTTGAGTTGGATCCATTTACCCGGGTATTTGAACTTGTCTGTCCTTTTAATCTTGTCCTGTTTTATCTCCATATACGTCTCCTTTGGTGCTTGTACTCCATATATTCAGTCTTTTCATAAGAGACTTTAAGATCCACTTTTTTTCGGCGATTTCATGCAGGCTCTCCAGCATCTTTTGAGCGTCTTCTCGGTTTTTTGGCTAAGATGGCAAGGTCACCTGAAATAGCTGAACACTTGGTTTCTAGGTTCTTTCCTTTCTTCCCCAGGTGTATTACACTTATTCCTTCCAATTTCAGAGCTTCTTCCCAGTACGATATTGAAGAGGATCGGGGATAATCCTTCCCCTTGTCTGACCGCTGTTCCGTGCATGACCTCCCCTTTCAGAAAACAGCTTGGTATTTTCCCATAAGGTGATCAACATCTTTAACTCTGTTCGGCAGCACTTTACAGAGTATCTTATAGGCGATTGGAAGTAGAGAGATCCCTCTGTAGTTGTTCGGGTCCGCTCGTTCACCTTTCTTGTGGAGCGGGTGTATGAACGCACATTTTCAGCCATTCGGAATCTTTTCAGTTTTCCATATGTCTTTAGTAAGGTGGTGGATTCTGTCAGGAATGATTTCTCCTCCGATCTTCAACATTTCTGCCATAATACCATCGTCACCTCGTGCTTTTTTCTCTTTGAGCTCCTTGATTATCTGCTTGATCTCGGCAAGGTTTGGTGGTTCGGAATCTTGGTTGTAGTGAATTTGTTTCTGGGAATCTAGTCTTTCCAGAGGTTCTTCGCAGTTTAGCAGCGTTTTAAAATAACTGTTAAAAGCTGGCAGTTTTCTTTAGTGTTAGTAACTATACTTACATCTGTTCGCTTGAAGCAAAGACTTGGTGTTTGGTATCCCTGTAGCTCCTCTTTGAAGGTCCTGTAAACCTCCCTGGTGCTGTTCTTTTTGAACTCTTCTTCCACCTTTTCCACCCCATTTATGTCATATGCTCTCTTCTGGACTCTTATGGTCTTGGCTGCTCCCTTCGTTTCATTCTTGAAGTGTTCCCATTTTTCCTTGGTCTTATTGAAATTCCACCTCTTCCAGGATTTTAATCTTCTTTCAAGTGCTTCGTCAAATCGTCACACGTTTTTTCACCACCTGTGCTTCCATTTTCTTGGAGGGTTCTCCAAACTTTCTGATGCTTTGAGCAACAGCTCTTCGATATCTTCCAAGCTGTTCATCTCTAGGTTAGACAGATTTTCAAGATACTTATCTTTATTCTGCTTCAGTGTCTCTGTATTGATTCTGGGCTTCTTGCTGGCTCTCGGTTTCTGGCTGGAATTTTGCTTTGATCTCTGAGAGGTAGTGGTCTGAGTCGATGTTGGCGCTCTTTCTTACTTTGACGTTTAGAATTTTCTTTTCGATTTCGGGCTGTTATTGCGACATGGTCGATCTGGAACTCCCCTAACATCTTGTTAGGACTGACCCATGTTTTCTTCTTCCTTGCGAGGGCTTTTAAACACGTGGACATTATTTTGAGGTTTAATGCAACTAGTCTTAACCATTTTTATTCGTTCATCTGTGTGCTGGGTAGTCTCCCACGATTGCTCTGTACTTCTTTTCCCTCCCAAACTGAGCATTGAAGTCACCGAGCATGATTTTTACATGCTGTTTAGGGAGTTTGAAAGCTGCATCTTCGAGAGTCTCCCAGAAGAACCCTTTTGTGGGTTTCTTTTATTATCTTCATTTATAGGGGTATGTGCATTGATAATTTTATAGGCATTATTACTATACCTGAAGGAAAGGAGCGAGGTCCTCTCTGATGGTGAAGTGAAACTGATGATGGACTCTGTAATGCTTCTTTTAACTACAAAAACTGTCCCTAGGTTAGTTATGTTGCAGGTTTTCCCTTGTAGATTCTGAACCTTTTTGAATCTATTGTAATTTCATCCAAATATCTGGTTTCTTGTAGTGCTAGTATGCAGATGTTCTGGTCTTCCAAAATGTTGATTGGTTGTTTTAATTTTCCTGTCTTCAGTGGTGTATTGATGTTAAGCGTTCCGAGCTGGTGTTTTCGCTTGGTTTGAAATTTCTGCGATGAGGTTTTGGGAAGCTTCGACTCTTCCCTACATGATATTCCAGGCTGTCCAGAATCCCACGGCCCGGTTGCACCGCTCATGGTGGTAGAGGATTTCCGTTTCCGGCTGCCTCCTCGAGTAGTCTTTACCGGAAGTGTTTCCATCATGTCTTAAATTGAAGATAATTAGTAGGGTGCATATAGACCACTCTTCAGGGCTAAAACTGGGGTTGTAAGCTACAGAGTTTATTTTAGGAAGCTCCTAACCTGGAAATCAGACCCCCTTTTTTAGCCGCTCCTAACCTGGAAAATTGACGCTACATGCTGAATTTCGGTAGCATTTCCTCTACTGATGGGCCCAGCATCCACCTAAACGACTCCTCCGTTCAAAGCCGTTTGTCCTCTGGGGGGGGGGATATTTTCCGCCGCTTGACACTCGGCGTTGAGACGCTGGCTGTATGGTCTACTCTGTTACCGTAGCAAGGTGAACCTGGCCAGACAGGCGTGAAATAAATATTATTATTATTGTTATTATTATTATTATTATTATTATTATTATTATTATTATTATTATTATTATTATTATTATTATTATTATTATTATTATTTAATTCAAGCCTTTGCCACTCAGTCTAGTGATTAGAAATTGCATTCCACTACCTCTCCTATCCTGCGGGCCAACATTCTGATTCTAAATATTTTTTTCCACCAATGGGACTCGAAACCGGCTAACCATGGTATCAGATTATTTAGATCCTTATCGATCATGGCCACCAAAAGGGCTAAGGGCTAGTGCATGCGACGACACTAGTTTTCGCAACTAATTTTATGAAATGATTTTAGGAAACTAGTTACATGGATGGTTCTTTACATCTAGACACTCGCGAGTAGTGTAGTTTCACCATTATCAATTTAATATGGATGCTCGCATTCTTGTAGCAACTTAACTTGTGGCAGAGATGTTGCTAGAGACAGCGTATGTCTACACCTTAGTTCCGTTTCTTGATACGGTGTCGGAGATGAGGTGAGATGCATTTATATGGTATGTTTTACGGCCGGATGCCCATCCTAACGCCAATCTCAATTGAGGAGCTAATAAAAATGAAGTAAATGATGGTGAATAAAATTAGTAAGAATGAGGAAGGAATCAGCTGTGGCCTATGAATTGGAACTGTCCCGGCATTTGCCTGAAAGCGAAAGTGGGAAACCACAAAAAACATTCTCAGGACAGCCGACGGTGGATTTCCAACCCACGCGTCTCCCGAATGCAGAGCGCATTAACACTCTCGGTCACTCCACTCGGTATGCTGGTAAAGACTGAGGAAAGAATAGAGATTGGATAAGTAAATCTCATTTAGGATATTCTACAACCTTACTGAAAGACAGAGTTGTAGAGGATCCTAAAAGTTACCATAACCATTTCAGAATGAATATGTACCTACCAGATTTCAGTAAATTCCTCTTTTGGAATCTATTTTCTTCAGGAGGGAATCAACAATGTTTAAGCAGGCAGTTCTCGGTTTATGAATTTCTTCCGTGACACTACCGAACTGTCTTCCTAGTTCATTTCTCTAGAAATTCCGAATAGAATGGGTTTTGGTTTGGGTTCATCAACTGTCAGTCCATCCACATATTTCTTTCAGAATAGATTCAAGTGTAGCAGTGCGTTTGACTTTATTTTTAAAATGTAGGTCGTTAAAAACTAATAAACAGGACTGGACTGTATACAAGTCGAGACATTTCGCTATTTTTTCACATTCCCACCTCGGTTTGCAAACCAAATAACGGTAACGGTAACTTAAAAGCTCTTCAGTGCGTCGAATAGACAAGTTCAATCACTACTGATGTGCATTTAGGGCAGTCGCCCGGGTGACAGATTCCCTATCTGTTATTTTCCTAGCCTTTTCTTAAATGATTTAAAAGAAATTGGAAATTCATTGGTAAGTTATTCCAATCCCTAACTCCCCTTCCTATAAATGAATATTTGTCCCAATTTGTCCTCTTGAATTCCAACTTTATCTTCATATTTTGATCTTTCCTACTTTTAAAGACACTGCTCAGACTTATTCGTCTACTGATATCATTCCACGCCATCTTTCCACTGACAGCTTGGAACATACCACCTAGTCGAGCAGCCCGCCTCCTTTCTCCCAAGTCTTCCAGGCCAAACTTCGCAACATTTTTGTAACGCTATTCTTTTGTCGAAAATCACCCAGAATAAATCGAGCTGCTTTTCTTTGGATTTTTTCCAGTTCTTGAATCAAGTAATCCTGGTGAGGGTCCCATACAATGCAACCATACTCTATTGTAGTTGGGGTCTTATCAGAGACTTATATGCTCTCTCTTTTACATCCTTATTACAACCCCTAAATACCCTCATAATCATGTGCAAAGATATGTACCCTTTATTTACAATCATATTTATGTGATTACCTCAATGAAGATCTTTCCTTATATTAACACCTAGGTACTTACAATGATCCCCATAAGGAACTTTCACCCCATCAACGCAGTAACTGAGTAGACACTGGAAAGTATGGCTTCCTTCTTAACAAAACAAACGTTTATAAACTCGAAATTACTAATTTAGTTTCACGAAAAGTTAGAAGTAGCCGAAAGTTGCTAGTGTCGTAACTTACTACAATTTACTCATGCGCATTCATTTCAAATTAAGTTACGAAGCTTAGTTGTGAAACCCAGTTTAGTCGTTTGAAGTAATCTTTAGGGGTTGCGAGTGATTGCCACACCAGTTACTTTGGTCTCCTGCTTGTTCACTCAAAGTTTCATGACGATTGTCATCGGGAGGTCTGAAAGCTTCCGTGTTAGATATTTGTACTTACTAAACTGATACACTGCGTCATGTGGGCGAATCTGTTTGAATGGTAGGCCCTGAACTGAGCATAATGTGCTCCCATTATTTAAATACAAATAAAGATGTTCAACATAGTATGAGATAAAATGGTGTAGACTACATTACACAGGGGAATAGTGTTTCCAGTATTCGTTTCGAAATATCTCAACCCATACGTAAAACAAACAAAAATGCTTTACGTCCCAATAAACAAATTGGCATTTTCATATTGTTTTATTTACATTTGCACAATTTTTACTGCCAACATTTTATTAAACAACCCTGATTGATGTGAGAAGTAAGAGATGCATGATTTATTTTGTACAACTATTTTTCTTACAAATATTAAATCTATTAAATTGAAAGGTTTTCTCAGAAATCCTTATTGATGTGAAAAGTAAGAGATGCATGATTTATTTTGTACAGCTATTTTTCTTACAAATATTAGATCTATTAAATTGAAATGTTTTCTCAGAAATCCTTGCAGTTCTAATTTTGACGAGTCTACATTAAAGTCTCCTATAAAAAATATAGATTGTCGTTTGTTTTTATAAGAGTTCAGCACTTCAGGCTCAAGTTTGCTACGCTAGCGTAGCCGCCTCATTCTTTCTGCAGATGTACTTTTTTTGGTTTCATTCGATCCCTTATTGAGTCTGGTATTCTCCTGCACACGTTTTATATAGGATTTTACTAGCTTATTAGCCATATATTTGGACATTTTGTGAAGTGTGCCAAAATTTGTCAATTTGCAGTCAGAAAACCTTCAATATTAAATAAAAAACTGTCACATTTTAATTTTATTTTTTTATTTCTACGGTACAACGATTAATTTAATAATTAATGTTATTTGCTTTACGTCCCACTAACTACTTTTTAAGGTCTTCGGAGACGCCGAGGTGCCGGAATTTAGTCCCGCAGGAGTTCTTTTTACGTGCCAGTAAATCTACCGACACGGGGCTGTCGTATTTGAGCACCTTCAAATACCACCGGACTGAGCCAGGATCGAACCTGCCAAGTTGGGGTTAGAAGGCCAGCGCCTTAACCGTCTGAGCCACTCAGCCCGGCGGTACAACGATTTACAATACATTTTCATTACATTATATGTATATGAAAAATGAAGAAAATAACATGATCAAGACAGAATCAAAATAGATGGAAGAAAAATGTAAATAATACAGTACATGTAACATACAAGCAATGTAGTTTAGGTATTTTATAGATAGATAAATATTTACTATTTAATGAAAATGTGAAAGCCAGTTATTCATTCAGTTTTATCTGTGGTTGTAGCCAATACAGCACGTCGAAATGCCATGTGGGAGTCGTGGAAGATGTCAAATTGGGAAAAAAATCACATTCCCCTCGCGCAGAAATCTTGGTTGAGGATATGGTGTTTTCTTTCAAAGGTAAGCTGAGAGCGCGTGCCTACAGGGACATGAATATTTATCTGTCGCAAGATATTATTCTTGTGTTTTCTGTTAGATTTCGTAAAGGCAAATCAAGTTACACTTCACACCCCTCTGTGCGAAAACTAGACGCCAAGCTACATCTCACGGTAACCGAATTTCCACCACTAAAATCATACAAAGTTTTTGCTTTACGTCGCACAGACATAGATAAGTGTTATGGTGACGATGGAATAGGAAAGGGCTAGGAGTGGGAAGGAAGCGATCGTGGCCTTATTAAGGGAAAGACCCAGCATTTGCCTGGTATGAAAATGGGAAACCACGGAAAACCATATGCAGGGCTGCCGACAGTGGGGTTCGAACACACTATCTCCCGAATGTAAGCTAATAGCTACGTGACCTAACCGCGCGGCCACTTGATCGTTCAAAAAAAAAAAAAAAAAAAAAAAAAAAAAGATAATCCACCTGATAGCAACCACTAGTAGGCTTGTTGCTTGTTGTTTAAAGGAGCCTAACATATAGGTCATCGGCCCAGTATTAGGCAATCGAAAGATCGGTCTCCTAATCAGTTCAAACGAACAATATTTATTTAATCTGTGGTTGTAAACGGGGCTTGAGCTAAAACCCAAGATTGCTAACCATCAGACGGATTTTCTCTTTCAGATTTTATTGAAAAAAAAAAGGAAATTTAATACATGGTGTTTCAAGTCAGGGAGTACAAATGGTGTCTAAAAATTGCCAAAGAATTTTTCAACGCAGAGTCCGCTATGGTCTGGATAATTGATGCTTGATTGATGCTTGTTGTTTTAAGGGGCTTAGCATCGAAGGTCATCGGCCCTGGATAATTGTGTCCGAGATGTTTATTCTTAGGAATGTCAGCGTCTCCTTAGGAATTGTCCCTCTAGCGCCAGTCATAAGGCCAATGACTTTCCATTTTGTAACCTCATACTTCTTTCCGAGATCCTGGTTCATAAATGGCCTTTTTCTCCTCACGCATTAATCGAGGCTGCTGTTCATTTCCCTCGAATCTTACAATGGGATCAATCAACATACAACAATATCAGCTCGTCTTGTGGATCCATTTGTGGAAAGACATCCTACTTCTTCATAGATCTCGAAGTGTTGTTTACGGAGATATCCAGCAATCAATGTGCTAATTGTCTGTCCAACTCGTTGGCTGAATGGTCAGTGTACTGGCCTTCGGTTCAGAGGGTCCCGGGTTCGATTCCCGGCCGGGTCGGGGATTTTAATCGCTTCTGATTAATTCTTCTGGCTCGGGGACTGGGTGTATATGTCCGTCCCAACACCCTCCTCATCATATTCAGACAACATACTACACTACCAACCACCACAGAAACACGCAATAGTGCTTACATCCCTCCATAAAGGGTTGGCGTCAGGAAGGGCATCCGGCCGTAAAACATGGCCAAAGCCACATGTGCGACGCAGTTCGCACCCGCGACCCCACAGGTGTGGGAAAAGTGGCAGGAAAAGAAGAAGAAGAATGTGCTAATTGTCTAGTGCCGATTGATTCTCATCAGCTCTCCCTTGCGACATAATCATAATACATGAGGTAAGGTTTCGAACTCGTCACATCTTCTGCGGTTCGAACCCCACTATCGGCAGCCCTGAAGATGGTTTTCCGTGGTTTCCCATTTTCACACCTTAATTAAGGCCACGGCCACTTCCTTCCCACTCCTAGCCCTTTCCTGTCCCATCGTCGTGCGACGTAAAACAACTAGCAAAAAAAAAAGACATCTGCATCGGGATGTATTAAGGCTCCTACCGGGGAGAGATCGAACTGGGATGACATTACAGTTCATTTTCATTGCTTCTGTCCATTGTCCGTGTGGTTCTTCACCTCATCCCCTCTCTCTTCATCGTCGAGCCAAGGGCGCGTGCGGGTAGGCTGGAAAGTAAATATCTTCTCCTCCGCGTGTGTTTCGTTCATGCTAGATATCCTGTACTTCGTTTTCTTCACCACCACCCCTCGCTCTTCAGATATGTGCATGTGTTGCGCGTCTAATGGATGTGACCAATGAGAGAGAGTGTGTAAGCAGGTACTGGGTGGTTCTGAGGGCTGTACTGATTTCTTGCCTGAAATGAATATCTCTGGCCACGAGATACAATAGATCTCGAGTGTACAGCGTCAACTCGAAAGACCTTCACCAGCCATCTTCGGAGACCACACGCCATTATTGTTACCGGTATTGAAAATAATGCAGAAAAAAGCAGTCACGAAACATGATCGGAGTCAAAACGTCAATCTAGGAACAGAAAGGGAATTTCCAAAAGAGTGTTTGTTTTAAGTCGCATCAACACAAAAAATCTTGTGGCGACGATGGGATAGGACAGGATTGTGAAGAAAGTGACCGTGGTCTTAATTAAGGAAACCATCTAGAACACCTTTGAATTGGCCAATCAAAGAAACACTTTCATTTGAGAGTATGGTCACAAAGTAAGAGTAAAAAAATGAATTAAAACACAGGTCAGTTCTTACGGAATTTCTCTCCAAGTTCTTAAACATTCAATAAATACTACTAATATACAAGTAAGGTAAGGGTTTATTCTGCCCGAAGGCAGGTCCGAACCTCCGCAGAGGTATGCCTGAGCTGGAGTTTACGTACGGTAGGGTGGCCTGTTCCTTTCCGCTCCTCCCTTTCCTTACCCCCACCAACAACGCGTGGCAACCCATCCAAATCTTCCCCACGCCCAATGTTGCTCAACTTCGGAGATCTCACGGGATCCGGTGTTTCAACACGGCTACGGCCGTTGGTCAATATACAAGTAAATGATGTAAATTAAATAGACACTTTGGAATGAACATTTAATATTACTGGTCTTCTATCGTAACACACAGAATATCACACTCGGAACATTTTTCAAACCTTCTTTCGGCTGTAAAAATGTGACCCATTGTGAAATGGAAGTTTTACATCAGAGCTGAACAAAAGAGTCTGGAGTGTAAAAATTGCATTTCTATGTTTTGTATTTTTCCGCTACCTATGGGTCTTCTTAGCTAACCAAGTTACAAAGCATTTCGAGTTTTAGCCACTCAGTGTAATAATAATAATAATAATAATAATAATAATAATAATAATAATAATAATAATAATAATAATAATAATAATAATAATAATAATAATAATAATAATAGTAATAATCGTATGGCCTCAGCTACCGTGTGCAAACATTTCAATTTGACGCCATCTGGCTGTTTGCTCTTCAATTTAGACGTTCCATTTGACTGTAGGCCCACTAGATGGCAGGCCGAGTAAACCGAAACTCTCTTGGGCGTCTATGGCTGAGATTTAATGAATTTTGTGGGGTAAACACCAAATGTGTCACCAGAGATCTTTTACATGCCGACATCGTACGACATGGAGTGTCGAATGGACTTTTTTCCGCCCTTCAAAAATCCGACTACCTCTGCCGGGTTTGAACCCGCCATCTTGGGATCCGGAGGCCGACACTCTACTACTGATCATGAAAACATTGTACAATTGGTAAGAAAATTAGTGAAAGTGGTAATTGTTTTTTCCCCTCAAAATACAGTTTTCTTAATAGCAACAGTCAATAACTAATGTCTTCTGAAGTACTGCACCTGGAAGCCAATATTAGAACCACAAAAATATCAACAATGAAAAATACGACTTAAAACTCTTTCCGCGCAACGGGTCACAAATAAGTGATGTCGTAGGTGTCACTGTGAGAGACTTTTTTCTAAATTTTTTAAAAAAGTATTGGTATCCTTGCTACAGAATAGAGATTTTATCATATGCTGAAGTATTGTAAAACTCATTCAAACCCAGAAGAGGAAGAGGTTTTAATAGGTACCAAAGAAAAAAAAAAAGAGAAAGAGAAAATGCGTTCACAGTCGTGCGACGCACTCAGCTGTATGGAAGTGAATATTGGACAGTAAGAAAATCAGAGCTGAATCGTCTCGAAGCGGCAGAAATGTGAATATCGAGGAAGATGACAAGAACCAGCTGGAAAACGATCGATTAAGTATTGCAGGAAGTTGGAGAGGAGAGGAAGTTATTAAGAAAAATGGAAGTGAAAATTAAATACACTTATAGGACATATCCCTAGATACAATACAAAGTACTAGGGAAGAAAGAAAGACGCAAACCACGAACATTCTACCTGACTGTTATAAAAAGAAGAATGAGATGCAAGAACTATGCCACATTAAACAGAACAGCTAATGATAGACAGGAATGGTTGTACGGAAGAGGCGTAGAATTTATATCATGACGATGGTTTCTGATAAAGATAAAAATCTGAGGCATTAGGATGGCAAAAGTGCATAATCAAAATTGTAAAACTACAGGTTCGTTAATTTATTTTACAAAAAAATGTGACATAAACAAACTCAAACAAACTCAAAATTGTAAAACAAGGTTCGTTAATTTATTTTACAAAAAATTGTAACATAAACAAACTCAAATGTGTTATACCCAGAACTTTGGAATGTCCAAAATATAGACCTATGGACTAGTTGTCCCTAAGACAATTATGTAAAGAAATAATGAGAAAAACAGTGAAGTACTTTCTTGCAAGAGTATTTATTTATTTATTTATTTATTTATTTATTTATTTATTTATTTATTTATTTACATAGCATACGTTCATACAGGATGTTCAAAAAGCCACGGAAACCTATGGAATTGCTTTTTTCTTTCCCAGGTGCTAAATAAAACAGAACTGAGCATTAATGGAATGACGCCGACCAACTGCAAAGCGGTCGACCAAAGGTATGAAGAGAGTAATAGTCGACGGACGTGCGATATATGATGTAGGAAGTCCGAAGTTGTCAGCGAGGTGCCTTTCAAGACGGTCTGGGCTGTCCTTTGGCAGTGCCCATGAGGTACTGCACAAGTATTTCAAACTGTGCCCTACAACTTGCATGGACTTTTACCGGTTTACGAACTTCAAGTGGTTCTTGACTTTTGTACGTACTTTTTTTTTTTTTTATTTGCTTTACGTCGCACCGACACAGATATGTCTTATGGCGACGATGGGATAGGAAAGGCCTAGGAATTGGAAGGAAGCGGCCGTGGCCTTAATTAAGGTACAGCCCCGGCATTTGCCTGGTGTGAAAATGGGAAACCACGGAAAACCATCTTCAGGGCTGCCGACAGTGGGGCTCGAACCCACTATCTCCCGATTACTGGATACTGGCCGCACTTAAGCGACTGCAGCTATCGAGCTCGGTTTTGTACATACCACAAGAGATGGCACTGCGTGAGGTTAGTGTTCATTCGTCCGTCACTATTTCGTATTGAAAACCTGAATAACGATAAGGGGCAAGATGCACGCAGTTTTAGTTCGAAAGTCGCCGTTGTAAAGGCAACAAAATCAGCGCCTAGATGCAGATTGCATGGTGAATGGAAGAACAGTTTTTGCGTTCCCAATGAAGACAATGGAAAATTATTACGACCTCTCTGTAAATCCTATGCACGTCCAACCTGCAAAGGTAAAACTTCATTTGCAGTTCGAATTAATATCAGTTAAAAATTATACGTTCATTAAATATCTGCTCATGCAGATGTATTCAAACGTTCGTCAGTTGCTAATTACATTAAATTCAAATCTTCAGGTAAAATCTTGGCAGTCTTAGCTTCTACTTATTCATTTGAGCAATTGTTTTCACAAATGAAGTACAACAAGTACATTTTATGCACGTTTAACCTGCAGCTCGAATTAATGTTCAGTCCTCAGGCCGAAGGCTGGTTGGATCCTCAACAGCTCCGCCATCAGCTATCACAGATGGTCTAGGCATCACTGAAGAGGCGTACTAGGGAGATGAGGAGCGAGGTAGTTTACCGTTGCTTTCCTCACCGAGCCAGAAGTTGCTATTACATATCAGTCTGCCAAGTCCACTGAAATGCATGCACCAACCGACCCTATGAGCAATATTTTCACACCATTCATAGCAGGGACTGGCTGCACAAGGAATGGCATTGCTAACATCGCTCATACCTCAGTCACTTTCATATTGTCAAAGCCAACGATACGACAGAGACAGATCAATGAAAGTAATAAAATTCCTCTAGCCAATACCAGAAAACATAGTGCACTGTAAACACTAGGTCCTGCCAGCAAAGGCATCTCGATTTAATAACAATGCAAAATTATGCGTTTTTTAACATCTTTGTCACGTAAAGTTGATGCAAGTCAAAGTATATATGCTGTTTGAGTGACGAGCATCTGTTGGTATAGTGGAAAATAGTTTTAACTGAAGTAAACCAGGATTTTAGTGAAATAATTGCAAATGAAAAATATGTTATTAAACGTAAGAGGTTTTACTTTATCATTTCTTTGCTGTGGTCTGCGCCTGCAAAAACCGTTGTGTGACTATGTTGTCGGACAAATACTTACCCGCAACACATATATCAGGATGTCAACAAATTTAAGAAACGAGATTTCCACTTCTGGAGGTGCACATGGCCCTGAGGTTCACCAAGCCTACAGCAAAAATGAGTACCAGGTTAATTCCTGGGAGCAAAGGCGGCCGGGCGTTGAGCTAACCAATCTACACCACCAAGGGCCGAGGTTACAGGTAGTGGAAGCCTTTACCTTCCACCCCTCCCAGGGCCTTCATGGCCTCTACGAAGATGATATTGCTTTGCAATTCATATATCATGGTACGAGACTTCTTTGGTATAATTCGCACAGTACTGAACCTTGGATGTCAGAGCCTTACCGGTCTAAGTTCTAAGCTGCAATATTTCATTTAGCGGTTTTCGCTGGCGAAATGACAGTATAAACTGCACGTACAATAAGTATTGGTTTAGGAATAAGCAACTGTCACTTCACTTATTGTCCGTTTGTGCATCCATCTACCGATTCGTTACGAACTACATGGTGTTTGCGTACTTTGCGAGTTGCTTATCAAAGTGGTTCGGGGTTTGCCCATAGATACCCTACAAAGTCCGTGACGTACGTCAGCTGTGGCCTGGAGACCTCGCAACGTTACAAGCCCACTGTAGATTATTGAATCTGTAACGCCGGATGGGGAAGGACCTGGATGATGATGATGATGCTTGTTTTTTTAAGGGGCCTAACATCGAAGGTCATCGGCCCCTAATGGAACGAGATGGACGACATGATCTATGATAGTTATAATTTTAAAATGTATCCACTGACTAGAGTTAAAAAATGGTGATGAAAAAAGTGAGTATGTGATTAAAACAATCGGTGGATCTAATTCGCAAAGCCTTATTTTCTAGTGAAAGAAAAGAAAACACAGGCAAAAAAAAAAAGGAATAAGTCATTGCCTGGTAGTACAGATATATACTGTACATAATTTACGTTAGACCTTAAAATAACACATTAAAATACGCAACACAAACTAGAATGAAGTCAATGGGATAAAAGCGCAATTGACACAAATACGCTAGGACAACATTACACACGATAAAACAGACCACTATCCCTCATAAAACGGATGACGAGGTTTGCTGACTGCTCGTCATCTCGCAAGATAAGGGACACTGTATTCGGGAGGTTAAGACTAGGGCGCAGATCGACCAGGTCCATACACTCCGTAAGGATGTGTATCACGGTAAGATGATCGCCGGAAGTACACACCGGAGGGGGTTCTCCTTTCAATAGATGGGAGTGATTCAGGATACCGTGGCCGATCCGAATATGACATAATACCACTGCTTCCCTCCGCGAACCCCGGAGGGAAGTTCTCCATACCTTCGTTGTTCCTTTGATCGCTCTCAGCTTATTTGGAAGTGGAATGGCCTGCCACTCCATCTCCCAATGGGACATAAGCAGATGTCTCAGCTGAGTGCGGATATCACTTGCTGGAACCTTGAAAGGCAACGGGGGCAGTGTAATGCCTCCTTGGCAGCCTGATCAGGTAATTCATTTCCCTCTACACCCATGTGGCTTGGGGGCCACATCAACGTGATTATGGTGCCGGCATCCGAACACCCGACCAGCAGGTTCTGGACCCGCTGCACCAGAGGGTGCCGAGGGAAATAGGTATCAATAGACTGGAGTGAACTCAAGGAGTCAGTACACACAAGAAAGTGCCGGCGTTCATTGTACAGTGCGTACCGCAAAGCTCTACAGAGCTCTGCTGTGTATAGTCCGCACACTTTATGTTGGTGCATTTGTGTACGGGGGTGAGGAGGAAGGAGGGAGGTGTCCCGGTATCGATAGTGCTACCAACCGAAGGAAAATTAAATCTGAATTGAATCGAGAATATGATCGATCGATACGAAGTTTCTAAACCGTTATCATCTTAAGCCAACAACTATGTCACATACACATTATATAACATTATAAACCATTTCTCGATGCGAATCTTGTTACTAGCATGAATTCTATACTTTGGCTTTGTTGTGTAAACAACAACAGTACTAGTACGTAAAGTGTACGCCAGATGTCGCACAACGATGCTTAAGCGATTCATAGTTTGTGTTTCAAAGGTTGCCAGTACGAATCTCGAAGATCGCCGAGGTCGACCGATTCAGCACTAGGGTGTAAATGCACCAACATAAAGTGTGCGGATAATACACACCACAGACTTCCGGGAGAGCAAAAAGAAACCTATCATTGTCGACAACGAACGCACAGCCCACCTTCGTTTCTGTCCTTGAACCATCCGTGTAGACGACGACTGAACCTGGATATCGGCCAACAACGGACAGAAAGAGCCTCCGATAAATCGAAGGGTCTGTGTTTTCCTCCGGGCCAGTGTGCAGATCCAGGATTATTTCAGGTCGTTGTACTACCCACGGAGGTACCCCACTTGGTTGTCTGACAAGGCAAGAAACCGAAGGTACGTGAAACAATCTGTAACTCCTATCCAAGCGTATCCCAACCGGCCGTGTTGCTCGAGGACAAGCAGCGTACAGCAAAGAACTGGATGCTTGGTACCGGTCTGGTGAGGCGTGGTACAATCTCGATAAATATATCAGTTATAAGAATTCGGCAATATGGGCTGCGGAAAACCCACATTAAATGCACGAAACGCCTCTTCCCAGAAAGAAAATTAGTATGTGGTGTGCCGTATCACATCTTTCTTAAATTGCACATGAATAGTGACGGGTGCGTACAGATCGTGCAGCAGTTGGCAGTATGTTGTCGACAGAGAAGTTGCACAACAGTTGGGTTTCAACAGAACAATGCCACAGTCAGCAATGCTAGGAACACTATGGCTTACTTGGAAGAGTGTTTTCCAGGTCGAGTAATCTCACAGAGGCTATGGCCAGCGCGATCTCTGGATTTAACACTCCCAAACCTTCTCTTGTACAGTAGGGACAATTCAAGGACACTAACTACGTTACTCGTCTCACAGTACCCCGCAGTATCCAGAACTGTATCAATGCCATCTTTTCAGGAACATGATTAAACGTATCCACTTGCATGAAGCAGAGAACGGTGGCCATTTCCAGCACTTACTATAAAAATTTTCCCCATAGAGCTGCGTGACTTTTCGGACACTCCGTATCGCTATACTGCAATATGCGAAAGTACGTTTTCCAACTACATCATAGCCCACAGACTAAATCTAATTATAATTGAAATCTAAACTAAAAATTTAAACAGGAGTCACAAACAAAGATCTAAATTGCGAAGGTAATCTACAGATATTTCAGATATTTCTGTCGGTACCGGTAACAGGAACTCAGGAAAGGATCTTAGAGGCCAAGAAGGAATGTTAAATAGATTAGCTGTCCCCACTACAGTCACAGGTTTGTGATGTGATGACAAATTCACACAGTGTGTCTACACATCTGTCAGTTTCTTTTTATTCTATTACGAGCAGACCAGACTTAACGATTTTCTCTAGTGCCGAAACTGGCAATGCTGTGGAGTCTGTTTAGATGTTTGTACAGTATGTGTAATCAGTATTAAGGTTGAAAAAGGGATCCCAAGACTTGGAATACGGCTCTATATCAGGATGAAAAAAAAAAAAAAAAAAACTGTTTCTTGTTCTAACAGATTAGACAAAAACGCCTCCTCCGGTATCCATAGTTTTCCTACCTGACTAATATTGGCCCTTCATACTTGATATTATTTTGGTAATTTTTCGATTGTTATATACAATTAAGTCATTTAAAGTCGGTGCACCCAATTCAGTAATTATTATTATTATTATTATTAACAGAAAATGCCATTCAGCTTCCGAGGCTGCCCAGTAAACAAAGCATTCTAAACATACCTGTCTTGTCCGACTCGTTGGCTGAATGGTCAGCCAGGTCCCGAGGGTCCCGGGTTCGATTCCCGGCCGGGTCGGGGATTTTAACCTTCATTGGTTAATTCCAATGGCCCAGGGGCTGGGTGTTTGTGCTGTCCCCAACATCCCTGCAACTCGCACACCACACATAACACTATCTTCCACCACAATAACACGCAGTTACCTACACATGGCAGATGCCGCCCACCCTCGTCGGAGGGTCTGCCTTACAAGGGCTGAACTCGGCTAGAAATAGCCACACGAAATTTAAAAAAATATACCTGTCTTATAATCGAGATGGTAAGAGAGAGATCCTAGAATAGAAAGAATGGCATTCATAAAAGTTATGCAAATGATTCCTCAGAACAGCAGTTGAAATCCTTATAGCCACTAAGGTCATTATGTTAAAAATATTTTGTCCTATCTGAACATTTTACAGAACTTTGCAAGTTACTGTAATTCTAACTCTAGCCGTACTTCTGTAGATGTTAAATTACCTATATGTTTATTTATACTGTAGTATGAAACTGTAAGCTGATAGGCGCCGGCGTGCAACTTTTCTTTATGAACATCATAGCAATATGCCTCAGCTACCGTGTTGCATTTTCCTGCATTTGGCTGCATTCCTGCC
Organism: Anabrus simplex; assembly: GCF_040414725.1. Taxonomy (NCBI): domain Eukaryota; kingdom Metazoa; phylum Arthropoda; class Insecta; order Orthoptera; family Tettigoniidae; genus Anabrus; species Anabrus simplex. The sequence continues at coordinate 113,473,387 of NC_090271.1, read as the reverse complement.
AATTTTGACATTGCGTTTTACTCTACCAGATGGCCTTTCAAAACTCTAACTACTTATTCGGGAACTGAACTCGCGATGTTAGGGTCCAGAGACTGATACTCCATCATTGATCCACAGAAGGAGCTAATTATTTTTCCCTAGCTTAATTGCTCGACATCGGTATCATATCACAAATGTCAATAATATGACGGGAAAAATCCTAATTCAGAGCAGCCATCCATTAACACCGTACTGACATCCTATCACTTTCCTTCGGCTTTCTAATTTTTTCAAGAATGTGAAGGTGATACTTTTTTTAAGAACTAGAATGGTCACTGTCCTAATCTGCCCATCCAAGTCTGTCACTTGTGTTTGGAATGGGAAGGTCTATTTTTTTCAAGAATTGGAACCATTTTCCTTGTCGCTGATAACAGAGAAAGATATTTAACAGTTTCAAAAGGTCTAAACAAAATGTAAGAAAAGTGACTGCTAAGGAAAACCGCGAGTGGTGCACGTCTTATCCAGTCACTCCAGGCGGCTAATGAGAATTCTATATTTCCGCTCAATTTCTACTAGTTTGTCAAGGAACCTTCCAAAATGAAGAGTCGACGTGACGAAACACACCCATAGAATCTGATATAGGTTGTAAAACTACGCTTTTGTATAATCCGAGCAAGAAATAAATAGAAATTTGGGGATACTCTAGTTAAATTTTGAGATAGGGAGCCTACAGTCTGAGAAGCAGCTTAGGAGACATAAACATGTCTATTTCTATTACTGTTTTCTGATTTATTTGCAGCCAATTTTTTAAAAATACATCAATTTATATTAAGTTCTTACATGTTTTTCAATTATTACTGTACAGAACCATATCATGACAAAACTGATAGTTGCTGAAAATGACGACCACCGACATCAATCAATCAATCAATCAATCAATCAATCACTCACTCACTCACTCAATCAATCAATCAATCAATCAATCAATCAATCAATCAATCAATCAATCAAAGCCCATTCATCTGCATTTAGGGCTGTTGTCCAGGTGGAAGATTCCCAATCAGTTGTTTTCCTGGTCTTTTCTTAAATAATTTCAAAGAAACTTGAAAGTTTATCGAACATTCCCGGTGATAATCATTCCAATCCCTACTTCCTCTTCCTATACATGGATATTTGCCCCAATTTGTCCACTTGAATTACAACTTCATGTTCATATTATGCTCTTCTCTGCCTATAAAAGTTCCACTCAAGATTAATCGTCTGCTAAAATCATCCCACGCTATCTCTCCACTGACAGCTCGGAACATACCGCTTAGTCGAGCAGCTCGTCTCCTTACTCCCACGTCTTCCCCAGCCCAAACTTTGCAACATTCGTAACACTAATCTTTTGTAGGAAATCACCCGATGGGGCTGAGTAGTTCAGACAGATTAGGCGCTGGCCTTCTGACACCAAATTGGCAGATTTTTTTTTTGCTAGTTGTTTTACGTCGCACCGACACAGATAGGTCTTACGGCGACGATGGGACAGGAAAGGGCTAGGAGTGGGAAGGGAGCGGCCGTGGCCTTAATTAAGGTACAGCCCCAGCATTTGCCTGGTGTGAAAATGGGAAACCACGGAAAACCATTTTCAGGGCTGCCGACAGTGGGGTTCGAACCTACTATCTCCCGAATACTGGATACTGGCCGCACTTAAGCGACTGCAGCTATCGAGCTCGGTAATTGGCAGATTCGGTCTTGGCTCAGTACTGTGGTATTTGATGGTGCTCAGATACGTCAGCCTCGTGTCGATAGATTTTCTCACACGTAAATGAACTCCTCCGGGACTAAATTCCGGCACCTTGGCGTCTTCAAAAATCGTAAACGTAGTTAGTGGGACGTTGAGCAAGTAACATTTAAAAACATTATTAATCACCCGGAAAAAATCGTGCTGCTTTCATTTGGATCGTTTCCTGTTCTATTCTAGTGTGGATCCCATACACTGGAACCATACTCTAATTGAGGTCTTATCAGAGACTTATAGGCCCTCTCCTTTACATCCTTATTACAACCCCCTCATAACTACATGAACCTCGTTAATGTGATTACCCCGATGGAGATCTTTCCTTATATTAACACTTAGGTGCTTACAGCGATCCGCGTGAGGTACTTTCACCCCACCAACACAGTAATTAAAACTGAGAAGACATGTTTTAAGTTGTTTTACGTCGCACCGACACAGATAGGTCTTATGGCGACGATGGGACAGGAAAAGGCAAGGAGTGAGGAGGAAGTGTCCGTGGCCTTAATTAAGGTACAGCCACAGCATTTGCCTGGTGTAGAAATGGGAAACCACGGAAAACATCTTCAGGGCTGCTGATAGTAGGCTTTGAACCCACTATCTCCCGATTACTGGATACTGGCCGCACTTAAGCGTCTGCATGAGAAGACTTTTCCTCTTGGTGAAAAACTTAAGCATGACATCGACGTACGAGTTTTTGCCGCACCTTTTCAGATATCCCTGGCGTGTTTCGAATCACATCACGTGAAGAAATACGGTGTACCGAGCTCGATAGCTGCAGTCGCTTAAGTGCGGCCAGTATCCAGTAATCAGGAGATCGTGGGTTCGAGTCCCACTGTCGGCAGCCTTGAAGATGGTTTTCCGTGGTTTCCCATTTTCACACCAGGCAAATGCCGGGGCTGTACCATAATTAAGGCCACAGCCGCTTCCTTCCAACTCCTAGGCCTTTCCTATCCCATCGTCGCCATAAGACCTATCTGTGTCAGTGCGACGTAAAGCAAAAAAAAAAAAAACGGTGTAAATGAAATAACTGTAATTAATGCAAAACTGAATGTAAATAAGTTAAATACCTATAAAATTAGCTTAAAATGATATGGAGAAAGGTAATAGTGATAGATATGTTTAAGCACACATCTCATTAAGCTGGCTTCAGACTTTAGGTTCATCTCAGTAGAGTATCCCCTGTTTCTTATTTACACGCCTTTACTGAAACACCCTGTATGCAGAGTGAGTCGGCTGAAGTGTTCACCTCAAGTAACATGTAAACCGTTAAAGACATCGAAACTTTGTTTTTACTTTCGCAATGATAAAAAAAAGGGGTTCACAATCAAATTTGGAGTAGTTTTTAACAGTGTCTAGCATCGAAGTCATAATTGCAAATTCAGAAGTGCGATTGTATTCAAAATACGACATGTACTTCTTGATAGAGTAGAGTGTCTTCAAACATGTTTCATTCGCCAGTCATTGGCCGCCCCATTTGAGTAAATTATTAAGCAAGTGGCCAAGGCAAGCACTAAGAATGAATCCTGGGCATGTTTATATCCTTTAACCTCTTTTGACAATTAAGTTTTCGTTCTATTGTTCAAGTAAATGCATCACGAGAACTTTGCATGTTTTCTTTCTATTCTTAGAGTGCTTATCCGTTTCAGATAATGTTGTTGTTGAGCATGGCAACACATCCTATATCTGTAATTGATAGGCTATAAAAAGACAGTCTGAATTTTCTCAAGTTCTTCAGCCAAGTCATTCTTCTTCCTGGTCCTCCTTTTCCTTCTACCTTCGCCTAGAGAATCAATTGTAGTAAACTATAAATATCATGACATGTTGAAGTGAAGAAATCCTGAATATCGGGCGATACAAGCACATTACATAGGTTCCCAGTTTCTGACTCGATGTTATTGTACATTGGAGGGATAGGTCGTGACACCTAAATAGCCTCAACATCCTCAGAAACACCACTATGGACTTTCCTATTCGGTACTTAATCTCTGATAATTGATCCCAGTCTTCGTTAATTTATGTCCTCAGGTATGTACACACGTTTCCATGCTTTTTATTGGTCGATCATTAACCATCAGATGCACAGAATGTTACTCGTTATTCTTGGAAACAATAATATGTTTTGTCATGTTTTATATTGAGCAGCACTCCATAATTCCGACATATGTTTTAATACTTTTAATATCGTCATACATAATTGAGGAGCCCCCGTGACTCAGGCGGCAGCGTGCTGGCCTTTCACTGCTGGGTTGTCAGCCTCCGTAGCGTAACGGTTAGTGTTGTTAGCTGCCGTCCTCGGGAGCCCGGGTTCAAATCCCGGTACTGCCAGAAATTTAAGAATGGCAGAGGGCTGATATGTGGTTGAAATGGTAGATGCAGCTCACCTCCATTGGGGGAGGACACGAGTTTATTTGTCCGACTCGTTGGCTGAATGGTCAGCGTACTGGCCTTCGTTTCAAAGGGTCCCGGGTTCGATTCCCGGCTGGGTCGGGCTGGGTGTTTGTGCTGCCCTCAACATCCCTGTAACTCACGCACCACACATAACACTATCCTCCACCACAATAACACGCAGTTACCTACACATGGCAGATGCCGCCCACCCCCATCGGAAAGTCTGCCTCACAAGGCCTGCACTCGGCTAGAAATAGCCACACGAAATTATTATTATTATTGCTGAGGTCCATGATTCAAATACCGGTAACTCCATGTGAGATTTGTGTTGCACAAAGCGGAGGCGAGACAGGTTTTCCTCCGGGTACTCCGCTTTTCCCTGTCAACTTTCATAGGTAAATTCCGATAGATCATCCAGTCTCTTAAGAACGACAAAGCATATGATGAAGATCAGATCGCCAGACTGTGGAAATATACAGGCAACACGACGATCGATAAACTAAATGAAAAAAATTCTGCCGGATTTCGGACATAGTGAAAGTTCCAAACTGCTGGACTTCAACCCTGATACATCCCATTCATAAAAGAGAAGACTTTAAACAGACGTGAAACACCACAGAGGCATCTCACTAATGTCTATTACGTACTAGTAGATCTTCCCAGAAATCGTCCAATTCAGGGCAAAGAAACACAAGTAGGAGACTACCAAGACAGATTTCATCGTGTGTTGAACAGATCATGAGAATTAAATCCATTCTTTCATATATGAAACTCAGGAATAAGAAATTCGTAGTGACCTCCGTCGATTTAAATAAAAGTTCTACGACTGGATTGATAGAATCATCTTAATCAAAATTCTGAAAGAACTGGGCTAAGGCAACGAAATAAGAATGATCATTCAACAGATCCTGATCGGATACCTGATAGTAAGGCACGTGGAGAAAGTGTATGGATGAAAGAGAACCAGGGTAGGGTATTATCCAAGAGTTAGCTCAAGGCATATGATGGGGCAAAGTAGAAGGCATGTAGGGAGGGTAAGGGGAATATGATAGTTTTCACGTTGGTACAAACAACGTAAGACAAATAGAAAGTACCAACATAAGATTTCTGGGGATATATTGAAGATAATGGATTGGAAATTAGTACCATTTGATTACATCTTTCTCTACCACAACACCGCCTAATTCAAGATGAACTTACACGATGGAATTTAAGACTTCAAAAACAGAAACAGAAGAGAGCCATTATATTGTTATCTGTCGCTCTCACCCTTTCAGTAAATCTCACAATATAAACAATGAGAACACATTGATTAAATGGTTAATACGTTAAACATTTTTGATCAATCTGCACTCGCCCTAAATTGTTCTACGGTGACAGTGACCGACACAATCCCCATTGAACAGTGTCATATCTCATCTTCAGACGCCATCACACAAAGCCACTTGCTATTTTTTATCCAGTACCAGGCGGTTTCCAGAATATGTCATACACTATTGCAACAAGCTATTATTCATTTAAATTTGATGGAACCCCAAAACGTTTTCGGGTCATTTTTTATATGTTATGCCTGTAATGAATTCTCTTTCTTCTTCTGTTCTCAACTCATAGATTGATTTGCAGCAGTCTTCCATTCTTCTCCTTCTTCGGTCTTCCTTTTCAGTTGCATGTAGTTTAACATTTCATATCTGACATGATTTGGCTCATATATTCCAGACACCGAGAGCCTCCGTGGGTCAGGCGGCAGCCCGCCGGCCTCTCACCACTGGGTTCCGTGGTTCAAATCCCGGTCACTCCTTGTGAGATTTGTGCTGGACAAAGCGGAGGCGGGACAGGTTTTTCTCCGGGTAAACTGGTTTTCCCTGTCATCTTTCATTTCAGCAACACTCACCAATACCATTACATATCATCTGTCAGTCATTAATCATCGCCCCAGAGGAGTGCGACAGGTTTCGGCAGTCGGCACAATTCTAATCTTCACCGCTAGATGGGGTTTCGTTCATTCCATTCCTGACCCGGTCGATTGATTGGAAAGAGGCTATGTATTTTCATTTTCATTTCATTCCAGGCATGGTCTTCCTTGCCAATATTTCGCACTTCTATGCAGTCCTCTGAATTGTATTATGGCGCAGCAGATGTCCTACCAGTCGATCTTGCCTAATCTAAATCTGACGCCAATCTCGATTCCCCTTGCTCTGTTGAACACCACATCATTCGTTACTCTGTCCATTCAGCTGATTTTGATCATTCTCCGGTAGCACTAGGTTTCCAAATCGTCAAGTCTCCTCTTCTCTACTGCCCTCGCTGTCCACGTCTCACAGCCATACAAGGCAACACAAATTTCCATTTTTTTTGAAATCATTTAGGAAAAGGCTAGGAAAGCAACAGATAGGGAATCTGCCACCTGGGCGACTGCCCTAAATGCAGATCAATATTGATTGATTGATTGATTGATTGATTGATTGATTGATTGATTGATTGATTGATTGATTGATTGATTGAACACTCCAAACATACGCCTTCATCAATCTCTTCTTTACGAGCTCGATAGCTGCAGTCGCTTAAGTGCGGCCAGTATCCAGTATTCGGGAGATAGTAGGTTCGAACCCCACTGTCGGCAGCCCTAAAAATGGTTTTCCGTGGTTTCCCATTTTCACACCAGGCAAATGCTGGGGCTGTACCTTAATTAAGGCCACGGCCGCTTCCTTCCCACTCCCAGCCCTTCCCTGTCCCATCGTCGTCATAAGACCTATCTTTGTCGGCGCGACGTAAAGCAACTAGCAAAAAAAAAAAAAAAAAAAAAACAATAGCAGTATCTTCTTTAGTTCGAAATTGAGATTAGTAGATATAAACCAGCTTTTCTTGAAGTCAAAATAATTTTTGGTTTTTATTATGCTGCTAATATTATCTCTCGTCTACTTCGACCGTCTCTTGTTATTTGAATGCCCAAGTAACAAAATTCTGTCACTTATTCCAAAACATGGTTATCTAGTTTGAATCTCAGGGGCGCATTTCTATCCTCCTGTACATTATAGACCATCACCCTTTGTTTTCGTTTTATTCTGAAATAAATATAATTCCTAATTTTTATTGCAATACGTATCTAAGAGTGTTTTCGTAACCCAAGAATGCTCACCGGGCTGGTGACGACTCCGTTTTGTTCTGTACATACTGTACTTTAATCGCACATACGCACACAACTTTTGCCACCCCACTAATCTCTCAGAAATGACTGAACTTCACATCAGCCAACAAGCGAGAGGAATTCGCCTGATGCTGTTCACTGTCTGAGGCCTTTCTGATGGCACCGCATCAAGGTGAGCATTAATGATTAATGTGTGCAAACCGAGCTTGATAGCTGCAGTCTCTTAAGTGCGGCCAGTATCCAGTATTCGGGAGACAGTAGGTTCGAACCCCACTGTCGGCAGCGCTGAAAATAGTTTTCCGTTGTTTCCCATTTTCACACTAGGCAAATGCTGGGGCCGTACCTTAATTAAGGCCACGGCCGCTTCCTTCCCACTCCTAGCCCTTCCCTGTCCCATCGTCGCCATAAGACCTATCTGTGTCGGTGCGACGTAAAGCAACTAGAAAAAAAATGTGTGCAAAGTTTGTGCTAGTTGAACTTTAGAAAATGGCCATTTCTACAGTGGATTGGTAGTTTAGCGATTCTATTCAACGACGTTCTGGACGAAGAACTGTCTACAGACAATGTGTATGATAGTGACAATAATGCAAATTATGAAGAAGATCATGTTAAGCTCGAATCCTGCTTTACATCTGAGAAGAGTGCTTCTGAAGATATTCTTGACCCTGACCAAGCAATCAAAGGCAAAAATGCTCACATTTTTTTTAAGTTATAAGTTTTTTCTTCTTGAACTTCTGCTCGTAATATAAATGTGCAACTCCCTGGAGCAAAAGGCGAATCAAAATGCATGAAAATCGAGAATGAGACATCGGAGGTTATGCTGTGTCCCATGCAGGAATATTTTGTTTTAAGTTATTAATTATTATTTATTTATTTACTTAAACTATACAATATTCGATATTTGTGCAGCTGGAAATTGCGCAACTCGAATATTCAGTGTTCAAGATAACATTGTCAGGACATTAAAATACATTACAAATGAAAATGAAAACCTACAACCTGTTTTCCAGTCATTGACGGGGTCAGGGTTGGAATGAATGAAGCATATATAGGCTATTAGTACGATGGGGTCGCCACTCCCAAAATGATTTATTAATGAGTGATAAATGCTATGAAATGAGAATGGAGGATGTTGCTGGAATGAAAGATGACAGGGAAAACCCGAGTACCCGGAGAAAAACCTGTCCCGCCTCCGCTTTGTCCAGCACAAATTTCACATGGAGTGACCGGGATTTGAACCACGGTATCCAGCGGTAAGAGGCCGACGCGCTGCCGTCTGAGCCACGGAGGCTCCCTCATATACATTGCATTCAACGAAAATGTAGCCTCCTTCCAGGCATGCTTAATCATGGAGGACACTGAACTGATTATGGATTGGTACATGAAAACTGATGATTGCCTTATGGCTCTGGAGATCAATATCATTGTTGTCGAGTAAAACTCGTACATGAAAACCTTAGGGGAAGTCCTTCCACTGACGAAAAAATATACATCCAACGGTTGAACATTGAAAGTTGCACCAGGTGGGACGGTTGTTACCTGTTTGTGTTTATCCGGAATTACGAGCAGATTGTTGTTGATGGAGTGTAGAATTAGACAACATTTTATTTCAATACTAAGAGAGAGACAGTTATTCCGCCATTTATCAAGAAGACTCGTGTCTACGTTGCCTCACATATGTGAGGAGGTTGGATCATGTTCTGTTGCAGAAGGTGAAGAAATTTGCCGCTTGGTTCACGTAGGATAATAAGTGGAAAGAGAAGTTTACCTTCCATGGATACAATGGGCTGAATTGTATTCAAATGTGATATTCCAGTCGTTTATTTCACTCCGACACTCTCTGTGAATTACATAATTAACTCTAGATAGATCGGTATTCAGAATTTCTTCCTCTTCTTTATCTGTTTACCATCCAGGGTCGGTTTTTCCCTCGAACTCAGCGAGGGATCCCACCTCTACCGTCTCAAGAGCAGTGTCCTGGAGCTTCAGACTCTGAGTCGGGGCATACAACTGAGGAGAATGACCAGTAACTCGCCCAGGTGGCCTCACCGGCTAATCTGAATAGGGACCTTAGTGGGGGATGGGAAGATTGGAAGGGATAGACAAGGAAGAGGGAAGGAAGCGGCCGTGGCCTTACGTTAGATACCATCCCGGCATTTGCCTGGAGGAGAAGTAGGTAACCACGGAAAACCACTTGCAGGATGGCTGAGGTGGGAATCGAACCCACCTCTACTCAGTTGACCTCCCGAGGCTGAGTGGACCCCGTTCCAGCCCTCGTAACACTTTTCAAATTTCGTGGCAGAGCCGGGAATCGAACCGGACCTCCGGGGGTGACAGCTAATCACACTAACCACTACACCACAGAGGCGGACATTCAGAATTCCAGCTGATGAATAATTAGGAACGCTCTCGTCGGTGAATCCAATACCAAATGCAGTCGCAGAAGTGTCAATCTCTTCTTGCGATTCAGCATATTTGTAAGTTACAAACTGCATAACTTCGCGACTAACAATTTTGTGAACCGCCTTGAAATTCGAAACCCAGGTCGATCCAGCTTTCTTATCAGTCAGTCGAAGCCCTCTAGTTGTTCTGTACGCCCACCGCCTTATATCAATGTCATTCACAGCCATTAAATTAGCTCTTGCCTCATTGTTTCTATATGACATTGAGCTTCTCCTGTTTTGTTCCTTGTTGTTCATAATATCTCTGATAACGAGGCAGATGGCTGCTGTGCTTGACCCTCCTGAAGTGATGCATAATTGTTTTCAATTACCACCCTTTGTTTTATAACTTCAATTACCTTCTTGACAAAATTAAAAGGAAAGTGGTCTTTAGCTACATCATCATTCAAAGGCTCATAAACAGGTTCGATATCAGTAGGTTTTCTTCATTATCCAGGATTTCAGTGGTAGCGTTTTTAAATTTCTTCATTGAAGTGAAAAGTAGTGTATGTAATTTCTATTTCATATGATGAAGACGGTATTTTAGTTTGGTGTAATACCTCTAACACATTATTTGCGTCAATTCTCATTGTGCAAGACACAAACACAAGAGCACAATATCAAGAACTCTTAATTACAGATCACAGTATACACTTACAAACGTTAATACCAAGTACTTTGGAGTTAGACAGTGCAACGTTCTAATGCAGGCATCCTCAATCGAGAGTGAAGTGCCTTCGGAGCCAGTTTGCTCCCCGCTCTCGAGGAACGAGAACAGCTTAGCGAGCAAGTAGGGGAAGTGCATGACGTAGTACTGTATGTACTGAAGGCCAGTGGTGCAAGTACAGACGTGCACATTAATGGTGTCCCGACATAAACAATCAACACTGCCCCATTCCAGTACTGAAAAGAAGTGAGGAGAGTGAAGGGGTAGTGTTGAAGGCCAATCCAGTACAACACATGGAGGAAGGGAGTGAAGGGGTAGTGTCTTAGGTACAATGACTCACCTCCTCGCTTAACGCATTGCTGCATGGACTGCATGCAGACAGCCCGCTACAAGACTTCGTTGTGATCGAAATGGGCACAGTGGCGGATGTATTGAAGTACAGTATTAGGTTACCTACTCGTCCGGCCCCGCCGTGTACGGGGCAACGCGTCCGGCCGCTCCGGGTTCGATTCCCGGCCGGGTCAGGGGGTTTTAATTGTAAATGATTATATCCCTGGCCTGGGGACTGCGTGTTTGTGTCGTCCTTAACGTTTCTCACATTCAACACTGAACACTTCCGCAGTTCCAATTACATGCAGGTTCATATATTGTGCAAGTAGGGGCAAAAGAACTCTATAGGTCGACGCCCCGAACAAATAGCATTTTAACATTAAAAAATTAAAAAAAGTAACTACTCTGATAATTGCAGTATTAAGAGGTAAAGGAGGATTTTAACCGAAAAGTATTTTATACTAATTAGGAATATTTTATAGCTGCGTTATATCGGGTCTACCAATCCTTCACCTCGTTCTTGCCATATTTCTATCCATCTCCAAACTGTCTTAAGACTGCATAGTATTGCTTGTGCTATTGCTTGGGGGACCATGTGAGCCTCCCACATGCCAATAATACGTCCTCGATTCACCTGTGATAGGATAGGAGACATCTTATTACAATGTTACAGTATAACGCCGGAATACACACACTGTGTATTCAGCACTACCTGTTCACTCCCTTCCCCTCCTTTTCAGTACTGGAGTGGCCTTCAACACTATCCCTTTACTCTCTCCCCTCCTTTTCAGTACTGGAGTGGGGCAGTGTTGATTGTTTATGTCGGGACACCATTAATGTGCGTGCGTGTACAGTACGGCCACGGTATGCAACCCGCCTGACTGCTGCTCTCTTGTCACGTGACAAACACCCGTCCCGAGCGGAGCAAGTAACGCCGCCTCCCTAGAGCAGCTATGTGATGACGTCTGTTCTAATGCACTATCAAACTGTACGCTGCTCCTCACACGAATAACCTCTAGCTACCTATCTGTAGCGAACGAGTCAGTATGAGCAGCTAAAACTTGTATTGGTGTCATGTAATGGATCATTTGTGCCTATTTACAAAGTATGGGTTAAATAACCACCACGCACTTTGTGAATGTTCCTTGTAATACGGAAACTAATATAAGGAAAAATATAATAATGATGTTTTAAAACTTGTAAATATACCCACTGATAGTCAGTAAACAATACAACAATGGTAATCGTTAATCAGGCAAAGACACTCTGGCATATTTCATCAGTCAAAGTGAGCAGTATTTTCCGGGTTGAATGGTGCTGAACTGAAGCCGTATGGCTGAGGAGCTGTCATGTAATCACATGCCACTCCAATAACTGAAGGACACCCTTTTTGAGCAGCAGACGTCTTGACAGGCCCAAGGAATTATTACGACTTTATAGACAACGGGTTTGATTTGACTAAGAGTTAATAGGGATATATTATTATATTATTATAGTAAACAGAGTTAAGTGTTAATTAAAAATAGAGGAGTAAATGACATAACGCAAGTATAGGCACGCTCTTTTTTTCTACGGGAAAGAATGGCGTATTTGTACTCCAACAGAAGGAAGTGAATAACAGACGGAAGATGATAACCACGCTAATCTAGAATAACCTAAGGTTCAGTGATGGAAGAAAATTGACTGTATTCAGGGACGTTGCAGAACATAATTCAGTACGGTAGTATTAGAACGGTTTCATTTTTGTCTCTTTGATCAGTAATTCCAGGCCTCGCGGGATAGGAGTAGAGCACCTGCCTCTTACCCGAAAGCCCCGGCTTCGATTCAAGACCAGGTCAGGGATATTTACCTGTATCTAAAGTGTGGTTCGAGTTCAGAGTGATACCAAAACCCTCATATCATATTTCTTTAAAGTGAAGTATGTATAGGCCTATATATTGTACTTTGGAAAGTGATGCCTAGGGATGCCTACCCCATGCCTGACCTGAAGGTGAATGGATCTTATATCTGGATACTGGCAAGTTAAGGCACAAGAAACATACAGATCAGTGATTGCCTTCATAATACCGAGAGACTTCGTCCAGTTTTAGAGTAATGCCATTCATACTGAAGAGTGCACCAGCCACATTTATGCGACTAATGGATAAGTTATTGTCGGAGTACATTAGAAATTTGTGCCAACGTGAGAACTTCCCATAGCATCTTATACATCTAGTTAAAGTATTGGAGGGACAGAAGATTCTTGCGTTGACATACCAGCAAGAGAAGTGTCACTTCGCGCGGCTTCGAGTAGAATACCTTGGCCATGACAGCGGAGGGTTTGGAAAGACAGGCAGAGGAGAATCGGGCTATTGAAAAAGCAGACCGTCTTCGAACCAAGCGACAAGTAGGCCTACGCCAGTTCCCCGGCTTGTTCGGCTGGTACTGCAGCTTCATTCACAGACTTGCTACATAACGACCAACCATTTCGATGGACCAGGAAGAAAGAGACCGCATTTCAAGACATTGTGTAAAATATACATACATACATACATACATTATCATTATAGACTGTTATGCCTTTCAGCGTTCAGTCGGCAAGTCTCTGAGAATTTACTAAACATCGCCACAATCCTCCATTTGTAACTAGTGTTGTGGCCTCATTTAGTTCTATACCTCTTATCTTTAAATCGTTAAAAACCGAGTCTAACCATCGTCGTCCTGGTCTCCCTCTACCTCTCTTACCCTCCATAACAGAGTCCATTATTCTCCTAGGTAACCTATCCTCCTCCATTCGCCTCACATGACCCCACAACCGAAGCCGGTTTATGCGTACAGATTCATCCATCGAGTTCATTCCTAAATTAGCCTTTATCTCCTCATTCCGAGTTCCCCCCTGCCATTGTTCCCACCTGTTTGTACCAGCAATCATTCTTGCTACTTTCATGTCTGTTACTTCTAACTTATGAATAAGATATCCTGAGTCCACCCAGCTTTCGCTCCCGTAAAGCAAAGTTGGTCTGAAAACAGACCGATGTAGAGATAGTTTCGTCTGGGAGCTGACTTCCTTCTTACAGAATACTGCTGATCGCAACTGCGAGCTCACTGCATTAGCTTTACTACAGGTTGATTCAATCTCACTTATTATATTATCATCCTGGGAAAACACACAACCTAAATACTTGAAATTATCGACCTGTTCTAGCTTTGTATCACCAATCTGACATTCAATTCTGTCGAATTTCTTACCTACTGACATCAATTTAGTCTTCGAGAGGCTAATTTTCATACTATACTCATTGCACCTATTTTCAAGTTCCAAGATATTAGACTGCAGGCTTTCGGCACAGTCTGCCATTAAGACCAAGTCGTCAGCATAAACCAGACTGCTTACTACATTTCCACCTAACTGAATCCCTCCCTGCCATTTTATACCTTTCAGCAGATGATCCATGTAAACTACAAACAGCAAAGGTGAAAGATTACAGCCTTGTCTAACTCCTGTAAGTACCCTGAACCAAGAACTCATTCTACCATCAATTCTCACTGAAGCCCAATTGTCAACATAAATGCCTTTGATTGATTTTAATAATCTACCTTTAATTCCATAGTCCCCCAGTATAGCGAATATCTTTTCCCTCGGTACCCTGTCATATGCTTTCTCTAGATCTACGAAACATAAACACAACTGCTATTCCTCTCGTAGCATTTTTCAATTAGCTGGCGCATACTGAAAATCTGATCCTGACAGCCTCTCTGTTGTCTGAAACCACACTGGTTTTCATCTAACTTCCTCTCAACGACTGATCGCAACCTCCCTTCCAAGATGCTAGTGAATACTTTGCCTGGTATACTAATCAATGAGATACCTCGATAGTTGTTGCAATCCTTCCTGTTCCCTTGCTTATAGATAGGTGCAATTACTGCTTTTGTCCAATCTGAAGGTACCTTACCAACACTCCACGCTAATTGTACTACTCTATGAAGCCATTTCATCCCTGCCTTCCCACTATACTTCACCATTTCACGTCTAAATTCATCTATTTCTGCTGCCTTATGACAATGGAGTTTATTTACTATCCTTTCCACTTCCTCAAGCATAATTTCACCAACATCATTTTCCTCCTCCCCATGAGCTTGGCTGTTTGCAACACCACCATGATGATTTCCTTTTACATTGAGAAGATGTTCAAAATATTCCCTCCATCTCTCCAGTGACTCCGTGGGATCTATTATGAGTTCACCTGAATTACTCAAAACACTGTTCATTTCCTTTTTCCCTCCCTTCCTAAGATTCTTTATTACTGTCCAGAAAGGTTTCCCTGCTGCCTGACCTAGCCTTTCCAAGTTATTACCAAAATCTTCCCATGACTTCTTTTTGGATTCAACAACTATTTGTTTCGCTCTGTTTCTTTCATCTACGTACGAATCCCTGTCTGCCTCGGCCCTTGTTTGGAGCCATTTCTGATAAGCCTTCTTTTTACGTTTACAGGCTGTTCTCACTTCAACATTCCACCAAGATGTTCGCCTTTTCCCATCTTTACACACAGTTGTTCCTAGGCATTCCCTTGCTGTTTCTACTACAGAATCCCTGTATGCCACCCATTCACTTTCTATATTCTGAACCTGCTTACTGTCTACTGTTCGAAACTTCTCACTAATCATATCCATGTACTTCTGTCTAATTTCCTCGTCCTGGAGATTTTCTACCCTTATTCGTTTGCAGACAGATTTCACTTTCTCTACCCTAGGCCTAGAGATACTTAGTTCACTACAGATCAGATAGTGGTCTGTATCATCGAAAAATCCCCGAAAAAATCGTACTTTCCTAAAAGATTTCCTGAATTCAAAGTCTGTAAAGATATAGTCTATTATGGATCTGGTACCCCTAGCCTCCCATGTGTAGCGGTGAATAGCCTTATGCTTGAAGAATGTATTCGTAACAGCTAAACCCTTACTAGCACAGAAGTCCAGCAAACGCTTCACATTCCCATTAGCTTCCATATCTTCCCCTCATTTAACAATCACCCTTTCGTACCCTTCAGTTCTGTTCCCAACTCTCGCATTGAAATCGCCTCTTAGCACTATTCTATCCTTGCTGTTGACCCTGACCACGATGTCACTCAATGCTTCATAAAACTTGTCAACTTCATCCTCATCTGCACCCTCACATGGTGAATACACGGACACAATTCTTGTCCTAATTCCTCCCACTGACAAATCTACCCACATCATTCGCTCATTTACGTGCCTAACAGAAACTGTGTTGCGTGCAATGGTATTCCCGATAAAGAGCCCTACCCCAGACTCTGCCCTTCCCTTTCTAACACCCGTCAAGTACACTTTATAATCTCCTATCTCTTCCTCATTATCTCCCCTTACCCGAATATCACTTACTCCTAGCACATCCAGATGCATCCTCTTTGCTGACTCAGGCAGTTCTACCTTCTTTCTTCCATAAGCCCCATTAATATTGATAGCTCCCCATTCCATTTCGTTCGCCAAGTTGTTTCCGAGGAGTCCCTCGCCTGTCAAATGGGAGTGGGACTCCATTACTCCCATAGGTCCGAGGCTTGCTTAAAGTGTTCTGAGCTCGGTAAATTCATGAAGCGGGATGCTGCCCTTCTTGCACATAGTCCAAGTGAGGATCTCTCCTCTAACGGGTTATGGACCACCTGTGAATTGTATAGTCCTAGCCGCCTGAGCACAAGGAGGGCCACAACTCAGAATATGTCCGAGATGCCCACTCCCATTCCATAGCAACTGGTATCCCGACTCTCAGGACCACTTACTAGGCCACTCAGCCGTTGCCCATGGTTCACGAACTAGGACGTGACTACAGTAACCCACAAACATGAACCATTGTAAAATATGATTGAAATCCCTGAGAAGTGAACCTGGGACCCTCTGAATCGAAGGACTCAACGCTGACCATTCAGCCAAGGAATTTGACATATGCACTATTATTATTATTATTATTATTATTATTATTATTATTATTATTATTATTATTATTATCCCTAAGGTAATACTTCATAAACATAAAATATAGAAAATTAAATTATATAATTATAAATATAAATTATAAATTATATAATTATAACATTATAATATTATAATATTGTAATATTATATAATTATATAATTATATAATTTTCTATATTTTATGTTTATGAAGTTTTACCTTAGGAATAATAATAATAATAATAATAATAATAATAATAATAATAATAATAATAATAATAATAATAATAATAGTGCATATGTCAAATTCCTTGGCTGAATGGTCAGCGTTGAGTCCTTCGATTCAGAGGGTCCCAGGTTCACTTCTCAGGGATTTCAATCGTGTGTGTTTAATTCTTCTGGCTCGGGGACTGGTTGTTTCCGTTTGTCCCAACACTCTTTTCTTCATATTCAGACATCACACCACACTACCAACCACCACAGAAACACGCAATCGTGATTACATCCCTCCACATAGGGTTGGCTGCAGGAAGTGCATCCGGTCGTAAAACTATTGCCAAATCCACGTGTGCGAGACAGTTCAGACCCATGACCACACAGGTGTGGGAGAAGCGGTAGAAGAAGAATAATAAGAAGGAGAAGAAGAAAACTAGTGCATATATTCGCGCAGAGTGGTTCGCCTGTTAACCCTTACGGCTACGGTCCCAAGTTCTGCATTCGGGGGATAAGAGGGTTCAAACCCCACAATCGGTTGTACTAAGAATACTGTTCTGTGGTTTCCCATTTTCACTTCGAGGCAAACGCTGGGACAGTTCCTAATCGCAGGCCACAGCTGATTCCTTCCACCTCATTATCCAATTTCATTCACCATTCATTTCATCTTCATTAGCCTTTCAACTGAGGTTGGTGTCAGGAGGGTCATCCAGCCGTAGAAACATGCTATATAATTTCATCTCACCTCATCCCCGACCTCGTTTTAGAAAACGGGACAAACATTACATTTTTTACAAACTTCCAAATATTTCCTGACATATTTGTTCCATCTTAAACATGTGCATAACACAACTTATAGAAAGTGCTATTTCCGATCATTTGTGTCTCATTTCTTGCCATACAGGCTGTGATAACAGATATATTAACGAGTTTAGATTTTTACTGCTAAGTCTACCAACGCCAAACATTGCTGGCATAGAAGTAATGTTCGGTGATCATAGTAACGAGTTAAATGGCGATTATGGTGCAGGTGGTCATGATTATTTTTATAAGGTACAAAACTGCGTAGCTCATATGAAGATAATTGAAGACCTCCCCGGAAGACCAACAAATCAGCAATTTTTCAGGAGAGAAAAAATTATTTTGGGGGTCTATTTCATGGTATACACTACTTGGACCAATTGCATATGCAAGTGTACTATGAGTTTATCTATTAAAAACAATATTTTATTGTTATAACTTCAGGTTTTAAAAATAATGTATGAATTGGAATCAATGCAATGGAAAATAATCTGCAAGTATGCCTTATGTTTGTATATAACAGTAGATAAATCCTGTATATGCAATTGCAACACAAATGATAGCAAATAATATTAGTGTAATAATAACATCAACAACAATATCATAAAAAATGGCAAGAATATATTACAAAATTGTGTGATTAGGTCTATGGACTTTTCTAAATTAGGCTATCTATTACACCAGGTGATAAACTATTTGTCCACCATCTTGATTGATGTTCCATCCTTACACCCCATTTCCACTGAAATCTCACTCTTCAAAAATTTACATCCTTACATCCTTATTCCATGGAGCTCTTCAATTATGATAACAATCGTATTGAGAAGGAAATGGTGAAGAAAAATAATACTATAAAAGGGAGCCATGGTGGTAAGTGGAAACGAAAGACTCTGTAGACGTCGGATGCCCTAATATCACTGAGCTGGAAGAAAACTAAATGTGATAGACGGCAATGTCCATACAAATGCATCATTCATTCATTCATTATCATTATAGACTGTTATGGCAGCGTTCAGTCTGCAAGCCTCTGTGAATTTACTAAACGTCGCCACAATCCTCGATTTCCAACTAGTATTGTGGCCTCATTTAGTTCTATGCCTCTTATCTTTAAATCGTTAAAAACCGAGTCTAACCATCGTTCTCTTGGTCTACCTCTACTTCTCTTACCCTCCATAGCAGAGTCCATTATTCTCCTAGGTAACCTATCCTCCTCCATTCGCCTCACATGACCCCACCACCGAAGCCGGTTTATGTGTACAGCTTCATCCATCGAGTTCATTCCTAAATTAGCCTTTATCTCCTCATTCCGAGTACCCGCCTGCCATTGTTCCCACCTGTTTGTACCAGCAATCATTCTTGCTACTTTCATGTCTGTTACTTCTAACTTATGAATAAGATATCCTGAGTCCACCCAGCTGTCGCTCCCGTAAAGCAAATTTGGTCTGAAAACAGACCGATGTAAAGATAGTTTCGTCTGGGAGCTCACTTTCTTCTTACAGACTACTGTTGATCGCAACTGCGAGCTCACTGCATTAGCTTTACGACACCTTGATTCAATCTCACTTACTATATTATCATCCTGGGAAACCACACAACCTAAATACTTGAAATTATCGACCTGTTCTAGCTTTGTATCACCAATCTGACATTCAATTCTGTTGAATTTCTTACCTACTGACATCAATTTAGTCTTCGAGAGGCTAATTTTCATACCATACTCATTGCACCTATTTTCAAGTTCCAAGATATTAGACTGCAGGCTTTCGGCACAATCTGCCATTAAGACCAAGTCGTCAGCATAGGCCAGACTGCTTACTACATTTCTACCTAACTGAATCCCTCCCTGCCATTTTATACCTTTCAGCAGATGATCCATGTAAACTACGAACAGCAAAGGTGAAAGATTACAGCCTTGTCTAACTCCTGTAAGTACCCTGAACCAAGAACTCATTCTACCATCAATTCTCACTGAAGCCCAATTGTCAACATAAATGCCTTTGATTGATTTTAATAATCTACCTTTAATTCCATAGTCCCTCAGTATGGCGAACATCTTTTCCCTCGGTACCCTGTCATATGCTTTCTATAGATCTACGAAACATAAACACAACTGCCTATTCTTCTCGTAGCATTTTTCAATTACCTGGCGCATACTGAAAATCTGATCCTGACAGCCTCTCTGTGGTCTGAAACCGCACTGGTTTTCATCCAACTTCCTCTCAACGACTGATCGCACCCTCCCTTCCAAGATGCCAGTGAATACTTTGCCTGGAATACTAATCAATGAGATGCCTCGATAGTTGTTGCAATCCTTCCTGTTCCCTTGCTTATAGATAGGTGCAATTACTGCTTTTGCCCAATCTGAAGCTACCTTACCAACACTCCATGCTAATTTTACTACTCTATGAAGCCATTTCATCCCTGCCTTCCCACTATACTTCACCATTTTAGGTCTAATTTCATCTGTTCCTGCTGTCTTATGACAATGGAGTTCATTTACCATCCTTTCCACTTCCTCAAGCATAATTTCACCAACATAATTTTCCTCCTTCCCGTGAGCTTCGCTGTTCACAACACCCCCAGGATGATTTCCTTTTACATTGAGATGATGTTCAAAATATTCTCTCCACCTCTCCAGTGATTCCCTGGGATCTATTATGTGTTCACCTGAATTACTCAAAACACTGTTCATTTCCTTTTCCCCTTCCTTCCTAAGATTCTTTATTACTGTCCAGAAAGGTTTCCCTGCTGCTTGACCTAGCCTTTCCAGGTTGTTACCAAAATCTTCCCATGACTTCTTTTTGGATTCACCGGGCGAGTTGGCCGTGCGCGTAGAGGCGCGCGGCTGTGAGCTTGCATCCGGGAGATAGTGGCTTCGAACCCCACTGTCGGTAGCCCTGAAGATGGTGTTCCGTGGTTTCCCACTTTCACACCAGGAAAATGCTGGGGCTGTACCTTAATTAAGGCCACGGCCGCTTCCTTCCAACTCCTATGCCTTTCCTATCCCATCGTCGCCATACGACCTATCTGTGTCGGTGCGACGTAAAGCCCGTAGTTTTTTGGATTCAACAACTATTTGTTTCTCTCTGTTTCATCTACATACAATTCCCTGTCTGCCTCGGCCCTTGTTTGGAGCCATTTCTGATAAGCCTTCTTTTTACTTTACAAGCTGCTCTCACTTCATCATTCCACCAAGATGTTCGCCTTTTCGCATCTTTACACACAGTTGTTCCTAGGCATTCCCTTGCTGTTTCTACTACAGCATCCCTGTATGCCACCCATTCACTTTCTATATCCTGAACCTGCTTACTGTCTACTGTTCGAAACTTCTCACTAATCATATCCATGTACTTCTGTCTAATTTCCTCGTCCTGGAGATTTTCTACCCTTATTCGTTTGCAGACAGATTTCACTTTCTCTACCCTAGGCCTAGAGATTCTTAGTTCACTACGGATCAGATAGTGGTCTGCATCATCGAAAAATCCCCGGAAAACTCGTACATTCCTAACAGATTTCCTGAATTCGAAGTCTGTTTAGATATAGTCTATTATGGATCTGGTACCCCTAGCCTCCCATGTGTAGCGGTGAATAGCCTTATGCTTGGAGAATGTATTCGTAACAGCTAAACCCATACTAGCACAGAAGTCCAGCAAACGCTTCCCATTCCCATTAGCTTCCATATCTTCCCCACATTTAACAATCACCCTTTCGTACCCTTCAGTTCTATTCCCAACTCTCGCATTGAAATCGCCTCTTAGCACTTGCTGTTGACCCTGACCACGATGTCACTCAATGCTTCATAAAACTTGTCAACTTCATCCTCATCTGCACCCTCACATGGTGAAAACACGGACACAATTCTTGTCCTAATTCCTCCAACTGACAAATCTACCCAAATCATTCGCTCATTTACGTGCCTAACAGAAACTGTGTTGCGTGCAATGGTATTCCTGATAAAGAGCCCTACCCCAGACTCTGCTCTTCCCTTTCTAACACCCGTCAAGTACACTTTATAATCTCCTATCTCTTCCTCGTTATCTCCCATTACCCGAATATCACTTACTCCTAGCACATCCAGATTCATCCTCTTAGCTGACTCAGCCAGTTCTGCTTTCTTTCTTCCATAAGCCCCATTAATATTGATAGCTCCCTATCGAATTCCATTTCGTTCGCCGAGTTGTTTCCAAGGAGTCCCTCGCCTGTGAAATGGGAGTGGGACTCCGTTACTCCCATAGGTCCGAGGCTTGCTTAAAATGTTCTGAGCTCGGTAAATTCATGAAGCAGGATGCTACCCTACTTGCACATAGTCCAAGTGAGGATCTCTCCTCTAACGGGTTATGGACCACCGGTGGATTGTATAGTCCTAGCCGCCTGAGCACAAGCAGGGCCAGGATTCAGAACATGTCCGAGATGCCCACTCCCATTCCATAGCAACTGGTATCCCGACTCTCAGGACCACTTACTAGGCCACTCAGCCGTTGCCCATGGTTCACGAACTAGGACGTGACTACAGTAACCCACAAACATGAACCACAGTAACCCACAAACATGAACTACAATGATCAACAATAATATTATATAATTGAGATGAACTCTCTTCGACTGTCACTCATCTCCCCTAGCTGGCATTACCGCAATTGTATAAAAACTAACTGACGGGTTTAACGGCTAGTTAAAAATATAACAGAAAGAGCTGAAATCAGTATATTGTTCCTGGTTTCTCTATTGAAATTAATTGCAGGGGAATTCTTTCTTACGAGCATTCCCCATGGAACAGGTAATTTCGTAGTTAAACTTCCTTTAATATTGCTGGTTTCTCTGTAGAACAACCCCTCATCTACACTGCATTTCCAAGGATGGTTGTGAGGTTTACTTTAACACTTAATCACGAACAATAAGTTTCTTTCAATTTGTTTTACGTCGCACCGACACAGATAACCTAGATCTTATGGCGATGATGGGATAAGAAAAGCCTAGGAATAGGAAGCGGCCGTGGCCTTAATTAAGGTACAGCCCCTGCATTTGCCTGGTGTGAAAATAGGAAACCAATGAAAATCGTCTTTGGGACTGCCGACAGTGGGATTCGAACCCACTATCTCCCGTGTGCAAGCTCACAGCTGCGCCGCCCCTAACTGCGCGGCCAACTACAACTCGCCTGGTAACAATAAGTTTAGAATGGACTGGTATGACGTAGTTACACCAGGGTGTCAAAACGAACCCATTCTTCCACTGAGGGCTCTTACGTAGCGTGACGTAACTAACAAGGAAAACTTGGAACAGGAGTTCTACTACGGAATCCCCAAAGAGATAACATTGGAAAATGTGGACATGATAAGCTTCAAAATTCTTGTAATGAGAATTCCGCATGTATTGTGAGGTATTTCCTAAATTAGGCGGCTGCCTAACCGAGGCGAGTTAAAGCGGAGAAGAATGTGTGTACTGTCCCCGATAGGGAACTTTTACTTCCCTCTCCTCCAGAGACCTTCATGGCTTCTGAGATGACTTCGCTTCTTTTAGAACAGTAAACAGATCTCCTTAGTCACGTAATATCCTTGGTCATGTAATACCGAGATCATTTTCGTGACCCCCAGACTGAGTAACACAGGCAGTAGGCTGTTGGTCATCTGATCTCAAGTTGGCTTGTTCGAACTCGGCTCAGTCCGATGACTCACGTACGCCGGAACCACTTTTCCAAGAAGGGCGGTGGAGCGTCTAGACTCAGTTTTGTGTTTGGACGGGGATTTAAGAACGAAAATCCTGCCTGTCACTAAGCATGGCAAAGCAAAACAAAGTCATCTCTGTACAGGCCATGAAGGCCCTGGGAGGGGAGGTGTAAGGTTAAGACTTGCACTATCCGTAACTTCGGTACTTGCTGGGATACAGTGGTCTAACCCTTGTCCCGTTTCTCTACGAGGTTGGGTATGAGGTGAGATGAATCTGTCGTGGCGGGTTTTTATGGCCGGATGCACTTCCTGACGTGAATCTCATTAGAGGAGTTTATGAGATGAAATGAATAACGTGATATATGATAGTAGGAAGGGAGAGGGTGAAACCCGGTGCCGGTTATATAGTCTACTCTTGTTGAATAGCACCAAGGGGTCTACTCAAGGCATAACGTCCCCAACCTATGGACGAATCACCATCAACAGCGTCATATGCCCTCACTCCATATGGGCACTGCGGAGAGTTTTAGAATTTAATCCAGCCTTATGGCACGCAATCTACTGATTATAAATTGTATATCACCATCTCCCCTACCCTGCCAGCCAACATTCTGATGGTGAAACTTTTTTCGACCAACGGGACTCAAAGCGGCTAACCACGGTGTCAGACCGTTCAACGGCTAAACGATCATGGCCACCGGGGATTATTATTTATTATTTCTTCTTTCTTTCTTTCTTTCTTTCTTTCTTTCTTTCTTTCTTTCTTTCTTTCTTTCTTTCTTAATCCGCTTATCCTCCACGGTTGGTTATTCTCTCGCACTCACCCAGGGATCCCACCTCTACCGCTTCAAGGACAGTGTTCTGGAGCGTGAGACTTTGGGTCGGAGGGATACAACTGGGGAGGATGGCAAGTACCTCGCCCAGGCGGCCTCACCTGCTATGCTGAACAGGGGCCTTGTGAGAGGATGGCAATATTGGAAGGGATGGACAAGGAAGAGGGAAGGAAGCGGCCGTGGCCTTAAGTTAGTTACCATCCCGACATTTGCCTGGAGGAGAAGTGGAAAACCACGGAAAACCACTTCGGGGATTTCTGAGGAGGGAAATGAACACCCCCCTCTCCTCTATACAGGCGATGTTCCGAGGCTGAGTGGACCCGGTTCCAGCCCTCGTACCACTTTTCAAATTTCGTGGCAGAGCCGGAATCGATCCCGGGCCTCCGGACGTGGCAGCTAATCACACTACCCACTACTCCGCAGATGCGGACGTTATTATTATTATTATTATTATTATTATTATTATTATCTCGAAAATTTCTCTCATTTCTTTCTAAGGGTTGTACATATATTAAAAATTAGGTTGGACTTTCAGAAAAATGCTATCCCCAATAAAACCACAGATCATCATTTCAGGACTTTTATATTCTTTGTTTTTATTGCAATTTGCTTTACGTCGCAGTGACACAAGTAGGTCTTATGGCGACGATGGAATAGAACAGAGAAGGAAGCGACTGTGGCATTAATCAAGGTACGACCCCAACATTCGCTGTGTGTGAAAATGGGAAACCACGGAAAACCATCTTCATGGCTGCCGATGGTAGGACTCGTACCCACCATTTCCCGAATTCAAGCTCACGGCTACGTGACCTAAACCGCACGGCCAACTCGCTCGGTGGTGGTGAAAACATTATTGCTTGCTTATATCATATTGCATCCGAGCACATACAAATCGCAACGAATTTTAAGACGTAATGGGCCCTGTTGCGTACTATTTGCAAACAGACGAACCAGGTTCGAATCAAATGACCAAAATATATTCAATAAGATATGTTCATGCGTATTTCTTACCTGTAGATTGATATAACATTTGAATTTTTTATTTGACAATATATGTTATGTTTTTTTTCTAAGCATATAATTTCAATGTACCTTACACATTTTGGAGAAAACATCCCACTGCTGAAGAAATACACTTCCGAAGTTGTTTTTCTCTTGAGCTTCAATTTCGACCCTTTCTGCTCGGTTCTTTCGGGGAGTTATGGAATTTTTTCTATGGAGTTTGGGGATATCAGGTTCTCTGATACCGAGTTTTAACTTTTCAGAGTGCGTGAACTTATCTTTTTTTTGTTTACTCCTTGTTTTACGTCGCACCGATACGGATAGGTCTTATGGCGACAATGGGAGAGGACAGGGATAGTGGGGTTCGAATCCACATCTATTTTCATTCTTACACTTACCTTCGTAAATCGCAATGCTATGACTTCAGTTTTGAGCAGATTATATCCCCTTACTTTCTTAATACCTCGCAAATTTCACTCAATTTTTTTCGTGGTTGGATTTAAAAAGTTAATTTGGACTTTCAGGAAACGTTGAAGCCTACGAAAACTTTGTTTTATTTGACACGGCTAAAACCCAAAAGACGATCATGTCTATGGGAAATCACTTCAAAAAAAGTGTTTCTTTGGGAGAAAAATTGCTTAACCATTTTGCATCTGAGCACCGATTTCGAATCCCTCCCCAAGTTCGGCCCCTTCAGATTAGTAGTAGTAGTAGTAGTAGTAGTAGTAGTAGTAGTAGTAGCAGTGGTACCACCGAGTCAGTTGGGCGTGCGGTTAAGGGCCCACAGCTGTGAGCTTGCATTAGGGAGATAGTGGGTTCGAACCCCACTGTTGGCAGCCCTGAAGATGGTTTTCCGTAGTTTTCCGTTTTTACACCAGGCAAATGCTGGGGCTGTACCTTAATCGAGGCCACAGCCACTTCCTTCCCACTCTTAGCCCTTTCCTAGCCCAATGTCGCCGTAAGACCTATCTTTGTCGGTGCGACGCAAAGCCTAAAAAAGGTGACTAGTAGTGGTAGTAGTAGTAATAGTAATAGTGACTAGTAGTAGTAGTAGTAGTAGTATAATGCTTCAGCGTTGGACATTACTGCGAAGACACGTAGACTCGAAAGACTTGAACTTCAATGTAACTACCGGCTGTGTAATTGGCTTCTTTCCAAGTCCGAGCTGGTCCACTTGGGTGGACACACACAAAGTTGAACAGAATTCACACAGGATAGCCCGGGATATTGAAATGAAACAAACAAAATTAAAAAAAAATATTACAATTATGTTCCGCGACTTCTGGTCTTACGTGAAATACGAACCTCAGGGAATGTGCCATTTCACTTCGAATATCCTAAGTCCAGTGGTCAGGAATAGAATCGCAGACGCTTCATTGAGATACCGAAGAGAGGATATCACTCGGTTATCATATTTACCTTTATTATTATTATTATTATTATTATTATTATTATTATTATTATTATTATTATTATTATGCCTTTGCTGTCGGGACCTAGTGTTTACAGTGCACTATGTCTTCTGGTATAGGCTACAGCTTTTGTTACTTTCATTGACCTGTCTCATTCTTATCCTTGCCTTTGACAATATGAAAGTGACGGAGGTATGAGCGATGCTAGTAATGCCATTCCTTATACAGCCAGTCCCTGCTATGAATGGTGTGAAAATGTTGCTCATAGGGTCGGTTGATGCATGCATTTCAGTGGGCTTGGCAGACTGATATGTAATAGCAACTTCTGGCTCGGTGAGGAAAGCAACGGAAAACTACCTCACTCCTCATTTCCCTAGTACACCTCTTCAGTGATGTCTAAGCCATCTATGACAGCTGATGGCAGAGCTGTTGAGGATCCAACCAACCTTAGGGCTGAGGACTAAATATACATTATTATTATTATTATTATTATTATTATTATTATTATTATTATTATTATTATTATTATTATTATTATTATTATTATTTGCAATCCGTTTTACATCGCACCGTCTCTGATAGGTCTTTTGGCGACGATGGTATTGGAAAGGCCTAGGAGTGGGAAGGAAGCGGCCATGGCCTTAATTAAGGTACAGTCCCATCATTTGCCTGATGTGAAAATGGGAAACCACGGAAAACCATCTTCAGGGCTGCCAACAGTGGGGTTCGAACCCACTATCTCCCTAACAGAATGAAGCTACCACAGAAGTCTCGGAAGCTGCTGGGGTATGGGTGGTGCTGAGTAGTGTGATTGTTAAGAAAGGTGTTACGCATCGGGCCGGTCATGATGCAATAGGATTTTCTGATCCAGTGAGGAAAGCAACAGCAAACTACCTCACTTCTCATCTTGCCTACTACGCCTCAGTTTGGCGCCACCATTAGTTTTCCGGTTTCCTTTTACTCGCGTAAGTTCTGTTTACATAACTTGAGGTTACAACCAGCTGATGCCTGACAGACAGGCAGATAGTCTGGTTGGTGAACCGCCATATGGAACACATTCACAGCAAATAAATCGACAGAATCAAAATAAATAAACAAATTTAAAAAATAAAATTCTTCTTCTGCCAACTCCTCACAGGAGGTCGACGACCATCATGAAATAATTATTCCTGTGTTGTCCTTTCTTTACTGTCAGTGAATGCCCATAAGTGGCCATGGCTGGTCCGTGGTCCAACAGCTCTGCACTCTGTCCGGCCAACCGAGCAGAGGAGTGGTGGACACGGCTCTACCGCGGCTCTACGCCTCTGCATCCGGGAAACGGGACAGGGCTGGACCCAACCGTCGGCTGTTCTGAGAATGGTTTTCCGTGGTTTTCCATTCTCCTGCACTAAGGCGAATGCCGGGACAGTTCCTAGTATAGGCCACGGCCGCCAATTCCCTCACCTTCTCCGAACATCTCCTTCACCGAACTATAATCTCCCGGCCTGAGAGACGGCGTCACTGTCTAAGAGGCCCACCTCCCCCTTCAGGTGAAGAATGAAAACATTTTTAGTATTAGTAGTGGTAGCTTTCTTTACAACGTTGCCGTATATTGCTCATGAGGAACCACTTTTTTTTTTGCTACTGTATTTGTTTTACGTCGCACCGACACAGATAGGTTTTATGGCGATGAAGGGACAGGAAAAGCCTAGGAGCAGGAAGGAAGCGGCCCTGGCCATGATTAAGGTACAGCCCCAGCATTTGCCTGGTGTGAAAATGGGAAATCACGGAAAACCATTTTCAGGGCTGCCGACAGTGGGGTTCGAACCTATGGAACCACTCTCGTGGGTTCTGCTCCCAAGATAATCTTTTTCGCCCAGGTCCACATTTTTTTCCTCCTCCTTCTTCTTCTTCTTATGGTTAATAACAAATATAGCAACTCTTTCCTGGCTCACATAGCTGGACGTTAAACTTTTAGTGCTATATTAACTTTTAAAACTCAGCGAATGCATTGTGTTGTTAAGAGGAGTTGGGAGAAGTTCCTCTGAGGGATTTCGGTTTTAAAGAGTGACCATTATTGAGGTAATGCTCGAAATTTTGCTAAGTTTCTTGTTCGTTTCGTCCGTGTTAGATCCGCACTTCCTCAGCGCTGCCAAGAATTCAAACAGGTTTCAGACTGTCTACCGGGTTGCGCACTATCGTGGGGCACCATCAAGAGGCAGCCTTGAAGATGGTTTCCCGTGTTTTCCCATTTCCACACCAGGTAAATTTTCGGGCTATATCTTAATTAAGGCCATGGCCGATTCCTTTCCACTCCTAGCCCTTTCCTGTCCAATCGTCGCCCTGCCGTCGCCCTGTAAAAAAAAAACCCTTGCGTGTTCGACAGACTGATCAGATTTTAAGTTGCATTTAACCGAGTCGATACTGGAAAGTATAGCTCATTCTTAACAAAGTACTACAACTGTTACTATTATTATTCTGATCGCAAGTGTTTTTTTTTTTCAATGTGAAAAACTATCACAGATACAATTAATAATGTGTATTATTTATTATTTTATGTTTCAAATAAAAAGAGAAATTAAGATGTTAAGGGGTTAAATCTGATAATCCCCCCCCCCCCCCACACACATTTTCGTACGCCACTGTTAAGTCACTCTTGTTATTTGAGGTGTGCACTGTCTCGTCTCTGCTGCCATTAGTCTGCTCTAGACGGCATTACTGCTCATAGGATCATAAAATGTTGGTTTTCTAAAATTGGATAAAAACTAACTCTTCAACGACGATAAAGCAGCTAGTTAAATAATATATTTAATATCTGGATGTCGTCCGACTCGTTGGCTGAATGGTCAGCGTACTGGCCTTCGGTTCAGAGGGTCCCGGGTTCGATTTCCGGCCGGGTCTGGAATTTTAACCTTCATTGGTTAATTCCAATGATCCGGAGGCTGGGTGTTTGTGCTGTCCTCAACATCCCTGCCACTCACACACCACACATGCGTTAGGACGTCCACAAAAAAAAAAAAACCTGAAAAGCTGTTAAGTTAAGAATAAGAACAGTCTACCAGACACCAGTGAGAATCTAACCTACAGCCTTCGGATTTCGCTTTTGATGTGCTACTATTGAGCTATCATTCAGCTAATAAGCTGAAAGTTTATTTGAAGAACAATACTCTGTAAAACTGTTGTTCGTGTCGAGTAGCGCTAACCGGAGGCTCGGCTCGCGCTGTCCCTAACACTGACATTACGCAAGGACGCTGAGAAGAACGATGCGGAGAAGAAATGGGCGAATAAAACAAAAGTAAGAAAAAAGGACTGGATTGTTGTACGGGTTTGACACTGAGGTAAACAAATCAGAAGGTTATGCTGAACTCGTCATCGCCGGGCGAAGGTGTGTGCGGGTTTAGCCAATGGGAGATAGTGGCCTGAGCAAGGCCCAACTGGTCAGCCAATAGGACGCGAAGTCGCTAGGTACAAGAGCTCTTGGACGTGCGACGGCGGCAACAGTCATACACCATGTCCCCAGCCGCAGGAAGTTCTCCACGCGTAAACTGGCAAGTACCTGCCTCTGATGCGGCAAGGTGCACCATCAACCCCATCCGGGCGTTGGTGGAGAGCCTCGAACTAAGGCCCAATCCTGATAAGCAGCTTATAGCCCTCTCCATTGGTAAGTAAGGTCATTAACTGTTAATAGAACTTATGAATGAAACTGAATTTAATGTTATATACTGTCTTAAAGGTTGTAGTTCAATCCTTGTTAACGACAAGGGTTTTAGGAAATGGAATTGTGTCTTTATGCAAGAAACATAAACTCTATGTTACTTTACATAAGGAACTTCATACCAACAACCCTGTATAATTTTATCTTATAATAACCCGTGTGCCGGGCTGAGTGGCTCAGACGGTCGAGGCGCTGGCCTTCTGACCCCAGCTTGGCAGGTTCGATCCTGGCTCAGTCCAGTGGTATTTGAAGGTGCTCAAATATAGCCTCGTATCGGTAGATTACTGGCACTTAAAAGAACTCCTGAGGGACAACATTCCGGCACCTCGGCATCTCCGAAAACCGTAAAAATAGTTAGTGGGTCGTAAAAATATAACATTATGATAATAATCTGTGTAACTGTGGTGTGTGCACTGGTGTGTGTTTTTGAAGTTAATTTGAACTAGATTTGGGGAAGAAGCGGCCGTGGTTTGTAGGTTAACTGATATTCGCTCTTCTTCCCAAATTCGTTTCCAAAGCTGGAATTAATCGAAATTATAATAAATCTGGGTGGAGCCGAGAATCGAAACCATTCAACCAAACGAAAAGTCTTTACAACAAATATGCTCACGAAGAAATGTAACTAGGGAACTTTTCTGTAGGATCCAAATAATCTTCAGCTTGGTGCCTGTCTCTCACCCGGAAGCCCCAGACTAGGGATTTGTATCTGGACCTGAAGGCTGGTTCGAAGTTTACTCAGCCTACATGATTACAATTGAGGAGCTATCTGACCTTGAGATTACTACTCCGGTCTAGAAACCCAATAATAATGGCCCAGAGGATTCGTCGCACTGACCATACGTCACCTTGTAATCTGCAGACCTTCGGGCTGAGCAGCGGTCGCTTGGTAGGCCAAGGCCCATCAGGACTGTTGCGCCCTGGTTTGGCTTAGTAGAGTCTGGATCAACGGCAAGACAGTATGTACCTCTTTTGGGATTCTCGAGGAATAGTGAATACTTTAATGAACAACTATTGTCGTTGTTCATTTAAAAGGTAATGAAGATGGTCATCAGCCCTGTTATGGGTGACCTGTACTTTTGGCTTGAAAAGAACAACTAATGAGCCATTTACGATAGCGCTACTACCACTAACAGTGATGGAATTCATTACCTTGATTGCTAGATCTTTCCTAGCCTATTCTTGAAAATATGGTGGATAGTTGAGGCGGTTAAGGCGTGATCGATTCACTTGGAAGGCCGTGGGCTCAGTACCCCATTTTATCCCAAGCAGATAAACTCATTTAGGGACTGCTGTGCCAGAATTTAACTGATTAGTATCTTCGCAATACGAACAATATTATGACAGGTTATTGTGAAATTTCCTTTTCTGGAGAGGCACAAGGCCCCGAAAAAACCCAAACCCCATGGCACTACAGCCCTTGAAGTGCCTTGGCCTACCAAGCGACCGCTGCTCAGCCCGAAAGCCTGCAGTTTACGAGGTGTCGTGTGGTCAGCACGACGAATCCTCTCGGACGTCATTCTTGGCTTTCGAGACCGGGGCCGCTATCTCACCGTCAGATAGGTCCTCAGTTCTAATCACGTAGGCTGAGTGGACCTCGAACCAGCCCTCAGGTCCAGGTAAAAATCCCTGACCTGGCCGGGAATCGAACCCTGGGCCTCCGGGTAAGAGGAAGGCACGCTACCCCTACACCACAGGGCTGGCACATGGCCCCGAGATTCACCCAGTTTACATAAAAAATGAGTACCACGTTATTTCCCGGAGACAAGGTCGGCTGGACGTCGAATTACCCTCCACCCCACCACCACTTTAATTGCTGTCAGGATTCCGAATGGTGGAAATCATTATCTTTTCAATCTTCCAAGGGCCTATGGCCTGTAAGGAGATACTATATTTTATTTTTATTTTGTTTTACTGGAGTAACATGGACAAACTGAACGAGGATCCCCAAGCAAACCAGTCTTCAATCTGTCCACCATAGATTTCTCATCGAGTCACCGACGCCTCAAAAGAAAACCCTTGGTTCTACAGCGCTATCGATCTTTGACCTAGCAAGTGACCGCTGCTCAGCCTAAAGACCAGCAGATTACGAGGTGAGGCGTGGTCAGCGCGACGAATCCTTTCAGCCATTATTTTTCGATTTCCAAACCGGGAAATTCTATCTCATTTTATACCAAGCAGATAACCTCACTTAGGGACTGCTGTGCTAGAATTTCATTGATTAGTATCTTCGCAATACGAATAATATTATGACAGGTTATTGTGAAATTGTCATGAATTGATTTCCAAACGTGTTATTTAGCCCCACAGACAGGCACTGGCTTAGGCTTTCTCGAGTACAATTATTGACACAAAAACTAAATGGACTCTCGCACGGTAAAACCAGCATCAAAATTTGTGTCGCCGTGCGATTAGCGACGCGGAGCTTGAATAGTGGGTTCGAATCCCACTGTCGGTAGCCCTGAAGATGGTTTTCCATGGTTTAACATTTTCATACCAGGCAAATGCTGGGGCTGTACTTTAATTAAGGACACGGCCGCTACCTTCCTAATCCTAGCCATTTCCCTTCCTTCCGTCGTCGAAAACCTTCGATGTGTTAGTGCGAGGTTAAAGAAGTAGCAAAAAAAATACAAATAAAAAATGTACCCCACGCTCCTTCAGCAATACAATATTTATTTTCTTTCTCTTGAATATACTGTATGCGTATATTTGTCAAATACACACTTTTCCAATATACGATGTATACATGATGCCAAATTGTATTAATGAACACTAACGGGCCAGTATTTTGCCCAATTCCGTAAGGTGGGAGTGACATGTATTATCTGACTTCAAAGCATACATAATCTGACACCATGTATAGGCTACTATTTTTACTGTGTTCAGTGATATAGTCATGATCTAACTAGAAAGAAGACGCGAACTATTTCAGTAAAAATCAAATCGCTATAGGCCTGATCAGTTGACTTTGCAAGAACATTTCTGTCAGAATGCGGCTAGAGCCGACCTGAGATTCTGAATTGAAAATTGCTTTTGCAGTACTTGTGCTTAAAATGATTAAATGTCATGTAAACGATTGTACAAAGGTAACACAAGCAAGTGTTTATGTGTACCGAAGGTCACTTCGCGTATAATGCAGAACTACATAATCACAAGTTCAAGAGTGTATTGATTCAATTGGCTTAAAAGCCATGCCGAGGCATACTGTTCTGAAAAAACTCAGTATAGAATTAACTGTTCATCTAGAAGTACTTAGAAATCAAAAGGCATATGGGCTGTTTTGATCTGTAGATTTAGACATATGAAACCCAACATCATAGCATGAAAAAAAAAACAAAACTGTTTTTAAAGTATTATGAAGTTCGTCTTAATGGTTCGGTTCCTCGGTATATTTGTTCTGTAACTTTATCGACAGTTAGATTTGGTAGATGGTGGTTGCCGATTCAAACCCAGTCCAGGAAAGAATTTTCATTCGACTGAATGTAGGGAAAATGAAGATACTTCCTGATGACAAAGTAAGCTTTAAGGGTTAATTTATGGTAGGGTGGCCTGTTCCCACCCACTCTACCACCAGTAAAACAGCTCGCAATCACCCACCTTTTTTAGTTACCTATAAAATGTATTATTTTCTCAAGAATAAAATATATATATATATATATATATATTTTCAAGATTATAAATAATCATATTGAACAATTCTTACTTAAGTGATGTGAAAGGGAAGAACTTCCCTGTGCAAAACATGTAAATAGAATACATGAACATTGCCAAATAATACTATGTACAAATTTGAAAAATTACAAATAAATTAAGCACATCCAATAGAGTAACTGTTCCTTTCTTCCATTTTTTTTCACCTTTACACTGTAATACTGGAGCATTCATTTTGTGAAACCGCACGTGCACTTGGTTAACATAGGCCAGCCAGTTTACTGCCATAACATCATCGAAGGACTAACAACGTCCATTCTCTCTTACCTTTCGAATATCGCTATCGGTCTTATATTTCAACAATAGTTACAATGGTGATTAGGCAAAGGCATTCTCTGAATGTTTATAATATTAATTTATATATTGAAGAAATGAGTCATAGGTACTCACGATTTAGTCTCTTGACTCGAAGGCTCGAGATTCGACCACTGATTTCAGCAACTAGTTTTACCTTCCTGTTGGTTCCTGATGGACTCGTAAGGGTTTCATCTATTAGCGATCAACAGAGTGCATTAGTTTTAATTTCCAGTTAGACATGAAGGTAGAGTAGTCAAACTTAACTGTGTCTTCTTCTTATTTTTCTTATTTGACTGATTATCTTCAACGCTACCAACTCAGTCCGTGGTTCCATATTTGAAACTCGTAGACAAGGTCTGTACATCTTGCTAGGTCTCATCCTGGAATTAACATTGAGTTCTAGTGAATATGAATGGAAATATACTTCTAGGTTAACCGAGAATATGATATTAGTTCACTTCTCCACTGAAAGCATGTCTTCTTCTAATTCTTCTTCCACTTATTTTAAATGTTACCGCTCAGTCTATGGTTTTATGTTTGAAGTGCTAACATGCTTGTCGCACTGCCTGCAAATTCAGTTGTGGGCAGATAATTAGTGATTTTGTTCCTTATAGCAAAATTACCAGCATTTCAAGTACAACATGGCTCCAGGTCACGAAAGCATCGAGCTTTACGAGGACCAGAATCAGATCTTGGAATAGGGAAGTTAATAAGAGCTAACTCAGGGATGAAGACCTCAAAATGTGGATGCAAACCTCCGGTATGAAACGTGTGAAAAAGGTATCAGGCAAAGAAATAACTGAAAGCCTACGTAGGGGCTGAAACGTTCAGTTAAGATTTATAGTAGCACTTGTAGGCATACAGGAAGTAGATACAACCTACCCATCATATAATCTATGCATGCAATGATGTAGCCCGCAAGAGATACAATATATTTGTGAATATAATCATCCAAGCAAAGGGAATAAACACAGGATCATTACTGGAACTGTATATTCTAGTTTAGAGCAAGGAATAATAGACAGGTGTTAATTCTAAATAGGGTAGTATTATAAGCCTATGTGCTGCAGTCCATCCACAGCAATGCTGACGGGCCCTGTTATACAAAAAATGAAAGTACAATACGTACATTTATAAAAGAATTACGAAAGTAGCGACGAATAGAGAATTCATCTTTTGATGTATTACTAGGGTAGACCGATGCATCACCAACGGCTTTACACTGATTTCGTTATACGTAGATCACATTTTACACATACAACAAGCCTATCACCAACTTCAATGTTGCTTAAGAGATTCGGAGAGCTCTCCCCAAGTATGGTCTTCGTATTCGTGGAAAGTTCCAGAATGGTCAGTCGTTAAAGGTATGCGTTCACTGGTCTGCGCCCCAGGCGCCACAAGTGCATCATCAACTCTGAGTTATTTTCTGAAGATATGGGTTCACTTGTCTACACCGTCACAGTAATCGACTTCTGGAAAATGTGGCTAGTTTTCTAGATGGTACAACTCTTCTGATGATGACATAGGCGACTTCCGGTGAATGATCGAACTTGGAACATGAGCCATTCAAAACGGGCGTGGACTCGCGTATTACCAGCAGCGAGTGTTTTTGTTATTAGCAATAGAGTGAAAGTTTACATTAACATATAGCGAGAATTATGTGGAATGTGCTTCCACAGAAGTTGTAGATCGCCCAGTAGTGATCCGTTTCTCTGTCATATGGTAGAGTAAAGTGGAACGTCGACGCTGACCTTCAGAAAGCCTTCTTCTTCTTCTTCTTCGTTTTGCCTCATGACTGAGGCGTCGTGACTATCATAATATTCAGCCCTCTAGCCGATGAACCATACTTCGCCATTCTTCCCTATCTAAAACTTTCAATGTCGTTACTCTGAGAGAACACTGTAGGGGGCCGTTCACTATGTCAATCCATCGCGTTGGTACTCGTCCTCGTTGTCTGGTTCCCTGGACTTTGCCCTCAACAATCAGCTTTAGAAGACTTCAGGAAGCCTAAATAGCATCAAATCAAAATACCTGTACACTGTAGCTGAGGCCATGCTGTTTACATTTTTTTTTATTCGTTATGCCCAACTAAGGAACTTAATAGCACTTTTTTGGTTTCCTTCGTCTCTTCCCAGTATCGCTTCATCCTCTCGCTGTGTTCCTTTTCACGTTGTTCAGTCCATCCTATGTTTATTCAGGCGGGCTTTACAGAAAGTTTGTGTTTGTAAATTAAAATTCTGAATTTTATTCTGTCTTGAATGATTTCTTCATTAATGTCAATTTCATTTAGGTCTTCACTGATATCTTTTAGCCAATTATTGTGAATTTTTATAGATAAGGCTAAGTTTAAAATTTACTTTGTGAGCCTATTATTATCCATTCTGTATAAGTGACCATTGTCCGACTCCATGGCTAAATGGTTAGCGTGCTAGCCTCTGGTCACAGGGGTCCAGGGTTCGATTCCCGGCAGGGTCGGGAATTTTAACCATTATTGGTTAATTTCGCTAGCACGAGGGCTGCGTGTATGTGTTGTCATCATCATCATCATCATCTCATCCTCATCACGACGCGCAGGTCGCCTACGGGAGTCAAATCGAAGGACCTGCATTTCGCGAGCCGAACATGTCCTCCCACACTCGCGGCACTAAAAGCCATACGCCATTTCATTTCAAGTGACCATAAAATTGTAATCGTTGTTTCCTGATAGTATCTGTGACTTTTTTCTGTAACTTGATATATTTCATGATTTCTTTTTCAT
Source organism: Anabrus simplex (assembly GCF_040414725.1). Classification (NCBI taxonomy): domain Eukaryota; kingdom Metazoa; phylum Arthropoda; class Insecta; order Orthoptera; family Tettigoniidae; genus Anabrus; species Anabrus simplex. The sequence goes on along the minus strand of NC_090271.1, from coordinate 113,436,333 downwards.
CCATATTCCATTTTATCACTTTAGTCCTAAGATTTTCCTGAGGATTTTCCGCCTGCATCAGTTAATGGGTTGATTGAGTAGCTCATTAACTGTTGTTGCCGATCCCAAGCCCGGATAAAGGAGGAGGGTTGATGTCAGTAAGGGCATCCGGTTGTAAAACTTACTGTCAAAAACCAAACAGCCAGAATACATATTGAGGCAACCTCTAGGGCTCAGATCCTTAGCTGTAATTTTAAGATCGACCACGGTTGATCCCCCCATATCCTTCAACTGATTAGCATGAGGCCATGCTATTATTATTATTATTATTATTATTATTATTATTATTATTATTATTATTATTATTATTATTATTATTATTATTATTATTATTATGGCAAATCTGATGCACGGGAGAAAGAACACTTCGAAAGGATGAAAACCTGCTGGGTCAGCAAGAAGACAAACAGTTGGGATCTCGCGGTCCTTAGAGGTCCTAACGATGAAGAAATAATAATAATAATAATAATAATAATAATAATAATAATAATAATAATAATAATAATAATAATAATAATAATAATAATAATAATAATAATAATAATAATAATCGCATGGTCTCAGCTACCGTGTGCAAGCATGTTAATTTGACGCCACCTGGCTGCTTGTACGTCAGTTTTAAAAAAAATGCTATTTGTTCGGGGCGTCGACCCATGTGGATCTTTTGCCCCCTACTGGCACCATATTGTATGAACCTGCGTGTAAGTGGAATGGCGGTAGTGTGGAATGTTGTGTGTGAGGAAAGAAAGATTAAAGACGTCAAAAACACCCAGTCCCCAGGCCGGGAAACGAACCCGAGGCCGCCGAATGACAGGCGGACGCGTTGCCCCCTACACCGCGGGGCCGCCGGACTAGCTGTGGGTTAATGAATTTTGTGGGGTAAACACCAATTGCATCACCAGAGATCGTAACATGCGGACATCGTATGGCATGGAGTGTCGAATGGACTTTTCTTTTCGCCCTTCAAAAATCCGACACTCTCTGCCGGGTTTGAACCCGCTATCTTGGGATCTGGAGGCCGACAAAAATAAACGTATAAAAACGAACGAGTCCGCCTCTGCGGTGTAGTGGTTAGCGTGATTAGCTGCCACCCCCGGAGGCCCGGGTTCGATTCGCGGCTCTGCCACGACATTTGAAAAGTGGTACGAGGGCTGGAACGGGGTCCACCCAACCTCGGGAGGTCAACTGAGTAGAGATGGGTTCGATTCCCACCTCAGCCATCCTGAAAGTGGTTTTCCGTGGTTTCCCACTTCTCCTCCAGGCAAATGCCGGGATGGTACCTAACTTAAGGCCACGACCGTTTCCTTCCCTCTTCCTTGTTTATCCCTTCTAATCTTCCCATCTCCCACCAACGCCCCTGTTCAGCATAGCAGGTGAGCCCGCCTGGGGGAGGTACTGGTCATTCTCCCCAGTTGTGTCCCCCGACCCAGAGTCTGAAGCTCCAGGACACTGCCCTTGAGCTCCGCTTTGTCCAGCACAACTTTCATTTGGAGTGACCGGGATTTGAACCACGGAAGCCCGCAATGAAAGGCCTACGCCCTGGCTCCTAAGCCACGAAAGCTCGTAAGAATACCTTAACATCGGAACATATTTGGGAAAGCTTTAACTGACTACAAATTGAACTATCGGCAGTCGGTATATTTTTACAGTGCCTACGCAAGGTCATTCTGCGTCGTCATCAGCTTACTACACCCAACCGGTGAGCTATTTTTAACCATTATTTCTAATACTACCGTTAATCTTACGGCATAATAACTGGTATCATTAAGTTCTTGATATCTCAATCGATTATCCTACCGAGTTTCACTTCAATTGGTCTGGCTAACTCAAACAGTTCCCTTGTAAGTTACCTTGTACCAATGTTAATGGTTTTGCTTTGTGCTTTTGTTTTCTTAAATGTATAAACTCTGATAATTTTGTCTAAAGTGAAATATGGCAAATAAAACGCTGGAACTTGACAAGTAAACTATCTAACCCTGAAGGCGAGGACAACAAAGAGAGTTAGTTATCAGTGGCTTGTACTACCAGTCGAGTTAAGATTATTTTCTTAAATGAGTGTTATCAGATACCCTGGTGTGTGCAAGCAAATTACTAAGTAATTCATGTAACCATCAAGTGATAAAGTCGTTCTATAATTCTATGAAATACACCAACAAACATTTTCTATTACCAAGTGAGTTAGCTACGCGGCTCGACGTATGTATAATTATGTTAACTTGCAAACGGGAGATAGTGGGTTCTAACCTTACTGTCGGCAACTCTGAATTTATTTTCCCGTGGTTCCCTATTTTCACAACAGGTGAACCTTAATTAAGGTCATCGTCGCTTCTTCCACAGTTCTAGGCTTGGCCTATACCAACGTCGCATGATGACCTATCTGTGTTGGTGCTACGTAAAGCCAATTGGAATATGTATATGTTGTGTATTTGTTGATGTTGTTATCAGCAGCTGATTATTTTGGTCGTGATTATTGTGACCTAATATTTATTGGCAACGTCTTCTCACTTAAATACTGAAATTATTAGCACAAGCTTAGGAACGGTTCAGAGTTTATTGAATTCCATTACATGTTTTATTCAACATGCAGCCTGTATTAAAGGATAATAATAATACTTGCTGGAGAGATGTAGTGTTTACAGTGCACTATAAAATGAAATGTCGTATGGCTTTTAGTGCCAGGATATCCCAGGACGGGTTCGGCTCGCCAGGTGCAGGTCTTTCTTTTGACTCCCGTAGGCGACCTGCGCGCCATGATGAGGATGAAATGATGATGAAGACAACACATACACCTAGCCCCCGTGCCGTAGGAATTAACCAATTAAGGTTAAAATCCCCGACCCGGCCGGAAATCGAACCCGGGACCCTCTGAACCGAAGGCCAGTACGTTGACCGTTCAGCCAACGAGTCGGACACAGTGCACTACGTGTTCTGGTATGGTCTAGAATATATATATTGATATGGAGGCCAAAGGCAGGCATTTATACAAGTGGAGGCACATTCCTACCCTAGTGCACCGTCACTGCATAGTCCTATATAGGAGGCTTGTATTCGTGTCTCAACGGTGCACTAGCCGCCAGAGTCTTGGTAAGGTGTAGCAATCCAACCGATGAGCTCACTGCTACACCGGGGCGAAACGCTGGTAATTTCACGATTGAAAAAGCCTATAGAACTTAAATTTTTTAGAATAAATTTGTTACTTTCATTGACCTGTCTCAGTCTCATCCTTGGATTTGACAATATGAAAGTGACTGAGGTATGAGCGATGCTAGCAATACCATTCCTTTTGCAGTTAGTCCCTGTTATGAATGGTATGAAAATATCACTCGTAGGGTCAGATGGTGCGTGCATTTCAGTAGGCTTCGCAGTCTGATATGTGAGCAACTTCTGGCTTGGTGAGGAAAGCAACAGGAAACTACTATACCTCACTCCTCATTTCCCTAGTACGCCCCTTCAGTGATGGCTAGGCCATCTATGACAGTTGTTGGCATAGCTGTGGAGGATCAAACCAGCCTTCGGACTGATTGCCCAACATACATATAATAATAATAATAATAATAATAATAATAATAATAATAATAATAATAATAATAATAATAATAATAATATGGCCTCAGCTACCATGTGCAGACATTTTTATTTGACACAATCAATCAATCAATCAATCAATCAATCAATCAATCAATCAATCAATCAATCAATCAATCAATCAATCAATCAATCAATCAATCAATCAATCAATCAATCAATCAATCAATCACTACTGATTTGAATTTAGGGCAGTCACCCAGGTGGCAGATTCCCAATCTGTTGTTTTCCTAGCCTTCTCTTAAATGATTGCAAAGAAATCGGAAATTTATTGAACTTCTCGCATGGTAAGTTATTCCAATCCCTAACTCCCCTTCCTATAAAGGAATATTTGCCCCAATTTGTCCTCCTGAATTCCAACTATGTCTTCAAATTGTGATCTTTCGTACTTTTAAAGACACCAATCAAACGTATTCGTCTACTAATGTCATTCCACGCCATCTTTCCACTGACAGCTCGGATCATACCACTTAGTCGAGCGGCTCGTCTCCTTTCTCCCAAGTCTTCCCAGGCCAAACTTTGCAACATTTTTGTAATGTTACTCTTTTCGTCGAAAATCACCCAGAGCAAATCGAGCTGATTTTCTTTGGATTTTTTTCCAGTTCTTGAATCAAGTAATCCTGGTGAGGGTCCCATACACTGGAACCATACTCCAGTTGGGGTCTTACGAGAGACTTACATGCCCTCTCCTTTACATCCTTCCTACAACCCCTAAATACCCTCATAACCATGTGCAGAGGTCTGTACACTTTATTTACAATCGCATTTATATGATTACCCCAATAAGATCCTTCCTTATATTGACACCTAGATACTTACAATGATCCTCAAAAGGAACTTTCACCCCATCAACGCAGTAATTCAAAGTGAGAGGACTTTTCCTATTTGTGAAACTCACAACCTGACGTTTAACTCCGTTTATCATCATACCATTGCCTGCTGTCCATCTCACAACATTATCGAGGTCATTGTACAGTTTCTCACAATCTTGTAACTTATTTATTACTCTATACAGAATAACATCATCCGCAAAAAGCCTTATTTCTGATTCCACTTCTTTACTCATATTCTTTATGTATATATATATATATATATATATATATATATATATATATATATATATATATATATACTCTATATATATAAGAAAACATAATGGTCCAATAATACTGCCTTGACGAATTCCCCTCTTAATTATTACAGGGTCAAATAAAGCTTCACCTACTCTAATTCTCTGAGATCCATTTTCTAGAAATATATCCACCCATTCAGTCACTCTTTTTGCCAGTAGTCTCTCATGATCCACCCTATCAAATGCCTTAGATAGGTCAATCGCGATACAGTCCATGTGACGTCCTGAATCCGAGATATCTGCTATATTTTGCTGGAATCCTACAAGTTGAGTTTCAGTGGAATAACCATTCCTAAAATCGAACTGCCTTCTATCGAACCAGTTATTAATTTCGCAGACATGTCTAATATAATCGGAAAGAATGCTTTCCCGAAAATTTCATGCAATGCATGTAAAACTGACCGGCCTGTAATTTTCACCTTTATGTCTATCAACCTTTCCTTTATACACAGAGTCTACTATAGCCTCTCCATTCATTGGGTATAGCTACTTAATGCAAACAATAATCAAATAAGTACTTCAGATACGATACTATATCCCAACCAATTGTCTTTAGTATATCTCCCGAAACCTTATCAATTCCAGCTGCTTTTCTAGTTTTTAACTTGTGTATCTTATTGTAAATGTCGTTGTTATCATAAGTACATTTTAATACTTATTTAGTATTAGTCACCTCCTCCATCTGGACATTATCCTTGTAACCTACAATCTTTACAATTTACATACTGCTGAGTGAATACTTCTGCCTTTTGAAGATCCTCGCATACACACTCCCCTCGTTCATTAATAATTCCAGGAATGTCCTTTAAAAACCTGTTTCCGCCTTAAAGTACCTATGCATACACTTCCATTTTTCACTAAAATTTGTATGAATGCCAATTATGCTTGCCATCATGTTATTCATAGCTGCCTTCTTTGCTAGATTCAATTTCATAGTAAGTTCCCTCATTTTCGCCTTACTTCCACAGCCATTTCTAACTCTATTTCTTTCCATCCTGCACCTCCTTAGTCTCTTAACGTGTCTGTTAGAATATAGTTGGTCTTTACCATTCCTTACCACCTTCAAAGGTACAAACCTGTTTTCACATTCCTCAACAATTGCTTTAAACCCTTCCCATAGTCTGTTTACTTTGTTATTCACCGTTTTCCACCGATCATGTTTACTTTTTTTAAACTCCCCAAAACCTGTTTCATCAGTAATATAGTACTGCCTAATAGTCCTACTTTTGCGATCTTCCTTTATATCACATTTATTTTTATCTACGACAAAAACAGCTTTGTGATCACTAATGCCATCTGTTAATCGGTTTCTCTATAGAGCTCATCTGATTTTACCAGCACCACGTCTAGTATATTCTTCTCTTTAGTTAGTTCCATCACTTTCTGAATCAGCTATCCTTCCCATATTAACTTATTTGCCATTCGTTCGCACTACCTTCCCAAATGACATTTGGTAAATTGAGATCACCCGCTACAGTGATGTTCCTTTGCACATCATTTCCCACATAGATCATTATCTTATAAAATAATTCCGAATCTACTTCAGCACTACACTTTCCCGGTCTGTACACTCCAAAGACATCAAGTTGATTATTATATTTGGAGATGAGCCTTACACCTAGAATTTCATCTTTTTCTTTTTTAACTTTTACGTAGCTTACAAATTCTTCTTTCACCAGAATGAATACTCTTCCTCCTACTACTCCTAACCTATCTCTACGCTAAACGCTTCAGTTCCGTGAGAAAATTTCTGCCTCCATTATATCATTTCTCAGGCATGATTCAACTCCTATTACAATATCTGGTAAGTATATATCTATTAAATTAATTATATCCCTCTCTTTACAATACTTCTACAAAACACCACTAACGTTTGGCTAACATCTGGCTGTCTGCTCGTCATTTTCGACGTTTCGTTTTACTCTAGTCTACTAGATGGGAGATCGAGTAAACCGAATCTCTCTTGGGTGTTTGTGGCTGAGATTTAATGGCTTTTGTCGGTTAAATACCAAATGTGTCACCAGAGATCTTTATCATGCTGACGTCGTACGACATGGAATGTCGACTGGATTTCTTTCCGCCCTTTTAAAATCCGACTACCTCTGCCGGGTTTGAACTCGCTATATTGGGATCCGAAGGCCGACACTCTAACACAAATCCATAGGGGCAGCTTATTAAAGGATGATATACTGCGAACAGAGGTAACTATGGCAAGGCAGCGCACCTTGTAGTTACTGTTTTCGCCGCTCAAATATCAGACCCCGACTGTCATGGGCCCTAGTATTCGTCCACCCACATTAATCTTTTCATCTTTCTTCAACAGCACCCTCAAAACTCTCCAGGTATTTCTTCTGCATTTTTCTCAGTGTCCTCGTTTCTGATCCAGTCGTAGCATCTGATCAGTTTTTCCTTCCGTAACATCAAGCTGAGTTTACTGGTTGAATGGCCTCTTCTTGCCGTGGCGATTCGTTATCTGATTTCCATGGTGCAGAAGGTATCCTTCGTCAGAAGACTTCTAAAATACTTGAACTAATTGGCATTTTCTAGTTCTTGCTTTTCTACCACGGTTCTCGGAGGCTCGTCTCCTCTCGATATCCTAATCACCTATGACTTTTCGAAGTTGATTTCCATTCCGTAGTTAAATAGTCTATCCATCAGTTCTTGAAGTCTCTTATTTATTTGCCAGTAGCACCAAATAATCAGCATACTTTATGATGTTAATGACTCGGAATCCTATCATGTAGACTCCTGTCACTTCGAAGCCTCGTTCGCCAATCATTCTCCGTAGAGAATTTAATATGTCGACGACCATTAACTGGCAATATTTATCTTTTCCTTGGGTGATAAGAATGTTAAGAGAAGGAGACTTCTTCAGAGATACAGGATACCGTATCGTGATAGGTGGACTTTCCGTGACCACTTACTACCAATTTACTAGCAGTCATTTCCGTAAAAATTAATGAAAACGTACCAGGATTCGTGAAAAACCCTTTTCCCCAAGGGAAAGAACCTCAGGTTTCAAATGACGTCAACAGAAGTAAGTTAGAATTTCACGGCTAGTTACTCACTCCCCTGTGGGAGTCCATACCCCCCGTTGGTACGAAACAATTACACTTACCAGTTCCCCTGCCTAGTACCGCCAATTATGGTTTTGGTAATTACCAGCTATTCTTTGATAAGCCGCGGCCTTTGTTCATATTTTTGGCTGAGGTACTCACAGTCAGCTGTTTATTATTCTCAGTCCTCCGTCAGTAGTTCGGAATTTTCCCGCACACTAATTGAGCCGTGTGACAGCTTCAAAAAATAAGTTAGAAAATATTATTGTGTCATTATTTTTGGGCAGACCCCTTGGTGCTACTGTATTTCGACAGGATTAGGCTACGTTCTGGTATCAGGTTTCACCCTCTCCCTTCCTACCATTATATATCACGTCATTCATTTCATCTCATTAACTCCTGTGAGGAGGTCGCTCAGGAAGTACATACACACACACATACATACATACATACATACATACATACATACATACATACATACATACATACATACATACATTAGCAGCATAAAAGTAATATTTTAATAGGCCTACTTTGATATGAATTTAAGTTTAGTATTTTGGGAGACCTGCTGTTTGTATGAATAAATACCGTAACTCATGGTGATCACTTACGGCTATTTGAAAGTGATTTGTCGAGTTTATTTGCCAATTCTTTCTTTCTTCTAACATCTGCGCCCACCTCACTGGTCACGCACGAAATAAAATATTATACGATACTGATTTGTGCTGTGGTTCATGATCAGGTTTTTATATTTTGTCTTAAAAATAAATGAAATGCTAACATGTTCAAATAATCGACGCAATATATGGCAACCATGCTCTTGACAGCGCTCACTTGCCTTTTAAACGACACGCACCCGTTGTGTCCAGAGGAATGAAACCGACTGATAACTCTGATTGTCACGAGGGCGGGCCACGTTTCGGGATCAGAAGCTGCCACCTCGGGATACGTTCGCCGTCCCAACTGTACCATGTTGTTGTAGTACTTCTGAGTCAACTTAAAAAGAATTTACAAAAAGAGTCGGATTTACGTCATCCCGGTGCAGTTAGAGGAAGATGTGCTTGCGCGAGTTATGGCAGCAGCAGATGTTCAACTACCAGATGTTCATGCGCGAGTGTACCGGGACATGATAAGCAGGTACAATGATTGTATCGAAGAGGGTGTTCACTACGCCGAGTTTTTCCTGTAAGTGAACGCATAAGCACTGCAACAAGAACGTATGTAATACGCTCCGCTCATGAGTCATCAGAAGCGGGCCATTTAAACGCGCGGTGGTGTTTTCCTTGTAGCGGAGAAACGGTACGTTTCCAGGCGTAGGCTCGTTACTAAAAAGAGATGAGAAGAATGCAAGAATGAGGAATGTGGCCTGCAAGCACGAACTTCCTGTTCTGCCCAGACAGATCGGCTTTTATCTGCTCGTATCTGCTACACGAAAATATTGACTCACACTTTGCAGTTTGCTGGATTACAACTGACAAGAGCGAAGAGCTGCCAGTAGAAGATAATATAAAGTCGCCTGGATAGTAGCGGAGTTGCTATGGTAACCATTGCGTCACTGGCTCTGCTCCTGAAAACCCCTTCGCCCCGTGCCTCGCCGGGCGTGTGCATTCTTCTGATCTCCCAACAGTACCTACTCGGTCTCCCCTGAAAGCCCTCAAAGTGTGTAATAGGAATTTAGATACATCCTGTATTTTGTTATGATAAAGATTGTAAAAAGTGAAATGGAACTGTATTAATACTGTACTATACTTCAAGAAGACTTTCTGCTTGTTAAGTCATGTCTAGAGAATGCTGTAGTATATGCCAAGGAAACATTAAATACAGAAGAGAAATGACCAATCGGACACCAGCGGGAAGCGAAACCCACAGCCTACGGATTTCGCGTCCGATGCTCTACTTGTAACTTGACGAGAAGCTAATGAGTAAAACTGTTCAATATTAATTAATTCATTAATTAATTTTATTTATTACTAGTGGTTAAACGTCGCACCAACACACCGAAGGCTTTCGGCGTCGCAAAGATGGGAAAGTGTGAAGAGGTTGGGATGGTAGCGGCCATGGCCTTAATTAAGGTAGGCCTACAGCCGCAGCATTTTCCCGGTGTGAAAATGGGAAACCACGAAAAAATACCTTCAGGGCTGCTGACGGTGAGATTCGAACCCACCAGCTACGTTACGCGACCCGAACCGCACGGCCAACTCGTTAGATGTTGTTCGAATATTCAGTTTTATTGCACTTTGATAATCCACTTCTTGTCATATCCAGGAGGTGGGAGAATTTTACTCCTAAGTGATTCTCAATGGCAGTGCTGGTTGATAACGATTACTATCTCCCCCTCCAAGAATATGCAATTCTGAAAGTTTTGTCCATTATTACAAATTATTTTGATTGCCTAGTTTTATTCCCTATTCTCAGGCAATCATGATACAGATCTGAAGAATGTTCCCAAAATGTTTTTCTTAGTCTCTTTTCTTACAATCAACTAAAAATGAAAAGAACGGTCTTGAAGCCTTTGGGATGAGGTGTTATCGTAACATGATAAATGTGATATGGAGAAATAACATGTCAAACTCCAGAGTTCTAGAAAAAGTGAACCAAAGGAGACCAGTCCTTCGCACCATCCGCAACCGTCGTCTCGCATGGTACGGTCACACAACGCGCCATTCCAATTAAATTATACTTGTGATAGAACGCTTCATTGAAGGAAAATATCCTTGAGGAAGACCTAGAAATACCTTTCTTAAACAAATTCTAATTGACACCCAGGCACAGAATTATGTTTCAATGAAAGAAGCGGCAGATGACAGGATACACTGGAAATGTTTTATGCCAACTAATCAGTCTTAGGACTGCAAAGCAATGATGATGAGGAATAATAGTGTCATAACAAATCAAGGTGATTGCAGCAGAACTGCGTGTGCGAGACATATGGTATATTTTCGTTCGTTAAAATAAATACTCTCTGGTTGATCAAACCGGGAACCTTGAAACATAACCTGTTCAAAAGTTGATCTCTTGGCTGTGTTCCACTTATGTGACGTCAGGAGTCTACTGAAAGCGGAATGGATGCATTTAATGAGAAATCATATAAGCCAACTACCTTGCACGGAAGAAAATAAAATGGAGTGCACAAATGAATTCTTTGCACATAATGTAAGAATATCTCTGAAGAATAATACTGTTAATATTGATAACGTGAAGTTACACTGTAAGTGGTGTTCTGAGCATCATGTCTCGAATTTAAAATAACGTGCCGTGCCTCGGAGACTTCAATGCGCTATCACACACGTAAATTGAACTACAGGATTTCGTCTGATCAAAGTCAGAAGTAATTTTGAAATTCCAGCAGAGTGGAGATGGGATTATATTCATCATAAATTAATCGAGACATGTGAGATATATTCTCAAATAGCAGTTATCATTACGAGATGGCTATGTCGCAAAAACAGAATAAATGGCAGAAGAGTGTAAACCAGGGAATGCGTCACACTTCCCGAACTGAATTATACTTTTACTAACGGCAATATGTTATTAACCCCAGTGGAGTCCATAGCATGAAAACTGATGATATGGAATTGAAAATTTAAAAATCAACGTTTTCCTGAACAGAAAATAATAAAAAGAGGATATTATCTAACGACTGACGAAAATCGCGTAGACCTACGAATGAAGAAAAGAAAATAATTCCGTTTTGACTGTCAACAAAACAAGGAACAGATTAATCAGGAAGTGTTCTATTCAAGAGGAAGAATATAGCTTCATTATGATGTTGAAGGGGCCAGCCTCGCGGTGTAGGGGTAGTGTGTATGCCTCTTACGCGGAGGCCCCGGGTTCGACTCTCCACCAGGTCAGGGAGTTTTACCTGCATCTGAGGGCTGGTTCGAGGTCCACTCAGCCTGCGTGATTACAGTTGAGGAGCTATCTGACGGTGAGATAACGGCCCCGGTCTAGAAAGCCAAGAATAACGGCCGAGAGAATCCGTCGTGCTGACCACAGGACACCACGTAATCTGCAGTCTTTCGGGCTGAGCAGCGGTCGTTTGGAAGGCTATGACCCTTCGGGGCTGTTGCGCCATGGGTGTGAGGGGTGATGTTGGAGGGGCGCGACCGATGGCAAAGATTTTGGGTAATTTCGAAAAGGAACTTAAGATACTATAAACATGACTCAGTTTAACGGTATTAAGGAAACAATATTAATGACACAAAAACAAATATTCAGAGGGCTAATACTACTCATAACAAAAGGGGATTTTCGGTACCGGCAGTCCAATCGTCATGAGTTGCTGTTACTTACAAGCCCAATGTTAATTTAAAATATAAGCACTTAAACGCACAAGAAATAATACATTGATATGAATCTGATATGAACCTGTAAGGTAGAAAGCGTACCTAAATGGCCTTGGACTTGGCTAGTCTCCAGGCACACTTGTGAACCTGTCACTATGGAAACCACACCTCCAGTCCAGTGTCCACGTGGTAGACTACATCTCGTGAAGCATAGGGGTCAGTACGTTGCAACGTTGCGTCATCTAGAAACTTAACTACCACACCTCCAGCATATTTTATGTTGTCTATCAGGAATTAGTCACAATATGCATCGTGAGACTGTGTGATGCAACCCAATAAGAAATTAAAATAAGAAAGAAATGTTCATGTCCTCATGCCCTGGAATGAACACACAACTTTCATAGTAGATGTTGGGTTACTAACCCTTTCTGCCCACTGATAAGCCACCCGTCTTGAAGCGATTTAATCATTGTCTACTTTATATATGACGGAAATCAGACGGCTAGAGAGATCTCTAAGAAGCTGCTCACATTCTGTATAAGCTGGGACATTTCCTGTAGGTATTTGCCACTTAACGTGGCCTAAACAGCCCCGACGATGCTTCGCTAATAAGTGTGTCATATGTCAAATACGTAAGATGCCTATAAACATTGGACACCATAGTACAAATGAAAGTCGTTGCATTAAATGAGAAACAGTATTATTTTTACCACTGGAGAAAGAGGAAGTGTTCTGACCAGTAGAAGAATGCGGAAATCAACTAAAGACAGAAAAAGGCCATGAGAATTAAGAAATTGAAAGACTTCCCACGTTTTGCAAGCCTGCCAAAGTCGAGTTTAAAAGCGAACGAAATTTCACTACAGTATGTTAAATAGGAAATACAAAAGAGAGAAGTCATGCTTGACAAAGTGGTGGTAATTACTATTTTACGGGGAAGTGCAGCTAGGCAACCACCCCCTACTTACAACAAACACAGTAAAAACTGGAGAATTTTCGAGTCTTCAAAAAACGAGGGTATCCGAAAAGGAAAGGGAAGAGCCCTCAAAGATCGTGGATATGAAAGTCTCCTTTGGCCTCGCAAATATCATACCACCGGGGTCAGAAATGAACAAGAGTTGACAAAGGAAGGTCAGACAGGAAATATGAAAGAAAGTGAGGAAGCTGACACAAGTAAGTGGAGTAATGACAGACTCAGATGAGGACCTCGTGTTCACCAACCCACCCCCCAAGCTGAAACCCGGGGTCTATATTAGTCACCACTCACGACAGCAGATTGTAATGAGGATGTATTATTCTACCGCCTCCATCCACGCATGGGTTACTCAAGAAAGTGCAAACGATGTACAGTAAGACTCAGATGAACGCCCGAGACGGTCACCGCACGAGTTGTGAGCCTTTGTGTGCTGCAAATATGAATGTGTGTGCATTTGTTTGTGATTTCTATGTAGTTTTAAAAGTAATATCTCCAATGTAAGTCTGCTTTCACACGCAGAAAACTGAAGACATGCTATTCTGCCTTCTGCAGTGATAAAATAACTTGCTCTTCTGTCAATAAGACCCATGTTTACTACAGTTCTGTCTAGAGTAGATGCCTGGAAAACTTTTTCAAATTAAACCTATTTATATATGAAATTAGGATAGTGTAATCAATAATTTGTACAAGAGCTATCTTGTCGGTGATTGAAGAGAAACCTGGGAGAAGGTAGTCTACAATATTAACAAAATACAATGACCGAACCATGGATGTAACTTAATATACATTATGAGATACAGTACTCAGTCTGTTGTGCGTTATGAAAGGTACAGGCTGCAACATTTACAAAGCCCTATCTCATGTTGCTTACAAAAGAAAGAATCGTCTTTCCTTTAACTAACAAAAAGGAATGAAGGAATATATGCGCACTACTCCATGATACGTCAGAGGTGTTTACTTCTGTGGCCCGCTTCCGTATGTGACGTAACAAACGGCTACAATGCCAAAATAATAGGTTTCTATCAGACCACGAGTCCTAGTCTATTGCTGACAAGGCAACTGGTACAGTTCACAAGAAGATGAAGATGATGATGATGATGATGCTTGTTGTTTTAAGGGGCCTAACATCGAAGGTCATCGGCCCTTCACAAGAAGATACTTCAGGATGGACACTTTCAAGCAAATGTAAGTAGCGGGGATGAATTATTTCGGAGTTAGAACACAACATTTTTTCGAAATAATCGTGATCTACTTAAACCATTATTGCCCAAAGTACCGGTAATATTAATCAATATCTCAAATTTATAATATGCCTTTTTGGAACACAGTGCAATGTATATGGAAAAGTTTTTTTTTTTTTCTTTTCTCTGACGCATATTATCCTTTCTTTGCTTTACCTCGAGTAGGTATTATAAATAAATAAATAAATAAATAAATAAATAAATAAATAAATAAATAAATAAATAAATAAATAAATAAGTTGAATAAATGAAACTATCGACATTGCCTTAGTACATCATGAAAGACTTACCAGTACCAGTAGATTAGATTAGATTAACCTTTTATAGACGATGGTCGAATAATTTCTCTTCCTTTTTAAGTTATTATTTTCGTCCTTCAGACAAATTCGACCACGTCTTTCGGAAAGTCGTAAGGTTCAATGGTCTAATTGTTGATAACCTGATTTTTTTTTTGTTTGTGACTTTTAAATGCTTTTATTACACTTTTCTGATTAATGGCTGCATACATTATTCAATTGTTTCAATAATAAATCTCAAAATATTGTAATCCTAAGTAAATATTTTTGTATATATGGGTACAACATCTCTATTAACGGTCCTGTGAAATGACAACTATTGTTGACGCTGTCTGAATGAATTAGACCATTATCTGTCAAAGAAGTAAAATACCGTATTTGTTGGTTCACTTCGTTTAATGTGGGGTCTGGAGAGGATAAATAACTCTCCGTGGGAAATCTTGTGTTAGCATTTCACTGACAAGTACGAAAAAATATAATTTCCGATGTAGGCTTCGTTTCTTTATTAGTTACTCTATCACGGAGTACTTTCTGCTAAAGCGCAATTGTAGTCTTCCTTCTGCAAAAGGCAAGCCACATATTTTGTGTTCAAACAAGTTGTTTACTTCTCTCGGCATAAATTGCTGCGCGAATTTTCACTCTCCTATTTGTGACGTCAATGAAGCCCCGAAGGGAAATGATCAAGGCTTGGCGACTCGCCTCCGAAGTTGTTCCACATGTTTAAACTGTACAACGCATGTTATAGGTATTCTCATATCTATAAGAGGCGAGAGATATTTAATGCGATGTCCTTAACACTTGATAATAATAATAATAATAATAATAATAATAATAATAATAATAATAATAATAATAATAATAATAATAATAATAATAGCACATGTCCTCCGAAGAGGCCTAGTGCAGGTCTTTCGAGTTGATGCCATATGGGCGACCTGCGCGTCAGTGAGTATGGGCTCCTACCTATTCTAATACTGAAGACAGCACACATCCAGCCCCAGAGCCGTTGGAATTAACCATTGAAGGTTAAAACCCCCGAACTGGTCGGGAGCTGGAGCTTCAGACTCTGGGTCGATCCCTGGACACCCCTGGGCCAAAAACCAGCACGCTAACCATTTAGCCACCGAGCTCGATAGCTGCAGTCGCTTAAGTGCGGCCAGTATCCAGTATTCGGGAGATAGTAGGTTCGAACCCCACTGTCGGCAGCCCTGAAAATGGTTTTCCGTGGTTTCCCATTTTCACACCAGGCAAATGCTGAGGCTGTACCTTAATTAAGGCCACGGCCGCTTCCTTCCCACTCCTAATCCTTTCTTTTTTTTGCTAGTTGTTTTACGTCACACCAACACAGATAGGTCTTACGGCTACGATGGGACAGGAAAGGGCTAGGAGTGGGAAGGAAGCGGCCGTGGCCTTAATTAAGGTACAGCCTCAGCATTTGCCTGGTGTGAAAATGGGAAACCACGGAAAACCATTTTCAGGGCTGCCGATAGTGGGATTCGAACCTACTATCTCCCGGATGCAAGCTCACAGCCGCGCGCCTCTACGCGCACGGCCAACTCGCCCGGTAAAAAAAAAAAAAAAAATATATATATATATATATTAGCCGTGGAGCAGGATACTTGAAAATTTAACAAACCTATGGGAGATCAGGAGTGAGATCCTGTAGAAGTTCATTATACAGTATTTTAAATACTGCTGGCCTTCGAAGAACAAGAATAGGTATAGATACCGTATAAGAGAGGTTTTTGTTGTTTCATGACAGGTTCAGACCTTCGTACACGACAACAACCCTCTATTACTAGTCTCTTCTGGTGAAGTTTATACTGGTTTGTGTATTTATAATTGTTTGGGGGTAGAACTGGCAAGAAAGAGCCCTTGATATTTATTTATTTATTTATTTATTTATTTATTTATTTATTTATTTATTTATTTATTTATTTATTTATTTATTTATTTATTTATTTATTTATTTATTTATTTATTTATTTATTTATTTGTTTATTTATACGTCTATAACAGAGACTAGCTCCAATTACAATAGACGGACTAGTTGTATTTTAACAGAAAGTTTTCTAAACTCAGTATAATTGTAACAAACGTAACAGAAAACAAAGTATCTTAAAGAGAAAAAAAAATGAGATAAATTTTAACAATAAATTATCGAATACTCCATTAAATATCTAGGTGCAAGGGCAATGGAATTTCAGTTAAATGATCGGACTCATCACTAGGGCATTCATCAGCCTAAAAGTGCGATCCATATATATAAATCCATCAAGTTTTGCCTCCAGAGTAACGGCGAGCACTCAGATCCACAGACGTCAAAGTAAAACTCCCATCTACAACTGCACTAATATGGTTTATAGGGAAATTTCATAGTAAACCATAGTGAGTGGGATAGATACGAGTACTCTTGAGATACCTACAGTAGATAGAGCTGACCATGGTTAAACACCGGAGTGGAGAGATTTAACCCAACTTTATGTAAAGTTTGTCCCTGTGATTTGTTGATTGTGACAAAGAAGGCCAAATTTATAGGAAATTGCCTCAGTTTAAGAATGGATGGCATGAAAGATTAAAAGGTACCAAATCTCTTCTTGGAATAAAACTCTGAGTCCATCAGCATTTCTGCATGAACGATATTTTCGTCTAGCTTCAACATAGTCAATCACATTCTGTTATACCCGGAGGCGAAATGGAGAACGATGCAAAGGAACTTGCAAGATGAGCAGGAGATATGTTGCATAGAACCAGTATTTAGTTTGTGGCTAACGTGCAAATTTAACCCGAGCCAAGCAGGCAGGAAGCGCCTATGCTAATCCCGACATCACTATCGTAGACGTTGATGTAAAGATAACTTACCGTTCACAGTAACTAAGAACAAGGCGAGGGAGCAGTGGCAATTATACGTTTCATTCGCTCGAAGTTCATCAGTAGCTTCATATTTCAACAGATCTTCTTCTTCTTTCACCGCTTTTCCCACACGTGTGGGGTCGCGGGTGCGATCTGTGTCGCACATGTATATTTGGTCCTGTTTTATGGACGAATGCCCTTCCTGACGCCAACCCTGTGTGGAGGGATGTAATTACTATTGCGTATTTCTATGGTGGTTGGTAGTTTGGTGCGTTGTCTGAATTTGAAGAGAAGAGTTTTGGGACAGGACAAACACAAAAAACCAGTCCCCGAGCCAAAAGAATTAATCAAACGCGATTAAAATCCCCAACCCGGCCGATAATCGAACCCGGGACCCCTGTGACCAAAAAGGCCAACACGCTAACCATCTAGCCATGGAGCCGGACCATATTTCAACAGATAAATAAGGAAATTTTTTTCTGTGGAACACCACCGTTCTAATGCCGTCCCTAACGTTCCCTTAAGGATTTTTTCTGTTCCAGCCTTCCCTTTAAGTTGGGTAAATTGGTCTGCTCCATCATGACATGTACAGGATCATCTCGTACAATTGTGGTATAAAGATGAACATTAACTTGTCATATAAATGTCTTTTCCTGACTTATTGCTTCAGTTTGGTGGCCGACTTCTTGGCTGAATGGTCAGCGTTGAGGCCTTCCGTTCAGAGGATTACAGATTCGATTTCCGACCGGATCGGGAATTTTAATCACGCCTGATTAATTCTCCTTGCTCGGGCAGAGGGTGGTTGTATTTGTCCCAACACTTTGCTCTTCATGTTCAGACAACGTACTACAGTACCAACCACCACAGAAACACGCAATAGTGACTACATCCCTCTATATAGAGTTGGCGTCAGGAAAGGGCATCTGGCCGTAAAAAGGGCCAAACCCATATGTGCGACACAGTTCGCAACCGCGACCCCAAAAGTTTGGGAAAAGTTGCAGGAAAGAAAAAGAAGAAAAATGCTTCGGTTTGGTGTTAGGTTAGAGTATTTTGTACATTTCATTAATCTGACTCATTTTCTCCTTTACCTTTGAAAATATGAAAGTGATTGAGGTACAAGTGACATTAATAAAATTATTCCTCATTCAGCCGAGTCCTGTAATGAAGAATGTGAAGGGCTCGCTTGTTGAGTTTGAGTTTGTGCGACAGATATGTAAGGACTCTTTCTGACTCAGTGAATAAAGTGACGGGAAACTACTTCGCTCCATTTCCATAGCACGTCTTTGTCAGTGACACTTCGGCTTTCTGTGGCAGCTGAGAAGATCCACCCAGATTTTCGGCTGAGGAATCAACATAAGCTCACTGGACAATACATTAGTCACCCCTGGAGAAATCATTACAACCATCATTTAATACTGTGTAACCGCCTTAATTCGGTGAAGAAGTGAGTTCACAAGGTTGTGCAGGTACGTCACATCTAGGTTAATCCACTCACTGAGGATTTGATCAAATTCCACCTAACGGCGGGGTTGCTGATATCGGCGTTTTACCTGCTGTTCCAGCATGACCCACAGATTTTCAAAGGGGTTCAAGTCAGGTGATTTTTCAGGCCATTCGGGATGTAATAGGGTGGGAGGGTGTTCATAAAACCAGTCACATATGCCTCCAGCCCGATGAACTTTGCTGTTGTCATCTTGAAAATTCGGGGTATCATTAACATACTCATCACGCAGATGTTGACTGAAAGGCAGGCAGGTCCAATCCATGATACGAAAAACACCCGCAAAATATCACAAACCCATCTCCGGCTTGAACTTGACCTTGCACACATCCAAGACGAAATGTTTCATAGCAGAGGAAAAGAGTGGATGAGACTTTAATTGAACCTGAGGAATAGCTCGTCACTCCGGTGCTTGCAGCTGCGAACTCTGAGGTCTTTGAACGTGTACAACAAGCAATGCCACGTCGTTGCAGAGCGTATATTGAAGCAAGAGAACGCTCTTCTGAACAATTTTTGTATAATATTACAGTTAAATAGGCATGTAATAATGCTATTTTCAACCCCTCAAAATGTAACTTACTTCAATTTTTCGTTTCCGACTTAGGGTTATTTAATAAAATTTTAAAAGATATACCAAGCAAATTGGCCGTGCGGTTAGTGTCACGTAGCTGATAGCTTGCACTCGGGATTCGGTGGGTTCGAATCCCACCATCGGCAGCCCTGAAAATTGTTTTCCGTAGTTTCCCATTTCACACCAGGCAAATACTGTGACTGTACTTCAATTAAGGTCACGACCGCTACCTTCCCAGTCCTACCCCTTTTCACATCCTTGCGTCGCCGAAAACTTGCGATGCGTTAGTGTGACGTTAAGCCAATAGCAAAAATAAATAAATATATAAATAAATGCATTTATTTTTCTCTTCTGTCACCCGTAGACATTTGAGTACTGAATTTTGATACACTCTATATAACCCTTTTTCAAGCAACAACGAAATATATTTGGGATAAGTTTTTCATTTTTTTTTTTTGCTATTTGCTTTACGTCGCACCGACACAGATAGGTCTTATGGCGACGATGGGATAGGAAAGGCCTAGGAATTGGAAGGAAGCGACCGTGGCCTTAATTAAGGTACAGCCCCAGCATTTGCCTGGTGTGAAAATGGGAAACCACGGAAAACCATCTTCAGGGCTGCCGACAGTGGGGCTCGAACCCACTATCTCCCGATTACTGGATACTGGCCGCACTTAAGCGACTGCAGCTATCGAGCTCGGTCATTTTCTTTTTACAAGACGCACCGACGTAAAGTACGTGGTCATCATAAATGAATACACTCTGTTTCTTGACTGCAAGTTTAGTTTAGTTTGTGAGATTGAAATACATAGTAGATCAACTGTAGATCCACAAGTGAGAAATGCAATATGCATACAAAAACTACCTTACAGGACTCTTGTGGTGATGATGGGATAGGAAAGGGGAAAGGGTTAGAAGGAAGTGGCCGTGGTCTTAATTAAGGTACAGTCCCATCATTTGATTGGTGTGAAAATGAGATACCCTGTTTCCCTGTCATCATTCATTCCAATAGCACTCTCCAATATCATTTCATTTCATCTGTTAGTCATCAATCATTGCTCCAGAGGAGTGCG
Organism: Anabrus simplex; assembly: GCF_040414725.1. Lineage (NCBI taxonomy): Eukaryota > Metazoa > Arthropoda > Insecta > Orthoptera > Tettigoniidae > Anabrus > Anabrus simplex. The sequence continues at coordinate 113,415,724 of NC_090271.1, read as the reverse complement.
ACAGGCTTCGACAGCCGGCACAGTTCCTATCCTCGCCGCTAGATGGGGGCTTCATTCATTACATTCCCGACCCGGTCAAATGACTGAAAACAGGCTGTGGATTTTCATTTTTCTCTTGATAAATTATTCCAATCGCTAATTCCTCTTTCCATAAACGAGTATTTGCCCCAATTTGTCGTCTTGAATTCCAAACTTTTCTTCATTTTATGATCTTTTCATACTTTTAAAAACTCCACTTAAGCGTATTTTTATTCTTTTACTTTCGACAGCTCGAAGCATTTCGCTTAGTCGAGCTGTTCGTCTCCCTATTTCCAAGGCTTCCCAGCCCAAAGTTTACAACATATTCCTAACACTACTCCTTTGTCGGAAATCACCCAGAAAAAATCATGTTGCTTTCCTTTGAATCTTTCCGAATTCTTGTAACAAGTAATCCTGGTGAATGTCCCATATACTAGAACCATACTCTAATAGGGGTCTTACCAGTGACTTATACGCGTTATCCTTTGCATCCTTACTGCAACCCCTAAATACCCTCCTAACTCTATGGTGAGGTCTGTAAAACCTTTATTTGCAATTCCATTTATGTGATGACCTCAATGAAGATCTTTCCTTGTTTTTGAAAATGTTATTGGCTTTACGTCCCATTAACTACTTTTTCGATTTTCGGAGACGCCGAGGTGCCGGAGTTTCGTCCAACAAGTGTTCTTTTACGTGCCAGTAAATCTACCGACACGAGAACTGGCGTATTTGAGCATCTTCAAATACCACCGGACTGAGTCAGGATCGAACCTACCAAGTTGGGGTCAGAAGGCCAGTGCCTGAACCGTCTGAGCCACTCAGCCCGGCTTTCCTTATATTAACACCTAGATACTTGCTTTGACCCCCATGAATTACTGCCGACCACCAACGCAGTAAATAAAAATTACAGCATTTCCTGCGAATTTATTACGTTTCAGAGGACGAAATGTTGGTTGGTTGTTTGTCTTGTCATAATCGTATAGTCGCAGCTACTATATGCAGGTATTTAGATTTGACGCCATTTGGGCTACCTGCTTGTCAATTTCAAAGCATCGTTTCGCTAACAGCAAATGTGACACCAGCGATACTATACATGTGACACAAAGTACTGAATGAACCATCTTCGCCGTTCAAATATCCGACTTTCTTCAGCAGGTTTGAACCCGCAATCTGGTGACGTGGAGGCTGATAATTTGCCATTGATTGACAGATGGATCCGACATCACCATTAATGATGTAGTTCGATGGAAATTAGGATCTAGTTTCGTGTTCGTGATGGTGATTATTGTTTTAAGATGAAGTACAACTAAGCAACCATCATCTATATAACACTAATCAGAAAGAAAAAAAATACCCCTTTGATAGGAACAATTCACATATTAAGATACAGTAATTTCTCTTTTTTTTTTTACAATTGGCTTTATCCCACTGACACAGGTAGATCTTATGGCGAGAGTGGGATAGGAAAAGGCTAGGAGTGGGAAGGAAGCGGCCGTGGCCTTAATTAAGGTACAGTCCCAGCGTTTACCTGGTGTGAAAATGGGAAACCACGAAAACCATGTTTAGGACTGCCGACAGTGAGGTTCGAACCCGCTATCTCCCGAATACTGGATACTGACCGCACACAATCCTAGCATTTAACTGGTGTGAAAATGGGAAACCACAGAAAACCGTCTTTAGGACTACCGACAGTAAGGTTCGAACCCACTATCTCCCGAATACTGGATACTGACCGCACTTAAACGACTGCAGATATCGAGTTCGGTGTAATTTCTCTCACCAACAATTGAAGTGTATATATTATGCAATGATCCACCCACATCTAACATACATAAACTTCATTTGCGGAGGATGTATAAAAGATTATGTTAATCATTTGGAAATCCTACAAAAGAGAGCCATCAAAATCATGTATGGATCCCCCTTCCTCAAACCGTCACATGAAGCTTTTTCAGAGTCAAATATTCTGCCATTCCATAAGCAAATCGCATTTCATCATCAGTCTTTATGTATAAGCTAGACAGGAAATTTACCCTCTCTGATGTTAACTTCTCCCATTTTAGTGGCATTCATATACATGAAACTAAAGGATCATGGTAGTTTAGGAGAAGGCCTAAAATTTACTTCTCAAATATTTGTTATTAGAGGTCGTATCGATAAATACTGCATAACTAAAGCTATATAGTATTAAATTTCCGATCACTTATGCCTTATACATTGTTACCGTACCGGCTATGATCACAAAGATATTCATTAATTTGGATTTTTGTTATTAAGTCCATATCAGCGCCGAGTCACGAGAAAGTGGGTAAACAGAATTTAATGAACACCGGTATATAAAGTCGGAGAATAAGGACCTACAGTCTACGCTATAAATTATTTTACAAATCACATCGAAAGAAAACTAAATGTGAAAGCCTACAGTTTAGAACAACAATAACAACAATAACATTACATTGACCATTGTTTGTTGTAATGTGCTTTGTGTCTTCTGTTGCCACTCATCTCCAGTAGATAGGATTACTGCTGATACCGAGTATTCTTTTATTTGCTTTACGTCGCACCGACACACATAGGTCTTACGGCGCCGATGGGATAGGAAAGGGCTAGGAGTGTGAAGAAAGCGGCCTTGGCCTTAATTAAGGTACATTTCCAGCATTTGCCTGGTGTGAAAGTGAGAAACCACAGAATACCATCTTCAGCGCTGCCGACCGTGGGGTTCGAATCCACTATCTCCCGGATGCAAGCTCACAGCTGCGCACCGCTAACCACACGGCCAACTCGCCCGGTCGTACACAGTGTAACAGCCTGCCTGAATATTGACGGGAAGTAGCTGGGGAGTTAGATAACTTTCTTCTTTAGCATGCCATTCCTCTGGTTCGTAACTTTTCTGATACTACTGGTACGTAACACACTAGTTCATCATAGCATTCGAACTATTCAATCCCTATTCTGAGGCACTGATTGGAATGAACAGTGTTCAAATTTAACGGAATAATGGCAGAGGAATGTTCACAGCAGTCTGCGGCCTGGTCATTCCAACTATGGAACTTCGTACTGTTAGGTTGGCACCGTAGTACTGTTCGTTAAAAGTGATAACATGTGGTTTTTTTTGCATCGAGTATTTTATTTGATTACATTGCTTTTAATGGCTACCTTCCTACTAACTTTTTTGTAATGACCTATGTAGACTTCAGTTTGGAAAACCACATAGCCAGTCTTTCTGAGAATCCCGTAGCGAACCACGGGTACATCAGCTAGTAAATAAATAAGTAAATAAATAAAATAAATAAATAAATCTATATATATAAAATAAGAGTTTTGTCTGTACATTGCGTAGAATTTGAAAAGAATGGTATTTCTGTATCGGTCATGTCCATAGTAACAAGGAAATGCACTTTTTACTTCTCCGTAATTTCTGTCTGTCTGTCTGTCTGTCTGTCTGTCTGTCTGTCTGTCTGTCTGTCTGTCTGTCTGTCTGTCTGTCTGTCTGTCTGTCTGTCTGTCTGTCTGTCTGTCTGTCTGTCTGTCTGTCTGTCTGTACGTACGTATGTACACGCATCACGAGAAAACGGCTGAAGAGAATTTAATGAAAATCGGTATGTGAAGTCGGGGGATGAGCCGCTACAATCTAAGCTATACATCATTTTACTCACGCTGAGTGAAATGGTAGTTTAGGGGAAGGCCTAAAATTTAATTCTGAAATATTTATACTATTAGTGGTCCTATCGATAAATATTACATAACGAAAATTACACAGAGTTAAATTTCCGATCATTTATGTCATACATTGTTACCGTACCGGCTTTGATAACAGATATTCATGAATTTGTATTTTTGTTGCCAAGTCCATATCAACGCCGAGCCACGAGAAAATGGGTTAACAGAATTGAATGAAAATCGGTATATAGAGTCTGGGAATGGCTTTGCTGGTGAGATGTAGTGTTTACAGTGCACTATGTCTTCTGGTATGGGCTATATCAAATTTGTTACCTTCATTGACCTGTCTTAGTCTCATCCTTGGCTTTGACAATATGAAAGTGACTGAGGTATGAGTGATGCTAGTAATACCATTGCTTATGCAGCCAGTCCCTGTTATGAATGGTGTGAAAATATCGCTCATAGGGTCGGTTGGTGCATGCATTTCAGTGGGCTTGGCAGACTGATATGTAATAGCAACGGCTGGTTCGTGAGGAAAGCAACGGGAAACTACCTCACTCCTCATTTCCCTAGTACGCCTCTTCAGTGACGCCTAGGCTATTTATTACAGCTGTTGGCGGAGCTGCAGAGGATCAAACCAGCCTTCGGGCTGAATACCCAACATACAGAGTCTGGGAATAAGAAACTACAATCTAAGTTATAAAAAATTTACTCGCCCTGGATAAAATTGTAGTTTAGGGGAAGGCGCCTAAAATTTGATTTTTAAATACCAATGTCTTGGTCCTATCGAAAAGTACTACATAACAAAAGTTATAGAGAATAAAATGTCCGACCTTTTATATTTTATTCAGTTTTACCGTACCGTCTATGATAAGAGTGGTATTTCAGAGTTAGAAGAAAACTAATATGAAGGCCTACAATATTGAAAGCGCATAACATTGATCAACAATAACATTACATTGACCATTGTTTGTTGCGATGTTCTTTGCCTCTTATGCTGCCGCTCAACTCCGATAGATGGGATTACTGCTGCGTACCGAGTGTAACATCCTGACTGAATATCGGTGGGAAATAGCTGGGCAGTTGGAAAACTTTCTTCTTTAGCATGCCGTTCCTCTGGTTCATACATTTTCTGATACTGCTGGTACGTAACAGACTGGTTCATTACAGTATTCCAGTTATTCGATCTCTACTTTGACGCGCTGTTTTGAATGAGCAGTGTACGCACTTAAGGCAGAGGCTCACTTAGTAGGAGTAGTAGTAGTACCTGGTCTAGAATTACATTTTAAGCCTATTCCAAATTATAGCACCACAATTCAATAAATAACTTAACATTCAACCTTGAAAAGAGCCGTTTAATAAGAAAAGCTTCTTCATCTTCACTTTTATTAAATTCTACATTCATTTTATTCCGAATTAGCAGTGAAGACGGGGTTTCTCCTCTGGATTGGAAGAAAAATTTGCCACCAAATCAGACATATTTTTCCGCTACCAATGTAGTGAAGTGAGATTTTCCGACTCATCGGGTACTCCTAGGAAACAGATTAGTAAAAGGGCATAGTTTTTGCCCTGGGAGTCTCCACTATTCGACTCCCCCACCCGGCCGAAATAAGGCGAAGTGTGTTCACGGATCACGGCTGTCTGCGGCCTGGTCATTCCAGCTCTGGAACTTTGGACTGTTAGATCAGTAGCGTAATACTGTTCGTTAAAAGTGTGAAAATATGTGGTTTTTCATTTGTTCGAGTATTTCATATGAAAGCATTGCTTTTAATCGCGCCATTCCTACTTACTGTACGTCATTGTAATGAGTTAATGTTCATTTCAGTTGGGAAAACTACTAAGACAGTCTTTCTGAGGATTTAAAAAGGCAGCTGGAGAGTGAGTGTCTGCCATTATAATGAAAACTCCCCAACCTGATTGTGACTGATGTAGGCAAGGGGCCTACCATTTCAATGGAAATTCGCTAACCCAGTCTTCATATGAGAAAAGACGTTTGGTGACTTCCCCGTCGCGTTTATAGGGTAATGTTAAGTGCAATGCAATTTAATACAATCTTGCTTACAACGTGTACACTTCCTAACCTAGAATTCTGTACACAATGTAGAATTCCGTAGCGAAGCGCGGCTACATCAGCTAGTAAATAAATAAATAAATAAATAAACTGGAAGGGATCCGACACTTCAAAAAATGAACCTATCGCCCAAAGAAAGACAAGGGCCACGAAGGGCGTGAAAATGAAAGAATCCTTAGCTGAGGATCTATTTCGTCCGTTGTAGTGGTCGTTACTGAATTTCCACGGCACAGTTTTCTAGGAATCTACAAAAATATCATAACCAAATCTACTTATGTTTGGTAAGCCACTTCAAACAACAGGCAATATTAATAATTACAGTTAGTTCATTAATGGTGTTATTTGATGTACGTCCATCCTAAATGCTAGCTCTTAACAGACGCCGGGATGTCAGAATTTTGTTCCGCAGGAGTTCTTTAACTTTCCGGAAGCCAACGGCATCCTTTTATAGCTACCAATCTGAGCCGGATTTGAACCCGCGAACTTTGGCTCAGAGAAACAACGGTGACAAGCTGAGTCACTCAGGACGGCCAGTATAGTCCATTTACAGTAAACCTAGGTATAAAAGTACTATCTAATGCGTCATATAGGTAGATCATATTCACCATTCGCGTTACGAAGTTAATTGATCCAAGCTGTGCTCAAGTTGGCTAACAAAACTGTGCTCATAAAGCAGGTTATGCAAGTGGCACAACGAAAACAGTGGTAAGGCCTTCAAGGTAGCATAAACAACAACAACATAATACTCAGAATAGACTTGGATCGGATGAATGATTAATAATTTGGGTATGAGAGCATTGCGTAATTCTTATCCTGGTTGTTGAGAGATTTGTCAAAAACAGTATCTGAAAGTGGCGTGATACGTGTAATGACGATGTGCGCAGTTCTGGCGTTGGACACGTTGAGACCTGAAGTCCTTCAGACAGAAGGCCAGCAACACTAACACTCGCCAGAAGATTTTATGGAGGAGCTGAACTCCACGGGACTAGGAACCGCGCCCATTCTGAAATCTTCTTCACTCGCTTAGTCCGGATCAGGGCTCAATCAATATAGAAATTATTCCAAGAAATAGATCTATAACGATGTATATTGAAGAATCGTGTATAAAATACCAATTATCATATTCTCTTAGTTATAATCTCCGTCATCTTTTCTCTATATTAATGATTTCATTGGCGTATGCAGAACGGAAGTGAGAGGGTGAGAGAGAATCAGCTGCAAATTTTGTTTCATTAACATATGAAATTCAACTGATTGTCCATAGAGCCTATGAAGGATCTTGAGGCTGCATTGACGACTGATGCTCCGCCAGATGGCCTATAGATATTGGAGTGTCACGTGGTCAGTGATATTCCTTGGCTTCCCTGGACGAGTCTACAGCCTCTCACATCAAATCTACTCCTCGGTTGACACCGTAAGACTGAATGAATCTCTGTTCAAGTCTCGCATCGGGAAAATGTCTTTGGAGACACCAGGAATCGAACCCGAGGTCTCTGAATAAAAGGCGAAATTATATCCCAGCACCATCGAGCTGGCTTCATTCAAATATACATTACATTATAAATATTAAAAACATTACTATTTAGAATAAGGATATGAAGTTTGGTCATCCTTCACCGGGTTCCAACTTATGACATGAGCATGGCAACTACGGAGACTCACTTGCGTCTTGAATACTCAGTTATATTTCATGTCTCCTTTTGATCGCCCTTGGTCAACTGTTGTTCTCTTCCCACGTTGAACGAATTAGGTTGGAAAGATCGAAATAATATTTCACTTTCCCGACTTTCATAGACATCCGCTAAAATTTATGTACCATTTTAACCATATACCAGCCTTCCTGCCAATCTTAAATTTCTAGCATTATCGAGAATCGAACCGAGGCCTCCGAGGACGGCAGCTAACAGCGCTAGCTGTTACTCTACGGAGGAGAACAGGTAGTCGCTGGAGTATAAGAAAAGAAACCCACGCTACTAATTGTGTTCCTGCAAACTAACATACAGTAATTAGCAAGAACATTCTCCTCTGCTCCGAGTTAACCATCGTAGTTGGCCTTATTCAAATAAATCTTGTATTAGACTTACCTGTTTAGTTTTCAGAAGGATTTGTGTATGTTTTTTCATAAAACTTACTGCATGAACTATGGTAGAATTCTTATGGCAATGTATGGATGACTAGCGAGGAATGCATAAGAAAGAAGTCAACTGATGAAGTGGACATGTTGACCTACCGTACCACGAACTGTTCACGTGGTGGATAGGTACCTTGCACTGGAACCTAGCCAAATCAAGACGGCAAGTTGCTGGCAGGTCATTTTGAGGTGAACATCCTACTTTTATCGCACTGTTACTGTACCATCTCAACCTTTTTGCTATCTATCCTCGGTCGAAGACGAGTTTTAGGCAAAATCATTGTTTAATTTTAATCGAACTTCCTGTCGGTATCTATGATTATCTCTTATATAAACACGGTATGACGTCTGTCCTTCTTCTGGGCGGAATTTCGTGAAATTTTGCACAAACATTCTCAGAGAAAACCGCCACACGACTAACTATGTATTTCAAACAAATATTGAACTGAAAATATAGTATTCGCGAAATTATTTGCAAAAAATCGTGTTTAAAACGAGATTCACGCGTAAACTACTGGACCAATCGGACGGCTTTTATATAAAAGGGACCTCATACCGTTTCTAACATTTTCGATATGTACCTACGCATGAGTGCATGAAACTCGCCCATTGCTTTAATTAAATGGAACCAAACATCATCTAGGCAGTGCTGACTTCTGTGAACATTTGAACCAACAACCAAACTGTACTGCCGTTCTTTATTTCAACAGAACGAAGAGGTGTAAACCCCCTACTGTACACTTCCTTCCTACATAGCGTATTCTGTCTTCAGTTTACTTAGTGATAAATAACATAGCATTACCTGCGCATTATTCGTATTTACAAGAGTGTTAAAATAATCACTAAAATTGCCTGGTTTCTTGGTCCTGAGAGTGGTACAGCATGCGTTTCAAGGCAACTAAAACTATTGTTAGCTGAAATATGCTCCGTTTCTACTTCTGCCACTAGAGGATAGTATTGCTGCAATTGTACAAAACTAAGGCTCCATTCACAATGCAAACGTAACCATAAACTTAACGACGTAATGTAACCGTAAAATTAACCACAAGAGCTTGGAGTTTGCAGTCTCTTAATTTTACCGTCTCTCAGTTAAGTTTTCGCCGGCGCATTGTGAATGGTTCCATCAGATAACTTCTAAGTTAACGGTAATTTTAAGTTTACGTTACATTACGTTTGCATTGTGAATGGTGCTTAACCTTTAAACGACGGGTAAAGCAACTCTCTCTTTTGTTTTAATCATAAGAAACATGCATGTCTGAGCATTCTGCTTATGTTTCCTTTCATACTAATGTTTGCACTAGATATTTTTTGAAACCTTTATCAAATAAAGTTAATCAATAGATTGCTATTTCCACGTCCTTAAGATCCATTCCGTAAGTGAACATTGTTTAGCCGGGCAGTACATGCTACTTTAAAAGGTTTATCCTTATCATTAGAGATGACGATAGCTGGGTAAATAGGCAGTGTGGTTGAAGTTCATTGTTAATGCACCACTTCTATGCATTCTTAGATACATTAACATCAGTGTTAAATTTCATACAGTTTTTTTCTTTTTTTTAACAGCATGTTGTGTACCTTCTTCAGTCTACTGAGCTCAATTCTTCTTCTTCTAAGATCTCAATTTGCAACTTTTATTTTTGTCTCATCTGGTTCTACATTTTTAGAAGTCAAATGATATCATACTGAACTGAAAGTCTTTTATAGGCCTCTTCTATTGCTTTTACCTTCAATATTCTTAGTTTCCTTGTCTGTTCTCATCAGATGACTCCAGTGTAGAAGAATACACAGACATATACTGTATGTTGTCCAGAACTTGTGTTCTGTCTTTTTATAACAAGCTTAATTCTTCTTTTGTTTCAGTCAGTAGTATTTAGCGCTGCTATTCTTTTCCAATTATCTCCAATCTTAATGAGTTTCTTAATAGTAGAAAGAAGAATGTTGCTTATTTGCCTTCTTTCAATATGGGAAGTTTCATTCCTACTTTCCCTCACATCGAAACTATTAAATTAAATCCCATATAATATCAATCTTTTTTTTTTTTTTTTACATTGATTGAAGAATTCTGTGACTTTATTTGCTAGTGGGGACATGGACTGGCTCGAATAAAAATTCCAGAATGATCGAAATTTATAGACGTCGAGTTCTAGATCAATATCATATTCATAGTCTGCGTGATGACGTGAATGACACGGCATGTCTAAAGCCTTTTCATTCGTTGTTTAATCCTCTTTTTACTAGAATCCTTTTTGCTTTATAAAGTGCTAAAATGTTTGATGTTTAATGGGGAATGATGGAATCAAATTCTAGAAACAATTTACTATGCTATTCTTCTCACAACTCAAAATGAAGGCTTTGCTCTGAAAACACAGTACTGGAAGTCTACAGAATAATTATTTGCTAATAATGCAGTGAATGTTGTTTATTATACACATTTTAGTACAAGTTTGATATGCTATTATACATTTCATATTACCTTCCAAGTTGTCCTGGAATAATGTTATTTAGTGATTTAGCTCATTGCTTTAACAGGTTATGTACAAGAGGCTATTAACACAGGTTATTAACACAGAAACATTATTTACTAGAAAATTAAATAAATACATAATTTGTGAAAATTTGTCCTGTTAACTGTGTGATATCGTCACCAGATTCTAATAAATGTAGCTGCTGTTCGAATCCCAGCCAGATCATTGAGGTTTTTGAAATGGAAATTCGTGGCGCTATGGTTCGGACAAGATCATGATTTGGGCAGTCACATGACCACAAGTTTGCTTGCTTTTGTCTTCCTTACTATCCTGCTTAATCAAAAATAGTATTTTTGAATCACCTTCGTATTACGGCACCATGTCATCGTGATCATTGTCACCATCCTCATTATGGTGATTCCTGGTCATTACAACCATTGTCTTCAGCATTCAGCTATATGCTGATGAACAGTTGAAATAGACATAGCTGCGTTTCAGCGAAAATGCTCTACGATAGGCTGAGGAAATGTGATAGTACAAGGGATGAAATGGAACCCTTGCTACATCTGCCAACGTCCCTGATCGGCGAACGACACAGAAAATCTCCGTTAGACAATGTCCAGTCTCCGAGAGACCTGTACCGACAGCAATACAATGCGCCGGCGTATCACCCTCGGGTTGTAGCCGATTGGTTCCTTGAACACTCTAAGGACATGAGGATTCTTGCCTGGCCCTCAAGGTCACCCGAACTCAATCCTATAAAACTGGACCCTGCTCCGTGCATTATGGAGGCTTTGCAGCGATTATGGATCAGTATGGCTCCCCAATAATTCTAGTGTCTTGTGGAGTCCATGTCCTATCGCATTGCCAGTCAACAGGGCGAAAGGAGGTACTGCACGCTTCTAGCGAGGTATCTCTAAATCAATTGCACATCAGCGTACAGTAGATTATTTTTCAGTTCAGCATAAGACTTGCAGTTCTTGTTGAAAAAGTTGCCGGTCAATTTTCCTCTCTTTCCTACAAATCATCCTTAGTATATACTGCAAATGAAGTTATTGCAACTAGTGTTGATGAAGTAGCTTTTTTTTCCTTCTACAGTATTTCTACCAATACCTACTTCATTAATGCTCTTAATTCCTCTTGCCTAGCTGCTTGTCTTCGTCTCAAAAGTTTCTATCCTCCTTCTTCCTTTCTTAATTCCAGTGTTTTCTCCAATACAAAAGCACATCGGGGCTTGTAAATGACTCCGGTTTATAAGGCGTATGGTTTTCTTTCTACAAATTTTGGCATTAGAGATATCCAGGCTTTATTTCTAAGAAGTAAAGATGGACTGAAATTCCATGTTCGATATGCGTTATTTGGTTTCAAAGAAGAGGTTTTGAATTCGGTATGAGAAAGACTGACATGTCTTCGATCTGAGCAATATTGTTGCCGACCGTAAATCAAATCCATTTCATTTTTATTTTACAGCTTCCTAAAACCTTATAACTACGTGGGTGAAAAGATAGGATTAACGCAGATCGTGCTATGCTTATCGACTATCAAATGCCTTATTTGCTTTGTGGGTAAGAAACAATGATGTGGCTGCCTTGGGGCAATACTTTTGAATCGACGTATCTTCTCTTTTGGCTTATTTTAGCATTTACGGCAGTCCTTATATGAGTATTTACCAAGGATAATGGTTCCTTGTGCCCATTATACTTCGCTTCTTATAATGTTAGTTTAATTTTTCCCCTCTGTTCTTTATTTCCATCTTAAGTTACTTTTAACTCAAAGTATCAAAAGCCTTCTGTCTTCAGACATTGTCTCCAAAGGGCCATAAGCAATATTAAATTTAAATCTCCTAAGGTTCTTATGGATCAACCTTCTGAAATTCACCTCAATCCAAAAGTTAGCATTCAGAGAGAATAAATTAGGCACCGTATCAATCTCAATAAACATAAATAGCGTGTTCCTTCGAATTTTTCTTACATTTTTACCCATGTTGAGTTAATATCTTTTAATAGGTTTTATATCGGTTTAATATTCTCTCTCTTGTATCCAAGCTGGCAAAGTATCCACATCGATAAACTGTGAGTGTACCTGTGTACACCAAGTCCAGTCCGGTTTATGTTGGCCTCAAGTCAAAACTCATTTCATTGGTCGGCACTGCTCTTCAGAAATTTTCCCTCCAACTCGTCGCACATGTAATCACTCTTTTTTTTCTTTTTTTTTTTTTTTCTTGCTGGTTGTTGTTTATGCCATTACAGCTATAGAACACACCCTGAATCTTGTTTCTTGGTTGGCAACAACTAAGAACAGCGTCACATTCTCAGATTATGTGCCAATTGATTTAATAGTTTTGCAAATGGGCAGTGTGGTTGAAGTTCATTGTTAATGCACCACTTCTATGCATTCTTAGATACATTAACATCAGTGTTAAATTTCATACAGTTTTTTCATTTTTTTTTTTAACAGAATGTTGTGTACCTTCTTCAGTCTACTGAGCTCAATTCTTCTTCTTCTTCTCAGATCCCATATTTGCACATCGGGACTTGTAAATGACTTCTTGGTTTATAAGGCGTATGGTTTTCTTTCTACAAATATTGGCATTAGAGATATCTTTGCTCCCAGATTAATTTAAACACAATAATTGCAGGAGAGCGTAAGTCTTGCAGATACTGTTCATCAATACTTTTTCTGAGTTGGTTTTGTGATAGTGTGGCACATTCTGGAAGTTTAAATTTCATATAAGTATCCGCTTATGATATTAACATGGCAGGACAGGCACATCTGAAGGCCTACTCCCTCGAGTACCACCCCTTTTACAAATACTTGTCTTTTGAGAAACGAAAGTGTCAGGTTATTTTCTCGAAATAAGCTCTGTAACGTGTCGGTAAATGTTGTATTTTAGCATCTCACATGCAGACGACGGTACAAGAGACTCAACCTCGAATAGAGGAGGAGAACATAATCATGAAAAATAATTATTCAGAAGAAGTAGCCATGTCACCTTTTAATCAGAGTCCCCTAAGCCCATAAAATAATGCAATAACAATTAAAATGTTATGCTTGTTATTGGTTTTATGACCGAGAGAGTTGGCCATGCGGTTAGGGGTATGTAGCTGTGAGCTTGCATTCGGAAGATAGCGGGTTCGAGCCTCACTGTCGACAGCCCTGAAGATGGTTTTCCCTGGTTTACAACTTCCACACCAGGCAAATGCTGGGTCTGTGCCTTAATTAAGTCCACGGTGCCGCTTCCCTCCCACTCCTAGCCCTTTCCTATTCCATCGTCTCCATAAGACCTATCTGCGTCGGTGCGACGTAAAGCCAATTGTGAAAAAGAAAAATGGTTTTATGTCTTAGTAATTACTCTTTCTGTTTTCGGAGATTCCGAGGTCTCAGAATGTTGTCCTACGGGAGTTATTTGACATGCCCTTAAAGTTATTTGACATGCCTTTAAAACTACCGACATGAAAATGACGTATTTGAGCACATTCAAATACCACCGGACTGCGCTGGGATCGAACCTGGCAACTTTTCAGCCGGCATTCCTACTCAACTCGGCAGTTGCAACTTCAGTGCCAACTTGTTCATCTATTTGTATCTTGATATGATAATAATTCTAGTTAGAATTACTGTCTTCAAGATGCATAACCACGAGTAGTGCGTTATCTTTCTTACAAACTGTGACTACCGTACTATGAAAAAATCTTAACTGATGAAATGAATGGTTTTTTTTTTACATTAATACTTCAAGACAATAAGGAATGTTAAATAATCATCCACATCCGAACGTGTATTTTAAAAAAGGGTTTATTAAATGCGGGTGCCATTTTAGTGGTTTTATTGAGAATTAGCCCGGAACTGTAGGGCACGACTCCTTTGCTGAATGGGCAACGGACTGTCCTTCAGATCAGAGGAATCGGGCTCGATTTCCTGCCGTGCCGAGGATTTTAACTGCGTATAGTTAAGCTCGGGGAATGGGTGTTTGTGTTTGTCTTAATAAACATCTCTTCATCTACATACAGTACAACGTACCGTACTACCAACCAGTAACACGTAACAATGACTACACCTCCGCCCCCCACCCCCCGCCCAGTACAGTTAGCGTCGGAAAAGACATCCGGTCGTAAAACTGGAACAGACCTTCAACAAGTGCCGACCCCAGTAAATTGGGAGAAAGACCAAGAAGGAGAAGAAGAAGAAGAAGAAGAAGAAGAAGAAGAAGAAGAAGAAGTTGAAAACTATAGGGAAAAACTGAACATGTGATTACAACGATGAAATTAAACATGTAAGTTAAAGACAAATAGCCGACTGATAGCACAGAAATAGTAGAGAATGACTCCTGAGTAAAAATGATCAGGTTTTCTCATGATATGACAATATTAAAGAAAGTGAAGATGTAATGAAGAAACTCCTGGAATGTATGGACTTAATTTAGGACACTGAATTCAACATGAAGATTAACTTTAAAACAGGGAGAAGTAATGTTATGTGATCACCAGCTAATGGACGTCAGTACCAAAATTAGGGGCATTCCACTACAGCAGGCGGAAATATTTACGTATCTGTTGTGTAAAATTACTGCAGATGGACTAAGCACAACTAATATAAGAAATGCCCAAGCCGAGGTCGCATTCAACAAGGAGAGGACCATTCTAACCACTAAAAACCTATCTAAAGAAGTGAAAATAAAATGTATAGAAAGGTTTTTCTTTTATTTTTAGAATTTGTTTTACGTCGCACCGACACAGAGAGGTCTTATGGCGACGATGGGCTAGGGAAGGGCTAGGAGTGGGAAGGAAGCGTCCGTAGCCGAATTAAGGTACGGCCCCAACATTTGCCTGGTGTGAAAATGGGAAACCACGGAAAACCATCTACAGGGTTGCCCACAGTGAGGTTCGAAACACAAAAAGTTACATTTGGAGTGTTGCTCTTTATTGCTTGGAAACATGGAGTATTAACAAAAAAACAAAATAAAAAAGGAAAAAATGGAAGGTCAAAGGCCTTCGAACAGTAGTAGGCTATTGGAGACGAATGGAAAGAATATTTCGGATGGCAAAAATTACTGATCTTTGGAAAGGGCTATTAAAACGAAGAGATCCATTTACTGGACATGTATACAGGCACAACCCCTGTCAGGTAAATGTTTTAGAGGGGAAGTGGAGGCGAAGAAATGGGAAAAGAAAGGCTGTGATTAACCTGTTCATTGATTATATGAACGCAAAATCCCATGTTGGAATGAAACTACTAATACAAGTTATTATTGTTTTTTTAGTCACACTAACTACTTTTTGACAATTTTCGGAGACTTCGAGGTGCCGGAATTTTGTCTCATAAGAGTTCTTTTACGTGTCAGCAAATTTACCGACATGAAGCTGGCGTATTTGAGCACCTTCAAATACTATCAAACTGAGCCAGGATCGAACCTACCAAGTTGGGGTCAAAAAGCCAGCGCCTCAACCGTTTGAGCCACTCAGTCCGGCACTAATACAAAAAGGGGACGGGGTAGAGAAGAGGAATCACTATCTACATTGAGGATCCAAGAAGAAAGAATAAGGCACCTGAAAGAACTCAGTGCTAGGATCTTGTCCAGAACTTAGTTATATCGCAGTGAACTACAAAGTTGTAACCGCCTGTTGCTATTTGTTGATGGATGCAGTATTTTTGCATCTACATATTGGCACACGATCTTGCTGCAATAACATTTTCTGGTCCAGCGAGGAAAGCAATGGCAAACTACCTCACTCCTCATGCTCTGTGCGCCTCATTATGGTATCACCATAGTTTTTTTTTTTTGGTGATTTTCTTGTAAGGTTTGAGGATCCAACCATCCTTCGATCTGAAGACTAAACAGATTCTTGGCATAGAACAGGCTTCTATCCGTCGCCGTAATTAAGATACAGCCCCAACACTTGCCTGGTGTGAAAATGGGAAACCACGGAAAACCATCTACACAGTGAGGTTCGAACCGCAAAGAATTATATTTGGAGTGTTGCTCTTTATGTCTCTGAAACATGGAACGTTAATTAAACAAACAAAAAAAAATGGAAGGTTAGAGGCCTTGGAACAGTAGTGTTGGAGACGAATATGAAGAATAAGCGTCGTGTTTTTCTTGATCCAACCAGCCTTCGGGTGCAATAATAATAATAATAATAATAATAATAATAATAATAATAATAATAATAATAATAATAATAATAATAATAATAATGTTGAGTAGTCATCCCGAAGGTTGGTTGGATCCCCAATAGCTCTGCCATCAATTGTCGTGGATGGCCTAGGCATCGCTGAAGAGCCTTTCAAGGGAAATGATTAGTGAGTTAGTTTCCCGTTGCTTTGCTCGCCGAGCCGGATGTTGCTATTACATAACAGTCTGCCAAGCCCACTGTAATGCACACATCAACATGTTTACACCATTCATGACATGGACTGGCTGCATAAGGGATGGCATTACTAGCATCGCTCATAACTCACTTTCATATTGTCAAGGTCAAGGATGATTTTGACACAGATCAATGAAAGGAGCAAATTTGTTCTAGCCCAAGCCAGAAGACATAGTGCACTGTCAACACTAGGTCTTACCAGCAAAGGAATAATAATAATAATAATAATAATAATAATAATAATAATAATAATAATAATAATAGCAAAGCAAAGTCATCTCCATACAGACCATGAAGGCTCTTGGAAGGATGGAAGGTAAAGGCTTCCACTATCCGTAACCTCGGCACTTGATGGGGGTAGAGCGGTTAGCTCTACGCCCGGCCGCCTTAACCCCCCCCCCCAGGAATTAACCTGGTACTCATTTTTGGTGTGAGCTGAGTGAACCTCAGGAATAATAATAATAATAATAATAATAATAATAATAATAATAATAATAATAATAGCAATAACAATAATAATAGGGACTTCCCAGCCGACGTTCGCACGGAAGAACATGGGTTCGAATCCCCGTCAGAAGTCGAAAATGTTATCCACTTTCAGAGGTGCACGTGGCGCTGAGGTTCACTCAGCGTACATAAAAAATAAGTACCAGGTTAATTCCTAGGGACCGAGCGAGTTGGCCGTGCGGTTAGCATTCGGTAGATGGTGGATTCTAATCCCACATCGGTAGCCCTGAAGATAGTTTTCTGTGGTTTCCTGTTTGCACACAAGGAAAATGCTGGGGCTGTACCTTAACTCATGTCCCAGCCGCTTACTTACCACTTCTAGCTTTTCCTATCCCATCGTTGCCGTAAGAACTGTCTGTGTCGGTGCAACGTAAAGCAAATTATATTTTTTAAAATTTAAAAAACTGACAAAAATACAATTTTCAATTCAGATACAACCATAACAAGAACGATTCGATCTCATTAACTTCCTGTTTATTTCATGTAGACTACGAAGTGTTCTACCCGATTTTGTTCAGAATATTGTGGGTGCTTGAACGATACATTTCCGTTCATTATTACTGAATCTGTGTAGCCCGCCGGGTGGCTATGATCGGGCGTTGAAGTCTAAACGGTCTAACACCGTTCGGTTCGAGTCCCGTTGGTCGAAAATAATTTCACAATCAGAATGTTGGCCGGCAGGGTATGGGGGTAGTGGTATACAATTATTTCTAATCACTATATATCGTGCCAAAAGCCTGGAGTAAATTCCAAACCTCTCCACAGTACTTATATGGAGTGAGGACATATGATGCTGTTGAAGGTGATTCGTCCGTCGGATAGGGACGTTAAGCCTTGAGCAGACCCCTTAGTGCTATTCGACTGGAGTAGACTATGTGCCGGCACCGGGTTTCACCCTCTCCCTTCCTACTATCAGATATTACGCCATTCATTTCATCTCATTGACTCCTCTGATGAGGTTCACGTCAGGAAAGGCATCCAGTCATCTCACCTCATTCCCGACCCTGTAGAGAAACGGGACAAGGCTTGGACAAACAAACATTACTGAATCTGTGTAAATAAAATCATTAGCAACTAACGCGGTAATGGTACATACAAACCACTAGATCGAAATAAATAAAATCCCTGCATATGAAAACATATATGACTCACAAGAACTGGAAACAAACTTCCAACAAGTGATCAGAGAAAGAAAAGACGTTGACTACAAATTTGTATCAAGAACTTCTAAGATAGTGTTACCGATATTTTACATTTTGATTTGTGATGCAAGAATTAAACATGGAGGAATGTATTTTCGAAAGCTGTCGAAACGAATTCTGTTTGTAAGAAATGTTTTGATTTATTGTATGGTTCCTAGATGAATTCTGTTCACCACATTGCACTATGTTGGCAAGTGGAATCTTTGCAATGAGCCATTCCAATACTAGTTTGTGATGATTATACAGTGTCAAAGACCTAAGCCTAATTGTGAAGTGACGAGTTGAAATGGAAAGACGTCTATTGCTGGTACGAGTATGTTAGTAAATCCGGACAATTTTGATCATGTGCAGTTTCCCTGTGTGAACATAATTATATGAGAAATCATATTTTAAATGTGATTAACAAAAAATAATTTACGTAAAAACTACCCCTAATAATATATTATATGTTTAGCAGCTCCCATGATAGTGACAATCACACAATTTCTTAGAGTACAAGTTTGTGTGGTACATGATTTTTTTTCGTTTCCTTACTACAAGTAGTTCTCAGTTTCTCTTACTTATACCAAATATTGTTCTCAACTCAATTCTTTAATTATAATAGTTTATCTAGGTATCCAAAAACTAATGAAGCGGTGGCGGTATTATCAACGCGTTCAAAAACTAATTAAGCGGTGGCGGTATAATTTTTCTTCTTGTATACAAGAATGTGCATCATGTATTATTTTCTTGAAAATATTTTGTTTTGTACTTCCTGTGAAGTTACCATCTTGGCATTTTCCTGTAATGATTTAGGAAAATATGAGAAAAGAATCTCGATATAAGTAATTGAGAGGAATATACACATTAAATGATGAATTCGAGGGAAGAACGATCTCACTGATATATTTTACGCGAGTCTTACAGAGCGTCCAATAATTTATTGTTGCCGGAAGAAATTTAAAATCGTGTTCTTGTGGTAACTGAAACATTGACAGCAGTTCCTAGACTAACGTTTAAATATTACACTTGTCGTCAATCAATTCTCTGCGGTATAATTTTGATTCAAAAATACATTTACGTGACTGCGCTGTTTGTGTAACTAGAGCACACGATCTCTCGTGGTTAGATAGTAACAAGAGGGCACGGACGTGGAAACGTAAGCACAACATTATTGATTAACTAAAACAACGCGTTCGTAGCTAACATTGACCATACATTTATAATGCAGAACTGTAGTACATGAAACAATAATTCACTTCACACACGCTGCAGATTCATACACTCGCACGACATTAGATCTCCTTGCCTTTCATTTTAGGTCTCGATATGTTCTTTGACTGCAGACCAGTGTCCAACTAACTGGAAAAAGTGCCGTATGTCAGTTTTATCCCCCTTTCGAGCGGCTGATGCAACACTTCGTGAAGTCTCATCACCAGTCGTTGCAGCTGCAGGGAATTCTAATGTCTCTTAACATTTCTTAACAGAGGTTTACGCACTACTGTTGTCTACTTGATCACTACTAACTATAAGCAGAGCCAAATTTTGGAGTAGGGTAACTAGGCTCCACCTTAGAGTCCCGCATCACAGTGGGGCACGCACCACCAAAATAAATAAATAAAGAAAGAAAGAAAGAAAGAAAGAAAGAAAGAAAGAAAGAAAGAAAGAAAGAAAGAAAGAAAGAAAGAAGTCAAGAAAGACCTGGAAAGGAACAACATACGAGAAGAAGAATTATTGGAAAGAAAGATTTTTTAGGAAGAAAGTCTTACAAATGGAAGGATTCCAAGGGAGGAAGGAAAAGAAAACAGGCACAAAGTGGACTGAAGACAGGGAAAAGAAACACAGTGAAACAATGAAAGAATACCGGAAGAACAGGAAAGAACAACTAAGGAGGAACAATTGAAATTGTAACGTGGTCCTTAGAAAGCCGGAACGCAAGAAGAAATAAATAAATAAATAGATAAATAAATAAATAAATAAATAAATAAATAAATAAATAAATAAATAAAAATCGAAATATAAATATGTTCAACGTTAACATTCTCAAATACACAAATTCTTTAGTTGATGCAATCCCTGTTCTTATCCTAATAGCACCTCAAGTTTATCTTACAGTAAGAAAAACATATAAACAATTCATAATGACAAGTAATTCTACGCTTTAAAATTGATTTTATTTTAAAAACTTTTGTTATTTATTGTTTTAGCTTATCCTTGTACCTGCATTTTAGTTATGTTTATGTTTGGATAAAATCATTTTGTACTTCCAAAAGAATTTCAAAAATAAGCAAAATGTGTTTCATATCTGTATCCAGTCAGTATCCTTTAAAGTGGAATTCATGTCTTAGGAGTTTTAGTACTCGCATCTTAAAACTATCATCGTCAGTTTTTTTAGCACTATGTAATTGGTTACCGATTGAAGTTGATTACCAACAGAAAACTTAGACATTATTAAGTAAAAAGAAAGAGTGGGATATTTCGTACAGAAGACACTTTGAGAATAGTAGGTTTGATGTGGAATTTAGAGGGGCCCACGCCACATCTTCAGCCTATGGACCCACACACTCCAAATCCGGCCCCGACTAGTTATAAACTAACGAATACAACCATTGTAACTTTGTAACGTTGTAACTTTTGCTGGCCTACTTTAACAAAACGACTGGAGCGAGTTGTATAGTTGTTCATATTCAACCATTTTTAGGGTTACCATAATATTTTCTTCTCAAACCGGGGCACTTTGTAAAAACTGTGGCGTAACCACACACCTTTCATCAAAAAACGAATTCTTCTTCTAAATCGGATACGGAATCTCAAGGATACCGTAAATGTTTCTTTTCAGCATCTTTGCGTTCTTGAAGTAACACACTCTTGGGAACATTATGTTACAACATATTCAGATAAAATCTATCACTGAGCACATTAACCGTCACGCCAACACACATCACTAATACAACTAATACAACGTACAAAATGGTCGTTAGAATTCAAACTGTAGCCAGTCGCAATGCCAACCGAGTTCGTGAAAGAGACCTTAAGCTAACAGTGAGAAATCATACAATTTTCTTCCTTCACTAACTACAAAACATGACATCATTATAAAGGCGCTAAGGCATTCATATTTAATTTGTACATTTCAACAGTTTAATTCAGTTTTCCAATGAAAAATATCAAATTAACTACAAAGGCGTTACGTTGGCAGCACTGAGGACAGCTCCGTTTTTGCCGTCATATTTATTTTATTTTATATGTAATACATTATAAACGGGACAATTTATAAACCGGCCGGGACGCCGGGATCAGACCGCTCAATCCCGCTCAAAACCGGGACGTATGGTAAGCCTAACAATTTGAGAATCCTACCTAATTTTCTAGCTCTCTATGATGTAATATCATCTGTGTTGCATAAGCACACGCCTGTATCTGTCTATTAAGTCACCAGCCCGGCAATAGCACCACCGAAGGTCGTGCAGTTATACGAAAACTAGCGGTACCTGTGCAACGATACAACCGCAGAGAGGTTTAACCCTAAACTGGAGCAATAAGGTCGCAGTGATCCTCCAACAATTTCTTTGTTTCATAAATCCATCGCACGAGGTGCCACAGTTTAGAGACGCCATGTAAATTCCTTTCAGTATGTTGCGTGACTGTGTGCAACTTACTGTAGTTGTGTTCTGCTGTGAATTTATATGCATCTACCCCGCGTTAAAGCCGCGGTTAGGGTCCTGAGGACCCTGTGAATCCATTAGTGCAAGAGTTTCACTGTAATGTGGTGAAGACCTGTACTTGCCAATACAATAAAGACAGAGAAACGTCCAGTTCATGTGAGAGAAGTTCTTTAGTTTAAATGCATTGAGTGTACAATAAAACGCAGTATGCATTGCTTATATTTTTAAAAATCCAACAACTGCTTACATTTAACAAAAATCCAACCACAATGGCATGTAACACAAGATTGTCACGTAAATTTCTGTGTTACATGCTTCAAATAAATGGAACCAATGCCTCAGAACAAGTTCGGTATTTTCATTCTGTAATAATAAACCATTAAAAAGTAATTGTGGTTCTTTTTTCGCCTCAAAACTTTATTTTATGTTAGGGTCCTGAGGAACCTGTTGCTCCATGATGTTAAGAAAAATGTGCTGCTCCAGTTAAGGGTTAAAAAAATGGACGGTGTTGAACAAAGCCCATCATGTACTTCATATCAGAATACCCAAATACATTCAGTAAGATCTGCTGTAGAGTCCTCAGAGGACTGTTAAATCATAAACCCGGCAATAGCACCGCCGAAGGTCGTGCGGTTATACGGAAGAGGGGTTAGGTGGTTTTCCGTTCTTTACCTCACCGAGCCAGCCAGAAAGTGCTGTTACGTATCTGTTTGCTAAGCCCTCTGAAATGCATAATACACCAACAGTCTCTATGAAAAATACTCTCACTAGTCATCAAAGGAACTGGCTTTGTATGGCAACTATAGAGCTAAATCTTTGTTTTGTTGCATTTCAGGTGATCCTACGTTGTTTGGGAATCTGAAACCACCACAAGAGGCAGTGGAAGCCGTTGTCAAGTCTTTGGAGTCGAGTAAATACAACGGTTATGCTCCAAGTGTAGGTAAGTCGTCATGATGTAACAAAATCCCCTAATATATAGTCCAGAGATGAAATATATATCATCAGTAGAATATATATAATACAAACGATTTGTGGTTCGTTTACAGGTTATCAAGAAGCTCGTGAGGCAGTCGCACAATATTCATCCTCGAAACACGTTTCAGTGGATTATAAGGTAAGAACGCTTGGTATCATTCTCCAGTCACTCTCTAAATAGCCTTAAGTAATTCTCGGTAGCCTTTAACTTTTTGATTTCTTTCTTATGCATATTGTTTTAATCACATGTTTTCCCTATTAAAATCAAGGGAATGATGGATACATTTATTTGAGTAGCTGTATGAACTATTTAATGTACCTTCAGGTGGTGGTATTATTATTATTGTTATTATTATTATTATTATTATTATTATTATTATTATTATTATTATTAGCTTCTTGTTCCATTCTGACTATGTAGCTCATTCCATTAGGTACTCCCCCGTGAGTGATTTTAAATGCTTAATTGTCAGAAACCCTAGTCGGTAGACTGATTGGCATGTTAGAAAACTCCTCACAGCGGGTCTCCGGCTGTTTGGCATTTACCTGAAACGGGCGATCCTTCTCTAATCTTGATTCACAGGTCTCATATTTCATTTGGCTTCCCACGCTCCAGTCACTTCACTGAGCAGCTTCGTACAAACAGGTACGAACACACGTCTGTTCACTATCACAATGCACGACTGCTGTACATTTGGTTCGACTTCAGACAAGGCCGATTACTCGCACAATCAACTCACGCAACTGCTTCACACACTGAACTACTCGGCATATATCACTCGACAACTGAACACCACTCGACTCGCCACTCCAACAACAGCTCCTGTTCGCGGCGAGCCTGCTTTTATATATCTAGTAATGAAGTGCTAGTATCTTCGGAGTGCGTCCAGAATAGGAACATTCTAGTTTTACTTTCCGGAAAATCCACGGAGACATCAGACGAAAAGCACAACAGAATGAGAGGTCGTCACATACCCCCAGCATGACTCACTCATCCTTCTAGGAATTATCGGAGGGGGACTTCCAGAGGGCTGGCAATCGCATGCGCACGTACCGGTATTTTTTTTTTTTCAAAATCAAAAATCAAATCAAAATCTCTTTATTTGGAAATGAGGTGTCTACCTTAGTGGTAAATGGTACACTAAAATACATTATTGTCAACCACTAAATTTTAGATTAACAAGAGAAGAAAATTTTCCTAGAATACAATATTATACAATTTACGCTAACAATTTTTTATTAAACACACAGCTCATCCTTAATAAATGTACATTGTTTACAAAATTCTACTTATAATATCTCCTGTACTTACAAATATAATCAACTCATATACAGTATGTGGAATTACTTCAAATAATACTATACACCTGGTATAGTGGTGATAGGTTTGTTCGTTGAAGCAGTCTGGCCTTCATTAATGCTTCAGCACTACTAATTTCTGAGCGATACTCATTTCTGATAGCGATACAAACAAATACTCCTTCTGTAGCTCAGTGCTAGCGTGTCAGACTTCGGATTCCAAGATCGCAGGTTCAGACCCGGCAGAGGTAGTCAGATTTTTGAAGGACGAATTATTAAAAGTCCATTCGGCACTCCATGTCATATTATGTCTGCATGTAAAAGATATCTGGTGATACATTTTGTCTTTACCCCTATAAAATTAATTAATTAAAACTCAGATATAGATTACCCAAAAGAGATCCGATTTACTCGGCCCAGGCAGCCTAGATGGTGTCGAAACAAAATGGCTGCACACGGTAGCTGAGGACGTACGATTATTATTATTATTATTATTATTATTATTATTATTATTATTATTATTATTATTATTATTATTATTATTATTATTATTATTAGCAAATTATGGACGACAATATCTTGTTTCTGTGCAGGATGTGGTGCTATGCAGTGGATGTTCCAGTGCTTTGGATCTATGCATTACCGTACTGGCTAATCCTGGCCAGAATATCCTGGTTCCTCGCCCTGGGTTCTCTATCTACCGCACCTTGGCGGAGACTTGGGGCATCCGCGTTAAGTCGTACAACCTAAAGGTAAGAAAAACCTGAGAAGGCATCTCTTGCGACGCCTTTTCGTATAAAACCAGGCTTGTGATTTTGAACTCATACTAGAATTAAGTGCCTGGGTATAATTAATTGAGAATGCAATCTCAGAGTCTGTATCTTTTTCTGAAGAGGCAGTTATGAATAACAACTCAACGAAAACCCTTCAATTGACTTACAACTTATAAAACGAGTGCGATGTGTGAGAGCTTCTGTTATTTCTACTTACATTACTTGTATCATACTATTACAATATTATCTTACTGTTCTTCCTGCGTTGGTGAACTCTTATACTCTTTCGGGTTTCATTCTTCGAGGATGAAGTCTTCGCTTTCCTCCATTTAATTTTTAGTGCTTCTATACAGGCCATCCCCACTACGTATTGCCTCCGACCACACTCTTCAGCCGACTTTACTAGTTTGCACCGATAAGTAAGCACGAATGTGATGTTTTATCTTCCTAGAAACTTTATTTCTTCCCCTAATTCAGGGCCTCTCAAACGCCAAAAATCTCACGCGTGCAAATCGAGGAGCAAGAGCTACGTGCACTGTGCATCGGTCCCGCTCGGCTCGGCTCGGACCAGCGCTTCGTCTCTGGGCTACTCGGCTAAGCTTGGCTAAGCTCGGCTCTACTCGACTCAACTCAGCTCGGATTTGGAGCGCTACGGAACAAGTGGGGAAGAAGGAGACAGGGGGAGCGAGCGAGACAGGCGTGAGGAAAGAGAGAGTTAGCGCTATTGCTCCAAATCGAGGAGTGGGGAGTCTGCACTCTGGTCAACCAAGCGAAGTCGTCTTTTGCACCGTGAACAGTGCATGCACCAGGTGCATGCACCCTGAGAGGCCCTGCACTAATTGATCACGTCCGTGTGCATGGGTATTCTACTCTGCCAGCTACACAAAAATGAGTGACGCAGTTTCATCAGTAGATGGAAATCTACATTATCAGATCGAAATATCTGGACATCCCTCTGTACAAGTACACTAGAACATTAATGTCCCTACGACCGCCGCTGCTACTGTAAAAAGCAGCTGAGGGTTCGATACTGCTCAGTGCTACAGGATTACTGCAGAATGGGTGTAGTTAGGGTCCTTAGTAATTTCGAACGTGGAGTGTTCATTGGCTTCCATATCAGTAATAAGTCAGAGCAATTTCCGCCCTTCTCAAGTTGACCAAATCGACTGTCGGGGACATGAATTTGAAGTAGAAACGGGAAGACACAACCACAATGAAACCACGGCCGGGTAGCCTACGAGTGTTGACCGACAGGAAGATGTCGGGTACTGAAGAAAATGTTACAGAAAAATCGCATGACTAATGAATTCATCAGTGGTACTTACTGTAGGTAGCAATATCACTCTGCGCCGGGAGATACAATGACTGGGGTTTGAGCCTCAGATAGCCACTCATAAACCGCACATTTCACCGGTGTAAAGATTACCGCCACTGGTCCGGATACATCTGAAGGTGCGTGATTTGGGGTGATCAATCACGCTTTGCAATGTGGAAGTCAGTTTAAAGCGTTTAGGGGTGGCGAACGATACCTGCCTCCTGTCTTCTTCTGTACTGCCCACAGTGAAATTTGATGGAGGTAGGATGATGTGGGGCTGGCAATACTACAGAACACGTTAAAGGCAGAAGGACATAAGGACATTCTAACCAACTGTGTATTATTTGCTGAGGAAGACCAGTTCGGAGATGGTCACCGTTTGTTTCAGCATGTTAATGCTTCCTACTCTAAAGCGGTGTCTCTTCGTGAGTGGTTTGTGGACAATAATGTTCCGCAAAAAGGGCTGGGCAACCCAGATCCATGACCGCAATCCTATTGAACACTGGGATGAACTAGAACGTCTATTCCGCTTCAGATTCCAACGACCCACATCACTAACTGCACTTGCTTCAGCTCTGTAGGAAGAATAGTTTGCCACTCCTCCGGAAACGTGCCGACACCTAGTACACTCTACACAATCTCCCTCGCCGAGTTTCAGCTGTAATAAAGGCAAAAACCCATCCCGGATAGTTCTGATTAGATAGTGCATGTGAAAAATAAAATATAAAATTAATTCCCTTCACAGGATTAACGCGGCGTGAGTGAAGGGAATAGGGAATATATGTACTTGACACTATCAGAATCAAAATGTGAACCTTGCGCTCTTGCCATACCCCGCAAACCATACCGCATTTTTCAGAACGATTCCAAATTTTGGAACCATCCAGGGAAGTACCATAATACAAGACTAAATTAGTTCTGGTTTGCCACTCCTAAACAGAAACACTTTAGTTTGACAGAAACATGCAACTTATTTTTGACCTGGTATTTATAATATCTGCCGCCGCCACCCCCCCCCCCCCTCTTACCCCCGCATTACAAAAGTCAGAAACAAACCCGGAGTAAAACATATATTGAATACCTGGCTCCTGGAGACAGATGTAATAAGAACAACACATTTTCTTCTAAAATGATGTTTTATCCTCGTAATGAATCGTTAGAACTTACATGAATAGAAATCGAAATGCTGACAGAGAGGATTAACCTCATTAATGTAATTATACATGTGTACCCATAAATAGCTATAAATAATCTTAAATGTTAAATATTGCCAACACCAATTACTTACCTAATATGCTATGTACTGTAAAATAAGCTTAAATAGTTTGTCGCCATTGCATTGCAAATTCATTGAAGCCAGCACACAAGCATTGCTTATG
The DNA here is from genome assembly GCF_040414725.1 of Anabrus simplex. Classification (NCBI taxonomy): domain Eukaryota; kingdom Metazoa; phylum Arthropoda; class Insecta; order Orthoptera; family Tettigoniidae; genus Anabrus; species Anabrus simplex. The sequence continues at coordinate 113,387,917 of NC_090271.1, read as the reverse complement.
CGGGATTCTCTGTTGTTCGTTATTATGTAAAAACAATGTACACATAGCTGTGAATAAAATTAAGTTTACTACCCCTGCTAGGGTACAACAGAGGAGGCTGTCACCCTCTCCCATTCACCACTGCTTGGGGAGGGGGGGATCCGCTTATCTGCGGTCTTGACAAAATTGCTTCCCTCACTTCAGCGCACGTCACTGCAATATTTACATTTATATAATTTATATATTCGAGTTGTCATGCCATGGCATGCCGTGTTGTGCATCATAAGTGCATCGCATTATTAAACGGCACCTCTTTTATGTCTGGTTTGAAAAAGGAACGTACATTGTACATGTTCGCATTGTTTTATGTTTTCAGCCTGAAAAGGGATGGGAGGTGGACTTGACACATTTGGAACAGCAGATAGATGGTGACACAGCGGCACTTATCATCAACAACCCCTCAAATCCGTGTGGATCCGTCTACAGTCGCCAACACTTAGCCGACATCTTGGCGGTGGCTGAAAGAAACTTTGTACCGATCATAGCTGACGAGATATACGAGCACCTGGTGAGTGCAGAAACAGTTGCATACACTGCAGGAGCTTGCGGCGCGCTCGAATAAAGACCTCTCTTATTTATTTCGGATTTTTATGCAGTAACAGGTTAGATTGCAAACTAATTTGGTTAGGAGGAAGAGTCGGCCACCCGCTCTTCCACAATGTAGCAAGAGTAACATAAACTATAGGGGTTCTGATGGGCCATACCCCTCATGTTTATGCAAACCCCATAACATAATCGTTGTGAAGATAGACATACTTGCTACTTGCTTCAGTAAGTTTGCATTCTAACCTATTAATGCAAAAAAATCCGGGCTCTAAGATGATGAATGGTTATTTAATTAATTGATGTCCTTATTTATATTTATTTGATTATTTATTTATTTACAGGTCTATCCAGGGCAAGAGTTCTATCCAATGGCATCCGTATCTACTGATGTCCCTATATTATCATGCAGTGGTCTAACAAAAAGGTGGGTCAAGTAAATTATATAATTCATATCTCATTGGTGTGTAAAAAATTCGTATTTTACCCTTTCTACTGAATCAGAGTATTTATTTAGCAACTGTTTGTATACGATTATAGGTTTCTGGCACCCGGTTGGAGAATGGGCTGGATTATCATTCATGATCGAGGCAATGTTTTTGGACGAGAGGTAATTTTCTACTATTTTAAATATGAGGAATGCAACATTATAAATAGTGTTTATAGTTCCACAAATATCCTTTTTTTTTTCTCTCTGTGGATATGAATTTAGTGTCTGATAAGTCTTTGAAGAAAAAGAACAACAACAGTAATAAACATTCCAGATATAATTGGCGTATGCACCATTAAAATACTGAAGAGAAAATGGAAAATATTTTATTTCTTAAATTCATTACTGCATCGCGATTGTAATTTGTTCCAGATGTTTAACATAAATCTGAGTTTTTAGGAATATAAGTGCTGATTTATCAATTTAATATTTGCTACGTCAGTGCTGAGACTTTTCATTGGCATGTAAAAAAAAATCATTCATGTCGTAACTTTTAACTTATCAAGGGGGTCATAGGCTCAAAATTACAAGCATTACATTTTCCTTAATCTAAATGAAAAAACCTGCACTGTCGTTGAATTTATTTGTAGATGTATTAAAATTTAATTACTTTTGCCCTCGTCTACAAAGGATTTTCCCCCAAAATATGTGAAGAAATGCATGCAGCTCCTCCCTTACAAGTTGAAAGATTGGCAAGTTAACATAACTGATGAAGGAATGTTTAAAATCAGAAATCACAACGCTGCATGAAGGAATTCCGCCGTTTTCCTTTACATCACAGATGAACTCAAGTTATAGACGACGGACGTCTACAAAAGCTCTATCATTTGCTTGCAGGTACTTGTGAAAGCTGAAAGCTAAGCTCAAGTAGTACTACATAATGCGTAATAGATGGCAGAACATTCCAGAGACTGCTTGGCCTCCCGAGAGTGGACAGGAAAAAAACGTACCGTCTATAGACGGGAGTAGCGCACAACGGATTGAACTATAACATGTTTATAGGCAAGTATTAGTTGCGAAAAGCCGAAAATTGAACATGAAAGGAGAGAGGCAGGGTTAATGTTGATCGCGCCTCCTTTTAATGCTTAAAGAAAACAAACGATAAAGTCGAAGATAAATATGGCTAAGGAATCACAGTTCAAAGGGAGGAAATCAAAGCTCTTAATTTTCTTTCTTTCTTTCTTTCTTTCTTTACCCTCCATGGTTGGTTTTCCCTCGGACCGCCTCAAGGGCGTTCTGCAGCGTGAGACTTTGGGTCGGGGGGATGAGACTGGGAAAGAGGACCACTGACTCGTGCAGGTGGCCTCACCTGCTATGCTGAATAGGGGCCTAGTGGAGGGATGGGAAGATTGGAAGGGATGGACAAGGAAGAGGGAAGGAATCGACCATGGCCTTAAGTTAGGTACCATCCCGGCATTTGCCTGGAGGAGAAGTGGAAAACCACTGGAAATAATGGCTGATATTGTTATTTTGTTGGAGTCTACAAGGATCTGAAGAAGTTCCTGTATGATACGGACATAGTCTTGGAGAAGAAGCACTAGATGAAAATTAAATATAAACCAAAAATAATGAAATTTTGATGATGCCAGATGATGCACAAAATATATATTTTAAAGATGCTTACTGATGACAATGCCCAAGGTGTGGCTCAGTTATGGAAAAACTCCATCTAATGTACAGTAAATTTGGTCATTTTCCTTTTGTTTATTCATTTTTTAATTTTTTGTAAATAGTTCAATTTTTTTTTATTTTAACTGTATTAAGTATGCTTCTGCCCGACTCGTTGGCTGAAGGTCAGCGTACTGGCCTTCGGTTCAGAGGGTCCCGGGTTCGATTCCCGACCGGGTCGGGGATTTAACCTTAATTGGTTAATTCCAATGGCACGGGGGCTGGGTGTATGTGTTGTCTTCATCATCATTTCATCCTCATCACGACGCGCAGGTCGCCTACGGGAATCAAATAGAAAGACCTGCACCTGGCGAGCCGAACCCGTCCTGGGATATCCCGGCACTAAAAGCCATACGACATTTCATTTTCAAGTATGCTTCTGACACGAGTAAATAAAAAATGCACCAGTGTCAGGTTGGGAAATGAAGTAGGTGTAGATGATTACTGATAGGCCTATTAGAGAAGTAGAACAACCAGTGATGACAGAAATAAGGTAATAAAATATAAACTAGCCTAAGAAAAGAAGGCATTTCTTATGAGATGGGTAGATTGAATCACATAATGAAGATACACTGAATCAAAGTTGGTGAGAGGAGAATGGTTTGATGAAATTTGAACAGAAGAAGTAGTAAATTGACAGGATAAGTTTCAAGTCGCCGGCCCTGCAGTCTAGGGGTTAGCGTGCTTGCTTCTCATTCGGAGGCCTCGGTTTCTAATCCCAGCCAGGTCAGAGATTTTTACCTAGACCTGATGGTTGGTTCAAGATCTACTCAGCTTACATGACTGCAATTGAGGAGAGCTATCTAACAGTGAGAAGAAAACCCCTGTTAAGAAAACCAAGAATAATGGCCAAGAGGATTCACGCACTTACCCTGTGTCACCTTGTAATCTGCAGGCCTTCGGGCTGAGCAGAGTCGCTAGATCTCTCTAGTCAGCCTCTGGAATGTTTTGCTATCTGTTAAGCTTTACGTAGTACTATTTGAGCTCAGTCTTATTTCTTCAGGGCAATAGTGCCATTTTTTTAAAACCTTAAGTTACCTGAAACTTATTCAGCTGGGTTTTGGAGAAAGTAAAGTGGGGATTTAAATTCTAGGGTATAAGGTGGTTGAATCTATCCTCTGAATTAACTTACAACAAGGCTTAAGTTATATGTTTTTCATCATTTCTGAATACGCCTATCTACTTCACTGACAAATGAGAAATTACTGATTGTGTGAAGAAAGCATGGATCATATAAACCAAAGTCAGGTATCTTTCTCTCATTGCATCAATTAATTAAGCATTTTTATTCTTTGAAAGTGACGTTCAGTAGAAGACTGTCTAGAAAGGAAATATTGCTGTCTTCTTCACTAGCCTGCCATACCATAGATAGTTTCTCGTAACATGAAAACAGTATTAACATTTAAAATTAATATAAGAGTCTAAAATAAAAATACATTTGAGTTTCAATTGCAATGTAATGGACATCGTGGTAAAATATATTTAAGAAATGATGTGACTTGCGGTAAATAAGCTTTATCATCAGAGATTTTTTTTTTTTTTTTTTTTTGCTATTTGCTTTACGTCGCACTGACACAGATAGGTCTTATGGCGACGATGGGATAGGAAAGGCCTAGGAAGTGGAAGGAAGCGGCCGTGGCCTTAATTAAGGTACAACCCCAGCATTTGCCTGGCGTGAAAATGGGAAACCACGGAAAACCATCTTCAGGGCTGCCGACAGTGGGGCTCGAACCCTCTATCTCCCGATTACTGGATACTGGCCGCATTTAAGCGACTGCAGCTATTGAGCTCGGTCATCAGAGATTTCACTTTCGCCTAATCTTTACTCACTTCTGTCAGTTTTTCTTTTAGTAGTTCCCCTGTCTTATTAAACCCGTACGATCTCCACCAAGACCTCCATTATTATTATTATTATTATTATTATTATTATTATTATTATTATTATTATTATTATTATTATTATTATAACTTCAGTTGGGATGAGCATATCTCAAATGTAAAGAAAAAAAATATTAGTGTAATTGGAGTACTAAAATGATTGAAGGACTATGGAATAAACAACCAACACTTAAGAAACATATATACCTCCCTCATACATTCGCACCTTATGTACATGAATATAATATGGGGAAATTGTACACAGGAAGCTGCAAAGGAACTAGAAATACTCCAAAAGAGAGCTTTAAAAATTATGAATGGATATGATTTTTTTTTTTTTTTTGCTAGTTGCTTTACGTCGCACTGACACAGATAGGTCTTATGGCGATATGATTGACTAAAACCATATGTGGAAGTTTTTCAGGAAACAAACATATTACCAGTACAATGCCAGATTAAATACTCTCAAGTTTTATTTATGTTCAGGTATAAAAATAATATGATTTCTGTTAATACAGAACTACAATGCAGCAAAGATATTCACACCCATAACACAAGATCAGCAAACCAGTTTTACAAAGATTCCACAAACACTACTAAATATGGTGTTAAAAGCATTTATTATTCAGCAAGCACGTCTTTAACAATTTACCTCCAAAATTGAAACAAACCAATAAGTCGTACAGATTTAAAAAAGAAGTACGCAGGTACTTCCTTGAACAATATGTTGGAGAATAAATCGATAACCACTGTGTATTTATCCACCTACATTTAGTTTATTTTGAATATCTTCTTTTTTCCATGTAAAATAATGGTATTATAATGTAATGATATTATGATGTAAATCAATATTTGTAAAACATTCCTTGTTATATGTATACCTTATCTCTTAAATGAAACTGAAAGCTGCCAAGCTGTGATTGTAAAGGCCAGTCCCTCCTTGAGCCACTAGCTCACTGGGACATTCTATAACCGATAAATAAAATAAATAAATTTTAAAAAATATTACTTCCAGCTCCGTGGCTATCTGGTTAGCATGCTGGTCTTTGGTAGAAACAAGGGGTTTCCAGTTCGATACCGGGTAGGTCGGGAATTTTAACCTTCATTGGTTAATTCCTCTGGCTCGAGGACTGGATACTTGTGCCATCTTCAACATGAGATTTCATTCTAGATAGAGCCCAATCCTCATAAATGCGCAGGTCGTCCATGGGCGCCAACTAGAGGGACCTGCACCAAACCTCCGGAGGCCATACATTATTATTATTATTATTATTATTATTATTATTATTATTATTATTATTATTATTATTATTATTATTATTATTATTATTATATGATTCTTTATTTGCTATTGATTTTAACACTTTTTTTTCAGATCCGAGATGGTTTACAGAGACTTAGTCAAAGAACTATTGGTTCTAACACTCTAGTTCAAGGTGCATTGCCTGCTATCCTGAGCAATACACCACAAGAGTTCTATGATGGCACAGCAAAAATGTTGCAGGTAAAGTATAACAACTGCATAAAATAAATATGAAAATAAGTCATAAACAGAAAGATATGAAAATAAATAGGAACACATAAAAGGTAAAACACAAGTGCAGGTCAGCTTTGGAAGAGCACCCTGCTTTTACCTGACTTTCTTCTTATTGTACACTTCCCACATCACGACTGAAGATCTGTCAAGATGGTTGCCCTCATGAGTGTTAATATCTCTCCTCCTGATGATGCTAGGAAGCTGAGTAGCTCAGGCAGTAGAACACTGGCCTTCTGAGCTCAAGTTGGAGGGTTCAATCCCTGCTTTGGTGGAATTTCAATGTGCTCAAATACGTCAGCCTCATGTCGGTAGATTTACCAGCACATAAAAGAACTACTGCAAGACCAAATTCCAATTCCTCAGCATCTCCAAAAAAACCATAAAAGTATTTAGTAGAACAGAAAACAAACAATATTATTATTATTTTATTTTACATTATATGGCCTACATTGGAGCATCTTGTCAATTATACAAAGGATTTCTTGATTTCCTATCAGCCCACTATTTTTTCATTCTGGGAGATGCTGCCTTCCTTTGTTCTGTTGAAAATACCCTCCCATTAGACCTTTGATTGATCTTGGTCTGTAGCCTGGTGTGTGTGTGTCTTGAAGTATCTTAATTTTTCCTGTTTTGTTTTTGAGCTCATCTATTGTTATTTGTAATTCTTTTATATCCTCCTTAATTTCCGTGATCCATTTAATCTTGGTCTTGCTATTCGATAATTTTTCAATTATCCTTCTGCTAATTCTGGTGTCAGGTGTTCTGATAAGATGTCCAAAGAATGATATACGTTTTTTTCCTAATTGTGCTCAATATTGGTTCAATTTCCTTATAAACAGTTTTATTTGATGCTATTCTCCATTGTCCATTAACTCAATACTGTTTATTCATGCATGCTCTAATTTTTTTCTTTCTGTCTTAAGTACTGGTATTTTGTCTGCTTCAGTTGCATTAGTAGTTTTAAAATTGGTTTTACTAGCATAAATTATTTCTGGCTGTGTGATTGTTTTATAATGTCTTAATTTTGTTTAATTTCATTATTCTGTTATGCCAAGCTGGTTCCTCATTAAGATTTCTCCTAAATACTTAAATTTATCAACAATTTTGATTTCTTGCCCATCAATTGTTATTTTATTTACCAGTGGGGGATGCATAAACATGATCTCAGTTTTTCAAAGGATATTGTAAGACCTATTTTTTGTGCTATTTCCTGTAAAGATTTAATTTGATGTTGAGTTTCCTGAATATTGTTGGACAATAGAGCAAGGTCATCAGCAAATCTTGAACAGTTTAAACTTAAATTTTGTTTGGAACTTCCAACTTTTATGTTCTTTGGGTTGACCTTGTACCATTCCCTTATTATAAATTTGAATGCACAATTAAATAGTAATGGTGATAAACAGTCCCCTTGTTTTAAAACTATTTTAATCAAAAATGGTTCAGAAACCTCTCCTCTAAACTTTACTTTTGATATGGTACCGGTATTAGTTACCTGTAAAGTAAGTTCTATCAGTTTAATTAATTTAGGATAGAGTCCCAAATTCTGTAAAATTTTTATCATTGAAGGCCTATGTATAGAATCACATGCCTTCTTAAAGTCAACAAATGTTATTACTATTTATAGGCTTGTTTTGTTTTCTATAGTATGCCATTCTTAACTTTAGAGTGATGATCTGGTCAGCACAACTTCTCCAGGGTCTAAGGCCTCCTTGGTATTCTCTCTTTTTCTAGTTGATCTTTAATCCTTCCATATAAGATCTTGAAAAAATCTTGTACAGTATGTGCAATCCAAGATAGACAATCCTCTATAATTATCTGGATTACTCTTATCTCCTTTTTTATGAAGAGGGTGTATTAAGGCTGTTATCCAATGTTCTGGAAACTGTTCAGTGATCCAAATTTTTGTTAAAGCCATGTGTAAGGAAATCTGAACCGTATTACTTGAATATTTCCACATCTCTACAAAAACCTAGTCTTCTCTGCATGCCTTATAATTTTTAAGTTCTTTTAGTGCTTTCTCTAATTCTTGAAATGTGGACAGTCTGTGTTATTAAATTTGGTTTTTATTGGAGTATTTGTATTAATTTGTGATAGTTCCTTAGGTTCTTCACAGTTCAAAGGTTTTCTGAATGCTTTTGCCATAATCTCAGCATTTTTACTACTGCTATGTGCCATTTTTCCATTTATTCTTTCAACATTAATGTTGGAGGAACATATTTCTGTAGTTGTCTTCCAAAACTTTTATAACAGTCTCTAGAATTGGTGTTATGATAATTAACTTCAAAGGAGTTTATTATATCCATATGAAATTCTCTCTTAATTTTTATAATATTTTGTGAGAATTTCTTCCTGATATATTTTAGGTTGATAGCATTTTCTTCTGATTTATGGGTTGAAACTTTAACCATGCCTGATGTCTCTCTTTATGAATTTCACCACATTCTGTCGTCCAACAGGCATGTTTTTTACGAGGGTTCAATGGAGCTAAATTTTCAGCTTGTTTTTTGAGAACAGGGATCAATTCTTCAAGGTCATTTGTCAGTTTTATTGTTTGCATGACTTCTTTATATTTACAATTTTTTTTAACTGGTGTAGGTCACAATTGCTTTTTATTTTATTAGTTTTGATATTCTTCTTTAGTGGTGTGAATTTAAGTTTAATTTGGACAATGTAGTGATCAGAACAAGTATCTATTCCTCTTAATAAATTTACATTATAAATTTTGTTATAGAAAAATTTATCCATACAAACATTGTCTAGCTGCAATTCTCCTTTCCTTCAATCAGGATGCTTCCAAGTTTTAAGCTTGTTTGGTTTCCTTTTGAAATATGTTCAGCAAGTTGTTGACAATTCTTGTTTGTAAATTTATGAGAAGCCTATTTTCCAATTATATCTCTGTACTTTTATTCCCTTCCTAATTGGGCATTAAAGTTCCCTAATAAAATTTTAACATTAATTATTTACTTTGTTTATTATGTGCTCAAGGAGACCCCAAAATTTATCCACTTCTTTCTTTGTTTGTGTTAGAAATGTTTTTCATTAGTAGGGGCATGGGCATTTATTATTGTATAAATTTTGTTTGTTGTTTTAAAGGTGAAAGTTGCAATTCTTGGTGATATAGCTTGAAAATCAATTATAGAATCTATTACTTTTAAATTCACTATAAATCCTATTCCAGATTGGGAACATGGATTCTTAACTCCTCGGTCAGGTATCCCATTGTAAATTCTATAACCTTGTGTTTCAAAAGGTTCTTCCATCGTGCTCCTCATTTCTTGAAGGCCCACTACTAAAATTTGTTGTTTATCTAATTCATCTGTAAAAGTCTTAAGTCTTCCAATTTTACAGAGAGAATTAATATTGTGTGTTGCATTGTAGTTAATTTGTTGATGTTTAATCCTCTTAAGTTTAGTTGGTTGCAAATGCTCCGACTCATTGCTGTTTCTCAGTTGGCTCCCCACCGAATCTGAAGTAGCCTTCTCCTGAAGCCTGATCGGACAGGACGGTGGAATTATTTTCCTAAAAGACTTTGCCACATTGACTATCGAAGTGGAGCAAGCTCCGATTTACAACTTTGGTTGTTAATCACAGAGGTTGTTGTGTGTTTGGTCCATGAGAGCTATTTTATTTCGCTCAAGTCTGCCGGCGAGCCGGTGAGGACCCCTCTATCCGTCACCTGTGACGCGTCATGTCGGAGTATCATCTCTCCACCTGCTAAGACGACACCATAGTAGGTTTGTGGTATTATTATTATTCATGTTTCAGTCTTTCTGTATATGACTTGATCTGTCACTCATTTGTTCCTTCCTGTTACTTCAACATAAAACATTAAATGTAAGTATACTGTACTGTATCTGTAATCAATTTGTCATAGCATTACATGATTACTTTCTTTATTTCTCAGGACATGGCAGAGATGGCCTACTTGTTATTATCGAGCGTGAAAGGTTTATCTCCAGTTATGCCTCAGGGAGCAATGTACATGATGGTAAGAAGCTTATTACTGGAGGATTTCTTTCTTATGCCTTGAATGAATTATAACATTTATTTTTACTTTTGGTGATTTTCTTTTTAGTTACAGTTGGTTCTTAATAATATATTTCATTTTTATACAGGTTGGGATAGATATGGAAGCCTATCCAGAATTTGAGTCAGAGCTAGATTTTGTGACAAGAATGGTATCTGAGGAGTCAGTGTTCTGTCTTCCAGGAGCGGTAAGTAGGCTTACAATGCTGTCCTACCATTTATAGTAGATATTGTTGTTATGAATACAAGAAACTTGTCCTCTTTCTAAACTCTGACTTCTTGTTCTCCAAAAATTCATAACGATAGATCCTTCCTTGTAACTTTAACATTAGCATGACAATTTAATTGGGTTATCATGTCATATACATAGAGGTAGGAACAGGAAAAGAATTATATAATGACAGATCAGTATGAGAAGAGGGATGAATAGAAAGAGAAGACAAGGACATACATGAAAATATAAAAGAATCAGAACAATCGCCACAACTTCATACTTCGCTGACTTCAAATAGATGGGTTTGCTCTTCATCAGTCACAGTTCCTCTACATCCCTTTCTCCTCGACAAGCTTCTTTCTGCTTCCCAGCATCATCAAGAGGACAACATCAACACTCATTTGGGGGGGGGGGGCATATTGACAGATCTTCATAATGTGGAAGCTTTAGGATAAGAGAAAATCCAGATAAACATAGGAAAAGGGAAGAGACAAGAAAAAAGATAAAGATGAATACAAGTGGTAATAGACAAACACAGAAGGAGAGAACAGTCCCAAAAGGTCAATATAAGTGTTGGCAAGGAACAAACAAGTGTAAAATCAAGTCACATATAAAGAGATAGGAACATCAAAAGGAACACATAATAGGTCCATGTGGAAAAAGGGAGCAAACGTGAGGAGAGGACAAATGTGAAATCATGAAGGAACAATGACAAATAGATGGGTTCTTTCCTCATCAGTCCCAGTTCTTTTACATTAATTTCTTCTCAGGCCCCAATGAGATAGTTTCTGCTTCCAAGCTTCATTGGGAGGTCAGGCAATAATACTCATTGAGAGGCCATCGTGACAGTTCTAAACAGTTTGTCATAATGTACTAATTTTTGCCATCATTTAGTAAAATTCTTCAATTTAACAACATAGAGAACAAACAACACTTCATTTCTTAACTTTTAAAGCTATAAAGTTAGCCCAATATATGCCATTTATGACTGGTCATGTGCTAAACCTGTGAGAGGACAGATACACTGCTCAATTTCCTCTATGTTTGTAAAAATAAAGGTTTATTCATAAGATATTTATAATTTGAAGTTGTGGCCAGTATATTAATGTCCATAAAAGTAATTCTTTTGTGCTAAAATATTATTCCCATTCAATGCTCTGTACAGAGATGTCCTGATTTTTTTATCCAACTAAGCAGAATTTCTATGGAATTGAAAAACACTTGAAGTAATATTATTTTATGAAGTAAGGTATTGAAAAAAACCATATTAATTGACAGAGGATTGAATGACCCAGGCTTTAAAGATTCTGCTCTAAACCTCTACATTTGATTGATGCTAAAGTTGAACTTCCTCCACTACTTGTTGACATTTTGGGAGAATAATTGCATTATTTGTTGAAGTTCTCTTTAAATTACCATCTTGAACATGGAGGAACATTTATTTTGCTGCCTCTCATAGGTTAGTTACTCTTTAATTTATCCTTTCACTTGTTACTGTAATGGTTTATTTTTGTTCTTACAGTGTTTTGATTATCCCAACTACATGCGGCTGGTTCTGACTGTTCCAAGTGATCTTCTTCATGAAGCTTGTCAACGAATCAGCCAGTTCTGTGAAAGGCATTATGTGGGCCATTCCAAAGTAACAGAGAGCAGTAGTGGTTTGTGCATTGTACATTCTGTGGAAGGACATGCCATCTGTGGAGGCAGGCACCCATGAACAGTTAGAGATGACCTATGAATCTAACATGCTATTGGTACGTTACATCCAGGTGCTTCCCTCGCTTAATCGAGTTCAAAACCTGATAACGAGCTCCTGAAGGGCTGTAGGTTACTGAAGAAAGGAGTATATTGATCTCACATCATTGCGTGGCTCATATTTCATTGCAGATTCAAGTGCAGTTCTTTGACTTATCATATGTCAGATGTGCATCTGAAAATACGGTCCTGATTTGTATTTGGTTGAGTACCAGGAACAACATTGAAATCTTTGATGATTGCTGGATTTTCCTAATAAAAGTTGCTATGAGGTCATAAAGTGATACAGCAGAGCACTGATTATCCAAATTTACTAGATATGTGCTTAGATTTTAAATAATTGGTTTGTTTGATGTGTTTATGCAAATATTGCATATAATGAGTTGAACATGTTTTGACAGGCTGAAATATTGTGTAATGTAAGTGCATTAAATGTAATGGTGTCTCTCTTGGATTGGGCCCTTGTCAGAACATGAGTAAGAAGGTAGAAGTAAATAAAATTTGGAAATTTTAAATTTCAAATTCTTTCGGTAGGCCCGACCATATTCAGAGATCATAAGACAAAGACAAAAGACAAATTATAACCATTAATTTTACTTACGGTAATCTGTTTTTCCAAACAAGTACTTTCTCTAGTGCATTGTTATAAATCACAATGAAGCTACAAATTTTGTAGAATTGTCTGCCATTATGTGCACATGTGATATATTTTTGCTAAAATTGGAAATCCTTGTGGTTAAACTGAAACTTATATTTACCCACAAGAACTTACAGATTTTCATAACCTAACTTAAAGATCACAATGTACTTAATAGAGTAAATTGGTACGGTAAACAAACATGAAGTCATTATGCAGAAGTTTGTAATTTTAACCTTCCTGCTAGAGACTGTCAACAAAGGAAGTGAAAATAACAACTAAATTACAGATGAAACCGAAAAGTGATAAGAGTCCAGGTTTTAATTACAATAAATTTAAAATTCTCCAATTTACCGTTAATGTTCATGATTAAATGAGGCAATTTTGTTTTAAGGCTTGCTATATTAAACAAGGTTGTACTGTATATTTTTAACATAGTGTCCACAGAACTGCTTTATCAAGTTTCCCTGACTTTCCCTGACCTAATTAAAAAAAAATTCCCTGATTCACAAATATGAGTGGCAAGTTAATTCTCCAAACAGCATGTTTTACAAAAAAATAGGAAATTCCAGCCTCCGCCATTCCCATAGCTGACCTAATTCTCTCTCCACTCCCTTTTTTCAATTATTTATGGAAAAACAATTACATTTCTGGACACATTATATTAAAAAAATGTTTAAAGGTAACATGTAGGCCTAACATATACCTTTATCTTATCATTTCCAAGGAACAAAGTACAACTAGCTTATTAATAGAGTAATTCAAATATGAAAATAAAATTATTTTACCACAGAAATCTAATAGGTACCGGTACTCTTGAGATCAAAAGTAACGAACTTATGTTTCTAATGTAGGCAAATATAATGAATTCCAATTAGTCTAAGTCCATATGCTAAATAGTTTACAAATTTGAAGACAAATCAGTCATAGGCACCATAGGTTTCTGACTTTGAAATTTTCTGAGGAAAGGTTCAACATCTGGCAAAATACTTCTAAAAGCACTTAATTTTGCCTTAAGTAGTGGATTCTTCACAGCTTCTCTAAGGTATATTTTAAGAACTTGATCAATGCACCATCCATTTTCCAACCATCTTATTGCAGTGAACTTGTAAGGAAATGTGGTTCTTGTTGTTATGTCTATAGGCTATATTTAGCATGTCAGGCAGGACTAAGTTTAAAAAGATTGTGCAGAGTTCTGAAAAAATTAAAAAGGACCCAGTCAGTTTTGAGATCCCAGTTCTCATGTCTCAATTCACTGTATGCAAACTGCATATGCCTATATCAAGAAGAGATTTGGCCTCGGGGTTAAGCATTTGCAAATGACTTTTAAGTTTTATAATAAAACTGAAGTTAACATTTGGGCCATACACTGAGACTTGCAAAATATTGCTGAAAGGTACGGATGGTCCATGTATAAACCTATCTAATAAGTGATCCACAGTTGCCCTGCCTAAAAACACACTATTCCAATACCTTGTTGCAACTTTCAAAGATTTATATCCCTAAACCAAGAACGTAGTCAGAGCACTGTTTGAAGTCATTTTGCAAACTTTCTTTAAAATATGGGGCTAATCCATTATTTATAACATAGGAAGCCTTAGTCTTGCTCATAGTAAAGTTTTGAGCAATTTTACTGTCTGGGAACATTGTTTTGAATGCTGTGGAGGTTTCATTACAAGAGTTGAGAAACATTTTTGCAGTGACAACCTGGAGAGCTCATATGGCTTCAGCCGATATAACATCATCTTTATTCACATTGCAAGTCTTTAAACTCCTTCGACTTGTTCCTGGCACTTCTAATTCCTTTGTAGCTGCGGATGTAGTGCTAACTGTTGGCTGCATATCTTCAAGTGGAGATGGAGTGGAGTATTCTTTGCAAAGAAAGACAGGGAGACTTTGCTTTCATGTATTTTAGCATGAGAAGTGACTGCTTGTTTGCCCATATTACTAAGTAGTTTGAATGATTTACAACACACTTTACAATATGCTGAAGTTGCATCATTTACCAATATGTCCAACCAACCACTCAGTTCGGGAAACACTTTACTGTCTAGCCAAAGTTTATTGAATGTACACTGCTTGTAAGCCATTGTCATTAGTTTCAAGAAAGCATCTTAGAAATGAAATAAAAAATAATAACATAAAAATGGTTGAAAGAAATGATACCAGGGCACAACAAAAATTGTAGAATTGTTATGAACTTCTTGTGAAAAAAATACATGGAAAAGAAATGCTACAACAGCCTGGGCTACAATAGACTAGAGCCTAAAAATATCCCCTTAAACCTATCATTGGGGGAGATTTCCCTGACTTTCCCTGACCAAAATTTTATTCCCTGACTTTCCCTGACTTTCCAGAATGTGGACACTATGTTTTAAATAGTTTTACTTGGAGTGGATCCTAAATATTTAAGGTACTGGTATATACCTTCATGAAGTATATCTACAATATATGATTTCTTCTTATTAAACAAGTACAACTCATGCATTTTATAAACTAACATTCTTATATTAAAATAAATAACCAAAGCTCTGTTGCATTCTGTTGTTGAACCTCATATTTTAAAATGCTTAAAAGTTAAACTGTGATATCGTATAGGCATTTGGTCACACAAATGTAAAATCTATGTATCAAAAACTTTCTAATTACGTAGGATATCCAGGAAGTTAGTTCCATTTGCAGATAGTGTTACTGTTATCACTATGTACAGAATTGTGTGACAGCATTATAATTTCCTTCTTTCATTGTAAAGCTGCTGTCACCATAAGGAGTCAAGAAGAATGATCCTTAGTTGTACTAATACATTATTCTGCTCAAGACAATAGAGTGACCTATCAGTTTTGAAATATTCTTAATTACTTGAAAATAATATGAGTGATTGTTATTGTATACATGGTATTCAGTTTAAAATGAATGGTGAAGATGTCAGAAGTGATTTGAAAGGTTATTTATTAGAGAGACTATTTTTCCCACTACAGGGTTGTTCCATATTTTATTTTATACTTTATACTTTCATTCTTAGAGGGTCTGAAACTCTTCTTTTATTATACTAAATGCTAAAAGGGGCTGATAATTTTATTTTGTCCCTTTCAAAAATAAAATCACCTTTGCTATTTATTTCTTTAGGATATAACTTACCAGTTGTACATTTTTTAATATATGTAACTCTGAAAAATCCACAGCCTGTTTCCAGTCATTCAACTGGGTCAGGAATGGAATGAATGAAGCCCCATCTAGCGGCAAGGATAGAAATTGTGCCGACTGCCGAAGCCTGTTGCACTCCTCTGGGGCAATGATTAATGAATGACAGATGAAATGAAATGCAATGATATTGGAGAGTGTTACTGGAATGAAAGATGACAGAGAAAACTGGAGTACCTCTAGAAAAATCTGTCCCACCTCCGCTTTGTCCAGCACAAATCTCACACAGAGTGACCGGGATTTGAACCATGGTACCCAGCGGTGAGAGGCCAGTGCTCTGCCACCTGAGCCACGGAGGCCCAGAATGACAGATGAAATGAAATGATATTGGAGAGTGTTGCTGGAATGAAATATGACAGGGAAAACTGGAGTACCTGGACAAAAACCTGTCCCGCCTCTGCTTTGTCCAGCACAAATCCCACATGGAATTACTGGGATTTAAACCACGGAACCCAGCTGTGAGAGGCCGGTGCGCTGCCGGCTGAGCCATGGAGGCTCTTTAATATATGTAACACTCATGATATCAAAATAACAAGATTATATATATAAATACAGGGCTATTTTTCAGCCAGAAGGGTCTGGAACGTGTTCCAGTAAATATTTAGGACTTTAAGGCTCTGCGAGCAAAGGATAATATCACACTCTACAAATCTCACAGCAGTTTAACAAGGCAGATTTGGCTGTTTGAAAACTGAAAGGTCAATAACCTGCCTGTGGCTTTTTATCGTGAAGATGTATAAGCAGTTGAAAGCCTGCCATTTAAAGAGTGGATAAGAGGATAATTTAACCAAATAACAAATAATGTGAATCGTTTCCTTGATCCAGTAATGTTTTATGAGTGTTTGAGAAAATGGAAAATTGCCTTCTATCTGCAGAAGTGAAGCAAATTCCAGGGAAGGAAAAAATGTTTATCCAGAAGGTTGGCCAGACAGAGCAAAGAAGGAATGATACTTTTGTTGAGATTGAAATAGAGTTTGTGTATGAGGTTAAAAACTTCTCAATGACAGGTTGTTAGAGATTTTTGTGAATTCTTGACAAAGAAGAAAATATGTATTTCATTACTGCAGTTAATAAACACTGTCAACATCACTCCCATCTCTACTGCTGCTCATCCCAGATGGGCCTGATTATTTCACCAACAAAAGCTTCTCTGCAAATGAAGACTGTAAGCAGACTGATGTTCTTCAAGCTGGTTGGGCCTCCTCTGCATGGTTTTTCAACTCTCAGGATATGTCAATTCCTAGTTTCTGAAAGGCAGGCATCTAGCAACAAACACAAAAAGTAAAGAATTAACTTGTGAAGATGGCAACAGTAATGTGATGAGCCCAGTTTGGAAGCTATTGTGAAAATTAAAGCATTTAAAAACTGCATCTTTGCAATAATGTTTTATTTCCATTTCATATACCGATACTTATATAATATCCATTTATGAAAAGTAAGAGAATGAGAGTTTTGAAGGACTGGTATGTTTTGATTTTTCTTGCTTTATGAAATGAGAGGGCAGAGTTCCAGTAAACGTATACTTAGAAAGAAAGCCCTGTATAAATAAACAAACATAGTAAGTTTGTCTCTACACTTGAGATTTTCGCCTCGTACTTTGTTTTTATCTTGACTTAGATTTTCAAAAGCCGAAAGTGGGTTCAGTTCAATTTTTCCCTGTTTTCCTGATTGTTTATTTGTTTATTACATCATCGTGGGAAATGGTTTAATGGAATTTGTTGAACATCAATATTTAAATTCAGAAATAGTTGGGTTGTGCACAAGGCTATATATTATATTATATATTATTTTAAGTGCGAAGGTAATCCCAAAAATAAGGTCTCCAATTTTTTTATAAATACATAGACCTGTTTATTTCTACAATGGTTTACATCATTTTACAGCTGGAACATTTAACTACTTTTCTACATAATCACCATTTCGTCGATGCATTTTTGTAGACGCTGTGACAGTTTTTGTATGCCCATGTCATACCAGCTTGCTGCCATGTTGTTCAGGAAGTTGTGAACCTCATCTTTTACCTCGTCGTCGGTGTTGGCACCCATTTTACGCACACCTTCCAGTATTTCAACTTTTCCGTTAAAATTCTGTGAGCGGCGCTTCGGGAAACCTTAGGAACCAAAGTGCAGAGACCTTCGTCGTGAATTTCGGCTGCAGACTCTCTACTCCACTTATGAACATTTTTGACATCCATGCATTGGCCGTATCATCCAATGGGAGCTCCATTCTTAAAGGCTGTCAAGCCAAGACTGAGTGACTCAGTGCGGTGTGCGCATGTTTATATGCGAGTGCGGGAAACACTCTTCACAATATTGTGACCAACAGTCATACAAACAGAGTTCTGTATTCATAAAAACATAGGAGTCCGTATTTTTGGGATTACTCTCAAAATAGTGTGGTCTTCTTCTTCTTCTTCTTCTTCACCGAGTGCCGATTCATTACCGGATGTTGGCAGTCCACATGGTATTCTTACTTTTGTTGACTGCAGTTTGAACTAGTTCTGTCAATGAAGTATTGAACAATATCTCCAAATTTTTTAGCCAGGTCATATGAGGTCTTCCTTGCCCAGGACTGCTGGCTACTTTCCCTTTAAGTATTAACTGAAGGGAGTAAAAACGTCTCAGAATGTTTCATTATGTGTCCCAGATATTCAATTTTCCTTTTCACAGTTTTAATAATTTCTGTGTTCTTTCTGAGTCTCCCCAATACTTCATGATCTTTTACATGGTCTGTTCAGGAGATTATCAATAGGAATCTATAGACCCACATCTCAAATGCAGTATTAAGGGGGCCAAGAGAGGAAATATTCAATTTCTTCATTAATTTCTGATCATCTATGTTCCTTGTATTTTTACGTACAAGGAATAAGAACAAACATATTTGCGATAATATAATTTTTAGCAAAATTTGACAGTGTAAGACTCTTTTACTGCAATTGGTGTTAAAAATGGTAGGTGCAGTAATTCTGTTATTTTCCTCCAAATACAATAATTACTGTCACCACCACCACCACCACTCATTTAATCATACATTTACCATTTTCTTGCTGTTGCTAAATTTAGGTTCTACTTCTATTGCATTGGCTTACATAATTCTGTGGTACCTGGCAATGGAGCTACAAACTAGAAAATACCCAAGTAACAGAAAATAATATGTTTGTATCACAAATAGTGCATGTTTTCTAACATAGTTAAAGGTGATTTTGTCATAATTTTATGTAAATATATATACAGTAATGATGTGCCTCAAATTTTGAAATATCTGAACATGCTTTAATGAAACTCAGCTAGAATTAAACTCTTGAAACAGAGTCAGCAATGGACTGTATGCCCTGTATGTTGGGAAATATTCTCAGAGGAACTTACTTGTTTAATGTTACACAACTGATGCCTCAAAATGATAGCTTAAATATAGTGCCATAAACATTGTAAGGTAACTGCATTATTGCTATGAATAGCTTATAATTTTTCAAAGATTTAAATATAGTTTAGTTGACATGTTCTTCAAATAAGATGGGCCAATTAGAAATTAGGTTGAGTGTTTTTCCCTATAATTTCTATACAGTAACATTTTACACTACAAACCATGCCAGACTTTGTCAAAATCAAATGAGATATACCAAATGAGCTGGCTACATAGTTTGAGTCTGCGAGCTGTGATCTTGCACTTGGGAGATAGTGGGTTTGAGTCCCAATGTCAGCAACCCAGAAGATGGTTTTCCATGGTGAGTTTGACCTATACACAAACTCTTTTAGTCTCTCTTGTCACTATGGAAGAAACCTGCTTAAAATGTATAAATTGGAAATGTGAACAAATATGAATTTTGGAATAAAATGATTAAAAATTGACCGGTAAAGAAACAAAATCCTTTTGTGCTAGTAGGCCTATACACGTGCAGTCTCTGATAAAGACAAATTATTTCACATACAACGGCTATTAAACACTATAGCAGATTTTTTGTAGATTTCTTAAAACATTAGGGTACTCCTAAAAATGGTTACTGACTGGACTGTATTACCGACAGAGTACTATTAAAAATTTCATTCCTCTTAGAGTATACATAAAATACAGAAAAGAAACAACACTGCTTTAATCAAAAATCGGTGTTCTCTTCTGGCAAAGCCTGGAAAGCATCTGTCTACTCCTTACTTTGCAAATAAATGATATTGTACCATTTCTCTGCCTGTAATTGATAATATAAAATAATATAAAACAGCCTTACAATGAAATGATATTTGAAGCTGGTTACTGTTACTCTGATGAAAAGAGTAATATACTTATAAATTATTTCGATTCACCTCTCTCCTAAGATGGAGAGCTGGTGCAATAGTTCTGATGTTTATATAAACTAATGACTCCAGAATATGCACTGTATGTTCTGAACATTTCTTGACAAAGTTTTCCTCTTTTTTTAGTGTAAAATGTAGCTTAAATCACCTACAGACAGCAAAACAGTCTACAAAATTTTTACTTGATATTTCTAAATAAACAATGCATCATGTCTTGGAGGTGGAAGAATATAAAACAGCCTTACAATGAATTGATATTTTAAGCTGGTTACTCTTACTCTGATGAAAAGAGTAATATACTTAAGCTTATAAATTGTGTTTTTGTTCTGTTATTTATTTCCAGTTGAATGTTTTGATATATTTCTGATGTTATTTATTACTGAATAAATGATGTATCTCTGATTCCCTTTCCAAGAATCATGAAGAACAATTATATTTTTTATGTTAGAAATATATGTTGGTATGTATTTTTATTATACAGAATAAAGTTGTTTTATAGTTACACTGACTTTTGATATTAGCATTGAGTAACCACCCTTCCTACCTTCCAGTGTTAAGTTCTTCTTTTTTGATATCCTAATCACAAAATGTGCCCTGTGATATATAGTCAGATAAAAGACTACTGATTTAAATGAACTTCTGTCAAATCTTGGATATTTTCTACTGTGAAATTCTGCTCTCCTTGAATATAACAGATATTATTTTCCGGGCGTGTAGGCCATGGTCCAATAGGGAAAGTAGCTCCCAGCATTTCATCGGAAACTGCGCTTGGCATTCTCAAGGGGTCAGCTCACTTCAAAAGTCAGTAGTGGATTGGAGCTGTAACTGTGTGCTCCCAATACAAGTGTATAGTGGTGGATATTTTGCTGTTCTGAGTGAGGGTCGGTGCTATATTGGTTGACTATGGTGGCTGGCAGTCACTGGTTGGTTGCATCGAGCAAGTTGGCCATGTGGTTAGGGTTGTGCAGCTGTGAGCTTGTGTTTGGGAGATAGTGGGTTTCAGCTTTCATTATCGTTGGTATCAATACTGCATTGTTAACCAGGAAAGGATCTTCTAACAGAAAACTCTGACCACTGACCCTGGAAATAACCAGGAATTGAGGTAGGCACCTCCCTAGTTATTTTTCACTTTCATCATGTTAGGTACACTTTTTGTTGTAAAATGTCATGAAGTTTCACACTTGTGGCCAGAGCTTACCGATCCCCTTTTAGAAGAGATCAAAAATGAAAGGTCGATTCCACTATATCGCCGAGCGTTAATGGAAACGGCTTTCGCAAGTATCAAACTCAAGATCAGTACGTAAGAGGCAGGATGCTCGTGTATACAAGTTCTAACTCACAAGGCAATAAACTCAGCAGAGCGGAGCGCAGAGGAAGGCATAATACATAAAGCCGTACTTCGGAACATTAAAAAAACAAAACAACACATTAATGGTGGGCCATACCCAAGAGGAGTTATCGTGGTAAGTGCATGTTAAATCATAGGAAAGGAATACCAGAAAAGAGAACTCCCAAAGCACAGAATTCTTTTTTTTAAAGATAACATATATATTGAATAAAGTTTTCAAAAATACAAGATATAGATCCACCAAAAAGATATAAAACAGATCACGAGGGACTATTTCAATGGTCAATAATCTAGTTAGATAGGCACACACAATTACAACGAAGGGTAAAATGACCCGTAAAAATCAACATTATCTTTGGTTACAACAAGGGATAAAAACCCCGAGAATTACAACTGTCTTTGAGGTACAACCAAGGGGTAAATGCCCCGTGAATTACACATATCTTGACTCGTACAAATTCGAGTGAAAAGGTTAAACCTGAGCAAATCAATGTTCTTGTTTACATACAAGCTCCCATAGGAGGGCCATTTGATGAACCGGAATAAGATAGTTAAAAAACAACTGGCAGTAATTTTAATCGAAGAGAGGTTTACAATACAAAAAAAGGAGTACTTTGCAAGATACTACCACAATCCCCCGGATTCGTGTTTCAGCTTAGACCATATAGGAAAACATATGAACATCGAAGCTACCTAGTGTAGATAGATCATAAAAGGGTTAGCAGACCTCGATACACCATCATAAATAACAAAGGTAAACAAAAGGACAAAATAATAAAGGAAGGGAAAGGCAAAAGGAGGGCAATGAGGCGAAGAAAGAAGAAAAATCAGGAGGGATAAGGAGACAGAGTACTGATCAGGCCGCAAAGCTCCCACATCACATGAATGGAAGGCAAAGTTCACACATCACACATCGCGAGTCCAGTCCACATTCTCGATTCACTTTTCTATCTCAAGTTCGGAGTTAGAATTTTACCAGAGTGATAATTTCGTAATGCCCTTTAAAAAAAGGACTAAAGTTCGGATTCCAATTAAGAAGCCGAAGAAAAGGGCAAAATAGAATGAATGTTAATATGAGAAGAAATATGAAGTATGCTCACCCAGTACGTTGAACAGAGAAATTTTAAAACCAGTATGTACACGGGCCAGCCGCGCACACTTCCAGAGCTTCCACTGCCTATCACAACATTTGATCCACACCTGAACCTCGAACAAGCACACGCAGCCCGTATATATACGGAACCAAGGTTGCCGTAGAACTTGCGAGAAGCGATGACGTCACAGGGCCTCGCGTGGAGCGATGAAACAGTCCAGACAGTCAAGTGGCAGGCGTGAAGACAGACAGTTCGTGTCGCGAAACGATGCGTTGGGTTTGAGCATAGAAGAAAAATAAGGTAAGCGATTTGAACACGTTACAATCATCAAGATCAACTGGGTTAAATCTCTTTAACATTTTACCATAAAAGATATTGTTTTATGGATGCCACCTTGCAAATAATAATAATAATAATAATAATAATAATAATAATAATAATAATAATAATAATAATAATAATAATAATAATAATAATAATAATAAACCCTCCTCCCTCTAAGAATCCACATTGTTCTGGTTGCGTCTTTTCCTTCGGTGAACATTTTTTTTGCTATTTGTTTAACGTCGCACGATCACGTCGAAGCTTTTCGGCGACGGAGGGTGGGAGATTGGGAAGGAAGCGGCCATGGCCTTCATTAAGGTACATCCCCACCATTTGCCTGGTGTGAAAATGGGAAACCACGGAATACCACCTTCAGGGCTCCCGACAGTGGGGTTCGAACACACTATCTCCCGAATGCAAGCTCACAGCAGGCTAATACGCCTTCCCAATAAAGCAATATGAGCGGTCGAGACGTCGGTGAGCGATATGGGCCTAATTCTCATTTTTACTGCTGAGCGCTGCTTCGCTGGCATTGAAACACCGTTGTTCATTATAGCACACGTTAAGTATATATACGTATTTTGTATATTTCTGTTTAAATATATAGCCAATCACTCGATAAACATATTTGAATCACACCTTACACCTTAATAAAGAAATTCAGTGAAGAACGAATTCCTCCGCAAGCGGAAAAACCGTACAAAATAATGTTAACGGTAGTAAATACTAATAATTTTCCTCACTTTTCTGTTTAAGTGTTTCGCGTTTTCTCGCGTTCAAATCTTTCATAGGTCTCTGTTATTTACGTGGCTATGTTATTTAAGAATACAGGAGTTCCACACTTGCAAATAACTTCACTCAATAACTGTGAATGTCGGATTTCAGGACAACGAAAGTGAGGAAAATCACGCAACACAGGCACTAAATAGACGCAACAGGATTTTTATGCACAAATGTTTGTCCTTTCAATACAGAATTATAAATAACTTTCAAAATTCACAGTGGCAGATCAGATGGGTAATGCAGCCTCTCTTTCATAAATCAGGTCCATTAGCACTGTTGGACACCTCGGTCTCGTCAAAAGAATTAAGCATCTTGTCTGGCTGCAATGTTGCTACATTTGTGCTTTTGACATGTATGTCGAATCTTTTTTTTAAATTGATAACATGTACTTGACAGTGGTACCGGCATTAAAAACTCCTGCATATCTGTATACGAGTGGTCTTTTGGTTCTAGGGCTGTTGTTACTTCAGTCGCGATAAATATATTTGAATCTTTCACGCACCGCACATTCATTTTCTTAAACTTAGACGGCTCGATGTTTTTGCGTGTACGAAAAAGGAACCGGTTTTCACAGTTTTATTTGATTGCATCTGATACAGTTTCTTGATAAAATCACCGTTTAGGGCCTATATCCTGGGAACAGTCAAACATAGATTTTTTAAGTAAAGAATTTCTTACTTTTCAGAATGTGCGATTGCTCGAAAACAAGAAGAGCATTTCACTATCAATAGGAAGACAGATCTTCAGTTTAATAATATCTTTTGAAGAATACATTCTTCTTATAATGCTAACATTAGTCTTATGATTGTCACAATGCGCAACACGAAAAAACCGCAAGCTTCGACTTCCTTTATTGTTGTGAGTGTTAAAGTACCGGTACGTAGCTCTGTACCCAAAAGCCTTTTAAAGAAGAAAAACGCTGCTGGTAACTTTTATTTTGTAGTCACAGCATACAACAGAGAAGGTTAATGACCACAGGGTAATACAAAAACTACTTTCGTTTGCATGACAGTCATCTTGAGTAGTTTTTATTCGCTCAACATGGAACGAAGCGTTTTTCTGTTCAAAGCAGATGTTGGTTTCTTGTCATATAACATCTGTTCTCAATGGACTACCATTAAACGCAATCTCTCTGCTCCATTTAGGCGCTGACTTTATACTAAGAGCAGCACCTCCTTAAGAGGCGCTCCTTTACTAAGAGTGTTATTCCAGTCTCGCAGTTTATACCTCCTACGTAGCGTGAAAGTGGATTTATTCGGTGTGGCAAACATATCGTTTCGAAGATCTCGAATTGAAATTCGGCGAGAAATTCTTTTTTGAACTAACATTTATGACGCTGTTACTCGTTGAAAGTAAATTTATGAAACGAAATCCCACTTTCAGATCTGCTTTTCATCTCACATTAAGGCACACCGCAGTAAACAATATTAGGCTATTTACATTAATATTAAAACGGTCCAGACCAAAAAAACAAATCAAATAAGAAAACATAGGCTCAAATTACACCAGCACTCTTAGCGATGATGACCGCTGAGCGTGTCTCGACTATCAGACAAATGCCAGCTTATCAGCGCTGCAAGCGCCTGAACTGGTAACTATGACGTGTTCGCTCGTGTATTAATACATGGATGACCGGGCGAATGAGAAGGCTTATTACGCGTATTAGCACAGTCCTAGTCGGGCTTTTCGTCGAAGTCCCCTTATAAGTGGACTCAGATATTCTCTTATATATCCTATATTTTTGTGCGGCCGGGGTGACGCCTCAACTATACATCTCACCACCCCGGGTCAAATAGCATACTGGCTGTCCCTAAGTATAGGTTGACGGCTTTCCCCAGCAATGCTATCTACTTGCATCATCCAGGACATTGACCCTGCTATCCCGGAAGAGGACATATGTGAAGCCCTTCTTTCGACCGGTGTCTATTTTGTTCAACGCCTCTACAAAGGCACCGATCCAGCACCAGAGGTCCTGCTCTACTACACATCTGCCGCTGCCTGTCTCTCAGTCCAGAAAACTGGCGCTCTCATTCTTCACCGCATCTACTCCGTGGTTTCTACACCGGCTCAGATCCAAGCTGAGATTGAAGCAGATGAAGAACTGGCTGCTTGTGCTGACATTACGCCTCCTCAGTCCCCACCACCCTCCTTACTGGTGACCTCCTGCCCTCCCATTCCTACTATTAATTCCACCGTACCTGCTCCACCATCCCTTACCACTCGTAGTTTCGTATCTGTTACCACTACCACCACCACCGTAGTTCTTACCGGTACCTCAGCTTCAATTACTACTACCAACATGTCGCATCCCTTCCCCCTTTTGCACACTTCTCCTCCCCTCCTTCCTCCCAATCCTCAAACACCGAACCCCCCTTCTACACAGCCATCTGCATATGGACATACCACCGATCCTTCGGAGAACGTGGTACAGCCTCCTTCGCCAGCAAAGCCATCTATCAACAGCTGTGTCATCCGAGGGGTAGACCCAGCGTCACACCAGCCATCCTCGCTCACGACTTCCGTCAGGCAGGCCTCCCGGTCCAACGCGCCTTCCGAATCTACAACTCCGACGAGCCCACTTTTCTGGTGCGGATCCAACTACCAGCTTCTGCCGCCGTCCAACGTTTCATCGCCTCTGGTATCTGCATCTATGGTCGCCTACATCGTGTGGAACCCTCGCACTCACCCCCTCAAGCCCTGCACTGTCCAGCCTCACCTCACAGATATCCCCGGCCTGACCCACGTCCTACTTCAGCAAGTCCACACCTTCGCTCACCTGCTGTCCCACCCCGCCACCCTATTTCCTCCCACATCCAGCCACCCACGATTTCCTTCGGCCTTCTCCTTACATCCTTTGTCAACTCCTCCTCATTTTACAATACCTTTGCATTACACCTTCTCCCCAACCCCCTCTCATAAATCATTAGGTTATATATATCTGCTTCGTATTAATCATTGTATTACTGCTCTCAAATAAAGTGAAATCTCAGCTGCACTCCTTAGCCAAGAGGCCACCTCCCCGCATCTCCTCTTTCGCATTATATCACATTTTATCCATCTCCTTCCTTTAACGCATCTCCTTTCCCCGTCCAATCTCTTGGCCAGAGGGAGGGCATAACCCTTTAGGTGGCCCGTCCCACCCCTTCAGGGTGGGGAATGAAAACGTTCTCGAACGAACGAAGTCCTAGCCTAGAGGGCGATTGTTTAAATAACGCGCAATGTGAAATATTTGTATTCAAATTTAAATACAATAATTATTTACAGCAGTTAATAGCCATGCCAGAGATCTAAAACTAATAAAGAAAATAAACAGTACACATATTGGAACATCTGAGATATCTTATATTATTTTGATCTTATCCACCACAGTTTAAAATACAATTTAAATACAGAAGTCATTCCATTGCGAAGGGAATCTCTTCTCTATATTTTCTTTGACCGGGGGTTTCTAGTTCTTACGATGTAGGGAATATCTTCGTGTAGGGATGTAGGCAGAGAAAGTTCGCGCCAGATAGCGCTCGTGTAGTACTGGGTAAGCGCAAGGCGATCGTCTTATGTTTTTCCCAGTCAGCTGCGAGTAATGTATAGAATGTTACCGAGTTTTCTGAGCTAAAGGCGATTGTATCTTCTCTAATTTTACTCCAAGACTATATTAATTAATTGTATACGTATATCCCCTAGTATATTACGGACGATTTTCAGCGTTTAAGCCTTAAACAGTTGCAAAATAAGCTACGGACCAGAGACGCTAAAACTAGCGGGAGGAAGGAAGAATTACTACAGCAGTAATTAGAAAATTACCGTATAACACGCGTTATTATCCAAATAATGAATAGGAGTCAGCACGCTTTTTCCTAAAGATTACAATTACTTGAGTATTGCACATTGATAAATATATAAATAAACCTCCACAAGACTTAAATCATAATTAGAGATTTAAATACGAACTTGCTCCCCTAGCTTTGATTCATGTATTTCTTTAAGGTTGATGACTTACGAAACTGCAGATACTGCCTTGTCCACCACCAAAGGCATGTGAATTTCTTGAGTTTCCCCAGAGCATGTTCCTTTTGAAGATTTGACTATAAGCCATAAGGTGAAGATCACTATCACAAATTTGCATTTGATGGATTATTTCGTATTTAGAAAATCGGAAATAGATGGTGCACCTATTTCCAACTACAAATCATTGTGTTATACTGGATACAGACTTTTCAGTGAAAAGTTTGTTTTGTTTATAAAAGATTAATTTCAATCGGGTGAAATTCTAAAATGCAGTGCTGTGAAATCCGAGTACACAAAAGATAAGACCTATAATGTGAAGGTTATTTTAGGAGTACCGGGTGATATTATAGGAGAGGAATGTGAATGTTTTGCTGGAGCAGGCCCCAAGGCATGTCGTAAGCATATTGCAGCAGTAAGCTATGTATCAGAGCACTTCCCCAAGACTGGTATTATTCAGTGTTCAGAAACATGCATCCTAAATTTATAAACTTTTCAGCATCCCCCTACCAAACGCTTGAGGCCATTTAGCCCTATGAAAGTGGAATGTTTGCCCTTGGAACAAGTTTTGCTATTATAATCTCAGTTGTACCAGTTATAACTCTAGTCGAGGGGTATTTCTCTCTAAAAGCAAGGGGGCTGTTTTCAAGGACATTTTCTCTATCAGGCCAAATGTTCAATTCTTTAAATTGGCAGTACATGAAATTAATCCAAATATTAAATAATATCCCAATAGTAGTTTCGTGGATTCCGAAGTTAAGGCCTAGTTTCTTGTCAGATTTGTTGCTCCTTAGCTTCATAGCTGTCAAGGAGAAACACAGTTTGGGTTCAAGAGGGAATATCTGTAAACACCAAAGTACGATTTTGGACATCTATAAGCCCTGTATAAAGCAATATGGCATCAGGATTACGCATTTTTTATTTTTTTAAAATGTTTTTTCCAAGATGGCGTCAGCGAAGGATGTAAGTGAAGATAGCTCCCGGTTCTCTTGCGAAATAATCGGGAATAAGTGTGGTTTAAACAAGAAGCGAGTGAAGAATGGTATCCAGTGTGAAAAGTGTTTAATTTGGTACCGTTTTGAGTGTATATGTAGTGCTGGTTTTGCTAAAAATGAAGATACTTGGACCTGTGTTAGCTGTGGCGAGAGCAATTTGAATAGCGGTAACAAACCTAGGTCTACAACGGTCAACGAATCGCTGGCGTCTCATTCCTTGGAGGATGGAGGTAATGATAATGTACTTGTAATTCTCTCTTTATTGCAACAGGATTTACAAGCATTAAAAGCGGAAAATGAGATTTTAAAGGAGAAGGTACGTTTACTGGAATCGAAAGTACCAGTACCAGTAAACACTCAGAACACGGGTGGCTCCGTGAATTCTAGCGCGTGGTGTCAAGTTCCTTCAGATTCTAGGAGGAAAAGAGTACAGTTAAATAAGGACAACTTTGTAATTGACACTAAAAATAGATTTTCAGCCCTGAGGGAAGTAAGCGATACGCAAGGTATCCGCACGGGAAGCAGTCAGACGTATAGCGCAAGACCCGTTACGAGAAGCGGCAAAGTTAGGCTAACATCTCTCACAGTGCACCGGCGAAAGTGTCGAACATTCTCATATTTGGTGACAGCCAGGCGAGGGGAATTGCGGAGAAAATGAACAATAAAGATATTGCAGCATCGGCTGTCATCTATCCTGAGGCCCCAATGACGAAGGTATTGGAAAACACGGAGCAGGCGGCAAGAAATCTCGGAAGTCGTGATGCAGTAGTGATCATCGGCGGGACAAACGACGTAGCTCACAACGACGCTAAGAATGTCATTTCTGAACTTAAATGTACACTAGGTAAGCTGACTCACACTAACATCTTTGTAGTGAACGTACCCCACAGGTATGATTTGATTAGAGACTCGTGTGTGAACATTGAAGTGGACAAAGTTAATACAGATATGGTTAAAATTTGTAAACATTTTCGTAATACACAGGTAATTGATAGCAGCAGTTTCGAGAGACACTGTTACACAAAGCATGGCCTTCATCTAAACAATTCAGGTAAACAAAAGATAGCAAATATTGTTCTAGATTTTATTAATCTTAAGATATGTACACATGAGTCCAACCACACCTTTCAAGAAGAAGAAGAAGAAGAATCTTAAGATATGTACTGTAAAAGAGGCAACTCCCTTGAGTTATAATACTGACCAGGAAAACTAGTAGAAAGAGCCAGCCGTACTTTAAGCTGGCTCAGCCAACTAGAAAATGAAACTCAGGAAAGTAACGAATTTCAAGTTAACCAATTGCAACAGTCAAGTTTTAGGGAGGAAGGGGGTCTGAGATTGCTCTTGGTAAACTGTCAGAGTGTAGTAAATAAACAATTAAAATTCGGTACATTGATGGAATCTTATGAGACTGATGTGGTGATAGGAGTGGAATCGTGGTTGAGAGAAGGGGTGGGTAACAAAGAAGTATTTCCAGAAGGGTACACAGTCTATCGTAGAGACCGAGGAGATAAAAAGGAAGGGGGGGTGTTTATTCTGGTGAAGGAAACTTATTGTTCACATGAATGGTTTACCGATGAAAGGGATGAAATATTAGGGATAAAATTAATTTGTGATAATATGATGTAGGTGGGAATTATAGGAACATACAGGCCAGGAAGAGAGGAAAGGGACGTGGGAATATTTGAGAAAATAATAGATTATACTCATAAAAACAATAATAATGATGTGGTAATAATTGGGGGAGATCTAAACTTGCCTGAAGTTGAATGGAATGGAGCTACAAGTGAAGCCCATGAACAGAAACTGGCAAATAAGTTAATCTGGGAGGGAGGATTTACACAAGTAGTACAAGAACCAACTCGTCTCAATAACTTACTAGATGTATTCTTGATTAAACCATGGGAAATTGTTGATAAAACTGAGGTAATTGAAGGAATAGGTGACCATAAGGCTGTAATAATGGATGTAGGACTGATACCAAAAAGGCTTAATAAGAGGGTCACACAAGACAAGAAATTGTACAGAAAAACTAAAGTTGATGAATTTGGGACTTACCTTAAATCACAATTCAGTTGTTGGATAAGTGAAGGGAGTAATGTGGATACACTTTGGGCTAAATTCAAAGGAATCATTTGGGAAGGAGAGAAGAGATTTGTACCTGTTAAGAAGGGTAAAATGACCTCAGACCCTGTTTATTATACAAAGGAAATAAGAAAATTAAAAAGAAAATGTAGAATAGTAAACAGGAAAATCAAAGAGGGTAGGGAGAGTAGAGAAACTAGAAAACAGCTAATGAGGGAACTGAATAGAGTGAAAAAGGAAGCAAAAGAGAATTATATGAATGGCATTCTTCAAGAGCGTAATGACCACAAAGGGAAATGGAAAAAGCTGTATTCATATATCAGGAATCAAAAAGGAAAAGGAATCCAAATTCCTACAATGGTGGGAGAAGCGGGTGAACACTATTTAACAGATAATGAGGAAGCAAACCTCTTTAGTAAGGAATTCAGATATTCAGTAGATGATTGTCAGGAGTTGGAAACCGAAACAGAAGATACAGAAGGAGAGACACAGAGGGAAACAAGAAGCTTCTCATTCACAAATGAAGATATTTTCAGAGAAATCCAACTGCTTCAGCAAGGAAAAGCAGCAGGAAGTGATCAAATTACTGGGGAGGTATTAAAGACAATGGGGTGGTACATAGTGCCTTATTTAAAATTTCTCTTTGACTATGTCATAAATAATAGTGTAATACCAAAGGAATGGAAGGAATCTATAATAATACCAATTTATAAAGGAAAGGGTGATAAAAGGAAACCAGAAAACTACAGACCAATCAGCCTGACCAGTATAGTTTGTAAAATACTGGAGAGTTTAATATCAAAGTACATCAGAGGGATATGTGATGATAAAAATTGGTTCATGAGGAGCCAGTATGGATTTAGAAAGAAATTTTCTTGTGAGGCACAACTGGTGGGATTTCAGCAGGACATATCAGATCAATTGGATTCAGGAGGCCAGTTAGATTGCATAGCCATAGATCTTTCCAAAGCCTTTGATAGAGTGGAACATGGAATATTATTAAAGAAATTGGAGGGAATAGGACTGGACGTAAGGGTTACACGTTGGGTGAAAACATTTCTAAATTCAAGGGTTCAGAAAGTCAAAGTAGGAAATAATGTATCTCAGGAAGAGAAAGTTTGGAAGGGAATTGCACAGGGTAGTATAATCGGTCCGTTACTTTTCTTAATATACGTAAATGATTTAGGGAATAATATAACATCAAAAATAAGGTTGTATGCAGATGACATAATTGTTTATAGGGGAATAAATACCATTGAGGATTGTTCAGAATTACAAAGGGACCTTGAGAGTATCCAACAATGGGTTGAAGAGAATAATATGAAGGTTAATGGAGGCAAATCAACTGTTACAACATTTACAAACAGGAGTTTTAAAACTGAATTTGAATATACTTTGGATGGGGTAGTTATCCCAAAAGATGGCAAGTGCAAATACTTAGGTGTAAAATTTGAAAGTAATTTGCACTGGAAGGGTCATGTTGATGACATTGTTGGGAAAGCATACAGATCATTACATGTCATAATGAGGCTACTTAAAGGATGCAACAAAGAATTAAAAGAGAAAAGTTACCTAAGTATGGTTCGTCCATTATTGGAATATGCAAACAGTGTTTGGGATCCTCGCCAAGAATACCTAATAAAAGAAATAGACAGTGTGCAGAGGAAAGCAGCAAGGTTTGTAACAGGGGATTTCAGGAGAAAGAGTAGTGTATCAGAAATGTTAAAGGAACTAGGCTGGGAAACTTTAAGTAAGAGAAGGGAGAAAACTAGACTTATAGGGTTATATAGAGCCTATACAGGAGAAGCAGCATGGGGAGATATCCGTGAGAGGCTTCAGTTGGAAAATAATTATATCGGCAGGACTGACCACAAATGTAAAATTAGAAGAATTTTTTTTGCTAGGGGCTTTACGTCGCACCGACACATATAGGTCTTATGGCGACGATGGGACAGGAAAGGCCTAGGAGTTGGAAGGAATCGGCCGTGGCCTTAATTAAGGTACAGCCCCAGCATTTGCCTGGTGTGAAAATGGGAAACCACGGAAAACCATCTTCAGGGCTGCCGATAGTGGGATTCGAACCTACTATCTCCCGGATGCAAGCTCACAGCCGCACGCCTCTACGCACACGGCCAACTCGCCCGGTAGAAGAAATTTTAGTAGATGCGATTGGGGTAAATTTTCATTCATTGGGAAGGGTGTAAAGGAGTGGAACAGTTTACCAGAGGTAGTGTTTGATCCGTTTCCAAAATCTGTACAGATATTCAAGAAGAGAATAAACAGCAACAGAGAAAATAAATGAAATGTTAGAGGGCATTCGACCAGTGCAGGTTAATGTAAAAAAAAAAAATGTGTGTGAATAAATTAATTCCATCCCCTAGTCTAAGGAGTTTGGACAGCCAAAGTAGGGGACTGCCTGTAGGGGTGAAGTACAGTGGGGACTTCGAGGGCCCTGGGACCGCTACGGTAGCTGTGAAGGCCCTTCAGGAACTCTGAAAAGTGGTGGCAAAAGGGGCTCTGGTTAAGACGCAGCAGGTCGTTATGCTACTTAGGTTCCAGAATGGGTAAAGGAAAACAGAAAAAAGTAAATAAATGCAATGTAAATTTTAATCTTATACCAGTTGTACAGTATCATTTGAAGTAATTCCACATAAAGTATATCAGTTGACTATATTTGTAAGTAGTACAGGAGATATTATTAGAAGAATTTTGTAAACAATATAAATTTACTAAGGATGAGCTGTGTGTTTAATAGAAAAAATTGTTAGTGTAAATTGTATAATATTGTATTATAGGAAAATTTTGTTCTCTTGTTAATTTAATATTTAGTGCTTGACAATAATGTATTTTAGTGTACCATTTGCCACCGAGGTAGGCACCTCATTTGCAAATAAAGATAATTTGATTTTGATTGTTTGCTCAACAACCAAATTACCTGTAGTATTTGTTTGAGTGCTGATGTCTTTGAAAATGGGAGTCACAAATGTTACATTCACTTCCTCGGGTATATTCACTATTTCTCCCCGTACTTCAATGGAGGTGATTTCTGCATATTCCGATATTGTAGGCTTTTAGTGGTAATCCGGCAATTTTCTGGTGTATGGCCTCTTCCTTGTTTTTGTTGTGTTCGTGGTCTACGGAATAAGCGATAGAACAGCGCCCGGTTTTAATCTTGCTCTCTCACCTTTAAATACAAACGCATACATTCGGTGGTTGTTATAGAAAAGCCTAATTAGTTTAAAGGTAGAAAATAGGAATTATTTTCGCTTCGTAAATCGCATTTACCCAACTAAGTTCTCGTGAAGTCACCGGCTTGGAAATAATCGGAACACACTTTAATATTTTCTGTCAGATTCTTCTCACCGAAATTTTTCCTGCTAATAGCAAGTAACAATTTCTTCTTCATTTCTTTATTTTGTGGAAACTGGTGAAACGAAAATGGGCTTCCCTGATTTTTGCAAAGAGGAATACCGCAATAGGTCGACATAGTCACGAAAATAATAATTTAAACAACTTAAAGCAGTGCGCTCTGTCGGTGCTAGTTCTATACATCCCTATTATAGTCTGTACTCTTTGATGTTGAATCTTGGATGTTTTAAGTCTTGCATGGAATTAAATTGTTTAAACTTTAAAGAAGTGCATCTGTTACGAAATTGCAATGACTACGACGAGGATTAATCATAGAAGATATAAGTGGGCGTTGGATTCTGGATCTGGGTATATCCTTTATTTTGTTTTTTAATAATTATATGTGTTGTGAATCGGTTTGTTATGTTAGTTGAGTTATTCCTAACCTAACTTTGTTACTTGATGTTTTCTTGGAAGGAATTGGTTTGTAGCGTAGTCATCTTATTCAGAACATTCATCAACACCAACTTTAGTGCAAATTGCATTTTTTGGCGTACAGACTAGGCCTACACAATACGTAGCCTAATTAACGATTTAGAAATGTGTTCATATAGGCCTATTAGTTGTCATCATGAAGTTCATTCATAATCAATTAACTTCAGTTCACCCTAATTTTGTATGTTTCAAATAATTGTCCTCGATTTAAAGAAAGGAAGCACTAAGATTCTTAGTTAGTCGATTTTATGGGAAAGAGAACATGTGTTTGTTATTCAATTTTGTGTCCATATTTGACAAGCAGGAGATAGAATATATTATTTTTTCTAGTTTTAGGGGTAAACAAGATCGAAGCTCTGACCTTGCATCTCCTCCAGGGTACAATCCTTCAGCAGGACAGGTATATACTGAGATTACAAAGGAATCTGATCCGAACCATCTCATAATCAAGAAATCGTGGGAACTTGCCTTGGGACCTTTGAAACAGGTATGTTTATTTCACTGCAGTAACTGTGCTGTATAAAGAGTAAGGATGGTGGCTGTCTATGATAAAATGCTCCTCAAAATGGACTAAATATGGTAGTGAATGCTGATTGAATATTGATCTTGGTATCCTGCAGCTATGCAGAGACCAGAAACTTGACCATTTCAGGAAATATAGGTGAAAATATACAGTTTATTTCTTTATTGTGAAGAAATTAAAATTTAGCTAAGTGGTGAAATTGTTAAAATTACATTTTAACTCTCTTCAAAATTCTTACAGTCATACAGTAGTTCAGTGGTGCAATTGTTAATATTACAATTTAACTCTCTTCAGAATTCTTACAGTCAATGTCACCATTGATCCGCATTTAGGGCTGTCACCCAGGTGGCAGATTTCCTATCAGTTGTTTACCTAGTCTTTTTTTAAATGATTTCAAATAACTTGAATGTTTATTGAACCTTACCCTTGATAAAGTATTCCAATCCTTAATTCCTCTTCCTGCATCCGGAAGATAGTGGGTTCGAACCCCTGAAGATGGTTTTCCTTGGTTTCCCATTTTCACACCAGGCAGATGCTGGGGCTGTACATTAAGGTCATGGCCGCTTCCTTCCCATTCCTAGGCCTTCCTGTCCCATCGTCGCCATAAGACCTATTTGTGTTGGTGCGATGTAAAAAAAAAAAAAAAAAAAAAAAAAAAATCCTCTTCCCATAAACTAATATTTGTCCCAATTTGCCCTCTGGAATTCCTACTTTATCTTCACATTACAATCTTTCTTGTCTTTACAAGCTCCACTCAAGTTTGTCTACTAATATAATTCCACACACCCCCCTACTGACGGCTCGAAACATTACTTGTGAGGGAAGTCGTAGAGATAGAGCTGCGCCCAAGTAACTTTATCAGGTAAGGTGGCTTCAAGTTATCAAATACAAGGAGACTTGTACTCCAGAAATACATGTGTAACACCACCATGGCACAGCGCGACACAGTCCAGAAACTGTCGGCAGAGGTAGGTGAGTCAGTAACTTCCCTCCTGACCACCACAGCACAGCGCAACAATCCTCGAGTCCAGTAGAGGTGATAATACACAGCCCTGTCAAACGCTGCGAATATCTATTTCTTGTGACTGGTTTTACTTAATCTTGACTACTGCTTTCTGACCCCAGTAAAAGTTGGCAATGCCTTGCATGTCTTGAGTGTCAAGTCCGATGTTCTACAGAATCTCGATCATCTTCTCGTGCTGGACTTTGTTGAATGTCTTTTCATAATCTATGAAACATGCATAGACCAATCGCTACTGATCTGCATTTGGGGCAGTCGCCCAGGTGGCAGCTTCCCTATCAGTTGTTTTCCTATCTTTTTCTTAAATAATTGCAAAGAAATTGGAAATTTATTGAATGTCTCCCTGTTATTCCAATCCCTATCTCCCCTTCCTATATAGGAATATTAGCCCCAATTTGTCCTCTTGAATTCCAACTTTATCTTCATATCTTCATCTTTCCTACTTTTAAAGACACCACTCAAACTTCATTTGTCTACTAATGTCATTCCACACCATCTCTCCACTGAGAGCTCGGAACATACCACTTAATTAAGAATTAGCATTAGGTTTAATGGTCCACCCAATCAATACACGTCACTTTACAAGTGAGAACACATTCAATATTAAAATATAAATATATTATACATTCAATGAACATTGACAGATACCTGCACCATATGTCAAATGTCAAGAAATATCATTTAGAATCAAATTTTAATGTGAAGAATTTTTACAAGAAAGTTATGGACAGTTTTATGGAAAAATAGTGTGTATTGTTTTTAGTGTATTTTCAAACATTTCATAAAGGACATGGGTTCATCCATTTTAAATTATTAGACAGTAATTAGTTACGAGACGCTTTGGCTGAAGAAGTCTTAAATTAGACGAAACATGTACTAAAGAATGTATAATATATTTTAATATTGAATGTGTTCTCACTTGTAAAGTGAAGTGTATTGATTGGGTGGACCATTAAACCTAATGCTAGTTCTTAATTAAGCTGTATCAATACAGATCTATATGATGTAGTTTGTAAATTGCAACATACCACTTAGTTGAGCAGCTCGTCTCCTTTCTCCAAAGTCTTCCCAGCCCAAACGTTGCAACATTTTTGTCGGAAATCACCCAGAAGAAATCGAGCTGCTTTTCTTTGGTTTTGTTCCATTTCTTGAATCAAGTAATCCGAGTGAGGGTCCCATACACTGGAACCACACTCTAGTTGGGGTCCTACCATAGACTTCTATGCCCTCTCCTTTACATCCTTACTACAACTCCTAAATACCCTCATAATCATGTGTAGAGATCAGTACCCTTTATTTACAATCCCATGTATGTGATTACGCCAAATTAAGTTCCCCAAAAGGAACTTTCACCCCATCAACACAGTAATTAAAACTGAGAGGACTTTTCCTATTTGTGAAACTTACAACCTGACTTTTAACAGTGGATGGTTGCCTAGTTGTACTTCTCTTATGCGTGTAGAGGCGCGCGGCTGTGAGCTTGCATCCGGGAGATAGTAGGTTCGAATCCCACTATCGGCAGCCCTGAAAATGGTTTTCCGTGGTTTCCCATTTTCACACCAGGCAAATGCTGGGACTGTACCTTAATTAAGGCCACGGCCGCTTCCTTCCAACTCCTAGGCCTT